>NC_138102.1:96616137-97874887 GCF_964146895.1 Miniopterus schreibersii | reverse complement strand
ATTGCTGTATTTGGTTTGCTAATATTTTGTTGAGGATTTTTGTATCTATGCTCATCGTGGATGCTGGCCTTTAATTTTCTTTTTGTATAATGTCTTTGTCTGAGTTTGGTATCTGGGTAATGCTGGTCTCAAAAAATGTGACTGGGAGCTTTCCATCTTCTTCAACTTTTTTGAATAGTTTAAGAAAGTTAGGTATTAATTTATCTTTGAATGTTTGATAAAGTTCACCTGCACAGTCACCTGGTCCAGGGCTTTTGTTCGTGGTGAGTGTTTTGATTACCAATTCAATTTCATTACCAGTTATCGATTTGTTCATATTTTCTGTTTCTTCCTGATTCAGCCTTGGACGATTGTACATTTCTCGGAATTTATGCACTTCTTCTAGGTTGTCCAGTTTGTTAGCATATAATTTTTAATAGTATTCCTTTATAGTCCTTTCTATCTGTGATGTCAGTTGTCACTTCTCCTCTTTCATTTCTGCCTTTATTTACAGTAAAACCTCAACATAACAGACTAATTTGGGTGAGGGGATGTCCATTAAAGTGGATAGTCTGTTATATAATAAAGTAGGTTTTCCAAATGCATAGTCAAAAATTTGACAAATTAGTTTACCTGTTTTTACTTATGTAGACACATTTGTGTAATTAAAATTAACTATGTATGAAAAGTTTAATTTCACAGAAAAGTTTTCCATATGTATTACAGTAATTTTAAATTTATACTGAATTAGTCTAGTAAATGCGTGCATTCAGCAGTCACCAAGAGTCAACAAAGGCACACAGCTGGGGCGTGGCTTAGCACAAGTTGGAACATCAGCTGGCAGGAGTTAGAACTGCTGCAGAAAATCATGCCATGTGACAACAGAACCAATTACCACTCGATGCTGTGTGATCATGTGGTAATCGTTCACCAAACACTGTTTATGCGCAGTGACCCTTGGATTTAAATATGTAGACTGTAGTTGTAGATATATAGTATTTATTTATATTGGTGAAACGACTACTCTGTTTTTTCCAACATATGGCCTATTCACTAAATTTTGTTAAAGATAACAGTGAATTAATAACAAAAAAAAATAACCTGTTAGTTTTAAGCAAATTTTGGTTAAAAGCATTTTAAAATTAACAGGGTATTGATTTTTGGTTATGACACATGGACTGGAAATTTTGTCTATTAAATCCAAAGCCCATTATATCAAGGTCCACAAAATCAAGGGTTTACTGTATTGGGGCTCTTTCTCTTTTTTCTTGATGAGATTGGCTAAAAGTTTATCAATTTTATCTTTTCAAAGAACCAACTATTAATTTCTTGATCTTTTTATTTTATTTTTTTTCTTACTCTATTTCATTGCATTACATTCTAATCTTAATTATTTCCTTACTTCTACTTACTTTGGTTTGTTCTTTTTCTAGTTCCGGTAGGTGTAAGGTTACATTGTTTGAGATTTTTTTCTTGTTCCTTGAGGTAGGCCTTTATTACTATGAATTTCCCTCTTAGGATTGCTTTTGCTATGTCCCATAGATTTGGGGTCATTGGGTTTAATTTTCATATGTCTTATGGAATCTCATTGTTATGCCATTCATTTCTTCATAGCATGTTATTTAGCCTCCATGTGTCTGTGTGCTTTTCAGTTTTCATCTTGTAATTGATTTCTAGTTTCATACCATTGTGATAGAAAAGGATACTTGATATGATGCCAATCTTCTTAAATTTATTGAGACTGTTTTGTGGCCTAACATGAAATCTATCCATCCATGTGTACTTGAAAAGAATATATACTCTGCTGCTTTGGGGTGAAATGTTCTAAAAATATGTAGTACACCTGGACTAACGAGTTATTTAAGGCCACTGTTTTCTTGATGGTTTTTCTGTCAGGAAGATCTATCCAGTGATGTCAATGGGGTGTTAAAGTCTGCTGTAATGACTGTATTATTGCCAATCTCTTCTTTTATGTCCATCAATATTTTATTTATGTATTTAGGTGCTCCTACATTGGATACATAGATGTTTACAAGGGTTATATCCTCTTGTTGGATTTGATAACTTTATTATTATGAAATGCCCTTCTTTGTCTATTGTTACAGCCCTTGTTTTAAAGTTTATTTTGTCTGATATAAGTATTGCTATCTCTGCTTTTCTTCATTTCTATTTGCATGAAATGTCTTTTTCCATCCCTTTACTTTCATTCTGTGTGTCTTTCCATCTAAAGTGGATCTCTTGTAGGCAACATATGTATGGGTCTTGCTTTTTTATCCATTCAGCCACTTTTTGTCTTTTGATTGGAGAATTTAGTCCATTTATGTTTAAAGTAATTATTAATAAGGAGAGATTAAAGATGGTGGCAGAATGAGTAGAAGCTACACTGACATTCTATTGGGACCAAACTGGAATTACAACTAAAATATAGAAAAACCATGCTGAATAATCAACTGCACCTAAAGATGAGCTGAAGCGCACCCTCATAACCAAGGAGGAAAAGTGGAGACTGCATAGAAATTGGGAGGAAGTACGGAAGTACAAGAGGGCTGGCCGCAGCTGAAGGTCTGGAGGGATAGCTCAGCTGTGGGGGGTTCCCACTGAGGACTCTAGGGCCTAAACCCCAGGCTGGGCTTCCCAGCCAAGAGCACCAGAACTGAGAAAGGGGCCCACATAACATCTGGCTGTGAAAAGCAGCTGGGTTACTATCTGCCAGGAAGAGACAGCTGGACATGCAGGCACCCTGTTAAAGAGCCAACACACAAAGTTTCCTGTGCAGCCACTCACCTTGGGCTCCAGCAGAGGGAGGACAGAGTGGACTGGAGCTATGTGAGGAGAATCTAGGATTGTGGGCTCTGGAGATAGAGATCAGAGGGCACCCCTCTGGATTCCTTTGCCTAGTCATTCCCCCATACTGCAGAGGACATCTTTCACAGCAGATACTTACCTTCCAAGCAGCTTTTGCCTGAGGGGGAAGCAACTGCCCCACCCTGCTGGAAAACCTCTCGGCCTACCCTGTGGAGTTTCTACAACCTGAGGCTCATTAAGACAATCAGATTAATCAGCCTGCAGACAGAGGAAGACTTCAGAGTGCTTTGAGTCTTTGCCTGACCTGCTTTGGGATTCAGGCCTTGGAAAAGCAGACCTTGCTGTGCATCTTCGTCCTGTCCAAATGCACCCAGCCCCAACAGAGGTGACTTCAAGCTGTGGGTTGTTGATAGCTCCAAACAGGGTACTCAAGACCAGTCTCAAACAGCGTCTGACATTGGCCTGCACCAGAGACCTTCCAAAAAGAATGAGAGTCCCAGAAGGCCTACCTAATACATAGAAACAAACTCAAATAGGCAGTCAAAATGGGGAGACAAAACAACAAGCCCCAAATGAAAGAACAAGAGAAGTCTCCAGAAAAAGAGCTAAATGAAATGGAGATAAGCAATCTATCAGATACAGAGATCAGAATACTGATTGTAAGGATGTTCAACAGCATGAAAAAAGATATGGAAACTATGAAGGAAATTAAGAATGACATAGCAGAAATAAAGAATACATTGGAAGGAATAAACAGCTGATTAGAGGAAGCTGAGGGTGGGATCAGTGATTTAGAAGACAGGGTAGAGAAAAACAATCAGAGATCCAAAAAGAGAAAACAATTAAAAAACAGGAGGACAGTCTAAGGGAGCTGTGGGACAACATGAAATGTAACAATATTTGCATCATAGGAGAGCCAGAAGAGGCTGAAAGTAAGCAAGGATTAGATAATCTGTTTGAAGAAATAATGGCAGAAAACTTCCTTGCCTGGTCAAGGAAAAGGTCACACAAGTTCAGGAGGCACAGAGAGTCCCAAGCAAGAAGAATCCAAAGAGGACCATGCCCAGACACATTATAATTAAATGGCCAAAATTAAGACAAAGAGAATATTAAAGGCAGCAAGAGAAAAGCAATCTGTTACCCTCAAAGGAGTTCCCATAAGGCCATCAGCTGATTTCCCATCAGAAACTCTACAAGCCAGAAGGGAATGTCATGAAGTATTCAAGATAATGCAAAACAAGGATCTGAAACCAAGCATACTCTATTCAGCAAGGCTATCTTTCAAAATAGATGGTGAAATAAAGAGCTTCACAGACAAAAAAAAAAAAGGGGGGGGAGAGGGACTAAAGGAGTTTATCACCACCAAACCAGCAATGCAGGAAATGTTAAAGGGTCTGCTATAGTAATAAGAAGAAAAAGAGAAACATAGACATAAAGAATTAAAATGGCAATAAATAAGGGCCTATCAATAATAACCTTAAGGACTTTAAGGGAGAGGTCAACAGCAATACAGTCATAGTCGTGGACTTTAACACCCCACTGACTTCACTGGATAGGTCTTCCAGGCAAACAGTCAACACAGGAACAGTGACTCTAAATGGCACAATAGATCAGATGGATTTAATTGATATTAACAGAACATTTCACCCTAAAGCTGCAGAACATACATTCCTCTCAGGTGCACGAGTCATGCTGAAAGACATACCACATGTTAGGACACAAAACCAGTCTACAAATTCAAGAAGACTGAAATCACATCAAGCATCTCAGATCACAATGGCATGAAATTAGAAATCAACTACAGTAAAAACACTCAAAAACATTCAAACACATGGAGGCTAAATAACATGTTATTAAACGATGAATGGGTTACCAATAAGATGAAGAAAGAAATCAAAAACTTCCTGGAAACAAATGAAAATGAACACATAACCCAAAATCTATGGGACACACCAAAAGTAGTCCTAAGAGGGAAGTTCATAGAACTGCAGGCCTACCTCAAAAAGCAAGAAAAATTTTTAGTAAACTATCTAACTCTACAACTTAAAGAATTAGAAAGCTCTCCTGTGAAGCCGTCAGGACCAGGGCTTTGTTAGCTGGGAGTTCTTTATTATTCTTTGATTTCATCAGTTGTTATTAGCCTATTCAGATTTTCTGATTCTTCTTTATTCAGTTTTACATGATCTCACTCATATGTGGAATCTAATAAACAAAATAGGCTGAGGAACAAAATAGATCCAAAGACACAGAAGCATGGAACAGACTGATGAATTTCAGTGGGAAGGTGGGGGTGGGGGAGTGGGTGGGGAGAGATTAATTAAAGAAATTATATGCATATATGCATAACCCATGTACACAGACAATAGTGTGGTGAAGACTTAGGGGTAAGGGGGGCAGATGAGGGGTAGAGGGGATCAGTCGGGGGGAAAAGGGGGAATAGCTGTAATATTTTTACCAATAAAGACAAATTTTAAAAAATAGAGTAATTATTGATGCTGATGTAGTTATTGCCATTTTATTCGTTGTTTTCTGATTGTTTTGTAGTTCTCTATTCCTTTCTTATTCTCTTGCTCACTTCTCTTGTATGTTGATGACTTTCTGTAGTGTTATGTTTGGATCCCTTTACTTTTATATCTTGTATATCTCTTACGGGTTTTTGTTTGGTTACCATGTGCTTCATATATAGCAAGCTATTTTATAGCAGTCTATTTTAAGTTGATGGTAGCTTAAATGTGGGCACATTCTAAAATCACTGCAAATTTTACACTCTCCATGTTTATGTTTTTGTCATTTTACTTTTTTTGTTGTATGTTTGTGTGTATTCCTTATTGTTGCAATTACAAATGCTCTTCCTAGTTTTCTTTTAACCTTTGTTAGCAGCTTTATAGTTGATTGATCCACTGCTTTTACTAAGTGTTTGCCTTTGTCAGTAAGAATTTTTTTCCCCATATTTTCTTATTTATATTTTTTGTCTTTTCTTTTATACTTAAAAGGTCCCTTTAACATTTTTTGTATTACCAGTTTAGTGGTCCTAAACTCCTTTAGCTTTTTCTTGTCTTGGAAGCTCTTTATCACTCCTTCAATTTTAAATCATAGCCTTGCTGGGTGAATTAATCTTCATTGTAGGTCTTTGCTTTTCATCACTTTGAATATATCATGCCAGTCCCTTCTAGCCTGCAAATTTTCTGTTGAGAAATCAGCTGACAGTCTTATGGGAGCTCCCTTTTAGGTAACTGTCATTCTCTTGCTGCTTTTAATATTTTCTCTTTGTCTTTAACCTTTGTCATTTTAATTATGATGTGTCTTGGTGTGGCCCTCTTTGGGTTCACCTTGTTTAGGACTCTGCTTCCTGGACTTATATGTCTATTTCCTTCAGTAGATTAGGGACACTTTCAGTAATTATTTCTTCAAATAGGATTCAATCCCTTGCTCTTTATTTTCTCTTTATAGTACCCCTATGATGCAAATGTTGGCACACTTGATATTCTCCCAGGGGTCCCTTAAAATATTTTCTCTTTTTTTCTTTTTGTTGTTCTGAATTGGTGTTTTTCACTACCTTGTCTTCCAGATCCTTGATTTGATTGTCTGCTTCATTCTACTCTACTGCTGATTCCCTCCAATGTATCTTCATTTCAGTTATAGTATTCATTTCTGACTGGTTCTTTATGTTTTCTATTGATATGGAACCCAGGTTCAGCTGTCTGCTGCTCAAAAGCCAATACTCAAGAGACAGGGGTTGATGGAAAGAAAAATCAGTTTATTCAGGAGCCAGCAGCCTGAGAAGATGGGAAACTCTCATCAAAAAGACCATCTTAACATCTCAGTGCAGACAGGGGTTTTTATGAGCGAGGAAGAAGAAGGCAGAACAAAGGAAACTGGAAGGGCTGTGGGCCCTCATTGATGGTGCTATATGCTCTGCTCTTATAATTATCTTGGAGCCAGTCAAGTGATGGTCTGGTTTTCGTCAGGTGAATGTGAAGAAATCTTCTCGAGTCTGCTTCATTTAAAGTTAGCTTCTAGAATCCTTTAAGCAAATAGGCTGTTTGTCTGTAGCTACACATGAATTTACAAGTTGTCATAGAAATAATATTTTTTAAATGGTGGGGTGGGTTATACTAGCTCATTTTTTATGTTTTCTATCTCTTTGTTGAAGTTCTTACCGTGTTCATCTATTCATCCCCTGTGTTCATTGAGCATACTTACAACCAGTTTTTTCCAGCTCTATATCTTGCAGATTACTTGTCTCCATTTCATTTAGTTTTCTGGAATTTTATCCTGTTCTTTCATTTTGACAAGTTTCTTTGTCTCCTCATTTTGGCTGACTCCCTGTGTTTGTTCTTATGATTCAGGTAGAGCTGCTACATCTTATGTAGTTCTTCATGGAGGGCCCAGTGGCACAGTCTCCCTGGTCGCCTGAGCTTGGTGCTGCAGTGGTGTAGGTTATGTATGCCTTCCTATTGTACTTAAGCCTGATTGCAGTTGGCATATCAGTAGGTGTGATTGACCCTAAGTCTGACTAGCTATGAGGGCTTGCCATGACTAACAGACAAACTGTTGTATCGGGGCTAACTCCACAGAGCAGGAGTCACTGTAGTGGGGCTTTGGTGCCAGTTGAGTCTGCCCTTCAGGTGCGTTGTTTGTGGAGCTGGTCGGGTGGTGCTCTGGTGTGTGCTGAAGCCAGCCACAAGGTGTTTTGGGTTTGGAGCCTACTGGGAGGGTCTCTTGTGTAGGCCAACATCAGCCACCGCTTGTGCCTGTCTTGAGCTACCTGGTAGGAGCTACAAAGTGATCTGCAGTTGGTTGCCACTTGTGCTGGGCTTGGGACCCTTTGGTCAGCACCACAGTGTGTGCTAAGGCCAGCTGAAACTCTATGAAGTCTTGTGGTCATATAATTGAACCTACATTCAAGCCAAAGCTGGCTGCCACTTATCCCAGGCTTGAGGCCACCTGATGGGAGTTACAAAGCAAGTTATGACCAGTCACCACTTGTGCCTGGCTTAGGACCACTTAGTACAGAGCATTCCAAGGCTTCTTGCTGCTTGTTTTCGATTTGTGGACCTTTGAAAGAGTTGGGTCAAGTTCACAGTGTGAGCCAAAGCAGACTGCTTGGGTGAGAAAACACCTGGAAGAGCTTTGTGCCAAGTGCACAGGTTGGGTGGGACAGGAGAATGGTGTTAGCCAAATTAATGGAGATCTTAGATTTGACAGCTTCCTATGCTGGCCAGCTGGGTGGGGAGAGAATTCAACAAAGAAGCAATGGTGTCTGCGAGCACTTCTGTCCCCAGGGACAGCTGCCTCAACCCCTCCCCTTATAGCCATCCCCCCGAAGTTAGTCAATTTAGTTCCTTCTTGTAGGTCCCTGACATTTTTTGAGCTGCTACCCCTTTGCTGGAGCTCAGAATAAGTGCGTTTGTGAGTGAATCTGTATGTGTGGGCCCCTCAAGGGGAGCATCTCTGTCTTCAGGCAGCCATCCATCTCACTCAGACACAATCCCTGCTGATTTTCACATCCAGAAGTTTTGGATTATCCTCTTCCCAGCACTGGAGTTGTGGACTGAGAGGCCTCATGTGGGACTGGGTCCTCTCTCCTCCCAGGTGGGATCTCCTCAGCTGAGATATCCCTCCCGATCTTAACCACCACACTTGGATGTAGGACCTGACATTGCACTCATCCTACCAGTCTCAATATGGATTCTTCTTTATATCCTCTTATAGAAATTCTGTTCAACTAGTCTGCAGGTGGTTCTCAGCCATAGTTGTTCTATAATTTAGTTGTAATTCTGGTATGGTCATGGGAGGAAGTGGACACAAGTGTTTACCTACATCCACCATCTTGAGCAGAAGTCCTTAGTCCCTCTCTTTTCTATTTAGAGTTTATTCATTCATTTGTATGTGGCAACTCTGTCAGCATTATAATAAAGGCTTGAGAATACAAAAGTGAAAGAAAAACATTTTTCAAGCACTGTACATACATAATCTCATTTGATCTTTTACAACAGCTCTTTGAAGGGTTTTTCCAATTTTACAGATAGAAATATAGCTGAGAGGCCGACTCTAAAGGCCATATTATTTTCACTTATACATACTTTCTCTAATTTAGTTTTGGAGGCAAAACATATGCAGAAAAAAGCTAGAGAATAATTTCTAGCATATGTATAAATGCTAATATGGTTCTAGGAATCTGCATAAAACACCCAGGAATGATGAGAATGATACTTGTTAGAAAAAGATCAACAGAAGGGCAAATTCTGAGTCTCATGTTTCCAGTGTTTTTTGCAAAACCAACCAGGCTTTCATCCCATTGTTAGTATTAGCTCAGTATTCCAGAACATCCCTGAGTGGCTCATGGACACACTGGTAACCAGAGAACTTGTACAATGAACAAATGTCCTGAAGAAGATACTTTTAGTCCTTTGTATGTGACAATTCTGAGGTCTGAAGCTGGTCTGGTTGGCTATCCTAGTAACTCAGTCAAGGCTGGGTGATTTCTTTAGATTTGGATACTTGATTAAATTCTCTCTTCTAATTAGTAGACCCTGGGAGTAGTTTGGCCACTGGATATGCAGCTTAAAATAATCACTCTCTAATTCCACCAGCCTTAACTTAACAACTGCTGAACTTGAGATATGGCTAGGCATAGTGGGGTGTGTAAAAATTAGGAAGACTTGGTTCCCATCACAGTAACACTCATATAAAGATGAAATTGGCTATAAGAGCAATTTGAGGTAAACCTTTACACACTAAAGGTGTGCCTTGAGGATAAATTATGGTGTCACTCCATTTAAATAATGATTTTATGACCAGAATTGGTGGAGATACTATTTTGCTTTTTATAGCTACCATTTATTTGGCTTCTAACCCAAAGCAAAACCTGACTAACATTTGACCTCAGAGTACTGCTTACCCTCAAGTGATTCTCTCCAACTCTTTTGTCTTCAGATTTCCTGTCTTCTAGGATAGTTTGATGTTTCCAACTATTCTGAGCAACCTCTGCATGGGGACAAGTGAAATGGGATAGGAAATGAACTTCTATAACTTGCAACAGTTATGTAATCTGGATGTAAACTGCAAAGTAAACATTTCAATGATTATTACACATGTGTATTCTATTTCAGAGACCTACGTACTTTATGAAAGAATTAGCACCTACCTTACTAAACCCAGCAAAGTAAATTCTTGAACAATTAAATTTATCAGCCTGCCAGAATTGGTGACAGCATACAAACAGGCACACAAAGTCTTCCCACCCCCAAACCCTACCTAGTCAGGTCTGGACTTTGCCAGAAGCTTATTTCTATTTATTCCTTACAGGTGACATAAGTAAGGAATTGCTTTGGAATTATTTGTGGAAGAGAATATAACTCTTGGCTGGGTGTTGAATATTTGTTTTTCAATTTCTCTTCTTAATACAAAGTTGTAGACAGACATTAAATTAACGTAGAAAGGTTACACTGGTGGCCTGCAAGCTGTAACCAATTCACAAACATGTTTTATTATGCTTGTACAGTATTTTTTAGTTGAACGGATGTTTAAAAATTAAAACTGTTTACACACAGTATATCTGGTGTCTGAAAAAGAAGAGCTGTCAACACAGGGCCTGCCTTCCTAAGTGGCAGCAATGAGCTTGAGCTGATTGCTGTGGTCTGCTCTCCAGTTTCTGCTACACATTGAGTTCCTAACCCTGAAGACAAGAGCTTTGGACTCCAGTTTTCTCTATAACAAAAAAATATGCCTCTGTAACCTAAGGCTCCAAAACAGGGAAGTGAAAGCTAGAGAAGGTTGTGTGTATCAAGAAAATTGACCACCTGGTAGCACCCATTGAGAGTGTGGTACTTTTTGCCTCTGTGAGAAATACTTCTATGTATGGAAGACTCAAGCACCAGCCTGCTGCACATGCTCAATCAGGGGGGTGTCAGAGAATTCTCAATGCACGTACAGAACAGTTTCTTTAAAAAGTGTTTTTAAAAAGTGTTTCTAATACTTGAAATGTTTTTTAATTAAAGTTTCCATACAATATTATATTAGTTTCAACTAATATACAACATAGTGATTCAACATTTATATACCTTATGATATGCTCACCCCGCTAAGTCTAGGGTCTTCTGTCACAATGCAAAGTTATTACACTGTTATTGATTATATTCTCCTCCACCATTTTCATTCATCACTACACTCTCCTCCCCTTTGGGAACCTTCAGTTTGATCTTTGTTTCTCTTAGACTTTTTAGTTTGTTTGGTTTGTTCATTTGTTTTGATTTTTTTTAATGCCACATATAAGTGAAATGATGCAGTATTTGTCTTTCTCTGTATGACATATTTCACTTAGCATAATACCCCCTAGGTCCATCCATGTTGTCACAAATGGCAGGATTTCATTCTTTTTTATTGATGAGAATTGTTCCATTGTATAGTCAAAACTCAGTTCTTGACCATCTCCCATCTCAAACAATTCGGTTCTGAACCAAGTTGTTCATGGAATAAAATGTCCCCATTTTTTAACAAAACTTCAGTTCTCAAGCCTGACAACCCTTTCATGCTGATACATCAGCATTACAAAAAGCATCTCTCAGGCCACAAACAAAAGAGAGAATGCAAGTCAGTTACCACTAAACCTCACATTGTTAACATCTCAGGAAATTATGCTGTGAATATTTTAGTGAGTTTTCTTGTTTGTTTGGTTTTTGGTTTTGTTTCTGGTGAAACGGACAATTAGCACAATTTTAAAACATAAAGAGGCCATCAAGTGTGCTGATGTTGCTAAAGGTGTGAAAGTGCTCATAAAACAATGATCACAGGCAACTGGAGAGATAGAAAACTGTTGTTGATTTGGATAAATGAAAAGCAGATAGCTGGTGACAGCATTTTGGAGGCAATGATATGTGAACAAGCAAAGATACTACACTCCTGGAACAAGTACTGAAAGTGATTAGTTTAAGCTAGTAGGGGGTGGTTCGATATACTTAAGAAGTGTTTATTTATAGATTAAACAGTACGTTAGACATGTACTGTATGTGAGCAAGGGTAAAACAGGAAATCATTTAGGGGTCTGGAACAGATTAATTCAATTTACATTTTTTCTAATGGGGAAAAAGTGATTCAGTTTTCAAACACATCGCTTCTTGAACAGCCTTCCAGAATTAACTTCTTGAATTAAGTTCAAGAACCGAGGTTCCACTTTATATATGTACCACTTCTTTATTCATTCATCTATCAGTGATCACCTAGGTATCTTCATACCTTGGCTATTGTAAATAATGGTGCAATGAACATGGGGTGCATGTAATTTCAAATTAGTATTTTCATTTTCTTTAGATAAATACCCTGAAGTAGAATTGCTGGGTTGTATGGTAGTACTATTTTTAGTTTTTTAAGGAACCTCCATACTGTTTTCCATGAGGAGTATACCAATTTGCAGTCCAACCAACAGTGCATAAGATTTCCCTTTTCTCCATATCCTCCCCAACACTTCTTATTTGTTGATTTATTGATGACAGCCATTCTGACAGATGAGAGGAGCTATCTCATTGTGGTTTTGATCTCCATTTCCCTGATAATGTTGAGCATCTTTACACGTTATTGGCCATCTGTACCGAAGGCTCCAAAGCAGGGAAATTAGAGCAAATAGATTCACATAGAGGCAAATAGATGGCCAATGTCTTTGGAGAAATGTCTCTTCATGTTTTATGCCCATTTTTTTGTTTTGTTTTGACTGAATTGGGGGGTTTTTGTTATTGAGTTGTATGAGTTCCTCATATATTTTGTTTTTTGTTTTTTTAATTTTTATTTTTCAATTACAGTTGACATTCAATATCATACTAGTTTCAGATGTATAGCATAGTGGTTAGACATTTATATAATTTATGAGGTGCTTCCATCTGATAAATTTAGTACCCACCTACCACCATAGACAGTTATTACAATATTATTGACTATATTCCCTGAGCTGTACTTTACATCCCCAAGACTATTTTTGTTACTTCCAATTTGTACTTTTTAATCCCCTCCCCTTTTTCACCCAGCCCCCCAATCTCCTTCCCATCTTGTTAGTTCATTCTCTACCTGTGAGTTTGTTTCTTTTTGCTGTTCCTTTATTTTGTTTTTCAGATTCCACACATAAGTGAAATCATGTGGTATTTGTCTTTGTCTGACTTGTATCACTTAGCATAGTAACCTCTATGGTCTATCCATGTTGTCACAAATGGTAAGATTTTGTTCTTTTTAATGGCCTAGTAATATTCCATTGTATATGTGTACCACAACTTTTTTATCCATTCAGCTTCCGATGGATACTTAGGTTGCTTCCATATCTTAGCTATTGTACATAATGCTGCAATTAACAGACGTGCATGTATCTTTTCGAATTAGTATTTTGGATTTCTGCAGATAAATACCAAAAATTTGGAATTGAATTGCTGGGTCATATGGTCATCCTATTTTTAATTTTGTGAGGAACCTTCATACTGTTATCCATAGTGACTACAGGAATTTTCAGTCCCACCAACAGTGCATGAGGGTTCCCTTTTCCACACATCCTTGCCACCACTTCTTGTTTGTTGATTTATTGATAATAGCCATTCTGACAGGTGTGAAGTGATATTGTGGTTTTGATCTGCATTCCCTGATGATTAGTGATGAACATCTTTTCATGTCTGTTAGCCATCTATATGTCATCTTTAGACATACAGAAATGTCTCTAAAATCTTCAGCCCATTCTTTCATCTAATTGTTTATTTCATAGTTTTGAATTGTATGATTTCCTCATATGTTTTGGATACCAACCACTTAATGGATATTTCATTTGTGAACATATTCTCCCATTCAGTAAATTGTTCTTTCCTTTTGTTAATGGCTTCCTTTGCTGTGAAAAAGCTTTTTAGTTTGATTAAGTCTCATTTGTATATTTATGTTTGTTTCCCTTGTTCAAGGGGACATATCCAAAAAGAGATTACTAAAATTGATGTCAAATAATTTATTACCCATATTTTCTTCTAGAAGTTGTATGGTTTCAGGTCTTACATTTAAGTCTTTAATCCATTTTGAGTTTATTTTGCATATGTTGCAAAGACAGCGATCCAGTTTCCAGTTTCTTTTTTTCTTTTTTTTTTTTTTTTATATATCTGTCTAGTTTTCCCAACGACACTTATTTAAAGAGACTGTCATTTCTCCATTTTACATCCTAGTCTCCTTTTTCATAGATTAATTGACCAGATAGTGCAACGGGCACTATTCTGTTCCATTGATCTATATGTCTGTTTTTATATATAGCCTTTATCATTTTGAGGTAAAGTCCTATAACCACTTTGTTGAGAGTTTTTGTCATAAATGGATGTTGAACTTTTTCAAATACTTTTTATACATCTATTAAGATTATCACAGGATTTTTAGCCCTGGGTTTGTTGATGTGATGTATCACATTAATTGATTTGTGGATATTGAACCATCCTTCCTAGTATAAATCCTATTTGGTCATGATCTATAATCTTTTTAATGTATTTTTTAATTCAGATTGCTCATATTTTGCTGAGATTTTAGCATCTATGTTCATCGAGGACATTGGCCTGTCATTTTCTTTTTGTAGTGTCTTTATTGGTTTTGGAATCAGGGTGATGTTGGCCTTATAGAATGAGTTTGGAAATGTTTTCTTCTTCAATATTCTTGAACACTTTGAGAGAGATAGGTATTAATTCTTCTTTAAATGTTTAGACTTCACCTATGAAACTCTCTGGTTCTGGGCTTTTGTTTGTGGGAAGTTTTTTAAATTACTGATTCAATTTCATTGCTAGTTATTGGTGTGTTCATATTTTCTGTTCCTTTTCGGTTTAGTCTTGGAAGTTTGCATGTTTCTAGAAATTTATCCATTTCTTCAAGATTGTCCATTTTGTTAGCATGTAGTTGTTCAAAGTATTCTTAAATGATTCTTTGTATTTCTTTAGTGTCAGTTGTAATCACTCCTCTTTCATTTCTGATTTTATTTATTTAGCTCCCACTGTTGTTTTCTTGATGAGTCTGGCTAGAGGTCTGTCAATTTTATATTTTCTTTCAAAGAAACAGTTCCTGGTTTCAATGCTCTTTTCTATTTTTTTATATTTTATCTTGTTCATTACTCCTATGATCTTTATTATTTCCTTCCTTTTTCTTTGATTTGTTTGTTGGTCTTTTTCTAGTTCCTTTAAGTGTAAAGATACATAATCTATTTGGAATTATTCTTGTTTCTTGAGATAGGTCTGTTTAACTATGAAATTCTCTCTTAGAAGTGCTTTTGCTGCATCCCATAAATTTTGGAAAGCTGTGTTTTCATTTTCATTTCTCAAGGTAGTTTTTTTACTTCCTATTTGTTTCCTCTTTTATCCATTGGTTGTATAGTAGCATGTTGTTTAATCTCTAAGTATTTGTGATTTTTCCAGTTCTCCTCCAGTACTTGATTTCTGGTTTCATGCCATTGTGGTTGGAAAATATGCTTGATTTCAATCCTCCTGAATTTTTGAGGCATCTTTTGTTGCCTAATACATATCTAATATGGTTTATATCCTAGAAAATGTTCTTTGTACCCCAGAGAAAAAATATATACTGCAGTTTGGGGATGAAATGATCTATAAATGTCTATTAAGTTAATCTGCTCTAATATGACATTTAAGGCCATTATTACCATATTAATTTATGTCTGGATGATTTATCCACTGAAGTAAGTGTGTTATTAAAATCCAGAACTATTACTGTATTACTGTTAATTTCCATCTTTATTTCTATTAATATTTGCTTTATATACTTATGTGCTCCTATGCTGGGGCCATAGTTATGTACAGTTGTTATATCCTATTCTTGGATTTACCACTTTATCATTATGTAATGTTCTTCTTTGTCTCGTTTTACATTCTTTGTTTTTTAAAATCAATTTAGTCAGATTTAGTGTTGCTACTTCAGCTTTCTGTTCATTTCTATATGCATGGAATATCTTTTTCCATCCCTTTTCAGTATGTCTTTCAATCTAAATTGAGTCTCTTGTAGGTAGAATATAAATGGGTCTTGCTTGTTTTGTCCATTCAGCCACTCTATGTCTTTTGATTGGAGCATTTAGTCCAGTTATATTTAAAGTAATTATTGATAGGTACATGCTTATTGACATTTTGTTAATTGTTTCTGCTATTCCTTTCTTCCCTTTATCTCTTTCCTTTTGAACTGCTAGTTTTCTTTCATATTTTGTTTGAGTTTCTTTCTGTTCTATTACATATTTCCTATTCCTACATAATCAGTCCATGAATGAGAAGCCTGAAGCCTCTGTTCCTATACAGACTGAACAGCAAGTTAAATTGAACAAGACATTTCTCCAGTTAAACTGTAATCCATTAAACATCATCCCTTGGGTATAGTCGATAACTCTTTATTCTATAAGGAATCCTCTTTCCAATACCGACTAAGGAGATGTATGCTGAAGTCAATGTTTTCTTAAAAATAGTAAATACCTCAGGCTGTGTAAAGGTATCTATCTTTAAAAGCTTTGAAAGATAATCCTAATCAAGGTCCAAAAAAGTACCAATCAAACATAATACAGTGGTCATCAATGTGCCTGACCCATGTGATTTAGCAGCAGGTGAGTACATATTGTTCATACCTGCTTGGGAGATTAGATGCATCTATGTATTACTGAGTAGGGACACTTCAACAATCGGCTAGACTATCTCAATTTTATTCTGTTTAGTTTTAACCAGTGACTTTCAGAGACAAAATATGGTGAAAATAATAGCTGGTATAGTACACTGTGGCTCATCTTCTGTCATGTCAAAAACTCAGATTTTTACCTATGCCATAAGCATAGAACTCATTTCAGAGCAGAATCAAGAGAAACAAGAATGTCTATGCTACTGTTAATGAATAAGAATTAGATTATTGCTGGCTTTTAAGCCACTCTGTCTATGATCAATTCTTAACATCTTGGCTTCTTGATCTTTCTTATTTTGAGAAAACATACCTCTAAATCCAATTTGCAGATCAAGCCATATCACGAGTCCAGGAACAGGACCAGAAGAAAAGCCTTTAGACCAAATAAAACAGTGACATTCCCACAGTATTTTCAAAAGAACCTTGAGTCACATAGATACATTTATAATAAAGACTTCTAAAGTGGTTCTTTTTAAAACCTAGATATAAGAAAACATTAGCATGGGGTTGGGGAACTTTTAACATTTTCCATAAAATGGCCCCCTACAAAGGCATTTTTCATTATCTTTTTGGAGCTTTAAATGAAAACTAGGTCCCAGCCTCTGGCCTAGGAAAGGATTCTGAGATAATAAATATCAAGGCAGCTTACCTAACAAGGAGAGTTTAAGAATTCTGAGAACTGGTGTGTGTCATGTGGGCCATCTCCCAAGAAATAGTTTTGTGCCATGAGAACTGAGTGGAAGGAATACATTGATGATGAAATTCCTTAGCACCAATCTAGAGTCAAAAAGGCTCATTTGCCTTCATTGAACAGAGATTTTGCTTTACCTGATGTGATCTTCTTGCATTACAGCCTTGTTTTGGAAAACAGTAAAAAGGAAATATTTTCTTCACAAAAGACCATGTAATTTACTTAGCCCTTGCTTCATTCTACACTTCTAAAAAGTATATTCCATGGTAGAAGCAGTTACATACTAAAGTGCATACTAAATATTTTAATCAAATTTGATATTTCCTAAAAAGTCTTCAGAGTGGAAATTCTGGCCCTGTACTCCTTTCTGGAATGACATTGTATGTCATAAGGTTTGGTTATAAAAACTTTTAGGCAGAAAGTTTTCTCCCAAACTTTCAGGTTGTATAATCTATATCACAATATCACAAATATAAAGTTTGAAAGATATTCATGGCCCGGCCTCAAAAAACTGCTCAATAAACATAATACTATAGTCATCAGTGTGCCAAACCCATGAAACAGGTGAAGAAAGAAGGGACACTTGGAAGACAGGGTTTGTGGTAGGGATTGGTACTGGTAATGCTTTATGTTTGAAGATAGTAACAAATAAGTTGATGATTTTATTTTTTGTGCACTGTATCTTATGTTAAGTACAATACATTAAACTGATAACCCAGAGAATTTTTTTGGAAAGAGCATTAAGATAAGGGTTTTTTGTTGTCAAGAATTGGAAACTGAGTTAGATAGGTCCTCAAATATCTTGAAAATCTAGAACCAGATATATTGACCTATAATTAAGAATGGCCAAATTGATTTTTTAATATTGTGTCAGGTTATAGTTAACTCTTTCCACATACCCAAACTTTCTTCAAACCAATTCTATGGTTATGATATGGTGACATAAAAAAATGGTAGCCATAGTTGAACATGGCCCAGATAAAATTATCTCTCTCTAGACTATCAGTTCTATATTACTTTTAGAAATTGTCTACTGGCAAAAATATTATAAAAAATAAAATGCAAGAAAATTACCTGTCATATCTCACACTTGTTCAGAAAGTATACAATGTTTAGTCCTTTGAAATGACAGTATCTAGCAGTACTATAAAATATGCTTGATGTGGAAGGCAATTTGACTGAAGAAAATGCCACTTAGATTGTTAATTATATTTTATAATTGGATAGTCATAGTTTAGTATATGAAGCCAAACATGAAAGACTCTGCCTTAACATTTAGCAGTGGTATAATTAATTTGGAGCTATAGTTCATTCACATTACTCAGCTGATCTCACAGTTCTATGTCCACATATCATTCACATTTAAATACTAAAATTATAAAGCAATAAAAGTCTTGACTTCTATTCTCCAAGACTAACAAAATCTAAACCAACTAACCAGAGAATCTGAAACAATACAAATTACTTTTTCAAAAACATATTTCCCACTAGAGCTTGTTTTTAACTGGGCCGCTGTGCATGTTGAATGGGTACCACATTTGCAACCATTTATCAAGTCTGGGCAAGCAATGCTAATACTGCTGATGGTTCTGCTGGCGGAAGAGGGCTGTGCTTTCCGTTGCATGCAGACACTGACCCTGTACTCTGTTTCCTTTCCTGTTTCCTGTGCCATGCTTGCTGTGTAGCAAATGGAATCTCTGGCAGTAAGTTAACTTTCTTTCATACTCTCTGCCCATTTGAGGCATGGACCCATAACAAACCTTATTTTTACTATTACTGTTATATCTCTTAGCATGTTTCCCCTTTTTCCTTCCATTTTATTTTATTTGGTAGATTGAGATATGCCAGTTTGTTAGTAGCATTCTCGGCTGCTTTCATCTCAAAAGTAGAAACCTACATTGCTATGAACTCTCATACTATCAGTGGAATATTCTGAGTTATAACTACCATTATCTGACACTTAGGAAAGTCAGAGTTTCATAGCTAGGTTTCACCCTAAATTGTGAAGGTAACATTTTTTAAACAATAATTATCTATCTGCAAATCTCTGGCAGTTATCTCTTGGATCAGATTTTTAAAAGATTTCCCATAAAGAAAAGTTTAAAATAAAATGTTTTACTGAAACAACCAAAGATCTAGTTTGGGGTAATTAGTGAATGTAGCTACTTCTTTAACCTTAGGTTGGTTTCCAGCATTGAGAGATAAGATAAATCTAAGAATTCCCCCCCGCACCGCCCCCCCACCAAGGGCCAAAAGAAGGGTGAGAGGAAAAAGAAAACTTCATTCAGCATAATTTTAAATGAACTTTAGTAACTTTCTAAAATTAGGATTACAAGTCTGTTAATAATACTATTAACAGAATATTCTTCCTCCACCTAAATTTAAATTCTTATAATTTCTCTCCTTAAACTGATTTGGGGGAACAATTTTAAGTCACCATAGCAGCTCTCAATTCTGAGCTGAGTTCTTTCTACTCCATTAGCAAAAGAAAGACCCTATTTATTCTCAAGGAACCACATTTGAAAACTGAACTGCGAAGTGTAGTTTAAGCCACATACTTAATCACTTTCACTGGCAACAGCTGAGCCATGAAATTCTACCTAATGAAGGCTATTCTTTTCCTTATACAGAATCCCATCCACTACCTAGGAGCTAACCCATTCTTAGAATAAAACAGGCAAAGTTTAGAAGCTATTAAGAGCAGATACAGCTCAAAGAGCAGTATAATTGTTGGTGTTGGAATGACTCATGATTTATTTTTCCCTCATAGGATATATAAGCCACATAATGAAAACATTTTAAATTCCAGAGCTATTTATAGGGTTTAATTAAGGGCCATTTTCTATGATTACTTTTTAATGTTCTTTCCACAGTAAGTTTTGAATGTTTTTGTAATTTCTCCTTTTTGTAAGCATACTTTGGCCCCTTTTTATCTCTTTACTTCAACAAATATTTATTGAGCACTGAGTAGAAGCATCATCAGTAAAGCTGACACAGCACCTTCAAGGGTCACGTGACTATTTTGTTTACAGAGACTTCAGGATGAGTGTCTGCACCCAAAATACAGCCAGAATTGTCACATGGAGTAATCTCTCAAGTGTCTGCTGAATTTATAAATTTAACACTTAGAATGACTTAATGTTTTGCCTTTCAAATATACTTTTAAAAAAACCAAATTCTTTGTTTTTAAAAACAATTTACAGCTTATAAAAATTAAGATAACCGCAACTATGATTTGTAGATATGTAACTAGCAGATATCATGGAAATCTGACGATTCACTCAGTTCCTTCATAACTACTACACTTCTCTAATTAGTCATCTTCCAGGAGCTATTCTATGTTACATTGTGAATTTCTCACTGATATTTACTGACTAGGTCTTGTTCTCTTTTACTGACTAAATCTTGTTGTTTTATTGGGAATAATAACAGCTAGTTATGGATACTTGATTTTTTTAAAAAAGTTTGTCTCCACCAAGATTTCACTTGTTATACAAAAACTGTCATTAATAACTAATTTCTTCCCATGCCAACTCTCTCTCTAGCAACTGGAACTATGTCAGAGGTTATATAAGCTACACTTTCAGCTGCTGCTGCTTTTTCAGTCCTACTGTAAGCTCATCGGCCAGGTGCACGAAGTCAGTTCCATGCCAGAGGTGAGCCCACAGACCTCCTAACCCTGAGCACTGCCATGAACATTACTTCTTTCCTTTTGTCCTCCCTGCCCCACATCCCCTTTTCCTCTTTAATGGTCCGAGTGATTTTATTCCCACATAATCATTTTGCTCTAGAATAAGTATTAAATGTGTCTTGTATTTCTATTCTCATTTGGCAGTGCCAGGACTAGGGTGAGGCAAGTGACAGGCCTAGGCACAAAACTGAAGGACTCTGAGGGTGAGCACCTCCCCTCAGAGTCCTTCAGTATGCCGAGAGGCCTCACTTGGCCTGCCCTAATCCTGGCCCTGGGTCCTTGTGTTATGGCTTTCCTTCTTTATAGTTAGCTTTTTCTACCTGTTCTTACATTGAGATTAGAAGAAAATATCTATATTATGTTTGATTCTCTCCCACTTCCCTGCTTAACATCAGGATGCTTTTATATTTTTAAGTGTACAAAGTAAAATAATTGAAACGTACCACTTCCAAGTGAGCCAAATTTTTCCTAGAAGTGAAAAAATAATACTGTCATGTAGTAAGTGAAATAATGGGGATATACAGAGGATGTTATGGAAGCACGAAAGACAACACCTAAGTCATCAAGCTGAAATAGGATAGCTTTCTGGAGGAAATCACACCTTAGCTGATTCTTCAGGGATGAGTTGGAGTTAGAGAGATAAAGTGGTAGCTAAGGAGGAGTGTTCTAGTAAGAAACAGCATGGACATAAACATGGTAGTATGAAAGAGAAAGGAACTACACGTGATTTACTAGTGCTAAAATATAACATGCAAACCAAAAAGGAGTGATGGAGCAAGGTGGAAGAAATAGGTAAGGGGAGATCATGGAAGATGCTGTGCCTGGGAGTGTTTTGGTTGGAGCTTATGGCACAGATGAGGTGGACTTGATGACAACTAAACTGGAGACAGGGAGACCACTTTACAAGGCTAATAGCTCAGATGAGAGATGAGAGTTTCAACTAGGACAGAAGTGCTTGGTATGGAGAAATGGGAGGAAATGTAAGAGATATTTAGGACAAAAGGTCAATGAAACTAACTGGGGGGAGGGGTGAAGGAGAAGAAAGAGTGTGATGCTCAGGTTCTATCTCAGATGAACTAGGTGACTGGTGGTACCACAGGTGAAACAGGGATATAAAAGGAGGGCTGAGGCAATTGTACATCCAACTGGTCAAGCCTTCTGCCTGCTAGTCAATAACTGAGTCTGCCCACTAGACCAGCCCAGGTTAACTACATCGTGCAGGCTGTTAAATACGAGGATCTAGAAGAGATTGGAAGTTAGAGGAGAGGTCTGAATTGAAGGCGTAGATATGGTAGTCATTAGTGAAAAACCAAGAGTCCAAGAAACCATCCCACTAAGAGCATATGGGTGAGGATGGAGCACCACTATTTATTACTCATTAGGAAAAAAAGGGAGTATACTTTCACATGCTAATTTCAAGGGACTCAGACATCTTTGTTTATGAAGAGCTCTTCACAAGCCAGTTTTCCTCCACAGAATTACAGATTATTAGATAAAAGAGAAAACAGTTGATATGGTATTTGCTATGTTGTCAAGACAGGTTAACTCTCTTACTCTTCCAGCAAGTATTAACAGGATCCTTAGACTCCATCTTGGCTCAAGAAAGAGAAGACATGCAAATGCAACTCACATGCCTTTTTCCATATTAAAATGGCAATTCAAGTTTCACTTTAGAAAAGTAAATTATGTGTTACATACCGTGTGTGTGTATATGTGTGTGTGTATATATTATATAATTGTTTTAAATTGTGTAAATTTAAAGGAAATTTCTTCTTAATTATTTTAAATTAAGTAAGTTTTAAATACTGTACAAACACACACAATATTTAAAACTTGCCTATATTTAAAAGAATTAAAAAGAAATTCACTTTTCAACTTAAAAATTTATGTATACAAGGTACTCTAGTATCTTATTTAAAAGCATTACCTCAGTAAACTTTAAACCTAGCTCTGGAGTAGGTATTTGTACTTAACAGTCATCTGTGTAGAAACAAATAGTCCTTAAGGGCTTTGATTCTATTGCTAGTAAAATGAGGGAGCTGAGAATGAAGATGTTGGGTAAATCAACTCTACAAAGAAAACAAGCATCATCAATTTGCATTACAAAGGTGGGGAAAACCCTTTAAATTTATGTCAATTTTTTAAAATGCTCTTGAGATCAGATTCCAAAACAGTTGTCTGCCACAGTACATTTTAGGAGCACTAAGAAGTTTTGTAGGTTCTCTCTTATGATTTACTTTTTAACACTTTGGATCTTTTGGTTTCAGTAATTTTGAAGGAAAATCTTTTACTTCCATAACATGACTACTAATATTACATTGAGATTTTTTTTTCCTCCTCTTCCTTAAAATTATGTATTTAGTCTCTTTCCATAGCATAGAAATAGTGAGAAAATTTTATTTTTCAGAGTCCATGTTGATGATTACATTTATTGAGCATTTATACACCAAACTTACTAATTATTTCATATACACTATCTCATTTCATCTTTAAAATTACCTTGTAATATCTTCAGTGCCATAGATGAAAAAAACTAAGATACATAAAAGTGTATTTATTTGACTGGGGCCCCATCATACATTGTAGAATTGGCATTTGAACCCAGCTCTACCCAACTCCCAAGCCTGTTATGATGTGCATTTTACCTCTGAAAATGCCCTTCTACTAAAATAAAAAACACTTTAAAGGAAGTCTTAATCTTTTCCATAAGAAGAATTTCCCAGATGTTGACACATAAAGTTATTTCATCCATACAACCTCATAACCACCTACACATACCATGTAGAACAGTTTCATTTGTCCTATTTTAGTTTACCAAGGTATTAAGCTTGTGCTTAACCACATCACATATAATCAATTGTTTTCTTTGGGGGATGTAAAATCCAGCCTTCAACTAACTACAGTAAAATTTTTTTTAACAGCTTCTAAATATGTCCAGGGAACTGAGTGACTTAAAGAAAAATCTAAAGGAGGCTACTGCAGCCATTGCAGCTGACCCTCTTTATATAGAGGGTGCGTGGTCTGAGCCAACCTTCACGTCCACTGAAGCAGCCATCCAGTCGATGCTGGACTGCCTGAAGAACAATGAACTTGGCAAGGCTTTACATCAAATCAGGGAATGCAGGTAATTCTATTTCCTTTAGAGATGGTTGAAAGAAATGCATGCCTAATAGTTAACTTTGTCATGGCTGGGGACTAAATCACTACAGAAGGAATAGCTAGATATTTTATATACCTCCTTCTCAGATCTCTGCTGTTGCCGTGGTGGAAACATCAGATTTCAGAACTTATATGTTAAAAGTATTGATGTTATTTCTGGTCATTTGTCATTCCTAAAATGTTGACACACTTCAGAGTATACCCCAACAAGAGGTCCAAGATGGCAGTGGCATAGGATGATGCTGAAATCGCCCACTCCCACAAGCACAGTAAAATATACACCTATATAGACAGCAGTTATTTCTGAAAGACAACTGAAGGCTGATTAAACAGCTTCTGAATACAAATGAGAGAGAGACCCAAAAGAAAAGTCTGAGAAATTGGGAGAGCTCCTTGGGATCTGCAGGAAATCTCTAGGATTGGAGGTGCTGATGATGAGCACCACTGTGTACATCGTCCTCCACCTCTGTAGGGCAGGTGGAAGCTCTATCAGGGTGCTTTGATCTGCCAGCAAGATTACAGCAACACATGCCCAGCCACACTGCCCAGAGTCCATATCAGCTCTGAACAAAGGGAGTCAGCAGGAACAATAGGGCATCACGACACATACCTGGCCTCTGTGCCTAGAGCCAATCTAGCCTAACAGGTTAACACCCTAAGTGCCATAAATACCTGCCCAGTTCCAGCCAGCCTACCAAAACTACCAGGCACAAGCCAACACAGAGGTTGTTTCTAAATAAGACAACTTTCTGTACAAGAAATGAGAGATCATATAGAGCAGGCTAGAAAGCCACAGGAGCTCTTCACGAACTGAAGGAATTTCTCCAGGGTTCAAGGTGCTTGTGAGCTTCATTGTATACATCCCCCTCTACCTCTATTGGGCAGGCAGGAGCTCTACCCAGGTGCTCTAGCGTACATGCAAGATTGCCACAATGCATTCCTGGACACATTGCCTGAGCCCATTTTGGCTTCAAACAAAGAGAAAAGCAACAGGAAATTACTACACACACCTGGTCTCCTTGCCTGGATATGCTTCAGCTTGGTAGCCCAATGCCATAGGCACTGACTCAACTCCAACTGACCTTCCAAAATAACCCAGCACACAAAGCCTATACATAGGTCACTTCTACACTAAGCCACTTTTTCAACACTGGCAGAGATAGCTATTTTGTCAAATTTATACAAATAACATACAAAGTCAAACAAAACAAAAAAAATAAAAACAGAAGAATACCTCTATAATGAAGGAACAAGAAAAAAACCCTAAGGAGATGGAGATAAGTCATTTGCTTGATAAAGAATTCAAAGATATTGTTGTAAGGATGCTCGCCAAACTTCAGAGTGGAATATAGGAATTTAAAACTACAACAAAGGGGAAGTATAATAAAGGGCCAAGCAGATCTGAAAATACAATAACTGAAATGACAAATACACTGGAAAGAATCAACATTAATATACAGAAGAATGAATCAGTGACCCAGAACACAGACTAGTGAAAATCAATCAGAACAGGAAAAGGGGATAATTTAGAAGGACCTCTGAGACAAAAATCAAGCTCATAAACATTCACATTACAAAAATTCCAGAGGAGAACAAAAGAGAAAGGAACAGAAACATTATTTCAAGAAACAATGGCTGAAAACTTTTCTAATCTGGGAAAAGAAAAAGCTGTTGAGATCCGGGAATCACAGAGATTTCCAAACAAGATGAACCCAAAGAGGCCCAAACCAAGACACGCAGTAATTAGAATGGCAAAAGTTAAAAACAGAGACAATCTAGAAAGAAAATCAAGTTATATACAAAGAAAACCCCATAAGGCTATCAACTAATTTTTCAGCAGCAACTTTATGGGCCAGAAGAGAGTGGCAGGACATCTTTTAAAGGCTGAAATAAAGGAACCTACAACCTAGAATAACATACCCAGCAAGGTTATCATTCAGAATTGAAGGAGAGATAAAACAAGCAAAAAGTAAAGGAATTCATCACCATTAAATCATCTTTACAATAAATGTTCAAGATCTTTAAGAAGAAAAGAAAAAGCAATAATCAGAAATTAGAAAATATAAGGGAGCCCGGCCGGGCGTGGCTCAGCGGTTGAGAATCGACCTGGGATCCAGGCGATCTGGGTTCGATTCCCGGTCAGGGCACATGCCCGGGTTGCGGGCTCAATCAATGACTCTCTCATCATTGATGTTTCTATCTCTCTCTCTCCCTCTCCTTTCTCTGAAATCAATAAAGATTTTTTTTTTTAAAAAAAAAAGAAAATATAAGGGGAAAAATCTCACAGGTAAAGCCAAATATTAAACACACACAGCAAATCAGACATTTAAAAAGCTGCTATGAAGGTCAAAAGACAAAAGTACCAACTCAACTCAAAACTACAATTAGTTAGGAGGTCCACAAAACTAAAAGATATAAAATATGGCATCAAAAACAGAGCGTGTGAGAGGCAAGTCAAAGATGGTGGTGTTGGAAGACACTGATTTAGTCCCGTCCCAATAACACATTAAATATACACCTATATTTAGAGTAGTTCCTCCTAAGAGACAACTGAAAGCCAACTGCACAGCTTCTACACAACAAAGAGAGAGACCATATAGAGAAGGTTGGGGGACCTCCAGAGCTCTCTGGGAGCTGAGGGAACTCTCCAGGACCAGAGGATGGAGGAGCACCATTGTTTACATCTCCCTTGCACTTGGATAGTGAGCTTCAGCCCTCTCCAGGTTCTCTAGCCAACCTACAGAGCCACTATAGCTCATTCCCAGCCACCCTCCCATAGTTAGAGTTAGCAGGAAGACATCATAGCATGCACTCACAGGGCTCTCCACCCGGAGACTGATCCAGCAGATATGGCAGGGTGTTGCTATGTGTACCTAATGGGCTGCACATGCACATGGGGCTCACATTCCTAGAGAGTGTGTGCAAATAGTAAAGTGCTGCAGTACCTAAATGCAGGGCTGCACCATACAGAGAAAGTACAGAGACACTGGAGCACTGCAGCACACAGCCTACTCTACCCAGAGAGAATATGAAAATAGTAGGGTGTTGCTGTGTGAGCACATAGGAATGCCCTGTCCAGAGAAATTGTGGAACCAGTGGGGTGATGCAATGTGTGCACTCAGGGTAGCCCCACCCAGATCCAACCCATGCAAAGACAATAAGGCAAGAGGACCATCTGCCAACACACCTGGCAACCCCACCCAGATCAGAAAGGCAAGGAAGCACACACACATCAGGCTGCCCCAACTATGTTGTGGCCATGGCCAGCCAGAAAATCACAGAGCTAATGCACATGCCTGTACAGCAGGCTGTCCCACCCAGAATGCACAACTTCGGGCCAACTGACACACCAGAGGCCACATGTGTCCACCTAGAATACAACCAGCCTTCAAAAACCATCCAACACACAGTCTTCAATGAGTCCACTTTTTCAAGGTTGGAAGAGATAGCTATTTCATCTAACTCATAGGAACAAACACAGAAAGCCAAACAAAATAGGGAGACAGAAGATATATCCCAATTGAAGAACACAAAACCACAGAGGAAAAAAATCTAATAAAATGGAGATAAGTCATTTGCCTGATAAAGGATTCAAAGAAACAATCATAGGATGCTCAAAAAACTGGAGAGTAGGCCCTGGCCAGGTGGGTCAGTTAGCTGAAACATCAACCTGTACACCAAAATGTTGCAGGTTCAGTTCCCAATCAGGGCACATACCTAGGTTGTGAGTTCAGTCCCAGGTCAGGGCACATACAGGGAACAACTGATTGATGTTTCTATCTCACACTGATGTATCTTTCTCTCTCTCTCTAAAAATCATATACATATCCTGGGGTGAGAAAACACAAAACTTGAGAGTAGAAAAGGAGAACTAAGAGAACTTCAACAAAGAGTTAGAAAATACAATAAGGAACAAATACAAGATTAATACATAACTAAAATAAATATATTGCTAGAAATCAACAGATTAGTTAATACAGAAGAATTCGTTAACAACCTGTATACAGAATAGTGGCTATCACCCAATCAGAATAGCGAACTTTTTTAAAAATTTAAAAATAAGGATAGTATAAGGGACTTCTAGGTCAAGATCAAATGTAACATGCTCATTTTAGGGATTACAAAAGGTGAAGAGAAAGAATGACATAAAATATATTTGAAGAAATAATGGCTGAAAACTTTCCTAATCTGGGGTAGGAAACTGACATCCAAGTCCAGGAAGCGCGGACAGTTCCAAACAAGATGAACACAAAGAGGCTCACACCAAGGTATATTGTAATTAAATTGGCAAAGTTAAAGATAAATAGACAATCTTGAAGGAAGCATGAGGAAAACAATAAGTTATATACAAAGGAATCCCATAAGGCTATCAGCTGAGTTCTGTGCAACAACTTTAAAGGCCAGAAGGGTGGCAGGACAACTTTAAAGAGCTGAAAGAAGGGGACCTACAATCTGGAATAATTTACCTAGCAAGGTTATCATTCAGAATTCAAGGAGACATGAAAGTTTCCACAACAAGCACAAATTAAAGGAATTCACCACCTCTAAATCAGCTTTAAAAGAAATGTTAAAGGGTCTTCATGCAGAACAGAAAAAGCAATCAACAAAAACAGGAAAATACAGGAAAGAAACCTCACTGGTAAAGGCAAATATGTAATAATTATATATAATAAGCACAGTGAATCAACCACTTAAAAAGCTAATATGAAGCTGAAAAGACAAAGGTAGCAAAATTAACAACTACAATAAAGAGGGATACAGAAAACAAAAATATATAAAACATGACCTCAAATATAAATTATGGATGAGGGCGTAAAAATGCAGTGCTTTTAGAATGCATTTAGATTTAAACAACTATCAGCTGAAAACAGATTGCTATAGATATAGATGGATATATATGTAGAGATGGATATATATGAACTCATGGTAGCAACAAACAGAAAAACTACACAATGTAAACAAACAAAAAAAAGTCAATAGAAAGAACCCCAAACACAACACTAAAGAAAACCAGCAATTCAAAAGAAAACGGCAAGGTGCTTTGAGTCCTTGCCTGATTTGCTTCTGGACCTAAGGCTTGGAAAATCTGACCTTGGTGCACATCTTGGTCTTGTCCAAACACACCCAGCCCCAGCAGAGGAAACCAGAAGCTGTGGAGTGCAGAAACCTTCTAACAGGATACTCAAGGCCAGTTACAAACTGCGTCTGACATTGGCCTGCACCAGAGACCATCCAAAAGACTGGGAGTCCTAGCAGATCTACCTAATACATAGAAACAAATCCAAACAGGCAGCCAAACTGGGGAGACCAAAAAACAAGCCCCAAATGAAAGAAAAAAAGAATTCTCCAGGAGAAATGCTAAATGAAATGGAGATAAGCAATCTATCAGATATAGAATTCAGAATACTGATCATAAAGATGCCCAACAGCATGAGAAAAGAAATGGAAACTATGAAGGAAATTAAGAATGACATAGTAGAAATAAAAATAAAATAAAATAAAACATTGGAAGGAATAAACAAACAGATTAGGGGAAGCTGAAGGTCCGATCAGGGAATCAGATAACAAAGTAGAAAAAAATCACTCAATCAGAGAACCAAAAAGAAAAAACAATTAAAAAACAGGACAGTTTAAGGGAGCTGTGGGACAACATGAAATGTAACAATATTCACATCACAGGGGCACCAGAAGAGGTCGAAAGTAAGCAAGGGTTAGAGAACCTGTTAGAAGAAATAATAGAAGAAAACTTCCTTAACCTGGTCAAGGAAAAAGTCACACGAGTTCAGGAGGCACAGAGAATCCCAAGCAAGAAGAATCTAAAAAGGACCATGCCCAGACACATCATAATTAATATGCCAAAAGTTCAAGATAAAGAGAGAATATTAAAGGCAGCAAGAGAAAAGCAATCTGTTACCTACAAAGGAGCTCCTATAAGGCTGTCAGCTGATTTCTCATCAAAAGCTCTACAGGCCAGAGGGAATGGCATGAAATATTCAAGATAATACAGAACAAGGATCTGAAACCAAGAATACTCTATCCAGCAAAGCTATCATTCAGAATAGATGGTGAAATAAAGAGCTTTCAAACAAAATAAAAGGCTAAAGGAGTTTATCACCACCAAACCAGCGTTGTAAGAAATGTTAAAGGGATTGCTGGAATAAGAAGTTAAAATAGAGAGAAAGAGAAGCACAGGCATAAAGAAATAAAATGGCAATAGATAAGTACCTGTCAATAGTAAACTTAAATATAAAGGGATTAAATGCTCTAATAAAAAGGCATAGGGCTGCTGAATGGATAAGAAAACAAGATCCAAATATATGCCATCTACAGGAGACCCACCTCAAAACAAAAGACTCACACAGACTGGAGAGAAAAAAACCTTCTGGAGGACTTTAAGGGAGAGATTGACAGCAATACAGTCACAGTAGCAGACTTTAACACCCCACAAACTTACTGGATAGATCTTCCAGACAAAAATCAACAACAAAACAGTGATTTTAAATGTCACACTAGATCAGATGGAAATAATTGACACTTACAGAACATTTCACCCCAAAGCTGCAGAATAGGCATTCTCTTCAAGCGCACATGGGATATTCTCAAAAACAGACCACATGGTAGGACACAAAACAAGTCTCTACAAGTTCAAGAAGATTGAAATCATATCAAGCATCTTCTCAGACATTTACACCATGGAACACTATGCAGCTGTGAAAAAGAAGGATCCCTTACCCTTTGAGACAGCATGGTGGGACCTGGAGAGTAATATGTTAAGGGAAATAAGCCAGTCAGAAAAAGGCAGTGTCACATGATCTTACTCATATATGGAATCTAATAAACAAAATAAACCAATGAACAAAATAGATTCAGAGACACAGAAACATGGAACAAACTGACGAATCTCAGAGGGAAGGCAAGGGTGGGTGGGTGGGGAGAGATTAATCTAAGAACTTATATGCATATATGCATAACCCATGGAAACAGACAATAGTGTGGTGAAGGCCTGGGGGAAGTGTTACAGGTGGAGGGGATCAGTGGGGGAAAAATTTGTAATACTTTCAACAAGATAATTTTTTTAAAAAAAAGGAAACAGCAAGAAATGAAAGGAACAGAGAAAACAAAAACAATTAACAAAATGACATATTTTTTTAAAAAAAACAAAAACAAAAATGACAATAAGCATTTACCTATAAATTATTACTTTAAATGTAACTGACTAAATGGTCTAATCAAAAGACATATAGTGGCTGAATGGATAAAAAAAGACAAGACTTGTTCTCACTGGTATGGCTTAGTTGGTTGGAGCATCATCCTGAGCACTGAAAGGTTGCCAGTTCAATTCCTGGTCAGGGCACATACCTAGGTTCCAGTGGGCATGAATATGGGAATCAACCAATCAATGTTTCTCTCACACATCAGTTGCTCTGTCTCTCCCTCCCCTCCTCTCCAAAATCAGTAAAACATATGCTCAGGTGAGGATTTAAAAAAAAAAAAACAAACAGCCCAGCCAGGTGTGGCTTAGCGGTTCAGAATCAACCTAGGATCCAGGAGATAACAGTTCCATTCCCGGTCAGGGCACATGCCTGGGTTGTGGGCTCGATCTCCAGTCAGGGGCGTGCAGGAGGCAGCCGATCAATGATGACTCTCTCATCATTGATGTTTCAACTCTCTCTCTCCCTTCCTCTGAAATCAATAAAGATATATTTAAAAAGACAACAATACTCATCTGTATGCTGCCCACAAGAGGCTCACTTTAGATCAAAAGGCACATTCAGACAAAGTGAAGGATGGAAAAAGATATTCCAATCATATAGAAATGAGTAGAAAGTGGGGTAGCACTCATATCACACTAACAGACTTTAAAACAATGTAAAAAGAGACAAGGAAGAATATTACATAATAATAAAATGGGCATTCCAAGACTAGGATATAACATTTGTGTATATATATGACCCCAACATTGGAGCACCTAAGTATATAAAGCAAATACTAATGGAAATAATGGCAGAAATTGACACTAATACAATAATAATTGGGGATTTTAACATCACACTTACCTTAATGGATAGATCATCAAGACAGAAAATTAATAGGGAAATAATGACTTTATGTGTTACATTAGGAAAGATCCAATTAGACATTTATAGATCCTTTTATCCCCAAACTGCAGAATGCACATTTTTCTCAAGTGCACATGGAACATTTTCCAGGAGAGATCCCATTAGGACACAAAGCAAGGCTCAAAAATTCAGAAAGAATGAAATTATATCAAGCATATTTTCCAAATACAATGGCATGAAACTAGAAATTAACTACAGAGCCAAAACTGGAAAGAACACAAGTATGTGGAGATTAAACAACATGCTACTATGCAATCAGTGGATCAAAGAGGAAATCAAAAACTATCTTGAGAAAAATGAAAATGAAAACACAACTTTCTAAAAATTACATTATACAAATAAAGTTACTCTGCATATACTTGGTAAACTATATAAGATATAATATTAAAATGTCTCTTTAAAAGGAAAAAAACAAACAAACAGAAAACACTTCTAAGAGAATTCCAGTTATACAGGCCTATCTCAAGAAACATAATAAAGATGAGAGGAATAATGAACAAAATAGAACATAAAAGGTAAAAAAAAGCAATGAAACTAAGAACTAGTTCTTGGAAAGGATAAATAAAATTGGCAAACCTCTAGTCAGACTCATCATGAAAAAGAGAGAGAGGCCTATATAAATTAAATCAGAAATGAAAGAGAAGAGATTACAACTAACACTATAGCAATACAAAGGATCATTAAAGAATACTATGAACAACTACATGCCAACAAATTGGACAACCTAGAAGAAATGGATAAATTTCTAGAAACATACAACCTACCGAGACTATGCCAGAAAGGAAAAGAAAATATGAACAGTCATATTACTAGCAGTGAAATTAAAGCAGAAATTTTAAAAATCCAACAAAAGCCAAGGACCAGACAGCTTCACAGGTGAATTCTATCAGAGATACTGGCCTGTAATTCTCTTTTTTTGTAGTATCTTTGTTGTTTTTGGTATCAGGATACCTACTACATAAGGCCAACCTACCAACACTTGGAGTCATAACAGTTCTACCTAATACAAACACGAAGAGGCAGCAAAAATGGGAAGACAAGGAAACATGCCCCAAATGAAAGAACAGGAGTAATTTCCAGAAAAAGATCTAAATGAAATGAAGAAAAGCAATTTAACAGATATAAAGTTCAAAACAGTGTTATAAGGATACTTGAGGAACATAGGGGAAGAATGGATGAAATCAATGAGAACTTAAACATAGAGATAGAAAGCATAAAAGAGGAGATAGAGACCATAAAAAAGAACCAGTCAGAAATGAAGAATACAATATCTAAAATGAAGAATACATTAGAAGGAATACAAAGTAGGTTGGTAAAGCAGAGGATCAAATCAGTGATTTGGAGGGCAAGGTAGAAGACAACACCCAATCAGAGCAGCAGAAAGAAAATAAGAATTCAAAAAAACAGAATAGTTTAAGGGACCTTTGGGACAAGATGAAGAATAACAATATCTGAATCAGAAGGAGAAGAAAGTGAGCAAAAAATTGAGAACCTATTTGAAGAAATAATGGCCAAAAACTTCCCTAATGTAGTGAAGGAAAAAAGACACACAAGTTAGGAAGCACAGAGAGTCTCAAACAAGATAAACCCCAAAAGGCCCACACCAAGACACATCATAATTAAAATGCAAAAGGTTAAAGACAATCTTAAAAGCAGCAGGAGAAGACAATTTGTTACCTACAAGGGAACTCCAATAAGACTGTCAGCTGACTTCTCAACAGAAACATTTCAGGTCAGAAAGGACTGCCATGAAATATTCAAAGTGATGAAAAGCAAGGACCTACAACCAAAACTACTTTACCCAGCAAGGTGAGCACTTAAAATTGAAGGAGAAATAAAGAGCTTCCCAGAGAAAAAAAAGCTAAAGGAATTTGTTAGGACCAAACCAGTATTACAAGAAATGTTACAAGGCTTTCTTTAAGAAGAAAAATGCAGAGGAACATAGTTAGGAGAATAAAATGGCAATATATATGTACCTATCAATAATCACTTTATATGTAAATGGCTTAAATGCTCCAATTGGAGGGTAAGGAGGGAAATGGGTAACATCTGTAATACTCTCAACAATTAAAAAAAAAAAAGACATAGGGTAGCTGAATGGACAAGAAAACAAGACTCATATATATGATGTCTACAAGAGGCCTACCTCAGAACAAAGGCTCACACAGGATGAAAGTGAAAGAATGGAAAAAGATATTTCATGCAAATGGAAATGCAAAAAAAAATCTGGAGTAGCAATACTTATATCTGACACAATAGACTTTAAAACAAAGGCTACAGTAAGAGATAAAGAAAGACACTACATAATGATAAAGGGAGCAATCCAACAAGAGGATATAACCCATGGAAACATGTATTCATTCAACATAGGAGCACCTATACATAAAGCAAATCTTGATGGACATAATGGGAGAGATCAACAGTAATACATTCATAGTAGGGGAGCTTAATGCCCCCCAATGACACTGATGGATAGGTCTTCCAGACAGAAAATCAACAAGGAAACAGAAGCCTTAAATCACACACTAGATCGTGTGGATTTAATTCATATCTTCAGAGCATTTCACCCAAAGCAGAAGAATATACATTCTTTTCAAGTGCACATGAGTGCACATAGAACATTTTCCAGGATAGACCACATGTTAGGACACAAAACAAGTCTTAATAAATTTAAGAAGATTGACATCATATCAAGCATCTCTGGGACCATAATGGTAAAAAACAAACAAACAAACAAAAACAACTAGAAATCAATACCCCCCCCCAAAAAAAAAACAAAACTGAAAAACAAACAGGTGGAAGCTAAAGAATATGTTACTAAATAAAAAATGTGCCCACAATGAGATCAAGGAAGAAATAAAAAGATACCTTGAAACAAATGAAAAAGAGAACACAACAACCCAAAACCTATGGGACACGATGAAAGCAGTCCAAAGAGGGAAATTCATACAATTACAGACCTACCTTAAGAAAAAAGAATATCTCAAATAAACAATCTAACTTTACACTTAAAGGAACTAGAAAAAGTACAGCTAACAAAGCCCAAAGTGAGTAGAAGGAAGGATATAATAAAGATCAGAGGAGAAATAAATGAAATAGTGTCTAAAAAAAATACAAAAGATTAATAAAACCAAGAGCTGGTTCTTTGAAAAGATAAACACGATTGAAAAACCTATACCCAGACTCATTAAGAAAAAATGAGAGGACCCAAATAAATAAAATCAGAAATGAAAGAGGAAAAGCTAACAACTAAAAGCGTTTCCCTTAAGATCAGAAACAAGACAGTGATGTCTGCTTATACCACTCTTATTCAACATAGTACTGGAAGTCGTAGCCACAGAAATCAGACAAGAAGAAATAAAAGGAATCCAAATTGGAAAGGAAGAAGTAACACTGTCATTATTTGCAGATGACGATACTGTATATAGAAAACCCTAAAGATTCCACCAAAAAAACTACTACAACTGATAAATAAACTACTGAATTCAGTAAAGTAGAAGGATACAAAATATTCAGAAATTGGTAAACTATTATACACTAATAATGAACTATCAGAAATGGAAACTGAGGGAAAAAATCCCATTTACAATTGCATCAATGATATTTAAATTTAACCAAGGAGATAAAAGACCTATACTTGGAAAATTATGACACCAAAGAAAGAAATTGAAGAAGATATGAATAAATGGAAGCATAGACCGTGTTCATGGATAGGAAGAATTAACATCATTAAAGTGTCCATACTACCCAAAGCAATCTAAAGATTCAATGCAATTCCTATCAAGATATCAATGGTATATTTCACAGAACTAGAATAATACAAAAATTTATATGGAACCACAAAGGATCCCAGAAAAACAAAGCAATTCTGAGAAAGAAGAAGATGGAGGGATCACACTACCTGATATCAAACTATAGTACAAGGCCATAGTAATCAAAACTGCATGTGCTGGCATAAAAACAAACTATAAATCAATGGAACAGAAGAGAGAGCCCAGAAATAAACTCACACTTTTATGTTCAAATAGCATTTGACAAAGTAGTCAAGAATATACAATGGGGTAAATGGTGCTGGGAAAATTGGACAGATACCTGCAAAAAAATGAAAATAGACTATCTTCTTATACCACACACAGGAATAAACTCCAAATGGATTAAAGACTTGAAGTTAGACTTGAAACTATAAATATCCTAGAAGAAAACATAAGCAGTAAAATCTCACACATTTTTCATAGCAGATTTTTTTTATATATATCTTCAAGCAAGGAAAACAAAACAAAAAATAAATGAATGGGGTTACATCAAACTACAAAGGTTTTGCACAGCAAAGGAAACCATCAGCAAAATGAAAAGACAACCCACTGAATGGGAGAACATTTCCACCAGTGATACATGTGATAAGGGGTTAATATGCAAATTTGTAAAGAACTTATAAAATTCAACACCAGAAAAGCAAACAATCCAATTTCAAAATGGGCAAAGGACCTAAATAGACACTCCTTCAAAGAGGACATACAGATGGCCAACTGACATATGAAAAAATGCTCAATGTCAGAGAAATACAAATTAAAACCACAATAAGATAGCACTCACATGTGTCAGAATGACTATCATCAGTAAATCCACAAACATCAAGTGTTGGTAAGGATGTGAAGAAAAGGAAACCCTTGTGCACTGTTGGTGGGAATACAGATTTGTGTAGCCACGTGGAAAGCAGTATGGAGGTTCCTCAAAAAATTAAAAATTGAACTGCCTTATGACCCAGTGAATCTATTTCTGGGAATTTATCTGAAGAAACCTGAAACACTAATTCAAAAGAATATATACACCCCTATGTTCACTGCAGCGTTATTTACAATAGCCAAGATTTAGAAACAGCCCGAGTGTCTATCAGTAGATGAGTGGATAAAAAACAGTGGTACATTTATACAGTGGACTACTACTCAGCTGTAAAAAATGATGTCTTACCTTTGTGACAGCATGGGTGGACCTGGAGAGTATTATACTAAGCAAAATAAGCCAGTCAGTAAATGAAAAATACCACATTATTTCACTTCACCTCATAGACAAACAAGAGTATGATGATTACCAGAGGGAAAGGGGTGTGAGGGGAAGGTAGCAAAGGGTAAAAAGGGGATAAATGGTGATGGAAGGAGACTTGACTTGGGGTGGTGAACACGCAATACAATATACAGATGATGTATTATACAGTTGTATTCCTGAAACCTATATAATTTTATTTACCAATGTCACCCCAATTCAATATAAAATAATTTTTTTTGAAAACTAATATAGCCCAGCTGGAGTGGCTCAGTTGGTTAAATGTTCCCCCATGCACCAAAAGGTTACTAGTTCAATTCCCAGTCATGACACATGCCTGGGTTGGGTGTTTGTTCCCCAGCTGGGGAATGTTGGGGAGTGTAAGGAAGGCAACCAATAAATGTTTTCACATCGATGTTTCTCTCTCTCTCTCTTTCTCTCTCTCCCCTCCCCCCTTTCCTCTCTCTAAGCATTTCCTCAGGTGAGGATTTTTTAAAAATAAGTAAATATTTAAAAATAAATACAAATCAAAATAGTATGGTACTGTCAAAAAACAGGTGCACAGATCAATCAAACAAAATAAAGAGCCTAGAAATATTCCTTCGCTTATATCATCAATTAATCTATAGCACAGGAGTCAATAATAGACAATGGTGAAATGCCAGTTTCTTCAATAAGTGCTATTGGGAAAATTGGACACTCACTGTCTTACACCATACAAAAAATAAACTCAAAATGGATTAAAGACTTAAATATAAGACTAGAAACCATAAAACTCCTAAAAGAAAACATAGGTAGTAAACTATTTAACATCTTTTTGAGCAAGTGAAACAGAAGCAAAAATAAACAAATGGAACTTTATCAGATTAAAAAGTTTCTGTACAGCAAAGGAAACAATCAACAAAATGAAAAAACAACGTACTGCCCTGGTCAGTGTGGCTCCGTTGTTTGGGCATCCACCTGTGCACCAAAAGGTTGCTGGTCCACCCAGCCAGCATGGCTCAGCGATTGAGCATCAACCTATGATCTATGAGATCTCAGTTCGCGATTCCCAGTCAGGGCACTTGCCTGGGTTGCAGGCTCAATCCCCAGCAGGAGGTGTGCGGAAGGCAGCCAATCAATGACTCTCTCTCATCGTTAATGTCTCTCTCTCTCTCCCTCTCCCTTTCTCTCCCTAAAATCAATAAAAATTATATTTTTTTAAAAAATAAAATTAAAAGGTTGCCAGTTCAGTTTCTAGTCAGGGCACAATTCTGTAGTAGTGGGCATACAGGAGACAGCTGATGTTGTCTCATATCAATGTTTCTCTCTCCATTGCTCTCTCTAAAAATCAATAAAAAATCTTTTTTTTAAAAAAACTACTGAATGGGAGAATATATTCACAAATTATATACCTGACAGGGGTTTGATGTCCAAAGTATATAAGGAACAGATACACTTCAATGACAAATATATATATATATATATATGATCAAAAATGAACAGAAGATATGAGACATTTCTCCAAAGAAGACATACAGATGACTAACAGACATATGAAAAGATGCTCAACATCACTAATTATCTGGAAAATGTAAATCAAAACCACAATGAGATACTTCATACCTGTCACTATGGCTACTTCATACCCATCATTATGGCTATTATCAAGAAGTTGACAAATAACAAGTTGGTGAGGATGTGGATAAAAGGAACACTTGTGTAGTATCCTGTGCAGTATCCATGTAGGACTGCAAATTGGTACAGTCAGTATAGAAAACAGTATGGAGATTTCTCAAACAGTACAAAAAATTTAAAAATAGACCTACTGTATGACCCAGCAATCTGTCTTCTGGGTATTTATCCAAAGAAAACTAATTTGAAAAGATATATGCACACCTGTGTCACTACATTATTTAAAATAACAGTTATGGAAGCAACACAGGTATCCATCAACAGACGAATTGATAAAGATTTGGTCTATAAACAGTACAATGGAATTTTACTCAGCAATAAAAAAGAATGAAATCCTGTCATTTGCAGCAACTTGGATAGATCTAGAGAGTATTATGCTAAGTGAAATAAGTCAGACAAAGACAAATAACACATGATTTCACTTCAACAATCAACAAAATGAAAAAACAACGTACTGCCCTGGTCAGTGTGGAATTTTTTAAAATCAAAACAACTGAACAAACAAACAAAGACTTATAGAAACAAAAAACAAACTGATGGTTACCAGAGGGGAGGGATGGGTGAAAAGGTGACAGGAAATATAGTGAATAGTGTGATAACTTTGCATGGTGAAAGATGATTATTAGACTATACTTTAATAAAGAAAATTCATACACAAAAAAAGCATGGAGGGGGAGGAAATGTAATCCTTTTAGAATATATTCAAATGTTAATGCCTGTCAGCTTAAAATTGACTGCTATAGATATAGAATTATATACATAAACCTCATGGTAACCTCAAACCAAAAACCTACAAAAGATACACAAAGAATTAGGAAACCAGAAGCCAAACAAAACACTAAAGAAAAACAGCAAAACACAAGGGAAGAGATCAAGAAAAGAAAGGAACAGAAAACTATAAAAACAAACAAAAAATTGATAAAATGACAATATGCACATACCTATTAATAATAACTTTAAATGTAAATGAATTAAATGCTCCAATAAAAAGACAATGGGTGGCTGAATGGATTAAAAAACATCCATGTATATGGTACCTACAAGAGACTCACTTCATATTAAAAGACACAGGCTGAAAGTGAAGGGATGGAAAAAGAATTCCATTCAAACAGAAAGCAGGGATAGAAGTACTCATATCAGACAAAATAGACTTTAAAACAAATAATGTAAATAATATAAATAAAGACATAGAAGGATATTACCTAATTATCAATTGAAGAAGAGGATATAACAATCATAAATGTCTACATACCCAATACATTTAATATATAAAGCAAACATTAATGGACATAAAGGGAGAAATTGTTATACAAAAATAGGAGATTTTCATGCCCCACTCACACCAATGCCTAGATCACTCAGAAAGAAAATTAATAAGGAAGTGATGGCCTTAAATGTCACATTACACTAGATATACTTAATAGACATTTATAAAACATTATATCAAAACACTTCAGTATATACATTTTTGCAAGTGCACACAAAACTATCCAGGATAGATCCCAAAGTAAGCCTCAATAAGTTCAAGAAGATTGAAATTATATCAAGCATATTTCCCAACCACAATGGCATGAAACTAGGAAACTAGAAAGAATAAAAATACATGGAGATTCATCAACATGTAACTAAACAACTAGTGGATCAAAGAGGAAATCAAACAGGAAATGAAAAACTACCTTGAGACAAAGGAAAATGAAAACACAGCTTTTCCGTATCTGAGATACAGCAGAAACAATTCTAAAAAGGAAGTTCATAGCTATACAAGACAACCTCAAGAAACAAGAAAAATCCCAAATAAACCATCTAATTCTATATTTAAAGGAACTAGAAAAAGAAGAGCAAACAAAACGCAAAATAAACAGAAAGAAAGAGTAATAAAGATTAGAGTGAAAATAAAGGAAATAGAAATTTTTTAAAAAATAGAAAAATCAATGAAACTAAAAGCTGGTTCTTTGAAAGGATAAATAGAATTGATAAGCCTCTAGCCAGCCAGATAGAGAACCAAAATAAATTCATAAATGAAAGAAAAGTTACAACCAACACTACAGAAATACAAGAAATCATTAAAGAATACTGAGGATAATTATAGGCCAAAAATTTGACAAGCTATTAAGAAATGGATAAATTGGCTCTCTTCCTTGGTGCTGCCTACAGAGGTGGCAGCCATCTCCTATTTGGCACCATGGTTGCCCTCAGACCCCTCATGAAACCCAAGATTGTCAAAAAGAGGACCAAGAAGTTCATCCGGCACCAGTCAGACTGATATGTCAAAATTAAGCAGAACTGACGGAAACCCAGAGGCATTGACAACAGGGTGCGCAGAAGATTCCAGGGCCAGATCTTGATGCCCAACATTGGTTATGGGAGCAAAAAGCAAACAAAGCACATGCTGCCCAGTGGCCTTCAGAAGTTTCTGGTCCACAACATCAAGGAGCTTAAAGTGCTGCTGATGTCCAACAAATCTTACTGTGCTGAGATTGCTCACAACTTCTCAAAGAACGGCAAAGCCATTGTGGAAAGAGCAGCCCAGCTGGCCATCAGAGTCACCAATCCCAATGCCAGGCTGTGCAGCAAGGAAAATGAATAGACATTGTGTACACATTGTATTTGTGTTAATAATACTATAAATTTTTTTAAATGGATAAATTGAACCAAGTAGTAGAAAATCTAAACAGACCAATTACTAGCAATGAAATTGAAGCATTAATCAAAACACCCAACGAATAAAAGTCCAGGACCAAATGGCTTGACAGGTAAATTCTACCAAACATTTAAAGTAGAGGTAATACCTAGCCTTATTAAACCATTTCAAAAAATAGAAGAAGGAGCACTTCCAAACTCATTCTACAAAACCAGCATTACAAAACCAGATAAAGATCTTACCAAAAAAGAAAATTACAGGCCATATCCTTGATGAACATACATTCAAAATTTCTCAACATAATATTAGCAAACTGGATTCAACAATAAAGTAAAAGTATTATATACCATGACCATCTGATATTTATGGTTCAGTATCGATAAATCAATCAACACATTACATCACATTAAAAAATGAAGGATAAAAATCATATGATCATCTCAGAAAAAGAACTTGACAAAAGTCAACAACCTTTTATGATAGAAACTTTCAACAATGTGAGTATATAGAGAGAATATACCTCAAGATAATAAAGGCCATATATGACACACACACACACACAACTAATATCATACTCAATGGTGAAGAGCTGAAAACCTTTCTTCTAAGATCAGGAACAAGACAAGGACACCCACTATTACCACTTCTATTCCACTTCTATTCTGGAAGTCCTAGCCACAATAATCAGACAAGAAAAAGAAATAAAAGGCATCAAAATCGGAAAGGAAGAAGTACAACTACTATTTGCAGATGAGATGATACTATATATATAGAAAACCCTAATGACTCCACCCAGAAATGGTCAGAACTAATAAATGAACTCAGTAATTTGCAGGATAAAAAAATCAATTTACAGAAATCTGTTGCATTTATATATATCAATAATGAATAATCAGAAGGAGAAATTAAGAAAACAGTCCTGCTGACAATTGCATCAAAAAGCATAACAATTTTAGAAATAAATTTAATCAAAGAGATGAAAGACCTGAACCCTGAAAAACTATAAAATATTAAACAAATAGAAGAGGGTACAAATAAATGAAGGATATACCATGCTCATGGATTGGGATGATTAATATTATGAAAATATCCTTACTACCTAAAGCAATATACATATTCAATGCAAAAATAGCAATACCATTTTTCTCAGAACTAGAAAACTAATCCTAAAATTTATATAGAACTATAAAAGACCACAAATATCCAAAGAAACCTTAAGAAAAAAACAAAATATGAGGTACTTTCAAAGTATACTACAATAATCAAAACAGTATGCTACTGGCATAAAAACAGATATAGAAATCATTGTAATAGAGAACCCAAAAATAAACCCATGCCTATATGGTCAATTAATCTATGACAAAGGAGGCAAGAATATACAGTGGGGTAAAGACAGTCTTTTCAATAAGTGATATTGGGAAAACTGGACAGATACATGCAAAAAATGAAATTAGACCACCTTCTTACATGATATACAAAAATAAATTCAAATGGATTAAAGACTTAAATGTAAAACCTGAAACCACAAAACTCCTAAAAAAAAAAAAAAATAAGCAGCAGACTCTCTGACATAAGTCTTAGCAATATCTTTCTGAATATATCTCCTTGGTGAAGACCAACAAAAGAAAAAAAAAAATGGGACTACATCAGACTAAAACACTGTGCACAGTGAAGAAAATCATCAATAAAACAAAAACCCAACCTATATTCACAAATAGTACAACTGGTAAGGGTTAATATCCAAAATATATAAACACAAACAACACTAAAGCAGCAAACAATCCAATTTCAAAATGAGCAGAGGACCTGAATAGATAGTTCTCCAAAGAGGATATGCAGACGGCCAAGAGACATATGAAAAGGTGCTCAATGTCACTAATCATCAGAGAAATGCAAATTAAAACCACAATGCCACCCTTCCCAGTTTGGCTTAGTGGTTAGAGCATCAGCACATGGACTGAAGGGTCCTAGGTGTGATTCCAGCCGAGCCCATGTACCTCAGTTTCAGGCTTGATCCCTGGCCCCAGTCGGGGCACGTGTGGGAGGCAACCAATCTATGTATCTCTCTCACATTGATGTTTCTCTCTCTCCTTCCTTCTTCCATCTCTTTCTCCATCCCCCCCCCCCCCGAAAAGCAATGGAAAAAAATATCCTTGGGTGAGGATTTGAAAAACAAAAACAAAAACTCCACAATGCAAAACTACCTCACACCTGTCAGAACAGCTATCATCAAAAAATCAACAAACAAGTGCTGGCAAGGATATGAAGAAAAGGGAACCCTTGTACACTGTTGGTGGGACTGCAAATTGGTGCAGCCACTATGGAAAACAGTTTGGAGGTTTTCAAAAAATTTAAATAGAACTACCATATGGTGATGGAAAATTAAATTACATTATATGAAAGTTAAATTAAATTAAATTAAATTATTAAATTAAATTATTAAATTAAATTAAATTTAAATTAAATTAATTAAATTAGAACTACCATATGACCCAGTAATTCCAATTCTGGTTATCTATCCAAGAAATCCAAAATACTAATTCGAAAAGATAGATGCACCTCTATGTTCATTACAGCATTATTTAAGATACTCAAGATACAGAAGCAATCCAAGTACCCATTAATAGATGAGTGGATAAAAATTTGGTGGTACATATATTCAATGGAATATTACTCAACCATAAAAAATAATGAAATTTGCCATGTTCGACAACATGAATAGACCCAGAGAGTATTGTGCTAAATGAAAGAAGTCAGAGAGTAAGACAAATACCATATGATTTCACTTATGTGTGGAATATTTAAAAAAAAAAATGAATAAACAAAACAAACAGACCCATAGATATAGATAACAGGCTGATGGTTGCCAAAGAGAGGGGTGTGGGGGGATGGTTGAAACAAAAATATATTTTTAAAATCTTTTAAGTATATACTCCAACATTATTTTGAAAATTAGTATTTGACTGTATCCTTTGGGGGTTTTGCCTCTATATTTTGATAGTATATTCACATATTCATTGGAATCATGACATAGCAAAAAAATGTTTTTAAATTATGAGATTATAAGCTGATTATTTTTAATTTAGATATTTTTATCAAAGTAATATTTACTAATATAAATTTATGGTGATATTGCAGAACTCTAAATATACTAAAGCCACTGGATTGTATCCTTTAGATTTGTGAATTGTATAATGTGTGAATTTTATCTCAATAAAGCTTTTTTCATATATAAAATGTTCTTATACTAACACAGACTCATAATTGCTCCTCTTTGTGACCAAAAGTACCTATAATCTCTGCTCTTCTTTTTTGGAATGCAGAAGTCTGTGGCCCAATGACATCTTTGGAAGCAGTTCTGATGATGAGGTCCAGACACTACTGAATATATATTTTCGTCATCAAACCTTGGGACAAACAGGTACTTATGCTTTGGTAGGGTCCAACCAGAGCCTGACTGAAATCTGCACCAAGCTGATGGAGCTGAACATGGAGATCCGAGACATGATTCGCAGGGCCCAGAGTTACCGAGTCCTCACTGCTTTTCTTCCAGACTCCAGTGTTTCCGGCACTAGTCTCTGACAGGAGCCCCCCGTCACCCATGGGTTCCAAGATGGGGGTGCTGCCATGCTGGGGTGACGTCACTCAGTATCTTTTCAGCCTTCGGAAGGGTTGGTCAGACTGTTCTCCCTCTTGTTACCTGTTGGACTTTTTCCAAAGGAGATGACAGAACTTCCAACGTGTAGCAATACTAAGAACCAAGGTAGCATAGAACATTTGGAAACAGACTCCATCTGTCATGCTGTGTAGCACAAATGTGTTATCATTTTACTGAGCAAATGCAACTCACTACTGAAGAAGTGACTTCCATTGCATACCAAAGCCGACTACCTTGAACAATACCCTTCCTTTCTAGAAACTACTTTAGATTGGTAAAAGTGCAATGTTTTCTTTGCTAAAAAAAAAATATATATTATAAAACTCCTTTCCCTTTTTTTTTCTTTCTTCTTTTTGTGAATTGAGGAAGGGACAGGCAGAATGAAGCTGGCCATTGAAAACTAAAAGACGGTCAAAAGCTGACAGCCTGTATATGTGAAAAGGGAATTGTAAATGGACAATTTAATGTACACTGTAATTTGAATACAATTACTGTACCTAAAAGGAGCTGCTATTAAGTAACTTTCTTATTTTGCTTGGCTACTGTTTCTTAAAGCCCTGGATCTCTTTGCAGGGGTCTGTGATTAGGACCTTATTACCAAAAATGGTCCAGATAGACCTTTTTTTATGGATCTTGGCTGCTTTTTACTAGAAGGTTGCTTTTATGAACATATTTATACCACAGAAGGATGAGTGTTAATTTTAACCAACTTTGCCATTTTGTAGAAAAGAGTTAAAGAATTCACATTATAAATTCCAAGTCTTTTCATCTGTCATGCATGCATATTTTAATATCCACTTGGATAGCCAGAAGTAGAATCATAAAGGTAAAATATGAGTTGTCACTTTGTTTCTTAAGAAATGTCATACTTTATTTGTAATATTTATCTAAAGGTCCATTCTTAAGTTTTTTCCTTAAACTTAATGCTGTCAAGTCTTAGATGTGTGCATGTAAACCTGTTGCACATCAGAAACATATTCAAAGTTTATCTATGTAACTTATTCGTTCTATAAATACATTTACAGTTTTTGTGATGTAATCTTGGTTGATATCCTGTTCAGAACTTCTTTTAGACTAAAAAAAAAAAAAAAGACAAAACATATATTGACCATGAACTTTATTTCTAGTTAATGAAGATTTTTGCCTTTGACACACTTTACAGTTTAAATGTGGGTTGTTGCCACAGTGGTAGCCCCAAGGGGACCGCATATATGTGTTTCATAAATGGTGCCCATTGAGGTTGTTCAGCAAACACAGTGGCCTTGTGAAGTAGGAGGTGTCTATGACCTCTTTGAAGTAGACACAAAACAGACTGACCTTCAACCAGCTCTCTCTGTAATCAATAAAAGAGAGAAATTAGAAGAGAGCTCCAGTTGTCCACAGCATATCATTAGGTTGCCACCTTTAAAATTTTGAAACAGACTCTAATAAGCAGGAAAAAGGAGTAGGAGTTTTAATTCTGTCACCAACACTCACCTATTCCCCACCACACTTGTAATACAGGGACACAGAAATATATAATGATTTAATTCCTACTGTCTTCCTATTCATATTTATTAAACTAACAAATGTCCCTTGTTTCCCTTACAACTGAAGCATAAATAATAATTTTCTAGAAATATCCTGCAGCAGAGAAGTCTAACCCAGGATATTTTTTTATGTTACCAAAGGTGCAATTACTAACATATTCTTCCACTAATTTATTTTTTCAATATACCTGAAAGATCATTTTCCACAATATGTAGAAAACAACTGAATCATGTTCTTTCTGAAAAATATTTCGTAACATACAGGTTTCTGTGGATACTAGCCAACTCTCAGAGTTCTGCTGGGACCCACAATAGAAACTCTTAACTGAATTTTCCACCATGCCTTCTTACCCAGCAAAGAACCACCATGAGGGTAAAACTTTTTAAAAGACAATTTCAATAGTACACTGCAATCTAGTCATAAAAAGTAGTGGGAATTTTTTCTTTTTTCTTCATTTTATAAAAGAAAACAAGGTAACATCAACATCATGACAGAGTAAAGAGACTCCTTTGTTTCTCCCCTTAAATTTACAAGTCAGACATCCAAAACTAAATGAAGGATCTCCTGCTCAATGCACAAACACACTGAAAGATCTACATATCAAAACATCTGAAGGTGGGCAGAATGGGGAGAGCAAGGATGATAGCCTCAGATGCACTTAGGGGCCCACTACGGCGGCTCCAGTGAGCTAGTAGAGGTGAAGAAATTAGGCTTCAGCCTTCACACAATGGCCTGGATTGTAAGAGAGGAGGAAGCAGTGGTCCTCCAAGAAATGGAATATTTCTGCCCACTTTCCCATCATGGCAGACCCTGGTAGAAGCAGTAGAGATGCCTCCAAAAACACAACAGAACCAGGGAACATTAGCAAAAAGGAAATAGTGCTAGGAGCTTGCAAAACTACTTCTCCACTGCCTGTCACATTCTCCTATCACAGTATTGGTGCCCTGAAACCAAGGTGAGCCAGTAATGGAAAGGACACCCACTATCCGAGAGAGTAGGTGGCACTTTCCTTAACTAAAATGATGTACCATTATGATCCCAGAGGCATAACTACTACAGCTAAGACAAAACAAAAACATGTACTATTAACACCACAACTGGAAAACAAAAGAAAGTACCCTACCTATTAACCTGCTAAATTGCTGAAAGCAGAACAGTATCTAAACAAACAAACAAGCAAAAGCTCACTTGTGCAGGCAAAGAAACAATCCATCAAATAACATAAACAATCAAGTTAACCTGAAAGCAGAGAAAAAAATAAAAGGTCTCCAGAAATAAACATGAAGTCCTGGAAGACAATGGCTTAAATGATACAGAATGTAAGATTGCAGTTATGAAGAAACAATAAGATAAAAGAAAACTCAGAAAGGTAGCTCAATGAGCTCACAAAGAAAATTAATGAACAAAAGTAGTATTTTATCAACAAGACTGAAACTATATAAATGAACCAAACAAATTCTGGAGATGAACTCATTAATGAGATGAAGAATGCATTAAAGAGCACTGGAAATAGACCACATGGAAGACAGAATTAGTGGGCTTGAAGATAAAAACCTAGAAATGATTCAAGTGGAAGAACAGAGAGAACTAAGAGTTTTAAAAAAATGAAAGAAGTCTACAAGAATGATCTGACTCTATTAGAAAGAGCAAGGATAATGGGTATACGAGAAAGAGAAAATTGATAATTTCCCAGACATATAGAAAGAACTAGATTTTAGAATAAAGGAACCTAAGACAACATGAAGTTATATTGACATAAAGACATCTTCCCCAAGACACATTTTACTCAAACTGTAAAAAATTAATGACTAAGAATCCTAAAGGCAGCCGGGGGTGGGGAGGAGATTGTCCCCTATAAAGGAACATGAAATTGTCCTCAGATTTCCTACTAGAAACATTATAAGACAGGAAACAGTGGAAGGAAATGTTCAAAATAATATATCCAGCAAAGCTGAGCTTCAGATATAAAGGGAAAAAAAGGCTTTACCAGACAAAAGCTGACAAAATTTACCACCACAAGACCTACATTAAAAGAAATGATGAAAGGCGTTCTTCTAACAGAAAAAAAAAAGCCAAAAATATACAAAGCTTTGAGTAAGGTGACTAGCATACAGAAGCAGGAAATTGAAACTTCTTCAAAATGAATACTAGCCCAGCTGGGCATGGCTCAGAGGTTGAGCGTCGACCTAGGATCCAGGCGATCAGGGTTCGATTCCCGGTCAGGGCACATGCCCGGGTTTCGGGCTGCAACCGATCGGTGACTCTCTCATCATTGATGTTTCTATCTCTCTCTCTCCCTCTCCTTTCCTCTCTCTGAAATCAATAAAGATATATTTTTTTAAAAAAAATACTAAACTTAATTATAACAAGGGGTAAAATAAAGCATTAAAAATAACTATGACTACTGAAAATTGGTAATAAATGTACAACATGAATAGGAATAATTTGTGACAACCAAAAAAAAGAAAGGGAGAAAAGGACTGAACTTGTACAGATGAAAGAAGATAAGATGCAATTTTGAGAAAAAAATGATTATTCTATGTATGAAACATTATTTTACATAAACCTAATGGTAACCACAAAACAAAAATATAGAGCTAAGACAGGGAAAATTAAAAAGTAAAGAAATGGGAGAAATCATAGAAAAACCACCAAACTAACGGGTATACAAACAAAATTTTTTTTTTAATTACTGTAGTAAATCCTCATAAATCAATAAGCACCTTAAATGTAAATGGAGTGAACTCACATATTGAAAGGCAAATAGTAGCAGAATGGATTAAAAAATAAGATCTAACCATATGTTGCCTGAAGGAGAAATCATCTCAGACCAGAGACAAACATAGGCTCAAAGTGAAGGGGTGGAAGATGCTACTCCCAGAAAATGGCATCCAGAGACCATACCCCACCAAAAAAATCCACAGGACCCAGGGTGGCAGCTGACCATAGTGTACCATGAGACTTTTGCTTAGTGACTTCAGATCCAGCACTGGTACTGAGTTTGAATCTCTATCAACCTGATGAACCACTCGCCCCTACCTGGTGACTCAATGAGAGCCTATCTCACACCACTTGTGTACCACCAGAGTTCAGTGACTGAGCCTAACAAGCAGTTGGCAGGCAGAGGCAAATTTCAGGATGCCTTGGACCTTTTGCTGACCTGCCACTAGGCTTGGAGCTGGGGGAAGCTAACTTTGATATGCAGCTTAGCCCCTCCCATACACACACAGGCCCAGCAGAGGCAGCCACAAACTATGGATCACTTTGTAGCTCCTAACAGGAAGCCCAGGGCCAGTCACAGGCAGCATCTGACATTGACCTGCACTGGAGTTCTTCCCAATAGGCACCAGAACCAACACACCTAGTAGCTGGTTTCAGACCATATCAGAGCACAACCTGATTAGCTGCATAAGGCACACACCCAAAAGGAGATCTCAGCAGCCACCAGAGCCTGGAGGGGGATTCTGCTTTGTAGGGTGAGCCCCTTCACAGGAGCTCATACACTGTTGCCAATGTTAATCCTCACAGTGAGCCAGCTTGAGAGCCAGCCTGACCCCCAAATGGGCCAACAGCAATCATGACTAAACCATAACCAGAGGGCTCATATAAACCACACAAGAGACATTCCTGGAGCACCTATCTCAGGTAATCAGAGAGAGTGCACCACTGATCCCCACAGGTCACCTACTACATAAAGGCACCCTATCAAGACTGGGAGACATAGCAAATCTACCTACTGTACAGAAACAAATACAGAGAGTACCCAAAATGGCGAGACACACTTGCCCCAACTGAAAGAACAGAAGCAATCCTCAGAAAAATAACCAAATGAAATGGGGGCAAATAATCTACCAGATACAGAGTGCAAAACAATGGTTATAAAAATGCTCAAGGAACCTAACACTTCAACAAAGAAGAAGCAAGCATAACAAAGGACACAGAAATTATAAGAAAGACCCAGTCAGAAATGAAGAATACAATATTTGAAATGAAGAATACACTAGAAGGGCTCTAGCTGGTTTGGCTCTGTGGTTAGAGTGTTGGCCTGCAGACTGAAGGATTCTGGGTTCAATTCCGGTCAAGGTCATGTGTCTCAGTTGCAGGCTCGATCCCCAGCCCTGGTTGGGGTGTGCACAGGAGGCAACCAATCAATGAATGTATCTCAGATTAATGTTTGTCTTTCTCTCCCTCCCTCCCTCCCTCTCTCTCTCCCCCCCTTCTACTCTCTCTAAAAATCAATGGGAAAAATATCCTCAGGTGAAGATTAAAAAAATATATACTAGAAGGAACCAACAGCAGATTGGACACATCAGAGGATCAAATCACCAATTTAGAAGACAAGGTAGAAGAAAACAACCAATCAGAGCAGCAAAAAGAATAAAGAATCCAAAAAAATTAGGATAGTTTAAGGAATCTCTGGGATGACATCATGTATAGCAACATCTGTATCATAGGGGGTCCCAAAAGAAGAAGACATCAGGGGGTTGAGAAACTGTTTGAAGAAAAAATGACTAAAAATTTCCCCATCCTGGTGAAGAAAAAAGACACACAAGTCCTGGAAATGCAGAATCCCAAACAAGATGAAACCAAAGAGGCCCACACCAAGACACATCATAATTAAAATGCAAAAGGTTAAAGACAAAGAGAATCTTAAAGGCAGCAAGAGAAAAGCAATTAGTTACCTATAAGGGAGCTCCCATTGGACTGTCAGCTGATTTCTCAACAGATAACTTTCAAGCTAGCAAGATTGGCATGAAATATTCAAAGTGATGAAAAGCAAGGACCTACAGCCAAGACTACCCAGCAAGGCTAGCATTTAAAATTGAAGATCAAAATGGCTTCTTTTCCCCTTCTTCTGTATGAAGGGGAGGTGGGAGAGTTTCTCTGATATATACTGTGAGAACTTGGTTGAGTTCCTAAAGGTTTTCCTACTCCTGTTCTGCTGATACCCATGGATATTTCTGCCCCTGAGTATCTACTCCTCCAGTTAAGATATATGTTCTTATAAAAAGATGCTCAACTTCACTGGCTATTAGGGAAGTGCAAATCAAAACTACAGTGAGGTGCCCGTTCACATCTGTTACTATGGCTATTATCAACAGGGCTAGTAATAGCAAGTATTGAAGAAGTTGTGGAGACAAGGGGCACCTTCATTCACTGCTAGTGGGAGTGTAGACTGGTGCAGCCACTATGGATAAGTGTGGAGGCTCCCTAGAATGTTGAGGATGGAGTTGTCATATGACCCAGCAACCCCTCTTCTGGGTATCTACCTGAAAATTTGAAAACATTTGCAGAGATGTATGCACCCCTATATTCATTGTAGCATTATTCATGGTGGCCGAGACATGGAAGTAACTGAAGTGTACTTCAGTGGGTGATTGAACAAAGACATGGTGCATATACGCAATGGAATATTGCTCAGCCATGGAAAGAGATGAAATACTGCCATTTGTGAGAACATGGATGGATTTTGAGAATATCGTGCTAGGCAAAATGGGTCAGACAGAAAAAGTTACGAACCACATGATTTCACTCATCTGTGGGATATAAAACTGAAAGCAACAAATGAACAAATAATAAAAACAAACAAAAACTCATAGACACAGACAACACTATGTTGGTTACCAGAGGGAAGGGGGGTAAAGGGTAAAGAGAATCAAATATATGATGACAGAAGGAACTGACTTTGGGTGGTGGGCACACAAATGCCATACACAGATCATGTATCATAGAAATGTACAATTGAAACCTATATAATCTTGTTAACCATTGTCACCCCAATAAATTTAATTTTTAAAAATATTTAAAAATTAAAATTAAAAATACAGTTAAAGGAGAAATAGCTTCCAAAACAAGAGAAGTCTAAAGGAATACATTACTACCAAACCAGTATTACAAGAAATGTTAAATGGACTTCTTTAAGGAGAAAAAAAAAGAGAAACATGATTATAAAGAACAAACTGGTAATAAATATATACCTATCAGTAATCACTTTGAACATAAATGGATTAAACTCTCCATAAAAAAGATGCCGGTAGCTGAATGGATAAAAAAACAAGACCCACATATATACTGTCAACAACAGACCCATTTTAGATCGAAAGACACTCAAGACACTGAAAGTAAGGGATGAAAAAACATATTTGGTGCAAATAAAAATGAAATTAAAAAGCTGGGTAGCAAAACTTACCTCAGACAAAATAGACTTTTTTAAAAGGCTATAATAAGCCCTGGACAGGTGGCTCAGTTGGCTAGAGCATCATCCCATACACCATATGGTTGCAGGTCCGATTCCCAATCAGAGCACAAACCTAGGCTGAGGGTTCAATCCCTGTTCCGGGAGCGTACGGGAGGCAGCCAATGGATGTTTCTCTCACAATGTTTCTGTTTCTCTCCCTCCATCCCTCCCTGTCTCTCTCTCTCCCTTCTCCCCCTTCCTCTCTCAAATCAATAAAGACATATCCTCAGGTGAGGATTAAAAAATAATAAAATAAATTAAGTTAAAAAGGCTATAATGAGACAAAAGTGGACATTACATAATGATAAAGACATAGGTCAAACAAGAATATGTAACCTTTTAAACATTTATGCACCCAACACAGGAGCACCTAAATATATAAAGCAAGTCTTGATGAACATAAAGGGAGAGATCTACAGTAATACAGTCACAGTAGGGGACTTAAACATTGTAATGACATCAATGGATAGATCTTCCAGACAGAAAATCAATAAGAATTTAATTGACATTTCCAGAGCATTTCACCCCAACAGAATATATATTCTTTTAAACAGCATATGGAACATTTTCCAGGATGAACCACATATTAGGCCATAAAACAAATTTCAATAAATTTAAGAAAACTGAAATTGTATCAAGCATCTTCTCTGTCCACAATGGTATATGAAACTAGAAAACAATTACAAGAAAAAAAACTGAAAAACACACAAACACATGGAGATTAAATAACATATTACTAAAGAATAAGTGTCTTAACAAGGTCAACAAAGAAATCGAAAGATACCATGAGGCAAATGATAATAAAAACACAAAACACAAAATCTATGGGATACAGCATTACAGGCCTTCTTCAAGGGCAAGAAATATTTCAAATTAACAATCTGATCCTACGCCTAAAAGAACTAGAAAAAGAACAAACAAAGCCCAGAATAAGTAGAAGGAAGGAAATAATAAAGATCAGAAAGGAAATAAATGACAGAGAGACTTTAAAAACAATACAAAAGATCAATGAAACCAAGAGTTAGTTCTTTGAGGAGATAAACAAGATTGATGAACCTTTAACCAAACTCATGGAGAGAGAGGACCCAAATAAATAGAATCAGAAATGAAAGAGAAGTAACAGCTGACACCCCAAAAATACAAAAGATTATAAGAAAATATTACAAACAACTACTTGCCAACAAATTAAACAATCAGTAAACATACAATCTTCCAAAACTAAGGAGGAATCTGAACAGAGAAATCTGAACAGAATCTGAACATAGAAATTACAACCAATAAAATAGAAACTGTAATCAAAAAATTTCCAACAAACAAAAGTCCTGACCAGATGGCTTTACAGGTGAATTTTACCAGACATTAAAAGAAGAAATAACTATCCTTCTCAAATTATTCCAAAAATTTCAACAAAAAGACAGATTCCTAAGCTCATTTTGCAAGAATAGTATGATCCTAATTCTAAAACCAGATACTACAGAGAAAGAAAATTATAAGCCAATATCCCCAATGAACATAGATGCAAAAATCCTCAATAGAATATTAGCAAACCAAATTCAGCAATACATTCAAAAGATCATACACCGTTATGAAGTGCAATTTATTCCTGGGATGCAAGTTCAGTTCAATATCTGCAAATAAATTAACATGATATACCAAGTAAACAAAATGAAGGATAAAATCATATGTTCATATCAATAGATGCAGTAAAAGCATTTGGCCAAATCAAGAACTGATTTGTCACAAAATGCTCAGCAAAGTGGGAATAGAGGGAACATAACATAATAAAGACCATATGACAAATCCACAGCTAACATCATACTCAATGGGAAAAAACTAAAAGTGTTTCCCTTAAGGTCAGGAAGACAAGAATGTCCACTTTCACCACTCTTATTCAACACAGTACTGGAAGTCCTATCCACAGCAATCAGACAAGAAGAAGAAATAAAAGGTATCCAAATTGGAAAGGAAGAAGTAAAACTAAAATTATTTGTAGATGATATGCTACTGTGTGTAGAGAACCCTAAAGATTCCACAAAGAAAAAAAAAAAAAAATCTAGAATAAATTAATTCAGCAAAGTAGTAGGATACAAAATTAATATTCAGAAATTGGTTGCATTTTTATACGCTGATAATGAACTGTTATCAATCAGAAAGGGAAACTAAGAAAACAATCCCATTTACAATTGCATCAAAAAATAATACCTCACCCTGGCTGGTGTTGCTCAGTGATTGGAACATCAGCCCACCCACTGAAGGATTGCATGTTCGATTCCTGGTCAAGGGCATGTTACCTGGGTTGCAGGTTCAATCCCCAGTCCTGGTTGGGGAGAATGCAGGAGGTGACCAATCAATGTGTCTCTCTCACATTGATGTTTGGTCCTCTTTCTCCCTCCCCCCCTTTCTCTTTCTCCCTCCTTCCCTTCCATTCTCTGTAAAAATCAGTGGAAAAAATATCCTCTGGTGAGGATTAATCAAAAATAAAATAAAATACCTCAAGATAAATTTAATCAAAAAAGGTAAAAGATTTATACTCAAAAAATTAAAAGACACTTAAGAAGAAAATTGAAGATACAAATAAATAAAAGCATATACCATGTTTATGGATAGCAAGAATTAACGTTAAAATGTCCATACTACCCAGGTTAATCTATAGATTCAATGCAATTCCTACCAAAATACCAATGGCATTTTTACAGAACTACAACAAATAATCCTAAGAGTTCTATGGAACCACAAAGACCCTAAATAGCCACAGCATCCTTCAGAAAGAACAACAAAGTTGGAGGTATCATGCTACCTGATATCAAATGATACAAGTCTGTAGTAATCAAAACAGCAGGGTACTACATAAAAACACACATGGGTCCAAAGAACAGGTTAGGGGGCCCACAAATAAACCCACATCCATATGATCAATTAATATATGACAAAAAAGGCAAGAACATACAATGTCATAAAGACAGTCTATTCAAAAACTGGTGCTGGGAAAATTGGATATGCAAAAAAAATGAAACTAGGCCATCTTCTGACACCATATACAAGAATAAACTCAAAATAGATTAAAGACTTAAATGTAAGGCTCATAATCAGAAAACTCCTACATGAAAATATACGCATTAGATTCTCTGACATCTCTCTTAGCAATATTTTTTCTGACATATCTCCTTAGGCAAGGAAAACAAAAGAAAAAATAAAGAAACTGGACTACACTGAACTGAAAAGTTTTTGCACAGCAAAGGAAACCATCAACAAAATGAAAACACGACCTACTGTATGAATGAAAGAAGATATTCACCAATGAGACATCCAATTATGGGTTAATATTCAAAATTTATTAAAAACTCATACAACTCAACAGCAAAAACACTAACAATCCAATTTAAAAAGTAGGCTAGGCAGCCGCGAGCCTGGGAGGGTCTGGGCACTGTGGGCTCGGGCTCTGGGGGGGGGGGCGCCGGTCCCGCGGTCCCCGAGCGGATGCAGGATGAGGCCCGGAGGGGACAGCCCGGCTCGCCCCTGTCCAGCGGCCACGCCTGGAGTAAGGCAGAAGAGAATGAAAGAAGTAGATAATCTTGAAAGTATAAAAGAAGAATGGGTTTGTGAAACAGGATCCGACAACCAGCCTCTTAGTGATAATCGACAGACAACTTGTGAATATTTTGTCAACAGCCTTTTTGAGGAAGCCCAGAAGTTTGGTGCCAAATGCTTGTCTCCCACCGAACAGAAGAAACAGGTAGATGTGAGTATAAAATTATGGGAAAATGGATTCACAGTCAATGACGACTTCAGAAGTTATTCAGATGGTGCAAGTCAGCAGTTTCTGAATTCCATCCAAAAAGGGGAGCTGCCTTTGGAATTGGAGGGCGCTGTGGGCAAGGAGGAAGTGGATGTGGAAGTGGAAGACAAGAAACACGAAGTGTGTGCGGCCACGAAGCCTGTGTTCCAGCCCTTCTCGGGCATGGGCCACCGGCTGGGTCGTGCCACACCAAAAATTATTTCTAAAGCAAGAAGTATCGAAGTTGAGAAGAAAAATAATGTTTCTACTGTCCCACTAAACAACCTGGAGCCTATCACTAACATACAGATCTGGTTAGCCAGTGGGAAAAAGGTTGTTCAGAAATTTAACATGTCTCATAGGATAAGCCACATCAAAGGCTTCATTGAGAAGTACCAAGGATGTCAGAGAAGCACTCCCTTTTCCCTGGCGACAGCTCTGCCTCGCCTCAGGGCCCTGGACGAGAGGCTCACTCTGGAGGAAGCGGACCTGCAGAACGCTGTCGTCATCCAGAGGCTCCAGAAGGCCACCGGGCCTCCTAGAGAACTGTCATAGCACTGATTTTTGAGACACTTAGTGGAAAGTTCGCAGAGAAATGATGGTTATAAGTGGACATGCAAACCGAAATGGGGGCAAGTCAGGTTCGCTGGACTTTGGGTTCGAGTCCTATTTAACTCCCTCTGGACAAGAAGATTTTGAAGTAAGTACGAGTTAGGACAGCAAACTATGGCTGGAAACTATTCAACGCACTGCCTCCCAAAAGGCTGCTCAGAAAAATATACTTACTTTCAAATACCAGTTATTCAACATAAGATATATTAAATGACTGCATCATTTAGTATCTTAATGTTGTATCAATTAGCAAATATGTTCACAGCATCATTCATTGAAACATCATTCGCAAACAGCAGTGATTGATTTAAATGTTAGCTGTCTCAGAATTTCTAAATAGCAGTTCATTAAACATTATACGTGGCAGGTTAAACGCAGCAGTGTCATTATGTCAAGGACAAAGAGAAAATATTAAGGGCTGCAAGAGAGAGACAAGCAGTGACCTACAAGGGAACCCCCATAAGGCTGACAGCAGATTTCTCAACAGAGACTCTTCAGGCCAGAAGGGAGTGGCATGAAGTTCTGCAAGTACATGAAAAGCAAGAACATGTAACCAAGATTGCTTTATCCAGCAAGGCTATCATTTAAATTTGAAGGTGAAATAAAAAGCTTCCCAGACAAAAAAAGGCTAAAGGAGTTCAGTACCACCAAACCAGCATTGCAAGAAATGCTAAAAAGACTGCTTTAAGAAAAAGAAAGAATAGTGAGAGAAAGGCACATCAGCATAAAGGGGAAAAATGGCATTAAATAAGTTGATATCAATAGTAACCTTAAATGTAAGTGGAATAAATGGGCCAATCAAAAGACAAAGGGTAGCTGAATGGATAAGAAAACAGGACCCAAATATATGCTGTCTACAAGAGACCCACCTGAGAGCAAAAGACTCACACAGGCTAAAAGTGAAGGGGTGGAGTAAAATATTCCATGCAAATGGAAAGGAGAAGAAAGCTGGAGTAGCAATTCTTATTTCTGAAAAAAATGGACTTCAATGTAAAGACCATAACGAGAGACAAAGATGGTCACTACATAATACTAAAGGGATCAATCCAACAGGAGGAAATAACCCTTATGAACATTTATGCACCCAATACAGGAGCACCTAAATATATAAAAAATCTCTTGGGGGACTTCAAAGGGGAGATTGACAGCAACACAATAACAGTGGGGGACTTTAACACCCCACTGTCAGCATTGGACAGATCATCAAGACAAAAAATCATTTCACCCCAAAGCAGCAGAATACACATTCTTCTCAAGTGCACATGGAACATTCTCAAAAATAGACCACATGTTAGGGCACAAGGCAAGTCTCTACAAATATAAGACGATTGAAATCATATCAAGCATCTTCTCGGATCACAATGCCATGAAACTAGAAATCAGCCACTATAAAAAAACTCAAAAACATTCAAACACATGGAGGCTAAATAGCATGTTATTAAACAATGAATGGGTTACCAATGAGATCAAGGAAGGAATCAAACACTTCATGGAAAGTAACAAAAATGAACAGACAACAACCCAAAACCTATGGGACACAGCGAAAGCAGTCCTGAGAGGAAAATTCATATCATTACAGGCCTATCTCAAGAAACAAGAAAAAGATCTAATGAACCATCTAACACAGCAACTAAAAGAACTAAAACAAAAACAGCAAGAAAAGCCCCGAGGAAGTAGAAGGAAGGAAATAATAAAAATCAGAGCAGAGATTAATGACATAGAGACTAAAGAAACAATACAAAAAATCAATGAAACCAAGAGCTGGTTCTATGAAAAGGTAAATAAGATTGATGCACCTTTAGCCAGACTCACTAAGAAACAAAGAGAGAGGACCCAAATAAATAAAATCAGAAATGAAAGAGGTGATATAACAACTGATCCAACAGAAATACAAAGGATTGTAAGAAAATATTATGAGCAACTGTATGCCAACAAATTGGACAACATAGGGGAAATGGACAAATTCCTAGAAGCATACAACCTTCCAAAGCTGAATCAAGAAGAGGCAGAAAACCTGAATAGGCGGGTAACAACTAATGAAATTGAAGCAGTAATCAAAAAACTCCCAGCAAACAAAAGTCCTGGACCAGATGGATTTACAGGCGAGTTCTACCAAACATTCAAAGAAGAATTAACACCTATTCTATTCAAACTATTCCAGAAAATTCAAGAGGAGCGAAAACTCCCAAATTCTTTTTATGAGGCCAGCATCACCCTAATCCCAAAACCAGATAAAGATACTACAAAGAAAGAAAATTACAGGCCAATATCCCTGATGAACATAGATGCTAAAATCCTCACTAAAATACTAGCAAACCGGATCCAGCAATACATTAAAAAGATCATACATCATGACCAAGTGGGATTTATTCCAGGGATGCAAGGCTGGTACAACATCCGCAAATCAATAAATGTGATACATCACATAAACAAAATGAAGGACAAAAACCATATGATCATATCAATAGACGCAGAAAAAGCATTCGACAAAATCCAGCACCCATTTCTGATAAAAACTCTCAGCAAAGTGGGAATAGAGGGATCATACCTCAACATAATAAAGGCCATATACGACAGACCTACAGCCAACATCATACTCAATGGGCAAAAACTAAAACCATTTCCATTAAAAACCAGAATAAGACAGGGATGTCCACTTTCACCACTCTTATTCAACATAGTACTGGAAGTCCTTGCCATAGCCATCAGACAGGAGGAAAACATAAAAGGTATCCAAATTGGAAAGGAGGAAGTAAAACTGTCATTATTTGCAGATGACATGATACTGTACATAGAAAACCCTAAAGACTCCATCAAAGTACTACTAGATTTCATAAATGAATTTGGCAATGTAGCTGGATACAAAATCAACATCCCGAAAGGAATGGCATTCTTATACACCAACAATGAACTTTCAGAGAGAGAAACTGAAAAAGCAATACCATTTATCATTGCAACTAAAAAGTAAGATACCTAGGAATAAACTTCACCAAGGATGTAAAAGACCTGTATTCAGAAAATTACGTGACACTGAAAAAAGAAATAGAGGAAGATTTAAACAAGTGGAAGAAGATACCATGCTCATGGATTGGGAGAATTAATATCATTAAAATGTCTATACTACCCAACGCAATTTATAAATTTAATGCAATTCCTATGAAAATACCAACAGCATATTTCACAGACCTAGAACAAACATTTCAAAAATTTATATGGAACCAAAAAAGACCCCAAATAGCTGCAGCCATCTTGAGAAAAAAGAACAGAGTGGGAGGGATCACATTACCAGACTTCAAACTATATTACAAAGCCACTGTAATCAAAACGGCCGGGTATTGGTACAACAACAGGCATATAGATCAATGGAACAGTACAGCGACCCCAGAAATAGACCCCTGCCATTATGGTCAGTTAATATTTGACAAAGGAGACAAGAGTATCCAATGGAGTAAGGACAATCTCTTCAATAAGTGGTGCTGGGAAAATTGGACAGATACATGCAAAAGAATGAAACTAGACCACCAACTTTCGCCATACACAAAAATAAACTCAAAATGGATAAAAGACTTAAACGTAAGTCATGAAACCATAAAAATCCTGGAAGAAAACATACGCAGTAAAGTCACAGACATCCCATGTAGTGGAATTTTCACTGATACATCTCCTAGGGCAAGAGAAACAAAGGAAAAAATAAACATATGGGATTACATCAAACTAAAAAGCTTCTGCACAGCAAAAGAAAACAGCCTCAAAATACAAAGGAACCCCACGGTCTGGGAAAACATATTTGCCAAGGATGAATCTGATAAGGGGCTAATTTCCAAAGTGTACAAAGAACTCATAGCACTCAGCAAGAGGAAGACAAACAACCCAATTAAGAAATGGGCAAAGCACTGAAATAGACACTTCTCCAAAGAGGACATACGGATGGCCAAGAGACACATGAGAAAATGCTGGACGTCACTGATCATCAGAGAGATGCAAATTAAAACCACAATGAGGTATCACTTCACACCTGTCAGAATGGCTGCCATCAACAAATCAACAAACAGCATGTGCTGGGGAGGGTGTGGAGACAGGGGAACCCTAGTACACTGCTGGTGGGAATGCAGACTGGTGCAGCCACTATGGAAAACAGTAGGGAGGTTCCTCAAATATTAGAAATGGAGCTGCCATTTGACCCAGTGATTCCACTCCTAGGAATGTATCCTAAGAATCCTGAAACACTAATCAGGAAGAATATATGTACCCCGATGTTCATAGCAGCACAGTTTACAATAGCTAAGATCTGGAAACAGCCCAAGTGCCCATCAGTAGATGAGTGGATAAAAAAGCTGTGGGACATTTACACCATGGAATACTAAGCAGCTGTAAAGAAGAAGAATCTCGTACCCTTTGGGACAGTATGGATGGACCTGGAGAAAATTATGCTAAGTGAAATAAGTCAGGCAGAGAAAGACAAATATCACATGATCTCGCTTATACGTGGAATCTAAAGAACTTAATAAACTGATGAACAGAATAGATTCAATGACATGGAAGCATAGATGAGACTGATGAATGTCAGAGGGATGGAGGAGGGCGGGTGGGTGGAGGAGGAGAGAGTAACCAAAGAATTTATGCGTATATATACACAATCCAAGGACATGGACAATGGTGGGGAGAGGGACTGGGGAGGGGGAAGGAACGGGGTTGAATGGGTCATTGGGGAGAAAAAGGGACATCTGTAATATTTTAAACAATAATTTAAAAAAGAAAGAAAGAAAAAAGAAAAAGAAAAAAATAGGCTAAAAGCCTGAATAGACAGATCACCAAAGAGGATATATAGATGGTCAATAAATATATGAAAAGATGTTCAACATCAATCATCACCATAGAAATGCAAATTAAAACAAAAATGAGATATCGCCTCACACCTGTCAGAATGGCTTTCATAAATAAATCAACAAACAGCAAATGTTGGTGAGGATGTGGAGAAAAAAAGAACCCTCATGTATCGTTTGTAGAAATGCAGATTGGTACAGCCACTATGGAAACACAACATGGAGGGTCCTTTAAAAAATTAAAAATGGAGCCCGGCCGGGCATGGCTCAGTGGTTGAGCATCGACTAGGATCCAGGTGATCGGGGTTTGATTCCCAGTCAGGGCACATGCCCGGTTGCGGGCTTGATCAATGACTCTCATCATTGATGTTTCTATCTATCTATCCCTCTCCTTTCCTCTCTCTGAAATCAATAAAGATATATATATTTTTTTAAAGTTAAAAATGGAACTGCCTTATGACCCACTGATTCCCCTTCTGGGTATATTTCCAAAGAAATGCAAAACACTAATTTGAAAGAATATATGCACCTTTATGTTCATTGCAGTGTTATTTGCAATACCCACGATTTGGAAGCAACCCAAGTGCCCATCAATAGATGAGTGGACAAACAAGTAGTGGTACAGATATACAATGGAATATTACTTGGCCATAAAAAATGAAATTTCCTATTTGCAACAGCATGGATGAACCTAGAGGTTATTATGCTAAGTAAAATAAGTCAGTCAGAGAAAAACAAACCATATGATTTCACTTACATCTAAAAAACAAAATAAAGGTACAAACAAAATTGAAAGAGAGTCATAGATACAGAGGACAGACTGACTGATGGTTGTCAGAGGGGAGCAGGATTGGGGGACTACGTGAAAAAGGTGAATGGATTAAAAGTACCAATTGGTAGTTACAAAATAGTCAAGGGGAATGTAAAGTACACCATAGGGTATACAGTCAATAATATTGTAATAACTATGTATGTTGCCAGACAGGTACTGGAAATATCAAGAGGAACACTTTGTAAAGTATATAATTGTCTTACCACTATGTTGTACAACTGAAACTAATACAAAAATATTGAATGAAAACTATAATTGAAAAATAAATAATAAAATAAATAAATAACACAATACAATGTGTATAGAAAGTACCTTAACATAACAAAGGCCATATGTAACAACCTTCAGCTAACATCATACTCAATGGTGAAAAAAAATGAAAGCTTTTCCTGTAAAATAAGGAACAATACAAGGATGCCCACCAATCTGGCGTGAAAAAGAAATAAAAGGCATCCAAATTTTGAATGAAGAAGTGAACTGTCACTATTTGCAGATAGCATGGTTCTATACACAAAAAAATGCTAAAGAGTCCACCAAAAGACTGTTAGAGACAATAAATAAATACAATATAGCTACAGGAAACAAAATCAACATACAAAAAATTATTGCAATCCCATATACAATCAAAGAAATGCCAGAAAGAGAAATTAAAAAAACAATCCTGAGAGACCCAAGATGGTCACACATTGAGTGGAAGCTATGCTGACACTCTCCCGAGACCAAATTGGAATTACTACTAAAATACAGAAAAACCACCCTGAATCATCAACTGCAACTAAAGACTGCCTGGGGAGAACCCTCATAACCAAGGATGTAAAGTGGAGACTGCATAGAGACTAGTAGGGAGTACAGAGACATGAGAGGGCTGGCTGGGCTCCCACAGGCAGCAGCTGAAGGTCCAGAGGGATATTTCAGCTGTTGGGGGGGTTCCCGCTGAAAACTCCAAGGCCAAAACTCCAAGCTGGGCTCCCCCAGCCCAGAGCACCAGAACTGAGAAAGATACCCACATAATATCTGGCTGTGAAAAGCAGCAGGGTTTCTGTCTTCCAGGGGGAGATAGCTGGAAATGCTGTGGTACCCTTTTAAAGGGCCACACACAAAGTTTTGTGAGCAGCCACTCACCTTGGACTCCGGTGGAGGTAAGGCAGAGTGGACTAGAGCAGTGTGAGGAGAATCCAGGAAGGCTGGATGGGGAAATAGATCTCAGAGGGCACCCATCTGAACCCCAGGGCTGAGTCTTTCCCCATATATGAAGGACATCTTTCTCAGGCAGAATTTAACGTCTAAGCAGCTTTTGCCTGGGAGAGAAGCAATTGCACCACCCTGCTGGAAAACCTGTGGCCCCACCCCATGGAGTTTATACAGACTGAGGCTCCTTAAAAGACTGATAACAGCCACCCCAGCCTGTGTAGTTTCTATAGTCTGAGGCTCATTAAGAGACTGAATAACAGCCTCTGGGTGCTTTGAGTCCTTGTCTGATTTGTTTCTGGACCCACGGCTTAGGAAAGCAGACCTTGGTGCACACTTTGATCTTGTCCAAACACACCCAGCCCCAGCAGAAAAAAACAGAAGAGTGTGGAAAACTTCAAACAGGGTACTCAAGGCCAGTCACAAACAGCGTCTGACATCGGCCTGTACCAGATTGTGCAAAAGACTGGGAGTCCTAGCAGATCTACCTAATATATAGAAACAAATCCAAACAGGCAACCAAAGTGAGAAGGCCAAAAACAACCCCCAAATGAAAGAAAAAAAGAATTCTCCAGAAGAAGAACCAAATGAAATAGAGATAAGCAATCTATCAAATATAGAGTTCAAAAATACTGGTCAAAAAGATGTTCAACAGCATGAAAAAAAGATATTGAAACTATGAAGGAAATTAAGAATGACATATTAGAAATAAAAAATAATTGGAAGGAATGAACAGCAGATTAGAGGAAGCTGAGGACTGGATCAAGGAATTAGAAGACGGTAGGAAAAAAACACTGAGAGATCCAAAAAGAAAAAACAATTAAAAAACAGGAGGACAGTCTAAGGGAGCTGTGGGGCAACATGAAATGTAACAATATTTGTATCATAGGAGAGCCAGAAGAGGCTGAAAGTAAGCAAGGTTTAGAGAACCTGTTTGAAGAAAAAATAGCAGAAAACTTCCCTAACCTGGTCAAGGAAAATGTCACACAAGTCCAGGAGGCACAGAGAATCCCAAGCAAGAAGAACCCAAAGAGGCACACACCCAGACACATCATAATTAAAATGCCAAAAATTCAAGACAAAGAGAGAATATTAAAGGCAGCAAGAGAAAAGCAGGCTGTTACCTACTAAAGAGCTCCCTTAAGGCTGTCAGCTGATAACTCATCAGAAACTCTACAGGCCAGAAGGGAATGGCATGAAGTATTCAGGGTAATGTAAAACAAGGATCTGAAACCAAGACCACTCTATCCAGCAAGGCTATCATTCAAAATAGATGGTGAAATAAAGAGCTTTCCAGACCAAAAAAAAAAAGGCTCAAGGAGTTTATTACCACCAAACCAGCATTGCAGGAAATGTTAAAGGGACTGCTATAATAAGTTGTAATAGAATGAGAAACATATGCATAAAGAAATAAAATGGCAATAGATTAGTACCTATCAATAATAACCTTAAATACAAATGGATTAAATTTCCCAATTAAAAAACATAGGGTAGCTGAATGGATAAGAAAATAAGACCCAAATATATGCTATGAACAAGAGACTCACCTCAGAAAAAAACTCACACAAGCTGAAAAAAAACACCAAAAAACTTCTGGAGAACTTTAAAGGAGAGGTGCACAGCAATACAGTCATAATAGGGGATTTAACACCCCACTAACTTTACTGGATAGATCTTCCAGACAAAAATCAACAAGGAAACAGTGACTCTTAATGACACACTAGATCAGATGGATTTAATTGACATTTACAGAATATTTCACTCCAAAGCTGCAGACTAGGCATTTTCCTCAAGTGCACACAAGACATTCCCCAAGATAGACCACATGGTAGGACACAAAACAAGTCTACAAGTTCAAGAAGATTGAAATCATATCAAGCATCTTCTCAGACATTTACACCATGGAATACTATGCAGCTGTACAAACAAAGGATCCCTTACCCTTTGAGACAGCATGGTGGGACCTGAAGAGTATTATGCTAAGTGAAATAAGCCAGTCAGAGAAAGACAACTGTCACACATGGAATCTAATGAACAAAATAAACCAATGGACAAAATAGGTCCAGAGACATAGGAGCATGAAACAGACTGACAAATATCAGAGGGAAGGCATGGGGTGGGTGGGTCGGTGGGTGGGTAGGAGGGTGGGGAGAGACTCACATAAGAATTTATATGCATATATGCATAACTCATGGACACAGACATTAGTGGGGTGAAGGCTTGGGGGGAGAGGTACAAGGTGGAGGGGATCAATGGGGGGGAAAAGGGGACATTTGTAATATTCTGAAAAATAAAGATAAATTAAAAACAAACATAAATAAAAAAGAAAGCAATCCCATTTATAATTGCAACAAAAAGAATGTCACTTGAGAATAAAGTTAACAAAGGAAGTGAAGGGCCTGTATACTTAAAACCACAAGACATTGTTGAAAGAAACTGAGGCAGACACAAAGAAATGGAACAATATTCTGAGTCATGGATTGAAAGAATTTACATTGTGAAAATGGCTATTACCTAAAGCAATACAGATTTAATGCAATCTCCATCATAATCCCAATGGCATTTTTCACTGAAATAGAACAAAACAGCCTAAATTTCAACAGAACTACAAAAGACCCTGAAGAGCCAAAGCAATCTTCAGAAAAAAGAAAAACACACACACACACATAAACCTGGAAGTATCGCACTCCCTGACTTCAAACACTACTACAAGGCTATATTAATCACAACAGTATGGTATTGGCAGAAAAACAGACACACAGACCAATGGAACAGAATTGTGAGCCCAGAAATAAACATACACATATATGGGCAACTAATAATTGACAGAAGAGCCAAGAACATACACTAGAGAAAGGAAAACAGGTCTGTTTAATAAGTGGTGCCAGGAAAACATGCCAAAAAAATGAAACTAGACTTCTAGCTGACATCATACACAAAATTTAACTCAAAGTGGATTAAAGATTTGAATATAAGACCTTAAACTGTAAAATACATGCAAAAAAGTATAGGCAGTATATGAACCTTGGTGTCAGAGGTAATTTTGTGAACCTGACCCCAAAGATAAGGGAGGTAAATGCAAAAATAAATAAATGGGACTGCATGAAACTAAAAGGTTCTGCCCAAAAAAATAATCCATCAACCAAAAATAGCAACCATCCAAATGGGGGGAGATATTTGCAAACTGTAGCTCCAATAAGGGGCTAATATCCAAAATGTATAAAGAACTCATACAAATCGACAAGAAAAAAAAACTATCTAAAAAAATGGGCAGAGGACCTGAATAGACTCTTTTCCAAGGAAGACCTACACAATGCCAACAGATATGTGAAAAGACGCTCAACATCACTTGTTATAAGGGAAATGCAAACCAAAACCACATTGAGATACCACCTCACATCCATTAGAACGGCTATTATCAATACAATAAGGAATAACAAGTGTTGGAAAGCATATGGAGGAAAGTGAACCCACAGACACTGCTAGTAAAAGATGTGAATTGGAGCAGCCTCTAAGGAAAACAATATGGAGGTGCCTCAAAAAGTTGACAATAAAACTATTCTATGATCCAGCAATCCCTCTCCTGGGAATCTACCTGAAAAATTTTAAAACCCTATTAGTAAAGATATATGTATCTCTATGTTCATTTCAGCATTGTTGAAAATAGCCAAGACATGGAAACAACCTCAGTGTCCTTCAATGGATGACTGGACAAAGAACATGTGGCACATACATACAATGGAATACTACTCACCTCTCACACAAAAAAATTGAAACACTGTCGTTTGCAACATGGATAGATCTTGACAGTATTAAAACAAGTGAAATAAGTCAGATGGAAAAGAACAAGAACCATATGATTTCATTCACACATGGCATATAAAACAAAAAGCAACAAACGAACAAACAAAATATACAAAGAAACAGAAAGGCAAACTCAGAAAGAACATTATGATAGTGACTAGAGAGGAAGGGGTGGAAAAAGAGGGTGAAGGGGTTTTAAATACATCGTGAGGAAAGGAAACTAGATTTCAAGAGGTGAGCACATAATATAGTATAGATATCATATTATAAAGATGTGTACATAAAATTCATATACTGTAATTAACATAATAAATTTTATAAGATTATATGTATATATAGGTATACATGTGTGTGAATATATACATGTATATAGATGTATGTAGATGTGAACATGTATGTAGATGTGAACAAAACGTACTCCATCTCTGTTGTGGATTTCATTTCATTTTTAAGTTCTATGCTGTGACCTTTCACCAATCTCACTGTAGAAGGATAGCAAAAATTTCTAGTTCATGATTATTTTGTTCCTTAAAAATGTAGCCATAGGAGGGGAAAACAAGATGGCGGTGTATGTAATAGCTGTACCCGCCGCCTCCCACAACCATGTCAAAATTACAACTAAAATACAGAACCACCATCACTCAGGACCTCCTGAAATCTGGCTGAACAGAAGCCCTACAACCAGGGTACTGAAGAAGCATTGAGACCCGTAGGAGGGGAGGAGAAGCGGGCAGATTGGGGCTGAATCGTGGAGACGTGGTCGCGGGCCCACACCTGGTGCTGCAGTTTAAGCCTGGGAGGGACATCTCAGCGGTGGAGGTTTCCCAAGGAGTGAGGTGTCCCAGCCCCACAGCAGGCCCTCGGCCCAGGGCTCCAGGTCCGGGAAGAGAAATCCCCACAACTTTGGGCTGTGAAAACCAGCAGGGACTGTCTCTGAGGGTCGAGGACGGTGCAGGAGCCCCAGGCAGCTCCTCTTAAAGGGCCTGCGCACAGACTCACTCAGACATGCTCCCTCTGAGCCCCAGGAAGCAGTTTGAAAGGAACCTGGGACACTTAGGGAGGAACTAACCTGCCTGAAATTGGGGTGAGAGGTAGAGGGGCAGCTTTCTCCCAGACAGAAGAGCTGGCAGAGGCCATTGTTCCTTTGGCGAGCCCTCCCACCACAGAGCCGGCAGGCAGGCAGGCGCTGTCTCTGAATCTCCAGCACCTGACTCACACCTTTGGCCCTGTCACAGTGATTCCCCGAGGCACCACCCCTTCCTACCTGCAAGCTCATCCAAGCCATTTCCAGTGGGTTTTCTGTGCAAGTGGCCTCTCCAGCCTTATGCTTAGGACTTTCCTAAAATCTCTCAAACAAGCAGCAGCGGGCCCCATACGTCCTGATAAGTGGCCCCAGGCCTGGCACTAGTGGTAGCTTGCATTGGTTCATAGCTTGGCCTTTCCTGGACACCTACAAGCCCAGCACAAGTAGCAGCCAACTACAGTTTGCTGTGTAGCTCATGCTGGGTGGCCCTGGACAAGGCACTGGCAGAGGCTGACTTTGCACCTCCTGGGAGGCCCCAGAGACAGTGCACCTGGTGGTCAGACTCGACCATGCTGGATTACAACCCTACCACATCCACAAGGGACACACTCAAGGGCACACTCGGTGAACACCAAAGCTCCACTGAGGTAAATCCAGATCCATAGAGGTGTCTCCAGCACAGAAGCCCTTTGACTGTAGTTGCAGCTGGTTCTCACAGCTAATTGGCCTGGGGATCAATTCCTCCCAGTGACGCCAAAAGCAACCAAGGCTCAACTACAACAGGAAAGTGCACACAGCCCACACAGGGGAGCACCTAGAACGCCCAGCTCAGGTGATTGGGGAGGCTGAGCCACTGGACCCTACAGGACACCTACTATACAAAGCCACCTTACAAATCTCAGGAGACATAGTAGCTCTACCTAGTACATAAAAAAAACACCTGGAAGCAGCCAAAATGTGGAGGCAAAGAAACAGGTCACAAAGGAAAGAACAGAAGAAATCTCCAGAAGACTAATTAAATGAAATAGAACCAAGCAAGCTAACAGATACAGAGTTTATAATTTTGTTTATAAGGATGCTCAACCATATTAGTAAGAGTATTATGAAAACAACTGAGAAAATCGATGACATGATAAAGTACCAATTTGAAATGAAGGCTACAAGAACTGAAATGAAGAATAATTTACAGGGAATCAACAGTAGAGGACGCTGATAATCACATCGGCAATTCGGAACGTGAGGAAACAAAAAACACCCAACCAGAAGAGCAAAAAGAAAAAAGAATCCAGAAATATGAAGATAGTATAATGAGCCTCTGGGACAACTTCAAGAGGCCCCACATTTGTATTATTGGTATGCCAGAAGGAGAAGAAAGAGAGCAAGAAATTGAAAACCTATTTGAAAAAATAATGACAGAAAACATCCCCGACCTGGGGAAAGAAATAGACTTACAAGTCCAGAAAACACAGAGGGTCCCAAACAAGAGAAACCCAAAGAGGCCCACAGCAGGACACATCATAATTAAACTACCAAAGGTTAAAGACAAAGAGAGAATCTTAAAAACAGCAAGAGAAAAGCAATTAGTTACCTACAAGGGAGCACCCATACAACTGTCAGCTGATGTCTCAACAGAAACTTTGCAGGCCAGAAGGAAGTGGCAAGAAATATTCAAAATGATGAAAAACATGGAACTACAACCAAAATTGCTTTACCCAGCAAAGCTATCATTTAGAACTGAAGGTCAGATAAATAGCTTCACAGATAAGAAAAAGCTAAAGGAGTTCATCACCACCAGACCAGCACTACAGAAAATGTTGAAGGGTCTTCTTTAAGAAGAAGCTAATGAACAAAAGAATCTGATGAACTAAATAGATCTAGAGACATTGACACTAATAACAGATGATCATATTTCAGAGTAAAAAGGGAAGGGGGGGCAGGTGGAGGGTGGGAGGAGATTAACCAAAGAAGTTGTATGTATATATGCATAACCCATGGACACAGTCAATAATGGGGTGAAGGCCTGGGGAGGGGGTGGAAGTGGGGTGGAAGGGGTCAATTGGGAGAAAAAAATGGGACACCTGTAATACTTTCAACAATAAAGATAAATTTTAAAAAACTAAATGAAATGAAATAAAAATAAAAGAGGACTACGTGCTTTCAAATAAATAAATAAATGTAGCCATAAATATTTTTGTTAGTAACAGCCGGAATGGCATAACAACCAAGATGACTATCAAACTCATAATAGTACTGATTATAAACAATCACTTGTCACAAGAGCACAGGGAGGTATGACCCCTGGCACTATGGCATTTTTTGTCCCTTTGTTCTGTCAGTCATTAGTACCTGAGTTATATGATTTTTAAAAGTACTTTTAAAGGGGTCTGTTAACAGAGAATAACCTGCAGAGAATTGCTGGGTAGTCTGTTCCACTCCAACCAAATCTTCCTGTAAGTAAATTACCCTGTAATAAATAAATTCTGTTATATTCTATGAAGTTGGCTGCTTCATCTTTCAGTCTGAAGGTACGTTCTTATTATGGTGGTCATTTGCCCCACCATCAGACATACACACACACACACATATGTATTTCACAAAAAATGTTTTAAAAGAAACAATGGAGATACAATCAGAAAACAAAAGATAAAATGGCCATAGTCAGACCTCATGTGTTAATAATTAACCTAAGTGTAAATGAACTGAATCCACCAATCAAAAGAATAGGAGAGCAGAATGGATTTTAAAAACAAGATACAACTACTTTGCCTGCAGGAGAATCATGTCAGCTCCAAAGACAAACATAGGCTCAAAGTGAAGCGGAAGAACATGATACTCCCAGCTAATGGCATCCAGCATGTGCCATATGAAAGAGATTTCAAGATTTTAAAAAATGTAACAAGAGACAAAGATTAACATTTTATAATGATAAATGGGAAAATTCCTCAAGAAGACATAACACATCAGTATATTTACATCCAACCTAGGAGTACCAAAATACATAAAGCAATGACTAACAGACCCAAAGGAGAAAAATGGAGAAAAGTAAAATTACAGGTGGGAACCTAAATACCCTGCTCACAGCAAAGGATAGATCGCTGAGACAGAAAGTCTACAAGCAAATATTGGCCTTACATGACACATTGGAGCAAATGGAGTTAACTCACATTTATAGAACTTCCCATTCCAAAATGAGAGAATATACATTCTTCTCAAGTGCACATGGGACATTCTGAAGGAGAGACCATATTTGGGGGCACAAAACTTGTCTCAGTAAATTTAAGAACACTGACATCATACCAAGCATGTTTTCCAATCACAACAATATGAAACTAGAAATTCACTATAACAAAAAAGAGAAAAAACAACAAATATCTGGAGATTAAATAGCACGCTACTGAACAGCCACTGGGTCAAAGAAGAAATGAAAGAACATGCATAGACACAAATGAAAATGAAAATATGACATACTAAAATTTGGGGGATGCAGCAAAATCAGTACTAAGAGGGAAGTATATAGTGTTACAGGCCTACCTCAAGAAATAAGAAAAACCCCAAATAAACAATCTAACATTACACCTTACAGATATAGAAAAAAAAAAAAAAGAACAAACAAAGCTCATAGTCAATAGAAGGTAGGAAATAAGAATCAGAGTGGAAAAAATGACCTAAGTGTCCTTCAGTGGATGACTGGATAAAGATGTGGTACATGTACATGATGGAATACTACTCAGCCATAAGAAAGGATGAAATACTGCCATTTGCAACAATATAGCTAGATCTTGAGAGTATCGTGCTGAGTGAAATAAGTCAGATGGAAAAGGACATGGCATGTAAAACAAAAAGCAACAAAGGAACAAACAAAAGACAAATACATAGCTAAGACAACAGAATGGTTGTTACCAGAGGGGAAGGGAGGGTGGGAGGAGGACATAGAGGGTAAAGGGGGTCAAAATACGGTGATAGAAGGAAAGTATACTTTGTGGGGTAAACACCCAATAGAGTATACAGATGTCATATTATAAAGTTGTACACCTGAAATTTATGTAATGTTATTAGTCAATGTTACCCTAATAAATTTAAAGAGAAAAAGAAAAAAATATTTAACCCAAATTTCATGGATTATAATCACTCCCTGGCTAATATTCACAATTATCTTTCTCCTGTCTTATTCAGTTAAAGCTGAGATCTCTCCTGTCCACACCTGCACAACTGCTTGAGTGAGACACTACAGGAAAACAGCTGCAACCAAGCACATCTCAAACAGCACCAAGTCTCAAAAGGAGCTCTCAATGCTATCAGACAATGACAATTACAATTACAAATATAATTACGCCTCCCTGATCATTTCACATTCCCAATGCCTAAAATGATTATTTCACACTTTGCTCTCCCTCCTCAGCCTCCCACCCTTTTCCTTTCCTACCTGCCTCAGCTGATGACTTTGCTTCATAATTCCATGAGTAAATAAAACAAAATAGATGGTCTCCTCTTCACCCTCAAATTTATAAGCCTGTCTTTATCTAACTACCCATATTCTAGGTGCTCCATCCTTTTAAAATAGAGGGAATATCACTGCTCCCATTTAGACCTAATCACTCTACTTTTCTCTGAATCCATCTCTTTTCAAGGGCTTCATTCTTGAGTGTCCTCTCCCTGCTGTACCATCAGCTTCTCTCTACTGAATTATTTCCATGAATATACAAACTCACTCAGTACCTCTCAGTATCACCAATTTGGTTTTTAACAGTAAAACTAGAGGGTATTCTCTCTATTCACTGTCTTGACTCTATTAACTCTGGTTTCCATCCCCACCGTTTCACTGAAGCTTATTTTTTCAAGTCATCTTTCTGTCATCAAACCAAAGGACATGGCTATCTTCAGCCTTCTCACTTACCACGGGATTTGATTCAGTCAACCACTCCCTCCTCAAAATACTATTTATCTTTGCTTTCATGACACCATCCTCTTCCTATTCTTCTTGAACACCTCTTATCTAACCCCTAACCTCTTGCTACTCAGAGTGTGATATGGGACCACTGGCACAAGAGCATCTGGAAGCTTGTCAGATATACAGACTCAGACCTCAGACCTAATGGATCCGAATCTCCTGTGAACAAGGCCACCAGATAACTCCCAGGACATTAAAGTTACAGAATCATTGCTCTGAATGTTGGTGCCCCAGAGTCCTGTGCTCTACTCTCCTTCTAGGTGATCCCATTCAGGTCAACAGCTTTAAATACTATATTTTATCTCCAAATCTCTCTCTCTCTAGCACTGATTTCCCTCTTAAATTCCAGATTCATAACTCAATAGCCTACAGGACATCTCCATTTGAATGTCTCAGATATTTCAAACTTAATATGTTGAAAACAGAAGCCCTTGCCTATGTCATTACATAGCCCCACCAAAATAAGACAGCTAAGTTTACTGAGCCCTCAAAGTATTACAGGTTCTATCCTAAGTGCTTACCATGTATCAGCTCCTTTGGTCCTCACCCGACCACCAAGAGGTAGGTACCATTATTGTCCTGTTTTTATAGAAGAGTAACTGAGGCAGAGAAAGTTGCCCATAATCATGTATCTCTTAAGTACTACAGCCAGGATTTGAAAAAAGGTCAACTGACCCAAGAACATGCTCCTGTGATTCCTCTTAATTCCATCTGTCCTTAACTCAAATCCGAACTGTAAAATCACCATTTATTTCTTCATCATCCACTTCCAATTCTGCATGTTACATCATTTTCCTCTTGTGTTTATTAACCCTCTAACTGGTCTCCCTCCTTCCACTCTGCCTGGTCTTCCTTCATGGCAGTGAGTTTTATTTTTTCAGTCTTCACTCGAGAATATGATTTTATTAATTTTTATAGAGAGGAAGGGAGAGAGAGAAAAAAAAAACTCAATGTGAGAAACACTGATCTGTTACCTTCTGTACACACCCCAACCGAGGGTTAGACCCACAACCTAAGTATGTGCCCTGAGCAGGAATCAAACCTGCAACCTTTTGGTGTACAGGATGACATTCCAAACAACTGACCCACCCAGCCAGGGCAGCAGTGAGTTTTCTAAAGTAAGAATTAATGTCACTGCCTCGTTGAAACCCCTTCATGGACTGCCATATGCTGGACTATGGCGAAAGGAACCCTTTGTGACCCGAGTCCTGTCTTTTCCCTCTCATACCCCACATTAGCCTTAGGGGCTCCTATTCCTGGGACATGCGAACCAAGTACACTGTCCCATCCCCTCAGGGCCTTTGCTCTTGCTGTTTCCATGGATCAAAACCATATTCTTTTCTCCCAGCTCCCTCATCCTGAAGGTCTCCACTGTCATATTGCCTCTTCCCAACCACACTATCTAAAGGGTCACTGTCATAGTACCATGTCTCCTCTATAGCACTTACCATGTCTGAATCTGAGAGAAAACAGAAACATAGTAGTGAAGGCCCTGGGGCAAATTCCTCATCCATCTGGGTTCATGTCCTGGCTCTATCCTATGACATTTCTTCGGCTGCCTCTCCTCATCTGTTAAGAAGGGGTATAGTAATCCCTATTTCCTATGGCTGCTGTGATGAGTTACAACAATGCCTGGCACTTACTACATGCTGTTGGAAGCGTTTGCTATCCTTATTATATGTACTTGAGGGTAAGGACCTTGCCCCTAGATCATCTCTATATTCTGTGCTTAGAACACCCAGCTTATAATAGTTTGTTAAATGAATACTGTTCCTCTTCATTGTTCCCTTCATAAAAGTAACAAAGTGCCAGTACGTACCATTTCCCAATGACTTTTTGTGTTTTTACCCTGGGTTCACCATTTAATGTGCCTTCATGGTCTATTTTACATGCATTTATTTCATTCTATTCATATTGTACAATTGTTATACAAACTAGAAAAAGTACAAAAGCCTAATTCATTTTCCAAAACCTAGTCAGAGCTAAGGTACAAAAAAGGAACAGTACAGTAAGTGACAAGAAGGGTTGGGATGACCTATACAAATCATACTGCCTGTCACATGATGTATTTAATGCTGTAAATATTGCCACAGGAGAATCTCTTGTCTTTGCAGCGTCCACATAGTTCCTGTCGATGAGGCCTCCTTAGATCAATGTTTCTTTTCTTTAGAGGACACGAACAACGGGACTTTAAACAAGTCTTTAGAAAACAAGGAGCAGTTTAGACATAATCAAATTAGCATTTCAAACGTAATCCTCAAACCAAAATACTTCTCCCCACCACCCCCTCCATAGTATCTTCATCTTCCTTTGAATCCTAGGAGAAGTCTAAGACCAAGTTTTATAAAAGCACTCACATCCCGTTAAATGCCATGCATTTGTCAAGATGAATGAACAAAGGTGATGTTTAAAAGAATATCATCATGAATCTCAGAGGGAAGGCAGGGGGGGTGGGTGCGTGGGTGGAGAGAGATTAACCTAAGAACTTGTACGTATATATGCATAACCCATGGACACAGACAATAGTGTGGGGAAGGCCTGGGGGAAGGGAGAGGGTGCGGGAGGAGGGGATCAATGGGGGGAAAAGGGGACATTTGTAATACTTTCAACAATAAAGATAATTTTTTTAAAAAAAAGGAATACCACTGAGTCAATCAAGATCTCATGTAAAAGAAAAGTTTTACAAGTTTGAGTTTTGTAGAGTGTCTTCACTCTGTAGATGTTTACATTTATAGCCTGGTGGAAGTGAGGGGCAGTGGGTGAGTATTAAGTGATTTGATTATCTAGATTGAAACATTTACAAACACCAGCACAGTGATTTTCAACCAATGGTATTTTTACCCACCAGCAAACATTTGGCAATGTCTGAAGATATTTTTCATTGTCACAACTAGGAGGGAGGGTGTTATAGAGGAAGTTAAATTTTCTTTTCTTTCTGCACATGCCTGATCTTTACTAGATTTTAAAGCGTTTTTATCCATGATCCCATTCCGTCTTCTGATAAATAAAATTACACCGATGGAAGCTGGTATACTGCCCTGGTCCACCCTCCCAATTGATAATCACTGCTCTATTTTAGGCATATGTCCATAGCCAAGCAGAGTAAGTCAAGCTTTACCTTTTATATTGTGAAAATAGGCATATTCATATTCCAAACAAGAGTCTTAAATATGATTTATCAAATGTTGTACTACATTTACATGTTCCAGTCTCCTATTGATAAGTATGTGTCCTTATTTAAAAAATTCTATTAGCTAATATTCCCATGGTGCTTACTATATACACTGTACTCTCACTTTATATAGATTAATTCTCACGATACCCTTGTAAGGAAGAAAAGGCTCAATAAAAAAATATATATATTAGGGTTTCCTCTAAAGGTAGGCTTCTGTTTCTGGCAATAATGGATTAGTACTTTTGACCAGGCCTCCTGCTTAGGACAACTGGAAAAGCTGAGCTAAAAAGTAATTAATAATTCTTTTTAAATAACTATTTATAGGCACCAGAGAATTATCCAAACATTAGAGAAGGAAAGCCAGAAAGAGAGGTGAGCCTGACATTTGGGACTATTTTCTCTCTAACAGTATCTGTCAATTCTGGAAGAGGGGAAAGACAATAGAAATCTGAAAATGGGTTTAACAGAGGGATGATCTAAATATGCCAAAATGGAAGAACCCTAGTTAACAATTCAAGTTTTGTACTGAAACCCTGAAAGGCTACACTCTAATAAAAAGATGAACCAAAACTTAACCAGCCTCAGATGCCAAAGCCCAGCTTCAATACAGTTCAACCCCAATTGGAAAGTAGTGACCTGAAATTGTTAGTGTCCCCATCTGCCTGCCAGAAGCAAACAAATCTTCTATGGAAGAAGATACTGCCCTAGGCCTCATTACTGTAATTTTTCATATACAATATCTAACATTCAATCAAAAATAACCAGGTACATGAGGAAACAGAATAGCACACTTGAAAACCAAGGAAAATCAAGATAGCAACAGAACCATAGGGGATAGAATTACCTGATACAGATTTTAAGATAATTATGCTTAAAATGTTTAAAGAAGTGAAATTGGTATTTCCAGCAGAAAACTATAAGTCTTTAAAAAAAAAAAAAGATAAAAATTCTAGCACTGAAAAATACAATTTAACAAATCAATAACAATAGCAGATAATGCATCTAAAGCACTTAGCAACAAAGTTTGGCACATAGTAAAAGCTTAATAAAGGTTACCCACTAAATTATTACATCCAAACTATACACAGGGTGTTTGAGAAAACAAAATACAACCCCATACATAAACACACCACATAAGGCAACTTTAGACTAAATCTCCCATTACCCTCACCCCTAGGGAAAAAAAACAAAAAAAACAGAATTTATGCTTTTTTCCTTAAAATGTTATAAAAATTCAAATGCACAGAAAATTTAACACTCCTCCACAAATATCCAATTCTATAAAATCCAAACATTATGCCACAAAATCTTCATGTTAAGAAAGGAGACATTATAGACTCAAAGGAAGTGTTCTATATGCTTACCTGACACTGGATTGCTTCTACCCGATAAGGGTTAAAACTCTTGTAGCATTTGCAACAGAGTTGTTTGAAATAAACCTAAAGAGAAATGTCTTTTTTTAAATCCAAGTTTAGATGTACCCTAGGCTCCCAGTTTTTAATATAACTAACCCATTCCCTTCCCTTATATCACCAATACAAGTGATTTCTAGACTTTGTGCATTTCCTGTGCACACTTCCTCCCTACCTTACTTGGTGAACTATTTATCCTTTAAAATCATGCTCAGACATCACAATGCCTTCCCCCAGATAAGGTTACTCATCCCCTCCTGTGTTATATCTGTACCGTGTCTATGCCATAGATGCCTCGTTGTCACCAAAGCACATTCTGTGTCTGTGTCACTGCTATCAGTATAAATGTCTTGAGGATAAGTTCTATGAATTGTTCTTTGTATCCTAGTGTCTTGGAGTGTTTGAATTAAATCCACTGTTTTTCTTCTGGCAAGAAAAGGAAAGTACTTTTAGTTTAAAAATCTATTTGCCTTCAGGTATAGTAAATGACTACTGTGAAAAGTCCTGTTTCCATTCAGGCCTTAGCTCACCTCCTCCCTCTACAGTTAGGGACTCCAACACAAATGCTCATAGAAGTTGATGAAATAAACCAGGTGTAGACTGTTACAAAATGAAGGGAAAGGAGAGAGAAGCTGCTTGGCCCCAACCTACTGTTCTCATACTGAAACCAAAATCTATGCTGTGATTGTTCAGGAAAATCTGAAAATATGGACTGTGAAATCTTCCCCAATCCGAATATGTTGACAACTAATTCAAAGGGAGGAACGTCCTTAGCCTAAATAAGTCTCTCACAGGCTAACCTTTACAGTAAATTCCTTCTCTTATTGCCCCACCTTGTGGACAGATTGGAAACTCCCTATTGCTAATGCCCAAACCTGTTCAAAATACACACTGAAAAATGATTACACAAAATCCTAATGTACACAAGAACAAGTTCATCTAAATAATCTGAAATTTTGTCCAACAGAACTACCAAACCCAACAGAACAAACACCAGAACATGGGTCTGCAGCCTTGGGAGGTCATGTGGACTGTCCAGTTCAGTTCAATTCATTTTCTGAGCACCTGGCATGGAGGATGCCAAGATGAATGAGACAGCATTGTCACGCTCCATTAGGAAACACATTCTTCCTCCACTTAACATCTGTGCCTGCCCCACCCTCCTCCATGTCCCATACACTTTTACTCACCTTACTAGTTCCAGAAATGCACCACACATAAGCACTCTCCCATCTGGTCTTACAATCTTTACAGTGAAAATAGGCATATTTTCGTTCCAAAAACTGCAAATAAAAGGGGAAGTGCCTTTTATTACCCTGGAGAGAAGGGGAAGCCAGATCCTTCTTTGCTTGTGGTTTTGTATAAGAAATACAAAAAGCCTCCTTAACCTCACTCGCAGCTGTTCTCAAGGTTACTACATTAAATTATTGTCTCATCTCCGAAAGATTATCTGGGATTCTTCTCCCTGCTGCCTCTCATTTTCTCAATCCATTTTCCACAATGCCACTAGTACAGTCTCCCCAGAATGAAATTCTGATCACATATTTCACAGACTTGAAGCTCTTCTTCACCTCCTCATCCCCAATTAATAATGATTGCCAGTCTTTCTGTTTGCACATGTTTAAAGCTGACACTCTATTTCACCAAAAAGTTACAAAACACAGAGGCCATATAAAATACACGTTTTCATGCCCAGCTGGGTGGTTCAGTTGGTTGGAGTGTCATCCGTGCACCAAAGTGTTGTGGGTTTGATTCCTGGTCAGGGCACATACCTAGGTCGTGGGTTCGAGCCCCAGTCAGGGCACTATAGGAGGCAATCAATTGATGTTTCTCCCATCAATGTTCCTCTCTCCCCCCCCACCCCCTTACTGTCTCTCTAAATCAATAAGCATATCCTCAATAAGGATTTTTTAAAAAATTTTTAATACATGTTTTCAGAACTTCTTCTGTTTCATCAAATAAAGGGAGGAAGCCAGGGAAGATTTTGCTCTTATTGCCCCAGAAATTAAAAAGAGGAAAAAAAGGAAGGGGCTACCAGAGGCCTGAGAAGGGAGAAGACAAAGTTCACCTGGAAGCTGGGTTTCCTGAGTGGATGGGCATCCCCTTGGGCCTGCTTGCTCTGCCTTTCCCCAGGACTCAAAGCATCTTCCTCCAGCAACTTGTCCTGCTGCCAGAATTCCTCCTGTTTGTCCTCTTGTGACCTTGGCAGTGGTGGTGACTTCTGCTGCTGCTGGCTGGCCTCCACAGGACCTGAAAGCGCCTTCCTCTCTTCATCCTTCCCATCCTTCTGCAGCTGGATCCAGCCCCTGGGGCCCTTCACTGGTGAATAGAGGTCCCAGACTGGGAGGGGTGCCTTGAGGTCCCTGCAGCCCCAAGAAGAGCAGCTGCGCAGGGTAAGAAGGCCCAGTGAACACTGCACAGACCTGTCCACACATAGGCTCACCTGCACGCCCACCTCCTTGGTGTTGGCGTTGCACAGCCGCAGGCCTAGGCTGGGGTTCATCTGGGAGAGAATGGCCTTAAGCTGTGCCCTCTTGTAAGGATCAGTGCAGTAGGCCCAGGCATTCGTGGGCACCACCAGCCCCGTCCTGGCCAGGAAAGTGGGGGCACCAGTGTTTTGCCTCCAGTCAGGCTGTTGGTGGTCAAAGAGTCCAGGCTGGCCCAAAGGCAGTGTGTTCCCATAGTGTGGTCCCTGGTAAAAGCCCTGGGGAATTCCGACAAAGTGCTCCATACTCTGTCCAGGCTTAGCGCAATATCCTGGTAACAGTTTGTTTGTGTCCTTGTTCTGCCTTCCACCTTCATCTGCGCCTTCTTTCTCCTGGTCAAGTTGGTTCAGGTTCATCCTAGCTTCTCCATTTATTTCAGATTCTGATGGAGCTGTTATTACCTAATTGAAGGGGGTGATGGGAGGAGAGCTACCTCCCTATAGAAGCCTAATTGCCACCTGATTTGAATTGTTCTTCCCTATCTCTTCAATTCACTGCTCCTGAATCTCTTTTCAAAGCTGTTTTCATTACTTATTCACACACATGCTATAATTAGCCATCATTTATTTATTCCCATAGTAATGTACCATTTAGATATCATTTTATTTATTTATTTATTTTAAATATATCTCTATTGATTTCAGAGAGAAGAAAGGAGAGGGAGAGAGAGAAATAGAAACATCAATGATGAGAGAGTCATTAATCAAGCCCGCAACCCGGGCATGTGCCCTGACCAGGAATCGAACCTCGATTGCCTGGATCCTAGGTTGACGCTCAACCGCTGAGTCACGCCCGGCCGGGCAGATATCACTTTTAAAGTATATAAGAAAACGAATATAAGAAGTAAATTATTTGAGCAGCCTTATACTAGAAGAGTGTAAGGGGGAAAGTACATTATTATGGCAGGGTTAATGAAAGTAAAGACCAGAGAAGCCAGGAGCAAAGTTATGGAGGGCAAGGGTTATATATAGTGAGATGAGATGTATTTCAGAGGGTTGTATGACATGTCAAAGGTTCTTAGTACACTCCTAGTGAGGACCACCCACACACCCCCAAAAGGTGAGGGGAAGCAAATTGTTCTGATTTAGTGGGTGAATGCAGATTTAATAGCAGGATAGTTAAGTATCTGAGGTCAAACCTACTTGAATTGAAACCTGGGCCTTGTTAGCAGGCAAGTTATTTAACGGATTCAGTTTCCTCACATAATTATTTTATAGGTTTATTATAAGATTAAATGTGAAGCACAAACCAGACTCACAAGTTCAGTAAGCGGCAGCTATTGTTAGATAAGGATCCCAGGCCTGTGTACCTTTGCTGCACAGACCTAGGTGATCATAAGCTTTGGTATCTCTGTATTCGTCAGGCTCCCTGCTACAGCTGAGGGTTATGGTCAAACTGAAATGACACCTAGGGAACCAAGCAGAGCCCACCCTTTTTCTAACGCAAAGTTGCTTCTGTTTACTGCTCGAGTCTTCCAGGAGCAGGAGGGCCCACGGGCAGCTCCCACCTCCAGAACCCAGTGGAAGACTTTCCAGGCCATAAACAAACCCGAATTAAGCCTTGTGTGGGGCATGTCAGACCCTGTGCGTGATGAGGACAGAGTCCTGCCTTCCCAGGGCAGTCTGGAGGGGACGACAGGCGCACACAGGGTGCTCGGTACCCTAAGAATGTAAAGGGCACTAGGGCCGCCTGCAGGGCAGAGCAGTTGACACCGCAGGAAGGGTTACGGTGGACTCCCCGCTTCTCAGGCAGGGAGACAGGCTCAAAGGTCTTGAACCTGCTACCTAAGAGCATCACAGGACGAGAACTGAAGTCCACTGGCTCCACATGTCAGCCCGTCCACTCCACAAGGAGCAGCGGCCAGAAAAGGGTCATCCTCCACCGAGGGCCACGCTGCGTTTCCAAGGTTGGCGACTTCGGGCGGGAACAGAGGCCTGTCAGAGACAACAGGCCGTGTGAGACCCCGAACATGAGAAGCCGAAGGGGCGAGAATCGCGGAGTGTACCCAGGGCGGCCGTCTGAAGGCTCCGCAGGAAGCCGCCCCCTCACACTGCCCCGCGGCGCCCGCTACGCAGTCCCACCCAGCGCCGGGGCTCTCCAGTCGAGCCCGGGGGCGCGGCCAGGCTGACTTCCGGGCGGCGCGCACGCTGCGTGCGGCGTCATGACGTCAGCGCGAGACGTGTGGGAGCGTGACTTTGGCGCGAGCATACGAAAGCCCGGCGGAGGAGCCGCTGAGACTAGTGAGTCAGGCAGGAGGGTCGCCGCCTCAAGAACCTGCGGGGTCAGAAGAGCCGTGTCTGTGGAGGCGGTTAGTGCTGCGGGGGGAAGCGAGCCGGGCCACCGATGGTGCTGCCAGCCCCGCGCGGATGGGGACGATGGACCGGCCCTCCCGGCCGGAGGCTCCGTTCCCCTCCTGGGTCTCTTGGGCCGCGCCACCCGGTCGGGGTGGGCTCCTAGCTGCAGCAGGTGCCTCAGTCTGAAACCTGCTTGCACACGATAAAGTTACTTTTCTGGAATGTTGTGTCGTGGACAAGGTTTCCCGCTTCCGACACTGAGTCCGCCCCACTTCACCCCAGCTGGTGCCTGTGGGATGGAGACGTCCTGATTGGAATTGGCGTTTACCTCAAATGGGAGCCTTCGCAACACGTGACTAGTCCACGTAACTAAATGTCAGAATGCCGTTCTTGAGTCGCACTTGCCACATTCCCAATGCTTGACGTGGTTGGTGGCTACTGTGTTGGGCAGCACGAATGCATAGTGCTCCCACCTGCGCAGTGAGTTCCACTGTATTCCCAGAAGATGGGACCGAGATCAATCATCAGTGTCACTTTAGGCAACTGTACCCTGGTCTGATTCTACCAGTCACTTAAGGACCACACCCCGGGAAGTGTGTTCTGTGCTCTTTTGCGGACCCATTTTCCAAGCGTCGGAGTAATATTGTAGAGAAAAATGCCTACTGAATGCAAAGAGAGACCAACTTTTTTTGAAATTTTTGAGACGCCAAGCAGGTACTGACAGATTTTATATAAATTGACCAATTACATTAAGCACGTGTTTTCAGAAAATACGTAAATATGATGCTTGTTGGAAAGAGTCCAGTACTTCACGTTTTTGTATACACTATAAACTTCTTTGTGCAGTCATAAATCCAGTTAAGAGCTTGAACATTTGCAGTTACCAAATGGTAAGAAACTATAGAACCCATGGTGAATAAAGAGGAGACTGGTACCTTGATTGGCAGGAGGAAGAATTGTTTTCATTTATTTTTAATTTTTTTTTATTTTTAAATTTTATTTTTGTTTAAAATATTACAGATGCCCCTTTTTCTCCCCAATGACCTGTTCCGCCCCATCCCATCCCCCTCCCCCAGCCCTCTCCCCACCATTGTCTGTGTCCTTGGGTTGTGCATATATGCATATCAATTATTTGGTTACTCTCTCCCCCTTCACCACCCGCCCTCCTAAATTCCTCTAACATTCGTTAGTCAGATCTATGCTTCCATGTCATTGAATCTATTCTGTTCATCAGTTTAAGTTCTTTAGATTCCACATATAAGCGAGATCATGTAATGTTTGTATCTATCTGCCTGGCTTATTTCACTTAGCATAATTTTCTCCAGGTCCATCCATACTGTCCCAAATGGTATGAGATTCTTCTTCTTTACAGCTGTGTAGTATTCCATGGTGTATATGTGACACAGCTTTTTTTATCGACTTATCTACTGATGAGCACTTGGGCAGTTTCCAGATCTTAGCTATTGTAAATTGCGTTCCTATGAACGTAGGGCTGCATATATTCTTTCTGATTAGTGTTTCAGGATTCTTAGGATACATTCCTAGGAATCGAATCACTGGGTCAAAAAGCAGCTCCATTTTTAATTTTTTAAGGAACCTCCATACTGTTTTGCATAGTGGTTGCACTAGTCTGCATTCCCACCAGCAGTGTACTAGGGTTCCCCTTTCTCCACATCCTCACTACCACATGTCGTTCGTTGATTTGTTGATGGTAGTGATTCCTACAGGTGTGAAGTGATACCTCACCGTGGCTTTTTGTTTTTTGTTGTTGTTTTTTTTAAATATATCGTTATTGATTTCAGGGAGAGGGAGAGAGAGAGAGATAGAAATATCAGTGATGAGAGAGTCATTGATCGGCTGCCTCCTGCACGCCCCCGACTGGGGATCGAGCCCACAACCCAGGCATGTGCCCTGACCGGGAATCAAACCCTGATGGCCTAGATCCTAGGTCCACGCTCAACCTCTGAGCCACTACCAACCGGGCCCTCACTGTGGTTTTAATTTGCATCTCTCTGATGATTAGTGATGTTGAACATTTTCCCATGTGTCTCTTGGCCATCTGTATGTCCTCTTTGGAGAAGTGTCTATTAAGGTCCTTTGCCCATTTCTTAATTGGGTTGTCTTCCTCTTGCTGAATAGAATGAGTTCTTTGTACTCTTTGGAAATTAGCCCCTTATCAGATACATCCTTGGCAAACATGTTTTCCCAGACCGTGCGGTTCCTTTCTATTTTGAGTCTGTTTTCTTTTGCTGGGCAGAAACTTTTAAGTTTGATGTAGTCCCATACGTTTATATTTTCTTTTGTTTTTCTTGCCCTAGGAGATGTACCAGTGAAAATTCCACTACATGGGATGTCTGTGACGTTACTGCCTATGTTTTCTTCCAGTATTTTTATGGTTTCGTGACTTATATTTAAGTCTTTTATCCATTTTGAGTTTATTTTTGTGTACAGTGAAAGTTGATGGTGTACTTTCATTTTTTTGCATGTCTCTCTCTAGTTTTCCCCACACCACTTATTGAAGAGACTGTCTTTACTCCATTGGATACTTTTCCCTCCTTTGTCAAATATTAACTGACCATAATGGTGAGGGTCTATTTCTGGGGTCTCTGTTCTGTTCCATTGATCTATATCTCTGTTGTTGTACCAATACCAGGCCGTTTTGATTACAGTGGCTTGATAGTAAAGTGTGATGTCCGGCAAAGTGATCCCTCCCACTCTGTTCTTTTTTCTCAAGATGGCTTCAGCTATGCAGGGTGTTTTTTGGTTCCATATAAATTTTCGAAATGTTTGTTTTAGATCTGTGAAATATGCTGTTGGTATTTTAATAGGAATTGCATTGAATTTATAAATTCTGTTGGGTACTAAGGACATTTTAATGATAGTAATTCTTCCAATCCATGAGCATGGTATATTCTTCCACTTGTTTATATCTTCCTCTCTTTCTTTTTTCAGTGTCACGTAGTTTTCCGAGTACAGGTCTTTTACATCCTTGGTTAAGTTTATACCTAGCTATCTTATTTTTTTAGTTGCAGTGGTAAACGGTATTGTTTTTTTAGTTTCTCTCTCTGAAAGTTCATTGTTGGTATATGAGAATGCCAGTGATTTCCGGAGGTTGATTTTCTATCCAGCTACCTTGCCAAATATGTTTATCAAATCTAGTAGTACTTTGATGGAGTCTTTAGGGTTTGCTATGTACAATATCATGTCATCTGCAAATAATGACACTTTTACTCCCTCCTTTCCAATTTGGATACATTTTATGTTTTCTTCCTGTCTGATGGCTGTGGCAAGGACTTCCAATACTAGGTTGAATAAGAGTGGTGAAAGTGGACATCTCTGTCTTGTTCCTGTTTTTAAGGGAAATTGTTTTAGTTTTTGAACATTAAGTATGATGTTGACTGTAGGTTTGTCATATATGGCCATTTCCACTTTGCTGAGAGTTTTTATCACAAATGGGTGCTGGATTTTGTCGAATACTTTTTCTGCATCTATTGACATGATCATATCATTTTTGTCGTTCATTTTGTTAATGTGATGTATCACATTTATTGATTTGCGAATGTTATACCAGCCTTCCATCCCCGAAATAAATCCCACTTGGTCGTGATGTATGATCTTTTTAATGTATTGCTGCATCCGGTTTGCTAGTATTTTAGTGAGGATTCTAGCATCTATGCTCATCAGGGATATTGGCCTGTGATTCTCTTTCTTTGTAGTGTCTTTATCTGGTTTTGGGATTAGGATGATACTGGCCTCATAAAAAGAGTTGGGGAGTTTTCCCTCCTTTTGAATTTTCTGGAATAGTTTGAATAGAATAGGTGTTAATTCTTCTTTGAATGTTTGGTAAAACTCACCTGTAAATCCATCTGGTCCAGGACTTTTGTTTGCTGGGAGTTTTTTTTATTACTGCTTCAGTTTCATTAGTTGTTTTCAGCCTATTCAGGTTTTCTGCCTCTTCTTGATTCAGCTTTGGAAGATTGTATGCTTCTAGGAATTTGTCCATTTCCCCCATGTTGTCCAGTTTGTTGGCATATAGTTGCTCATAGTATTTTCTTACAATCCTTTGTATTTCTGTTGGGTCAGTTGTTACATCACCTCTTTCATTTCTGATTTTATTTATTTGGGTCCTCTCTCTTTGTTACTTGATGAGTCTGGCTAATGGTGCATCAATCTTATTTATCTTTTCCAAGAACCAGCTCTTGGTTTCATTGATTTTTGTATTGTTTTTTCAGTCTCTCTGTCATTCTTTTCTGCTCTGATCTTTATTATTTCCTTCCTTCTTCTTTGGGGCTTTTCTTGCTGTTCTCGTTCTAGTTCTTTTAGTTGTTGTGTTAGATGGTTCATTAGATCTTTTTCTTGTTTCTTGAGATAGGCCTGTAATGCCATGAATTTTCCTCTCAGGACTGCTTTTGCCGTGTCCATAGATTTGGGGTTGTTTTCTGTTCATTTTCGTTACTTTCCATAAAGTGTTTGATTCCTTCCTTGATCTCACTGGTAGCCCATTCATAGTTTAATAACATGCTATTTAGCCTCTATGTGTTTGAATATTTTTGAGGTTTTTTTATATTGGTTGATTTCTAGTTTCATGGCATTGTGATCCGAGAAGGTGCTTGATATGATTTCAATCTTCTTATATTTGTAGAGACTTGCTTTGTGCCCTAACATGTGGTCTATTTTTGAGACTGTTCCATGTGCACTTGAGAAGAATGTGTATTCTGCTGCTTTGGGGTGAAATATTCTGTAAATGTCAATTAAATCCATTAGGTCTAGTGAGTCATTTAAGGTCTGCGTTTCCCTGTTGATTTTTCGTCTTGATGGTCTGTCCAGTGCTGACAGTGGGGTGTTAAAGTCCCCTACTATGATTGTGTTGCTGTCAATTTCCCCCTTAAAGTCCTCCAAGAAATTTTTTGTATATTTAGGTGCTCCTATATTGGGTGCATACATGTTTATAAGGGTTATTTCCTCCTGTTGCATTGATCCCTTTAGTAATATATAGTGAACATCTTTGTCTCTTGTTATGGCCTTTATTTTGAAGTCTATTTTGTCAGAAATAAGAATCGCTACTCCAGCTTTCTTTTCCTTTCCATTTGCATGTAATGTTTTACTCCATCCCTTCACTTTTAGCCTGTGTGAGTCATTTCCTCTCAGGTGGGTCTCTTGTATACAGTATATATTTGGGTACTGTTTTCTTATCCGTTCAGCTACTCTATGTCTCTTGATTGGACCATTTATTCCGTTTACATTTAAGGTTACTATTGATATCAACTTATTTAATGCCATTTTTCCCCTTTATGCTGATGTACCTTTCTCTCACTATTCTTTCTTTTTCTTAAAGCAGTCCTTTTAGCATTTCTTGCAATGCTGGTTTAGTGGTACTGAACTCCTTTAGCCTTTTTTTGTCTGGGAAGCTTTTTATTTCACCTTCAAATTTAAATGATATCCTTGCTAGATAAAGCAATCTTGGTTGCGTGTGCTTGCTTTTCATTACTTGCAGAACTTCATGCCACTCCCTTCTGGCCTGAAGAGTCTCTGTTGAGAAATCCGCTGTCAGCCTTATGGAGGTTCCCTTGTAGGTCACTGTCTCTCTCTTGCAGCCCTTAATATTTTCTCTTTGTCCTTGACATTTGCCGTTTTAATTATGATGTGTCTTGGAGTGGGTCTCTTTGGGTCCCTCTTGTTTGGAACCCTCTGTGCTTCCTGAACTTGTGTGGCTTTCTCCTTAGCCAGCTGAGGGAAGTTTTCTATCATTATTTCCTCCACCAAGTTCTCTATTCCATGCTCTCTTTTCTCTCCCTCTGGCTTTTCGATAATGCGAATGTTGTTTCGCCTCATGTTGTCCCAAAGCTCCCTTAGACTATCCTCATGCTTTTTAAGTGTTTTTTCTTTTTGCTGCTCTGTGTGTGTTTTTTCTACCTTTTCTTCTAAGTCACTATTCTGTCCTCTGCTTCATTGAGCCTTCTTTTAATTCCTTCCAGTGCATTTTTGATATCAGATACAGCATTCTTTACTTCTGTCTGATTTTTTTATGTTATGTATCCCTTTTTTCACGTTTTCCCTAAACTCCTCAATCTTATCCTGTATTGCCTTGTTTTTCTCTTTAAGTTCTTTGAACATCTTCATCATCAGTACTCTGAACTCTGTTTCTGATAACTTGCTTAACTCCATCTCATCAAAGACTTCTTCTGGCGATGTTTCTCTTTCTTTAATTTGGGGGTTGTTTCTTTGTCTCCCCATTTTGGTAGGTCTTAGTGTTTATATCTGCATATTAGATATGTTTGCTGTCTCTCAGTCTTGTGGGATGGAATTTTGTCTTGTGGGTTCAATACAGCCCAGAGGTGTGTTTTCCTTATACTTCTGAGCTCTGTGCTCTAGGCATGTACCTCTTCTGGGTGTCCCTTTTGTGGTTTTTTTATGTTCTCCTGTTTGGTTGGGTCTAGATTGTCGTTGATCAGTTCTTGGCAGGACCCTCCTCTCAGGTTGGCTAACTGTGTCTCAGCCCCAACCTCGTCCTGTAAGCTGTTGTATGGGTGCTGGCAAGGCAGGGAAATACCCAACTAAAGTTCCAGGAAAGAAAGGGTATGTTACAAAATATCTTCACAGTCACAATGAAAAAACCCCACGTGAAAATAGAACTGGGAGAGTGAAGGGAGAACACACACACACAAAAAAAAAAAGCTTAAAAAAGAGAAAGAGAAAGAAAAGTAGTGCTTAGAGAGAGCGATGTATATTGTTGTTAACAGTGGTGAAACTTTAGAAAATAACAATAAACTAAACTGTAAAAAATAGAGAAGCTACTGGGAGATAACAGAAGCACAGAAAAGATTCAGAAAGACGAGCTAGCAATAAATTAAGGGAGAGACCAGGCATAGGATAATAGTTGAAAATGAGAAAACAAAAATACAATAAAGAGAATAAGAGATACTGATAACTGAACAAAAAGACAGGAAGACAGATGGGAGGATAACAAGAGAACAAAAGAAAAGTAGAAAAGAAAAAGGAAAAATAGTTATGCCAATGGATCGAGCAGAGAGAGAGATATAGCCCAGGCAGGGAGGGAGTCTGGTAAGAGATTTGGTGGAAACTATAAAGGAAAGCAGTAAACTTGGTTATAATGATAAAGTCCCAGTTGTTAAGCAGGGATATCAAGAAGGTCTTTATAGTAGAAGCAAGGATAAAAAAAAAAGCGCAAATAAACAAAACAAAAATAAAAAGCTAAGCAAGAAAAAATTCTTTTATAAAAAAGAGAAAAATGTTTTTTAAAAAAAAAATTTTTTAATTATAAAATTTAGAAAAGAAAAAATAAATGTTCTCCCCTTTCTTTTCTTCCTAAGGAAAAAAGATAAAAGACACACAAATAAAAACAACAACCAAAAAAAACAAAGGAAAAACAAAAAACAAGAAAGAAAGACAGTCAATCAGGGGAGTCTCTTCTGGGCACCTTATGTTGTCTGAGGGTCACTGTTTTGTATGCTGATCTCAGTTCTCCTGGGAGGTACTTGTGTATCACCCAGTGTGAGGAACTGTCTAGGTTTGGCTCTGGTGTCCTTAGGTAGATGGTTGATCTGAGGCTCTCCATGGACCACCTCCTCTTGTCAGCTATTTTTCAACCTTGTAGTTGCCTGGTCTTACTCCAGAGTCTTCTGTAGAGTCTTTAGGGTGCAGGATGGCTAGTGTAGCCCAGGGTATCACTGCCTTACTTAGAGGTTTTGCTTTCAGGCACTCACTGTGCAGGAGTTAGTCTCTACTCCACAGCCAGCTCCTCAGTCCCTACCCTGTCCTCTGATTCTAGTTCCCCATGCTCTGGCCTGCTGCAGTTTCAGATTGATTTCAGTCTGTGTCCTTTTCTGTATGGGCCGTTTCAGCAGCCTAGGTTCAGTGGGTTTGATTAAAGAACATTCCAGTGAGCTCTTTGCCTGCCCAGCCCCCAGCAGGGGTTTTCAGCGTTTCCTCCAGCTCCCAAACAATAGTCCCTGAGAGTCTTATTCTTGTAATGTTCCCCTTGTGAGCTGCTCTCTCTTCCTCCTCAGGCCTGTGCCCTGCGGGTGTGTCTTGGGCTTCAGTGAGCTGGACCCACCCCTTTCCTGTTGGGGGCAGTGCTCCTGGCTGCAGGAGAGGCAGGCGGGCTCCACCCCTCCCTGCTCAGATCTGGTTGGCTGATCGCACCAGGCCCGCCCCTCAGATCATCTGCTGTGCAGATGCCAATCCCAGCCTCTGCTGGTCTGTCCACACAGTGCAGGCCAGGAAGGTGGGAGCCATTTCCACGATCAAACTCACAAACGCACAAAGCAACACACAGGCAGAGTCAGCCCTCCAAGGTCCCGCTGTCTGCAGGCCAAGGCACCCAGTGGGAGGGGACCGAAAGTCGCTCCCCGCACTGCTGTTCTCAGCAAAGCTGGGGCAGCTTCACACTCCACCACAGTGGCCCTCAGGTCTGGTCTGGTCACGGATCCCAGACTCTGCACCAGGAGTTAAGGGTGGGGAGGGCTCCTCCCCTCCCCCACGCCACACAGATTCAGTGCTTTCTGGGGCTCAACAATGCCTTACAGGGAAGCAGAGGGTCCCCATGTGCCACCGCTCAACGCAGTCCTCTGGTCCCTTACCACTCAGGTGCCACACACTTTGGGACAGCCTTTCCTATGGTTGGCATCCTGAGCACTAGACACCGGTCGCAGCCGCCACTAGAAGCTTTGTTTTGCTAGGAAGGCGCCATCCGCCATTAGAGGCTTTGTTTCCTAGGAAGGCGAGGTCTCCTCTTCACAGACTCACCGCTTCCCTGGGTCCCTCTGCCCTCTCATCACTCTGGGTGTGAGATCCCTGCTTTTGGATGCTGGTCCGCACTCCCAAGGGGAGGGAGCTTTGCAGCCTCCAAGCCTCCGGGCTTGGAGCCCAGCACAGGCTTCAGGGGAGACTCCCCCTTCCTACACCTTCCTTCTCTTACCGGACTTTGTTATGTTTCCTCAGTGCTCTCCGCTCGCACTCCATCCACTCAGATATGTTTCTCTGGTTTTTCCAAGCTGGCTACGTAGTATTTTAGGAGTAAATTGAGTCTCTGGCTGGGAGCAGGGGTGCTCTGCTGCTTCTCACAGGGCCACCATCTTCCCTCTCCAAGTATTGTTTTTAAAATGCAGAACTTCCAGCAAATGAGAGTCATTGGCGATGTTACTTTCTAGCAGAATTCCATTTTTTTTATCTCCTTACACTTAAAAGTTATCGAGAGCCTCAAAGAGCTTTACTTTATGTAAGTAGCCATAAAAAACTTTTAGAAACATTTAATGATTCACTTTAAAGTAAAAACCCAGTACATTAACATGAATAACATTTTTATGTAAAATAACTATATTTTAAAGAAAAAGAGTCGCATTGTTTTAAGTTTTGCCATTCTCTTTAATATTTGTCTTAAAAAGAAGATGGTTGGGTTCTCATACCTGTTTCTGTATCCAGGCTGTTGCAATAGTTGCTTTGGTAGGAGTCTAAGAAAATCCAGCTTCACACAGCAATATAGTTGAAGAAAACAAGAGTGTTTTAATAGTCTTCAGTTAACTGGGTATTTTTCTTCCATACTACACCAAAACCTAAGTGGTAGTTTCTTAAAAGTCACAATGTGGAATCTGAAACCTTTGTAATGAAATGTTCATACTTTTGTTACATTAAATTCTTTGTCTTTCTTTCACTTTGAATAAGTCTTTTACTCATATTGTAGCATCATGCATTGATTATTTGGAAACTGCCTGTATTCTGAATTGCACAGATATTCCATATATTCACACATTGTATTAATCATATAATCAAATTATCATATTTGTTAGTTCACTGATCACATCAGAAAAGTCTTTTAAGATTGAGAGGATGTCAAACTGACAGAGGCTGGTAAAGTTTAACAAAATTTGAATTCTCATTTGAGAGCTCACATTGTTTCTTTGGCTGTTGTTTTCCCTTGGTAACAGGCTCACTTCATTCATTTTCGAAAAAATGTCTCTTAAATCATCCAACTCAGGATGACTTAGTTTATCAGTCATTGTTTCTAATAAAAATAGATTTCTATAGAAAAAAATTACTAATTCAGCTCACAACTCATCACATGAATGACTTTTATAGACAACTATTGTAAAATATGCAGAAATGCTTTATGCATAGTTTCCATTTTGTCACAGAGAATATTAAAAATGTGTTCTTTAATATTAATGGGTTTTAATAAAACTAATTTTTACCTTTTTTTTTTAAGGACATTTAAATTATGCTGACCTTTTTGGTTTTTGTTTGGTTGGTTTTTTACAAGTGCATAGTGATGAAGAATACAAGAATACAGTGACTACTAGTATAGTTTGTTGCCACTACCTTGACTCACACAGAGTTGTCGTCAGTTTCACTGACCAGTGGTGCAATGTCAGCATTGTGAAAAAGACAAACTGTGCCTTAATATTATTATGAAAATAGTTTTGACTTTATGAGCCTCTTGAGGTACAGTTCCTTAATTGGTCCACAGACCACACTTTTAGAACTGCTACTTTAAGAGTAGGTAGATCAGACTAGAACTTTTGTCATTTCTCTTTAACAGAGAATCTTTTTATTCTCTTTTATTTGTGAGTCTACATGTTCCTTATACCTATAGATTTATCCCATCCACTTATGTAGTCTGTGTAAACATCTGAATTGTGTCTGTGGAATGCATTTTTATTATGGATTTTTTTTCCTGAATCATGAATATAAGCTAAAGAAAACTTTAGAAGAGCTAATATATTTGAGAGCTATCTCCTTGTAACTTTTGTAAACTTGTTATACCTTTTGTAAACTTGTTATACCTGGTTAAAACCAAGGTGAGATTTTTATGTTTCTTACAAATATAGAACCAATAAGTGTTAATGGGTTTGAAGAACTTTCTTCAGAAGCTCCACCATTTAATTCTAAAACTGCAGAAGAATCTGAATGTAAAACCAGCAGTTATGAGCCAAACCTATTTAAAGCATCACAAAGGAAACCTTATCATCAATTGACTTCAACTCCAGTAATATTTAAAGGGCAAGGTCTAACTCTATCAATCTCCTTTTAAATAATTAGATGACAGATTTAGGTAAGAAGATATAGACTAGAGGAAAATATGAAGTAGGAATTCAGACAAACCTGTATTAAGAATCCCTGCTCTGTCATTAACTGGGTTATGTTGGTCAGATCAACCTCTCTGACTTCACTTTCCCCTCCTAAAAAGTGGAGATGATGAAAATAATATCTGATAAGTTTTGATTAAATAAAATAATGTGGGAAGATGGCGGCACTGTGAGAAGCAGGAGAGGCCCCCGCTCCCAGCCATGGACTCGATTTACTCCTAAAATCCTACATAACCAGCTTGAAAAAAACAGAGAAACATACCTGAGTGGACAGAGTACGAGTGGGGAGCACTGAAGAAGCACCATGGAGTCCGGTAGGAGAGGGGGGGTATAGGAAGGGGGAGTCCCCCCTGAGGCCTGTGCTGGGCTGCGAGCCCGAAGGCTTGAAGGCTGCAAAGCTCCCGCCCCTCGGGAGTGTGGACGGTATCCAAAAGCAGAGATCCCACACCCGGAGCCACTAGAGGGGAAGGAGCACCCTGCGCACAGGGCAGGGAAACCCTGGGGAGCGGTGATTCCCGGAGGGGACGGTGCCTTCCTAGGAAAAAAAGCCTCTAATGGTGGACGGCGCCTTTTTAGGAAACAGCCTCTAGTGGCGGCTGCGACCGGCATCTGATGTTCGGGGTGCTGACCATGGGGAAGGCTGTCCCAAGGTCTGTGGCACCCAAGTGGTAAGGGACCAGAGGACTGCGCTGAGCAGCTGCACACGGGGACCCTCTGCCTCCCTGTGGGGCATTGTGTTGAACCCCAAGAAGCACTGGGTCTGCGTGGCACAGGGGAAAGGAGGAGCCCTCCCTGCCCTGAGCTCCTGGTGTTGGGAGGCTGGGATCTGTGACCAGCCCTGAGGGTGTCCTCCCATCCTGAGCCCCCGGTGCTGAGAGGCTGGGATCTGTGACTGGCCCTGAGGGGCACCGTGGTGGCGCGAGAAGCCTCTCCAGCTTTGCTGAGACCAGCGGTGTGGGGAACTGCTTAGAGCTGACTTTGGGTCTCCTCCCACTGGGTGCCTTGGTGCACGGTTGGTGGGACCTTGCAGGGCGGACTCTCTGCCTTTGTGTTGCTTTGTGCGTTTGTGAGTCTGATTGTGGAACTCGGCACCTTCCCAGCATGCACTGCATGAACAGACCAGCAGAGGCTGGGATTGGGGTCTGCGCAGTAGATGGTCTGAGGGGCGGGCCTGGTGCGATCAGCCAACCAGAGCTGAGCAGGGACGGGCGGAGCCCGCCGGCTTCTCCTGCAGCCAGGAATACCACCGCCAAGAAGGGGCCAGTCCCGCTCACTGAGGCCCCAGACACATCCACAGGGCACAGTCCTGAGGGGGAAGGGAGAGCAGCTCACAGGAAGACATTACAAGAATAAGACTCTCAGGGACTGGAGGCAACGCTGAAAACCCCTGCTGGGGGCAGGGCAGGCAAAGGGCTCACCAGAATGTGTACTTAATCGAACCCACTGAGCCCAGGCTGCCGAAACAGCCCATACAGAAAAGGCAACAGGCTGAAATCAATCTGAAGCTGCAGCAGGCCAGAGCCTGGGGAACTAGTATCGGACAAGGTAGGGACTGGGTAGAGTGAGTGCCTGACAGTGACACCTCTAAGGGGAGTGATACCCTGAGCTATAAGAGCCACCCTGCACCCTAAAGACTCTACAGAAGACTCTGGAGTAAGACCAGGCAACTACAAGGTTGCAAAATAGCTGACAAGAGGAGGTGGTCCATGGAGAGCCTCAGATCAACCATCTACCTAAGGACACCAGAGCCAAACCTAGATGGCTCCTCACATTGGCTGATACACAAGCACCTCGCAGGAGAACTCAAATCAGCACACAAATGAGTGACCCTCAGACAACATAAGTTGCCCAGAAAAAACTCGCCTGATTGACTACCTTTTTTTCTGCAGTTTTTTTTGTTTCTTTTGGTTTTGCTTTTTTAGGTTTTGGGGGTTTTTTATTTGTTTTTTGGTTGTGTGTTTGTTTACTTTTTTTTCCTTAGGAAGAAGAGAAAAGGGAGAAAATTTGGTTTTTCTGCTTTTTAAAATTTTATAATAATTTTTTTTAACTTTTTTAAAATTTCTTAACTAAATGTTTTTTTCCCTCTTTTTATAAAAGAATTTTGTCTTGCTTAGCTTGTTTTTAGTTTTCTTTTGGTCATTTGCTTTGTTTTGTTTTATCCTTGCTTCTAATATCAAGACTTTCTTGATATCCCTGCCTAACGACTGGGACTTTATCATTATAACCAAGTTTACTGCTTTCCTCTATAGTTCCCCCAAGTCTCTTACCGGACTCCCTCCCTGCCTGGGTTTTATCTCTCTCCTCTTAATCCATTGGCATAACTTTTTCTTTTTCTTTTTTCTTTTTCTACTTTTCTTTCATTCTTTCATTATGCTCCCTTCTGTCTTCCTGTCTGATTGTTAGTTTCTCTTATTCTCTTTATTGTATTTTTGTTTTCTCATTTTCAACTATTATCCTATTTCTATTCTCTCCCTTAATTTTTTGCTGGCCCTTCTTTCAGAATTTTTTCTCTGCTTCTGTTGTCTCCCAGTCGCTTCTCTATTTTTTACATTTTAGTTTATTATTTTCTAAATTTTCACCAGTATTAACAGCAATATACATCTCTCTCTCTCTAAGCATTACTTTTTTTTCTTTTTTTTTAAGCATTGTGTGTGTGTGTGTGTGTGTTCTCCACTCTCCCAGTTCTATTTTCACGTGGGTTGTTTTCATTGTGACTGTCAAGATATTTTGTAAGATACCTTTTGTAAGAAGATACTTCTTGTTTCCTGGAATTTTAGTTGTGTATTGTCCTGCCTTGCCAGCACCTGTACAACAGCATACATGTCGAGGTTGGGGCTGAAACACAGTTAGCCAACCTGAGAGGAGTGTCCTCCCAAGGACTGATCAACAACAATCTGGACCCAACCACAACAGGAGAATATAAACAAACCACAAAAGGGGCACCCACAAGAGGGACACTCCTAGAGCAAAGAGCTCAGAGGTGTAAGGAAAACACACCTCTAAGCTCCACTGGACTCACAAGACAAAATCGCATCCCACAAGATTGGGGGACAGCAAATATATCTAATATATAGATACAAACACTAAGATCTACCAAAATGGGGAGACAAAGAAACCCCCAAATTAAAGATCAGGAAACATCGCCAGAAAAAGACTGATGAAATGGAGTTATCAGATATGAAGTTCAGAGTATGGATGATGAAGATGTTCAAAGAACTTAAGAAAACTCTACATGATAAGATCGAGGACTTTAGAGAAAACATGAAAAAAGAGATACATACCATAAATAAAACTCAGAGATAAAGAATTCTGTATCTGATATCAAAAATGCACTGGAAGGAATTAAAAGCAGGCTCAATGAAGCAGAGGATAGAATAAGTGACTTAGAAGACAAGATAGAAGAAATCACAGTCAAAGCAGAAAAAAGACAAAACACTTAAAAAGCATGAGAACAGTCTAAGGGAGCTTTGGGACAACATGAGGCGAAACAACATTCGCATTATCAAAGTGTCAGAGGGAGAGGAAAAAGAGCATGGAATAGAGAACTTGGTGGAGAAAATAATGATAGAAAACTTCCCTAGGCTGGTGAAGGAGAAAGCCACGCAAGTTCAAGAAGCACAGAGGGTTCCAAACAAGAGGGACCCAAAGAGACCCACTCCAAGACACATCATAATTAAAATGGCAAATGTCAAGGACAAAGAGAAAATATTAAGGGCTGCAAGAGAGAGACAAGCAGTGACCTACAAGGGAACCCCCATAAGACTGACAGCGGATTTCTCAACAGAGACTCTTCAGGCCAGAAGGGAGTGGCATAAAGTTCTGCAAGTAATGAAAAACAAGAACATGAGACCAAGATTACATTATCCAGCAAGGGTATCACTTAAATTTGAAGGTGAAATAAAAAGCTTCCCAGACAAAAAAGGGCTAAAGGAGTTCAGTGCCACTAAACCAGCACTGCAAGAAATGCTGAAAGGACTGCTTTAAGAAAAAGAAGTGTGGGGAGCTGCTGTGGCCCCAGGCACAGAGGAGCTGCCTGGGTGAGCTGCATATGTGCTCCCCTGCTCCCTGGGAGATGTGGATGAGCTGCTATGGCCCCAGGCACAGAGGAGCTGCCTGGGTGAGCTGCTGATGTGCTCCCCTGCTCCCTGACCCAGTCCTTGAGGCACCAAAGCAATACTAATTTAGCTTGCGGCCATAAATTCTAGGAAGGCTAATTAGGAAGCTGGCCCCGGCCTGAAAGGGTTAAGGGATAGTTAAGCCACATACCAAGCCAAGGACTCAATCCTCCCCAAAAGTTCCCATTAGAAGCTGAGATAAAGATAGTTACCAAGGTCTGAGCTCCTGCAGGAGGCAGAGTGTTTACTCTGAAAGAGCATTCGTAGGGCCTTGAAGGAATTACTTTGTATCGGGCAAGGGGAAGGAATGCGGGGCAGGGTGATATTCAGCACAATCAACGCTGCCTGTATATATTGAGCTGAGAAAATAAACTCAGGGCTGTGGCAGTCACGAGCTGCAGTCCTCCCGATCCCATCTTTTTTGTGTCTGTCTTTTCTCCATCCTCACCCCTTCCTCAGGACTGTTCAACTCTGCCGGCGGGCTCCGGCAAAGAAGGAATAGTGAGAGAAAGGTACATCAGCATACAGTGGGAAAGTGGCATTAAATAAGTTGATATCAATAGTAACCTTAAATATCAATGGAATAAATGGTCCAATCAAGAGACAAAGTAGCTCAATGGATAAGAAAACAGGACTCAAATATATGCTGTCCACAAGAGACCCACCTGAGAGCAAATGACTCACACAGGCTAAAAGTGAAGAGATGAAATAAAATATTCCATGCAAATGGAAAGGAAAAGAAAGCTGGAGTAGCGATTCTTATTTCTGACAAAACAGACTTCAAAATAACGACCATAACAACACAAAGATGGTCACTACATATTACTAAAGGGATCAATTCAGCAGGAGGAAAGAACCCTTATAAACATGTATGCACCCAATATAGGAGCACCTAAATATATAAAAAATTTCTTGGGGGACTTTAAAGGGGAGATTGACAGCAACACAATCATAGTGGGGGACTTTAACACCCCACTGTCAGCATTGGACAGATCATCAAGACAAAAAATCAACAGGGAAACGCAGACCTTAAATGACTCACTAGACCTAATGGATTTAATTGACATTTATAGAACATTTCACCCCAAAGCAGCAGAATACACATTCTTCTCAAGTGCACATGGAACATTCTCAAAAATAGACCACATGTTAGGGCACAAGGCAAGTCTCTACAAATATAAGACGATTTAAATCATATCAAGCACCTTCTCGGATCACAATGCCATGAAACTAGAAATCAACCACTTTAAAAAAACTCAAAAACATTCAAACACATGGAGGCTAAATAACATGTTATTAAACAATGAATGGGTTACCAAGGAGATCAAGGAAGGAATCAAACACTTCATGGAAAGTAACGAAAATGAACAGACAACAACCCAAAACCTATGGGACACGGCGAAAGCAGTCCTGAGAGGAAAATTCATAGCATTACAGGCCTATCTCAAGAAACAAGAAAAAGATCTAATGAACCATCTAACACAACAACTAAAAGAACTAGAACGAGAACAGCAAGAAAAGCCCCAAAGAAGAAGGAAGGAAATAATAAAGATCAGAGCAGAAAAGAATGACAGAGAGACTGAAAAAACAATACAAAAATCAATGAAACCAAGAGCTGGTTATTTGAAAAGGTAAATAAGATTGATGCACCTTTAGCCAGATGCACTAAGAAACAAAGAGAAAAGGCCCAGATAAATAAAATCAGAAATGAAAGAGGCACTATAACAACTGACCCAACAGAAATACAAAGGATTGTAAGAAAATACTATGAGCAACTATATGCCAACAAATTGGACAACATGGTGCAATGGACAAATTCCTAGAAGCATACAATCTTCCAAAGCTGAATCAAGAAGAGGCAGAAAACCTGAATAGGCTGAAAACAACTAACGAACTTGAAGCAGTAATAAAAAAAACTCCCAGCAAACAAAAGTCCTGGACCAGATGGATTTACCAAACATTCAAAGAAGAATTAAAACCTATTCAATTCAAACTATTCCAGAAAATTCAAGAGGAGCGAAAACTTCCAAACTATTTTATGAGGCCAGCATCATCCTAATCCTAAAACCAGATAAAGATACTACAAAGAAAGAAAATTACAAGCCAATATCCCTGATGAACATAGATGCTAAAATCCTCACTAAAATACTAGCAAACCGGATCCAGCAATACATTAAAAAGATCATACATCATGACCAAGAGGGATTTATTCTGGGGATGCAAGGCTGGTACAACATCCGCAAATCAATAAATGTGATACATCACATAAACAAAATGAAGGACAAAAATCATATGATCACATCAATAGATGCAGAAAAAGCATTCGACAAAATCCAGCACCCATTTCTGATGAAAACTCTCAGCAAAGTGGGAATAGAGGGATCATACCTCAACATAATAAAGGCCATATATGACTGACCTACACCCATCATACTCAATGGACAAAAACTAAAACCATTTCCATTAAAAACTGGAACAAGGCAGGGATGTCCACTTTCACCACTCTTATTCAGCATAGTACTGGAAGTCCTCACCATGGCCATCAGACAGGAAAAAAACATAAAATGTATCCAAATTGGAAAGGAGAAAATAAAACTGTCATTATTTGCAGATGACATGATATTGTACATAGAAAACCCTAAAGACTCCATCAGAGTACTACTAGATTTCATAAACGAATTTGGCAAGGTAGCTGGATACAAAATCAACATCCGGAAATCAATGGCATTCTTATACACCAACAATGAACTTTCAGAGAGAGAAACTGAAAAAGCAATACCATTTACCATTGCAACTAAAAAAAATAAGATACCTTGGAATAAACTTCACCAAGGATGTAAAAGACCTGTACTCGGAAAACTATGTGACAGTGAAAAAAGAAATAGAGGAAGATTTAAACAAGTGGAAGAATATTCCATTCTCATGGATTGGAAGAATTAATATCATTAAAATGTCTATACTACCCAACGCAATTTATAAATTCAATGCAATTCCTATGAAAATACCAACAGCATATTTCACAGACCTAGAACAAACATTTTGAAAATTTGTATGGAACCAAAAAAGACCCCGAATAGCTGCAGCCATCTTGAGAAAAAAGAACAGAGTGGAGGGATCACATTACCAGACTTCAAACTGTATTACAAAGCCACTGTAATCAAAACGGCTTGGTATTGGTACAACAGGCATATAGCTCAGTGGAACAGAACAGAGTCCCCAGAAATAGACCCACGCCATTATGGTCAGTTAGTATTTGACAAAGGAGGCAAGAGTATCCAATGGAGTAAAGACAGTCTCTTCAATAAGTGGTGCTGGGAAAATTGGACAGATACATGCAAAAGAATGAAACTAGACCACCAACTTTCGCCATACACAAAAATAAACTCAAAATGGATAAAAGACTTAAACGTAAGTCATGAAACCATAAAAATCCTGGAAGAAAACATACGCAGTAAAGTTACAGACATCCCATGTAGTGGACTTTTCACTGACACATCTCTTAGGGCAAGAGAAACAAAGAAAAAAATAAACATATGGGATTACATCAAACTAGGAAGCTTCTGCACAGCAAAAGAAAACAGCCTCAAAATACAAAGGAACCCCACGGTCTGGGAAAATGTGTTTGCCAAGGATGTATCAGATAAGGGGCTAATTTCCAAAGTGTACAAAGAACTCATAGTGCTCAGCAAAAGGAAGACAAACAACCCAATTAAGAAATGGGCAAAGGACTTAAATAGACACTTCTCCAAAGAGGACATACGGATGACCAAAAGACACATGAGAAAATGCTCAACGTCGCTAATCAACAGAGAGATGCAAATTAAAACCACAATGAGGTATCACTTCACACCTGTCAGAATGGCTGCCATCAACAAATCAACAAACAGCATGTGCTGGGGAGGGTGTGGAGAAAGGAGAACCCTAGTACACTGCTAGTGGGAATGCAGACTGGTGCAACCACTATGGAAAACAGTAGGGAGGTTCTTCAAAAAATTAGAAATAGAGCTGCCTTTTGACCCAGTGATTCCACTCCTAGGAATGTACCCTAAGAATCCTGAAACACTAATCAGAAAGAATATATGCACCCCGATGTTCATAGCAGCACAGTTTACAATAGCTAAGATCTGATAACAGCCCAAGTGCCCATCAGTAGATGAGTGAATAAAAAAGCTGTGGGACATTTACACCATGGAATACTACGCAGCTGTAAAGAAGAAGAATCTCCTACCCTTTGGGACAGTATGGATGGACCTGGAGAATATTATGCTAAGTGAAATAAACCAGGCAGTGAAAGACAAATATCACATGATCTCGCTTATACGTGGAATCTAAAGAACTTAATAAACTGATGAACAGAATAGATTCAATGACATGGAAGCATAGATGAGACTGACAAATGTCAGAGGGATGGAGGAGGGCAGGTGGGTGGAGGGGGAGAGAGTAACCAAAGAATTTATATGCATATATGCACAACCCAAGGACATGGACAATGGTGGGGAGAGGGACTGGGGAGGGGGAAGGGATTGGTTGGAATGGGTCATTGGGGAGAAAAAGGGACATCTGTACTATTTTAAACAAAAATAAAAATTTTTTAAAAATCTGAATATGCATTTATGGCGAATTAGGGGTCAATGGGGGAAAAGGGGAACATCTGTAACACTTTCAACAATAAGTATAAATTTAAAAAATAAATAAACAAAATAATGGCACTTAATAAATTCCTTTTCCTCCCTTCTTTGATTAATACATCCTGCCTACTGAGATTTGCTGTTATATCTTTCCTTTACAAAAAAAAAAAAATCCACACCTAGGACTTGAAATTAATTACATTGAATTATATTCCTGCAGGCTGTCAGAAGACAGAGAAGATTATTTTTATCAATTTGCCATAAATCTCTTGATTTGATAACCGTTTCCCTGACCTATGTGCCAAATATTTCCAGTCAATCAAATATTGGTCATTTAAATATTTATTACTTGATTGATTTAAGTAACATCCGCTCCCTGTTTTTGGAGTATTATTCACTAGTAAGGGAAATTAACTATACAGATAAATTACAGCCTTAAGGTTGAATGTGGTACATGGCAAAAGAAAAGTGCAAAAAGTGCAATGGGGGTTGAAAAGAAAGAGCATAAGTAGTATTGGGGAAATTAGGAAATGATTCATTTAAATTAAACCTTAAAGGGTAGCTAAGATTCAAGGACTTGAAAATGGAACAGTGATAATGTTCTAGACAGAGGGAAAAACATCAGGAAGAATATGCAGTTTGTTAAGAGAATAGCAAGTAATTCAGATCATTTGGAGTGTTGAATCTGATGCCAATAACAACCTAAGGCTAAAAAGAGCAGATTAAAGGCAGGCATCGAATGCCAGGCTAAAAAAAGTGAATTCATTTGATAGGTTGTGAAGCAGAGAAATCACATGCAAATTTTATCATGCCACTTCCTTCTTCAAACCTTGGATTACCTCCCTTTAGCCTTTATGGTAAAATCCATACTCTTTAGTGTGATTACAAGGTCCTTTATAAAATGATCTTTGACCTCCCGGAAGTCAGTTTTGTATGGGAGAAAATATCTAAATTACTGATGTGGGACATGTTGCAACAGAAGTTTGTACACAGTACTGTTATGGGCATAATGAAGGGAGCCACCGTAGGTTTTAATGTGATAAAGAGAAGCTCTAAACTAGTTGATGCTGAATCTACTAAAATTTGAAAGATACACTTAGAGCCAGTGGCTTATTCTCTAAATGTAATCTGCTGGAATTGGTCTATTCTTAACCAGGGAAGGACAGGGGTGAATTAATACAGCCACTCAACTCACTGCGGAGGAGCTAACATTGTTAAAGTTTAAATGCATAAAGAGTTCAGTTGACTAGTATCAAGACATTTTGCTTTTAAGTTTACTTTAAATTCAGTGTTGAAATGTAATACTTAAGCTATTTTTTAACCTACTTTATTCTAACATCTAATATATTATTTTTAAATAAGAATTATCCCTGAAGTTCCATGAAAAACTGTGCTTCTCAGCAGCCCTTCCTTTGCATAAAATACAAATGTATCTTACCATTATTCAGCTTATTTATGAGGTTCTCAAGTTATTTGAGAAATGCTTATTTTGGTACGTACCTGTTTTTGCCTGGTTCATTTTTTCCCTTTTATTCTTTACAGTTGGGTTTCTTTGTACAGATCTGTGGATTTTGACAAGTGTATAATGTCATGTATACACATTATAGTATCATACAGAGTAGTTTCATTGCCCTAAAAACTCCCTGTTCGAGTTCACCACCACCACCCTCCCCCAAGTCCCCTGAACCCATGGCAAACTGATCTTCTTACTTTCTATGGTTTTGCCTTTTCCAGAATGTCACATACATATTTGGAATCATACAGTATGTAGCCTTTCCAGATTTGCTTCTTTCACTTACCAGTGTAAGATTTATCTATGTCTTCATGGCCTGATAGCTCATTTCTTTTTACACTGAATAATGTTCTATTGTGTGGATGTACCAGTTTGTTTACCCATTCACCAATAGAAGGACATCTTAGTTATTTCCAGTTTAGACAATTATGAATAAAGCTGCTCTAAACATTCATGTGCAGGTTTTTGATGTGGACATAACTTTTCAGCACATATGGGTATTTACCAAGGAGCACAATTGGCTGAATCCTATGTTAGAATTATATTTAGTTTTGTAAGAAACTGCACTCTTCTAAGGTGGCTATATCATTTTGTATTTCCACCAGCAATGAATGAGAGTACCCCTTGCTCCACATCCTCACCAGCGTTTGGTGTTGTCTGTGATTTTTATTTTCGCTCTAATAAGTATATAGTGGTATATCATTGTTTGGCTTTATTTTTTAAGTTTGTTTTTATTTTCTGATTAGATTTTAACATCTTTAAAAGTTTCACAGAAGGAGGTTGGATATTTTGTTGAAGTGGGGTTTTTAACTTACACATTTGGCTTATTAGTGATTATGTCTATTCCTGTTACATGAGAAATAGGATATAATGCAGTGTTTTATGTATACTACTACAAATAGTTTTCAGTTTGGTCTTTGTTTGAGTAACACTGATACAGTTTATTTTCCCCAAAGCTTCTCTAAGTTAGAGATTATAGGATCAGTTAAAACAACTCTTTTTAGAAACAATTTTTAATAGTAATAATAACTATTTCATGTGCCCAATTTTTGATACAAAAAAATAGGAATGTTGAAAAACTATAGATCGGATTTGATAGAGTCACATCAAACCCCATCTGAGCATTATTGTCTGAGAAAGTAGATGTGTTCAGCAAGAATGGAAGTACTATGTGTTACTATCTACAGCCCACTTTTCTAATCCTTGCTAACTCATTCAGCCAGTATTGGTGGAGTGACTATATCATATCAGGCAGTTACTGTGATTGCTAAGGATACAGTGATGATTAAGACAGGATCTCTACCTTAGGGAATTCATAGTCTTAACAGGGGAAATGGGAACAGTGTATGATAAACTTTGCAGGGAACACAGGAGGGCACTCACTTAGTCTCACCTTAGGGACTACTAAAGTTTTTAGAGGAGGTAGTTTCAAAAAATGGGAGCTTGAAAGAGGATATTCCAGGTCAAAGAAATAAAGGAAGAAACAGTTTGTACGAAGGCCTAGACTGAGAGAGACCATTCTCGCAGAATATGCAAGTGGTTGGGTACGGCTGAAAAGAGTATGAAAATAATGTCATTGTAGAAATTAAGACATCAGATCATGAAGGTCTTGTTACCAAGGAGTTACGGAGTTTGTACTTGATCTTGAGAACGAGATCTTGAAAGGTTTTTAGCAGAAAAGTAATATGGTCAGATCTAGTAGCTTGTTGGGTTTTCAGTAACTATCTTTTCCTTTACCCTTATCCTCCATGATACCTTGGTACTGTGTGTGACTTAATATAAGACATATCGTATTCCACTTTGTCTTCCATTTGGTGTACATTTCAAAAAATTTTCCACTACTCTATTCTGAACTCCTTGAGGTTAAAGCTGCATCTTGATTGCATTACCCAGAGTGCCTAATGTGTTTTATATGCTTATATTATGGTTGTTGAAATGGCGGCAGATGTCCCATTTGGGTAGGAAGCAGGAAACTTAGAAACCAATTCACACTGAACGCCCCATATGTTCTCCTTTTTAGTATAGATGACACTTTTTGTTTTTAAATACTTGCAGAGAATGAAAATTCACAATATACAACATATATATCCTCACTGAATTACTTTACTCTTTCAGGAAAGCATACTACCAATAGTAAGCATAAAAGTTGTTACATAATGAAGGTTAAATTAATCAAGTGAACGAATGTTATCAGCCCACCTCTAAATTCTTATCTTTCTGAAGGGTGTGATGAAGCTACTATATTAAAATACTTAAATAAAATATTTTCCCACATATGATATTTATTCTGTAGAAATGCATCTAATTTTCACACTTATATTTTGGCTGAGAGCCTGGTAGAGGTTCTATTTTTAAATAGTCTTTTAGATTTAGTTATTTACTATAATAATTTCTACATTAGAAACATTTACTTTGTTTTACTTATCTTGAATTCAATGATTCTTATATTTTATAAAGTTTTTAAGTAACAAGAATACTAATGATAAAAAAGCAATGCCTTTAAAATATCAGTTTGGAATAAATTATTTGTAGGATTAAAGATGACAGCGGACTGAGAGGAAGCTACACTGACACTCTCCTTGGACCAAACTGGAATTACAACTAAAATATACAAAAACCATCCTGAAAAGTCAACTGCAACTGAAGACAAGCTGGAGAACACCCTCATAACCATGGAAGAAAAATGGAGAACACATAGAGACTGGTAGGAAGTACAGAGGTGCAAAATGGCTGGCTGGGCTCCCACAGGCAGCAGCTGAGGGTTCAGATGGATAGCTAAGCTGTGGGGGCTTCCAAATGAGGACTCTGGAGCCTAAAGCCTAGGCTAGTGCCAGAACTGAAAAAGATGTCCACATAAAATCTGGCTGTGAAAAACAGTCAGGTTTCTGTCTGCCAGGAAGAGATTGCTGGAAATGCAGGCACCCTCTTAAAGAGCCAACACACAAAATTTCTTGTGTACCCACTCACCTTGGGCTCCAGCAGAGGGAGGGCAGAGTGGACTGGAGCTGTGTGAGGAGAATCTATGGCTCTGGAGATAGAGAACAGATGGCCCCCTCTGGATACCTGTGCCTAGTCATTCCCCAATACTGCAGAGGACATCTTTCACAGCAGTCATTTACCTTCCAAATAGCTTTTGCCTGAGGGGGAAGCAATTGCCCCACCCTGCTGGAAAACCTCTCGGCCTACCCTGTGGAGTTTCTACAGCCTGGGGCTTGTTAAGAGAATCAGATGAATCACCCTACAGGCAGAGGCAAACCTCAGAGTACTTTGAGTCTTTGCCTGATCTGCTTCTGGACCCATGCCTTGGAAAAGCAGACTTTGGTGTGCACCTTGGTTTGCCCAAATGCACCCAGCCCCAACAGAGTGGATCTTAAGCCATGGGTTGTTGATAGCTCCAAACAGGGTACTCAAGGCCAGTCTCAAACAGTGTCTGACATTGGCCTGCACCAGAGACCTTCCAAAAAGACTGAGAGTCCTAGCAGGCCTACCTAATACATAGAAACAAACCCAAATAGGCAGCCAAAATGGGGAGACAAAACAACAAGCCCCAAATGAAAGAAAAAGGGAAGTCTCCAGAAAAATGAAATGGAGATAAGCAATCTATCAGATATAGAGTTCAGAATACTGATTGTAAGAATGCTCAACACTATGAAAAAAGATATGAAAACTATGAAAAATGACCAGTCAGAAATGAAGAATGACATAGCAGAACAAAGAATACACTGGAAGGAATAAACAGCAGATTAGAGGAAGCTGAGGATCAGATCAGCAAGTTAGAAGACAGGATAGAAAAAAAATTTTGCTCAATCAGAGATCCAAAAAGAAATCACAATTAAAAAACAGGACAATCTGAGGGAGCTGTGGGACAACATGAAATGTAACAATATTCCCAACATAAGATTGTCAGAGGAGGTCAAAATTAAGCAAGGATTAGATTATCTGTTTGAAGAAATAATGGCAAAAAACTTTTTTAACCTGGGTGGTCAAGGAAAAGGTCACACAAGTTCAGGAGGCACAGAGAGTCTCAAGCAAGAAGAATCCAAAGAGGACCATGCCCAGACACATCATAATTAAAATGCCAAAAAGTCAAGACAGAGAGAGAATAGTAAAGGCAGCAAGAGAAAAGCAACCTGTTACCTACAAAGGAGCTCCCATAAGGCTGTCAGCTGATTTCTCATCAGAAACTCTACAAGCCAGAAGGGAATGGCATGAAGTATTCAAGATAATGCAAAACAAGGATCTGAAGCCAAGATACTCTATTCAACAAGGCTATCATTCAAAATAGATGGTGAAATAAAGAGCTTCACAGACAAAAAAAGGCTAAAGGAGTTTATCACCATCAAACCATCATTGCAGGTAATGTTAAAGGGACTGATATAATTAGAAGTACAAATAGAAGCATTGTAAGAACTGTTAAAGGGACTGCTATAATAAGAAGAAATAGAGAAATATAGACATAAAGAATTGAAATTGCAATAAATAAGGACTTATCAATAATAACCTTACAGACTTTAAGGGAGAGGTCAACAGCAATACAGTCATAGTCGTGGACTTTAACACCCCACTGACTTCACTGGATATATCTTCCACACAAAAAGTCAACACAGAAACAGTGACTCTAAATGGCACAATAGATCAGATGGATTTCATTGATATTTACAGAACATTTTACCCCAAAGCTGCAGAATATACAGTCCTCTCAGGTGCAGTGCACATGGCCCATTCTCAAAGATAAACCACACATTAGGACACAAGACCAGTCTCTACAGTTTCAAGAAGATTGGAATAATATCAAGAATCTCAGATCACAGTGGTATGAAATTATAAATCAACTACAGTAAAAACACACAAAAACATTTAAACACATGGAGGCTAAATAGCATGTTATTAAAGGACAAAGGGGTTACCAATAAGATCAAGAATGAAATCAAAAACTTCCTGGAAACAAATGAAAATGAACACACAACAACCCAAAATCTATGGGACACAGCAAAAGCAGTCAAGAGGTTAGTTCATAGCACTGCAGGCCTACTTCAAAAAGCAAGAAAATTTTTACTAAATTCTCTAGCCCTATTACTTAAAGAATTAGAAAGCTGCCCTGTGAAGCCATCCTGACCAGGGCTTTGTTTGCTGAGATTTTTTTAATTGCTGCTTCAATTTCATCAGTTGTTACTAGCCTATTCATGTTTTCTGATTCTTCCTGATTCAGTTTTACCTGATCTCACTCATATGTGAAATCTAATAAAATAGACTGAGGAACAAAATAGATCCAGAGACACAGAAGCGTGGAACAGACTGATGAATCTCAGTGGAAAGGTGGGAGTAGGGGAGTGGCTGAGAAGAGATTAATCGAAGAACTTATATGCATATATGCATTACCCATGGACACAATAGTGTGAGGAAGGCCCCGGGGGGGTGCGGGGGGGGGAGCAGATGCAGGGTGCAGGGGATCAATGGTGGAAAAAGACAGAAAATATCTTTTATACTTTCAATAATAAAGATAAATTTAAGAAAAAATGAAAAGAAAATCCCAATATAAGTGGACCCACTCAATTCATACTTGTGTTATTCAAGGCTCAACTTTATTCAATATCAGGCAATGTCAATATGTGTTCTTGTTTAGGCTTCTGATTACCCATGTTCAAAACCATTTCATCAAACTTGGATCAGTTTGCATGGTATCTGTATAATCATCAATCTCGAGACAGATCATGTGATTTATAAGCATCAAGAGATTGTCTATGTAATTTCAGCTTTAATTTCCAGTGTTTATTATATGCAAATTGGGCAATTCTGTAAATATGTTGTGCTATTTACTATGTATTTTCAATAAAGCAAGTAAAAAATAAGGAGAAAAAACAAATTGCTAGCTAAGTTTAGTGTAAGCCGGTCCTGAAATAAAGTAGTGATTTTTGTTGTGGTGGTTAAATATTTAGGGATTGCTGAGAGTTATGGCCATATCTCTGTGCATCCAGAGTGTGTACAATGAAACTTGTCTTATATGTCAGCACCAATTCATTTAATTAGTAGTTAAACTCTGTTTAAAGGTGATTTTTAGTTCCCTCTAAGAAGATTTTAGTGGGTTGGAATGTCTCAGCAAATAATAGGTTTGGTAGAACTGGAATACAGAGGAACTGATTGAGATTTGGGTTAACTTTCAGGAAAAGTATTTAATGCTGTATATATGAGTTAAAACCAATAAAACAGTTAATATGTAGTAGTGGTCACTGATAAAAGGAATGAGATTAATAATTTTGACTTGTTAATAGGAAACTCAGAAAACTTTTAAAATTAACTGAATAGAGCAGTTTAATTCATTTGCCCTTATTAATTGAGACTATGTCATCTTTCAGGCCCTTCATATGTAGAACTTGGTTTTAAAAGTTGACTATTTGTGTGTATTAAGTCCAGTTTTAGTTTGGCTTAATTATTTGCATAAACACAAGAATAACAACTGATCAAATAGATTATACAGGCTCTTTCAAATTTACTTTGCTGGAATTTTTACAAGAAATCTTTAGATTGAGTTTCAGTGAGCAGTCAGCTCCTTAGGGAAAAGAAGTCAAGCCACAGTTGTCATCAGGCTTTGCCTGCAATACCAGTAGGTTTGAGTCAATTCCTCAAGTCCTTGAGATTCCCACAGTATCTTGAGATTCTTTCCTTTACAGTCTTTCAGGAAAGCAACCTTCGTTTCTCACCTGTAAGGACTGCTATGAACCATGTGACCAGGCAAGGTATCAGGCCATTTCTGCAGTGGGCTTTGATTGGCTTTGGAAGTCAATCCTGATTCTTTAAGGGTTTCTGATGACATCTAGAGCCCAGGTATCTTGCTCTTAGACATAGCATTCCAGTCAAAGTCTTGGTTAATAAGAACACAAGTGAAGACTGGTCTTATTGAATTTATGCAAAGACACATATTGCCATGACTCATTCATTAAGAACTGCCAAAATTTGGAGGGATCAGTTAGGGATAAAAAGCTAAAAAGCAAGCAATTAGCATTTTCTAGATTGGCAAACATACTTCATAACTTTCAGACACATATGCCCTTTACTGGCAAGCACACTTACACTTTAAGAGACATACTTGTATGGGCACAGGTATATAGTAAAACTTGCTGATTTGGCAAACCACAGGTGAACTAAGTTAAACAGATGACTAAGATAGTTTCTTTCAGAAATCTGCATTTCAAGAGATGGCTAGATAAGAGTTCTTGGAGACCAGGCATTAGCACTTCAGAGGCAGACAGCCCTTTCTTTGACAAACCCAGAGTAAAGTTTCTTGCCAGAGTATGCACTCTTGATACACTATGAATAGATACTGTATTACCTATTGACTTCAGGGAGAAAAAAACCTAAACTTTTCATCCTCTATAGAGAGAGATTTGGTAGCAAAGGGAGGCATAATTTTTTTTTATACTACCTAGCTCCAATGTTATAAACAAGATTGATGAACTTCTACCCAGACTCATCAAGAAACAGAGAGGAAACAAATCAGAAATGAAATAGGTGAAGTAACAACTGACACCAAAGAAATGCAATGGTTTGTAAGAATATATTACAAACAAGTATATGCTGGCAAATTGGACAGCCTGGGTAAAATGGACAAATTCCTAGAAACATAAAATCTTCCAAAACTGAGTCAGGAAGTATCAGAAAACTTGAATGGACTAATAATAAGTAATGAAATTTAAGCAGTAATCAAAAACTACCAGAAAATAAAGTCCTGGATCAGATGGCTTCACAGGCGAGTTTCACCAAACATTCAAAATGAACAGAGAAACAAGATGGCAGCATAGGTCACATCTGTACCCATCGCCTCCAACAACCACATCAAAACTACAACTAAAATACAGAACAACCATCACTCAGAACCTCCTGAAATCTAGCTGAACAGAAGTCCTACAACCAGGAAACTGATGAAGCATTGACACCAGTAGGAGAGGCAGAGGTGCAGGCGGATTGGGTCTGAGTCCCTGAGAAAGCTGTGGGTCCACATGTGGTGCGGTGGTTTAAACCCGGGAGGGATATCTCAGTGGTGAAAATTTCCTGAAGGAGTGAGAGGTCCCAGCCCTATATCAGGCTCCCAGCCCAGGACTCCAGGGCTAGGAAGAGAAGGCCCCACAACTTTAGGCTGTAAAAACCAGTGGGGACTGTTGATGCAGGGCACGGAGGATGTGGGGAATCCCAGGCAGTTTCTCTTAAAGGGAGTGTCCACGGACTCAGACACCCTCCCCCTCAGCTCCAGCGCCAGGTAGCAGCTTGAAAGAAACCTGGGACATTTGGGGAGGAACTAACTTGCCTGAAATTAAGGCAAGAGGTGGAGGGGCAGCTTTCCCCCAGACAGAAGAGCTGGCAGAGGCCATTACTCCTCTGGCAAGTCCTCCCCCCACAGAACCAACACACAGTTGCCATATTTGAATCAACAGCACCTGACACACCTTTGTCCCGCCCTGGTGATTCCCGGAGACCCCACTCCTCCCTACCTGCAAGCTCACCCAAACCATTTCCAGTGGCTTTTCTATATAAGTGGCCTCTCAAGCCTTATGCTTAGGACTTTATTAAAATCTCTCAAACAAGCAGAAGCGTGCCCCGTACATTTTGACAAGTGGCCCCAGGCCTGGCACTAGTGGGAGCCTGAATTGGTTTACAGCTTGGCCTTTCCTGGACACCTACAAGCCCAGCACAAGTAGCAGCCAACTACAGTTTGCTGTGTAGCTCATGCTGGGTGGCCCTGGGCAAGGCACTGGCAGAGGCTGACTTTGCACCTTTGGTGAACCCCAAAGACAGTGCACCTGGTGGTCAGACTCGACCACGTGGGATTACAACCCTATCACATCCATGAGTGACACCCTCAAGGGACACACTTGGTGAACACCAAAGCTCCACTGAAGTAAATCCTGCTCCTTAGGGGTGTCTCCAGCATAGCAGCTCTTTGGCTGTAGTTGCAGCTGATCCCCACAGCTGATTGGCCTGGGGGTCAATTCCTCCCAGTGATGCCAACAGCAACCAAGGCTCAACTACAACAGGTCAGAGCACACAGCCCACACAGGGGAGCACCTAGAAGGCCAAGCTCAGGTGACTGGGGAGGCTGAGCTGCTGGACCCTACAGAACACCTATTACACAAAGCCACTCTACAAATTCCAGGAGACATAGCGGCTCTACTTAATACATAGAAACAAACACCTGTGAGCAGCCAAAATGTGGAGGTAAAGAAACATGTCACAAAGGAAAGAACAGAAGAAAACTCCAGAAAAGGATCTAAATGAAATAGAACCAAGCATGTTAACCAGATACAGAGTTCAGAATTTTGGCTATACGACTGCTCAAAGATATTAGTAAGACTATTATGAAAAGAAGTGAGACCATCAATGACCAAATAAAATACCTGTGAGAAATGAAGGCAACATGAACTGAAATGAACAATAATTTACAGGGAATCAACAGAAGAGTAGAGGACGCTGATAATCACATCAGCAATTTGGAATGTGAGGAAACAAAAAACACCCAGCCAGAAGAGCAAAAAGAAAAAGGAATCCAGCCCGGCCAGGCGTGGCACAGTGGTTGAGAATCAACCTAGGATCCAGGTGAATGGGGTTCGATTCCTGGTCAGGGCACATGCCCGGGTTGCAGGCTAGGCAGCCGATCAATGACTCTCTCATCATTGCTCTTTCTATCTCTCTCTCCCCCTTCCTTTCCTCTCTCTGAAATCAATAAAGATATGTTTATAAGAAAAAAAAAAGAATCCAGAAATATGAAGATAGTATAAGGAGTCTCTGGGACAACTTCAAGAGGCCCAACATTCGTATTATTGTGATGCCAGAAGGAGAAGAAAGAGAGCAAGAAATTGAAAATCTGTTTGAAAAAATAATGACAGAAAACTTCTCCAACCTGGGGAAAGAAATAGACTTACAAGTTCAGGAAGCACAGAGGGTCCCAAACAAGAGGAACCCAAAGAGGCCCACAGCAAGACACATCATAATTAAAATGCCTAATGTTAAAGATAAAGAGAGAATCTTAAAAGCAGCAAGAGAAATGCAGTTAGTTACCTACAAGGAAGCACCCATACAACTGTCAGCTGATTTTGCAACAGAAACCTTGCAAGCCAGAAGGAAGTGGCAAGAAATATTCAAAGTGATGAAAAGCAAGAACCTACAACCAAGATTACCCAGCAAACCTATCATTTAGAATTGAAGGTCAGATAAAGAGCTTCTCAGACAAGGAAAAGCTAAAGGACTTCATCACCATCAGGCCAGTACTACATGAAATGTTGAAGGGCCTTCTTTAAGAAGAAGCTAATGAACAAAAAACCTGACAAACTAAATGGATCCAGAGACACTGACACAAGCAACAGATGATCATATTTCAGAGGGAAGAGGGAAGGGGAGTGGAGGGTGGGAGGAGATTAACCAAAGAAGTTATATGCATATATGCATAACCCATGGACACAGTCAATAACGGGGTGAACGCCTGGGGAGGGGGTGGGAGCGAGGTGGAGGGGGTCAGTTGGGGAGCAAAAATGGGACAACTGTTATACTTTCAACAATAAAGGTAAATTTAAAAATAATAAATCTAAAAAAAAGCAAGAAAAAAAAGACCTGTACTCAGAAAACTATAAGACATTGTAAAAAGAAATAGTGGAGTATACACACAAGTGGAACAACATACCATGTTCATGGATTGGAAGTAGTGACATCATTAAAATATCTGTACTACCATAGTAGTACTATGGATTCAACTTAATTTCTGTTAAAATAGCAATGGCATATTTCACAGATCTGAAACAAATACTCCAAAAACTTATACTGAACAAAACAACAAAAAAGACCCGAAATAGCCATAGCAATCTTGAGAAAGAAGAACAAAGTAGGAGGTATCACAATGCCAGATATCAAATCATACTACAAAGCCATTTTAATCAGTACAGTCTGGTACTGGCACAAGAGCAGGCATATACATCAATGGAACAGAACAGAGAACCCAGAAATCAACCAAAGCCGTTACAATTAATATTTAACAAAGGAGGCAAGAGCATACAATGGAGTAAAGAAAATGTCTTTAATAAAAGGTGTTGGGTAAATTAGACAGGTCCATGCAAAAAAATGAAACTAGACCACCAACTTACACCATACACAAAAATTTACTCAAAATGAATAAGGGACTTAAATGTAAGTTGTGAAACCATAAAATTCATAGAAGAAACCAGGGGCAGCAAAATCTCAGATGTCTTTCATAGCAATATGTTTGCTGACACAGGTCCTAGCACAAGGAAAACAAAGGAAAAAATGAACAAATGGTACTACATCAAAATGAAAAGTTTCTGCACAGTGAAAGACACCATCAACAAAATGAAAGGGATCCCACTATATGGGAGAACATATTTGTCAATAACACATCTGATAAGGGGCTAATTTCAAAAATATATAAAGAACTCATAAAACTTAACAAAAGCAAGACTAACAATAAAAGCAAAAATTGGGCAAAGGACCTAAACAGACAATTCTCCAAAAAGGACATACAGATAGCCAAGAGACATGAAAAAATGCTCAACATCACTAATCATCAGAGAGATGCAAATTAAAATGACAGTGAGGTACCCCTTCACACCTGCTAGAAAGGCTACCATCAACAAATCAAGAATTGACAAGTTCTGGCGAGGATGTGGAGAAAAGGGAACCCTAGTACACTGCTAGGTGTCAGGAACCAGCCTGAAAGACAAACAAGCCTGAGTTTGAGGGGTGGGAATGAAACAAACAAAGTTATGGGATCAGGAGGACTGCCCTCCAATGAGGTGCAGCCCCAAATGGTTTCAATGCCTTTATTATATAGTGAGTAACAAACAACTGGTAATGAGGTGAGGGTGCTACAAAGTAGTTCTTTCAAGGCTGCACAAACACACTTTCAGAGTAAACATCCTGCCTCCTGCATGAGCCCAGATCTTGGTAATTATCTTTATTTCAGCTCCTCACAGGAACTTGTGGGGAGGGTTGAGTCCTTGGCTCCAGGCCCTCAGGCTACGTGGACCATGTGCAGACAAGTAGTGGGCTCTCAATATCAAGGGTAATTGTGGGGAGGGTCGAGTCCCTGACTCCAGACCCTCAGGTGGCGTGGACCATGTCCAGACACGTCACCGGCTCTTAACAGCTAGGGGGAATCCAAACTGGTGCTGCCACTGTGGAAAATATTAGTGAGTTTCCTCAAAAAATTATGAATGGAACTGTCATTTGACCCAGTAATCTGACTTCCAGGAATATATCCTACGACCTCTGAAACAGCAATCACAAAGAATATACACACCCCTATGTCCATAGCAGTGCAATTTACAGTAGCTAAGATTTGAAAATAACCCCTGTGCCCATCAGTAGATGAGTGGATAAAAAACCTGTGATACATTTACACAATGGAATACTATGTAGCCATAAAAAAGAAGGATCTCTTACCCTTTGAAGCAGCATGGAAAGACCTGGAGAGTATTACACTAAGAGAAATAAGCCAGTCAGAGAAAAACAAATATAACATGATCTCACTTATATGTAGGATCTAATGAACAAAATAAACTTATGAACAAAATACATCCAGAAATGTGGAAGCATGGAACAGACTGATGAATCTCAGAGGGAAACGGGGAGAGGATATGGGAAGATATTAACCAAAGAATTTATATGCATATATGCATAACAAGTGAACACAGAAAATAGTGTGGTGAAGGCCAGGGGTCGAAGTGGCAGGAGCAGTGTGGAAGGGGTCAGTGGGGGGCAGGAGGGAAAGGGGAAATCTGAAATACTTTCAACAATAAAGATAATTTTAACAAAAAAAGAAATAGAATAGCTGAATGGATAAGAAAACATGATCCATATATATGCTGTCTACAAGAGACCCACCTCAAAACAAAAGACTCACATAGGATAGAAGTAAAGGAATGGGAAAACTTTTTCCATGCAAATGGAAATGAAAAGAAAGCTGTGGTAGAAATACTTATATCTGACAAAATCGACTTCAAAACAAAGGCCATAACAAAAGACAAGATCACTACATAATACTAAAAGAATTGATCCAACATGAGGATATAACCCTGGTAAGCATATATTCACCCAATGTAGGAACACCAAAATATATTTTAAAAAACCTCTTGAAGGATTTTAAGGGAGAGGTTGACAGTAATGCAGTAATTGTAGGGGACTTTAACACCCCACCAGCATCATTGGATAGATCCTCCAGACAAAAAAAATCAACAAGGAAACAGTGACCTTTAACAACAAATAATATCAGATGGATTTAATTGATATTTGCAGAACATTACACCCCAAAGCTGCAGAATATACATTCTTTTCAAGTGCACATGAGACATTCTCAAAGATACACCACATCTTAGGACACAAACTAAATCTCTACAAGTTCAAGAAGATTGAAATCATAATCAAGCATCTTCTTGGAGAACAATGGCATGAAACTAGAAATCAACTACAATAAAAAATCTCAAAAACATTCAAACACATGGAGGCTGAACAACATGTTATTAAACAAAGACTGGGTTACTAAAGAGATTAAGGAAGAAATAAAAAATTTCCTGGAAACAAGTGAAAATGAACACACAGCAACCAAAAATCTATGGGACACAGCAAAAGCATTCCTTAGAAGTTCACAGCACTACAGGCCTACCTCAAGAAACAAGAAAAATATCAAATAAATAATATAACCCTACAACTAAAAGACCTAGAAAGTCAACAATAATAAAAGCCCAGAGGAAGTAGAAGAAAGAAAATAATAAAGATCAGAGTGGAAATAAATTACCTAGAGACTAAAAAACAATACAAAAGATTAATGAAACCAAGAGCTGCTTCTTTGAAAAGATAAAACTGGTGAACCTCTAGCCAGACTCATCAAGAAACAAGGAGAGATAACCCAAATAAATGAAATAAGAAATGAAAGAGGTGAAGTAACAACTGACATCATAGAAAAAGAAGAGCACTGTAAAAGAAGAAAACAACTATATGCCAACAAATTGTACAACCTGGGTGAAATTGACAAATTACTAGAAACATACAATCTTTTGAAATGGAATTAGAAAGAATCAGAAAACCAGAATCAACCAGTAACAACTAATGAAATTGAAGCAGTAATCAAACAACTCCCAGAAAACAAAAGTCCTGGATCAGATGGCTTCACAGGTGAATTTTACCAAACATTCAAAGAACTAAAACCTATCATCCTCAAACTATTCCAGAAAATTCAAGAGGAAGGAATATTTCTAAGCTCTTTTTACAAGGCCAGCATTATCCTCATTCCAAAATCAGATAAAGACACAACAAAGAAAGAAAGTTGCATGCAATATCCCTGATGAACATGGACACTAAAATCCTCAACAAAATATTAGCAAATTATATCCAGCAATACATGAAAAAGGTTATATACCAGAACCAAGTGGGATTTATTCTGGGGCTGCAAGGCTGGCACAATATTTGCAAATCAATGTATGTGACACATCACATAATCAAAATGAAAGATAAAATTCATATGACCATATCAATAGATGCAGAAAAAGCATTGAACAAAATCTAGCACCCATTTATGATAAGAACTTTCAGCAAAGTGGGAGTAGAAGAGCCATACCTCAATATAATAAAAGTGATGGATGACAAACCTAGAGCCAACATCATACTCAATGGGCAAAAATAAAGTTTTTCCCTTAAGATTTGGAACAGGACAGAGGTGTTTACTTTTGCCACTCTTATTCAACATAGTGCTGGAAGTCCTAACCACTGTGATCAGACAAGAAGGAAAAATAAAAGCCATCTAAATTGGAAAGGAGGAAGTAAAACTCATTATTCACAGATGACATATTGTACATAGAAAACCCTAAAGACTCCACACAAAAAATACTAGATTTAGGGCTACCTGTTCGGGACCCCTCTTGCTGCAGCGGGAGCTTTTGCCTCTCCTTCAATAAACTTTTGCTATCATTTAAAAAAATACTAGATTTAATAAGTGAACTTGACAAAGTAACAGGATACAAAATTAACATCCACAAGTTGATGGCATTTTTATACACCAATAATGAACTCTCATAAAGAGAAACTAACAAAACAATCCCATTTACCATTGCAACAACAACAAAAAAGATACCCAGGAATAAACTTAACCAAGGAGGTAAAAGACCTGTACTCAGACAACTATAGAACACTGAAAAAAGAAATAGGAGATACAAATAAGTGGAAGCATTTACCATGTTTGTGGATTGGAAAAATTAACATCATTAAAATGTCCATACTACCCAAAGAAATCTGTAGATTCAGTGCAATCCCTATTAAAATGCCAATGGCATATTTCAAAGATCTAGAACAAATACTCCAAAAATTTATGTGGAACAAAAAAAGACCCCAAATAGATAGCAATCTTGAAAAATGACAAAGTTGAAGGTATCACAACACCAGATGTCAAACTACAAAGCCACAGTAATCAAAACAGCCTGATACTGGCACAAGAACAGGCATATAGGTCAATGGAACAGAAAAGAAAACCTAGAAATTGACCCACACCATTACGGTTAATTAATATTTGACAAAGGAGCCAAGAACATACAGTGGAGTAAAGACAGTCTCTTCAATAAATGGTGTTGGGAAAATTTGACAGGTACATGCAAAAAAAAGTGAAACTAGACCACCAATTTACACCATTGCACAAGAATAAATTCAAAATAAAAGACTTAAATGTAAGTCACAAAACCATAAAAACCCTAGAAGAAAGCATAGGCAGTAAAATCTCAGACACCTCACATAGCAGTATTTTTGCCAATAGATCCCATAGGACAAGAGAAAATAAACAACTGGGACTACATCAAACTAAAAATTTTCTGCACAGCAAAAGAAACCATCAACAAAATGAAAAAGCAATTCACTCTATGGGAGAACATATTCACAATGACACACCTGACAACGGGTTAATTTCCAAAATATATAAAGAACTCATAGAACTGAACACCAGGAAGCAAACAATTCAATTAATTAATAGGCAAAGGACCTGAACAGACACTTCTCCAAAGAGGACCTACAGATGACCAAGAGACATATGAAAAAACATTCAAGGTAACTAGTCAGAGATGGATCAGAGAGATGCAAAATAAAACTACAATGTGGTATTCACCTCACATCTGCCAGAATGGCTACCATCAATCAATCAACAAATAACAAGTGCTGGCAAGGATGTTGAGAAAAGGGAACTCTAGTACACTCCTGGTGGGATGCACACTGGTGCAGTCACTGTGGAAAACATTCTGGAGGTTTCTCAAAAAATTAGAAACAAAACTGCCTTATCACCCAGCAATTTCACTTCTGGGTATATATCCAAAGAGACCCAAGACACTAATTCAAAAGAATATATACATCCCTATGTTCAATGAAGCATTATTTATAATAGCCAAGATGTGGAAGCAACCAAGTGCTCATCAGTAGGTGAGTAGATAAAAAAGTGATGGTACATATATATACATGGAATATTACTCAGCCATAAAAAGTGAATAAAATCTATTTCTGAGAACATAGATGGACCTAAAGGATATTATGCTAAGTGAAATAAGTCAGTAAGAGAAAGATAAATACTATATGATTTCATTTATATGTGGAATCTAAAGAACAATATAAATGACACCAAAAAAAACACACACACACAACAGAAACAAACTTATAGATACTGAGAACAGATTGGTGGTTGCCAGAGGGGAAGGCAGTTGGGGAAATTGGTGAAAAAGGTGAATGGATAAAGTAGTGATTGGTAGTAACAAAATCATCATAGGGATGTAATGTACAGCATAGGGAATATAGTCAATAATGTTGTAATAACTATGGTGCCCAGTGGGTACAGGAAATGAGGGGACCACTTTATAAAGTATATGATTGTCTAAACACTATACACCTGAAACTAATATAAAATAACATTGAATGTAAACTGCAATTTAAAAATTAATTTTTTTCTTTTAGAGAAACAACTGAATTCAATCAAACTAGTTTTCTTTCTTTTTAAAAAATATATATTGATTCAGAGAGAGGAAGGGAGAGGGAGAAAGTTGAAACATCAATGATGAGAGAGTCAGCATTGATCGGCTGCCTGCTGCACACCCCCGACTGGGGAATGGAGCCCACAACCCAGGCATGTGTCCTGACTGGATATCAAACTGTGATTTCCTGGATCTTACATTAATGCTCAACCTCTGAGCCATGCCCGACCAGGCTAAAACTTAAACATTTTTAAATTTAAAAAATATATATGTATGGTTACCTCATAGCTCTGTCAAGTTAACACATAATATGCTAAGCCATCATACATAGTCATACATGTGCCCCGTTTTCTGATCCAACACAAGAATGAGACAGGGAAATAATATGTGCAAGTAGGCAGAATTTGATTCAGTTTGGCTCAGAACTATGCAAAAATGGAAGTAGCTAATTTTGAGTAGTGAGTCTTCTATCATAGGAAGTGTCCAAGCATAGGGTACCAGAAAGCACAAATGCTCTCCCTTGTAGGGAAATGGCAAAGAAGAGTCATTCATTGGACGTAAAGATGAATTAGTTAACATCTAAGTTCCCTTCTAAATCTGATTCCATTATCCCTGCACATTCTAGTCAAAAGCATATGGAATTTTCACCAGAAAAGACCCAGTACAAGGCCATGAAGCAAGTTTCAATACATTTAAAAGAATTGAAATCACACAGAAGTGACATCAGAGGAATGGCAGCATGAGAGATCCTCTTGGCCTTTCCCCCTGAAATTTCAACAAATTAACCAACTATAATTCAACAAAGAATTCCCTACTCAATATAAAGGCATGCATGAGAGACCCCCGCATTGAAACATCTAAAGGTGGGCAACCAGGAATAAGCGGGGAGGTGAGAAGAGAGGAAAACTCAGACAGCAGCCATAGATACAGCCCTGCAGCCTGGAGTTTGAACCTCGGCCTGGATTGGGAAGGAAGCTGGTGGTAGCTGGCACTTCCTTTGGCCAGAAGAAACAGAGAGCTGCAAGAGCAGCCCAGCAGAGTGAATAGAGCAAATAGTAACTGAGCCAGCAGATGCCTTACAGAGCATGGAGTTCTGCTGTGTGGCTGTCCACTATCAGGTGGTGGTGTTTCAGACAAAGAAATGGAACCACAAAGCACTGCTGTCCCTTGGACTCCAAAACGTGCCTCCCATTGCCCTCAGTGTCAGGTGGAAGAGCACGTTATCAGTAAACCAAGAGCTATTGCAACAGAACCATTGTTTCCCTCTGTGACTGATCCCCTGGTGGGGTGCTTGGGGCAGGACCCCATGGAGGTCCAGGGTCACCATACCCCCAAACAAACCCCACCCCCAAGCAGCATGGCTGTATTGTCTTACAGAAGCTCCATGGAGGTCAAGTCTGGGAGATCACAGAGGTAAAAAAAAATATTCTGATTCAGCGCCATCTACTGGAAAATAGTAGAAAGACATCTTCAGAGAAAGCTGCTATAAAACACCTTTAATATAGGCATATATACATGCCTAGACAAAGGAGAGCAGCAAATACCATGAATAACCATGGTAACAAGGATGATCAGAAAGAAAATTAAAAATCCCCAGAAAGCAAGCTGGAATACATAGAAATATGTGATATAAATGACAGTGATTTCAAGATCGCAGTTCTGAAAATACTCAACAAGATGTGAGAAAATACAGACTGGCAACTCAGTGCACTCAGAAAACAAATCAATGAACAAAACGAATACTTTACCAAAGAGACTGAAACTTTAAAAAAGAACCAATCAGAAATCCTGGAAATGAAGCAATCAGTTGAGATTAGAGTGAACTACTGAGCATAAAAAACAGACCCAACCAAATGGAGGAAAGAAATAGTGATATCAGAGACAGGAATCTAGAGATGGTGCAGAGAGAAGAAGAGAGAGACCCGAGCATAAAGAAAAATGAAAGAGCTCTACGAGAACTATCTGACTCCATCAGAAAAGGCAATATTAGAATAATAGGCATTCCAGAAGAAGAAGAGGAGGAGGGAACCGAGAATCTATTCAAACAAATAGTAGATGAGAACTTCCCAAACTTATAGAAATAACTAGATTCTCAAATTCAAGAAGCAAACAGAACACCTAGTTACTTCAATCCAAAGAGGCCCTCTCTAAGGCACCATTGTATTAAAACTGTCAAAAATCAATGACTATGAAAAAATTCTCAAAGCAACCATGGAAAAGAAGGTAGTGACCTGCAAAGGAAAACCCATAAGAATATCATCCGACTTCTCAATAGAAACTCTATAAGCCAGAAGAGTGTGGAACCAAATATTCAAATGTCTGAAAGAGAGATATTACCAGCCACAAATAATATATCCAGCAAAATTATCTGTTAAATATGAAGAAATAAAGACATTCCCAGACTTACAGGAGCTGAGGGATTTTGTCACCAGAAAACCTCCATTGCAGGAAATACTCAAGGGAGTTATTGTACCTGAAACAAAGAGCACAAGGTCACAACACTATGAGTAAGATCACCAAAAAACTTACAGGAATAATTTGTGACAACAAAAACATGGGGGGGGGGGATTAAAAATCTGAACTGGCAGAGGATAAGATAAGATGTACTCAAAAAAACCCAAAAAAACTACTGTATGTATATGCAACTTTATTTTTTATAAACCTAATGGTAACCACACACAGAAATCCCCAAACCAGGATACATAGCTTAAAAAAAGAGGAAACAGAAAAAAGTATGAAATACCACCAAACAAAAACAACAGACAGAAACACAAAGGAAAAGAACCAATGGAGGCACAGCACCACCAGAAAACAAAAGATAAAATGGCTATAGGAAATCTTCATGCATCATTACCCTAAATGTAAATGGTCTGAGTTCACCAATAAAGAGGCACAGAGTAGCAAAGTAGATCAAAAACACAAAACCCAACCATATTCTGCCTACAAGAAACACATCTAAGCTGCAAAGACAAAGGTAGATTCAAAGTAAAAGGGTGGAAAATGATTTTCTAAGCAAATAACATCCACAGAAAAGCTGGTGTAACCATACTTATATCTGACAAAATAGATTTCAAGATAACAAGAGACAAAGATGGACACTTTATAGTAATAAAGGGGACACTATATCAAGAAAACATAACACTTAATATATATGCACCCAACCAGGGAGCACCAAAATATATAAAGCAACTAACTACTCACAGAACTAAAGGGAGAAACAGATCAACCATACTTGGGAACCTTAATATTCCATTGACAGCTCTAGATAGATCAACCATCTGCCTTAAATGAAACACTAGACTAAATGGACATAGTTGACGTTTACAGAGCCTTTCATCCCAGAGCATCAGATTATACATTCTTCTCCAGGGCACATGGAACATTCTCAAGAATAGACCACATGTTGGGTCACAGAACTAGCATCAACAAATTCAAGGAGATGAAATTATACCAAGCATATTCTCTGACCATGATGCCTTGAAATTAGAAATCAACTGCAAAAAGGAAGTCAAGAAACCCACAAGTACATGGAGGTTAAACAACATGCAACCAAAAAGTGACTGGGTCAAAGAATAAATTAAAAGATGAGATCAAAAGACATATAGAGATAAATGAGAATACAACATACCAAAACTCCTGGGATGCAGCAAAAGCAGTAATAAGAGGAAAGTTTATATCATTGCAGGCCTATCTCAAGAAACAAGAGAAATCCCAAGTAGACAACCTAACATCACATCTTAAAGAACTAGAAAAAGAACAAAAGCAACCCAAAGTCAACAGAAGAAAGGAAATCATAAAAATTAGAGCAGAATTGAATGTAATAGAGAACAAAAAGACTATGCAAAACATTAATAAAACAAAGAGCTCCTGCTTTGAAAAGATTAATAAAATTGACAAACCCCTGGCCAGACTCACTAATGAAACAAAATGTTGGTTCTTTGAGAGCCATAAAATCAATAATCCTCTAGCTACTAGAGAGAGAGGAGGGCTTGGGGGGGGGGGACATAAATTACCTGTACCAGGAATGAAAATGGTGGTATTGCTACAGGTCCTATGGTCATTAAAAGGATAACAGTAAATATTATTAACAACTTTATGTCAAAAATTTGACAACTTGACTATAATAGACAAATTTCCTGGAACTGACACACAACAAAATAGGATATATGAAGAGCTATTTAATTATGGTGGTTACATGAGTATAGACATTTAAGACACTGAATTCTACACTTAAAATAAGCAGATTTCATTGTATATAAACTTTACCTCAATAAAACTGATTTAAAGGAAGAAGTAGCTGGCAACTAGAAATGAAAGTGGAGAGTTCTAATTTAATTAACTGTGTTTTTTTTTAATGAGAGGGATGACATGTTTATATGGTAATGGAAATGATCTGATAGACGGGAGAAGGTTGATGATACATATGAGAGAGAGAATTGACGGATGCCGTTGAGCAGGTAGAATGACCAGGGTTGTTCTCGAAGAAGAGCCTCTAATGGGAGAAGATGAAGAGCCTATGCTTACAGATTTGGTAGCTTGTACATATGGCAGGGCAAGTGGAATTTCTCTTCTGTTTGTTTCTATTTGCTCAGTGAAATAGAAGGAAAGGATGGCAGAGAAGTGTTGGAAGATGGGGAAAGGAAGTGGTCAACTGTCACCAGGTAAGCTTGAGAGTTAACAGACTAGGTAAAGGTTGTCTAACTGCTGGGCAGCACTGAGCAAGCTCTTGAGATTAGTAGATGTAAAGTTAGACCAGTGCTATGAACTGAAGATTTGGGTTTTCCCCAGATTCATACATTAAATCACCAATGTGATGATACTTGGAGGAGGTGGCTTTGGGACATGAGTAGGTCGTAAGAATAAAGCCATCGTGAGCGGTACTAATGTTACAGGATAGCAAGAAGTTAGGAAAATTCCAGGGCAGGAGGAATAGGGAAACTGAGACAAGAAAATTAAACAAGGTCAAGCAGTTGGGACAGTTTGCAGCTGGCTTGTAAATAACAAGCCATTATCTTCCCCAAACCAAGGGCACTTGAGAGCAAATGGTTAAAAGCCTTCCTAACAAGAGAATACAGGAAAGGAGGGGGTAAGGGGAAAGGAGAAAAGGGCAATTTTATTTCACTCCCTAAACAGAAAAGCCAGCAGTCTCGGGGCTTGGCAAGATAAAATTACCAGGTGCTTCTCACAAATTCTGTGAAAGCCACAAGGTAAAGGGGGATCTTGAAAATTAATCCATACCAAGATATTCAGCAGAGGATTTTTTAAATCTATAGACCAAAAAATATATATAAGGCGGAAACCCCACACCACCCCACTCGCTCCTAGGATTAGCCAAGAGAGCCCATCTACGCTTTATGCAGGATGATAGATTTGCTTGCCCTGCTCTTTTAATAAATTTACATGTTTTACTTTCTTAATAAATTACTTAATAAATTTGCTTTAACACAATGCAATTATCTGGAGTCATTCGTTTGAATTCATTCATACCAGAAGACAAGCCCTCTCCCTCGGACTCAGGGAGCTATCCAATAACACCTTTCCTGGTGTTTTAGGTGCCTGTAACATTAGTACTCTCATAAAAGAGACCCCATAGCTCTCAGGCCCTTCTGCCATGTGAGGAAACACCAAAAGATGGCTGTCTGTGAACCAAGCAGCAGGTCCTCACCAGAACCCAATCAGACTGGCTCCCTGATCTGGGACTTCCAGCCTCCAGAACTGAGAGATGAATTTCTGTTTTTTATAAGTCATTTAGTCTATGGTGTTCAGTTATGGCACCTCAAAAGGGCTAAGACAACCAGTCAGCATAGTTTGTATTTTCCTCCAGTCTTGTTTGGCTACCCAGATTCAAGTTCAGGGCAGGTGAAGAGCTGGATTTGACCAGACTTGTGGTTTTGGCAAGTAGAGCAAGAGAGAGAGAGAGGATTGTATGAGGGTTTGTGCTAGAGAGGATGTGGAGGAAGGCCCAATGCATTTTGCTGTGTGGGGAGGGAAGTAAATGCATGATGGGTGAAGAACAGTGAAGAGGCCATAGATGAAGGCACTGCAGACCCGGGCAAGGGTGAAGTGCTGTGGTGTAGGGTAGTGGGTGGAGTGAGCTGGAAAGTAGGAGCTTGACCTTGAGATCTGGGTAGATTTGCTCTTATGGGCCATGGAAAGACTTAGGGCGTGAGAATGGGAGTGAGTAGTTAAGGCAGCAGGGAGCATGACAAGGTAATGGCAGGGTCCTCTGTGTGGATTTTGAAATCACCAAGAATTTAAAAAGCAGAAGGGTTGAAGAAAATGAGTGACAATGAACCAGGAACTGAAATGGAGCCTAGGATCAGTTGATGACAACAGGAAAAGGGCTTGTGGACACACTTGTCTGATAACATAGGAGTCAGAGCTGGGGGTGGAGGAATGGTTCCTGGGAAGCACCAGGGCAGGGATGTAGGAGTGAAAAGACTCAGAGTCTCCCAAGAGGCTGCACAACAAGTAGCTGGACACTTCAAAAATGGCAATGTCTGGAGAGCCAAGGTTGGGAAAAGAACGGAACGTCTTAGCAGCACTCCCAGCCTCCTCTATTCTCTCTGAACCTTGCTCTCACAGCCTGCCCTCCCTGCCACCTGCTGTCCCCCCAGAACATCTTCTACCAGGGCCACCTTGGCAAGTTTCCACTTGAACAAATGCATCAAGCAGGTGTATATGTCCCTGCCTCAGGATGATAAAGTCCAAACTATGTATATCTGGATTGATGGTACTGGAGAAGGACTGTGATGCAAGACCCGGACCCTGGACAGTGAGCCCAAGTGTATAGAAGAGTTGCCTGAGTGGAATTTGATGGTTCTAGTACTTTACAGTCTGAAGGCTCCAACAGCAACATGGATCTTGTCCCAGCTGCCATATTTCGGGAACCTTTCTGCAAGGACTTCAACAAGCTGGTGTTCCATGAAGTCTTAAAGTACAACCACCAACCTGCAGAGACCAATTTAAGACACCTGTAAAGGAATAATGGACATAGTGAACAATAAATATCCCTGGCTTGGAATGGAGCAGGAATATACTCTCATGGGCACAGATGGGCATCCTTTTGATTGGCCTTCCAGTGACTTCCCTGGGCTCCAAAGTTCATACTACTATGGCATGGGAGCAGACAGAGCCTATGGCTGGGTATTGTGGAGGCTCACTACTGGGCTTATTTGTAGGCAGCATCAAGATCACAGGGACAAATGCAGAGGTCATGCCCACCCAGTCGGAATTCCAGATAGGACCCTGTGAAAGAATCAACATGGGAGATCATCTCTGGGTGGCCCCTTTCATCTTGCACTGACTGTGTGAAGAGTTTGGAGTGATAGCAACCTTTGATCCAAGCCCATTCGTAGGAACTGGAATGGTGCCGGCTGCCACACCAACTGCAGCACCAAGGCCATGCTAGAGGAGAACAGTCTGAAGTACATTGAGGAGTCCATCAAGAGGCTGAGCAAGCGGCACCAGGACCACATCTGGGCCTACAATCCCAGGGGAGCCGGGACAATGCACAGTGCCTAACTGGATTCAATGAAACTTCCAACATCAACAATTTTTCTGCCGGCATGGCCAAAGGTAGCACTAGCACCCATGTTACCCAGGATTGTTGGCCAGGAGGAGAAAACTGGCTCCCATCTGCCAGCTGTGGTGACCCCTTCACAGTGACAGAAGCCTTCATCCACATATGTCTTCTCAATGAAACTGGCGATGACCCCTTCCAGTACAAAAACTAAGTGGACTAGACTTGCAGCCATCAAACCCCTTCCAATTAATTCATCCTGCCCCCACTTTCGCCCCTCTCTCAATTGTCATAACAGCTTTAACTCAAACGGTGAAATATCGAGGTCTTCTTTATTCCTCCTGCCCAGTTAATATCTCCTGCTTTCTTTGGCCAGGTTAGAGGGGTCAAGTTCATAATCCCTTCAGTCACACACACCCCTTTTCCCCCCCATCACTGAAGATTTCTAGTGTGTTAGTGGGAGGGGAGATGGGGAAACACCACCACTGCTTCACTTAATCAGATATTTGTCCAATAGACATAGCTATCCAGACAGTGAGCATAGTATTTGTGAGGGGAGGGAAAGGACCTTTTCTTCTTCAAGGTAGCTGAAGGGGGTGGGGGTGCTGGGCTCACTTTGTGATTGGGTTAGATATTTCCTCTTGGTGGGAAGTTACATTTCTTAAAAGGTTATAACCAGTTTTCTAATTAAAGTGAGAATTAGGAAAGTGTGGGAATCAGGCAGGAAAATGCTCTCTTACCCTGGTGTGCTTCCCTAGCCTGGGACTAAATGACCTCAACTGAAGAAACACTCAGCATAAAGGGATGGTATGGACAGCCCTACCTTAAAAGAAAAAGTTCTCATTGCTTGGTCCTCCATTTATAACACAAATCAGAGTAGTATTTTTATATTTAAATGCAAAAAAAAAAAAAAATTATATATGGGTGTGCAGATATGTGTGCTTTTTCTAAAGGAGAAAAACAATTCTGGTCACCGGGAGCCAAATTTGAGGCGAACAGTCTGGTTAGAAATAAGGCTCTCCTAAAAAGGAACCCTGGTACACTGCTGGTGGGAATGCAGACTGCTACAGCCACTATGGAAAACAGTGTGGAGTGTCCTCAAAAAATTAGGAATGGAACTGCCATTTGACCCAGTGATCCCACTTCTAGGAATATATCCTAAGAAGCCTGAAACACCAATCAGAAAGAACATATGCACCCCTATGTTCATAGCAGCACAATTTACAATAGCTAAGATCTGGAAACAGTCCAAGTGCCCATCAGTAGATGAGTGGATAAAAAAACTGGTACATTTACACAATGGAATACTATGCAGCTGTTAAAAAAAAAAAAAAAGGATCGCTTACCCTTTGAGACAGCATGGAGGGACCTGGAGAGTATTATACTAAGTGAAGTAGGCCAGTCAGAGAAAGACAAATATCACATGATCTCACTTTTATGTGGAATCTAATGAACAAAATAAACAGATGAACAAAATAGACCCAGAGACATTGAAGCATGCAACAGACTGACGTACAGCAGAGGGAAAGGGGCCTGGGGGTGGGGAGAAATTAACCAAAGAACTTATATGCATAACCCATAAACTCAGACAATAGAGTGGTGAAAGCCTGGGGAGGAAGTGGGAGGAGGGTAGAGGGGGTCAATGTGTGCGGGGGCGGGGGGGGGGGCAGGAGACATCCGTAAAACTTTCAACAATAAAGATAAATTTAAAAAAGAAAGAAAGAAGCCTCTCCTTTTGAGTGGGGAGTGAAGGTGGTGGTGTTGAAAAGTCACATGTTAGGGACTGTTAAACCCTCACTGCCATTTAAGGGTTTCTTTGTGCCCTGCCTGCCCTTCTGGAGGGGGTAGACACCACTCAACTAACAGGAGGAAGCACATTATAGCAACAGCAGTCACCTGAGCCCCATGGCTTTGGTTTAAAGACACATATATGAACTGGGGTTTAGAAATATGAGTTGGCTGGTCATCTTGAGCATGTATGTTACTAATAAGGGGGTATTGGGTTACTTTCTGGGAGACTAACATGTAACTAAAGCAGGAGTTTTAATATATTTTTGAATTTTTTTAAAGCAAAACAAGTTTAGATTTTAATCATATGTGTAGGGATTTGAAGTCTTTGTTTTACAGAATTGTTTCCTTCAACTGACTCCTTCCCATCTCTGCTTTTAGAGAAGGGCACAAGACTGGGATACACTTGTAATTTTGTATCCTGGTGTGTGTTCTGAATGTGAAATATTCCTTTCAGTCGTTAAGATTTCTGAGGAGTTATTTTTTTCTTTTATAATAAAAGAAAACAGCTCCCCCCCCCAAAAAAAAATAGCAATGTCTGGAAAGACAAAAACATCTGGATTCGATGCCCTAGGTGAAAGCAGACTGAACTGACATGGCAATTAAATGAAGTGCTTGCTACTTGATTGGATCCTAGATTGGGGGAAAAGGGACAGCTTAAAGGGCATTATTGGAACAGTTGTAGAAATTTCAATGCTGGCTGTATTTTAGATAATATATTTTGAATGGGTGCTAAATTTCCTGAATATAAAGTAAATTTCCTGAATATTTCTTAAGACTTATATGCTGTAGAATTTAGGGATAAAGAGACAGGAGTGGGATTTCAAAGGATTCAGCTCTCACACACCCCCATCTCTATCTCTATATTACTTGTATCTGTGTCTCTACATATAGAGGAAACAAATGTGACAAAATGTTAACAAATGACAAATATATAGATAAAGGAAGGATATATGAGATTTCATTCAACTATTTTTGCAACTTGTCTTAGGCTTGGAAATTTTTAATTACAAAATTGGGGAATTTTTTTTTTTAATTACTACACCCCACTCCTTGATCCTTGGCTCAAGATGGTATATAAGCCTTAACTACCCAACTATCCTCTGGTCTCATATTCTTATGGAACTCCTGTACATACATACATACATAATTAAATTTAGTTATTTTCTACTGTTAATTTGCCTTATGTCATTAAAGTCATTCGAACATCCAGGAGAACTAAGAGGAGAAAGGGGAAATTTTCCCCTCCCCCGCAGTACCATTGGTGTAGTTTTGAATATGCCCAATTATATGAATCCAAAAAGTTGATTTCACTTTAATAAAGAAGTGGTAGATTTTGTTAGAAATACACCTATTGTTAACTGACTTCTAAAAAATACAGCATTGGCAAAAGTAGGTTCACAGTTGCATTGTGACATTCTATTAAGGTAGTAAAGTTATTGTAATAATCATAACCTGCATGTCTTTTTCCGTATGAACAACTATAAACCTGCTTTTGCCCATTCCTGAATGTATTTAATGAACAAACTGATATGATATGCAGTGCTTACTGCTTGCCAACCAGATACCTTTCTAAGCATTCTTCTCATAGCAATTCTATGAGGCCAGAACAGATATTGTGTACAAAAATGTCTCAGACTTTCATGACATCACTCTATATGTCCTTGAGTTGACTGTATAAAACAAATAAAAAGTCAAAAAATTAATTCCCATGGAAATTCTTCTTTTTCTCTCCTGATTATACTGAATAATTAGGAGTGACAGGTATTTATTTCCTCCAAAGCATTATGATGTAACACTCTCACTTTCTTTTCTGTCCCTTATGCTGAGGGAGTAAATAATAGTTTTTCCACATCTCCAGTGGGAATTCTAAAGTAGCCACTCTAACTGATGACTGGATAATTCTTTGGTATTTCTTATACCATTCTGTCTAGTCCTGTAAAAATCAAGATGGCAATTGTAAATACTTCACCATGGAACTCTTTTCTTAAGACTAGAATTCTTCTAGTCAGAAACAAAAGTGACTAGAGATCAAGAAAACGTGATTTTGAGAAAAGGGTTGGGAAGAGGAGCAAAAAAGGTGAAAGGAACTAAGGAATACAAATTGTAAAGTACAGCCCAGGGAATATAGTCAATAATATTGTAACAATTATGTATGGTGCCAGGTGGGTACTGAACTTATTGGGGTGATCACTTCATAAATTATGTAAATGTCTAACCACTATGTTGTATACCTCAAACTGATACAATATTGTATGCCAACTATAATTTTAAAATAAAATATAAAAATAAAAGATTGAGTTTAAAATGTAAATAAAAACAAAATAAATGTTAAAAATCTAAAAATTAAAATAAATGGGATCAATGGGGGGAAGGGGACATCTGTAATACTTTCAACAGTAAAGATAAATTTAAAAATAAAGAAATAATAAAAATAAAGAAAATAAGAGACTGTGATTTTACTCTTTTTTCTCCTTTGCCTAAAAGTCTACAGGAAAGGCCAAGGATTTTTAAATTTTCTTTGTTTACATTTGGCTTATAGGCAAACTATTTCAACTTTTATTTGATTTTTATATAGGTATAGATTTATGTATAAATTACAGAATTATAAACCTAGAAGAAAATTACCAAGATCTTCTCACCTCCAGGTAGAGAAATGTACTGTCCATATCAAAAAAATGGTTTTCTGTCCCTGTCTTTCTGTTATTTTCTTTAGCATCTTGAAAGATATTGTAGATTAATCTAAATTATTATGTTAAAAGCCTTGTTTCACTTGAATATTTATTAAAGAAAAATATCAGTACATTTTGTTGCTATTATTGCTTGGTCTTCTGTTTTGTTTCTTCTGTGTGATTAATATATATTTTTTACTTTATTTTTATTGTTGACACTATTACAGATGTCCCCATTTTCCCCTTCTTTGCCCACCTCCATCCAGTCCCTGCCCCTCTCCTTTCCTCTGGTCATCACCACACTATTGTCTGTGTCTATGGGTTATGCATATATGTTCTTTGGCTAATCCTTTCACTTTCTTTCATCCAACCCCCTTCCCTCCTCCCCTCTGACAGCTGTCAGTCTGTTCCATGTACCCATGCCTCTGGACCTATTTTGTTCATCAATTTATTTTGTTAATTAGATTCCACATAGAAGTGAGATTATATAGTATTTGTCTTCCTCTGACTTGCTTATTTCACTTAGCATAATAATCTGCAGGTCCATCCATGCTGTCACAAAAGATAAGGTTTCCTTCTTTTTTACAGCTGGATAGTATTCCATTATGTAAATGTATTTTTCTAGATTAAAGAAAAGTCTAAATTAAGAGACATTTGTTTCTAAATCTAATTGTATGTCAGTTGCCTTGATATCATTGTAAGTAGATAGTTATTAATAAGAGGAAAGGAGCAAAGGGGGAAGTCAGACATTATAGGCATGTCATTGGGCGGCTTCACCAGGAAACTGCAGTTTCACACTTCTCAGGGAGGTAGATACATGCCCAGTAAAGGTGAAGGTGCAGGGAAGGTGCTTACTGTCAGTCACACCTGGGAACAGAAGTCATTGGCCAGAATGGACTTGGCCACCGAAAGCACTTGGAAATTTGGGAATACATAATCCTGTAAACAAAGACATTTGCTCTTTTGGGACTGTTTTGCTCCAGGTGCGCTCTCCTGCTTCCTTGCATTTGCCCATATGGCCCATGACCATGCAGACACCACACACAATGGATTAATGGACTGCAGTAGAAAACACAAGCTAAACTAGCCTGATGCTGGACTGGGCTCGGCTCTAACATGGAAAGGAAACTCTGGACACTGGTTCTGATTTTAGCTCTACTGAAACTCCAGCTACACTTCTATGACTGGATTAAGGGAAATGTAACTTTGGAACCCCAGGGCTGTAATTCCATGGAAATAAAGCATTCTACCATATCTTATCCTTGAGTGGGAGCTTCCAGAAATAATTATTCTAGTGGTATCCCAAGAAACCCACTCTCACAACCAACCAGGGGAGATAAGCCCCTCTCTTCTCCTGTAACAACCTAATAAAATTTCACCAAACAGGCCACTATAACTTAGAAACAGAAGAAATGACAAACAATTTTAAACATTTAATCTCAACCTTGTATTCTTCAATTGGAAAATAAGTTTCTTTACAAGGTGACTTTAAAAGAATCACTGTCTTGGCATTATTAATAATCACTATTTTCTAGTCAAGTCTTTAAAAGACTTTTCTCATTCATAAATAGCAAACATTTAGGAATATGAAATATTTCAGACAGAGAGACAGTAAAATAAAACACCCATGTATCCATGAACCACTTAAGCAAACACAAACATCAAGTTTCGTGGTAGATTCCTTTGCTATTCTGTGTATAGCATTAGTAGGTCCGGCACATCTTACTTCTAGAGTTATTCATCGTTGTGACCTTTGAGTTCTGACATCCCAAACTACTTGCTCTTCACTAATTACAAACTGGAGGCAGGCTTATGACCATTACTTAGCAAGTATGATTCTCCTGCTACCTGCCTTTTAAATCTTGCTCTGTTGGATGATAGTCAACATGTGGATTAAAAAAGAGTCCCAATTATCTTCAATATTATTAATATTTCATGTAATCACGGTGCGTTTCCACCTTTTTAAAAATTAGCTGCCCATTATTTGGTCTATTCTCTTAACTTCTGAAGTTCAAATGAAACATGATGGCCCACAAATACACACGGTGATGGAAAAAGGAGGGCTTTTTTTGGATAATCTTCCGGGCCTGACTTAACAGCAAAATGCAAATCAGACTCTACATTATTAAAATTTTCACTAAATGTCCTGGGAAAGCCTGATGAATTTAAAATGTACACATGCCCAGCTGTGCATCACAGTCATACCATCTTGTTGACTCTAGTGCACCAGACCTGAGTTAAAAACCACACCTCTGCTCCTCACCAACTGTGAAAGGGGTTGTGAGTTATTGACCCCCTCCCTAAGCCTGTTTCCTCCACCTAAATTGGAGATAGTAATTCTATCACCTGCCCCTTAACAGTTCTATTGATTAAATGAAACAATCCAAGGAAAGTGCTTAGCTCAGGGCTTGACACAAAGAAAGCATTCCGTATGTTACCATGGTCATCATTAACATCAGTGTTTTGAGACAGCAGGAAAATAAATCTCAGGAAACAGGTCAGAGAACTGGGATGGCAATTTAGAGAAATGTTGGACAGGCCTGGGAAGCTGCTGAAGGCTGGCCACTTGAAGCTAAAACTTGGATTGATTAGGACTATGATTTTCCTCTCCATTTGAATTTTAACTAGAAATAGAAGATACTGATACAGCATCAAAGGAGCTGAAGGAAGAGGGTACGAGGATCTGAAATGCTTTGTATTTCCTTCACTGTGGATGCTTCTGCTTTCTGCTAACACTGCACAATATCCAGAAGGGAGGTTTTCAACCTTCACATGAACATCACCCAGGACTTCAATTCAGTAGAAGATGGGAGATGGGGGAGGGGAGAGAGGGCATGCAGAAATCTGCTTGTTAAAATGAGTATCCAAAAAGGGACATCTGTAATATTTTAAACAAAAATTAAAAAAATAATTTTTTAAACAATAAAAATATAAAATAAAGAGTATAAAATAATAAAATAAAATAAATGAGTTTCATGCTCACTGGCTCATCCACATTTTGGGAAACACTGATTTGGAATGTACTGGACGTCAATCCTGTAGCTGAACCTTCTTTACCCCCAATTAGTAAGGCTGTTATCACACCTTTTCTTTAGTAGACCTTTGATAACCAAAAATTTTAAACCTGAAACTTATTAAACCACAAAATCTCAACAGTGGCAGAGAATGCCCAGGTCTCCTGGTTTAACATCCACATAATGATTGACCCCCACCCATGGCTGTATCCCCACTTCACATTCACCCACTGCTTGAACGTCACCAATAACAAGGATCTCACTCTTTCCCACGGATATCCATTCTTTCTTTAGGCAGCTCTACCTGTTCAAATATTCTTTCTGGTATTGAATAGAAACCTGTCTACCTTTGATTTCCAGTTGTTGGTCCTACACCTAATTCACAGGACTACAGAGCAAGTCACAAGCCTAAGCCTTCCCCACACTAGCCATTAGAATATTTGAAGATAGTTGCTATGACCCTGTGTGCTGTCTTCTTCATTATCCACATTCAAGAACAAAGGAAAACTAAAAAGAAAAGTTGCAATCAAAACCTTTATCAAACACCCAGATATACCAGTCAACTTGGAAGGTATAGGTTATGCTCCTATGCTATTTGTCCAAATCACTAAGGCCAGAGATGATTTGTTTTGTTTTTGAATACATTGACGGCACCACAGTACGACAATAATAACAAGTCAATCTGTTAATTATCCCAAAAAATTCCCCCAAAATACTGGTAAAAAATTAGACTTTAATGGGAATGAATCAATAGTTTGATTTTAACACAAATTCCACAATCTTTACTATGAAGTTGTAACTGTGGAGCCAAGACAAGAAGATAAAGAATTCAGTGATGGGAAATGGCTCACATAGATCCATACTCAAAGGGAAATGGAGTCTCAAGATTCATTCATGTAGTCAAGAGATTAACTTCACTGAGCATTTACCCATCAACAGTACAAGAGCCTATGTGAGACACAGACACTCATAAAAAAGACTAAAAATGGTCCCATTCTTAATGAATGTCCAATACAGCCAGGGAGCTAATAGTCAATTCTTACACTAAGAGCTGGTCCTTGTAACTACACAAAGAGCTATAAAAAGAACTATAAACCAAAAAAAGCTGTATTTGAAATGGCAGATATCTCTTAGTAGATAGCAGCACCTTTTAGACCAGTTACTACACTGCCACTGAAACTTGGTTATGTGTGAAATTATATCCTGAAATGTTCTACCTACTTGATATTGTTAAACTCATCATTTGCACTTATCTACTCCAGACCTGATCACACAGCATTTTAGCAGTGGATTTTATCTGTTTCTATGTAACACTAGAGCACCTTGAAGGAAGGATTCCATCTTGTTAACCCTGTATCTCCAATCGTTTAGCATAGTATTGGCACATGGGAATAAGTATGTGCTGAATTCATGAGTGAAAATATTCTACCTTTAAGGAAAAACAAATTACATTCCATGTTAGTTTTAGAGGAAAAAGTGAGACTGTATTTAAACAAAGATACATTAAAGTAGATCATTCATTTGCCTACAAATTTCTAATTATCAGAATACTTTTGAAATACATGTACTGTAAACCCTTGATTTAACAAACCTCAGATTCAACAGACAAAAATTTCAGTCTATATGTCATATGTGAAGATTAACACCCTGTTAATTTTAAAATGCTTTTAAACAAGATTTGCTTAAAATTAAATTAACAGGTTACTTCTGTTATTAATTTCCTGTTATTTTTAACAAATTTTAGTGAATAGGTTCATATGTTGGAAAAAACACTGTAGTAATTTCTCTGACATAAATAAATATTACATATCTACAACTATAGTCTAAACTATGTTTGGGAATGATTAGCACGTGATCACACGGCATCTCGGGTAGTAACTGGTTCTGTTGTCATATGGTGTGATTTTCTGCAGCAGTTTTAACACTTGCTGGCCGATATTCCAACTTGCACTAAGCCACACCCCAGCCTTGTGCATTTGTTTAATCAGGGTGACTGGTGAATGCACCCACAGTACTAAAAACAAAACAAACCCTGCTGATGGTAGAAACTATACCCATAAGGGGGCACCATTGAGCTACGCTTCTCCAATCACCTGTAAAGAGTAGTAATATCTAACAAGGGTTTACTATGTGCCAAGCACTGTTCTAAATGCTTTGAGCGTACACCGTGAAAGCAGTATGGAGCTACGTCAAAAAATTAAAAATGGAACTGCCTTATGAACCAGAGATTCCACTTCTGGGTATTTATCCAAAGAAACCTGAAACACTAATTTGAAAGAACTTATGCACCCCTGCGTTCATTGCAGCATTATTTACAATAGCCAAGATTTGGAAGCAGCCCAAGTGTCCGTCAGTAGATGAGTGGATAAAAATGCTATGGTACACCCTGGCCAGATGGTTCAGTTGGTTGGAGCATTGTCCTGTACACCAAAAGGTTGTGGGTTCAATCACCAGGCAGGGCACATAGCTGGGTTGCTGGTTCCATCTCTGGTATGGGAGGGAATGGATCAATGTTTCTCTCTTACATCAATGTTTCTCTTTCTCTTCCTCTCTCTAAAACATATCCTCTGTGAGGATTAAAAAAAGAAAAAAAAAAAGCTGTGATACATTTACACAATGAAATACTACTTGGCATAAAAAATAAGGAAATTTTAACCTTTGTGACAGTGTGGATGGACCTGGAGAGCATTTTGCTAAGTGAAATAAGCCAGTCAGAGATAGGCAAGTACCATATGACTTCACTCATATGTGAAATCTAATGAACAAAATGAACTAACAAACAAAATAGAGATAGAGAGCAGGCTGACAGCTGTCACAGGTTGGAAGGGGGTGTGGAGGAGTTGAGCAAAACAGGAAAAAAAGAGAAAAAACTCTTGAACTCTGCAACAGTGTGGTGGTGATTGCTGGGGAAGGGGGAAGTGGATGGGAAAAGGTGGAGGAGGATATGGGGGGATAAATGTAATGGACTGAGATGACTTGGGGTGGTGAACACAATACAGTGTACAGATGATGTATTGTAGAATTGTGCACCTAAAACCTACATAATTTTGTTAACCAGTGTCACCCCAATAGATTCAATGAAAATGGAAATTTTTAAAAATAAATGCTTTGAGTGTATAAACTAATTTAACCCTCCCAGCCTAGGAGGCAGGCAGGATGGCTATTTCATTTTACTATGAAGAAACTGGGGCATAAAGCAGTTAAATCACTTGCCTGAGTTTACACAGCCAGCGAGCAGTGGAGCTGGGATGCAGCTTGCACAGTCCGGCTCTAAAATCTGCTCTTTCAGCCGGGCCGGCTTGGCTCAGCAGTTGAACATCAACCTATGATCCAGGAGATCCCGGTTCAATTCCTGGTCAGGGCACATGCCCGGGTTGTGGGCTTGATCCCCAGTAGAGGGCGTGCAGGAGGCAGCTGATAAATGACTCACCACTGATGTTTCTATCTCTCTCCCTCTCCCTTCCTCTTTCTGAAATCAATTAAAAAATATATTAAAAAATAAATAAAAATAAAATCTGCTCTTTCATCCACTATGTGATACTGTCTCTCTAATGTTACTATTCTTGCATGAACAGCAAAGTCAAACTGAAAACATTCCTTCATCATTACATTTGAAAACCAGTTATCATAAACTTTTCCTAGTTTGTGTGTCTGGCTTTAACTTTAAGTATTACATTTAAATTATATTCAGAAGTAAATAAAATTACATTTATAAAATAGGACCTCTACCTATAATGGGATAGAGTTTATTTCACAAGGTAGTTAACACCACAATGATAAAATTAAATTTAACAGAATGCAAAAGGTAAAGAAGTGGACATAAAAAAATAGGCAAATTTATATTGAGTTTGAAGTTACAGTTTTTTAATAAAATCAGACATTAGCATTAAATGGATAATGCTGTCACGAGACACACAGTAAATCCCATTACAAAGGTGACTGGTAGAAATTGTCCTTGATAAATAAGGCAAAGAATATTTGCGCTGCTGACCTGCTCTTCTTCCCAGCCTGAAAAGAACCAGTGAACTTGTTAGGTGTATTTCAACACAAAATTAAAATACTGTTGCATTGCTCTACACTTCTGATCCAAATCAGACAGACTGCATCAAGGAAGACACTTGGAGCTCCCGCTTAAATAGAACAGGGAGTGCTCATACAGTCACTGTGGTCTCAGTTCTTGCTAGTTCTTCTTAAACAGTAAAAGTTGCAGAAAGACTAGTTTTTGCTCTTTAAGAACTCTAACAAGTGCCAAAATAGAGCCCTGAAGTTTAAAAATTAAACAAAAATGAGCTGCAAAAAATCTAATTCTAGGTAAAGAGAAATGTCATTTGAAAATTAATTTCAATTACCAGTAATTAACAAAGAATATTCCAATATCCCAATATCTGTACCTGTTAAAATACATATTTGAGGCTAGAAACAGTATGTTTCACAAAGATTTTGAAAAGAATTAATATATTGGTATAGAGAATAACAAAAAATTATAGCTCAATAAAACTGGAGAACAAACATTTTAAAACAGAATTTTTAAAAATTGTGTTTACTTTTGAACAACGGTTGGTTACTTACTTTATTGTCTTTTTGAAGCCATTTGATAAACTTAACAGAAGACACAACTTTAATTCACTTTACCCAAAATACTCAGAAGATACTTGAAAACACACACCCCCATATATTAGAAGGTACTATGAAGCTAGGAAAGTGCACAAAGAAAGACAAAAGACAAACAGGTGGGCAGGATGAGTAGCAGAATAGTTCATTTCAGTGGTAACTTATGAAACTCTGTTAAAATGATGGTGTAAGGACACTGGCATGTGATAAGGATGGAGTCAGTAATTTTCATTGACTTGTGGATATAATTAAGCTCTGATTTTATCAGAGATTTGAGAATTCTGTCATTATCTTTCTCAACAATTCTAGTATGATGTGTTTGTTTCCTACAGAAGCTCCTATTATCAAATGATAACTGTCAACACAAAAACTAGTTGAAAATATCCCCAAGAGGAAGTGATAGCAGAGAAAGGGGGTAAGTAGAGCACTTTTCTTTTGCCTTTTGTGTGTGTGTGTGTGTGTGTGTACGCACGCATGTGCTTAAAATAATGAATATGAATTTGATAAAACCAGTGCCTTTCAGTGACTCAGCACAAAAGTGGGAAGTAGAAAAATGAATCTGTCATCTCTCCCTCCTCCCCTCCCCCTCCCTCTCCTCCAGGCACCTCCTGCATTTTTTCCTGTCCCTCTTCCCTCCCCCTGGCATGCCTTCATTCCTTCCGACTCTAGTGCTCCCAGGTTCCTCCTGTTCTAGAACAAAAGTCAAATAAGCCCTGAACATTTTTGTACGGATTACTCTGAATCCATCACACCCCAAATTATGGTATATTAGAATATTTCTGGTCAAGATGGAAATGCTCCATAGGTATAAAGACAAATGTCAGTAATTATCTAATTCACAGGTAAAAATAGTCTAAAAACATTTAAAGTAATTTTTGAGCTGCAAAAACATGAAGCCAATATTTCATTATCTTATACAGTGTCCTGATTTCCTTATATGCCACAATATGCTAACTCCCTGGGATTCCCTCTCAGTGGATCTGAAATTTAGAGACCTGTAGAAGAACAGTGCTTCAAGGAGCAATTTCAGCCACCAGTAATGTATATTTAGTAAATTACATTTTGGACCTCTGACCCAGTAACAGCTATGTGTCTGACTATTCCACCTGAAAAATTAACAATGTTTCACCTTAGCAGTTTTCTCAGTGGTTAGAGCGTCCACCCGCACGCAGACTGAAGGGTCCCAGGTCCGATTCCCGCCAAAGGCACAAACCTAATTTGCGAACTCAATCTCTGGCCCTGGTCAGCGCTCAAGCAGGAGGCAACCAATTGATGTCTCTCTCAAATCATCAAATCATGTTTCTTTCTCCCTCTCCCTTTCTCTCTCCTTCTCTCTCTCTCCTCTCTCTCCCTTCCACTCTCTCTGAAAAACAATGGAAAAAATATACTCTGGTGAGGATTAAAAGAAAAAAAATTTAACAATATTTCACTAGCCCAGGCTGGCTGGTTCAGTTGGTCGGAGCTTTGTCCCCTACACCAAAAGGTTGCAAGTTCGACTCCAGTCAGAGCACAAACCTAGTTTTGGAGTTTAATCCCTAGCCTGGGCACATATGGGAGGCAACTGATTGAAGTTTCTCTCTCTCCCTTTCTCTCTCTCTAAAAGCAATAAACATATCCTCAGGTGTGGATTTAAAAAAACAATATTATTTCACTAAACTGAGTAAGATTATACCAAAAAAATCCAATTCCTTCTAAAAATATATTGTACAAAGTATTTAATTTGGCTGATTAATATTTATTACACTTTTATTATTAGGACCAATAAATATTTACATTTGTTGATCTTTGGTGCATTATGTATACACTGTAGAACTAGAATTTTAACAAATATGTTATATAAAATGAAAATTAAATTATTCATTTTTATTCCCTGCATTATCTAAAATTGCTGAGTACAACTGGCCAACTGAGAAAAGGCTGGATTCAAAAAAATTTTTTGTGGAAATAAATACCGTGGGATTGATACAATCAATTTCCAATGCTGACAGATGGTTCATTCATTTGAGAAACTATTTATGACAAAGACCAGCACTTGGATCTTACCATTAGTCAGGATATTCTAAGGAATTAAAACTAATTTTAATATCCAAGTCAAACAATTATACAGGTAAAATTATTTCTTTTACCTCAAGTTATAATGTTGCCCAAGTAAAATAAATTTTTGAGAGGGATTACCCATTTTTTGTCTTGTGTAATCTTTTCTACAACATCCATTGATGTCAAAAGCTATCTTTACCTTCCTTCCAAAATCACAAAAGTAAAGTTATACTTAGTAAAACATAACTACTAGACGGGTATTTTAAAAATGCTTCTCATACTGACAGCTATCTCTCCTGCCTGGCTATGATGAACCTCCAATATCCCAAGAGCCCCATGTTTAGCCCACTTCAGTTTTTCTGAAGTTCCTTCTTATCAATATATTTACCTTTAGTTTCAGTAGTTCCCTGATTCAGGACTAGCATTGACTTGTCCTTTGGTTACCAATGGGAAGAAAGATCTTGTTATTTGAAAGTATTTGTCTCAATTAATTTTTCTTAAACTCAGATCTATGAATCCACAAAGACATGTTCTTAGGGTCTGAAAGTCCTCTTCAAGAATTTTCATATTGTGATTTCCTTTTACTGATAATCTGGAAGAGATTATCTAGACAAATCGAATAATCACTCTATAACCAAGTACAGCCTTGGGATTTTAACGGCCTTGTATGCGTTTAAGTTTATGATCGAACTGGCCCCAAAGAGGACTTCTTTAATTGTCAAGTGGCTACCAAGGAAAGAACAGGTTGACTTAATACATAATCGATTCATTGTTGCTGAATGACAATTTGGTACACTGGGTGAATGTAGGTTTTGTGGTTACTGGATCCTCATTCAGCAAGCAAGAACACACACATGCCAACTCAACAGTACCATATTTATGGTGCAAGCCAAAAGTTGGTTTTAGTAAAAAAACATTCACCAGGCACATTAATGTTGTTAATTTGAACATTATTGATTTTAGGGTTATGTTTGCATTTTCCTCGGGTGTCTGTTTTTGTTTTATGGTTGTACATGAATTAATAAGGATAAAGAATTTTAATTGGGTTTTATGTTTCTATCTTTAAACATTATGATAAAAACAACTTAATTCAATTTCCAAAGTGTACAAAGAAACTCATACTACTCAGCAAGAGGAAGACAAACAACCCAATTAAGAAATGGGCAAAGGACTTAAATAGACACTTCTCCAAAGAGGACATACGGATGGCCAAGAGACACATGAGAAAATGCTCAACATTGCTAATCATCAGAGAGATGCACATTAAAACCACAATGAGGTATCACTTCACACCTGTAAGAATGGCTGCCATTAACAAATCAACAAACAACTTGTCCTGGCGAGGGTGTGGAGAAAGGGGAACCCTAGTACGCTGCTGGTGGGAATGCAGACTGGTGCAAACACTGTGGAAAATAGTATGGAGGTTCCTCTAAAAATTAAAAATGGAGCTGCCTTTTGACCCAGTGATCCCACTTCTTGGAATGTATCCTAAGAATCCTGAAACACTAATCAGAAAGAATATATGCACCCCGATGTTCATAGCAGCACAGTTTACAATAGCTAAGATCTGGAAACAGCCCAAATGCCCATCAGTAGATGAGTGAATAAAAAAGCTGTGGGACATTCACACCATGGAATACTATGCAGCTGTAAAGAAGAAGAATCTTGTACCCTTTGGGACAGTATGGATGGACCTGGAGAAAATTATGCTAAGTGAAATAAGCCAGGCAGAGAAAGACAAACATCACATGATCTCACTTATACATGGAATCTAAAGAACTTAATAAACTGATGAACAGAATAGATTCAATGACATGGAATCTTAGATCAGACTGACGAATGTCAGAGGGATGGAGGAGGGCCGGTGGGTGGAGGGGGAGAGAGTAACCAAGGAATTAATATGCATATATGCACAACCCAAGAACACAGACAATGGTGTGTAGAGGGACTGGGGAGGGGGATGGAACGGGGTGGAACGGGCCATTGGGGAGAAAAAGGGACATCTGTAATATTTTAAACAAAAATAAAATTTAAAAATTAAAAAAAACCAAAAACAATAACTTAATTCAGCCCGGTGGAATTTACAAGAATTTTCTTCTTCTAAAAGAGTTCCATATATTATTTAAGGTTGAGAGACATTGATCTAATTGATTCATTTTATATACCCTGTGTTATTTGTTGAAACAAGTCTTGTGCTTTAAAAGTCCAAATTGCTTTGGCTAGTAAATTTAAGTGAAATCAGCTAAAACAGTCATATCACTATGGTACATGCCATAAAAGGGTTCAAAAGAAAGTGGGGAAAGTTCAAAGGAAGCACATAAGCTAAAGACTCACTTTAGGACATGTGTCTTAATACACAGAAAAGAACCAGAGAAAGGAAGGAGTGATATCCCACCCCCTAGATACTGGTTTAAAAATGCAAAGCACAAGTAGATTTTACACCTTCTTGACTTTGTAGTAGTTCAGAGAACACATGAAGTGACATGAATCAGAAATTAATTTTGTGTCAAACTCAATTTTAAATAGGCTATTATAGAATAGACCAAAGGTAAGGTATTATGATTTGTTAAGGTAGTTTTTTTCTTTCCCTTTACTTTGTGTCTTCGTACAAATAAGTTTACTTATATGAAAGTGTATGTTAGCTGCATTGTCTTTTACTTTTAAAAATAATTTTCATTTACATCAAGCAGTTCTAAGTCAAAACCAGGAACTCAGCATAGTGGCTCCTTTACCATTTTGCAGTGAGGTAGCTGAAGAGCAAAATAGGGAAGGTCATACAGTGAGTGGTCCCCTTTACCTTTGAGTCTATACCCTCAATTGTTTTTTATATCTGATGTACTTAAAACTTTTATAAAATGTTTGTGAAATAAGGTGAGGGCATGGAGAATTAACATTCTTCATTCGCAAGAGGAAAAACACCACTCACCCATTGGCCAATTGTCATACACGTGCTTTGCAATGTCAGAGGCAGAATCATTTGGGGAAAACAAGAACTCTTTTTTCTTCCCACTTACCAAGATGAGGCGCAAATCTATCTGAAAGAAGACAATGATGCTTTTAATATAAACCTTGAAATTTTAAAGTAAATAATGACTCAGTTTTTCATTTCAGTCACATTCTAAATTATTACTAATACCATTTTCTCATTTTTATTTACTTAAATTCTGTAAAAAAATTTAGAGAATGGGAATTTGACATATGATCTTATTTCCGATATTTAATATATATGAGGGGGAGTAGATATATTTGCCACAATACATGAACAAAGAAAAACCAAAATTTATTATGCATTTAAATGTAACTATTCCAACAATGTTCAGAATTGGTCTTTTACGGGTTATCACTAATAGTATAGAATGCATACTTTCCATTGAAAAACTAATTTAAAAAATGGCGACTCTACAGATCACTCACTAAACAGAAAAAAGAAATTTAGTTGACAATCTACTTCTTAGAAAAAATAGAAAACAATAAATTAAATACAACTTTCCATTCTATAAAAATTATTCGAACCTGAACAAATTAACCAGAAACTATAATTTTAAAGACCTTTATTATGGTTAAAGAGGAATCAATGATAGTAGTTACTTTAATCCCAAATGCATGGTCATATTTTCTTGGGAGGGGGAGGAGGAGCTATGTATGACAAAGAACACAGGTTCTCAGTGAAAAACCTAAGGTGAATAATAGAATTAAAATTTTTGAGATCCACTGGATTTACATTTTCAAGTTAATATATATTTGCTTATATGCCATTCTTAACACATTTTCCAAATCTTCATTTTTAATTTTTATCTTTAGTCATTCATTTCCCTACAAGTTACAGAAATACAAACATGGTTTTCTACACTTCTGGACCTGTTACAAGAGCAAAGACGACCTTCCTAAAAGTTGGGTCTGGTCCAGAGCTGAGCCCGAGGACTAGCCCAGCTTCTTTATGTATAAAGAACAGAGAATGTCATTGTGCCTATTTGAATTGTTCCAGTTCCCAGGTTACCCAAGCTCTCATCTGCAGTTACCAATATATTTTTTCTTATTAAAAAAAGACCAAAAAATCTGTAAGATGGCAAAGGCTACAATGAATAAATTGATGCCTGCTGGAGCACCATTAAGACACCAGGGCACTGATCTATCTACCACCAGCAGAGCCAATGCCATTCCCAAAGCCTCACCACTTTGAAAATGTATTAAAAGTTATAAAATATCTCATCTAGAAAAAGGCTGGCCAGGGCTTCCCAGGGTAGAGGGGAGTTCAGAACTGAGTCAGAAGCCAGCTGTAGACGCTGGAATGTAGCATCAAAGTGTGGATGCTTCAGCAGAAAGCCAGGCACTGCTTTATAGAAGCGGCACCAAACTGCAAGCCCATGAAGGTGGCCAGGTAGTCAGAAACTGCAGCTGTGGGGGAGAGTGCCCTTCAAAGGAACACTGCTGCTGGCACAGGTGCCTTCTGCGAAGACCAGTGATCCTGAATCTCCAGTGAAGGCTGCCAGCAGGGTCCTGGCAGGAACCACACTCCCCCTGTGAATAACTGAATCAGGGCTTCAGATCAATAGATATTTTGATACAAGTCCACAAAAGAATGTCCAAACCCATAGAAAAATTTTATGAGCTTATTTGAGCCAAAATTTTGATGACATGCCCAGAAGCAAGATCTCAGCAGACTGAGAAATGTTCAGGAAAATGGCAGTTTTGCTCTTTGCTTTTGGCAGTAGAATCAAAGGAAGAGACATAAGGAAGGTACATGAAATCTGTTGGAGGTAGATTAAAGAGATGGGAGAAAGCAAACGGGGAAATCTGGAGAATCAGATAAAAAGCAAAATGGAGACACATATTTTTACATAGGTGGGTTCAGGAGAATTAACATCTAGCATTCGCAGCACACAGAGGTGGTGTGTGGGCAACAAGGTAACGACGAGGGGCTCTGCAGCCTGTGCTGCGGTGCCTGTGGTTATACCTTCTCGGGGCCTGGAAAAGAAAATTACTCTGACATTTGAAAGGTATGTGATCCTAGTTGCAAAAGAACAGTGGACAGGGCTCACTTAAGGCAAAGATTGACCTTTTGCTAAGGAAGCTACAGGCCTGGAGCGTGACTGTCCACGATGACCTGGCCAGTTAGGAATTTATGACCAGACCATCCTATATGGTCACTCTGGGTCACTGGGCTTGTCATGCTTGTTGAGTAACCCCTGAGCTTGTTGGGTCTGCTATACTGCTCCCTTTTTGTTCACATGGGGTACCTGGAGGGATAAGGCAGGGTTGTCAGACAGGGACATACAGCAGACCCCTCCCTGGTCCTGCACAGTCCAGGAGGAGTACAGCTTGGCTGCTCCCCTGCCCAAGGCCCCACACTTTAATATTGACAACTCATTCCACATGGCCAGAAGAAGCCCTCTCAGGACAGATTTGGCCCATGAGCCTTCAGTTTGTGACCTCTGCTTTTTTTTTAAGTAAACTTTTTATTGATACAAAATAAACACACACAAAGCCATTAAAAACTTTTTAGAAAAATAAAAGAATATATGGTATTTGGGATTTTTCTATCATTAAATGTGAGTTCAAAATAAATTTATCCTTGGGTTGAAGTTAATTTCAAAATTGAAAATAGCCTTCTTAAAAATTATGAAAGCAACATCAACTCATTTTAGAAAAATCTGATAATAGAGACAAGTATAAAGAAGATAATGTTCGCCCCACCGGCGTGGCTCAGTGGTTGAGTGTCAGCCCATGAACCAGGAGGTCACGGTTTGGTTCCCAGTCAGGGTGCATGCCCAAGCTGCAGGCTCAATCCCCAGTAGGAGGTGTGCAGGAGGAGGCCTATAGATAACTCTCTCATCATTGATGTTTCTATCTCTCTCCCCCTCTCCCTTCCTCTCTCTGAAATCAATAAAAACATACTAAAAAGAAAAAAAGAAGATAGTGTTCTACACCTGAAATGAACACAATGCTATATGTCAATAATACGTCCATTAAAAAAAAAAGAAGAAGAAGATGGTAGAGATCAAAGTAATCTTTCAGTGAGAGATGCCCAAAGGTGTTAGAATGTAAAGAACCAGATAGCGAAATCAGGGCATCTGACACAGTAAAGTAACCCTATGTTTGGTTTAAAGAATCAGGAAAGTTCTTAAAGTTTCTCCTGATTCCAGGTGTTAGAATCCTAGGAGGAAATACTTAACGGATTTCTGAATAATTTTTAAGTTTATAACCAATGATGACTGAAATTTAATTTTTTTTAAAATGATTTTTGAGACACATTTTCTTCTTTTGGGAGAGGGTTATTGATTTTAACTTCGTAAAAGAAAATTAATATATACATTACAGTGGTCATTTCCACAATAGACTTCTGGCAAACAGGGTAAAGAAAGATATGTAGTTCCTAATATCAGAGAAGCAGCATTTGAAATATGATACTCATGCTGGGAAATGATAAGATTCTTTTGTTATGATTATGACTGGCTGTACTGTTTCAAAATAGGTCCAGAAATTCTTTGACACTCCTCTCCCCAAAGGTGTAGCCCAATTCCCCTCCAACTGAATGTGGACAGACTAAGTGACTCTTATAACTCAGAATGAGGCAAAAATGATACGGTGTGACCAATGACAATTGGTCACAGAGTCATGGCAGCTTTTCCTTGCTTTCTCTTGTGAATCACTCACTAGGGGAAGCCAACTACTTTGGTGAGGACCCCAAAGGCCTTACCCAGCTAAGCCACTCCCCAATCCACACAGACACTAAGTAGGACGTATGTGGTTATGGTTCCAGTCGCTGAGTTTTGAGTAATCAGTTGTGTGTTTTCATCCCCATGAAAACTCCACACAGCCTCAGACACACCCACAGCAAGGCCACAGAAGAAACACTTCAGGTGTCATGTTTCAGGAAATAACCTAAATTGGAATTTCTATCTTCCTTCATTTTCTGTCTCCCTTATTCTATGTCTGCACCCAGATAGACAGAAATCATGCTTTAGAAGAGAAGACATCCATATTCATTCATTTGTCCACTCAATAAATACTTTCTCAGAATCTGATGTGTGTCCGACACATTTTCTTTTGAACTACAAATAAAAGTAACTGTATTGAGGCTGGGTTTGGGGTACAGGGTATGAATATTCTTACAACTTTCATTTTCTGTTTAATTGACCAGTGAAACTGTCCCTGAGGCTGCCTTTTTGTCCCTAAGCAGATATTCTAGGCTGTTTGAGCAGTAATTCAGAGGAGGCAGTAATGCCATCTGTCACCCCCAACCTGGGCAGAGGTTCACTCTCTGTATTGTCCCCAGAGGCTCTGTCAACAGCCATCTGGCCCCATACATCTGAGCATCTGATGTATGAATGCATGACCTGCCTGAGGCCACTGGGAGCAGGGTGGAGCTGGTCACCTTCAATGTGACAGCCCAGGTTTCCAGCTCACCCAGAGCCATTGTGAGGTTGCTTCCCTCATTCTTCTGCTCAGTGTGAGTGGAAGTTGCCAGGGCCACTCTGTGGACCTTGCAGTGGAGTAGGGCTTGGCTAGACCCCCGCCCTCCCCTTTAAAAAGTGTGCTTCCAAGTAACATTTCATTTATGGGAACTCTTCTGTGGACTGACTTTGGACCAACTGGTTCAGTCCCTTCCACCCTGTCACCTGTGTCTAATAAACACACTTTATCTGCATCATGTCATGGATCAAAGTGGAGGAAGATCAGGGTAAAACACACTGCTGTTGAGGCAGATCATGAAAAGTGCTTCTTCAGTTCAAAATACCGACTCCTCATTGTTGGGCTCACCGATGGCCTCCATGACGTCACACCCTAGTACCTGGAGCTTGATAATGTGACCTTATATGGCAAAAGGGACTTTGCAGAAGTGACTAAGTTATGGATCTTGAGATGGAGAAATAACCCTGGCTGATCCAAGTGTGGCCTAGCCTAACCGCCAGTTCACTTATAAGAGGGGGCAGAGGGACATTTGACAGTAGCAGAGTGAGGAGATGTGACCACAGAAGTGGGTGTTGACTGGAGTGCTGTGACCAGGAGTCAGGAAATGCCACAGCCTCCAGAAATGGAAGAGGAGTGGGTTCTCCCCTGGGGCCTCTGGAAGGAACCAGCATTGCCAACAGCTAGGCATCAGCCCAGTGACACTGACCTCTGCCCCCAGAACTGTCTGAGGATAAATCTGTGTTGTTTTAAGGCACTGAGTTTGTGGTGGTTGTATAGCAGCCCCAGGAAACTAATACATTCTCTCTGGCCAGCATCCCTTACTCAGTTATGGTTCCCCCAGGCATGTAGGTGTGGTGCAGTCCCAGTTTCCACTTAGCACACCAGCTGGTCCAAAAATGGCAGAAATTCAACTGCCCTCTGACTGCTTACTTCTGCCTTTTACACTTCTTTTTGGAGAACCTCAACTGACCCTTCCTGTTCCTCTGCTTGGTGTCCCCTCACACCTCATCTCTCAGAATTCATCTCAACTATTTTTTAAAACCTGTTTAGAATTAAATGTAGAGATGGTAAAGTCAATGAGAGCAAAGACTTAGTCCTTTTGTGTTAAGTTTAGGTTTTGTATCCATTGAGAATCTGTATGTGTATGGATACACACACACATGTGTGTGTGTGTGTATATATATGTATATATATATATACACATATGTCCCCTTAAATCAACATTGTGGGCATATAAGTAACATATGATAAATCTATTTTAAGGTGCAGTTTATTGAATTTTGAAAAAATGTCTATACTGTGTAACCACCTGTAGTTTCCTTATCTATTTTGCAGTCACTCTTTCCTTAATCTGACCCCAGGCAATCCCTGACCTGCCTTCTGTCAGTGTTACCTCTCTGGATATTGGGTAGGTAATGTATTTGTCATCTTTAAGGGAATCTGGCATATTAAAACATCTGGCAAGCCCGGCCGGGCTTGGCTCAGCGGTTGAGCGTCAACCTAGGATCCAGGCGATCGGGGTTTGATTCCCGGTCAGGGCACATGCCCGGGTTGCCGGCTCCATCAATAACTTTCTCATCATTGATGTTTCTCTCTCTCTCTCCCTCTCCTTTCCTCTCTCTGAAATCAATAAAGATATATTTAAAAACAACAACAACAACAACAACAAAAAACATCTGGCCAGCCCTAGCAGGTTTGGCTCAGTAGTTAGACTGTCAACCCATGAACTGAAGGATCCCTGGTTTGATTCTGGCCAAGGCTATGTACCTTGGTTGCAGGCTAAATCCCCAGCCCCAGTGGTCAGGGCACATGCAGGAGGCAACCAATTGATGTGTCTCTCTCACATCCCTGTTTCTCCCTCTCCCTCTCTCTTTCTCTCTCTCTTTTACCCTTCTACTCTCTCTGAAAAGCAATGGAAAAAATATCCTTGGGTGAGGATTGGAAAAAAAAAAAATCTGGCAAAATAGGTTTTTATTTTTATGCAAAATGTGTAATTAATTTTAGACTTGTAGTTAAAAAGTTTAAGAGCATATGACTAAGTTTGTAAATGATATTGGAATATATATAAGAATTTCAAAGTTCCTATATTTATTTATAATTTTGATTCATTAGAATTCATAACAGTTCTGAAGAGTTGTTACAGCCTGGCCAGCATGGCTTAGTAGTTGAGCATTGACCTATGATCCAGGAGCTCGAGGTTCAATTACCTGGTCAGGGCACATGCCCAGGAGGCAGCCAATCAATGACTCTCTCATCATTGATGTTTCTATCTCTCTCTCTCCTGTCCTCTCTCTGAAATCAATAAAGACATAAAAAAATAGATAAATAAATCTTTCATCTCAAATTTTTCCGTTTAAACATTTGCTTCTGATATCTGTAACAACTCTTTATTTTTTTATTATTTATTATTTTTTTATTTATGTCTTTATTGATTTCAGAGAGAGGAAGGAAGAGGGAGAGAGAGCTAGAAACATCAATCATGAGAGAGTCATTGATTGGCTCCCTCCTGCATGCCCCCTACTGGGGATCCAGCTGGCAACCGGGACCTGTGCCCTGACTTGAAAGCAAACCGAGATCTCCTGGATCATAAGCTGATGCTCAACCGCTGAGCCACCCTGGCCCGGCTGAAGGATTTTATCTAGTAACACTAAATAATTAAATAAAGTATTAATGGGAGGAAAAAGCCTAAACTGAGAAGAGACCTAATCTCATCAGGTTAATTTTTTTAAAGAATGTTTGAATTGCATCCACAGTTTTTATTCTAGGTGTTCTTGTGTGAGAAATCTATGATCTAGCCACTTAAAGATCAGAGAAATCCAAGGAATATCAGAATATTCTGACTTGCTATGTTTACCTTTCTCTCTCTCTCTTTTAACTTAAGTTATCTTTTTTGTCAATTTCATGGGGAAAAAGAAATAACTCAGCAAAATGAAGTTTAAAAAAGAGAAAGTGATTCTATAAGAGATGATTTAGAATTAAAAAGTGGACTTCGGTACTGTGAATGTAGTGATTGTGACCTTTTACTTTTACAGACTGTGCAGTGCCAACTGGATGACTGGGCTTCTAAATGCAGGGATGGAAGAACATAACTGCCTTATATATGACAAATTTAAAATAACATGTATAAATATAATAGGTATAGCACTTGTATTTAAAAATAAACTTAAGGATAAAAAAATATTCCTTTAAATTGAGAGGAAAATAGTTTCAATGAAATTTCCAAATAATTAACAGGTTAGAAAAATATATCTGGGATCTGGCCCAAAGGGAGAGGTGATTTCTGTTTCTGTTGACATTTGAGTGCTTACAATGATGGGTTGAACAGAGAGTGACCTTTCCCACTTCTGGCTGAGAGGGAAAAGGAGCCTCACCTCAGGGCCATGTATCCCTCAAAGAGCAACACCATGTAAGATGTGCTTTCATTTTTTACATGAATTAAAATTAGAATATTCACCTGCATATATACTGTAGGCTCTACTTCAGAATTTTACTTCTGTATAAATGATGGTTGTCAGGGAGCTGGATCTAATTTTACACCCTACCCAAGCTCTGAGTAGGCCAAATAGACTGTAGTCAACTGCAAAATACTGGCCTCTTCAAGACATATTGGAATAAAATCCAATTTTAAAATGCAATTTCTAAACACAATTATAGTCCCACTAACACCTCCAACCCCACTCAATATCAAATTGTGGTCCAAAAAAAAGTTTATCGTCGCTATTAACAGTCTCCAGGGTGGAACCTAAGAACCTGGACAAATTTCACACTCACCCAGCTAGCTGCATTTTCCCTGACTGTTAACTGCTATTGCATTTTCTAAACAACCACAGCTGCTCTGTCACAGTGCTGTTCACACTAGGACTTTCTAGTGGCCCTTCCCAGCTGGGAGAACTCAGCCTCACTGCCTGAAGCTTGAGAATCCCCTGTGTGTGAGCCCTTCTCTCCCAGGCATCACAGTGGCAGTACTTATGCACCAGCCCCAAGAGAACTGAGAAAACCGTCACTCAACTATTCTCCATAGGGCTTACCTCCCTCTCCTTTTCCATCTGCCTGAGAAAGGCTGCAGGACATGTGTGGGAAGTGAGGACAGTTCAAGCTGGGGAGATGGTCCAGCCCACACCACACCCATTAATGAACACATTCATGAACTAGCTGCTCACATTAGTCAGTCTTTTTATCACAAAAAGAATCATCAGGAAATTAAGGGAATCCATAAAAACAGGTGGATTCAATTGACAGAGTATGGCGTTTTGCAGAATAAGTACTAACTGCAATCAGTCGCTGTTGGAGGTGAAAAGTGTGACTAGGACCAGGCTCAGCACCACCACTGCTCATCAGTTCAGACACTGACTGAGACAGAACAGCGTGTGTGCAGGACAGAAAATTCTGTCATCTTTTAGCCACACCCACCCACTCAAATAGCCTTCCCTGTCACCAAGCAACCATCCTCGTGGATGACAAATCAGACAAGCACAGGAAATCACACTTACACAGGGAGTGAACCCAGACACTTTCATTTGCACTGTAGAAAGCAAACGGGCTGCCCACAAAGAATAGTTAGGAAATGTGAAGAGGTTCATTCGCACTGTTAAAAGGATGTAGTTCATTCATTCATCTGTATAAATAATTTTTCTGGCAACAGCAGTTAAATTTTAACTTCCCACTCAAAAACTTCAAGTATTTGAAAGGCACGTAAGTTTTTCCCTGCTTTTATTTCATTTGGTACATTCTCATAGTAGTGAGCTGACTCAGGAAGTCAAAGCATTTCTTTTAAAAGAAATTTTAAACCTTTATAAGTGGGAAATGGGACAAATAATCACTATGTTGGTCAGTATCCATGTAATAGTAATACATTTATTTTTTCCAAAAGAGAGAAAGTGGGGGAAATAGGTCTATCTGTAAAATTTAAAGCAGAAAATATCACTTAAAAACAAACACAAAGGAGCCCTGCCACATTATTGTTTCTGTTTCCTCAGCTGTTAAAAGTGATCTCAAGTGTGGCTGCATTTCCACCTGCTTTCTTCCTAGCCACCTCTGTGCCCTCACCCATGAATCTCTGCCTCTGGGGGAGCTGCTCATTGTCACTTGTCATGAAGCCTGCACTTGGATATCCTGGGCTTCACATGCAATTTCAGAATCTCAAACGACACTACATAGGCTTGCTCTAAGTCTCCTTTTGGTGCAGTTTGGCAAATATCCCAAATGAACTTCAACCCTGAGTTAAAAGTATCAAACAGACATAGGGCTAAGTGCAGCTATGGCCTTCTGGGCTGCCCAGAGGCTTGAGAGAGCTCAGGACAGAAAACCTAATGGCCCCAAATTGAAGTGACTGCAGACACCTGCCTCTTTATCACCGCAGAACAGTCCCCTACAGAGACAGAAACACCTTGGCCAGGTTCAGGGCTCTCGGGTTGCTGTGAGTATCTTTAAAGAACATCAGGCCCTGCACCCCACTTTGCCCCCATCCCCTATAGAAAGCATTGTGGTCCTCCCCACTCCACCTTCAGCATTAAGGACAGCAAGCACTGACACCGAAACCCAACCTTTTTGGTGATCTTCTCCCTCTCCCCAGTCCAGTGCTCTCTGTCACTCTAGGCTCTCAACCTGCTCAGTTGAAGTGCGCTTTGGTTTTGTGGCTAGAAAAGAGGTCATTATAAAGCTGTCTGGGGAGAATACCACTAGATGACCAAGTCATTGGGTCTTCCCTGACTGTTGTTGGACTTACTGGCCTTGCTTGACAGTCTGGGGTCTGTGGGTAGCAAAGGTGGCATGTGCATCTCCACAGTGGGGGGTCACTGCCTGCTGCCCCTCATCAGGAGTAACTTCCAATCTGCTCTCTCCCAAGATGCTGTGGTCCCCATTCTGCAACAGGACAGGCTCCTGAGGATTTGGCTGGGAGCTGCCTGGGAGGGAGGAAAGGAAGAAGATGTAGGTACAACTGGGGAGACATTCCTCACAGAAGTCTGTTGTTCAAGCTCCTGGTTGGCCCAATTCTGCTCTGTCATTAGCAAGTGATGGTTACTATGGTAGAATTTGTCAGGGTGGCCCTTCCCCTGGGTCTGGGAAAAAGCTACCACGTTGAAGTCTGTTGCTGGTGAAGAGGCCCTGGAAAAATGACGATTGTTGCCCATCCCAGGGAAGAGACAGAGTGAACGTAGGAAGGAGGGCACTCCACAGTACCAGTGTCTGTGGCCTAGTGGGAGGGGAGTGGGATCACATCCCCAGATAGTGCGGCCTCCGTCCTGGATTCAGGGTTTTCTGGGCAATAGTGGTTGGTCATGCCCTGTTTAAGCTTCTTCCAGCCCAAATGGTATATCTCCAGCACGTTGAGTAAGAGGGACAGGCAGGCCACAACCAGCATGAAAATGATGAAGATGGTCTTCTCCGTGGGCCTGGAGATAAAGCAATCCACCATGTTGGGGCAGGGCCACCGGTCACAGTGGTAGAGTGGCTTCAGCTGAAAGCCATACAGATAGTACTGTCCGACAATAAATCCCACTTCAAACAACATCTTAAAGATGATGTTGAATATGTAGGTCCGGAGCAGGGCCCCGGCAATGAGGACCTTTCCCTGGTCATCCCGCACTGGGGGCCTGTCCTTCTGGCCACGGTCACTCTCTCCCTTCAGCTGCTCTTCCTCCCGCCCTTTCTTCTTCTCTTCCATGCGCACGATGTGCAGCACGTGCCCCAGGTAGATGAGGGTGGGAGTGGACACGAAGATGATCTGCAGCACCCAGAAGCGGGTGTGGGAGATAGGGAAGGCTTTGTCGTAGCAGACGTTCATGCAGCCGGGCTGCTGGGTGTTGCAGGTGAAGCCTGACTGCTCGTCTCCCCATACTGACTCCACCCCTGCTCCCAGCAACAAGATTCGGAAGATGAACAGGACTGTCAGCCAGACCTTGCCAATGACCGTGGAGTGCTCCTGTGCAGTATCCAATAGTCTCCCCAGAAGGCTCCAGTCGCCCATTGCTCCAGACTGCCAGCCTGTAAGGGAACATGCTTCTTAATATTCAGGTAGTACAGGTGAGCTGTAGTCCAACTGCCCAGGTTAACCAAAAGTTAAACTATGCAGGGTTAGACCAAGGTCTACAGCTCTTATATAGTACTGAGCTATGTTACCCTACCTGGTATAGCAAAAATGAGACAAACACAGGCTACTTAACTCACTTTAGAGATGAGGAAACTGAATAAGGAAGAGAAGTGACTTTCCTAAGGGACACGATCTCTCCCAGCCTCCTAACTCCACCCTGGGCTCTTCCAGCCTCTGTCTCTACAGGAGCTCTGGGGCTTCCTGTGCAGCTGCCGATTCCTAATCTCGCCTGTCCTGCTCACGTGAAGTTAGGGCAACCTTCTCCCAAATTGTCACAATGCCCACTGCACCTTCTTAACTTCGGCCGTATTAAATTGTTGCCTCCTCCATCTTTCCCTTTCCTTTTGAATCTTTCTCTTTGCAAATGTTACATAAATGGTTCACTCTCTGTACGTCCTTGGGCAGGAGACCATGTCTCTATCTGTAAGGTGGGGACTGTGGTCATTCACAGTCAACTGCCTCTCGGATAGAGAGAAGTAAGACCCCTGGGCCCACTTTGTGAGGGTGACAGTGCTCCTTGGACACAGGGGATCCAGCCTACAAGGTGTCCTCTGTGTCACCTCTGTTCAAACGGGCCAGATGCTCCAAACTGGAACTAAAGACAGCATCGCTTTTCTCATGGCCAGTCTGTGCAGTAAGGAACGTGGGCTAAGCTCTGAGTATACATACAAGAATAAAGAAAACGATCATGTTGAATCTTTAAAGGCTTAAATATCCTAATTTTTTAGGAGTTGGTTTAAAGGCAAATAAACAAACAAAACTTTACTCCCTGTGATCTAAAAAAATAGGCGAATGTTAACGTTAACCTTCGTTTGCAGTAAACTTCCAGCTCTTCGTTTTGGTCATTTGACCTCTGTAGAGAAACCTTAGTCTTCGTGTATCCTACCAGCCTCCTTGCCCCATATTGTGACAGCTGCCTGCTCCACTCTGCATGATCTTAGACAGTAACACGTTTTCATCGAGAAACTTAATTGTTGAACGTGAAACAAACCACTCTCCCATGAAGGATGACAGGTGTCAGGGAATTATTCTAGGTTACATCCTGCTTCTCCTCCAAGCTGTCAATTCTGACTCCTACACAGACCCCACAGCCATCCTGCTGGGCTTGGAGGGGTGCCATCAACCATGGACTCTCACAAGACCCCTAACTCTGCCCTTGGCCCTAGCCCCTCCCTCTGCCCTGCTGGACATCTGCCTCTGGAGCACAGGACAAGAGCCGTGGACAGTGTGCACCCCCCATGAGGACCTGGCTCAGCACTCTGAGCACCAAACTTCCTGTGGGCCCTGAAACTCTACCTTTATGCATTAGCACATGCTGTGTCTTCAACTTCAGTATGGTCTCTAGCTTGAAATCTATCTGTGGAGGCACGAAAACTCAGGAGAATGGAGAGCTCTACAAGGGCAGAGGGACTTCAGAGATGAAGGGTATTCATATTAAAAGGTGTAGCCAGGGAGGAGTGGAATTTGAGCTGGGCTTAGGAGGTGTGGCTTTGGGTAGAAGGGAGGGCAAAGGGAGTACATTTCAACAACAGAGCAAAGTTCCCATGCAGAGGCAGGAATACCTGTGACCACGTGACTGAAACAGGGCATTGGGTTAGGAAGCAGTGAATTTAATGGCTGCTTGTGCACATGGAGCTAGGCTGTGGCCATGTTTGCACACAGTGGGCATTCAGTAAGTCCCAGTGGTGCACATGAACTGAAGGACTAGAGAGCCACTAATCCACTTAGAGAGGGGAGAGAGATGCTGAAGTGCTGTTCAAGAAAGAAGAGTCCCTTCTATAGCCTGCAGGGACTCAGGAAGTATGTTCTAACCTTGGAGTGAGTGTTGAAGGCCCTGCTGGATGACAGGAGGGGCAAATGGAAAAGAGAAAGGACAGAGGGAGGACACTTTCTGAAGACAAAAATAAAGCAGTGTGTGGCATCTGAACAGACCAGAGATGAGATAGATACAAATGAAAGACATGCCTGAGCCTGGTGAGAGGGCTAGTTATGGGGAGATTCAGAGAGAAGGACATTGGGGGGGAGTGGTAATTTGAGCTTGGAAGAGGAAATGAGAGCTGTGGTTTGGTGACTGTGAGGATTAAAAGCAGTGGTCGGAGATCTGAGTGGAAGTGGCCAGCAGGAAGCTGGAGACGTGGGATTAGAAGCAGCTGGGAAAAGGGTCCTCTCCAGGGTGAGGGCCACAGTGCAAAAGACAGAGCTTAGAAACAGACGTAGAGAATGCAGCACAAGAGATGAAGAGGATATGGAAACGACTCATCGCCCTTGGTGCCTGTAAAGGTGGCTGATGTGTGGTGGGTGCTTCCTGAAGGGCACACAATCTGACAAGATGGGTGAGGGCCTAAGACCAAGCAGAGCTGGAGACCAGAGACCCTCCCTGCAGAGGCTGGAGGGAAGGGACCATCCTCAGTGTGCATTTGACGGGTTCTACCAGAGAGTCCAGTCTTTCAGTTTTATTGGGTTCTCGGAATTTGTGCCCTGAAAACTTGTTTTATCCTTTCATATTTTATTTTCATTATTGGTCCTCCTTAGTCTTCTGACAAAGTTCTTTTAGCAAATTCTAACCGCAGGAAGAAAATGGTCAGGTAGATCCTGCGTGCTTGTAAAGACCAGACACCGCACGCAGGGCCAGCAGATGCAAGGAGACTGGGATGGCCTGGAAGGAAAGTTACCCAGGACCTGGAGAGGCTGCCGCCCCTGCTGATGCCCTTCAGGTCCCAGACGGCACACTCCCTTGAGAGCAGTCATCAAGCCTGAGGACTGGGGTGGACCAGAATTGAGGGGGCTGATGAAGGACTTTGCAGAAGGTGACTAACAATGTTAATGATGATCAGAGCCTTCCAGAAGGATGGAAATGAGAAAGAAGCCCTGTAATCTCACAATCAGGAGGCCACAGATGGTCCTCAAGTGACCACTTAGTGGAAGGATGGTGACAAAACCAAAAGTCTGGCCAAGGGCTTAAGAAACAAATTCTATTTGCTACTACTTTATTTTGGAGTCTTTGTTCATACTGAAGATTGGTCTCAACTCAACATTTTTTGTATTATTGTTGGATTTTTGTAAAAGTTAGAATCTCTAAAATATCTTAATATTTTAGTACATTATAGGGACTATGTGTTACTAATGTATTTATGTGCAATACTGTACAAAATCTTCAAAATATGCGTGTACTTTTTATTCTGTTAGTTGCATATTCAAGTAATAGTAACATCCAAAAATCTAAATTTTTTGTTTCAATTCCTTATATGTGTGAGGTTTTATAAAATGGCTGTGATAAATAGAATTAATTTTAAGTTTCCAATGTATGGAGTAAAAGTTACCTTAGTTAGCAAAATGAATACCAGTCTTGGCCGATTGGGCTCAGTGATTAGAGCATTGACCCACCGACTGAAGAGTCGAGGGTTCGTTTTCCTGTCAAAGGCAGGAATCTTGGTTGCAGGCTTGATCTCCACCCCAGTAGGGGCACTTCGGGAGGCAACCAATGGATATGTCTCTCTCACGTCGATGCTTCTCTCTCTTTGCCTCCTCTCTCGCTTTCACTCTCTCTAAAAACCAATAGAAAAATATCCTCCAGTGAGGATTTTCAAAAAAGAGAGAAAAGAAAATGAATATCACTTAAAATGTAAGTAACATTCAAGGAATTCACTTTCTCATTGGCAAACCATGGGCTTTTGTTACATGCCCTTATTTTTAGACATCTTTGAGCCAGTTAACCTTTGCTGTTGACCCTCCACAGCACTGTCTAGTACTTACAGTAGTGAAGCTTCTGTGAATTGTTTCACAGGAAAACCTGTGTCCCCCTTTTCAGATGTTCATCTCAACATGAACTAAACCGCTGCACCTGTGGAATATGGGCCAAATTGGCTGAAGTTTACTTTGAACACATTGACCTTTGGGACATGAATCCCCCTTTCCTCTCTCAACTTTTACTGTCTGTCTTGCAATATTTCTCATAATACATGATGGGCTGCCAGTGAAGTGACACACATACCATAAGTCACCATCATTTTGAACTTTTGGGTCTGGGAGACCAACGCATAATTCACTTCTCAGCTGTTTGTATATAACCATTTTAATTTATTTATTTCATTTTTGTTGAATTTATTGGGGTGACACTGGTCAACAATCTTGTACAGGTTTTGGGTGCACAATTCCACAACACATCATCTGTACACTGTATTGTGTGTTCCCCGCCTTAAGTTAAGCCTCCACCCATCACTTTTTATCCTGCCTAGACCCTCCTCCACCTCTCCTCACTCCTTCAACCCCTCCCCCAAAATCACCACATTGTTGTTGGTGTCCATGTGTTTTTTCTCTTTTTCTTTTGTGCTCAATGCCTGCACACCCACACCCAGCGCCCCCAACCCACAGCTCTCAGCCTGCTCTCTATCTATGAGTCTGTCTCTATTTTGCTTGTTACTTCGTTTTGTTCAGTATATTCCACATTTGAGTAAAATATAACCATATTAAATGGTATATTTTGGTGATATCTTGAAAAAATAAAAACTGCAAACTCCACTTGCTCTAAAGCCCAGGTCACAAATATTCATGACTGGGAGCTCTGCATCCTACAGCGCAGCCAGTAAAGCAAGTAATGCGCGTCCTTGCACTTACTGGCACCTCAGTCCTTAAAAGAAAGGATCACTGTGGTCAGATAAGCATTTCCCACTCTTGTACTTGAACACACAGTAACCAGCATATAGATCAAGTATCAGGTCCCCACGCCAAAGGGTTACTTTTAAAATGTTCCTTAAAGGGATGTAGGAGGCAACATCATTCCTAATAAAACCAAGAAGCTGCGCAGAGAGCCTGGCACTGCTGGACCAGCCTGGGGTATCCCTCCCTCCCCGTGGCCCTTGGCCCCTGAGCCTCCAGGGCTTAAATAGTCCTTGGAACTCTCAGACCTGAAGTTCCAGAGCAACTTCTGCTCCTCCACGTTCGGGGGAGACTTCCCCAGGAAAGCATTTCCCCCTAGCATTTGGTCACCCTCTAGGAACCATTTACTCAGCTGAGAACCTGCCTCACAGGGACCTCCCGCAACACAGGAACATCAGTTACCCCGAAGGACTCAGAAAGTCCCGAACCCCGCTCTCCAGCCCTGCTGACCCTACAACTTCCCAAAGATTCCCAGCAGAATTCCCAGGGGCCGGTTTCCATTGAGCTGTCCCGGCCCGTTCCGGGTCCGGCCGGCGCCTTGAGCTTACCCGCTGCGCTAGCCCGAGCTCCCAAGGACAGCGCTCCTGATGCTTTGGACGGAAACTTTCTCTACCTCTGCGGGAGCCTGGAGTCGCCAACCTGTGCCGGGTAACCCCAGGCCCACCACCGGCCACACCCCGAGCCCACCTAGCCCCGCCTTCCACATCCTCACTCCCTCCTCTCGCGGCTGCACCCGCATCCCCACTCCCGCCAGCACCGGCCGCCCCGCCCATACCAGCATCGCCGCCCCCTCCTGCACCCGCATCCCGCTGGTACCTGCATCGCCACCCCCTCCTGCACCTGCAGTACTCCACCCCCATGCTGGGACCAGCCCTAGCCCCCTCTGGGCACGTGGTGGGGCGGGGCGCCGGCCCTGGCGGCTGCTGTCCGCTGCCAGCCCAGGGAGGCCGTGGCCCCAGAGCCCGGTGACTACCGTCTGGACCGGCAGAGTGGTCTGGCGGCCGCGGGGCCCTGGCGACACAGCCCGGAGGCTTTAAAGAGCGCGGCCAGCTTGGCTCCCCTCAAGCACACTCGCGGGGGCCACGCAGTCAGAGGGGTGTGTGTTTTTAATAATTTGTTCCGATGGGCTTGAGATGTGGCCCCGCTGAGGGGACAGGGAGCGTCCTCGCGGTCACTCACCCCACTGGCCCGGTGGCGGTGCAGGAGCGCAGCCTACCCGGCAGGCCCCCGGGGAGAGGCTGAACGTGCGTCTTCTTTCCTCCTCAGAGATGACAGCCCCGCACCTGACAGGGAACCTGTGGCACAGGCCAGGATCAAGGAAGGACCCGCTGTGACTGTGCCGCTCGGCTGGCTGGGCTCGGGGCCTCTGCATTGGGGTCGCCCCCCAGGGTCCAGCACGGGCCTGGCCGCAGGGGTCTTTCATAGGGGTTGGGGGACTGAACTTCCTTGGCCGTTCTAAAAGCTGAAAAGGAGCTCAGAGCTCCTTCTCGAGTGAGTGGTGGATTTATTGCAGGAATGGGGCAAAACTGGAGTGTCTGGTTATTTTCAAATCCCGGTGGAGCAGTTTCCATGGGCTGCCTTCATCAGGGCTGAGATCTCTTCTGATTAGCAGTCTGCCTGCCCTGGAGAGCTTACCTGTCCAGATGCCCCAAGGAAAAAGAAAACCAAGCACCCAAAGGCACACCTGTAATCTCTTCCCACTGTGGAGCTCGGAGGGGGGTGTGTGTGTAGGCGGTAGTTTTGCAGACTCCTTTGTGTGTGTGTTTTAATCCTCACCGGAGGATATTTTCTCCATGGCCGGAATCAAACCTGTGACCTTTCACTCTGAGGGCCGACTTTCTAACCACCGAGCCAAACTGGCTAGGGCGACTCCATACTTTTTAAATTGAGGAATATTACTCAAGAAGGTCTCCAAATATCTTTTATTCTCTCTGAGAAGCATAAGAGTAGTTTCTATTTATTTTTTGATCGCAAGAGAATGGAAGTTCATAATACTTACAGTCTCCTTACAACTATTATTGGTATTCCTGGGGCAATAAATGGAAATAGAATATTGCCATTATTTTAAACTTTTAATTAAAATACAAAGTTAAAATGATTTGCATTAAAAAGTAAATACAGAAACATCTAAAGTCAAAAGTGGAAGTCCCCTGTCTCAGCCCCGCTCCAAAGTATCAGCATGAACATCCCAGTGTATTTCCTTCCAGTCTTTTCTATGCCGTTGAAACAGTTTCTCCTGGGGGTCTTCAGGAACAAAAAGCTAAATCATGAGAGATGGCAGGCTTTTGCTAGGAAAAGACTGGAGACTAGTGGTTAGTTTGGCCTCTCCGTTTCTTTGAGAAGCTGAATAACCCATCCAGGGTTATATGCCACTTGGTCATATGACTGGGTGACCAGTTTCAGATTTAAGGGCCAGAGTAGAACCCAGAATGATGGGGAGCCACTCGCTGCTGCCACCTGCTGTCATCAAGGCTCACTGCAGGGCACTGCCCCCTGGGGTTCCCTCAGGATGGCAGGGCCCAGCCAACACCAGCCTCTTTGGGACCCTCCTGCACCTGCACTGGCACACCCTCCTCCCCTCCTTAAAACCTCACCGCTCCATTGCTCTGGAGTTTGTATTTCCAATTTGTAGCTATCTAGCCATTGTTGCTTTGCTTAGGGTAACCATGAAAATGAAAAACAAAAACATACACAAACATACATTATTTTCTCTCATAAGTGGTATAATGAGCAACATTAGCAAACTGCTATAATCTCATGGTTACAGTGAGTGGCTTGTCACCAGGTTCTTAGGTAGGTTTTTCCTTGGGTTTCTAGAAGTACTCTGTCACCTGGATTTTGGAATCTCACCATCTAGGCCTGTAAACACCACAGTCCAATGATTTCTTGGTGATCACTCATCTGTGTGTTTGGGGGGGCGGGGATTGTGGGAGGAGATCACTTATTTTAAAAAGCATTTTAAATCATCATCTCATATTAACGCAACAATTCTTTAAAGAGTCAGAGTCATCTGGCTTTACTTCTCTTACATTGTTACGGGGGAAATCACCTAATATATTCCATTCAAAATTTTCAGGCTCTTATTAATTATGAGATCTACTTTTCCAAACCAAAAATATAGGTATAGGCCAATTCTGGATCACAACAACTCAAGAAAGCATGAATTTTCCCACTTGCCTTGTTTTTTCCAAAGGAAGAGATCTCAACGTGAACAGATATTTGGCCATTGATCTATATGGTGGTCTATACATACAATGGAATACTACTCAGCCTTAAAAAATTAGGAAATCATGTCACAGGCTTGAGGACATTATACTCAGTGAAGAGTCACAAAAGGACAGTTACTGTATGGTTTCACTTATATGAGGCACCCAGTACAGTCAGATTCATAGAAACAGATATTAGATGGTGGGTTCCAGGACTGAGAAAGGGGGATAGAGAGTTAATGTTGAGTGGGGACAGGGTTTCAGTTTGAGGAGATGGAAAGTTTCTGGAGACAGATGGTAGCAATGGTTGCAGAACAATGTGAATGTATATAATGTCCTAGAACAGTACAACTAAAAATCATTAAAATAGCTAATTTTATGTTATGTATATTTTATTACAATAAAAATGTTGAAAATGAATACTTGAAAAATTGAGAAAACAATTATTTTTTTACACCTGTCATGTTTTGTATTTTCTAAGTAGACAACCAAGATGTTCATCATATGATTAATTTTTAGTTGTCGAGACTGCCTGCTTCTGCCTGGCCGGGGCATGGCTCAATGGTTGAGCATCAACCTAGGATCCAGGAGATCAGGGTTCGATTCCCGGTCAGGGCACGTGCCCGGGTTGTGGGCTAGGCAGCCGATCAATGACTCTCTCATCATTGATGTTTCTATCTCTCTCTTTCCCCCTCCTTTCCTCTCTCTGAAATCAATAAAGATATATTTAAAAAAAAAAAAAAAAAAAGATTGCTTGCTTCTTATTTGGCTTCAATAAAGAAATGTTTAGGATGATTTCAGGGAAAAATACATGTATATGTACATACACACATATGCCAAACTGATTAGGGCCGAAATCTCAATTGTAGGTGACATTTCCATGTTCTAGTAGGATCTCTAGCAAAAAATAATAATAATAATAATAAAGAATAAAAAAGGCTCACAGTGAAGAGAGACCTATCCACCTTGCTTTTCTCAGAGCCAGGTGCCTCTCCAACAGGTATTGGGGGCACCACCCCTCCCACCTTTCTTCTTCCTTCTACCAGCCAATATGTGACTATTGAGGGCATTCCCATGTGTTTAGGGCCAGAACTGCTTTTCTGGGACACTGAATCACAATAAATCTCTGTGCTTTGTAAGCATAATGCCCAGAGAGAGCAGAAGAAGAAACAACATCCTCTGAAGGAATGGTGGGCCTTGTGGGAGCTATGCACAAGTATGAATAGCAGAGAAAATAGGGGAAAAAAGAACAAACTGAACCCAATGCTAGCAGTAAAAGGAAATAACAAAGACTAGAGGAGAGGTAAACAAAATAGAAAATAGAAAAATAGAGAAAATTAATGCAAAAAAAGTTGGTTGAAAAGATCAACAAAATTAACAAAACTTTAGCTACCTTGACTAAGGAAAAAAGAGAAGACTCAAATGACTAAAATCAGAAGTGAAAATGGGAACATCAAATCTATAGTAATAAGAGTGTACTATAGACAATTGTATGCCAATCAATTGAATACCCTGGATGAAATGGACAAATTCCTAGAAATACAAATCTACCAAGACTTAAAGGAATAGAAACTCTGAATAGACCTATAACTATTTAGGAGATTGAAAGAATAATCAAAATCTCTCAGCAGAGAAAAGCCCTGGACCTAATGGCTTCATTGGTTAATTCTACCAAACATTTAAAGAAGAACCAATATTAATCTTTCTCAAACTTTTCCATGAAATTGAAGAGAACACTTCATAACCGATTTATGAGGCAAGCATTAACTTGATACCAAAGCCACATAAAAACACTATAAAGCAGGAAAATTACAGACCAATATATCTGATGAACAGTGATGCAAAAATCCTCAGCAAAATACTAGCACACAAATTCAGAAGCATGTTAAGGGGATCGTAGACTGTGATCAAGTGGGATTAATTCTTGGAATGGAAGGATGGTTAGACATATGCTAGTCAATCAATGTAGTCCACCGCATCAATGGAATGAAGGGGGGGGGGGGGAACACATGATCATCTCAATTGACACAGAAAAATCATTTCACTAAATTTAACATCCTTTCATGATAAAAACACCCAATAAACTAGGAATAGAAGGAAACTACCTGCATATAATAAAAACCATATTGGAAAAACCCCAGCAAACATGCTGAATGGTGAAAGAATGAAAGCTTTTCCTTTAAGATCAGGAACAGGCAAGGACACCTGCTTTTCAACATAGTACTAGAAGTTCTAGCCAGAACATCTAGGCAAGAAAAAGAAATAAAGGGTACTAAATTGTGAAGGAAGAAGTAGAATGATCACTGTTTGCAGATGATATGATCTTAAATGTAGAAAACCCTAAGTATTCCACACACAAAAAACCCTATTAGAACTAATAAATGAACTCTTCAAAGTGGCAGGAAAGAAAGTCAACACACAAAAACAGTTGCATTTTTATACACTAACAATGAGCAATCTGAAAAGGAAATTTAAAAAACAATTTATTTACAATAGCATCAAAAAGAATAAAATATTTAGGAATTAACCAAGGAGTTGAAAAAATATACAATGAAAACTACAACTGCTGAGCCCTGGCCGGTGTGGCTCAGTTGGTCAGAGCATCACCCTGTACACCAAAAGGTGGTGGATTCAATTCCTGATCAGGGCACATACCCAGTTTGTGGGTTCAGTTCTTGGTTGGGACAAGTGCAGGAGGCAACCAATTGATGTTTCTCTCATCTCTCTCTCTCTCTCTCTGGAATCAATTAAAAAATCAGATTTTTTAAAAAAAAACACTGCTGAAAAATATTAAAGATGACACAAATAAATGGGAAAACATCCCATGTGCATGGACTGGAGGACTTAATATTGTTAAAATGTCAATGATACCCAAAACAATCTATAGATTCAATGCAATTCCTATAAAAAATGTCAACGACTTTTTTTCAAAAATAGAAAAACCCAACATGAAATTCATATGGAATCTCAAGGGGATGTGAAGATCCAAAACAAACTTGAAAAAGAACAAAACTGGAGGACAAACACCTCCTGACTGCAAAACTTACAAAAAAGCTTCAGTAATTAAAACAGTGTGGTATTTGTGTAAAGACAGACTTTTAAGCCAATGGACTAGAACAGAGAGCCCAGAAATAACCCCTCATATGTATGCTCAAATGAGGGTACTAAAACCATTCAAAGGAGAAATGACAGCTCTTTTAACAAATGGTGCTGGAGAAACTGGATATCCACATGCAAAAGAATAAAGTTGTACCCTTACCTAACACCATGTATAAAAATTAACTAAAAATGCATCAAATATCTAAAAGTAAGATATAAACCATTAAAAACTCTTAGAAGAGAGGGGAAGGGGAGATGCTGGCATAATATGCAGACCTTTCTTGCACCTCCTCCCAGGGCCAGGCTGGAAATAAAACTAAATGGAGGAACATTCACTTGGAATTACCAACAGAGTTCCAACTGAGGAGGAGACTTATAACAAAGAAGGACAGAAGCCACCTGGAGACTGCACCTACACAACAGCTCGCATGATGTGGTTAGGGGTGAGCCTCAGAGTCAGCCAGCCCAAGAGGAAATCCCATCCATGAATGGGACAACAACATTCAATACCCATTACAGCAGGAGAGCCAAAATAATTCACACAGGATACATTCCTAGAACACCCAGGAGATCTAAAAGATTGCACCACTGGGTTCCACAAAACACTATATAAGGTCACCCTATGAAGATTGGGAGGCATAGCAGTTTGTTCTATTACATAGAAACAAATAAAAAGGAACAGAAAAGTGGGGAGACAAAAAACAACCCCCAAATAAAAAAATAAAAAAAAATAAAAATCCAGAAAAAGAGCTAAACTAAGTGGAGGCAAGCAATCTATCAGAAATAGAGTTCAAAGTAATGGTTATAAGTATGCTCAAGGAACTTAGTGAGAATTTCAAGAATCTTAGTGGGAACTACAACAGCATGATACAGGAAACAGAAACCATAACTAAGAATCATTTGGAAATGAAGAAAATCATATCTAACATCAAGAATACACTGGAAAGAATCAAAAGTAGATGAATGAGGCAGAAGATCAAGTAAGTGATTTGGAAGACAAGGTAGAAAAAATACTCGATTAAAGCATAAAAAAAAAAGGATTAAAAACAGGAGGATAGTTTAAGGGAACTTTGGAATGACATGAAATGTAACAACATAAGGATACCAGAAGGAGAAGAAAGTGAACAAGGAACAGAGAACCTGTTTAAAGAAATAATGATAGAAAACTTCTCTAATCTGGTGAAGGAAAAAGTCACACAAGTTCAGGAAGCACAGAGAATTCAAATCAAGATGAACCTGAAGAGACTGACTCCAAGACACATCATAATCAAAATTACAAACGTTAAAGAAAAAGAATCTTAGGCAGCAAGAGAGAGACAGAAAGTTACCTACAAGAAAATATCCATTAGAATGTTAGTTGATTTCTGAACAGAAACACTTCAGGCCAGAAGGGACTGGCATGAAGTATTCAAAGTAATAAAAAGCAAGGACCTGAAACTGCGGCTACTCCATCCAGCAAGGTTATCACTTAAAATTGAAGGGGAAATAAAGAGCTCCCCAGACAAAAAAAAAAAAAAAAAAAAAAAAGCTAAAGGAGTATATTACCACCAAACCAGCACTGCAAGAAATGTTAAAGGGAGTGATTTAAGAAGATGATGATATCAAGAGAGAGAGGGACACAGTTATAAAGAGAAAAAAAAAGGCAATAAATAAGTACCTATCAATAATAACCTTAAATATAAATGGATTAAATGCTCCAATAAAAAAACATAGGCTGAATGGATAAGAAAGTATGACCAATATATATCCTGTCTACATGAGACCAACCTCAGAACAAAAGATTCACACAGGCTGAAAGTGAAGAGATGGAAAAAGTTATTCCATGCAAATGGAAATGAAAAAACAACAACAACAACAACAACTGGAGTAGATATACTCATATCTGACAAAATAAACTTCAAAACAAAGGCCATAACAAGAGACAAGGAAGGACACTACATAATACTAAAGGGATCGTTCCAACAAGAGGATATAACCCTGGTAAACATATATGCATGCAATATAGGGGCACCTAAATATGTGTGTATGTGTATATATATGTATATGTATAACTCTTGGAAGACCTTAAGGGAGGGATCGATAGCAATACAGTCATAGTAAGGGACTTTAAAACACCACTGACATCACTGGATAGATCTTCTAGACAAAGAATAAACAAGGAAACAGCAGCCTTAAACAATACACTAGATAGAATGTATTTAATTGATATTTACAGAACATTTCATCACAAAGTAGCAGAATACACATTCTTCTCAAGTGCACATGGATCATTCTCAAAGATGTTAGGTAACAAAGTAAGTCTTAACAAATTCAAGAAAATTGAAATCATATCAAGTATCTTCTCAGATCAATATGGCATGAAACTAGAAATCAACTACAATAAAAAAATCTCAAAAACATTCAAACACATGGAGACTAAATAACTTGTTATTAAACAATGAATGGATTACCAATGAGATCAAGGAAGATATCAAAAACTTCCTGGAAACAAATGAAAACGAAGCCACAACAGCCCAAAATCTATGGGACACAGCGAAAGAAGTGCTAAAGGAAAGTTCACAGGCCTACCCCCCAAACAAGAAAAATTTCTAATAAACTATCTAACTCTACAACTGAAAGAATTAGAAAGAGAACAACAGAAAAGTCCAGAGTAAGTAGAAGTAATGAAATAATAAAGATCAAAGAGGAAATAAATGATATAAATACTAGAAAAAACAATACAATAGATCAATGAAACCGAGAGCTTTAAAAAGATAAACAAGATTGATGAACCTTTAACCAGACTTATCAGGAAACAAAGAAAGTCTGGCTGGTGTTTCTCAGTGGTTTAGCCTGGACCCATGCATCAAAAGGTTGCTGTTCAATTTCCAGTCGGGGCACATGCTCGTGTTGCGGGCTTGATTCCAAGTAGATGGTATGCAGGAAGCAGCCAATGAATATTTCTGTCTCTCTCTTCCTTCTCCCTCTTCCTTCCTCTCTCTCTTAAAATCAATAAAAACATATTTTTTAAAACACATATATTTAAAAGTAAAAGAAACAAAGAGAGAGGACCCCAAACATAAAATCTGAAATGAAAGAGGTGAAGTAAAAAATGACATCACAGAAATACAAAAGATGGTAAAAAAATACTTTGAACATCTAAGTGCCAACAAACTTGACAACCTGGGCAAAATGGACAAATTCCTTGAAACATACCATCTGCCAAAACTCAATCAGGAAGGAGAAAACTTAAATAAGCTGATAACAGCTGATGAAATTGAAGCAGTAATTAAAAACAAAAACAGCAAACAAAAGTCCTAAACCAGATGGCTTCACGGGAAAGTTTTACTAAACATTCAAAGAAGAATTAACACCTATCCTCCTCAAACTGTTCCCAAAAATTCAACAGGAAGGAAGATGTCCAGGCTCTTTTCATGAGGCCAGCATTATCCTCATTCCAAAAGTAAAGACACTACAAAGAAAGAAAATTATAGGCCAATATCTATGATGAACATAGATATTAAAATCCTCAAAAAATATTAGCAAATAGGATCCAGTAATACATTAAAAAGGTCATACACCATGACCAAGTGCAATTTATTCCAGGGATGCAAGGATGATTCATTATTCAAAAATTAATAAACGTTATACACCACATTTTAAAAATGATGAATAAAAATGATACGGTCATATCAATAGATGCAGAAAAAGCATTTGAAAAAATCCAGCACCCATTTTTGATTAAAAAAAAAAAAAAAACTCTCAGAAAAGTAGAATAGAGGGGTCATACCTCAACATAACAAAGGCCATGTATGACAAACCCACAGCCAACATCATACTCAATGGGCAAAAACTAAAAGCATGTCCCTTAAGATCAGGAGTAAGACAGGGATGTCCACTTTCACCACTCTTATTCAAAATAGAACTGGAAGTCCTCGCCACAGCAATCACAATTAGAATAACCAAAAGGCATCCAAATTGGAAAGGAAGAACTAAAACCCATTATTCCCAGGTTACAGGATATTGTATATAGAAAACCCTAAAGACTCCACCCAAAAACTGCTAGATTTAATAAATAAATTTAGCAAAGTAGCAGGATACAAAATTAACACCCAGAAATCTATGGCATTTTTATACACCAATAATGAACCCCCATGAAGAGAAACTAAAAAAAAAATCCATTTATCATTGCACCAAAAAATGATAAGATACCTGTGAATAAACTTAAACAAAGAAGTAAAAGACCTGTACTCAGAAAATTATAGGATGTTCAAAAAGGAAATAGAGGAGGACACAAGAGTGGAAGCATGTACAATGTTCATGATTTGGAAGAATTAACATCATTAAAATGCCCATTACCCAGAGCAATTACAAATTCAATGCAATCCCTATTAAAGTACCAATGGTATATTTTACATATCTAGAACAAATATTCCAAAAATTTATATAAAACCATAAAAGACCCCAAATAGCCACAGCAATCTTGAGAAAGAAGGACAAAGTTGGAGGTATCACAATACCAGATATCAAACTATACTACAAGGCCACTGTAATCAAAACAGCCCGGGGCTGGCACAAGAACAAGCTTATAGACAAACAGAACAGAATAGAGACTCCAGAAATTGACCCACACCATTATGGCCAATTAATATTTGACAAAGGAGGTAAGAGCATACAATAAAGTAAAGATAGTCTCTTCAACAAATAGTGTTTGAGAGGGGGGAAGATGGCAGCACCATGACAAGAAGCAAGGTGCCCTTGCTCCCAGCCACAGACTCAATTTACCGCTAAAATACTGCATAATCAGCTTGGAAAAAACAGAAAAATATACCTGAGTGGATATATTTCAAGTAGGGAGCACTGAAGAAACATCACAGAGTCTGGGGGCGGGGGGCTGGAAATAAGGAGCCCCCCTGAAGCCTGTGCTGGGCTTCGAGGCCCTAGGGCTAGAGGCTGCAAAGCTCCTTCCCCTTGGGAGAGTGGACTGGAATCCAAAAGCTGGGATCTCAAACCTGAGCGTAGAAAGGAAGGAGAGCCCTGCGCAGTGGGCACAGGGACCCAGGGGAAGTGTGCCTGAGAAGAAGGAACTGCAACTTCCTACTGAAACAAAGCTTCAAATGGCAGCTTCGACAAGAGTCTTTCACACCTGGTGCTGACCATGGGAAAGGCTGTCCCACAGTATGTGGCTCCCGAATAGAAAGGGGCCAGAGTGCTGCACTGAGCAACCACATACAGGAACCCTCTGCCTTCCTGTAAGGCATTGTGTAGAATCCCAGAAAGCATTTGATCTGTGTAGCACAGGGAAGGGGAAGAGAGCCCTCCCACCACCAGAGACAGACTGGAGCTGCTTGTGGGCGGATAGGTTCACCAGCCACCTGAGCTCCCAAAGGGGCAAATCTGGGATTTTTGACCTGCCCTGAGGTGTGCCAGGATAGCATGTAAGGAGCTACCCCAGCTTTACTGAGATCAGCTGGGCAAAGGAGCTGTGTGGGGCTGACTTTGTGACCCCTCCTGCTTGGTGCCTAAGCATGGGGATGAAGGGACCTTGCAGGACGGATTCTCTGCTTGTGCGTTGCTTTGTGCAATTTTGAGTTTTTGATTGCTGAATGGGTGTCCACTTTCCTGGCTTTCATTGGGAAACAGACCAGTGAAAGCTGGGATTTATGTCTGCATTGTGAACAATTTGAAATTAGCGCCCCCTGCAATTAGCCAACCAGATCTGAGAAAGAAGGGGTGGAGCATGCCTACCTCTCCTGCAGGCTAGGAGCAGCACCCCCAACAGGAAAGGTACTGGTTCAGCTCACTGAAACCCCAGATATGCCCTTCAGGGCACAGTCCTGAGGGGGAAGGGAGGACAGCTCACAGGAGGACATTACAAGAATAAGACATTCAGGGACTATTTTAGGAACTGGAGGAAAAGCTTAAAACCCCTGCTGGAAGCTGGGCAGGCAAAGTGCTCACTGAAATGTTTCTTAATCGAACCCACTGAGCCCAAGCTGCTGAAACTGCCCATACAGAAAAGGCAATAGACTGAAGTGAAACAAACTGAACAGGCCATTGTATGAGGAACTAGAACTGGAGGATAAGGTAGAGAATGAGGAGCTGGCTTTGAAGCAGAGACTAACTTCCCCACAGCAAGTGCCTGACAGTGAAACTTCTAAGTAAGGGGAACAATATCCAGAGCTACACTAGCCAGCCTGTACCCTAAAGACTCTTCTGAAGACTCTGGAATAAGACCCAACAACCACAAGGGGGAGACAAAATAGCTTACAAGTGGAAGTGGTCCACAGAGAGCCTCAGATCAGCCAACTACCTAAGGACACCAGAGCCAAACCTAGACAGCTCCTGACATTGGCTGATACACAAGTACCTCCCAGGGGAATTGAAATCAGCATACAAAACAGTGAGCCTCAGACAACATAAGCTGCCTAGGTGATATTCACCTGACCGACTTTTTTTTTTTTTTAGACAAAAGAGAAAAGAAAAAAATTTTTTTTTTATTTTTTTAATTTTTTAATATTTTAATTAATTTTTTTAATTTGTTTTGCTTTGCTTATTTTTTGTTTTTTTTTTGTTTGCTTGTTTGTTTGTTTTTTTGCTTTGTTTTGTCTTGTCTTTTATTCTATTATCAAGATTTTCTTGATATTCTGTGCTTAATTGCTGGGACATTATCATTATAACCAATAAGCTTACTGTTTTTCTCTATCATTTCCCCCATATCTCTCTTTTTTTTTTTAAACATATCTTTATTGATTTCAGAGAGAGGAAAGGAGGGGGAGAGAGAGATAGAAACATCAATGACGAGAGAGTCATTGATTGGCTGCAGCCCGCAACCCGGGCATGTGCCCTGACCGGGAATCGAACCCCGATCACCTGGATCCTAGGTGAGTGCTCAACCACTGAGCCACGCCTGTCTGGGCTCCCCCATATCTCTTATTGGACTCTTTCCCTGCCCTTGCTTTATCTCTCTCTCTCTTCTCATTCCATTGGCATAACTTTTTTTCTTTCTTTTCTTTTTTTTCCCTTCTGTCTTCTTGTCTTTTGCTTGTTTCTTTCTGTTTGTCTCTTTATTGTATTTTTATTTTTTCATTTTCAACTATTTTTCTATTCCTACACTCTACCCTTATTTTTTGACCTCCCTTCTTCAGAATCTATTCTCTGCCCCTTTAATCTTCCAGGAGCCTCTCTACTTTTTACTTTTTATTTTAGTTTATTATTATTTTTGTTAATATCCCTTTTTCTCTATTTTTTTCCTCTCTCTTTTTTTTCTTTTGCTTTAGCATTTGTGTTCTCACTTCACTCTCCCAATTCCACTTTCACTTGGAATGTTTTCATTGTGATTGTCAAGATATTTTGTAAGATACTGCTTGTTTCCTGGCAGTTTGGTACTATATTGTCTTGCCTTGCCAGCACCCATACAACTGCTCACATAACATGGTTGGGGATGAGACACACAGCCAACTTGGGAGGAAAGTCCTTCCAAGAACAAGTCAACAACAATCTAGACCCAATCACAAGAGGAGAGCCCAAAGAACTCACAAAAGAGGCACCCACAAAAGAGACGCACTTAGAGCAAATACCTCAGAAGTACAAGGAAAACACACCTCTGGACTCCACTGGAAATACACTACAAAATCCCACCCCACAAGACTGGGAGACAGCAAATATATCTAATATACAGATACAAACACTAAAAGTCACTAAAATGGGGAGACAAAGAAACAACTCCCAAACTAAAGAAAAGAAAAAAATCACCAGAAAAAGACCTTGATGAGATGGAATTAAGCAACTTATCAGAAATAGAGTTTAGAGTAATGGCTATAAAGATGCTCAAGGAAATTAATGAGAACCACAAGACACTTAATGGAAAGTCCCGGGAACTTAATGAAAACATGAAAAAAAGATCTAAATATCATAAATGAGAAGCAGGTAGAAATGAAGAATACTATATCTGATGTCAAGAATACACTAGAAGGTTTTAAAAACAGGATCAGTGAAGCAGAGGATAGAGTAAGTGACTTAGAAGATAAGGTAGAAAAAAACCTCAATCAGAGCAGCAAAAAGAAAAAAAAACACTTAAAAAGCATGAGGACAGTCTAAGGGAGTTCTGAGACAACATGAAGTGAAAAAACATTCCCATCATAGAGGTGTCAGAGGAGAAGAAAAGGCAAGGGATAGAGAACTAGGAGGAAATAATGACAGAAAACTTCCCTATGCTGTAGAGGGAGAGAGCCACACAAGTTCAGGAAGCACAGAGGGTTCCAAACAAGAGAGACCCAAAGAGACCCACTTCAAGACATATCATAATTAAAATGTCAAATGTCAAGGACAAAGAGAGAATATTAAGATCTGCAAGACAGAGACAAACAGTGACCTACAAGGGAACCCCTCCAAGGCTGACAGCAGATTTCTCAACAGAAACTCTTCAGGCCAGGAGGGAGTGGCATGAAGTTCTCAAAGTAACGAAAAGCAAGAACATGCAACCAAGACTGCTTTATCCAGCAAGGCTATCATTTAAAATTGAAGGTGAGCCCGGCCGGGCATGGCTCAGTGGTTGAGCATCGACCTGGGATCCAGGCAATTGGGGTTCGATTCCCAGTCAGGGCACATGCCCGGGTTGCGGGCTTGATCAATGACTCTCTCATCATTGATGTTTCTATCTCTGTCTCTACCTCTCCTTTCCTCTCTCTGAAATCAATAAAGATGTATTTTTTAAAAACTTCCTGGAAAAAAAATAAAAATGAACAGACAACTCAAAACCTATGGAACACAGCAAAAGCAGTCCTGAGAGGAAAGATCATAGCAGTACACACATACCTCAGGAAACAAGAAAAAGCTCTAATAAACCATCTACCACAACAACTAAAAGAACTAGAATGAGAACAGCAAGTAAACCCTCAAGGAAGAAGAAGGAAGGAAATAATAAAGATCAGAGCAGAAATTAATGACATAGAGACTAAAAAAAAAATACAAAAAAATCAATGAAACCAAGAGCTGGTTCTTTGAAAAGATAAATAAGATTGATGAACCTTTGCCAGACTCACCAAGAAACAAAGAGAGAGGACCCAAATAAATAAAATCTGAAATGAAAGAGGCGATATAACAACTGACCCAACAGAAATACAAAGGATTGTAAAAAAATACTGTGAGCAACTATACTTCAACGAACTGGACAACATGGGTGAAATGGACAAATTCCTAGAAGCACACAATCTTCCAATGCTGAATCAGGAAGAGGCAGAAAACCTGAACAGACCAATAACAACTAATAAAATTGAAGCCGTAATCAAATAACTTTCAGCAAACAAAAGTCTGGGACCAGATGGATTTACAGGAGAATTTTACCAAACATTCAAAGAAGAATTAACACCTATTCTCAAACTATTCCAGAAAATTCAAGAGGAAGAAAAACTCCCCAACCCTTTTTATGAGGCCAGCATCATCCTAATCCCAAGACCAGATAAAGACACTACAAAGAAAGAAAATTACAGGCCAATGTCCCTGATGAACATAGATGCTAAAATCTACAACAAAATACTAGCAAAACGGATCCAGCAATACATTAAAAGGATCATACACCAGTACCAAGTGGGATTTATTTGGGGGATGCAAATCAATAAGTGTGATACATCACATAAACAAAATGAAGGACAAAACTCATATGATCATGTCAATAGACGCAGAAAAAGCATTCAACAAAATCCAGCACCCATTTCTGATACAAACTCTTAGCAAAATGGGAATAGAGGGAACGTACCTCAACATAATAAAGGCCATTTATGACAAACCTACAGCCAACATCATACTCAATGGGCAAAAACTAAAACCATTTTCCTTAAAAACAGGAACAAAACAGGGATGTCCGCTTTCACCACTCTTATTCAACATAATATTGGAAGTTTTTGCCACAGCCATCAGGCAGGAAGAAAACATAAAAGGTATCCAAATTGGAAAGGAGGAAGTAAAACTGTCATTATTTGCACATGACACGATATTGTATGTAGAAAACCCTAAAGACTCCATCAAAGTGCTGCTAGATTTGATAAATGAATTCAGCAGGGTAGCTGAATACAAAAGTAAGATCCAGAAATTGACGGCATTCTTATAAACCAACAATGAGCTCTCAGTAAGAGAAACTAAAAAACAGTACCATTTACCATTGCAACTAAAAAAATAAGATACCTAGGAATAAACTTAACCAAGGATGTAAAAGACCTGTACTCAGAAAACTATAGGACACTGTAAAAAGAAATAGAGAAAGATAAAAACAAGTGGAAGAATATACCATGCTCATGGATTGGAAGAATTAATATCATTAAAATGTCCATACTACCCAGAACAATCTATAGATTCAATGCAATCCCTATTAAAATACCAACAGCATATTTCACAGACCTAGAAAAAATATTCCAAAAATTTATATGGAACCAGAAAAGACCCAAAATAGCCCCAGCTATCTTGAGAAAGAAGAATAGAGTAGGTGGGATCACTTTACCAGATGTCAAACTGTACTACAAAGCCATTGTAATCAAAATGGCCTGGTATTGGTACAACAGCAGACATATAGATCAATGGAACAGAACCGAGACCCCAGAAATAGACCCACACAATTCAGGTCAGTTAATATTTGACAAAGGAGGCAAGAGTATCCAATGGAGTAAAGACAGTCTCTTCAATAAGTGGTGCTGGGAAAATTGGACAGATACATGCAAAAAAAGAAACTAGATCACCAACGTATACCATACCCAAAATTAAACTCAAAATGGATAAAAGACTTAAAAAATGTAAATCATGAAATCATAAAAATCCTGGAACAAAACATAGGCAGTAAAGTCACAGACATCTCACATAGTGGAATTTTCACTGATACATCTCCAAGGGCAAGAGAAATAAAAGAAAAATAAACAAATGGGACTACATCAAACTAAAAAGCTTCTGCACAGCAAAAGAATCAGCCTCAAAATACAAAGGAAACCCATGGTATGGCAGAACATATTTGCCAAGAATGTGTCTGATAAGAAGCTAATTTCCAAAGTGTACAAAGAACTCATACAACTCAACAAGAGGAAGACAATCCACTTGAGAAATAAGCAAAGGACCTGAATGGACACTTCTCCAAAGAGGACATACAGATGGCCAAGAGACATGAAAAAATGCTCAGCATCACTAATCATCAGAGAGATGCAAATTAAAACCACAATGAGGGGCCACGTCCTCTTCCAACCATGTCGTCTGACAAGATCCGGACGTGGTGAGGAAGCTTCAAGGAAGGCGTCTTCTGAGGAGAGGACGTGGCATGTGGGTGGGAGTAATTGGCTTAATGGGAATATCCCTTCTCCTCCTTGGAGGGGAATTTTGGGTCGTAAAGTCAATAACTAACCTGGGGATGGTAAACAGTGTTCTCACTTCTGAAGAAATCCTGATTTCCCCAAGTCCAGCCACTACCACATGTGCCGGATGCTTTAACAAATTGTTATTAGAAGTAGCTAGGAAAACTCCCCCTGACACCCCCAATAAGGAATTTATGGAAGGACTAGAGAAAGCTGAGCTCATGCAGCCAGCCTATACTCAAGTGCCTCTGCCTATGAATACAAGATTAGTCGAGGACAAGAAAAAGTCCATCGCCCCTTGCCTACTATACAAGGACCACCCTGGGTAACATATAGAATAAATGGCAGATTATGACATTCCCCTAAAAGGGGCTAGCAGTATGAAAAGGCTACCAGACCCTCCTCTGCCTTATACAGGTGCTTACAATGAGAACGGTATCAGAATAGTTAATGTAAACGGAAGGCATGTTCAGTATGAGAACTTGCCCTTCATGAAACGCTTGGCAAGGTAGCAGCCACGCTGGTGCTTGCTCCCAAAGAAACAAAAGAAAAGCATTCTTAAGCAGTTAATCAATAGCTATGGCAAAAGGCACTCTTTTCTTAGAAGAAAATGGCAAGAAGAATATAATAACTTATGAATAGGTCCATAGTTAAAATATAACCACAAGAAGTAGTAACCACAGGCAAATATTATATAAAATATCTGTCTCACAAACTAATATATTACTGCTGCAAACAAAGCCGCATCTATCACTCTCTAGGTCACTGATTTTTCCTTTCTCCTCTATTCTAAAAAATAAAGGTAAAAATTGTTCCGTTCTGATGAAATCGAAACTTGTATTGTTTAACCTATGAGTAGTATTCCCTACTTTACTAATCACAGAAATGGAATAATAGCCAAAAAAGAAAGTATAAAAGATTATGTTAATTCTCAATAAAGTTGAACAGTGTCACACCACCTCCGAGTCGTGTAGCCTGCTGTCTCCCAGCGCTGAGGCCTTACCCACCTTCCGGACCCCTGATTCCTGCTGCGGCTGGATTCCGGCAATGAGGTATCACTTCACACCTGTAAGAATGGCTATCATTAACAAATCAACAAATAACATGTGCTGCGAGGGATGTGGAGAAAGGCGAACACTGGTTCACTGCTGGCGGGAATGCAGACTGGTGCAGCCACTGTGGAAAACGGTATGGAGGTTCCTCTAAAAATTAAAAATGGAGCTGCCTTTTGACTCAGTGATCCCACTTCTTGGAATATATCCTAAGAATCCTGAAACACTAATCAGAAAGAATATATGCACCCCGATGCTCGTAGCAATGCAATTTACAATAGTTAAGATCTGAAAACAGCCCAAGTGCCCATCAGTAGATGAGTGGATAAAAAAGTTGTGGGACATTTACACCATGGAATACTACGCAGCTGTAAAGAAGAAGGATCTTGTACCATTTAGGACAGTATGGATGAACCTGGAGAAAATTATGCTAAGTGAAATAAGCCAGGCAGAGAAAGACAAACAGCACATGATGTGGAATCTGTTAATAAACTGATTAACAGAATAGATTCAGTGACACAGAGGCACGGATCGGACTGACAAATCTCAGAGGGAAAGAGGGGGATGAGGGGAAGAGATTAACCAAAGAATTTATATGCATACATGCATAACCCAAGGACACAGACAATGGTGTGGTGAGGGACTGAGGAGGAGGGTGGAAGAGGTCAATGGGAAGATAAAGGAACATCTGTAATATTTTAAACAATAAAAAAAAATAAAAATAATAAATAAATGGTGTTGTCAAAATTGGACGGGTACATGCAAAAAATGAACTAGAGGCCTGACCGGGTGTGGCTCACTGGATGAGCGTCGACCTAGGATCCAGGCGATCAGGGTTCGATTTCCTGTCAGGGCACATGCCCGGGTTGCGGGTTCGATCCCCAGTCAGGGGCGTGCAGGAGGCAGCTGATCAATGACTCTCTCATCATTGATGTTTCTATCTCTCTCTCTCCCTCTCCTTTCCTCTCTCTGAAATCAATAAAGATATATTAAAAAAAAAACTAGACCACCAACTTACACCATACAGAAGAATAAGTGCAAAATGGATAAAAGACTTAAACGTAAGTCATGAAACCATAAAAATCCTAGAAGAAAACATAGGTAGTAAAATCTCAGACATCTCACTTAGTGGTATTTTCACCAATACATCACCTAGGTCAAGGGAAACCAAGGAAAAAAATAACAAATGGGACTACATCAAATGAAAAATCTTCTGCAAAGAAAAAGAAACCATCAACAAAATGAGAAGGGAGCCTACTGTATGGGAAAACATATTTGCCAGTGATACATCTGATAAGGATTTAATTTCCAAAATATACAAAGAACTCATACACCTCAACACCAGGAAGACAAACCACCCAATTAAAAAATGGGCAAAGGTTCTGAATAGACACTTCTCCAAAGAGGACATACACATGGCCTCAATAGATATATGAAAAATCCTCAAAGTCACTAATATCAGAGAGATGCAAATTAAAACTACAATGAGGTATCACCTCACACCTGCCAGAATGGCTACCATCAATAAATCAACAAACAACAGGTGCTGGCCAGTATGTGGAGAAAAGGGAATCCTAGTACACTGCTGGTGGGAATACAGACTGGTGCAGCCACTGTGGGAAACAGTACGGAGTTTCCTCAAAAAATTAAAAATGGAACTGCCTTTTGACCCAGTGATCCCACTTCTGCGGCTATATCCCAAGAATCCCTAAACACCAATCAGAAAAAATATATGCACCCCTATGTTCATAGCAGCGTCATTTACAATAGCTAAGATCTGGAAACAGCCCAAATTCCCATCAGTAGACGAGTGGATAAAAAAGCTGTGGTACATTTACACAATGGAATACTATGCAGCTGTCAAAAACAAGGACCTCTTACCCTTTGAAACAGCACGATGAACCTGAAAACTATTATGCTAAGCGAAATAAGCCAGGCAGAGAAAGACAAATATCACATGATCTCACTTATAAGTGGGATCTAAAGAACAAAATAAACTGATTTTTAAGAAAATAAGTCCAGAGGTATGGATGCATGGAACAGAATAACATATCTTGGGGGGGGGGGCATGCTGAGGGTGTGAGACAGGAAGAGATTAACCAAAGAACATTTATGCATATATGCACAACCCATGGATATAGACAATAGCATGGGGAAGGCCTGGGGTAGGTCAAGGATTGGGTGGATGGGGGCAAAAAGGGAGAAAATAGGAGGCATCTGTAATACTGTCAACAAAAAAATAACATTTAAAAACTGTTAGAAGCAAACATAGCAAAAATACACAAGACATTGGATTTGGCAATAATTTCTTGACTATGACACCAAGGGCAAAGGTTTAAAAAAAAGGAAAACTAAATAAATTAAATTGGACTTCATAAAAGTTTTTAATTTTATACATCAAAAGACACTATCCACAGAGTAAAAAGGAAACTTAAAGACTGAGAGAAAATATTTGCAAATCTGATAAATGATTGATATCCTGAGTATATAGTGAACTTCTAAAACTCAATGCCCACAACAAAACAAACAACCTGATTAAAAAATAGACAAACTACTTGAACAGACATTTCTCCAAAGGAGATATACAAATGGATAAACATATGAAAAGATGCTCAATATCACAAATTTTTAGGGAATCAAAAATCAAAACTGCAATTAGAGACCACCTTGCACTCATTTGTATGGCTACTATAAAAAAAACACATACACACACACAAAAAAAACCAACAATTAGAAAATAACAAGTAGTGAAGAAGATGTAAAGAAATCAGAACACTTATGCACTATTGTCTGAAATGCAAAATGGTGCAGCCACTGTGGGAAAGAGTATGGAGTTTCTTCAAACAATTAAAAATAGAATTACCATATGATCTAGCAATTCCACTTCTAGGTACATACCCAAAAGAATCAAAAGGAGAGTTTGCAGGATACGTACACCTATGTTCATAGCATTATTCACAGTAGCTAAAATGAAGAAGCAACCCAAGTGTCCATCAACAGATGAATGGTTAAGCAAAATGTGGTTTATATTACTCAGTCTTAAAAGGAAGTTCTCAGAATGGCTATCATCAATAAATCCACAAATGACAACTATTGTTGAGGATATGGAGAAAAGGGATTATATTTATTTTTATTGTTGAAAGTATTACAGATGTCCCCCTCATTGATCCCCTCCACCTCTCATCCACCCCAACCCCAGGCCTTCCCCATACAATTGTCTGTGTCCATAGGTTATGCATATAAGCATATTAGTTCTTTGATTAATCTCTCCCCACCACTCCCCCACCCCCACCTTCCCTCTGAGATCCATCACTCTGTTCCATGCTTCCATGTCTCTGGATGTATTTTGTTCATCAGTTTATTTTGTTCATTATATTCCACATATGAGTGAGGTCATGTGATACTTGTCTTTCTCTGATTGACTTATTTCGCTTAGCATAATTCTCTCCAGTTACATCCATGCTGTCCCAAAGGGTAAGAGGGCCTTTCTTTTTTTACAGCTGCATAGTATTCCATGGTGTAAATGTACCACAGCTTTTTTATCCACTCATCTACTGATGGGTACTTGGGCTGTTTCCAGATCTTAGCTATTGTATATTTTGCTGCTATGAACATAGGGGTACATAAGTTCTTTCTGATTGGTGTTCCAAGTTTCTTAGGATATATTCCTATAAGTGGGATCACTGGATCAAAAGGCAGTTCCATTTTTAATTTTTGGAGGGAACTCTGTAGGAAAAGGCCAGCAAAAAACAAACAAACTCTGAAGGAGTTGGGTAGCAAGCTTCCCCAGAATGGCAGAAATCCCCTTGAAAACGAGGGAGACATTTCTGACAGGAACTGAAAACAGATCGTTATGGAGCTTTCCCCCAGGAGGGTTATGGCCTTAAGAACAAATGTGAAGCATTAGCATAAAACAAAACCATTTGTTTATGCGCATTTTATAGTTTCTACTGATCACTAGCTTTCACACCTGCCTTTCTGTAGCTCACAATAAAATTCGCTGGATGGTGAGGAGGGTTGTTGCAGCGCCTCCAGAGCCTCAACCCTCTGCATCTCCACCTAAATTCTACATTCTCCGTGTCTCGAGTTTTCTTCGCATCCCGCAAGCACAACAGAACTCCCTACTGTTTTCCATAGTGGCTGCACCAGTCTGCATTCCCACCAACAATGTACTAGGGTAAGGTAATCTTCTTGCACTGTTGATGGGAATGCAGATTGATGCATCAACTATGGAAAACAGTATGGAGTTTCCTCAAAAAATTAAAAATGGAGTTTCTGAGGATTTATCCAAAGAAATCCAAAACAGTAATCGGAAAGAACATATGTACCCCTATGTTCATTGCAGCATTATTTACAATAGCCAAAATATGGAAGCAACGCAAATGCCCATCAATAAACAAGTGTATTAAAAAGTGGTGGTATAGACCTGGTTGGTGTGACTCAGTTGGTTAGAGCGTCATCCCAAGCACTGAAGAGTCAAGGGTTCAGTTCCCAGTCAGGGCACATACCTGGGTTGCAGGTTTGATCCCTGGTCAGGGTGTGCACGGAAGGCAACCAATCGATGTTTCTCTCTCTTTCTCTCCCTCTCCCTCTCTGTCTAGAACCAATGAAAGAAATATCCTCTGATAAGAATTTTTTTAAGTAGTGGTATATACATTATATACAATGGATTATTACTTGGCCATAAAAAAAGAACAAAATCTTACCACTTGCGAGAGCATGGATGGACCTAGAGGGTATTATGCTCAGTGAAATAAGTCGGTCAGAGAAAGACAAATATCATATGATTTCATTTATATGTGTACTCTGAAAAACAAAATAAATAAACAAACACAATTGAAACAGAGTCATAGACTCATAGTGTGAACTAGTGGTTGCCAGAGGAGAAGGGGGTTGGGGGACTGGATGAAAGAGGGGAAGGGATTAAGAAGCACAGGTTGGTAGTTGCCAAAGTGTCATGGGGATCTAAATAAAGCATAGGAAATATAGTCAAGAATATTGTGATCACTCTGTATGATGCCAGTTGTGGTACTGGAAATATGAAGGGGAACACTATGTAAAGTATATGGTTGTCTAACCACTAAGCTGTACACCTGAAACCAATAGAAAATATAACTAAATGGGGGGGGGGGAGGAAATTCCGACATATGTTACTGCATGGGTGAACTTTGAGGATATTATGCTCAGTGAAATAAGCCAGACACAAAAGAAGAGATACTATAGATTCCATTTATGTGAGGTACTGAGTATAGTCAAACTCTGAGACATTTTTCATGAATAATGGTGGTTGCCAGGGACTGGGGGAGGGAGGATAGGGAGTGAGTGTTTAATGGGAACAGTTTCAGTTTTACAAGATGAAAAGGGTTCTGGAGATGGATGGAGGTGTGGTAGCACAAGAATATGAATGTACATAACACCACTGAACCAGGCATTTTAAATGGCAAATTTTGTTATGTATATTTTACCACAATTTTTAAAAATTATAATGGGACATGTGCACGGGTCCAGGAAGAGACCATTTGGTCTTGCGTGAAGGACTTCACTAGGAAAGCAATAAAAGGTGAGTTTGGCCCTACCAGCATAGCTCAGCTGTTGAGCATCGACCTATGATCCAGGAGCTTTAGGTTTGATTCCTGGTCAGGGCACATGCCAGGGTTGGGGGTTCAATTCCCAGCAGGAGGCATGCAGGAGGCAACCAATCAATAACTCACTCTCTTCATTGATGTTTCTCTCTCTCTCTCTCTCCCTCCCTCTCTCTGAAATCAATAAAAATATATTTAAAAAATAAAATGAAATAAATTTTAAAAGGTGAGTTTGGCAATGTGGACTGGGACCAGATGTGCAAGGCTTTTGGCAGTCTCAGGTTGGGCTGTAGGTGACAAGCACAGTTAGGCACTTTTTCCTGGCAGGAACAGGTGAAAAGAGAACACAGGGTGAGTTAACCAGCACCAGGATCACATGTGAGGTGTGTCTGAAGGCCAGTGAAGCCAGGGTTTCAGGTGTTGACCATGAGGTCTGGGTGGGAAGGGGTCAAGCCAGGAGGGGTGCAGGCAGGGTGAGGAGATCTAAGTGAGTGACAATGGTAAAGTTGAGTGGACAGAGAGCTCTTGGCCTTTTGAGGACACTGACATTTGAGGTGCAGCGTTGTCAGGAGAGGCTGACATGGCCCAGAGTAGGCCCTTGCCTTTCCAGGGGAACCTGTGCAAGTAATCACAAGGGATGGAGCAGGTCCCATGCTTTCTCTCAGGTGCTGACAAGAGCTGCAAATCTCACAGGTGGAATGTCTCCATCAGTGTCAGCACTGTCAGGGATGAGCCAGAGAAGAGGACACACCACTGACCAGACAGTGTCCCTAGCACTTGGCCAGGACTGGCCCTACTGTCTGACCTCCAGAGTGGGTTGTGGAGGTGGCTCTCTGAGATGTTGACCGGTAAAGGGCTGAGAAACCAGGAGGGTCACCTCCTCACTCCCACACCTCCAGCCCCTGGCAGCCACCATGACACCTGTCTCTGTGAACTTGACTCTTCCAGGTGCTGCATATCTGAAGTAGGAAATAAAAGGGGTTCCCTGGAAAGCTCTGGGTTTGATTCTGTTTCTTAGAAGCTCACCTTCTCACAATGACTTAGAAAACTGACTTATTTGTTGCTTTGAGGATTGAAAGAAAGCTGTGTGTATCTCCATGCCTCTTTGTCTAGGAATGCCCTGAACAGAGCAATTTCTGAGCATAGAGGAGCCTCTGGGGTGCAGTGGAGGTAGAGTGTTGTGATGTTCATTGTGTGACCATGACCCGTGAAGGCGGCCAGAGGTCATGAGACATCTACTCTGTGACATCGGGCAGATCATCCAACCACACTGGATGCTCCCGAGGTGATGGTCGGGGTCAGATGGACAGGAAGTCTCAGAGTCTGCCAGAAATGATGGGCCAAGAGGTGAGTGAATAAGGGCACCAAGAAAAACCAACAGGGTCTTTCATGGCCATAGTGGGTGACAGAAGAGGGTGGCTGTAGACTTCAGCTAGCTTGCACTGGACCGGGTTCTAGCCAAGGGTGTGGGAAGTAAGAGGGTCTTTGAAGGAGTCTTGGGGAGAGTATGATCCCCATGAAGAGAGGAACCATGAGGAGGGCCTGGCTGGCACCGAGTTCCGGAAGACACTCACATGGTACACAGGGAGGGTCACTCCTGTCCAGCATGCCTCACTGTTCCACCTCTGCCTAGTGGGGTTCTATTCTTCCTCAGGCAGCCTGTGTCCAAGCTTCATTGGAATGTCTTCACCCCAGACACCCAAGGCAGAGTGAACCACTCCTTTCTTTGTTCTGTGGATACAGATCCAACAGACTCTTGGCACTGAGTGGAAGGGAGGCCAGGCTCTGGGCTTTCACAAACTGCAATTTAATCATAGGTCCCTAGTAGGGCTCCTTGGAGGCACCCCCTGAGCTCCCTCCCAAGTTCAAAATGAGAAATAAGACACAGGACAGACAGATGGAAATCAGATGTCAGCTTTATAGAGACAAGATAAAGTGGCTTTTAATACCTTGTTCCAAAATTGATGGATTAGCTGCCTGCTCTTTGACTGCCGGCCTCTTCTGCAGGGGCACAGCCTGCCCAGACAGTGAACCCCACAGCACAGAGCAGCCAGAACCACACCAGAGGGACCAGAAGGCACTGAGCCTCATGGGCCAACTTCATCTCCCAAACTCAAGGATGAGTGAGGTCTGTCCTCTCATGGAAAGGGGTTAAAGAAGGAGAGGAGAGGAAGGAAGCTACAGGGAAGGAGGGAAAAAAGGAAGGAGGAACACCTTGAGGTCCTACTCAGTCAGGAACACCCTCGTGAGAATATGAGTGAGGTCTGAGGCCCACCTGGAGTATCTTCTGCTGTGTGGTAGTTGCTGTCTCACTTTTTATCTGAATGTAATCTTTTCCCAGAAGTACCATTGTCTTCCTTATCTTGGTCTTGGGCATTTCATGAAGAATTGGCACCTGGTAACGCTCAGTAGGAGTTTGAGCAAGCAGAATGGGAAGGGGGCAGGAACACCTCTTTCCAGAACTTAAGGTTGGAGACCCCTGTATCTCACATTATCCGATTGCTTGGGTGTGGTCCATGCGGTGCTTTGCTGCCTCCTGAGGCCACAGCCAAAACCTGGTTGACAAGAAGTTCCTGTTTTCCAGAGTTCCTCATGGCCCCTGGCCAGGCCTACCTCTGACCAGGCTCCATGTGGCCTGGACCCTGGTTGTCTTGTGCAGCACTGCAGGTCAGGGTCTAGTAGCTGGTCTACGTCAGCAGGAACTGGAGCGTCTTATGCCTGCCACCTGCACAGGGCCTGGGCACTGTCATCTTAGCTTTCCCAATCACTCTTATGCTGAGTTCAAGGCACCAACATGTCATTTCTTCCTCACTGAAGACTCGTCTGCTTCTTCACTGATGGTTGAGGACGAGGCCCCACGCCCTTTTACAAGCCTGTCCTACTCCATCTTTGTTGTGATTAGGACTGACTCAGGCAAAGGAAAAATGCTTACTGAGTCACCAACACTTCCTACAACACCCAGCATCTCCATTAATTAAGGCCTCCGGTCCACGTGGTGAATCACCAGCCTGAGGTCAGAAATTAGGGCACACCCCAGGTGCCAGTGGGATTTAAGAAACACAGCTCAGTCCCCTCTTTGTAGAGCTCAGAACACAGGACCCCTCTGCTGTCTTGCTCTGTCCCCATGGCTGCCTCCTCCAGACAGCAGGAGGTGAGCACATGTGCCATGGTAGAAAATCACCTTCCTTCTATTTGTCTTGACATAAGTATTTTCTATTCAGACATATGTAGTCTTGACCCTGCAAAAGGGAGGTTTTCAGAAAAGACTTCCCTCTCAAATGAGCTCTAGTTAAAGTCATGGTCCTACAGCATTTTCAAAACAAAGAATGTACTTAAGTTGTTAGTTGTTGAAGGGAAGTTTAAAATAATCAACCTGTCAGCATAATACTCTCCAGGTCCATCCCACATGATCTCACTAGTAAGTGGAATCTGATGAACAAAATAAATTGACGAACAAAATGGAACTAGAACCATGGATACATGGAACAGACTGGCAGGTGCCAGAGGGGAGGAGGGGGAGGTGGCTGGTTAAAGAAGGTGAAGGAATTAACTAAAGAGCAGATATGCATACCCCATGAACACGGACAATAGTGTGGTGAAGGCCAAGGGAGGAGGACACTGGGGGGTGGATGGAGATGGGAAAAGGGGGAGGAATGGAAGACATCTGCAATAGTGTTAACATTAAACATTTTTAATTAAAAATTAATAATAAGACTTCTGGTCAAGATAGCAGTGTAGGTAAACACGGCACTTGCATCCTTCCACAACCACATGAAAATTACAACTAAACCACAGAACAACCATCATTCAGAACCACCTGAAATCTGACTGAACAGAATTCCTACAACTGGAGAATTAAAGAAACCACATTGAGATTGGTAGGAGGGGCAGAGGGGTGGAACACACTGGTCCCACACCCACATGTGGCATTTTTTTAATAAGGCGGGATATCTTGGGTACAGAGGTCCCATGGGAGGAGCAAGGGGTTCCAGCCTCACACCAGACCCCTCAGCCCAGGGTTCCAGTGCCAGAAGAAGTCCCTGTAACTTTGGGCTATAAAAACCAGCAAGGTTGTGGCTGAGTGACATGGAGAGCTGCTGGAGTCCCTGACAGATCCTCTTAAAGGGCCCATGCACAAACTCACTCCCTCTGAGCTCCAACACTGGGGCAGCAGCTTGAAAGGATCCAGGGACAAATGGGGAGGAATTAAATTGTCTGGCATCAGGACAAGAACTGAGGGTAACTTTCTCCCAGACAAAAGTGCTGGTAGAGGTCATTGTTCCTTTGCTGAGACCTCCCCGCCACAGAGCCGACAGGCAGGCACCATATCTGAGTCTCCATCAACCTGGTCCACACTGGTGATTCCCTGAAACCCTGCCCCACCCAATTTGCAGGCCCACCCAAGCTGTTTGCAGTGGTTTTTCCACATGAATGGCTTGTCTTGGTCCAGGCTTCAGAGTTTTCTAAAATCTGTCAAACAAGCAGCAGCTGACCTCAGCATGCCCCACATGTCTTAATAAGAGGTCCCAGGCCCAGCACTAGCAGCAGCCTGCCTTGGTTCACAGCTTGGTCTCTCTGGGGCACCTCCAACCCTAACACATGTAGCAGCCATCTGCAGATTGCTCTATATCTCATGCCAGGTGGCTCCAGGCAAGGCACAGGCAGTGGCAGACTTTGTACCTCCCAGGAGGCCCCAGAGCCAGTGCATCCGGTGGTCAAATTCAGGTCACACCAGATTACAACCCTGCCATATCCACAAGTGACACACTCAAGGGGCAGATGTGGGGAGCATCAAAGCCCCACTAAAGCAAGTCTTGCCCCATAGAATCATCTCCTGCACAGCAGCTCTTCTGCAGTAGTCACAGCTGGTCTGCACAGCCGATTGGTCTGGGGGTTAATCCCTCCCAGTGATGCCAGCAGCAATCAAGGCTCAACTACAACAGGGCAGTGCACACAGGGGTGCACCTAGAGTGCCCATCTCCGGCGACTGGGGACGCTGAGCCACTGGGCCTTATAGGACACCTACCACATAAGGCCATTCTACCAATTCCAGGAAACACAGCAGCTCTACCTAATACAAAGAAACAAACACAGGGAAGCAGCCAAAATAGAGACAAAGAAACATACTGCAAATGAAAGAACAGAAGAAATCTCCAGAAAAAGAACTAAATGAAATGGAAGCAAGCAAACTACTAGATACAGAGTTCAAAACAATGGTTATAAGGATTCTCAAGGAGCTTACTGAGAACGTCAAGGAACTTAGTGAGAATTTCAAGAAACTGAGTGACAACATCAACAAAATAAAAAAAGACCAGACAGAAATGAAGTGTACACAAACTGAAATGCAGAATAATTTACAGTTGCCATAGCCAGTTTGGCTTAGTGATTAGAGCATCAGTGGTCCCAAGTTCAATTTTGGCCGAGGGCATGTACCTCGGTTGCAGGCTCAGCATGGTTGGAGTGGGAGCAGGAGGACCATCACTCAATGTGTCTCTCTCACATTGATGTTTCTCTCTCTCTCTTTCCCTTCCCCTCTCTCTGAAAAAGCAATGGAAAAAATCTCCTCGAGTGAGGATTAAAAAAAAAAAAAAGAATAATTTACAGGGAATCAACAGGAGAGCAGAGGATGCTGAGAATCAAATCAGCAATGTGGAATATGAGGAAGAAAAATACAATCAGGACATCAAAAAGAAAAAAGAATCCAAAAATATGAAGATAATGTGAGGAGCCTCTGGGACTTCAAGCATACCAACATTTGCATCTTAGGGGTGCTGGAAGGAGAAGAGAGGGAGCCAGAAGTTGAAAACTTATTTGAAAAAATGATGACAGAAAACTTCTTTTACCTGGGGAAAGAAATAGACTTACAAGTTCAGGAAATGAAGAGACTCCCAAACAAGAGGAACCCAAAGAGGCCCACAGCAAGACATATCATAATTCGAATAACAAAGGTCAAAGACAAGAGAGAATCTTAAAAACAGCAAGAGAAAAGCAGTTAGTTACCTACAAGGAAGCACTCATACGACTATCAGCTGATTTTTCAACAGAAAGTTTGCAGGCCAGAAGGGAGTGGCAAGAGATATTCAAAATGATGAAAAGCAAGAAGCTACACCAAGACTACTCTACCCAGCAAAGCTATCATTTAGAAATCAAGGTCAGATAAAGAGCTTCACAGACAAAAAAAAGCTAAAGGAGTTCATCACCACCAAACCAGTATTATGTGAATTGTTAAAGGGTCTTCTTTAAGAAGAAAAAGAAAAAAAATAGATAAAAAATATGAACAATAAAATGTCAATAAATACATATCTATCACCAATTGAATCTAAAAATCAAAATAAATGAACAAGGAATCTAATGAACAAAATAAACTGATGAATAAATAGAACCAGAGGCATGGAAACATGGAACAGACTGAAGAATCTCAGAGGGAAGGGGGGAGGGAAGGCAGGAAGAGATTAACCAAAGAACTTATATATATACATTCATAACCCATGGACACAGACAATAGGATGGTGAAGGCCTGGGGTGGGGTAGGATCTGGGTAGAGAGGGGCAATGGGAGGGTGGGGGACATCTGTAATACTCTCAATAAAGACTTAAATTTTTAAAAAGAAAGGGGGAAAAAGGTAATCATCTCCGCTTTAGATCCAACAAGTCTGTTTCTCAGAAATAATAATAATAATAGTAATAATAATAATTAACCAGTTACATGAAAACTCTCTTGGACATATATTCAAACTGAATTATGCATTTCAAGGTCATAATAGGGCCAAGGTCTTTCAAACCCTAATGTGGCCACTTTTTAGCTGTGTTACTTCAGATAAGCCCTTTGGGTCTTTGAAGCCTACTTCACTCACTTGTGATGTTGGGGAAGATCATTCCTGTTTTAATAGTCTCATAGAGATAACAGTATATGCCAGAGAGGGGTCAATAGTATCTACTGAGGCCGCCTGTGTGCCAGCTACTCTGCCAAGTGCTGTCTCATACCGATATGTTTTTTAATTAGCCCAAATACTTACAAAGTTACGCAATGTTGGTTTTTATTATAAGTTGTATAACCATGGACAAAATCTCTTAATGGCTCTGAACTTGATTTCTTTATCTGTGAACCTGAAATAATTCCAGCAAACTCAAAGTGTTGTGTAAGACTTACATGAATTCTCAGAGGTAAAGGTGTTGGGTAGAAGTTATAAAGAAGCTTCCAAAGAGTAGATATTAGTATTGATGTTGATGGTATACTTTAAAATTGCTGCTTGAGAATAACCTCTACAGTCTTCCTAAAGGGCTACACCAGTCTGGGCGGTGGCATCCTTAATGACAGGAGATCTATGCATCCTTTTATCCAACCCAGACTATAAATACACCCTCTGGTTAGATGGCACTATCAATTTTAAAAGGGCTCAGCGCCAGAACCAACGCTGTGGTTGAGCCCCAAGGGCTGCCATCCCAAATTTCTGGAGGTGGAGCTCTTCTGTGAAAATGGGCCTAAATGGTTTTTCCTGGGTTTTGCTTTTGTTTTTAAGACAAAACATACTTTGGGATCATTTATCTTGAGAATCCTAATCCTCCTGAAAGTGGCCACTGTTTTACTATTCTTTCCACAGTGAATAGTTTGTGCCACATGAAGTCAGCTCAGGAAATTCCGAGTCTTCTCAGCAAACCTGAGAGCTGGCAGCAGGGGAGGCCCTGGGGAGGCCCAGTGGGGAAGAGGACTTGAAGGAGGAAGGGAGGGAGAGGGAACAGCAGGGAAGAAGGGAGCCACTGCACTCCCGAAAGGAAGTCCTGGGGAGAGTGGCTCCCCTCTCTGCTACTTGAAAGAAAAGGCAGCCTTCTCCTGACCCTCCTGCCTCACTTAGTTGAGAAGTCCTTCCATATACATACCAACCACTAGCTGCCACCATCTTCCTGTCTTCAAGAGGGATCCAAACAGGCCTTGTATGCCTGGAAGAGTGATTTTCTGGTACTTTTCCCCTAAATGAATTGACCACACTCGAACATGACTCTTTCCACACGGGGTAGGGAAAGAGAGCTGTGTGCTGAGACTTGCCTGATTTGTTTAAAGTTTATGGTCAATAAATATGGGCTTAGGAATTTTTTTGGTGCATTATAGCTCTAATAAAATAGAATAGAGACATTATCAGTGTTTGATGTGGGCTTGAGTTCAGAATACTTTTTGACATGTCTCTGATCAATCAGTATCTTTCAGTGTTGAGAAAAAGAGATCTCTCTTGATGCAAATTAAAACCACAATGAGGTATCACTTCACACCTGTAAGAATGGCTACCATCAACAAATCAACAAACAACATGTGCTGGCGAGGATGTGGAGAAAGGGGAACCCTAGTACACTGCTGGTGGGAATGCAGACTGGTGCAGCCACTATGGAAAACAGTATGGAGGTTCCTCAAAGAATTAAAAATGAAGCTGCCTTTTGACTCAGTGATCCCACTTCTTGAAATATATCCTAAGAATCCTGAAACACTAATCAGAAAGAATATATGCACCCTGATGTTCATAGCAACACAGTTTACAATAGCTAAGATCTGGAAACAGCCCAAGTGCCCATCAGTAAATGAGTGGATAAAAAGCTGTGGGACATATACACCATGGAATACTATGCAGCTGTAAAAAAGAATAATCTTGGACCCTTTAGGATATTATGGATGGACCTGGAGAAAATTATGCTAAGTGAAATAAGCCAGGCAGAGAAAGACAAACAGCACATGATCTCGCTTATATGTGGAATCTTAAGAACTTAATAAACTGATGAACGGAATAGATTCAATGACATGGAAGCATAGATGAGCATACATAAATGTATCATGTTAACTAATTTTACGTGTGCATTTTCAAGTACATTCACATTATTGTGCAATAATCACCACCAGAACTTTTTCATTTTTCCAAATTGAAACTTTCTGCACTCAACACTAACTCCCCATTTTCCTCTCTCAGCCCTTGTACCCACCATCTACTTTCTATCCATATAAATCTGACTGCTCTGGGTGCCTCATAGAAGTGGTACCATACGGTATCTGTCCTTTTGTGGCTGTTCACTGAGTATAATGTCCTCAAGGATCATCTATGTTGTAGCCTGTGACATGGTTTCCTAATTTTTTAAGGTTGAATAATATTCCATTGTATGTATAGACCACCATATAGATCAATGGACACTTATGTTGTTTCCATCTTTAGCCATTGTGACTAATAATGCTGTGAACATGAGTGTGCAAATATCTGTTCACGTTGAGATCTCTTCCTTTGGAAAAAACAAGGCAAGTGGGAAAATTCATGCTTTCTTGAGTTGTTGTGATCCAGAATTGGCCTATACCTATATTTTTGGTTTGGAAAAGTAGATCTCATAATTAATAAGAGCCTGAAAATTTTGAATGGAATATATTAGGTGATTTCCCCCGTAACAATGTAAGAGAAGTAAAGCCAGATGACTCTGACTCTTTAAAGAATTGTTGCGTTAATATGAGATGATGATTTAAAATGCTTTTTAAAATAAGTGATCTCCTCCCACAATCCCCGCCCCCCCAAACACACAGATGAGTGATCACCAAGAAATCATTGGACTGTGGTGTTTACAGGCCTAGATGGTGAGATTCCAAAATCCAGGTGACAGAGTACTTCTAGAAACCCAAGGAAAAACCTACCTAAGAACCTGGTGACAAGCCACTCACTGTAACCATGAGATTATAGCAGTTTGCTAATGTTGCTCATTATACCACTTATGAGAGAAAATAATGTATGTTTGTGTATGTTTTTGTTTTTCATTTTCATGGTTACCCTAGCAAAGCAACAATGGCTAGATAGCTACAAATTGGAAATACAAACTCCAGAGCAATGGAGCGGTGAGGTTTTAAGGAGGGGAGGAGGGTGTGCCAGTGCAGGTGCAGGAGGGTCCCAAAGAGGCTGGTGTTGGCTGGGCCCTGCCATCCTGAGGGAACCCCAGGGGGCAGTGCCCTGCAGTGAGCCTTGATGACAGCAGGTGGCAGCAGCGAGTGGCTCCCCATCATTCTGGGTTCTACTCTGGCCCTTAAATCTGAAACTGGTCACCCAGTCATATGACCAAGTGGCATATAACCCTGGATGGGTTATTCAGCTTCTCAAAGAAACGGAGAGGCCAAACTAACCACTAGTCTCCAGTCTTTTCCTAGCAAAAGCCTGCCATCTTTCATGATTTAGCTTTTTGTTCCTGAAGACCCCCAGGAGAAACTGTTTCAACGGCATAGAAAAGACTGGAAGGAAATACACTGGGATGTTCATGCTGATACTTTGGAGCGGGGCTGAGACAGGGGACTTCCACTTTTGACTTTAGATGTTTCTGTATTTACTTTTTAATGCAAATCATTTTAACTTTGTATTTTAATTAAAAGTTTAAAATAATGGCAATATTCTATTTCCATTTATTGCCCCAGGAATACCAATAATAGTTGTAAGGAGACTGTAAGTATTATGAACTTCCATTCTCTTGCGATCAAAAAATAAATAGAAACTACTCTTATGCTTCTCAGAGAGAATAAAAGATATTTGGAGACCTTCTTGAGTAATATTCCTCAATTTAAAAAGTATGGAGTCGCCCTAGCCAGTTTGGCTCGGTGGTTAGAAAGTCGGCCCTCAGAGTGAAAGGTCACAGGTTTGATTCCGGCCATGGAGAAAATATCCTCCGGTGAGGATTAAAACACACACACAAAGGAGTCTGCAAAACTACCGCCTACACACACACCCCCCTCCGAGCTCCACAGTGGGAAGAGATTACAGGTGTGCCTTTGGGTGCTTGGTTTTCTTTTTCCTTGGGGCATCTGGACAGGTAAGCTCTCCAGGGCAGGCAGACTGCTAATCAGAAGAGATCTCAGCCCTGATGAAGGCAGCCCATGGAAACTGCTCCACCGGGATTTGAAAATAACCAGACACTCCAGTTTTGCCCCATTCCTGCAATAAATCCACCACTCACTCGAGAAGGAGCTCTGAGCTCCTTTTCAGCTTTTAGAACGGCCAAGGAAGTTCAGTCCCCCAACCCCTATGAAAGACCCCTGCGGCCAGGCCCGTGCTGGACCCTGGGGGGCGACCCCAATGCAGAGGCCCCGAGCCCAGCCAGCCGAGCGGCACAGTCACAGCGGGTCCTTCCTTGATCCTGGCCTGTGCCACAGGTTCCCTGTCAGGTGCGGGGCTGTCATCTCTGAGGAGGAAAGAAGACGCACGTTCAGCCTCTCCCCGGGGGCCTGCCGGGTAGGCTGCGCTCCTGCACCGCCACCGGGCCAGTGGGGTGAGTGACCGCGAGGACGCTCCCTGTCCCCTCAGCGGGGCCACATCTCAAGCCCATCGGAACAAATTATTAAAAACACACACCCCTCTGACTGCGTGGCCCCCGCGAGTGTGCTTGAGGGGAGCCAAGCTGGCCGCGCTCTTTAAAGCCTCCGGGCTGTGTCGCCAGGGCCCCGCGGCCGCCAGACCACTCTGCCGGTCCAGACGGTAGTCACCGGGCTCTGGGGCCACGGCCTCCCTGGGCTGGCAGCGGACAGCAGCCGCCAGGGCCGGCGCCCTGCGCGGCCACCTGAGAGGTTGGTGGGGGTCGGGACCGCAGGCTGCGGCTGGTCGGGAACCGCGCAGGGGTGATGCCGGCGGAGAGGCAGACGCGCTCGGGGTGCTGGTGGGGGTGAGGGGCTGGCGGCGGGTTGGCCGTGAGGGCGTGGAACTCGGCCCCTGGGGTGCGTAAAAGGGGAGCTGGAGGCGGGGAGCAGTGAGCTAGGGGTGTGGCCCGCATTGGGGCCCGCGGTGAACTGGGCTCGACCTTGGGGGCCGGGGGCGGGGCGCGTCGGGGCCGCCGCGGAGGCCGCCAGCGGGGCTCCGGGGCTGCGGGATGGCGGCCGGGGCGCGGAGGCCGGGTCTCGGCGCCGCGCGCGAGCCTGCGGCCGCAGCAACCGGGTAAAGCTCTGGTCCAGAGCAGCGCGAAAGCTGTCCCGAGGGGCTCCGGCCAGCTCAGCGGGTAAGTGCTCGGGGCACAGGCGGCCCCCGAGACCCCTGATAGCGCCCTGGAACCGGCCTCTGGGAATTCTGCTGGGAATCTTTGGGATGTTGTGGGAGCAGCAGAGCTGGAGAGCGAGGTTCGGGACCTCTGAGGTCCTTTTGGGGTAACTGAGGTTCCCTTGATGCTGGAGGTTCGTGCAGAGCCCGGTTCTCGGCTGAGTAAACATTTCCTAGGATCTGGCCCGAGGCTGGGGGCTAGGAGGTGGGGCTGGGATGCTTTCCTGTGGATGTCTCCCCTAGGGTGGGGGAGCAGGACTGGCTCTAGAACTTGAGGTCTGAGGGCTCCAAGGACATTTAAACCCTGAAGGCTCAGGGGACACAGGGCTGCAGGGAAGGAGGAAGAGACACCCCAGACTGGTCCAGTAGCGCCAGGCTCTGCACAGTTTCTTGATTTTGTTAGGAACGATGTTGCCTCCTACATCCCTTTAAGAAACCTTTTTAATGTGGTGTGGTGTGTGTGTTTTAAAGAAACCTTTTAGCGATAAGTGCCGGGACCTGATTCTTGATCTATATGCTGGTTACTGTGTGTTCAAGTACAAGAGTGGGAAATGCTTATCTGGCCACAGTGATCCTTTCTTTTAAGGACTGAGGTGCTAGTAAGTGCAGGGATGTGCATCACTTGCTTTACTGGCTGCGCTGTAGTGGACAGAATTCATCCTAGGATGCAGAGCTCCCAGTCATGAATATTTGTGACCTGGGCTTTAGAGACAAGTGGAGTTTGTAGTTTTTATTTTTTCAAGATATCACCAAAATATGCCATTTAAAAATGCTTATCTACAAACATCTGAGAAGTGCATTATGCATTGGTCTCCCAGACCCAAAAGTTCAAAATGATGGTGACTTATGGTATGCGTGTCACTTCACTGGCAGCCCATCATGTATTATGAGAAATATTGCAAGATAGACAGTAAAAGTTGAGAGAGGAAAGGGGGATTCATGTCCCAAAGGTCAATGTGTTCAAAGTAAACATCAGCCAATTTGGCCCATATTCCACAGGTGCAGCGGTTTAGTTCACGTTGAGATGAACATCTGAAAAGGGGGACACAGGTGTTCCTGTGAAACAATTCACAGAAGCTTCACTACTGTAAGTACTAGACAGTGCTGTGGAGGGTCACCAGCAAAGGTTAACTGGCTCAAAGATGTCTAAAAATAAGGGCATGTAACAAAAACTCATGGTTTACCAATAAGAGAGAATTTTGACCCTATTTCCTTGAATGATACTTACATTTTAAGGGGTGTTCATTTTCTTTTTTACTATTTTTTTTGTTTTTCAATTACAGTTGATGTACGATATTATATTAGTTTCAGGTGTACAACCCAGTGATTAGCAATTTACATAACTTACGAAGTGATCACTGCAATAAACCTAATTACTCACCTCACATCAAACATACTTATTACCATATTGGTGTTCATTTTCTTAACTTGTACACTATACATTTGAACCTTAGAATTAATTCTATGTTCTTATCACAGACAGTTGATAAAACCTCATACATGTAGAGAATTTAACTGGTAATTAGTCTTCAGATGTTACTGTTACTTGAAATGCACCTAACAGATTAAAAAGGATATACTTTTTTAAGGATTTTACTTCAGTATTGCATGTAAATACATTAGTAAACACATAGCTTGTGTAATGCACTAAAATATTATCAGAACATTCTGAACAGTGGAAAGGCCTTCAGGAAGCATTTGACCCAGTCCAGAAACCCTGGGTTCATCTTGACTACTGTCCAGTCTCCTCCTCCTCCCCCTCCAATGGATCATGGCCATTGCCAACGCTGTGTAGCACTTTTCATAATATATTTTGATTGGTTTTTTACAAATCTGCTTATCCCATAGATTGTGAATGAACATCCTGAGGGTAAGAACCATATCCTAATTATTTTGGTATCCTCAGTGCCACAGACATATAAGTGTTTGATTAACGTTTCCTTAATTGAAGAGGGAAAAATATCCAGTACATGTGACTGTACACAGCAGATATGTGTTTCTAAAAAACAGTATGTTTTTGCAATTTTAATAGAATTGTAATAAAATATAATCTTAGTTTTCATTCTTCCAGTGGTGAAAAATTATTCATCATGTTTCTAGGTTAGTACTCTACTGCTTGCTTTTTAAAATCTTTGTATCTTCAAAGGTATGACTTAGTGACGGGTGATGTCAACAATTTCTTCATTCTTACATTTTCTTTAATTTGAAGAATTAGTGGTTGGCTTTAAATTTGCTGCTAACAAACTAATGATACTAAATATAAAAATCACTTAATGTTTTTCACTCATTATCTTCATGAATTATTGCTCATTTATTCATGAGACTCCATTTTCCATTAGCTTTAAAATGAATCTTTTATCCTAGAACATAGAAGAGATTTCTGGTTATATACTAATAGAAATAGAGTTGAACAAGAAAAGTAAAATTATATTAATATTATAGAAATTGTTCTTTCTGAAAACACAAAAAACATTTTGACAGATGTGGTGATTTGTGTCAGTAATATAAAGAGAGTAATAAAATACCACAATTATAAGGCTATAGGGTTTTGTTCACTAAGCAAGAGTAAAAATAATATCTGGATTTGCTTTTACCTAGTAATTCCAATTTATATGATGAAGTAACTGGGCTGTTATTAACATATTTAACAATTTTAAACACTCTGGACTGGAAGAAAAGTCAAAAGCTTAAAATATACTCTAACTTATGTTTCCAAACATGTTTTAAAGTGTGGTAGAGATATAACTCAAAAGGTAACTGCTGTAATCTGAACAGTCAGCCTGTGTAATCCCATGCAGTCACATGGAAGGGGAAGGTAGGGTGGGCCAGCCTCAGAACTGCAGGCTGTGTAACCTTAGAAAATCACCATACCCTCTCTGGGCTCCATTTCTCAATCTGTAAAATGAGGAGGAGAAACTAGACCACTTCTGAGGTTCTTCTAGCTCTAAACTGCTATGATTCCATGTTTCTTCCATGGATAATGAGTAAAATTCTTGAAAGATGTAATTTGAATTTATATAGAGAAATTACTTTTAACCAACCATGCTGAGTTTATAAAGTCAGTGCATAGCATACTCTTCAGACCAGCTTATCTTGTGTTACTGACATAACAAGGTCCTGTTCAGAGAAGTTGTACACCGAAGCACCCCTATAATTTTTTTTATTGTAATTTACCCTTGCCCCAAGCCACCCTTCAGAAAGTGATGTACTGCTAAGTTCATTTTTAATTTAAGGGTAGTGACTTTTTGAAATTATTCACTTATTAAAACTTTGAGGACTAATGTTGAAATGCGTTAAAATGAACACATCACTGAAATGTCTAAGTAAAATGTTTGAATAAGCGAAAAATTATATTGATGTTTGTAGGCCTTTCAGAGGAGTCATTTTAAAACCTTATTAATTTAATGATTGACAGGAGAAACTTGAGGATTGACATAGTAATTGAGCAGGGAAGATATGTGAATGGTTGGGAAGGAAGCCCGATGTGGCATGAATGGTCTTGGAACACAGTAACATGTCCAATTACACTCCAGACTAACTACATTTTCCTGTCAGATGAACTGAAGCTACATTGGCTGTTAAATTTCTTGCTTAATATTAAAACACTAATTGTGGAAAGGATGATTTAATACAAATTCCTGGAGGGAATGATTACTTTATTCAAGTATTTCAAGAAGAAATAGTGTAAATAGAAAGTTACGTGTATTTTTAATTTTGCCATTCTTGAATATAAAACATTGAAGACATTTGTTTTTAAACTAACACAAGTTGTTTAAATTGCTTCCAACTTAAAATTAGCTCTCACTGAGCTTTTAAGTCACAGATGGTTTAACAGAAAGGAAAAGCTGATGCTTTTTTTCCTTTTACTAAAGATGAAAAGTTTTAATCATGTTTACTTTAGCCAAATACAGATTTAAGAGCATATGACTTTTTCAGGTATGCAAGAATGATGAAAATCCCCATACAAAAGAGAAAATATGAGGATAATAACAATGCCTGAATGGCAGGCACTATTATAAGTGTTCTCCATACATTCTTATTTAATAAATAAAATAGATTAAAAGTAGAATTTAAAAGCTATTTCATGTTTCTGGATATTTATTCTCTGACAATAAAATTCTATAATCCTAACAGTGCTTTAGAATTATTAATAAAGAACTTGGAAAATTAGTGCTTTTTAATTTCACTAACTCTGCCCTGGATGAAAGTGATGTTTCCTACCAGATATTGGATTATTGAAAAGTTAGGTAAATAAAACCCTCTATTTTTCCATGTAAAATTAGAGAAGAAAAGCCCTGTAAATATACAGCTTTACACTAAGATAAAGGATACCCTTAAGTTATATATGTGTATTTTATAATAATAACACTAGAAAATACATGCCCTGGATGGTGTCCTCAGTGGTTAGAGTGTCAACTAGTGCACTGAAGGGTCACAAATTTGATTCCTGGTCAAGGGCTCATGCCTGGGTTGCAGGTTCTATCCCTTGCCCCAGTAAATGTGTATGCAGGAGGCAACCAATCGATTTGTCTCTCTCACATACATGTTTCTCTCTCTTCCACTCCCTCCCTCCCTTCCACTCTCTTTAAAAATCTATGGAAAAAATATCCTCTCGTGAGGATTAACAAAAAAAAATACTAAAATCTGTATCTATTTAAAAGATTCATACGAATTTTTTGTAGATTTATTTATATACTATAAATATACCGTATATAATAACACATTGAAAAAAATAACAAAATAAACCCTAATTCTTTTTTAAGCATATCAAAGCTGGTTCTATAATAAAAGATAAATTTCTAAAAGAGTAATATTTTCAAAACCTAGAATAAATAATACCTGGAATCAAACAAAGGAATCTAAAAATACTATACAGTTTCAATCATAATAAAATACCATGAATAATTTTATGACAACAAAATTTGAAACTTAGATGAAATAGAAACTTTTCTTAAAGTTTGACTTAAGAAATAATAAACTAAATTTGACTAAATTGACTTAAGAAATAACAAATATTTATATATCGGTAACAGTTTATGAAATTGAATTTGTAATCAAGTATTCCTCCAAAAACCCTCAAAAAATTATATTAGTCCCCAGACTCTTTTATAGGAGATTCTTATAAAAGCTTATTTAGGGAATTTATAATTTTTCAGGCTAAAATCACTTTCACAGTAAAATCTAATAACAGTACCAAAAAACTGGTCCACATTGAGCTGGAAGTCCTGGCCAGTACAAGAAGACAAGAAAAGGAATTCAAATTAGGAGAGGAAAATAGAAACCTATCCTTAGCAGCAGATGACATGATGTGTGTTTCCCATAGAAATCTGAAGGACTGCCATAACCACGAGAACTAGAAAGGGCTTCCTATCAGGTTGCTGGATAGGAACCATGGCTGTTTAGTGTCCCCCTGGTGGGTGGGTGTGATTGTTCTGGGGAGCCTTCAGTCCTTTTCTTCTGGAGATGGAAAACAAATGTCACATGTTACTTAATCTGCAAGTTCAAAGGTCCCGCTTTTTTTCTTTTCATGCTCATCTTTGTGAGTGAACTTTTCCACATTGCTGTGACTCTGGACCAGCTTCTAAAAACCTGATTTCCATCTTGCTCTTTGGTCTTAGTAGCTCAGACAAAGCTACATGTTGGAGTCAACTCCACAAAGTAAAAGAAAATTTTATTTTGAGTTTGATTTCCTTTTTCAAGAGTCAGAACAGAATTATGAAAAAGGTGTGAAAATGACATAACACCTTGAGATGGGTCTCCTGACATTGGGGAATTACTGTCCTAAGGGTGACAGCTTGGCACAGGCAGGTAAGGGATGAAAGAAGCCAATGGAATCTTTCTACTGGCTGAAAAGGTAATTAGATAAGCCCCCTTTTCATTGTACCATATCTGTAACAAATTCAGCCCACTGTGTCCTTGTAGATTTGTGCCAAGTCAGGGATCGTGAAAAATCAAATTTGGGCCACCCATGCCCCATACCCAACCCTAGCAGACACTTGATGAGCATGGACCCTCAAAATCCTACTCAGTGTGTTCCAGGTAATCACAAACATTGACACAAAATTAACGTGTCTAGCCCTACTCCACATTATATGATGTCTAATTTGTAAGCCAAGTAACAATGTTTTTAGTTTCAATATGTTGTTATAAGAGTAAATCTAATATAATACAAATCATACCTTTGCTGTTATTCCATTCCAGAGTTTTTACTAAAACTGGCATTTCCTAAGGGCAGCTCTTTCGCACATCTGTCCTTCTGTAGTCAGCCTCCCGACTTGGGAGAACCCAGGGCTTGGTCTTCAGCCCCCTTTCCTTCTCCCCGTCCCTCAGATGATCGCAGTCCAGTGAGAGTCAGATGATGACTTCCAAATGCTTATCTCCAGTGTCCACACTCGCATGTCTAATAGACATTTCCAAGGTAACATTTTCAAACTGAACTCATGATTGCCATCTCCCAAACCTGTATGTCTTCTGGCCTCCCCATGTTGGTAAATGGCAGTTCCCTTTCTCCAGTTCAGGGCAAAACCCTTGGTGTCCTCTTTAGCTCCTCTCTGCCCCATCCTGAAGCCTCACCCACACTTCTCAGCACTTTCTCTGCTTCCACCGTCCTCTTTCTGGATTACAGCACAGCTTCCTCACTGGACCCTCCGCTTTCACCGTTGCCTTTCCCCCTCCCCTATTTTCACCAGAGCCAACCAGAGTGGTCCTGTGAAGATGTAAATTGGTTATATCACTCTTGTTTTTGAAACCATCCTGTACTTTCCCAGCTCACTTGGAGTACAGTAAAAGCAAAGCCTAAGCTGTCACTGTCTGCTATGATCTGTCTGCCTCCCCACCTACCTCTCTAACCTGCTTGACCACCGTCCCCTCCTGGCTGGCCATCCTGTCCTTGCCATCCCTGAGCCCACTCCGTTTTCTCCCTCCTTAGAGCCTGACTCTGCTGGCCAGTCTCCCCCCCATTAGGGGCTCAGCTCTTCACTCAGATGTCACCCTGTCAGGGGACCTGCAGTCTCTCTGACCCCTATACTTCCCTCCATGCTCCTCCTCAGCTTTCGTCTCCCTGTGACACTCACAGCTTCTGGCATCTCTTGTGTGGGATATCTTTCCCACTAGAGTTATGTTGCTCTGCCTGTGGTTCTGTTCTGTTCAGCACCAGGGCCTGCGGACCTCGGCCTCCCTAATCCCTGCTGCGCACTTGCATCCTGTACACAGATGCAGAGTCTGGGGGAGGGCATGCGGGTCCCTTTCTCACCCTCCTCATTCATTTCCTTGTCATCAAACTTTCTTTGTTCTCAAGGCTCAAGTCTGGCCCTTGCCTAAGAACATGACCTCCCTTTTCACCTCACTGAGTGGAGTCATATGAACACTGTGGAGAAATTTTGTCCCACATCTCCCCTCTCGGCCTCCTCCCATCCTTGCGCTCAGCCGAGATTCCTGCTGAGCAGCCTGACCCTCCATCCTGCAGGACCCCCTACTCTGATGTTAAACACCCACAAGCTTCTCTGTCTTCAAAACACATCTACCGGTCCTGTGCCCTAATTGTACCTATTTTGTGTCTCTTCTTCCTTTAGATCCATTGAGCAAGTGCTGTCACTATCTTCCCTCCACTACTCCCATATATGGCCTCTTAAACCCTTGGAAAGACTTTTGGTTTTGTCACCATCCTTTCACTAAGTGGTTACTTAAGGAACATCCGTGGCCTCCTGATTGTGAGATTGCAGGGCCTCTTTCTCATTTCCCTCCTTCTGGAAGGCTCTGATCATCATTAACATTGTTAGTCACCTTCTGCAAAGTCCTTCACCAGCCCCCTCAATTCTGGTCCACCCCAATCCTCAGGCTTGATGACTGCTCTCAAGGGAGTGTGCCGTCTGGGACCTGAAGGGCATCAGCAGGGGTGGCAGCCTCTCCAGGTCCTGGGTAACTTTCCTCCCAGGCCATCCCAGTTTCCTTGCATCTGCTGGCCCTGCGTGCGATGTCTGGTCTTTACAAGCACGCAGGATCTACCTGACCATTTTCTTCCTGCGGTTAGAATTTGCTAAAAGAACTTTGTCAGAAGACTAAGGGGGACCAATAATGAAAATAAAATATGAAAGGATGAAACAAGTTTTCAGGGCACAAATTCCAAGAACCCAATAAAACCTAAAGACTGGACTCTCTGGTAGAACCCGTCAAATGCACACTGAGGATGGTCCCTTCCCTCCAGCCTCTGCAGGGAGGGTCTCTGGTCTCCAGCTCTGCTTGGTCTTAGGCCCTCACCCATCTTGTCAGATTGTGTGCCCTTCAGGAAGCACCCACCACACATCAGCCACCTTTACAGGCACCAAGGGCGATGAGTCGTTTCCATATCCTCTTCATCTCTTGTGCTGCATTCTCCACGTCTATTTCTAAGCTCTGTCTTTTGCACTGTGGCCCTCACCCTGGAGAGGACCCTTTTCCCAGCTGCTTCTAATCCCACGTCTCCAGCTTCCTGCTGGCCACTTCCACTCAGATCTCCGACCACTGCTTTTAATCCACACAGTCACCAAACCACAGCTCTCATTTCCTCTTCCAAGCTCAAATTACCACTCCCCCCCAATGTCCTTCTCTCTGAATCTCCCCATAACTAGCCCTCTCACCAGGCTCAGGCATGTCTTTCATTGGTATCTATCTCATCTCTGGTCTGTTCAGATGCCACACACTGCTTTATTTTTGTCTTCAGAAAGTGTCCTCCCTCTGTCCTTTCTCTTTTCCATTTGCCCCTCCTGTCATCCAGCAGGGCCTTCAACACTCACTCCAAGGTTAGAACATACTTCCTGAGTCCCTGCAGGCTATAGAAGGGACTCTTCTTTCTTGAACAGCACTTCAGCATCTCTCTCCCCTCTCTAAGTGGATTAGTGGCTCTCTAGTCCTTCAGTTCATGTGCACCACTGGGACTTACTGAATGCCCACTGTGTGCAAACATGGCCACAGCCTAGCTCCATGTGCACAAGCAGCCATTAAATTCACTGCTTCCTAACCCAATGCCCTGTTTCAGTCACGTGGTCACAGGTATTCCTGCCTCTGCATGGGAACTTTGCTCTATTGTTGAAATGTACTCCCTTTGCCCTCCCTTCTACCCAAAGCCACACCTCCTAAGCCCAGCTCAAATTCCACTCCTCCCTGGCTACACCTTTTAATATGAATACCCTTCATCTCTGAAGTCCCTCTGCCCTTGTAGAGCTCCCCATTCTCCTGTATTTTCCTGCCTCCACAAATAGATCTCAAGATAGAGACCATATTGAAGTTGAAGACACAGCATGTGCTAATGCATAAAGGTAGAGTTTCAGGGCCCACAGGAAGTTTGGTGCTCAGAGTGCTGAGCCAGGTCCTCATGGGGGGTGCACACTGTCCACGGCTCTTGTCCTGTGCTCCAGAGGCAGATGTCCAGCAGGGCAGAGGGAGGGGCTAGGGCCAAGGGCAGAGTTAGGGGTCTTGTGAGAGTCCATGGTTGATGGCACCCCTCCAAGCCCAGCAGGATGGCTGTGGGGTCTGTGTAGGAGTCAGAATTGACAGCTTGGAGGAGAAGCAGGATGTAACCTAGAATAATTCCCTGACACCTGTCATCCTTCACGGGAGAGTGGTTTGTTTCACGTTCAACAATTAAGTTTCTCGATGAAAACGTGTTACTGTCTAAGATCATGCAGAGTGGAGCAGGCAGCTGTCACAATATGGGGCAAGGAGGCTGGTAGGATACACGAAGACTAAGGTTTCTCTACAGAGCTCAAATGACCAAAACGAAGAGCTGGAAGTTTACTGCAAACGAGGGTTAACATTTGCCTATTTTTTTAGATCACAGGGAGTAAAGTTTTGTTTGTTTATTTGCCTTTAAACCAACTCCTAAAAAATTAGGATATTTAAGCCTTTAAAGATTCAACATGATCGTTTTCTTTATTCTTGTATGTATACTCAGAGCTTAGCCCACGTTCCTTACTGCACAGACTGGCCATGAGAAAAGCGATGCTGTCTTTAGTTCCAGTTTGGAGCATCTGGCCCGTTTGAACAGAGGTGACACAGAGGACACCTTGTAGGCTGGATCCCCTGTGTCCAAGGAGCACTGTCACCCTCACAAAGTGGGCCCAGGGGTCTTACTTCCCTCTATCCGAGAGGCAGTTGACTGTGAATGACCACAGTCCCCACCTTACAGATAGAGACATGGTCTCCTGCCCAAGGACGTACAGAGAGTGAACCATTTATGTAACATTTGCAAAGAGAAAGATTCAAAAGGAAAGGGAAAGATGGAGGAGGCAACAATTTAATACGGCCGAAGTTAAGAAGGTGCAGTGGGCATTGTGACAATTTGGGAGAAGGTTGCCCTAACTTCACGTGAGCAGGACAGGCGAGATTAGGAATTGGCAGCTGCACAGGAAGCCCCAGAGCTCCTGTAGAGACAGAGGCTGGAAGAGCCCAGGGTGGAGTTAGGAGGCTGGGAGAGATCGTGTCCCTTAGGAAAGTCACTTCTCTTTCTTGCTCAGTTTCCTCATCTCTGAAGTGAGTTAAGTAGCCTGTGTTTGTCTCATTTAATCCATGCTTGTGTAGGGTAACTATAGTACTCTATCGGTGCTGTAGACTATGGTTTAATCCTGTGTGGCACATTAGTGGGCAATATGTACAGATACATAGAGATATGTATACACACCAAAAACATGTATGTGTGCATGCACACACATGTATAAAATGTGCACACGCCGGTATATGCACACATGTACATGCACACATGCCCACAGAGATACATGTGCACACACATGCACACAGATTACAATATGCACCTGCACGCACATGAAAGCATTGTGCTTGCATGTTCCTGTATACCTTGCACACTTGACATTCAACACATGTACACACATGCACTGTAAGTGCCTACAGGTACAGTACATGCACTCACACACAGAGGCAGGTATGTGCACACATGTGCATGCACACAAGTGCACTCATGTGCATATGCATGTACATTCACACATGCATGTGCATATGTATGTGCATCTAACCATTCACATGTACACATGTTCACATGTTTTTGCACAGGCACATGCTTGTATATACAGGTGTAGGCATATGCACATGTGTGTACACACATGTGTACACCGGGACATGTAAGTGCGTGTACATGTGCACACAAACATATTTGCATACATGAACACACAAGGCTGTGGAGATCTCTGCAGCACATCCCACATTAGGAAGTTTTAAGAGAGCCACCCAATGACACTATATTCCATCCCCCGTGAACAATGACACCTGTCCCTTTGGGCAGTTGGAGTACGGCTCACCTGTCCTACCTGCGTATTAAGAAGTATGTTCCCTTACAGGCTGGCAGGCTGGAGCAATGGGTGACTGGAGCCTTCTGGGGAGACTATTGGAGAATGCACAGGAGCACTCTACGGTCATTGGCAAGGTCTGGCTGACAGTCCTGTTCATCTTCCGGATCCTGGTGCTGGGAGCTGCTGCCGAGGAAGTATGGGGAGATGAGCAGTCAGACTTCACCTGCAACACCCAGCAGCCAGGCTGTGAGAACGTCTGCTACGACAAAGCCTTCCCTATCTCCCACACCCGCTTCTGGGTGCTGCAGATCATCTTCGTGTCCACTCCCACCCTCATCTACCTGGGGCACGTGCTGCACATCGTGCGCATGGAAGAGAAGAAGAAAGGGCGGGAGGAAGAGCAGCTGAAGGGAGGCAGCCAGCACCTCAGACTGGCTAGGCAGTGTGGGCCCAGCAACCATGGCCAGAAGGACAAACCCCTTCTGCAGGATGACCGGGGCAAGGTCCGAATTGCTGGGGCTCTGCTCCAGACTTATGTTTTCAACATCATTTTTAAGACACTATTTGAAGTGGGCTTCATCGCTGGACAGTACTTTCTGTATGGCTTTGAGCTGAAGCCACTCTACCACTGTGACCGGTGGCCCTGCCCCAACATCGTGGACTGCTTCATCTCCAGGCCCACGGAGAAGACCATCTTCATCATATTCATGCTGGTTGTGGCCTGCCTGTCCCTCTTACTCAACGTGCTGGAGATATACCATTTGGGCTGGAAGAAGCTTAAACAGGGCATGACCAACCATTATTGCCCAGACACCACTGAATACAGGATGGGGACGATAAAACCTGGGGGAGTGAGCCCACTGCCCTCCTACCCTGTTCCAACCACCAGTACTATGGGGTACCCTCTTTACTATACTCACTCTGCCTCTTCCATGGAACAAGCAGTGGCCGCAGACCATCCTGGCTTCACTCCACCAGCAACAGACTTCAATGTGGTAGCTCTTTCCCAGACGCAGGGGAAGGGCCACCCTGACAAATTCTATGATAGTAACCATCACCTGCTAATGACAGAGCAGAATTGGGCCAACCAGGAGCCTGAGCAGCAGACTTCTGTGAGGAAGATCTCCCCACTTGTACCCACATCTTCTTCCTTTTCCCCCCGAGGCAGCCCCCAGCCAACTCCTCAGGAGCCTGTCCCATTGGAGAATGGGGACCACAGCATCTTGGGAGAGAGCAGATTGGAAGTTACTCCTGATGAGGGGCAGCAGGCAATGATCCCCACTGTGGAGATGCACATGCCACCTTTGCTACCCACAGACCCCAGACTGTCAAGCAAGGCCAGTAAGTCCAACAACAGTCAGGGAAGACCCAATGACTTGGTCATCTAGTGGTATTCTCCCCAGACAGCTTTATAATGACCTCTTTTCTAGCCACAAAACCAAAGTGCACTTCAACTGAGCAGGTAGAGAGCCTAGAGTGACAGAGAGCACTGGACTGGGGAGAGGGAGAAGATCACCAAAAAGGTTGGGTTTCGGTGTCAGTGCTTGCTGTCCTTAATGCTGAAGGTGGAGTGGGGAGGATCACAATGCTTTCTATAGGGGATGGGGGCAAAGTGGGGTGCAGGGCCTGATGTTCTTTAAAGATACTCACAGCAACCTGAGAGCCCTGAACCTGGCCAAGGTGTTTCTGTCTCTGTGGGGGACTGTTCTGCGGTGATAAAGAGGCAGGTGTCTGCAGTCACTTCAATTTGGGGCCATTAGGTTTTCTGTCCTGAGCTCTCTCAAGCCTCTGGGCAGCCCAGAAGGCCATAGCTGCACTTAGCCCTATGTCTGTTTGATACTTTTAACTCAGGGTTGAAGTTCATTTGGGATATTTGCCAAACTGCACCAAAAGGAGACTTAGAGCAAGCCTATGTAGTGTCGTTTGAGATTCTGAAATTGCATGTGAAGCCCAGGATATCCAAGTGCAGGCTTCATGACAAGTGACAATGAGCAGCTCCCCCAGAGGCAGAGATTCATGGGTGAGGGCACAGAGGTGGCTAGGAAGAAAGCAGGTGGAAATGCAGCCACACTTGAGATCACTTTTAACAGCTGAGGAAACAGAAACAATAATGTGGCAGGGCTCCTTTGTGTTTGTTTTTAAGTGATATTTTCTGCTTTAAATTTTACAGATAGACCTATTTCCCCCACTTTCTCTCTTTTGGAAAAAATAAATGTATTACTATTACATGGATACTGACCAACATAGTGATTATTTGTCCCATTTCCCACTTATAAAGGTTTAAAATTTCTTTTAAAAGAAATGCTTTGACTTCCTGAGTCAGCTCACTACTATGAGAATGTACCAAATGAAATAAAAGCAGGGAAAAACTTACGTGCCTTTCAAATACTTGAAGTTTTTGAGTGGGAAGTTAAAATTTAACTGCTGTTGCCAGAAAAATTATTTATACAGATGAATGAATGAACTACATCCTTTTAACAGTGCGAATGAACCTCTTCACATTTCCTAACTATTCTTTGTGGGCAGCCCGTTTGCTTTCTACAGTGCAAATGAAAGTGTCTGGGTTCACTCCCTGTGTAAGTGTGATTTCGTGTGCTTGTCTTATTTGTCATCCATGAGGATGGCTGCTGTGACAGGGAAGGCTACTTGAGTGGGTAGGTGTGGCTAAAAGATGACAGAATTTTCTGTCCTGCACACACGCTGTTCTGTCTCAGTCAGTGTCTGAACCGATGAGCAGTGGTGGTGCTGAGCCTGGTCCTAGTCACACTTTTCACCTCCAACAGCGACTGATTGCAGTTAGTACTTATTCTGCAAAACGCCATACACTGTCAATTGATCTACTTGTTTTTATGGATTCCCTTAATTTCCTGATGATTCTTTTTCACCTTCTAACAGTCTGTGAAGAGACTGTGATTTCTGTCCTCAGATTAATGCGAGCACCTAGTTCATTAATGCATTCAGCTGGCTGTGGTGTGGGCTGGACCATCTCCCCAGCTTGAACTATGCACACATGTCTTGCAGCCTTTCTCAAATGATGCATCTCAGTATGACTGGGGAAAGTGTGCTGTCTTTGGGGTATGAGTTATGCCCTTCAACAGGGTATCATCACCGCTTTCATACCAAAAGTGTACACAGTATCATCCTCAGCAATAATATTCATTTCCATTATAATGAATTTTAAATATATATATTTGACAAAATTGATTTATAATCGAGCATTTCTTTTTTAATGAATTCTCAAGTCTGAGAAGTGATTTTAACATTTCCCAAAGCATTAAGAAAGGAATTTTTTAACTACAAAAGCACGATCACTAGTGGCTAGTTGGGATAAGACCCAAAACTGCTGACAAGAGTACTAACAACTTGGAACTCATCCATTTGGCAAATCCAGCTAAAGCTGATAAAAGTTTTTTCCTATTCATTTGCAGTGAAGATCTCATGCAATTTAAGTCTATTTTTTCCCACCGTCTTTTTTTTTTTTTTCATTATAAAGGCAATGTTTATTAAAATACATTTCATTTTCAAAATTGAGCTCTCAGGCATTAAAGTGGGATCACTGGGTCAAATGGCAATTCCATTTTTAACTTTTTGAGGAAACTCCATATTGTTTTTCCATAGTGGATGCACTAGTCTGCATTCCCAACAGCAGTGTATGAGGGTTCTCCCTTCTCCACATCCTCAACAGCATATGTCATTTGTTGATTTGTTGATAGCAACTATTCTGACAGGTGTGAAGTGATACCTCATTGTAGATTTATTTGCATCTCTCTGATGATTAGTGATGTTAGCATTTGTTCATATGTCTCTTGGCCATGTGTATGTCCTCTTTGGAGAAGTGTCTATTCAGGTCCTTTGCCCATTTTTCAATTGAATTTTTTGTCTTTCTCTTGTTGAGTTGTACGAGTTCTTTGTACACTTTGGAAATTACCCCTTATCAGATGCATGCTTGGCAAATATGTTCTCCCATACCTTGAGGTTACTTTGTATTTTGAGGCTTTCTTTTGCTGTGCAGAAGCTTTTTAGTTTGATATAGTAACATATGTTTATTTTTCTTTTGTTTCTCTTGCCCTAGGAGATGTATTGGTGAAAATTCCACTATGTGAGATGTCTGTGACTTTACTGCCTGTGTTTTCTTCCAGGATTTTTATGGTTTCATGAGTTACATTTAAGTCTTATCCATTTTGCACTTATTCTTGTGTATGGTGTAAGCTGGTGGTCTAGTTTCTTTTTTTTTTTTTTTTTCGCATGTATCTGTCCAATTTTCCCAGCACCATTTATTGAAGAGACTGTCTTTACTCCATTGTATGCTTTTGCCTCCTTTGTCAAATACTGACTGACCATAATTGCATAGGTCTATTTCTGGGGTCTCTGTTCTGTCCCATTGATCTATATGTGTGTTGCTGTACCAATACCAGGCTGTTTTGATTAAAATGGCTTTATAGTATAGTTTGATATCTAGTAAAGTGATCCCTCACACTTTGTTCTTCTTTCTCAAGATGGCTGGGGTTATTCGGGGTCTTTTTTGGTTCCATATAAATTTGTGGAATATTTGTTCTAGCTCTGTGAAATATGCTGTTGGTATTTTAATAGGAATTGCATTGAATCTATAGATTTCTTTGGGTAGTATGGACATTTTAATGATATTAATTCTTCCATGGTACATTCTTTCACTTGTTTATATCTTCCTCTATTTCTTTTTTCAGTGTCCTGTAGTTTTTCGAGTACAGGTCTTTTACATCCTTGGTTAAATTTATACCTCAGTATCTTATTTTATTAGTTGCAATGGTAAATAATATTGTTTTTCTAGTTTCTCTTTCTGAGAGTTAATTGTTGGTGTATAAAAATGCCATCAATTTCCAGATATTAATTTTGTACCCAGCTACCTTGGCGAATTCATTTATCAAATCTAGTAGTACTTTGATGGAGTCTTTAGGGTTTTCTATGTACAATATCATGTCATCTGCAAATAATGACAATTTTACTTCCTCCTTTCCATTTTGGATACCTTTTATGTTTTCTTTCTGTCTGATGGCTGTGGCAAGGACTCCCAATACTATTGAATAAGAGTGGTGAAAGCAGACATCCCTGATTTGTTCCTGTTTTTAAGGGAAATGGTTTTAATTTTTGACCATTGAGTATGATGTTGGCTGTAGGTTTGTCATATATGGCCTTTATTATGTTGAGGTATGTTCCCTCTATTCCCACTTTGCTGAAAGTTTTTATCAGAAATGGGTGCTGGATTTTGTCGAATGCTTTTTCTGCATCTATCGATATGATCATATGATTTTCGTCCTTCATTTTGTTTATGTGATGTATCACATTTATTGATTTGCAAATGTTATACCAGCCTTGCATCCCTAGAATAAAGCCCACTTGGTACCGGTGTATGATCTTTTTAATGTATTGCTGGATCTGGTTTGCTAGTATTTTGTTGAGGATTTTAGCATCTATGTTCATCAGGGACATTGGCCTCTAATTTTCTCTCTTTGTAGTGTCTTTATCTGGTTTTGGGATTAAGACAATGCTGGCTTCATAAATAGAGTTTGGGACTTTTCCCTTCTCTTGAATTTTCTGGAGTAGTTTGAGGAGAATAGGTGTTAATTTTTTTTGGAATGTTTTGTAAAATTCTCCTGTAAATCCATCTGGTCCCAGACTTTTGTTTACTGGGAGTTTTTTTTATTACTGCTTCAATTTCATTAGTTGTTATTGGTCTATTCAAGTTTTCTGCCTCTTCCTGATTCAGCATTGGAAGATTGTGTGCTTCTAGGTATTTGTCTATTTCACTCAGGTTGTCCAGTTTGTTGGCATATAGTTGCTCATAGTGTTTTCTTATGATCCTTTGTATTTCTGTTTTTCAGTGTTATATTGCCTCTTACATTTCTGATTTTATTTGGGTCCTCTCTCTTTGTTTCTTGGTGAGTCTGGCTGAAGGTTTATCAGTCTTATTTTTTATCTTTTCAAAGAACCAGCTCTTGGTTTCATTGATTTTTTTGTATTGTTTTTTAGTTTCTATGTCATTATTGCTCTGATCTTTATTATTTCCTTCCTTCTACTTCCTTTGGGGCTTTTCTTGCTGTTCTTATTCTAGTTCTTTTAGTTGTTGTGTTAGATGGTTTAGTAGAGCTTTTTCTTGTTTCTTGAGGTATGCCTGTACTGCTATGAACCTTCCTCTCAGGACTGCTTTTGCTGTGTCCCACAGATTTTGAGTTGTTGTCTGTTCATTTTTGGTTTTTTCCAGGTAATTATTTCTTCCTTGATCTCATTCGTAACCCATTCATTGTTTAATAACATGCTACTTAGCCTCCATGTGTTTGAATATTTTTGAGGTTTTTTGTAGTAGTTGATTTCCAGTTTCATGCCTTTGTGATCTGAGAAGATGCTTGATATGATTTCAGTCTTCTTGAATTTGTAAAGACTTGCCTTGTGCCCTAACATGTGATCTGTTTTTGAGAATGTTCCATGTGCACTTGAGAGAATGTCTATTCTGCTGCTTTGGTATGAAATGTTCTGTAAATGTCAGTTAAATTCATTAGATCCAGTGTATCATTTAAGGTCTCTTAAGGTATCATTTAAGGTGTTTTCTTGTTGATTTTTTTGTCTTGATGATCTTGATTTTTTTGTCCAATGATGACAGTGGGGTGTTAAAGTCTTCCACTGTGATTGTATTGCTGTCAATCTCCCCCTTAAAGTCCACCAAGAAATTTTTTATATATTTAGGTGCTCCTATATTAGATGCATATATATTTATAAGGGTTATTTCCTCCTGTTGGGTTGATCCCTTTGGTGACCTTCTTAGTCTCTTATTATGGTCTTTATTTTGAAGTCTATTTTGTCAGAAATAAGTATTGGTATTCCAGCTTTTTTTTTTTTTTTTTTCGTTTCCATTTGCATGGAATATTATTTTCCATCCTTTCACTTTCAGCCTGTGTGAATCTTTTGCTCTCAGATAGGTCTCTTGTAGACAGCATATATATGAGTCTTGTTTTCTTATCCATTCAGCTATCCTGTGTCTTTTGACTGGTGCATTTATTCTGTTTACATTTAAGATTACTATTGATATATACTTATTTAATGCCATTTTCCTCCTTAATGCTGATGTACCTTTCTCTCATTATTCCTTCTTTCTCTTAGAGCAGTCCTTTTAGAATTTCTTGCAATGCTGGTTTAGTGGTACTGAACTCCTTTAACTTTCTTTTGTCTGGGAAGCTCTTTATTTCACCTTCAATTTTAAATGATAGCCTTGCTGGATAAAGCAGTCTTGGTTGCATGTTCTTGCTTTTCATTACTTTGAGAACTTCATGCCACTCCCTTCTGGCCTGAAGTGTGTCTGTTGAGAAGTCTGCTGTCAGCCTTATAAGTCACTGTTTTTCTCTGTCTTGCAGACCTTAATATTCTCTCTTTGTCCTTGACATTTGACATTTTAATTATTATGTGTCTTGGAGTGGGTCTTTTTGGGTTCCTCTTATTTGGAACCCTCTGTGCTTTCTGAACTTGTGTGGCTTTCTCCCTCACCAGCTTAGGAAAGTTTTTGTCATTATTTCCTCCACCAGGTTCTCTATCCTTTGTTCACTTCTCTCCCTCTCTAATACCCCTATGATGCAAATGTTGTTTCACTTCATGTTGTCCCAAAGCTCCCTTAGACTTTCCTCATGCTTTTTAAGTGCTTTTTCTTTTTGGTGCTCTGATTGAGTGATTTTTTTTCTGCCTTGTCTTCTAAGTCACTTATTCTCTCCTCTGCTTCATTGAGCCTGCTTTTAATTCCTTCCAGTATATTTTTTATATTATATATAGTATTCTTCATTTCTGCCTGGTTTTTATTTATCATATCTAGCTCTTTTTTCATGTTTTCACTAAGTTCCTGGGCCTTCCCATTAAGTGTCTCATGGTTCTCATTAATTTCCTTGAGCATCTTTATAGCCATTACTCTGAACTCTATTTCTGATAACTTGCTTAACTCCATCTCATCAGTTTCTTTTTCTGGTGATTTTTTTTCTTTAGTTTGGGGGTTGTTTCTTTGTCTCCCCATTTTAGTGACTCTTAGTGTTTGTATCTGTATATTAGATACATTTGCTGTCTCTCAGTCTTGTAGAATGAGATTTTGTAGCGTATGTCCAGTAGAGCCCAGAGGTGTGTTTTCCTTATACTTCTGAGCTATTTGCTCTAGGTGTGTGCCTTTTGTTGGTGTCCCTTTTGTGCGTTCTTTGGGCTTTCCTGTTGTGATTGAGCCTAGATTGTTGTTGGGAGGAGTCTCCTCTCAGGTTGGCTAACTATGTGTCTCAGCCCCAACCACATTGTGTGAGCTTTGTACAAGTGCAGACTCTATGATGTTACTCAAAATATGTCCACTCAGGTATATTTCTCTTGTTTTTCCAAGCTGGTAGACAGTATTTTAGCAGTAAATCCAGTCCATGGCTAGGAGCAAGGGCTCTCTGCTTCTGGTCAGAGTGCTGCCATCTTCCCTCCTCCTAAGTATATTTTTAAATGCCCTTTCAAAATTGTCTTGGGAAGCATTCTGTAAATAAATGCTGCTTGAGATTAGACTGCTTTTCTGGGTTTTCACTTGTGCAAACAGAAACAGTGGCTCCAGCGTTTATGTTAAATATGGAAACCAAGTTCCACTCAAACATCCATGTTGTATTTGAGAAAATATGGCATTGACTGGTATAAGACCAAAAGCCAAGAATATGTCAAGTTCTGATACCAACCCAGCCTCTAACTTACCATGTCAGCTCTAGAATGAGTCACTTATGAAGGGGTAGAGAGGAAGGGTGGGAACAGTTGGTGTTACTGACTAGAAGTAAATAAAAGACTGCTCCTCAATGCCCCTCTGTGCTTCAAATGGGCTGGGACCAAATCTGCCTGGATTATGGCTTGGCACATAATAGGCACCTCTCACTGACCCAATCACTGAGTGAATGAATGAATGAATGAATGAATGAAACTTAGATTCTGCTTGGTCATTTAAATTTCATTTTGCATTGATCGAAGCATCAATAAATATGGTATCAGAGAAGCTGATCCCCTTGCCAGGGCTGGCTAATTCTGTCTATAAAATCAAATTTATTGAGATATAATTTGTGTTTGCCACATGGATATGCCAAAAGAGTGTCACCACAATCAAGATTTCCATCACCCCAAAGGTCCCTTGAGCTTCTTCTAGTCAATTCTCCTTCACCACCAACATCAGGCAATCACTAACCTGCTATATGACATTATAGTCTTTTCTAGATTTTCATGTAAATGTGAGCATACAATATGAACTCTTCTGTTTGTCTTTTTTACTTAACATAATATTTTTGAAGTTTATCTCCATAGTTGTGGTTTTCAGTAGTGTTTCTTTTATTGCTGAGAATTCCATTATTTTTCCCTTCACCTGTTAATGAACTTTTGGGTGGTGTATTAGGGTTCTCCAGAGGAGATGGAAATATACATATATATGTATTGAACAGTGCAGGTTCACTTATATGTGGATTTTTTGCAATAAATACTGAAAGTGTATTTTCTCTTCCTTATGATTTTTTAATAACATTTTCTTTCCTCTAGCTGACTTTATTGTAAAAATACAATATATAATACATATAACTTGCCAGATATGTCTGAATCTATTATTTATATTATCAGTAAGGCTTCTGATCAACAGTAGGCTATTTCTAGTTAAGTTTTGGGGGAGTAAAGTTATACATGGATTTTTGACTGCATGGGGGATAGACAAAACTAACTCCCATGTTGTTCAAGAGTCAACTATTTGTATATATATAAAATAAAGAATTTCCTCACATGATTATAGAGGCCAACAGGTCCCAAGATCTGCAACCTGGAAGCTGGAGACCTAGGAGAGCCAGTGGTAAAATTTCCAATCCAAAGGCCAGTAGGTTTGAAACCCAGGAAGAGCCAGTTGTATTAGGTTGAATCTGAAGGCTGGGGGGAAAAAACAGTGTCCCATTTCAAAGGCCATCAGGCAGGAGAATTTTCTCATACAGGAGAGTCAGCTATTCTGTTCTCTTCCGGCCTTCATTTGATTATATGGGGCCCACCCACATTAGGGAGGGCAATCTGCTTGACTTAGTCTACCAATTCAAATATTAATCTCATCCAGACACACCCAGAAACTTGTAAGATTGAATATCTGGGCACCCCATGGCCCAGGCAATTTAACACATAAAATTAACCATCTCAAATGGTGTCCAGGTTGTGGACATTTGTGTACAAGTTTTTATGGAGACATATTTTAAATTCTAAGAGTATGATGGCTGAACTTTACAGTGAGTGCCTATTTAACTTTCTAAAGAAGCTGTAAAGTGTTTGCCTAAGTGGGAAATAATAGATTGGGAAATGCCACTAATAGAGTAGAAGAGTTTCAGGTAGAGCTGCCTAATTCTTCTCAGATAAAGAAACATAGAAGAGAAATACTTTCATTCAAAATAGAGGAATCATGAAATATACCAAAAAGATCTGATTTTTTTTACATACTGTTTTTATATGATTACTTACTTGATTACATCTTTTGGCCATTAACTCAGTGAAAAAGAAGAGTCCAGAGTAAACTTTTGGGAGTCTGGGTGTGTCAGGTATTTATGTTATAGCAATGCTGTCTAACAAACAGTGGCATACAGCAATAAACATTCACTTCATTTATAAGAATGCAGGGTCCAGCTTATCTGGGATGGACTGTTTGTGTCAGGTGGAACTGTGGTCACCTACATGTTGGCCAGTTGTACAGGCAGCCTTTTTCTTTTTTTTTAAATTCTTGCCTGAGAATATGTTTCTCATTGATTCTAATGAGAGAAGAAGGGAGAGGGAGAGAGAGAGAAACATGGATGTGAGAGAGAAACATCAATCGGTTGCCACATGCACTTGCCGACTAGGATTGAACCCACAACCTAGGTATGTGCCCAGGCCAGGAATTAAACCAGTGACCCTTCAGTACACAGGATGATGTTCTAACCACTGAGCACCACAGGTCAGAGCTCCAGGGAGCCTTTTTATCTTGACCAAGTTCACACAGAAGTTTGACAAGTTGCTGCCTTATGGTGACGTAGGGCATATCACTGGCGGAGACTTGGGCAGCTCTGCTCTATTCCATGTGCCCCACCCATCTCCCAGCAGACTGACCAAGCCATGCTTGGGAGGGGAGGAAGAGTAGAAGTGAAGATATAGCAGCCCTTTTCCAAGCCTCTGTTTGTGTCACATCTGCTAACTTCCCATGACCAAAGCAAGTCACACAGCCAAACTCAAGATCAAGGGATAGGAAACTAGCATCATCTCTTTCTTCAGTGAGAACTGCAGACTCATGTGGTAAAGAATGCAGCTGCAGGCAGGGGTCATTAATGAAATCAACCTGCCACACTGAGTATAACACATTTACTACAGTGATACTGAAATATCAAAAGTCTTTCAAGAAAACGAAATTATCAAGAGGACAGGTGCTAAGATACAGAAGGAGGGCCTTCTCCATCTGTGTCTCTGATGTCAGTGCAGCTGGTTATCCTAAGAACTAGATCAGCAGTTCTATATATTTAGCCTGCACTAGAGTCACTGGAAGTGCAGCTTATTTTCTTAAAATTTGTATTGCCCAATATTTTAAGCACTTAGAAGAGTATATGTCAGCTCCTTCTATCCAATGTAAAGAACAATAAAAGCTGAAAACTCAAGTATCCACCATCTGGATTAAAAAATACAATATTACTAACACCTACAAAGCTCCCATTTGCCTCTTTCTCATCACAGCACCCTTCCGTTCTGTTATCATGCTGATAACACCCTTGTTTTTCTTTATGGTTTTATAATATATGCATGTATCCCTAAACAGTAAATATTGTTTTGTTTTCTTTTTATAGTTGACCCTTGAGCAACACAGGGGTTGACTTTTGACTCCCCTAAACTTAACTACTAATAGCCTTACCAATAACATAATACAGGCAATTAACACATATTTTGTATGTTACATACATAATTTACTGTATTTTTACAATAAAGTAAGCTAGAGAAAAGAAAATGGTAAGAAAATCATAAAGAGAAAATACATTTACAATACTGTATGTATTTATTGAAAAAATTCTGTGTATAAGTGGACCGTGAAGTTCAAGAGTTAACTGTATTTCGGACTTCATGTAAATAGAATCAGTGTATATTCAGTCATATACCACTTACGACGGCATATGTTCTGAGAAACACGTCATTAGGCAATCTCGTCATTGTGCGAATACACAGAGGGCACTTAGACAAACATGATGGTATAACCTACTCCACACCCAGGCTACATGGTCTAGCCTATTGCTCCTGGGCAGCACATTACTATACAAAACAACATGAGATTAAATCAAGGACAAGACAAAATGCAATCAAGAGACATGGGCCCGGCTGGGTGTCACTCAGCGGTTGAGTATCAATCTATGATCCAGGAGATCAAGGTTCAATTCCTGGTCAGGGCACATGCCCAGGTCGTGGGCTTGACCCCCCCAGTAGGGGACGTGCAGGAGGCAGCAGATCAATGACTCTCATCCTTGATGTTTCTATCTCTCTCTCCTTCCCCCTTCTTCTCTCTGAAATCAATAAAGATATATTTTTAAAAAAAGAAGAGAGAGACATGGTAAACACAAGATGTATGAGGCTAATAGCATAACATGGCTACTAATTTACAGCAAACATTTTTTTTATACATAGAAAGAGTGCACTCTAAACTAAAAATAAAAATTATAGTAAATACATAAACCAGTAACATTTCATTTATTATTATTATTATTATTATGTAATTGTATGTGCTATAATTGTATGACTGGCAGCACAATAGATCTGTTTACACCAGCATTACCATAAACATGTCAGTAATGTGTTGTGCTACAGTGTTCTGATGGCTGTGACATCACTAGGAGATAGGAATTTTTCAGTTCTAATATAATCTTATAGGACAGCCGTCGTACATAAGGTTTGTTATTGACTAAAATGTCACTGTGGGTGCATGTCTATAGTCTGTTGAAACTTGGTTTTTGCTCCTTAAAATTATGTTTCTGAGGGTTATCCATATTGTTGAATTAAGCTGCAGTTTGCTCATGTTCATTGTGGTGTATTTTATTGCTATATTCATTGTATTCATTACCTGTTTTACTACTGGTGAGCATTCAGGTTGTCTTCACCTTTAGGCTAGTGTAACAGTAATACTGTAAACATACTTGTCTCCAGCGCTCATGTGCCAGCAAATCTCTATACACCAAGACTAAAATTGCTTTGGCATTTACACATTTAATTACATTAGGCAATACCATGTTGTTTTACAAAATGATCACAAGCTACAAATAAATAGTATTCATAATGAACAGTAAAATGCTAAGAGAATGACCAGCCAGCATCACTCAGCAGTTGAGCATTGACCTATGATCCAGGAGATCATGGTTCTATTCCTGGTTTCAGGCTTGATCCCCAGCTCTGGATGTGCAGGAGGGAGTTGATCAATGACTCTCTCTCATCATTGATGTTTCTATCTCTTTCTCCCTCTCCCTTCCTCTCTCTGAAATTAATAAAAATATATTTTTTAATGCTAAGAGAATATTATGAATAGCTGTAAGTCACTAAATTTAAGAAAAATATAATTACTAAAATTGACTACAGAAAAAAAACCACCTGAATGCTCCTATAACTATTAAGTAAATTGAATCAATGGATAAAAACCTTGCCGCAAAGACTCTGGTAGTTTCACAAGAGAATTCTACCAAATATTCATAGAACATAACATTCTCATCCTACATAAACTTTTTAGATTTATCATATTTATCATTTCTTTCATATTTATCATTTCATTTCTTTCTTGCATTTCAGAACTTTTCCTGCTTTCTGAAGTATATACATTAGAACTTTCTCTAGTGAAGTAAACGCTCAAATTTTATTTATCTGAAATATCTTTATTTCATCCTTATAATCTCAAGATAGTTTCAATGTATATAGAAATTTAGGCTAATAGTACTTTGAAAATATCATTCCACTGTCTTTTGACCTCCATTATGGAGGTTAAAAAGTCAACATAAATCTAACTATTAGAGCTTTGAAATTAATCTCTGTTTTCTCTATAATTGCTTTTAAGAAGTACATTCTCTTTACTTTGATGTTCAGCACTTTTATTATAATGAGCTCACACATGTAGAGCATTGGAAGCCCCCAGGAGGAGGAGTCAGTGGACTCCTAGCTGGTGAGCATGGACACATGCTTCTGGCCGAGGAGGGAGCAGCATATCCCCCAATAATGCCATCGAACACTTGGACTGTCACAGCAAACTTGCCCAGATGCACCATGTCCTGCACCCGCAGATGAGGGTGACTGAGTGGGCATGTGACGAGTGCACCAGTCGCTGGCACCCAGGGACACCGAGTGCATGGTGAACAGCATCCAGGGAAACCTCAGTGCCACCTGAACATGGCTCAGGTGGAGCCCCTGCTGTGTGGAGGCCAAGCCAACAGTTCATGACATCAGCAAGCAGGCCACCGAGGTCCACCTGACACACGATGGGGCCAGGGCTACGGGATTAGCTTTGGGGGAGGCCAGATGTCCAGCCCTCTGGAAATAAAGAACCTGTGACCCAACAGAGGGACCAAGCAGCATTCATGCTGACACTTCCAAATGATCTCGCCCCTCAGGGCATGAGGTGACTCAACAGGATGCAGGCATCCAGAGAACAAACCCCAGATACAGGAGAAACACAGACAGAAGGACAAATGGAATTGTCCCATCCCCTACCAGACACAATGCTGGGCATGCTGAAGACATGGCAGGAAGGATGAGGTTCCCTAAGGGCAAAGTGGGATCTGTCTCCCTCTCTTTCCGTTTTTCAGTCTTTTTCTCTCTTTTCCCCTTTCTTTACACAACAGCACACAAATCCAAAATTGTATTTTTCAGATCTTTTTCTTTCTCTCTCATACATATATGTAAGTTCTTCTGTCTCTCTCTCTCTTTCTCTCTCTCTGTCTCTCTATCTCTCTCCCTCCTTTCCCCACTCTCCTTCCCCCACCCCTTATCTGCTCATTTTAGAATCCCTGGGTGGACTGGTAGATGAGAGTGGGTGGATGAGAGTGTATGACTCAGATATCTACCTCAGAGGGAATTTCTGCTACTTTAAGGAATTATTTGGGCTTTTTTCTTTTTTCTTTTTTAAGAAAAAGAAACCCTGGGATTCATCTGTAATTTTTCTTGTTTTTTGTTGTGGTGGTGGTGGTTGGTTCTTAATTTTTAATTTAGTTTGGGGAAGTAGGTATTTTAATAAATTTGATGTTTTTTTCTTTTTTAATTTCTCACTTTCCCATATTAGGGGTGATAGCCAAAGGGGTGATGATAAGAGAAAGATGAACAAATAGAACTGGTGAAGAGGCCCCCCTGTCTCCATTCCTATCCATCAGGAGGTACTTTTATTTTATTTTATTTTATTTTTATTTATTTATTTATTTATTTATTTATTTATTTATTTATTTAATGTATCTTTATTGATTTCAGAGAGAGGAAAGGAGAGGGAGAGAGGGAGAGAAACATCAATGATGTGAGAGTCATTGATTGGCTGCCCTGCACACACCCGGACTGGAAATTGAGCCCGTAACCCGAGCATGTTACCTGACCGGGAATCGAACCCCAATTGCCTGGATCCCAGGTTGACGCTCAACCACTGAGCCACACCTGGCCAGGCAGGAGGTACTTTTAGCAGGGCACCAAGCCTGCACCCATAAAATCTCTTAAGTATTCTCCTCTGCTTACAAAATCCCAGGTGTTCTTTGCTTGTTCAGGCAGCTTCCTGCTGCATTTGGTGTCAAGGCAGTGGGGGGCTTGCTTGGCTGGCCTATTCTCCATCTTCCCGCAACCCTTACGCAGGGCTAACCTCAGTAATTTTGAGGAAATGCCACCTTCCCCTGTGACATGTTCTTAAATCTAATTTTTTTCAACTACTATTTACACATTGGAGGGGGAAGAAGGGTGAGGGGCTTATTGCAAAATATGTTAAGTATAGATTGGGGTGCTTGTGTATGTATTTTCCTCAGTTTTCCCAGAAATGAGGTATCTTTTTTTTCTCAGTCTAAAATCAAGAGGGTGGAGAGAGGAGAGAGGTTGCAAAAAAACAGGTACTGGGGGAAGTAAAGTCACCACTGCCCCATCCTTGGCCCTGAACCCCTCAAACATTGTCAGAATTTCACAAGACTATCATCATGGGAACCCCTCCTGTCAAAGATCTGGACAGGGTTGTGGGCAGGTTGGGATTGTGATGGGTTGGGAGCAGGAGGAACAAGCTGGGGCAGTTCTTTCCTCCCTTGTAAACTTGTAGTTTCACAGAAAGAAAAAAAAGAAGTTTTAAATAGTTTCCCCCCCTCTGGGGAAAAAATAGACAGAATAAGAAATTATAATGACCAAAGGAAAGCTCTAGGAATTTAAAACATAATAATTGAAATTTAAAACTCAATGGATAGCCCACCAGTGTGGCTCAGTGGTTGAATGTTGACCCATGAACCTGGAGGTCATGGTTCGATTCCTGGTCAGTGCACATGCCCAGATTGCAGGCTTGATCCCCCGGCAGCACCGTGTAGGACGAAGCTGATCGATGAATCTCTTTCATCATTGATGTTTCTCTCTCTCTCTCTTTCTCTTTTTCTCTCTCTCTCTCTGAAATCAATAAAAAATAAATAAAATTTTCTTTAAATAAAACTCAATGGGTAGATTTAATACACAGCTAAAGAATTGGTGATCTGAACAATATAGATATAGCTGAGGAACATCCAGTGTGTTGCATGGAGAGTCAAAGAAATGGGTGTATATGAAAAAGAGGTTGTGATACATGAAGAACACAGAGAGAAGGTCTTATGGACTTCTAATCAATATACTAGAAGGAAGGAAACAGAGATGAAGCAGTGACAATATTTGAAAATATTACAGCTGAGGATTTGCCAGGATTGATGAAAAATCCTATGCATAGATTCAAAAACTCAATGAATTTCAAGTAAAAAAAATCTACACCAAGAAACATTATAATGAAAGTACAAACACCAAAGCATGAAGAAAACATAAAAAACATTTGAAATCTCATCACCCAATTTAAAAAAAATCTCACCACCTACAGATACCCCTTGCTAACATTTTGAGTTATTTTCTTTGAGGTATTTTCTAAGTGTATACTTACACAAAACTAGGATCAGACTGTATATTTATTCTGATACTTTTTATTTAATATGTTATGAACATTTCTGCATTACTATGATTTTCTTTAAAAATCATAATTTTAAAGACTCTGTAATGGTCCACCATACAAATGTACAACAACTTCTTTAAGCAGAATCCAATTGCTGGACATATATTTCCAATTTGGGGGTATTTTAAATAATGCTTGCTGTACATAAATTTTTCCACATTCCCGATTGCTTTAGGGCAAGTTTCTAGAAGTGAAATTGCTGGGTTATAGGATAAACTCCATTCAGACTTTTCAATGCATAGTGCCAAGCTACTTCCCAAAAAGACTACATTGATTTAGTGCCTTCCAAAGCCCAGCGACGCACATCTCACCACTGGGAAGGACTTCTCACCTCACTTTACTAGAGTAAATTCAGGATAGTTTGGAGGATTTACTCACCAAATGTTGGATAAATTTCATTTTTACATCTATCCCAAAACAAAAGACCCTGATGCTCACAAACTAACAGAAGAGCATCATGTTACATTCCACTTAAGAACTAAAGTAAACAAAATTCATTTTCAACTATTTTCCAACTTGTCCTCCCTGTTTTCCAAAATGACTGTGCTTCATTTGCTTGAACAAAGCATGTTAAAATGCACTGTCATCAATTCTGTGCCTCCAAGAGCTGGGTAGTGTGTTTTCTAATACACGGTGCTCTGAGCTCAAAGCATGTGACAAAAGGGCATTGAACACACCATCGACCTCTAATTACAGCCCCTAATCTGGCTTTCATATTGCTCTCCTGTGTGCCCTACTTGCCCTGCTTACTGCAGCACTCTTATTGTGCCAGTTCAAAGGGCCAGGGTTTGAGCAGAAATAAGTCAGTTCTGAAAACTGTTTTTATGCCATGTGCCCAATCCAGCTTGACACCTAAACTAATAGACACTATCTGGAATCCAGCCAAAGCCACTGGATGGAAAACTTGGACTTCCAAAAAGTATTCCTGATGCTTTTTAAAAAGCATCACACAATGCCCTGCCGGGCGTGGCTCAGCGGTTGAGCATCGACCTCGGATCCGGGCGATCGGGGTTCGATTCCCGGTCAGGGCACATGCCCGGGTTGCGGGCTAGGCAGCCAATCAATGACTCTCTCATCATTGATGTTTCTATCTCTCTCCTTTCCTCTCTCTGAAATCAATAAAGATATATTAAAAAAAAAAAAAAAAACATCACACTTTGCCCAGGTCTAGAAGGTCCTTAGGTGGCCAGCCTTAGAACCCAGGTTTTCTAAAGCTTTCTGTAAAGAACCGGACAATAAATAGTTTCGATTTTGCAAGTCACATGGTGTCTAATGCAGCTACTCAATTCTGCCACCATCTCTGGAAAGCAGCCATGGATGACATGTGAGCCAGTAAAAACTTTACCCCCAAAAAAGCCAGGGCAGGACTTGGCCTGTAGGCAGTTGTTCTGCCAATCCTGTTTATCATCTAACAGTGAACTCTAAGGCCCCTTCCAACTCTGAAATTCTTTCAATAGGCCACTAAGCTTAGGCCTTTGGGATATGTGACATTTTAGATTTAGGTTATCCAACTTTGATTGATGTTTGGAAAGAAAGTGAAGGAAAGGGAATTCTGCTAACATCCAGAGGCAAACAGATCCAGTGCATTGGCCAGTAAGACACACCAGTCTGAGAAAGCTAACTATAGCAGGATTTTCTCCCTTTCTCTTTTGGCTTAGGTGTTAACATTGAGTTTTGTTTTGTTTTTAACTCAATTCCTGTTAAATTTTCTCATTCAGGGGTAAATCTTCCAGTTCTACAAATGTCTTGAATCTGTCCCTAGACTTTATTGTGACAAGAGGCAACCAATGGAACTTTTATCTCCTCAGGATAGAGAAGAACCAGTGGGTGCCATCTGGCCACCTGCTCCATGGATTCCTTTCCAGGGAATAGGAATCAGAATGAATTGCCCTCTGACAATGGAAGTGCTTACTTCCAGGCTAGCCTCGAAAGGAAAATGGACCTATCTCTTCTCCTCCCATCAGCAAAATTCTCAAAAGGGAGGCAATGTTACTTTATCAAAAGTAAAAGGTTTTTAACTCAATACCCTCATTTGCCCTCATTCATCTAACACCCTAGACCTGCCCCTTTTTTTTCAGCTCCTACCCCCACCTCACAGGGATATATTTGCTGACCATCTGGCTCCTGGTTGTGCCCTATTGGTCTCTCCTTTTTTTCTTTTTTTAAATTTATCTTTATTATTGAAAGTATTACAAATGTCCCCTTTTTTTCTCCCATTGATCCTCTCCACCCTATACCCCTCCCACCAGGTCTTCACCACACTATTGTCTGTGTCCATGGGTTATGCATATATGCATATAAATTCTTAGGTTAATCTCTGCCCACCCACCCACCCTCCCCTGCCTTCCCTCTGAGATTAATGGGTCTGTTCCATGCTTCTATGTCTCTGGATCTATTTAGTTCATTGGTTTATTTTGTTCATTAGATTCCACATATGAGTAAGATCATGTGTGACACTTGTCTTTCTCTGACTGGCTTATTTTGCTTAGCATAATACTCTCCCGTCCCACCATGCTGTCTCAAAGGGTAAGGGATCCTTCTTTTTCACAGCTGCATAGTGTTCCATGGTGTAAATGTCTGAGATGTTTGATATGATTTCAATCTTCTTGACCTTGTAGAGACTTATTTTGTGTTCTAACATGGTCTGTCTTTGAGTATGCCCCGTGTGCACTTGAGAAGAAAGCCTATTCTGCAGCTTTGTAAATGTCAATTAAATCCATCTGATCTAGTGTGTCATTTAGAGTCACTGTTTTCTTGTTGATTTTTGGTCTGAAAGATCTGTCCAGTAAAGTCAGTGAGGTGTTAAAGTCCCCTACTGTAACTGTATTGCTGGCAATCTCTCCTTTAAAGTCCTCCAGAAGTTTTTGTTTGTTTGTTTGTTTGTTTGTTTAAGTGTGTGTCTCTTTTGTTCTGAGATGGATCTCTTGTAGACAACATATATTTGGCTCTTATTTTCTTATCCATTCAGCTACCCTGTGCCTTTTGATTGGGATATTTAATTTATTTATATTTAAGGTTATTATTGATAGGTACTTATCTATTGCCATTATATTTCTTTATGCCTATGTGTCTCATTTTCTCTTTTTCAGTTTCTTATTAAAGAAGTCCCTTTAACATTTCTTGCAGTGCTTGTTTGGTGGTGATAAACTCCTTCAACCTTTTTGTTTTTGTCTGGAAAGCTCTTTATTTCACCATCTATTTTATTTTTACTTATTTTGTTTTTTATTTAAAATATTACAAATGTCCCTTTATCTCCCCAATGACCAGTTCCACCCCATCCCACCCCCCTCCCCAGTCCCTCTCCTCACCATTGTCTGAGGCCTTGGGTTGTGCATATATGCATATAAATTCTTTGGTTACTCTCTCCCCCTCCACCCAGCCACCCTCCTCCATCCCTCTCTCATTCGTCAGTCTGATCTATGCTTCCATGTCATTGAATCTATTCTGTTCATCAGTTTATTAAGTTCTTTAGATTCCACATATAAGTGAGTTCATGTGCTATTTGTCTTTCTCTGCCTGGCTTATTTCACTTAGCATAATTTTCTCCAGGTTCACCCATACTGTCTCAAAGAGTACAAGAACCTTCTTCTTTACAGCTGCATAGTATTCCATGGTGTGTATGTCCCACAGCTTTTTTACCCACTCATCTACTAATGGGCACTTGGGCTGTTTCCAGATCTTAGCTATTGTAAACTGTGCTGCTATGAACATCGGGGTGCATATATTCTTTCTGATTAGTGTTTCAGGATTCTTAGGATATATTCCAAGAAGTGGGATCACTGGGTCAAAAGGCAGCTCCATTTTTAATTTTTAGAGGAACCTCCATACTGTTTTCCATAGTGGCTGCACCAGTCTGCATTCCCACCAGCAACGTATTAGGGTTTACCTTTCTCCACATCCTCGCCAGGACAAGTCATTTGTTGATTTGTTGATGGCAGCCATTCTGATAGATGTGAAGTGATACCTCATTGTGGTTTTAATTTGCATCTCTCTGATGATTAGTGACATTGAGCATTTTCTCATGTGTCTCATGGCCATCTGTATGTCCTCTTTGGAGAAGTGTGTATTCAGGTCCTTTGCCCATTTCTTAATTGGGTGGTTTGTCTTCCTCTTGCTGAGTAGGATGAGTTCTTTGTACAGTTTGGAAATTAGCCCCTTATCAGATACATCCTTGGCAAATATGTTTTTCCAGACCGTGGGGTTCCTTTGTATTTTGAGGCTGTTTACTTTGCTGTGCAGAAGCCTTTTAGTTTCATGTAGTTCCATATGTTTACTTTTTCTTTTATTTTTCTTGCCCTAGGAGATGTATCAGTGAAAATTCCACTACGTGGGATGTCTGTGACTTTACTGCCTATGTTTTCTTCCAGGATTTCTATGGTTTCATGACTTACGTTTAAGTCTTTTATCCATTTTGAGTTTATTTCTGTGTATGATGAAAGTTGGTGTTCTAGTTTCATTTTTTTGAATGTATCTGTCCAATTTTCCTAGCACCACTTACTGAAGAGACTGTCTATACTCCAATGTATGCTCTTGCCTCCTTTGTCAAATATTAACTGACCATAATGGTGTGGGTCTATTTCTGGGGACTCTGTTCTGTTCCACTGATCTATATGCTTATTGTACCAATACCAGGCCGTTTTGATTACAATGGCTTTGTAGTACAGTTTGATATCCGGAAACGTGATCCCTCCCACTCTGTTCTTTTTTCTCAAGATGACTGGGGTTATTCGGGGTCTTTTTTGGTTCCATATAAATTTTCGAAATGTTTGTTCTAGATCTGTGAAATATGCTGTTGATATTTTAATAGGAATTGCATTGAATTTATAAATTGCTTTGGGTAGTATGGACATTTTAATGATATTAATTCTTCCAATCCATGAACATGGAATATTCTTCCACTTGTTTATATCTTCCTCTATTTCTTTTTTCAGGGTCCCGTAGTTTTCCGAGTACAGGTCTTTTACATCCTTGGTTAAGTTTATTCCTAGGTATCTTATTTTTTTAGTTGCAATGGTAAACGGTATTGTTTTTTTAGTTTCTCTCTCTGAAAGCTCATTGTTGGTGTATAAGAATGCCACTGATTTCCAGATGTTGATTTTGTATCCAGCTACCTTGCCAAATTCGTTTATCAAATCTAGTAGTACTTTGATGGAGTCTTTACGGTTTTCTATGTACAATATCATGTCATCTGCAAATAATGACAGTTTTACTTCCTCCTTTCCAGTTTGGATACCTTTGATGTTTTCTTCCTATCTCATGGCTGTGGCCAGGATTTCCAGTACTACGTTGAGGAAGAGTGATGAAAGTGGACATCCCTGTCTTGTTCCTGTCTGTAATGGAAATGGTTTTAGTTTTTGCCCATTGAGTATGATGTTGACTGCAGGTCTGTCATATATGGCCTTTATTATGTTGAGGTATGATCCCTCTATTCCCACTTTGCTGAGAGTTTTTATCAGAAATGGGTGCTGGATTTTGTCAACTGCTTTTTCTGCATCTATCGATATGATCATATGATTTTTGACCTTCATTTTGTTATAGTAATGTATCATGTTTATTGATTTGCAGATGTTGTATGAGCCTTGCATCCCCAGAATAAATCCCACTTGGTTGTGGTGTATGATCTTTTTAATGTATTGCTGGATCTGGTTTGCTAGTATTTTAGTGAGGATTTTAGCATCTATGTTCATCAGGGATATCGGCCTATAATCTTCTTTCTTTGTAGGGTCTTTATCTGGTTTTGGTTTTAGGATGATACTGGCCTTATAAAAAGAGTTTGGGAGTTTTCCCTTCTCTTGAATTTTCTGGAATAGTTTGAATAGAATGGGTGTTAATTCTTCTTTGAATATTTGGTAAAACTCTCCTGTAAATCGGTCTGGTCCAGGATTTTTGTTTACTGGGAGTTTTTTTGATTACTGCTTCAATTTCATTGGTTGTTATTTGCCTATTCAAGTTTTCTGCCTCTTCTTGATTCAGCTTTGGAAGGTTGTATGCTTCTAGGAATTTGTCCATTTCCTCCATGTTGTCCAGTTTATTGGCATATAGTTGCTCATAGTATTTTTTTACAATCCTTTGTATTTCTGTTGGGTCAGTTGTTATATCACCTCTTTCATTTCTGGTTTTATTTATTTCGGTCCTCCCTCTTTGTTTCTTGATGAGTCTGGCTAAAGGTGCAACAATCTTATTTATCTTTTCAAAGAACCAGCTCTTGGTTTCATTGATTTTTTTGTTTTGTTTTTTCATTTCTACATCATTAATCCCTGCTCTGATCTTTATTATTTCCTTCTTTCTACTTCCTCAGGGTTTTCTTGCTGTTTTTGTTCTAGTTCTTTTAGTTGTGTTAGATGGTTCATTAGATCTTTTTCTTGTTTCTTGAGATAAGCCTGTAATGCTATGAATTTTCCTCTCAGGACTGCTTTCGCTGTGTCCCATAGATTTTGGGTTGTTGTCTGTTCATTTTCATTTTTTCCATGAAGTGTTTGATTTCTTTCTTGATCTCATTGGTAACGCATTCATTGTTTAATAGCATACTATTTAGCTTCCATGTGTTTGAGTATTTTGGGGTTTTTTTTATAGTGCTTGATTTCTAATTTCATGGCATTGTGACTGGAGAAGATGCTTGATATGATTTCAATCTGCTTGTATTTGTAGAGACTTGCCCTGTGCCCTAACATGTGATCTATTTTTGAGAATGTTCCATGTGCACTTGAGAAGAATGTGTATTCTGCTGCTTTGGGATGAAATGTTCTGTAAATGTCAATTAAATCAATTAGGTCTAATGAGTCATTTAAGGTCTGTGTTCCCTGTTGATTTTTTCTCTTGATGATCTGTCCAGTGCTGACAGTGGGGTATTAAAGTCCCCCACTATGATTGTGTTGCTGTCAATCTCCCTCTTAAAGTCCACCAAGAAATTTTTTATGTATTTAGTTGCTCCTATATTGGGTGCATAAATGTTTATAAGGGTTATTTCCTCCTATTGGATTGATCCCTTTAGTATTATGTAGTGACAATCTTTGTCTCTTGTTATGGTCTTTATTTTGAAGTCTATTTTGTCAGAAATAAGAATTGCTACTCCAGCTTTCTTTTCCTTTCCATTTGCATGGAATATTTTATTCCATCCCTTCACTTTTAGCCTGTGTGTGAGTCTTTTGCTCTCAGGTGAGTCTCTTGTAGACAGCATATATTTGGGTCCTGTTTTCTTATCCATTGAGCTACTTTGACTCTTGATTGGCCCATTTATTCCATTTACATTTAAGGTTACTATTGATATCAACTTATTTAATGCCATTTTCCCCCTTTATGCTGATATACCTTTCTCTCACTATTCTTTCTTTTTATTAGAGCAGTCCTTTTAGCATTTCTTGCAATGCTGGTTTGGTGGTACTGAATTTCTTTCGCTTTTCCTTGTCTGAGAAGCCTTTATCTCACCTTCAATTCTAAATGATAGCTTTGCTGGGTAGAGTAATCTTAGTTGTAGTTCCATGTTTTTCATCACTTTGAATATTTCTTGCCACTCCCTTCTGGCCTGCAAAGTTTCTGAGAAATCAGCTGACAGTCGTATGGGTGCTCCCTTGTATGTAATTAATTGCTTTTCTCTTGCTGTCTTTAACCTTTGGCATTTTAATTGTGATGTGTCTTGCTGTGAGCCTCTTTGGGTTTCTCTTGTTTGGGACCCTCTGTGCTTCCTGGACTTGTAAGTCTATTTCTTTCCCCCCAGGTCGGGGAAGATTTTTGTCATTATTTTTACAAATAGGTTTTCAATTTCTTGCTCTGTTCTGGCACCCCAATAATACGAATGTCGGCCTCTTGAAGTTGTCCCAGAGGCTCCTTATGCTATCTTCATATTTCTGGATTCTTTTTCCTTTTTGCTCTTCTGGTTGGGTGTTTTTTGTTTCTTCATGTTCCAAATTGCTGATTTGATTTTCAGCATCCTCTACTCTACTGTCGATTCCTTGTAAATTATTCTTCATTTCAGTTCATGTAGCCTTCCTTTCAAATTGGTACTTTATTATGTCATCGATTTTCTCAATTATTTTCGTCATACTCTTACTAATATCCTTGAGCATCCTTATAACCATTATTCTCAACTCTGTATCTGTTAGCTTGCTTGGATCTATTTCATTTAGTTCCTTTTCTAGAGATTTCTTCTGTTCTTTCCTTTGTGATATATTTCTTTGCCTCCGCATTTTGGCTGCTTCCTAGTGTTTGTTTAAATGTATTAGGTAGAGTTGCTATGTCTCCTGGAATTTGTAGAGTGGCTTTGTGTAGTCAGTGTCCTGTAGGGCCCAGTGGCTCAGTCTCTCCAGTCACCTGAGCTGGGCCTTCTAGGTGCTCCCCTACGTGGGCTGTGTTGTAGTTGAGCCTTGGTTGCTGTTGGGGTCACTGGGAGGAATTGAACCCCAGGCCAGTCAGCTGTGAGGACCAGCTGCAACTACAGCCAGAGAGCTGCTGTACTGGAGACACCCCTATGGAGCAAGATTTATTTCAGTAGAGCTTTGGTGTTCACCAAGTGCACCCCTTGCTTGTGTCACTCATTGATGTGGTAGGGTTGTGATCTAGGGTGGTCGAGTCTGACCACCAGGTGCACTGTCTCTGAGGCCTCCTGGGAGGTGCACAGCTAGCCTGTGCCAGTGCCTTGCCCAGAGCTACCCAGCATGAGCTACACAGCAAACCATAGATGGCTGCTACTTGTGCTGGGCTTGGATGTGTCCAGGAGAGGCCAAACTATGAGCCAATGCAGGCTGCCACTAGTGCCAGGCCTGGGACCACTTATCAAGCCGTATGGGGCACACTGCTGCTTTTTTGAGAGATTTTAGGAAAGTCCTAAGCATGGGGCTTGAGAAGCCACTTGCACAGAAAAGCCACTGGAAATGGCTTGGATGAGCCTGCAAATAGGGAGGAGTGGGGCCTCTGGGAATCACCGGGTCGGGGCCAAAAATGTGAGTCAGGTGCTGGCTATTCAAATATGGCACCTGCCTGCCAGCTGTGTGCAGGAAGGACTCACCAAAGGAGTAATGGCCTCTGCCAGCTCCTCTGCCTGGGAGAAAGCTGCCTCTCCACCTCTTGCCCTAACTTCAGGCAGATTAGTTCCTCCCCAAGTGTCCCAGGTTCTTTCAAGCTGCTGCCCGGTGCTGGGGCTCAGAGGGAGCGCATCTGAGTGAGTCCATGCACTGGCCCTTTAAGAGGAAAGCCTGAGACTCCCGCAGCCTCCGAGACCCTCAGACACAGTCCCCACTGGTTTCACAGCCCAGAGTTGTGGGGACATCTCTTCCCGGCCCTGGAGCCCTGGGCTGGGGGCCTGCTATGAGGCTGGGACCCCTTACTCCTGTGGGAAGCCCCCACCATTGAGATTCCCTCCCAGATTTCAATCACAGCACCGGGTGTGGGCCCCCGACTGGATCTCTGTGATTCAGCCCCATCCGCCCCTCCTACCGGTCTCAGTGCTTCTTCAGTTCCCTGGTTGTAGGGCTTCTCTTCAGCCAGATTTCAGGAGGCTCTGAGTGATGGTGGTTCTGTATTTTAGTTGTAATTTTGATGTGGTTGCAGGAGGCGGCGGGTGCAGCTGTTACTTGCGCCACCATCTGGTTTTCCTCCAATAAGAACTATTTAATCCAGTGCATTCTTGATACCAGATACAGCATTCTTTATCTCTGTCAAGTTTTGTTTATGGTATGTATCTCTTTTTTCATGTTTTCACTAAGATCCTTGATCTTATCATCTAGTGTCTTCCTAAGTTCCTTGAACATCTTCATAATCAATACTCTGAACTCTGTTTCTGATAACTTGCTTAACTCCATCTCATCAAAGTCTTTTTCTGGTGATTTTTTCTTTTCTTTAATTTGGGGGTTGTTTCTTTGTCTCCCCATTTTGGTAGGTCTTAGTGTTTGTATCTATATATTAGGTATATTTGCTGTTTTCCAGTCTCTTGGGGAGGGATTTTGTATTGAGACCAGTGGAGCCCATACGTGTGTTTTCCTTATGCTTCTGAGCTCTTTGCTCTAGGCATGTCCCTTTTTGTGGGTGCCCCTTTTGTGGGTTCTTTGGGTTCTCCTATTGTGGTTGGGTCTAGAGTCTTGTTGAAACATCCTTGGGAGGACTCTCTTCTCAGGTTGGCTAACTGTGTGTCTCAGTCCCAACCTCATCATGTAAGCTGTTGTACGGGTGCTGGCAAGGCAGGGAAATACCCAACTAAACTTCCAGAAAACAAGGGGTATTTTACAAAATATCTTGACAGTCACAATGAAGACAACCCAAGTGAAAATAGAACTGGGAACATGAAGGGAGAACACAAGTTCTAGAGAAAATAAATAACTTTAAAAAAGAGAAAGAAAAGTAAAGTTTAGAGAGAGAGAAGCATTTTGTTGTTAATAGTGACTAAAATTTAGAAAATAATAATAATAAACTAAAATGTAAAAAATAGAGAAGCTACTGGGAGATAATAAAGGCAGAGAAAAGATTCTGAAAGGACCAGCAAACAATTAAGGGAGAGAATAGGAATAGGATAATAGTTGAAAATGAAAAACTAAAAATACATTAAATAGAATAAGAGAAACTAAAAATCTAATAAAAAGACAGGAAGACAGAAGGGAGGAAAACCAAAGCAAGAAGGAAAAGAAGAAGAAAAAAGAAAAAAGAAGTTATGCCAATGGATTGAGAGGAGAGAGAAAGAGATCAAGCCCAGGCAGGGAGGGAGTCCAGTAAGAGATTTGGGGAAACTATAGAGAAAAGCAGTAAACTTGTTGGTTATAATGATAAAGTCCCAGCCATTAAGCAGGAATATCAAGAAAGTCTTGATATTAAAAGCAAGGATAAAACAAAACAAAGCAAAGAAACAAAACAAAAGGGAAAAACAAAACCAAAAACAAGATAAGCAAAACGATATTCTTTGGAAAGATAAAATAAAATAAGAAAAAAATTAAAAATTAAAAAAACATATTTTTTAATTATTATAAAATTTAAAAAGTAGAAAAAACAAATGATTTTTTTCCCTTTCTCTTCTTCCTAAGGGAAAAAGAGAAGAAAGTAAAAAAAGATAGTCAATCAGGTGGGTTTCTTTGTCTTCTGGGCAGCTTATGTTGTCTGTGGGTCACAGTTTTGTGTGCTGATTTCCGTTCTCCTGGGAGGTACTTGTATATCAGCCAATGTGAGGAGCCGTCTAGGTTTGGCTCTGGTGAACTTAGGTAGATGGTTGATCTGAGACTCTCCGTGGACCACCTCTTCTTGACAGCTATTTTGCAACCTTGTGGTTGCCTTGTCTTACTCCAGAGTCTTCTGCAGGATGGCTAGTGTATCTCAGGGTATCACTCCCCTTACTTAGAGGTTTCACTGTCAGGCACTCACTCTGTGGGAATTAGCCTCTGCTCCACAGCCAGCTCCTCAGTCCCTACCCTGTCCTCTGATTCTAGTTCCCTAGGCACTGGCCTGCTGCAGTTTCAGATTGATTTCAGCCTGTTGCCTTTTCTGTACAGGCCGTTTCAGCATCCTGGGCTCAGTGGGTTCAATTAAAGAACATTCCAGTGAGCCCTTTGCCTGCCCAGCCCCCAGCAGGGGTTTTCAGCATTTCCTCCAGTTTCCGAACAACACCCCCTGAGAATCCAATTCTTGTAATGTCCTCCTGTGAGCTGTTTTCCCTTCCCCCGCAGGACTGTGCCCTGTGGGGGGTGTATGGGGCTTCAGTGAGCTGGACCAGTGTCTTTCCTGTTGGGGGTGGTGCTCCAAGGCTGCAGGAGAGGAAAGCGGGCTCCACCCCTCCCTTCCCAGCTCTGGTTGGCTGTTCGCACCAGGCCCACCCCTCAAACACTCAACAATCCTAGCCTTCGCTGGTCTGTCTCCCCAGTGCACGCTGGGAAGGTAGGAGCCAGTTTAGCAATCAGAACTCAAAAACTGCATAAAGCAAAACACAGGCAGACAGTCTGCCCTGCAAGGTCCTGCCCGTGCACCAAGGCACCCAGCAGGAGGGGACCCAATGTCAGCTCCATGCAGCTCCCCGCACCGCTGATCTCCACAAAGCTAGGGCAGCTTCACACGCCACCACGCCGCCCCTCAGGGCTGGTCACAGATCCCAAACTCTTGGCACAGGGAGCTCAGGGGAGGAGGGCTCTCCTCCCCTCCCCCATGCCATGCAGATTCAATGGTTTCTGGGGCTCAACACTATGCCTTACAGGGAAGCAGAGGGTTCCTGTGTGCGGCTGGTCAGTTCCAACCTCTGGTCCCTTACTACTCGGGCGCCACACACCTTGGGACAGCCCTTCCTATGGTCAACACACCAAGCATGAGACGCCGGTGGCGTCCGCCACTAGCAGCTTTGTTTTGCTCGGAAGGCGTCATCTGCCATTAGAGGCTTTGTTTCCTAGGAAGGCTCAATCCCCTCCTTATGGGTCCCTCTGCCCTCTATGCAGGGTGCTCCTTCCTCTCTTGTCCACTCCAGGTGTGAGATCCCTGCTTTTGGAGGCCAGTCCGCACTCCCGAGGGGAGGGAACTTTGCAGCCTCCAAGCCTTGGGGCTTGGAGCCCAGCACAGGCTTCAGGGGGGACTCCCCCTTTCTATGCTCCTCTCGCTTACTGGACTCTATGATGTTTCTTCAGTGCTTCCTACTTGCACTCCATCCACTCAGGTATGTTTCTCTGGTTTTTCCAGGCTGGCTACGTGGTATTTTACAAGTAAATTGAGTCCATGGCTGGGAGCGGGGCGCTCTGCTGCTTCTCACAGTGCCACCATCTTCCCCCCCTTACCAATGTCTTAATGCTCACCATCTATTTTAAATGATAGCCTTGCTGGATAGAGTATTCTTGGTTTCAGGTCCTTGTTTTGCATTACCTTGAATACTTCATGCCATTCCCTTCTGGCCAGTAGAGTTCCTGATGAGAAATAAGCCTTATGGGAGCTCCTTTGTAGGTAACACCTTGCTTTTCTTTTGCTGCCTTTAAGATTCTCTCTCTGTCTTGAATTTTTGGCATTTTAATTATGATGTGTCTGGGCATGGGCCTCTTTGGATTCTTTTTGCTGGGACTCTCTGTGCCTCCTAAACTTGTGTGACTTTTTCTTTCACCAAGTTAAGAAAGTTTTCTGCCATTATTTCTTCAAACAGGTTCTCTGAACCTTGCTTACTTTCTACATCTTCTGGCACTCCTATGATATGAATATTGTTATGTTTCATATTGTCCAACAGCTCCCTTAAACTGTCCTGTTTTCTAATTGTTTTTTCTTTTTGATTCTCTGATTGATTTTTTTCTACCCTGTCTTCTAATTCAATGATCTGATCCTCAGCTCCCCCTAATCTGCTGTTCATTCCTTCCAATTTTTTTTTATTTCTACTGTCATTCTTAATTTTCTTCATAGTTTTGATATCTTTTTTCATGCTGTTGAGCATCTTTATGATCAGTATTCTGAACTCTATATCTGATAGGTTGTTTAGCTCCATTTCATTTAGCTCTTCTTCTGGAAAATTATTTTGTTCTTTCATTTGGTGCTTTTTTGTCTCCTCATTTTGGTTGCCTGTTTGGATTTGTTTCTATGTTTTAGGTAGATCTGCTAGAACTGCCAGTCTTTTGGATGGTTTCTGGTGCAAGTCAATGTTAGACACTGTTTGTGACTGGCCTTGAGTACCCCGTTTGAAGTTTTCCACACTCCACAGTTTGTGGTTCCCTCTGCTGGGGCTGGGTGTGTGTGGACAGGACCAAGATGTGCACCAGGGTCTGCTTTTTCAAGCCCTGGGTCCAGAAGCAAATCAGGCAAGGACTCAAAGCACCCAGAGACTGTTATTCAGTCTCTTAATGAGTCTCAGGCTATAGAAACTCCACAGGGTGGGGCAGCTGATTGTTATCAGTCTCTTAAGGAGCCTCAGGCTGTAGAAACTCCATGGGGTGGGGCCACAGGTTCTCTAGCAGGGTGGGGAAGTTGCTTCCCCACAGGCAAAAGCTGCTTGGAAGGTAAATGTCTGCCTGAGAAAGATGTCCTTTGCATTTTTAGGGAATGACTCAGCACTGGGGTCCAGATGGGTGCCCTTTTAGATCTATTCCCCCAGTCATCCCCCTTGGAATCTCCTCACACAGCTTTAGTCCACTCTGCCTTCCCTCCACTGGAGCCCAAGGTGAGTGGCTGCACATGAAAAACTTTGTGCATTGGCCCTTTAAGAGGGTGCCTGGCAGTCTCTCCCTGGCAGACAGAAACCCCACTGCTTTCACAGCCAGATGTTATGTGGATATCTTTCTCAGTTCTGGTGCTCTGGGCTGGGGAGCCCAGCTTGGCGTTTAAGCCCCAGAATTCTCAGTGGGAACCCCCTACAGCGAAGATATCCCTCCGGATCTTCAGCTGCTGCCTGTGAGAGCCCATCCAGCCCTCTTGTGCCTCTACACTTCCTACCTGTCTCTGTGTGGTCTCCACTTTCCCTCCTTGGTTATGAGGGTGCTCCCCAGCTCATCTTCAATTGCAGTTGATTATTCAGGGTGGTTTTTCTATATTTTAGTTGTAATTCCAGTTTGGTCCAGTGAGAGTGTCAATGTAGCTTCCACTCAATCTGATGCCATCTTTGATCCTCTTCTTTCTCTTCTTTTGAAATCTAGTCATTCCCAAAATTTTTGTTCTTTGTTCTTTCCCCTTTAAAGTTCTCCTTCTAAGATCTCATCCATTTCTAGGTCTGTATTTCTTTGTGATCGATTCCAGTCTCTCCCCACCTTGCCCTTTAGCTTCAGTATTACACCTGAATCCCAAACTCAACATGTCCAAAGGTGGATTGAGGATCTGCCTAAAACTGGATACTCCCCCTGCCTGTCCTCTTTCAGTGTGTGGTATCTCTCATCATCCCAAACTCAAATCCTTAGAAAAAACATTCACATCTCCCTCTCCTTCAGTTCTTAAGTGTACCCACCTTTCTGTCCCAGCTCTTCTGCCTAGCAACCCTCACTTCCTATTTCTACCACCCACTCCCTGGCCACTGAACTGTGTTCTCTGCCTGTAGACTGGCTCCTGTTTAGCAGATCTTGAACAAAACCACTCAGATTAATATTTTAAAGCTCTGTTTTGAATTCACTCACCTATTTAAAAACCACCTATGGCTTTCCATTTAAACAAAAAAAACTTCAGGGCCCTCCATAATTCATCTGCATGCTGCTGACTGTTCCAAAGCCATCTCCCCACATGAACTCTGTGCTTCAAAGAATGTGGATCACCTCTTGTTCTAACATGCCTGACAAGTCCCTTCTTCAGTGACTTTGCTTTTGTCAATCTCTGGTATATAAAATGTCTTCAGTCTTTCTATATCCATTCCTCAACTCTAATTTAAAATCCACTCCTTCTATAATATCTCCCCAAGTCACTATAGCCCGAAACAGTTACATTATCCTACAGACCCCATGATACTTAGTTTGTGTCCCTCCCATCCCACATGACACCCAGGCTGGGGGCAGGAATTGACCTATAATGATGTTTCTCACACCATGCCAGGACCACTTCAGGTATCCAATTAATATCAGTTGAATAAGCATGAGTGACAAAGGGATATTGTTTTTAGCATTCTTGAAGTAAAGATCCACTAAAGTCTTTGGGGGGGGGGGGTTGCTTTTTCTGTATGTTTTAATCCATTTCACAGACTAGTATAGACATGTGTTTCATTAGTGGGTCTTAATTAATATAAGTTAATCTTAACAACAACGGGTAAAACAGAATGGCAGCCCCTTACCAATGACCTTGTGCTTTAAAACATTTTTAAGGGTGTCATGGTAATCTACAGAAATATTTTATATAATCAAAACCCCTCTAAGAAACTGTATAAAAACATCAATGTGATACATCAATGAAAAAGTGAAAAATAAACATAATTGTATTTACTTACAAATAATATAAACATATGGCTAAGAACCCCACGAAGTAATATTTGATGTACTATGAGGATGACATTTCAGATATATTTGTTGTATTAAAATGTTTCCCCCTATGGCTACAATTTAATATTTTTTACCACTTTTACAAAATAATATGACCCCCAAATTTAAAAATCTAAAGCAGAATATTTCACTGAGAAGAATGAGAATTGTTCAGAAAGCTGTTATTTAAAAACCCTAACTCCAAAGACTGATTAATCCCTTTCTACTTTCTTTGATACAAAAACTCTTTAGTATCTTCTCTGCCCCAATCCTGATCTTCTGTGGTTCACCAGAATGTGTGTCCATCAGCCCTCACTGTACAGCATAAGTGTGTGACTGCAGGGCTTTGTGTTGTATCAGGAAGCTTGACCACATGATTTTCTCAGACATGTAATTCAAGCATCCCTATGAAGAAGTTTCTGGTCCACATCATCAGACTCGGGGAGAGAAGAAAAAAAGAATAAGAATTTAAACAATTACCACTTGTTGCAGAAGGTTTTGGTTTTTTTCATAGAAAAGTCTTTAAGCATCACTCACCAAGGTTTTGAGGGCTTCTAGGAGCTACCTCAGAATTGAGATTTCAGTTATAAAATAAACCCATTTCCTTCTTTGTTGATGCTCCTCCATGTGACTAGCTGGCAGGGTCACTCAAGCACAGCAATCCATCACAAAAACTCTATCCTCCTTTTACACATTGGGGAAAAATATGTAAATGATGCTACAAATGAACACAAGGCATTTGAAATGTGAGGATATGGAGCTGCTTGAATACCCACCAATGTAAGTCAAAACTACTGTTTTCTTAACCCAAGGAGCAAGCTCATGGATACCCAGATAGGTTCAGGGGACAATAAACATTCCTTTTTATGGATAGACCACATTTTGTTCCATGGACACTTGGGTTGCTTCCACCTCTTGTCTGTTGCAAATAAATTAAAAAACTTTAAGTAATACATTTAAATTTCAAAATAAAGCGATACTAAGAGGCATATAACAAAAAGGAGCAGTCTCCTGTTCTACTTCAGATTCTGCCCCATTACCTCCCTGTCATATCATTTAGTTCTTTTTTCTAGTTGTTCCAGCCATATTTCTAAACATACTTTTCTTTTAGTGCATTTTCTTGGATTTTTACATTTTTAATGAAATGCACTGAGTACCACCATAGAAGAGCTAGTTCTCCTACTGCACACACCTTCACATATCCACACAGAGTTGTCTTCCTTCTACTGTTGTCCCAGTATAACCCCATCTTACATTTGATGAAATGTTTATGGTATTATGTGTGTCAGTCAAGGTCCAGCAGGAGACAGAAATGACACCAGTAATATGAATGAAGAAAATTTAACAGAAATAGTTATCAACTGGTAATTAGGAAACTGACTTCTAAGAGGGAGGGATAGAGAACTCTACAGAAATATCAGGTGTAAGGAGAAGTTACTTTGTCTAGGATGGGGGGAGAGTGCAAAGGGAAGGCCCACTAGGAAAAGCCCTGTCCCCAAGGCGAAGAGGGTGTGGCTGTGACCTGCTGGATGGCAGAGGAGTTCGAAGAGGTCCTGAGGCTGGACCAGGAAGCCACAGCTGAGGTGCCAGTGACACTAGGAAGCTGCCCACTGAGGATCTGTTGGCCGATTTGCCAAGAAAACAAGAAAATCAAAGCCTGAAACCCAAGAAAATCCCTTTCCTCTTTCAATGTCCTCTGTACCCTCCACTGGCAAGGCTTGACCATGTGACATGGGTAAAGGAAATATTCCTAGGGCCGAAGTCCAAAATCATGAAGCAGGGCAAAGAGAGGTGGGTGCAGACCTAAGGAGCAGGACAATGACAAACCGTGCAGTATGGTTAGGGACACAACTGTTCCCTCACATTCCCACTACTCCTCTCCTCTGGGTGAAATGTTTAATTCCTAGAGCCTTATCTTCCTCTCTCCTTTTTTATAATCACTTTTTGGTGAAGAGTGGCTTCTTGACGAAAGCATGGAAGAGGTAAGCTTTCTGAGAATTTGCATATCTAAAAATGTCCTTACTCTACTTGATCCTTTGACTGCATCTAGGATTCTAAACTGAAGACCATTTCCCCAGAACTTTAAAGGCATTGTACCTTCTTTTCTAACTTCCAGCACTGCTTTTAGAAAGCCTGATGGTCTGATTCCTGATCTTTTCTAGGTGATGTTTTTGGATTTTTTTTTTCATCCTCTGTGGAATCCTCTGGGATCTTGACTTCATATTCTGATCTTTGAAATTTCACAATGATGCATCTAAGTCTGAGCCTTTTTATTTATTTATTTAGTTGTTGTTGTTGTTGTTAATCCCCACCTGAGGATACCTTTTCCATTGATTTTTTTTTTTTTTTTTTTTTTTAGAGAAAGTGGAAGGGAAGGAAGGAGGTAGGGAAGGAGGAAGGGAGGGGGAGGGAGAGAGGGAGAGAGGGAGAGAGAGAGACACACACATCAATCGGTTGCTTCCTGCACGCACCCTGACCTGGGCTAGGATCAAACATGCAACCCAGGGATGTGCCCTTGACTGGTAATCAAACCTGAGACCCTTTGGTGTGCAGGCTGACGCTCTAACCACTGAATCACACTGGCCAGTGCTGACTAAGCCTTTTTAAATGAATTTACTCTGGATATCTGTGCCCTTTCAATCTGGGTAACCCTATTCTCCAGTTCTGGGAACTTCCCCATGTTTTCTTTCTGCCACTTCCCTCCCCTGCACTTTCTCTGCTCTCTTTCTGAAACTTACAGTTGCTGGATATTGGACCTCCTGGGTTGAACCTTGAGATTCCTTCTCTTTTGTCTTATACTTTGCCCCTTTTCATCTCTTTGCTTGACTTTATGCACATTTTCTCAACTTTGTTATCCAGTCTTCCTACTGAATATTTTAATTTTCTATTTTTCTTGTTTAACATTTTTTTCATAGTCACTGGTTGCTTGTATGTTTATCTTTCTTTAAGCATCATTGCTAGTTTATTTTGCTTCCTATATTGTAGCTTTTGCTTCCACCTTCTCTTTTATTTTGATATCCACCTTTTATGTTGAAAGCATTCCTGAAATGTCTAGTCCATTCTTACTCGAGCGAGAAAGCACCTGAAGAGAAGTTCTCTGGTATGAGTTTTCCTTACTGTTGAAGTTCAGCATAGGTTCACTGTGCAGATGGTGACGTCAGCAACTGCAGGCACCTATGTCTTTGGTCTTGGCTGGTCTCTCCCCAGAGACAGGTCCTTAGGTCTTCTGCCAGGTTGTCTAGAAGCTGAGCCTCAAGCATTCTGGACTTCAAGAACCAGGGCTCTCACTTTCAATCCTTCCATTTCCAGAACAGCCTTCCACTCCTTCCTCCATCATGTGTGGTATCCGAGTCCCAGGCCCCTCTGTCTCAGACTCATCTAAGCCTCCAGATTCCTATAGGTGTGGAAAGAGGTGCATAGGTTGGGGAGAGGATTTTGGAATGGTTAAATGGCTTCTGTCATACATAGACTTTTAAACAATCTACTATACCCTATTTTCACAGTATCTGGTGCCTCCAATTCCTGAGACTTTTGAAGGTTCCGGGCACAAATCACTAGCTTTTGTTAGCTTATCTTTTTGTGAACACATATGTTTAGCTTTCTAGACGCTATCATGTAGTGATTAAGCACAGTCTCTGAAGCCTGGACACCTACGGGGACCCTAGTTTAAACCATCATGTACTAGCTGGTGACCATGGGCTAGTTGTTTAGCTTCTTTGCTCCTGCTTCTCCATCTGTAAAATGAGGAAAATAATACAACTACCCTATAATAGTTTATAGCAAGGTTCAACACACGGCAGCCCATAGGCCAAATTTGGCCCACATTCTGTTTTTGTATGACCTATGAGCTAAGAATAGTTTTTACATTTTTAAAGGATTGCAAAAACCCCAAAAAACTCAAAGAACAAGCAACAAAACCTCAAGAGCCCCACAAAGCCTAAAGTGGTTTCTATCTGGCCTTCAACCAAAAGCTTTCTGACCCCTGGCTTAGTGGGTAGTTATATTGAGTTAATGCAATTAAAGCACTAGAACAAAACAGTCACTCATTAATTTCCCAGGTTGGAGACATATTTCAATGGAGTTTTCAGCATATCAATGGCATTTAAAGTCAATGAGACCACAAGAGAAACCCAAAGGACTAAGTTAGATAGTAAGAGGCCCAAGAACTGAGCTTGATGAGGATTAAAAAAAAAAAAAAGGTAAGGGAGATAATACCAAAAAATACTGAAAGAGAAGCTATATGAAATAGGAGAAAAATCAGAAGAATAGAATACTGTAACTAAGTTTAAAAAGCATTTCAAAAAGGAGAAAGTGATCTGCAGTTAAATGCTGCTGCTAGGCTGAGACCTGACGACTAAGCACTGCCCACTGGGTGAACAATGTGGAGGCCGTGGGTGACATTCCTAAGTGCAGTTAGTGGAATGGGTCAAAAATCTTCAAAGTTGAAGAGAAAAACATGAGAACAGGATTTAAAAACCATGAGGATAGACCAAAGGGAAGCAAAGAAATGAGGTGGAGAGAAGTAGAGTTAAAAAGAGAATTTTACCATATGATTTCACTTTTATGTGGAATATTTTTAAAAAACAGACAAAACAGAAACATACTCATAGATATGGAAAACAAACTGATGGAAGCCAGATGAAAGGGGGTTGGGGAGCTGGGTGAAAAAAGGGGAAGGATAACAAAGGCTGAAATACTGCCATTTGTAATAACATGGATGGCCCTTGAGGATATGCTAAGTGAAATAAGTCAGTCAGAAAAAGCTAAGAACCATATGATTTCACTCATATGTGGGATACAAAACTGAAACACATAAGCAGCACTGTGATGGTTGCCAGAGGGAAGGGGGTGGGTGTGAAGGGGGTCTTAATATATGGTGACAGGAGAAGATATGACTTTGAGTGGTGGGCACACAGAGCAATATACAGGTCTTGTAACATAGAAATCCACACCTGAAACCTGTATGCTCATATTAACCACTGTCACCTCAATAAATTTAATAAAGTGTTAAAGGCAGGGGGAGGGATTAATAGGTACAAATTGGCAGTTAAAAAACAGTCACAAGGATATAAAGTACAGCATAGGAAATACAGTCATTAATATTGTAATAACTATGTCTGGTGCTAGGTGGGTACTAGAGTTATCAGGAGGATCGCTTTATAAATTATGTCTAACTAGTATGTTGTATACATGAAATTGAATATAATACTGAATGTAATATAATACCAGAGATAAAACAGAATACTGAATGTGAACTGTGCCGGAGCCCGCCGGCAGAGTCGAACGGTCCTGAGGAAGGGGTGAGGATGGAGAAAAGACAGACAAAAAATATGGGATCGGGAGGACTGCAGCTCGTAACTGCCGCAGCCCCGAGTTTCTCAACTCAATATATACAGGCACTGTTGATTGTGCTGAATAGCACCCCGCCCCACATTTCTTCCCTTAGCCGGATACAAAGTAATTCCTCCAAGGTCCTACGAATGCCTTTTCAGAGTAAACACCCTGCCTCCTGCAGGAGCTCAGGCCTTGGAAAGTATCCTTATCTCGGCTTCTAATGGGAACTTTTGGGGAGGATTGAGTCCTTGGCTTGGCATGTGGCTTAACTATCCTTTAACCCTTCAGGCCGGGGCCAGCTTCCTAATTAGCCTTTCTAGAATTTTGTATTGCTTTGGTGCCTCAAGGACTGGGTCAGGGAGCAGGAGAGCACCTCTGCAGCTCACCCAGGCAGCTCATCCACATCTCCCCGGGAGCAGGGGAGCACATCAGCAGCTCACCCAGGCAGCTCCTCTGTGCCTGGGGCCACAGCAGCTCACCCACATCTCCCAGGGAGCAGGGGAAAACTTCTGCAGCTCACCCAGGCAGCTCCTCCGTGCCTAGGGCCACGACGGCTCCCCACAGAACTGCAATTGAAAAAAAGTTTAATATTTTTTTCAGAAAACTTTTAAAATTAATTTTCAGAAATGTTTAAAAGAGGATTTTAAAAAGATGAGATCAACAAGATTGTATGCTAATGGAACAATTCATATGCTTTAGGTGGATGCGTGTGATATGGAATCAATGGCATTCTCTTTTGCTTTAACACTGCATTAATTCTTTTCCTCCAAGTAGGAAGCAAGAGAAGGAACTTTAACAGGGTGGACAAACTATAGGCTGTAGCCAGGTCTTACCACCACCTGTTTTGGCGTGGCACACCACCTAAGAACAGTGTTTATGTTTTTAAATGGTTGGAAAATTAATTTTAAAAAATTTGTGACATATAATAATTACATGAAACTCAAATTTCAGTGTCCACAAATAAAGTTTTATTGGAACACAACTGTCTTTTTCATCTACATTTTGTCTATGGCTGCTGCATGGCCAGGGCAGTTTATTTGCAACAGAATAGTATATGGCCTCTCCTAGCTTCGGGCTGCAATTCAGTAAGGTAGTTATGACAATGTTTCAAGGACCATGCGTATTGCCTACACCATTTTTACCAGTGCAAACCCATCACATGAAGTATTCTTTGTCACACTTCTAAGGCACAGTGAAGTGTGCCATTATATTGTCATTGAATTAAATGGCATTGTGTTTATTACACAATGACACAAAATCTGTGCTCAAAGGTTACAAAATCCATCAACATTACCAAACTGAGCACTCATCATACTGTTTCCAGCTCACAGGGAAAAGATGATCAGAAAAATTAAAAATCTTAAAATGGAGTATCTCATTCCAGCAGAATTTCCTCACCAAAAAAACCCCTAAAAACAATCAAAGGAGGCTGCAATCTAAGTAAGTTTCCAAGGGGCTCATTTGTCAGCTGAGGAAGCCATTACCAGTGGTAAATGCACTAAGTTATATTTGACTGCAGCAGCCAAAGAAATATACCCAGAGAAAAAAAGCTTAGCCTGTTGACAAAAAGAGTTGCTCAGAGTCGAGTCACTTAATTTTTTTTTTTTAAAATATATCTTTATTGATTTCAGAGAAAGGAAAGAAGAGGGAGAGAGAGAGATAGAAACATCGGTGAGAGAGTCACTGACCAGCTGCAGCCCGCAACCTGGGCATGTGCCCTGACCGGAAATCGAACCCTGGTCGCCTGGATCCTAGGTCGACGCTCAACTGCTGAGCCACGCTCGGCCGGGCTTAAAAAGTTTTAAAACAAGTCAAATGTTATCAAGTGGTTTTTCTTAGTTCTTGATGGGTCAAAAAGGCTTATTTACCTATATTGCCTTTTATTAGTTGTCTTTTCAAAGAGTCAGTGCTATGTTTGAAGTGTCTAAGAGTTAATCTCTGTAAATAGACAGTGGGTAATAACTACTGGCAAGGATCTTTTCAAAGAAGTTGAGAAAACATTAATTCAGTAGAACCTGAAAAGTTCTGTGAAGATGGGTGGCAAAATATGTATGGAGTAGACAAGTCTTCATTGAAATGCTCATGATGTTATTCATCAGCGGTTACTTTGCAGTAAATTTTTTTTTTTTAAATATATCTTTATTGACCTCAGAGAGGAAAGGAGAGGGAGAGAGACAGAAACATCAGTGATGAGTCATTGATTAAGCCCGCAACCCGGGCATGTGCCCTGACCGGGAATCGAACCCCGATCGCCTGGATCCCAGGTCGACGCTCAACCACTGAGCAACGCCCGGCCGGGCTGCAGTAAATTTTTCAGTCTATCATGTGTGAACCAGTAGTACCAAAAGTGAATTTTAGTCTCATAGACTTAACCATCATTGGTTCTGTGAATATGTCAGAAAAGCAGCGGAATATCCTGAGTTGCCCTACCAAACAATAGTCTGACAATACAGCCGTAAGGTAGCATTTTGATGTTTTGAGTTCAGAGCCAAAATATGGCATTTTTCTGAATGAGAAGAACCATGCTCAACTACTGTTATTCAACACTGAATAACTGAAAATTAGCTTTTGTTGCAGGCTTCCTCATGGTTGTTTTTTTTAATTCTCGCCCAAGGATATTTTTTCCATTGCTTTCCAGAGCAAGTGGGAGAGAAGAGAGAAACACTGATGTGAGAAAGACACATCGATTGGCTGCCTCCTGCACTCACCCTGAACAGGGCCAGGGATCGAGCCTGCAACTGAGGTACTGCCCTTGGCCAGAACTGAACCCAGGACCCTTCAGTCCAAAGGCCGACGCGCCAACCAGAGACAAACCAGCTAGGGCCTCATGGTTCTTAATAAAATAAACCTAAAATTAAAAGGCAAAACAGTGCTTATGTACAAAACATATTTCAGTGATTTCCAAAAACTAATGTTGCTTGAATCACAAGTAACCTCAAGCTGCTCACACATCTCCTACTGTCGAAGGTTAAAAGCAGCACCTTCGTGCCCACATGCATTCATAGCATATGTTCTAAGCTCAAACTACTGTCCGACAGTGTTTTCCAAAAGTCGGTGCAAGTATGAAGGAAATTTCCATATTTCAAAATTCTTTTAACAGTGCAGGTGAAGAGATTTCATCTAGTCTTCTATTGGAAGTGATCAATGTGCAACATAACATGCTGAAAGGTAAATATCAAGGGAAGAATCTAATGGAACCAAGTGATGATGGTTTGATTAAAATCACACACTCATAGACTGACATCAGTATTTGGCAGTACTTGTTTGAAGAGACATTTCCAAAGACAAAATACATAAAATCTAATAAATGAACATTTGCAATCAATTTCGATGATAGTTAACTTTGAATTCTAGTTAAGCACTGGATAATCCCCCCAAAAGCATTCCAGCCATCTACTTTTTCATTAGTAGACCTGTAAGAAAAAGTTGTACTCAATTATTATACTTTGAATTTTGTGAAAAAAACGTGTAGAAATTTGTTTCCTTGTTTAAGTACCTACATAATATCCTCCACATTGCCTAAAATACTGGCTCTGTGTCCTGTACAGAAAAGGTTTGCTGAGCCATGGCTAAGGTTTGCACAGTGGTTGGAGCACTGGCTGGAGGACTGAAGGGTCCCAGGGTTCAATTCCAGCCAGGGGCACGTGCCTCGGTTGCAGAATTGATCCCCAGCTCTGATCCGGGTGCATGCCAGAGGCAACCAATTGATGTGTCTCTCTCCCATGGATGTTTTTCTCTCCCTTCCACTCTCTCTGAAAAGCAATGGAAAATACACACACACACACATATGTATCATCTCAAAAAAAGAGTTTAAAGATCAAGGAAGTGTTAGAGATTTGAGGAGAGAGTTAAAGGAATGGACTAGGAATCTAGAAGAGTGAGGCAATGAACACATTGTATGCGGGAAACGTATTTATACGTTTTACGTTGACTGGTAGTAGAGTGCGCGATAAAAACTACTCGCAAACAATGAATGGACTAGAGCAGGGTTGACCATGGGCCTGTCTCTGGTACATTCAACAGCACATGTGCAGGTGAGAGGTGGGCAGAGTAAGTGCTCCAGGTGTGGCTGTTACTGGCCCTCCTAATACATCTCCACTTAGCCACCTACTTCCTATCTTCCAAAATTTTGCTGCATTCTCACCTGCTACTTTTTTCTTGGCATACACTTATTAAACGTGTTACATCAATGAAAAGCAGTTCATTGCCAAGCCGGGCGTGGCTCAGCTGTTGACCGTTCACCCAAGATCCAGGCGATCCGGGTTCCGTTCCCGGTCAGGGCACATGCCCGGGTTGCGGGCTCCATCCCCAGTCGGGGGCGTGCAGGAAGCAGCCGATCAATGACTCTCATTATTGATGTTTCTATCTCTCTACCCCTCTCCTTTCCTATGAAATCAATAAAGATATATTAAATTTTTTAAAAAGTTCATGAATTGGGGGAAGTGCAGACTGGAAGGAGTACCCATTTCATGTTGTAAACAGTAAGCAGACAGCAAAGGGGTTAAGGAACAGACATGAGCTTTCCCATATAAAGACCTAAATTTGAATCACAGCTCACTATTTACTAGTTGTGTAACCCGAGACATTTTTTTCCATTGCTTTTCAGAGTGTAGAAGGGAGAGAGAGAAACATCAGTGAGAGAGAGACACATCGATTGGTTGCCTCCTGCACACACCCTAACCAGGGCTGAGCCTGCAACCCGAGGTACATGCCCTTGGCTGTAATTGAACCTGGGACCCTTCCGTATGTGGGCCAACACTCTAACCACTGAGCAAAACCGGCCAGGGCATACTAACCTTTAAGCTGGGAAAATGCCAGCAACACCTCATGCATTTTCACACAGAAATCACTCAACTATTGATATTCACACAACCAATCTTGAAGAAAAAACCCCCTGAAACTTAAGGAAAATGGAGAAATAGGTCTATCTCAAAAAACCCACATTAGTTTGACTAGCCACTTACTTATGGCAAAATGAAAAGCATGTGTATCCATAGTTCACAACTCTCTGGAACTCAACATACATAAAATTAAGTGGTATTTGAAAACAAAATGGGAGGTTCAGATTAACAACAAATCCTTTCATAGATGTGAAGTTTTTCTTCATGAGTTTGACTGAAAAGCCTAAGGAGTATATTTTATATTTGCCACCCAATACAAGAGTATAAAACAAGTTTCATGAGGAAAATATCTTTATGTTCTATTCAATTTTAGTTTACTTAAAAAAGTTTTGGGCAGATTTCTCTACTGTATGTTTTTAACCCAGCTGTTAAAAATGCAGCACTCTGGGACCCACCCCAGATCTACTAAGTCAATCTCCAGGGTGTACGTGAGAAATCTGCATTTTAAGAAACTTCATAAGTGATTTTTCTTTTTTTGGTTAATTCTCATGGGAGGATTTTTTTTTCATTGATTTTCAGAGGGAAAGTGGAAGGGAGGGAGGGAACTTTGATATGAAACAGACACATCGATTGGTTGCATCCTGCATGCCCACTGACCAGGGCTGGGGATCAAACTTGCAAGCCAGGTACCTCCCGTTGACTGGGAGTCAAGCCCACACCCTTTGGTGTGCGGGCAGACACTCTAACCACTGAGCACCAGCCAGGGCCACAAGTTATTTTTAACTGCTTATACTCTGTACACTATACAAGTCATCAAGCCCTATACCCAGGTCCCATTGGCCCTCAAAAAGAGGTGACGGGAACAAACCAGACACACACACACACACACACACACACACACACACACACAGAAACACAAGTGTTCAAAGGCACACCAAAAATCAGGTGCTACTTCATGGATCATAGATCATCACATTTTTAAAGGTTTTTCAAAATTCTTGAACTTGAAAGTACTTAACCATTAATTCACTCAACAAACATTAACACCTAGTATGTGCTGGGACCTTTTCTAGGTGCCTGGGACACAGCACAGAACAAAAACAATTCCTAATCCAGGAGCTTTACATTCTGGCGAACTAGACTCTGCCCTTGTAGTATGACAACTGATTAAAACTGAATTGAGAACACTAGCAACCTTTGAGAGCCTTCAGTGTTGAAGATGTTCACTATTTTTCAATTGCATCTATCTCTGCATCCCCAAATAATTGGCACCTGTTCCTCTCCACAATGGGAAGGTCTGTGTAATAAGAGATCTGAACTGCAGTAGGGTCAGAGTTGGGCTCAAAAGTGGGCCTTGATAAATTATTTAACCTGAGTACTGGTTTCTTTATAATCCAAGCAACTGTGTGCAACAAGGCCTAAGTCTCTACCTTACTCTGAGGTCCTATCTCCCCAACAGATTAGTTTTTTTGAGGAGGGCCAGCTATCCTATTGTGTAACCAGCACCTTGCTTAGTGTGCCTGGAAGACTCACTCAAGTTTTGTTAAATGAATAAATGACTGGCTCCATGACATGACATGACTGCAGCTAGTCATAAAGGTGGCCCAGGCTCCACTGAAGGTGTTATGTAATTTACTTTTGAAAAGGGTAAAATTTTGAATTCTAAAACCCCCAAGGGTTTCTGATAAAGGATTATGGTATACATATAACAGCATGAACCAAGAAAAAAGCAAATGCCATCTGCTGACACCAGTTTAGAACTATAAATATGTAATGGAAAGATTTAACCTTGCTTATAAGGGTTAAGAGCAACACACCCATGACTTACAAATATTTGAGATTCTATTTTTAAAAGCAATCACTATGAAAAAAAAAATCCTCAGTGGATCAAGTTTTTAAAAATATCAAAAATAGCCCTGGGCGGTGGCTCAGTTGGTTGTAGCCTCATTCCATACAATGATTTTGGGTTCGATTCTGTTAGGGCACACACCTAGGTTGCCAGGTTGATCCCTGGTCCGGGTACTTACAGGAGGCAACCAACTCATGTTTCTCTCTCCTTCCCCCTCCTCTCTCAGTAAAACCAGTAAAAAGATATCCTCAGGTGAGGATTAAAATACAGATAAATTGAGAGATACAGATAGGACCTTGTATGCTCCATCTACACAGCATAACCCAGAAGCTGAATTACTCACCTTGATTAATATAGTGTAATACCTTTTGGAATTATCTCTAATCCCTTTGAGTACTATTGTTAACTACTCTTGTAGTAAGTTGGTCTGAAAGCCAGAGATGAGGACTGATGCCATCAAAATAGAACGCTTAAAATAAGCAGAAATTGCTCCACTGACCATTTCTAACAGATGAAAGCAGCAGTTAAGGTTACAGGAATCTAATGTTTTATACAAACACAGATGGCAGCAAATCTATGAAACCTACTCTACACCATAATAAGCCTTTTAGGGTATTTGTGAGTATTCACAATCTTCCCTCTTGTGAACTATCATGAATATATTCTCTGTATGTTCATACAACAGTCTATCTTGTTTACTGCCCATAACTTATAAGCTTTGGAACATGTCTTCTTAATCTTTTATTTTCTCTTCCTAACTACCATGGTTGGCAGAAGCGGCACAGAGAAACTATGTTAACAAAGATTTGTTGTTTAAATTTTGTGTTAATAAATTTGCATGTGTTTACTTCTGACGAGTTACCTGAATAGCACTTATAAAGTGTTAAGACTATTTTAGAAAAGACTGTTCCTCTCCAAGAAAATATACTTCTAAATAAAAGGATTCAAACATAAATCTGTAAAATTTACTACTAAATCTCTAAGTACAATACCAACCACACTTAATTTGAAACTCCAGAATCAGAAATCAAGGTAATGTCTTCATTTCACAGATAAAGAAACTGAAGCCCAGAGAGAATAAAGCACCAGAAAGAGCTAATTGTTCTTTTCACTGCACTACAACAGAAAATATGCTGTTAGGATTTACATCTGTCCTCACTCAGTGACACAGTGACCTCCCATGGTGGACTCACATGGTCTATGGCCCTCTCTTTGGTTATGTTCTTGATTAAATCTTAGCTTCTCTTTGGTTCTCTTTTCTCAAAAGGCCTAAATTCATGAATTTGTTTAATCTGCACAGATTTCTGGAACTTTCTTTTATCCAGTTCATTTTAAGGCAGGGGACCACAGTGGCTTATTTGAAGTATCCCTCTATCTAGCTTCTAAGTAAAGAAAAAAGCATAAGGAGGTACCACTCTAGGTGTTTCTACTCCCAGACTCAGACTGATGCAATTAAGCTGTTCTAAACACCAACTTCTAAATTTGTAACATTTTGTTAGTAGTAGTATTTTCAAGTATGATACAGCCAGAAAAAACAAAAAAGTACTTAACACTGGAAAATGCATTAAAAACAGTCTATTCCTAAGTAAACAGCAGAATAGAATAACTGAAATTCAAAGAACTACTCTAAAAATGACTAAGGGGGAAACCCCAAAATACTGTAATTTAGTTGAAGAAATTTATTCTTTAAAAATATTTTCATGTACACTTTCATGACTTTTGTTTGAGGGGAACAAGGAGATTATCCTACAGTGAATGTTAACTTAAACCATAAGTGACATCATATATAACAATGCATTATGGAAATAACTGGCAAAATAAAAGTGTAAATTTTTATAGTGATTTAAGACTGCAAGTTATTTAAGATCTTAGATAAAACAGACCCACATTAGAGTAGCACAAATGAAAAATTTGTAATTTTATGACTGCTCCATTACTGTTATATTTAATACTATGCATAAACAAGTTACCCCATCCCCAAATCACAGTTGGCCAGGACAAAGGGAAATTCCATGAGAAAAGTGACAGAAGTTTGAATGTATAGTACAGTATGCATCCTCTTCCTATATGAATATGTTTAACACACTGGTAACTCCATGTAATAAAAGAAAAACCATGAACTACTATTTAAACAAAATGTATTCTTGGCCAAAAACAAAAACAAAAATACTCCTTGGCTAGAAAGAAAATCCTTTAATATATTACCTAATACAGTTAAAAGCCTAAAAAAAATGTGTTATTGAAGACTCAATTTGCATGCAAAATTCACTTTTCTTAAGATGTATAAAAACTTTTTTATCAGTTCATTTTAAATGGCAAAATCTTCAAATCAGAAAAATACAGTATCTCTAATAGACATCTAAAGGCAATAAAGGATGCTATAATCAGTAATCACTAAGAAGTCAAAAGAAACTGCTATCCTTTTTCTCAGCAGTCAGCTGTGACCACACAAAGTAGGGAGATCAGAAACCAATGAAATGTATTCTAGGTGAAATAAGCGTCACAGAACAAACAATTCTCATTAAATAGTTTTGTGTGTTTTTTCTTTTCACCTGAGAGTCAAGTTACTCAGTCCTTGGATTTGCAATCAAAACAAAGACAGGAGCTCTAAATCCTCAATCATGTCAAGATCAAAATTATGTAGACATTTCTCTTTAGAAAAGCTAAACTGTACAAAAAGGAAAATGTAAATAGCAAGATAAGGTGCTTAATAGTAGGACCATGGCAGAAATGTATGGTATTTGGTAAAATACACATTAAGTGACATTTGGGAGAAAGTTTATTATTGCTCTGATGGACTGTAGCACCACATTAAAGAAGAAAAGATGATTAGGGTTAACCACCTTTCTATCAACAAGATAGGAAAAGTTCTTAAAGAAATAGTTCAGGGGAAAAGTAGGAATGAAGAAACTTTTACATTATATATTTTAAACGTTACCCATTTTTTTTCATTCAATAGACAATGAGCATTCTATTTTAGTAAAGTACTATCAGATTTGTTACTGTCTAATTATCAAGTCAACAATATAAAATAATGGACAAAAATGTTACTCAAATTTATAAAACAAGTTAGAATATCGTAATTTTTATGCCAAAAAAAATACTGCTTAAATATAAATGATTACACTTATGAAATTTTCCAAATTGTGACTAAGAAAATTTCTTCTGAATGCTAACATATATCCTAAGGAAGAGAGCAGTACCTAAGGGATGTGCAAAGCAGCATACCCACTGTGGAAAAGAGCCCAACTGCCACCCCTGCCCCCAGCAATTTTAGAAAACTAATGTCACCAGGGTGATTGAGGAATTAGAAACAAGAAAACATGACTACACACATGCCATATGAAGTTAGCCAAAGGATTTCTTTATGAAAATCTGCAGTTACCATTTAGCTCAGTCTCTAGAAGGTAGGATCATAAGTAAACATTGTTCTGAAAGAAAAGGTCTGAATGGATAAATATTGCTATGCAGAAGCACAAACTTTTTTTAAATGCAATCTTCTATAAGAAGTAATTAAAATTTAAAAGCCAAACAATCTATTAACGAATGTGATTTGAGATAAACTTCATCCGTCAGTTTCTTTCTCTGTCAATCATCTGAAACATCAGAATCACTACACTGGTCGTTTTTATGGTAACATGTGATACTATCTTTTAAAACTAACCTTTCTATAGCAACTATTTGAGGAGTGGCATTTCTAAAAATAACTTTATCCAATGTACTCACTTGAAGACAGGCACAAGAATTCTAATAAAATTGGTAAAGTTTTAGAGCACTACACAGGGTATTGAAACATAATCTGTATCCTTAAGGGGGAAACAGAAAAATCAAACTTCTATAAATGAAGGAGAATTTGTATACTCAGAGTTAGTTTAAAAAAGAAAACAGAATTTTATACTTTCATCAGACATTTTTACAAAGAAAATGTCTCAATGATCATGTCATCAATGTCATTCAATGTCATACACACACACATATATACATACATATATACACACACACAGACATATATACATATATATTTAAATTATTGATTGGAGTGATGCAGAAAGCCACAAATGAGAAAAGGACACTAGGTTTTAATAAGGGGAACAAAAGTCGTTTTCACCAGCATAGATTCACATTACAGTACACCAATATTGACAGCATTCTCTCGTCTATTTTTGGTACAGAAGATGGTCTCTCTCTACATAACCTTGTAAGGCTTCAGTAACTAAAACATAAAACAAAACAAACAAACAAAATTTCCCCCTCAAAAAACAAAACAAAAAACCCAGCCTATTAGTTTACAGTTTATTTTAAAAATTCTGAAAGACACTGCAAGTTCTAAACTCTTAGTAGTGCTACCCATACACAACCATGTGGTGAAGAACCCAGTAAAAGAGCCCCCTTCAAGGAAGCACTGCAACAGTAGAATTGTGCAATATGGATATTTCTTACTACAAGAAAAAAATTATACATGGCACATTCTCATTCATATTTTGTAATGTAAAAAGTTACAAACATACCTAATCAAATAAATAATAATAAAAAAAAATTTGAACGTATTTGTTAAGTATCCTAAAACAACTACATAGAATAATGGCAACTTTCACTCACAGATTATTTACATGGTAATACCCAGTGTGGGTACATTGCTACAAAACTCAAAACAGAAGGAGTAAACTTGAAATGTTTTCCATAATTAAGATCTAGCAGCATGACTATCTAATGCTGTTTTATCCCGAATGCTTCTGAAATGTTCCTTTTTAGTCTGTGTCTTCATCCAGTTCATAATAGTCTTTATCATAAATATCTTTTACTAAAAGAACCCGTACGAGCATATTTTCCAAGGTGTTTCGGTCCAATGAAGTAGATGTGTACCAGACAGGGCTATCTGTAGAACTAGAGCATTCTGGTTGCAAATAAAAAACATCCATTCTCTGATTAAGATTCTGTGGACTTTGGGAGAAAGGAGAAAGTCAATTTTACAGTATATATACAATTTCCCCACAACTCTCTGTTTCTCTTTCACGAATACTTCCATGACCACTAACCACATTATGTGGTCAGACCATATGCATGCACCTTATTACCGACATTAAATACTCTATCATTCAGATACTTTGAAAGTTAATTTCTGTGATAAAAGATTACTTTCCCATGATAATTTAAATCGTATTCTTCACTGAATTGAAAACACAATTGAAATATTTTTAATTACTTTAATATTTCCACTGAACAAGTAAAACACTGCCAATTATAATTTTTAAATGCATTAATTATGACACGCAGCCCAGTTTCAGAGATGGTAAAATGTGAAAAATGTTTCCTACAATTGATAAAATATGGTAGCACATAAAATAAAAATACTTAAGAGCATTACACAATGGAGCCTTATTTTTAAAATACCAACAAGATAATACTGAGATAGGGATTTCCAACTAACAGTTACTACCACTGGAAGATCCCAATTCTGTTGCAGCCAAACAGGGCCACCCCAAAACCATCATCAAAAATATTACCATCATCCTATAGGTGACATTACTCTTTTTATGGGTTCTTGAGAGCTAACTTGGGAACCTAACAAGAACTTATAAAACTGATTATATAAGAAAATATATTCATACTAACCTTTTGAAAAGTAGAGTGCATACTTAAAATAATGGACAAGCATAAAATAATTTATGGTCTTTATTTATTTTTGTTTGTTTCTTTAACTTTATTGTTGAGACCATTACAGATGTAACCTTTTTAACCCCACTGACCCCCTCCACTCCACATCCATCCCACCCCAGGCCCTCCCCACACCAACATTTCAATGGTTTAAACATTTCAATGGTTTAAAATATTTAATTTTTTTACTTTTATTTATTTTTTAAAATATATCTTTATTGATTTCAGAGAGAGGAAAGGAGAGGGAGAGACAGAGATAGAAACATCAATGAGGAGAGAGTCACTGATCAAGCCCACAACCCGGGCATGTGCCCTGACCGGAAATCGAACCCCGATCGCCTGGATCCTAGGTTGACGCTCAACCGCTGAGCCACGCCCGGCTGGGCTAAAATATTTTTAAATGTCTATTGGTATCAGATTAGGAGGGGAAACAGTGGTATAACTGAAAAGTATAGTGCTTTCAGAACACTTTTACCTTTCAGACCTTCTTAAAGGGCAATTTTCTCTTAAATGCAAGTACTTAATTTTCCTCTCCACCTATCATCTACCCTACCTTTGAGCTTACCTTTTCACCATGGCATGGCAAACTATAGCACATCACTTGTTTGTGTAAAGTTTTATTTTAACACACTAATGACTGCTATTTATATCAGTATATGGCTGCTTTCTAGCTCTAAAAACAGAATTGAAAAGCTGTAATAAAGGCTATAGAGCCCAAAAAAGCCTAAAATATTCACTTGACCCTTTACAAAAAAGGTTTGTGCCCTCTACTTTACACAATCATTAGAATTGCTGTAATTTAAAAGATAACAGTAGTAATTTCATTAGCAGAGAGTAATTTCTTAACATATGCTTGAATTCTAAAGAATGAAGTAAAAACTGATATTTTCTAATATCGGGACTAAAAATGTTGTAATTAAATGGGCTTAGATATAAGTGAGAAGAGAAATCTAAAGCATCAGTGGGAAATGTCACCTCGTTAATGTTAAGTTCAACGCAACTAACTTAAACGATTTTAAAAATTAAATATCATTGCCCAGCCGGTTGTGGCTCATCAGTTGAGCATCGACCTATGATCCAGGCGATCGGGGTTCGATTCCCGGTCAGGGCGCATGCCTGGGTTGTGGGCTCGATCAATGACTCTCTCATCATTGATGTTTCTATCTCTGTCTCTCCCTCTCCTTTCCCCTCTCTGAAATCAATAAAGATATATTTAAAAGAAATAAAAATTAAATATCATTAACACTTACCTTTTTGACAAGTAGCATTCAAACATTTTCACAGGACATCTAGAAGGATTGGCTGTATTTTCAATTTGTTCAAATACTGGCTCATCATCTTCATGTTTTCTTTTTCCAGTAGTAATTTTATCTTAAAAAATAAAAATTGCATAAACTTCCTAAGCCCAGTCTTGAAGAAAGACAGTACTATCCTCTCTATTCAGTCCTAGTATCTGTTATACCAAAGAACGGCACTAGGTATCCTTCAGAGACCTAAGTGTGGCTTCTGGTAATTCATAATTTTTCAAACAAAATGAACTGGGGTGTTTTAAGGAGACACAGTATGTCTTATTTTATGAAAATGACGGTCCTCGGGTTCTTAACAAGTCGCCTAGGATAGTCTTTAGTAAGGCAAAGTTTGGCTATCTCTGCCACAGACAATCCCCAAGTAAAAATCTGTTATACTACCTTCATTATCTGTTCCACATAAGGAAGACACTTGGTATCGGAGACATGCTTTGTTTTCCATTGTTAAAGGATTTTTTTTCCAATGCCTAAACACAGTGCCAAAGGAAAGTCTTAAGTGTTGTTCCACTGTTTTCAGGCCAAAATACTTAGTGTTAAAGTAGAACAGGGTATTCAGAAGAGCTACTGGAGAGTGTGAGCCTAGTTGCTTTATCCTCCAAAGATAATCTTCTTCAACTCGAGAAAATATTGACCCTTAAATAGAGAGAAATATTTTAAAAGAATTATAATAAAGATAACAGTTTTCATTTACTATCTAGAAACAGAGTTAATTTAAGAACAAACCTAATGCCATCTTCCATTCACACCAGGTCAACTAGAATGAATTTCACAATTACCTATGAAGCTCATCAGCAACACAGAGGCTAGGGAACACAAGAGACTATGGACCTAGCATCTCTGCTGTAAGGGACTAGATGTTTGCTTCTGTTCCATAGGACAAACAGACAATGGTCAGAAAGGAATTTAAATCTGCAGAATTCCTGAGAAAAATAGGTGATTCTATTAATAAACAGTTTTACTTCACACATCTAAAACAGAGGCTTAATCTTAGATAAATTTACATCAGACTCTCCACTACAGGCTTAATAAGTAAACATCCAGTTTCTTACTCCAGAAAAAAAGGTCACATTTATTACAAAGCTCTTCATGAACACTAGTTATCAACCACATTCATTTCTAATTCAACAAAAGATGAACCACTGAGTTTACAAGTACGTATTCTGAAAAATATGCTAATTTAAATTATTTCATAATTATATTTAATATACTTTCTATAAAAATAAAAATCCCAGCCCGGCCTGCATGGCTCAGCAGCTGAGAGTCAACCTATGATATAGGAGATGGCAGTTCAATCCCCAGTCAGGGCACATGCCCAGGGTTGTAGGCTTGATCCCCAGCAGGAGGCATGCAGCAGGCAGCCCATCAATGACTCTCTCATCACTGATGTTTCTCTCTCTCTCCCTCTCCCTTCCTGTTTCTGAAACCAATAAAAGACATATTAAAAAAAATAAAAATAAAAAATAAATAAAACCAGCAGCAAGTTAGCAATAGCTTTATTTTAAAAGAGCATTACCATCTGGAAGTATGCTTGGTTGCCAACTTCGGAGGATTTTATTCAATTCTTGCTCAAATGTCTGGTATCCTGGATCGATAAATATGTTGTCTTTTCGATTACTACCACACAGGTACTAAAAAAAAGAAAATTTCTTGAAGGAAAACCAGCTAATTATAAATAGTGAATATATTACCTATATTCTATATTACTTAAGAAAAAATAAACAAAGATTATGTAAAGAGAAAGCAGCACACTAATAAAACCTGAGAGATTACTGGCTTCTCCACATATCTAGAAATCATAAAGAATCATAAGTTACCAATTACTCTGTTGCTTAAAAAACTTAAAGCTGAAATACACACCCAAGAATACAGAATATAAGAACTGGATGACAACCTACAGTCTGTCAGATAAAAAAAAACAAACAATTTCTGGCTACAGTATTCATTACAAAGTACATAGAGAAAACAAAAATAAATTTGAAAGAGTAATTAAATGATCAATGATTAAAGAAAAATTCTAAATGGTGAGGTCAGGATGAAATGTTACTCTGCAACTGTGTGAGGGTCTCCTCCCACACTGGCTCTGTTAGGCTAATTAATGCTTTTCTCTTGACTGCCTCTCTGCTTCACTCTCCTGAGTAAGAATAAATTCATGAATTTTACAATTTACAATGACAACCTTTAACAGCGAGAGTTGTTCAAGGGTGATTTAAACACAGAGTTTGCAAAGTTCATCTCCAACGGGACTTTAAAATGAAATAATGTCAAAGTAAAATGTATGACAACCATAGGACAAAAAATGGGAGCCAGGAATTAGGGCTACACTGTTGTAAGGTTCTTTCATTACACATGAAGTGGTACTATAATATTTGAAGGTAAATAATGAGTAATTGTAGATGAATATTTTAAATCCTAGAACACCACTAAAAACAAATTTAAGAGCCATAAATAATAAACTAATAGTGGAGACAAAATGGAATCACAAAAAATAACTAATGCAAAAGAAAGCAGAAAAGGACAAAAAAACCCAAACCAATAGATATAACAATACAAAACAACCAGCAGGACGATAGATTTTAATCCAATGATATCAGTAATTACAATAAAACCTCGATATAGAAAACTAATCCGTGCAAGGCGGTGTCTGTTAAAGCTGAAAGCTCGTTATATAATATATAATAAAGTAGGTTTTCTGAATGTGTATGTAAAAAACTGACAAGTTTGTTTACCTGTTTTTACTTGTGTACACGTTTATGTAATTAAAATTAAATATGTATGAAAAGTTTGATTTCACAGAAAAGTTTTCTATATGTATTACTGTAATTTTAAATTTATACTGAATAGGTCTAGTAAATGTGTGCATTCACCAGTCACTTCAAGTAAATAAATACACAGTGAGGGCGTGGCGTACTGCATGTAGGAACACTTGCTGGCTTCAGTTAAAACTACTGCAGAAAGTCACACCACACAACAACAGAACCAATTACTGCACGCAATGCAGTGTGATCACATGCTAATCATTCACCAAACACTGTTTATGAGTGGTGACTCTTGGATTTAAATATGTACACTATACTTTGTAATACGTAATATTTATGTTGGTGAAATTATTACAGTGTTTTTCCCAACATATGGCCTATTCGCTAAAATTTATTAAAAATAACTGAACTAATAACAAAATATAATCTGTTAATTAAATTATAAGCAAATCTTGGTTAAAAGCATTTTAAAATTAACAAGATGTTAATTTTCACATATGACATACGGACTGGAAATTTTGTCCATTAAATCCGAAGTGTGTTAAATTGAGGTCCGCGAAATAGAGGGTTTACTGCACATTAAAAGTAAAAGGTCTAAGCTAGGGTCAGCAAACTAGAGTTCTTGAGCCAAATCTGGCCCATGGTCTATTTTTGTAAATAATGTTTCCTTTAAACACAGAAACACTCATCATTTGCATATTGTCCAAGCCTTTCATACTTCAATGGCAGAACTGAGTATTTGCACGACACAGACAAATATGGCCTGCGAAGCATAAAACATTTACTATCTGGTCCTTCATTTTAAAAAAGGTTGTTGATCTAAAAACACCAATATAAATAATGTCAGATTCAATTAAAGAAAAAAAAAGCAGCACGGTCCAATAATATGCTGCCTACAAGACATCCTCTTTAAATATGGAGACACAGATAAGTAAAAAGTACACAGATGAAAAAATATATGCCAGGTATATACAAATCAAAAATAAGACTAGCCCCAGCCTGGTAGCTTAGTTGGTTGGAGCATCATCCAGTACACCAAAAAGGTTGTGGGTTTGATCCCTGGTAAGGGCACATACAGGAGGCAACAGATCGATGCTTCTCTCTCACATCAATGTTTCTCTCTCTCTCTGTCTCCCCATTCTTCTCTCTCAAATCAATAAACATATCCTCAGTTGAGGATTAAAAATAATAGTAACAATAAGGCTAGAGTACTATCACCTGAGTTGACCAATTGTTACTCCTACCTGTCAGAAGGAAGGTTAGCCAGTATAATTTCAAAATGGTAGTACAAAATTCCTAACAGCTTTCAAGAAGGATGGCAGGCCAATTAATTGCCTGTCAATCAATGAAGTGACAACATAACAAAGTCAAAAGCCAAACATCACTAAATTCCCAACTCAGCTCTGAAAAGGCTTCTTCAGGCAGTCCATGATAAATTCAAAGATCTGCTGCCCTTACTGCTATAATGATGACAATATGCTTCATTAGTCATTGTTGTAGTATGGAAAGCAATACTACATTACTATTATTGTTGTTAATTCCCATTAAAGGCAGTCTCCCAATTTACAAATGCCTCATCTACACACTTTATAAACACCTCATCTGCCCCATCACCAGAGCCCTATGACCAATGGGAATCTGGTGAAGAAAAAACAAAGCTGTGGTTCCAGAAGCAAAGCAAAGAGAAGATATGAAGACAGCAGCACCTTCTGGGAAGGATCCCCAGAGAAAATGCCCTGACAACACAGGCCTGTCGGATTAGCAACAAGCTTAATTAAAAAATAACCTTTAGCCTGGCCGGGCGTGGCTCAGTGGTTGAGCATCGACCTAGGATCCAGGCGATCAGGGTTCGATTCCCGGTCAGGGCACATGCCCGGGTTGTGGGCTTGATCAATGACTATCTCATCATTGATGTTTCTGTCTCTCTCTCTCCCTCTCCTTTCCTCTGTCTGAAATCAATAAAGATACATTAAAAAAAACAAAAACCCACAACCTTTAATCACTGAATTACTTGAATTAATAAGTATCTTCTTTTCAAAATATACATTCCTTTGTAAGGGTACTGGTCTCTGATTTTACTTACATTGCTTTTGAACAATATCTGACAGAACTAGAAAGCCACAGATAATTTTAGCATCACTGTATAGAGTAGAATTTTAAAATAAAAAATAGTGATCCACATATGTAATTTTAAATTTTCCAGTAGCCACATTTAAAAAGAACAGGTATAACTATTTTATTTAACCTACTATATCTAATATATGTAATTTCAACGTATAATATAAAAATTAATAACATATTTCACCTTTTTTAAAATCTAAGTTCTTAGAAATCTGTGTGTATTTTATACTCAGAGCACTTATTTTCAAACTAGCTACTTTCCAAGGGCCTGGGAAAGTTTTCTTAAGGATTAACACTGGGAGATAGCTATCTACTTAAGCAGAAACTCTGGTACTAGTATTTGAAAAGTAGAATATAAGTCCCATGTAACATAATTAACAGGCAGTTGAAAACCATTCTCCAAAACCATTTTGGAGAATATGTTCAGAACATAAACATATTTATTTAGACATGTATTGTCAGTAATATGGGAAATATGTATTGTCAAAGGACATTTTGGAAAGCCAGCTAAGCAAGTAATATGCATAATAATGTATAAAATGTTGAGACTGTAAAGATACTCATAATTTGAGGAATATTAGATATATTTAAGATTTTCTTCTTACAAATCTCCAAAACTGGTTGTCTTATTAAATGCTATTTGCATAAGGTTTCATTATGAAGAATGTAAACTAACCCACCATTAATTTAGCTACAAATCAATGGTTTGCACAATAATTTATGTTTCAATGATAATATTCCAGCTTTCGGCTGCCTACTTCCAAGAAAAAAAATGTCAAGTGTGATCTTTAAAAATACTTAAAAGCTTTTCATGTTTCACGCTGGTTAAAGACAAAGTCTACACATTTTATCAAGGAATACAGGCCCTTTGTGACATGACTGTTACCACTTCATATTCCACCTAACCCCAGAGACCTCCACACTTCTGCATTCCAGCCATGCTAAGCCACTCCTGGAAAACAGTGCCCTTTTATGTATTTCTCTCTCTCTCTGAAAAGCCACTGTTCTTCGAAGTCTTATCTTGTCTGCCTAGTGAATTTCTATGTATTCTTCAAATCTCAGTTTAAAGATCTTCTCCACTGTTTTACTTTCTCTAGTTACGTACTTAGGTAGAATCAAGTAGTCCCAGTTCTGTGCCACTACCCCATACTGTGAGTATAGCATGATTTAAATATTACATAGTTATGTATTTCAAATCCTTGAGCAGCACATATTACAGCGACTTAAATCAAACTGCTTACCAGATTAGAGTCTAAATATATAAGCTGTACAACCTTGGATGAGCTGCTTACCTCTATTTCCTCATCAAACAATGATGGGAGTTACAGTTGTTGAGAGGATTAAATGGCATGCCAAGGACTTAGCACAGTGCATGGAAATCAGTAAATTGTAAAAAAAAAAAAAGGCCATCTTCAAACTCTACTCCAATGTTCAGTGTTAAGCATAAAGTAGCACTTTTAACTAATGTTTCCATAATGAACCAATAAACATAGGATTAGCAAAACTCTGAATCCACCATATCATTGCTGGGAAACATAAGGCAAATTCTTAAGGCCCTTCTAGGTCAAAGAAATATTAAATAAGTTAAAAAATGTTATATGCATTTCAATAGAATTTTCATGATCAGGGAACTACCTATTTACACAGAACTCAAATTAACGAGCCATGTAAGTGAGTTTATATATTTTTTAATTCAGTAAATGGAGATAACACTTCTTAAAAAACAATTTCTTCCAGATAAAAGACTTAAAGTATTAAAATATAAAATCTTGGAAAACGTTTTGGGAAAGTGACAGAATTACTGTCTGCAACAAGAAACTCTCACGAACTGAAAGGGATAAGTAACCCAATGGACAAAGGAACAATTCACAGAAAAGCAAATCCAAATAGCCAATAAACATGAAAAAACAAATCCACAATCCTTTCTTTTATAAAGCAATCTAGTGATATCTTTTAAAATAAAAAATGTATATTTTAAAAATATACTTTAAAATATACTTTTAAAATAAAATATATACTTTCAGAAATCATATCTCACAGAAATAAAAGCACCAGTTCTTCAGGATAATATAAGATCTGGGGGAGAAGGGGAAGGAAGTGTACACTGTTTATATATAACAGCAAAATTTTATGAAACAAAGGGAATGCTCATCATTGTTGAAATGACTAAGTTAACTATGTTTCGAATTATAATACATACAGTTAAAAGTCTGCTCCAGTTGACTTAGGGAGACTGCCACCAACATATAGGGAAATGGAGGAAAGAAAAGTAATCTTCAAGAGGATATAATATGGTTCCCCATTCTTAGTTGATAAAACTTCTCTATATATTTTTCCATGTTCATAAAAAGCAGAGCAGTATATACACCTAGCTAACCATGATGGGGTGGAGATGATTAAGGGGAAAAAGGCATCCACAATTCCACCTATGATGAATTTGGTTAAAGGCATGTTTTCACATATGTAAGAGAATATATGACAGCATGATCATGATGACTATAGCATTTCACGTAGTTTTGCTTTCTTCCTCAAACACTTCCACATTATGTAAACATTTAACAGCAACCATCATTCCTTATACAATCAGGAAGGAAACCAGCTATTTGTTCATGAGAGAGAAAAATGGCACACACTCCCCCTTTCGCAAGGATCAGGTCAATATCGATAATTATATTTAATTTTTCATTATACAACACAGAAGTGGCTACCTACTTCTGGATACATTCACAAAACTTAGCCCTTACAACTAAAGATGTTATTCCTTCTAAGAGCTATCTAGAGAAATCATACTTATTTTTATTGTCACAAAATCAATAAATGCAACAAACAAAAATATGCATGTTCCAAAAATAGCTTCTATTTCTGTAACATCCTTGAAGTAACATTAAACAGCAATTATTTCTGGAAAGTATATTTAGATAGCTTATCTTTGAACTGATTTTTTGGATTATTTTTAAAACTTCTTATACATACCATACAGCCCTTTACAAAAATTAAATCAAGTGTGAAAATATGTTCAATGATTAAAACAAATTGTAAAAACAAATTTTTTCAATTGTGGTAAAAATACACGAAACATAAAATTTACCAACTTAACCATTTTTCAATGTACATTTCAATAAGTAAACATTTTGTGAGAAAACATTTTTCAGTACATAAAGAACCAATTTTATTTTATTTTTTTTAAAAATATGTTTTTATTGACTTCAGAGAGAGGAAGGGAGAGGGAGAGATAGAAACATCAATGAGAGAGAAGCATCTATCAGCTACTGCCTGCATGCCATCTACTTGGTATCAAGTCTGAAACCCCGGGGCATGTGCCCAGACCCAGAATTGAGCCAGCAACGTCCTGGTCCATAGAACAACACTCAATCAACAGAGCTACACCAGCTGGGCCACAAAGAACCAATTTTAAAAAGGAAGAAAATTCTGATACATGCTGTAACACTGATGAACTTTGAGGAGAATCACTATACTGAGTGCAATAAGCCAGTCACAGAGAGAAATACTATACAATTCTACTTAATTGAGGTCCTTGGAGTAGTCAAACTTAACAGAGACAGAAATTAAAACGGTGGGTGCTAGGGGACAATGGGGAGTTATTGTCTAATGGATGTAGTTTCAGTTTTATAAGATAAAATAGTTAGGGGATGGATGGTGGTATTGTTTGAGCAAGATTATGAATGCACTTAATACCACTAAACTGTGGTATTAAAAATAGTTACGATGGTAAATTTTAGGTTACATGTGTTTTACAATTAAAAAATACTGAAGCCCCAGCAGGCTTGGTCCAGGAGATCATGATTAAATTCCCAATCAGGACACATGCCCAAGTTGCAGGCTTGATCCCCAGTAGGGGGCGGTACAGGGGCAGCCAATCAATGACTCCCTCCATCACTGATGTTTCTATCTCTTTCTCCCTCTTCCTTCCTATCTCTGAAATCAATAGATATATTAAAAAAAAAAAAAAAGCTTGACAACGTAATTTATTATTCTTTATGCAATGCATTTAGCTCTCACCTCTCTATTAATATTTGGAGTTAATATTTAAATGACCTACTAAATAAAAAGCAAATCAGAGAGAGACTCATCTTCCTATAACAGGATTATGAGGTCACCCAATTCCCTTTGCTTAAGGAAAATGAAAATACATTATATAACAATTTCTGGAATGCAGATAAACTAGTTCACACAGGAAAATTTATAACTTTAAATGCTTTATTAGAAAAGATAAAAGGTCTAAATTCTAAGAAGCTGGAAAAAAATAAGAAAATGAGATCAAAGACTCAATGAAAAAAGAAAACACAAAAACTTAAAAACCAGTAATACCAAAAGCTGGTTCTCTGAATAGACCAATAAAATAAAACAAATAATCCTTTAAGCTAGATCAGCAAACCACAACCCTAGTTCAACTGGACCCAATTCCACCAGCCATTAATTTTTAACAGGTTGGAAACAAACAAAGAAGTGTTGCTTAACTTGTAAAAGTGGTTATATTTGGGTCACTCCTCCCACCTTCCCCCAAGCCTAACTGGCATCTCCCTCTCATGGCAGATCCACTAGCACCACCCTCCAAATTACTAGCAGCCTACCCTGTTGAGCTCAGACTCCTGGAAGAATCTTGAACAGACTGAGCTGTGTGGCTCTAGGACAGAGGCCACCTATCCCTCATACACCAAACCAACGCAGAACCCTCCCTTCACATGGCCAAATCTTGGTCTGCTTGGGCCTTATAAACTCTGCTGGCCTTACCCTAATGACTCCCTGAGACTCTACACCACAAAGAACTGCAATGCACCGTGGGTGGCAGCTAGACTTAGTACACCCTGGGACATTTACTGAGTAGATTCAGACCCAGCACTGGCAATGAGTTTGAACCTGTATCAATCTGGTGAACACCACTCACCCCTACCTGCTGACATGAAGAAACTACCTCATGCAACTCAAGTACTACCAGAGGCTCTTTCAGTGACTGAGCCTATCAGGTGGACATCAGGTGGAGGTGAATCTCAGGGTGCCTTGGGACTTTTGCTGACCTGAACCTGGGCCCAGTGTTGGTAAAAGCTGGCCCTGGTGTGCACCGTGGTCCTTCTCACAGACACTCAAGCCCAGCCGAGGCAGACACAAACTGTGATGACTTTTTGGCTCCAAACAGGCTGCCTAGGGCCAGTCACAGGCAGCTTCTGACATTGGCATGAACCAAAGTCCCTCCCATTAGGCCCCAAAACCAACACACCCAATGACCAGCTTCAGACAACATCAGAGCAGGATCTAATTAGCTTCACAAGCAGCATATCCAAAGGGAGATCTCAGCAGGCAACCAGACCCTGCTGAGGAGAATTCCACTTCGTGTGGTCAGCACCAGCATAGCAGCTTGTATACTGTGGTTAGGGTCAATCCTCACAGTCAACCAGCCTCGGGGTCAACCCCACACATGAATGGGCCAATAGAAATCAAGAATCAATTACAACAGAAGGGTCCACATTATCCACACAAGGGACATTCCTGGAATACCTAGATCAAGTAATCAAGGAGAATGCACCAGTAGGTCCCACAGGATACCTACTACATAAAGCAAACCTATCAAAACTGGGTGTCATAGATCTACCTAATACATAGAAACAAACACAAAGAGGCAGCCAAAATGCAGAGACAAACAATCATGCACTAAATGAAAAGAGGAGAAATCCCCAGAAAAAGAAGTAAATGAAACAGAGGCATAGAAACTATAAATAGAAACACTCAGAAATAAAGAATAAAATATCTAAAATAAAGACCACACTACAAGAAATAAACAGTAGGTTAGATAAAACAGAGGATCAAATCAGCAATTTGGAAGACAAAATAGTAGAAAACACAATGAGAGTTGCAAAATGAAAATAGAATTTTAAAAAATGAGTACACTTTAAGGGACCTTTGGGACAACATGAAGCATAACAAAATCCACATCACTGGGTTAACAGAAGAAAAAAGAAGAGAGCAAGGGATCAAGAACCTATTGGAAGAAATAATGACTGAAACTTTCCTAACCTGGTGGGCGGAAAAAGACACACAAATTTAGGAAGTGCAGACAGTCCCAAACAGGGTGAACCCAAAGAGGGCCGATACCAAGACACATCATAATTAAAATGGCAAAGGTTAAAGACAAAGAGAGAATCTTAAAAGCAGCAAGAGAAAAGACAGTCAGCTACAAGTGAACTCCTATACAGAATGTCAGTTGATTTCTCAACAAAAAACATTTCAGGCCAGGAGGACTGTCATGAAATACTCAAAAGTGCTGAAAAGCAAAAACCTACAATCAAGACTACTGTAATCAGCAAGGCTATCATTTAAAATTAAAGTAGAAATAAGGAGCTTCCCAGACAAAAAAAGAGCTAAAAGAGTTCATCACCACCAAACCAGTATTACAAGAAGTGTTAAAGCAGAGGTGGGGAAAGTCCAGCTGGCAAAATCATTTGGTCTGGCCCTGCCAAGGTAACAGCAGGTGGGACTCAAAATTCAATAAATCTAGGAGCTGTTTTCATAGCTAATTTGTATGGCCTGCGAATGATGTTATAAATAATTTTGTATGGCCTGCAAATGATGTTATAAATATTCAAATGGTACTTGGAAGAAAAAGGTTCCCCACTCCTGTGTTAAAGAATCTTCTTTAAAAAGAATAAAAGGAGCCCGGCCAGGCATGGCTCAGCAGTTGAGCATCGACCTAGGATCCAGGAGATAGCAGTTCGATTCCCGGTCAGAGAACATGCCCAGGTTGTGGGCTTGATCCCCAGTCAAGGGCGTGCAGCAGGCAGCTGATCAATGACAACTCTCTCATCAATGATGTTTCAACTCTCTCTCCCTCTCCCTTCCTCTCTGAAATCCATAAAGATATAATTTTTTAAAAAGAATAAAAAGAGAGAAAAAAAGAGAACATATTTATAAAGAATAAAATGGCAATAAATACATTCCAAACAATAATCACTTTAAATGTAAATAGGTTAGATGCTCCGATCAAAAGACATAAGCAAGACAGACCAAGATGGCGGTGGATTAGGTGGAAGCTACACTAACCTCATCCCAGGACCAAACTGGAATTACAACTAAATTGTAAAAGTCATCCTGAAAACCAACTGAAGCCTAGCTGGAGACATGATTTATAACCACAAACTTATAGAAGAAGCCACATCAAGATGGGTAAGAAGTGCAAAGGTGAGAGAGGGCTAGCTGGGTTACCACAGGCTGAAGTTCCTGAAAGATATCTCAGTTGCAGAGGATTCCATTCCCTCTGAGAAGCGTGGGCTCCCAAGCCTAGAGCACCAGAACCAGGAAAGGCGGCCACAAAACATCCAGGGTTTCTGACCACCAGGGAGATATAGCACAGGAAGAAAGCACCCTCTTAAAGAGTCAATGCACAAAATTTCATTCACAGCCACTCACCCTGGGTTCCAGAAGTGTGAGGACAGAGTGGACTAGAACCATGTGACGAAAGTCTAGGTTTGGTGGCTCTGGGGAGAGAGCTGAAGAGTCAGCCATCGGGATCCCTGTGCTGAGTCATTCCCCCCATACTGCAGAAGCCATCTTTCTCAGTCAGAGCATTCCCTTCCATGGGGCACCAAGATGGGGGAATCAATAGCCCACCAGTTGAAATGCCTCTCACCCCACCCTGTGAAGCTTATACCCTACTAAAGAGTACAGCCAGAGGCTCTTTCCCTGACTAAGCCTAACAGGCAACCTAAAAGGTAGCCTGAGGGCAGAGGCAGACCACTGGGTGCTTTGAGACTTTTGATGACCTGCCAGGAGATCTGATGCTGGTAAACGCCAGCCTTGGTGCTTTCTGCATGCACCAAGGTCCAGTAGAGGGAGCCACAAGCTGTGGATCACTAATAGCTCCAAACAGGTTGCTCAGGTCCAGTCACAGGCAGAATCTGACACAGGCCTGGAATAGAGTCCCTTTGAAAAGGCTCAAAAGCAATATACCCAGTGGCCAGCTTCAGACAACAACAGAGAAGTATACAGTAAGCTTCACAAGCAGCAGATCAACAGGAAAATATCAGCAGGCAGCAAACTATGCTGAGGTGAATTACACTTTGTAGGATCAGCACCTGCATGGCACTGCACATGCTGTGTTTGGGGTTGAGCTTCACAGTCACCTAGCATGAGGGTCGATCCCAGGCATGAATGCACCAATCGCAATGAACACACATTTACAACAAGAGGGCCCGCAGAACTCGTACAAGATACATTCCTAGAGCACCCACCTCGGTTGATTAGGGAGACTGTGCCACTGAGTACTACAGGACTCCTAATACTTAAAGCCACCCTACCAACACTGGGAGGCTACCTAACACAGAAACAAAAAGAGGCGTCCAAAATGGGGAGACAAGGAAAAATACTCCAAAGGAAAGAAAAAGAGAAATCACCAGGAGAAGAGCTAAATGAAATGGTGGCCAACAATTTATCAGATATAGAGTTCAAAGTAATGATTATAAAGATGCTCAACAGCATGAAAACAGACATAGAAACCATAAAAAAGACCAGCCAGGAATAAGAATGCAATATTTGAAATAAAGAATACACTGGAAGGAATAAACAGTAGGTAGGATGCAGTGGAGGATCAAATAAGCCATTTAGAAAACAAGGTAGAAAAAACCATCCATTCAGAACAGCAAAAAGAAAAAAGAATCTTTAAAAAGGAGGATAGTTTAAAAAACCTTTGGGACAACATAAAGTGTAACATCTGCATTATAAGAGTAACAGAAGGAGAAAAGAGAGAGCAAAGAAGAGAACTTATTTGAAGATATAATGACAGAAAACTTCTTTAACCTGGTGAAGGAAAAAGACACACAATTCCAGGAAGCACAGAGTCTCAAATAAGATGAACCAAAAGAGACTCACACCAGGATGCATCATAACTAAAATGCCAAAGGTTAAAGATGAAAAGAGAATCGTAAAAGAGAAAGGCAGTTACATACATACAAGGGAGCTCTCATGCGACTATCAATTGATTTCTCAATAGAAACATTTCCGGCCAGAAAGAATTGTCATGAAGTATTCAAAGTGATGAAAAACAAGGTCCTACAACCAAGGCTACTTTACCCACCAAGGCTATCATTTAAAATTGGAGAAATAAAAAGCTTCCCAGAGAAGAAAAAGCTAAAGGCGTTTGTTACCACCAAACCAGTATTACGAGGTATGTCAAAGTGCTTGCTTTGAGAAGAAGGAGAGAGGAAAGGAAGGGGAGGGAAAGGGGGAAGAGAAGGAACTGGGAGGAGGGGGGAGAAAGTGGCAGGAGGGGGAAGGAGAAAAGGGGGAGGAAAGAGGAAAAGAATGGAGGAGGAGGAAAAGGAGAAAGGTAAAGAAGAAGGAGAAAAAGAGTAAGAGAATAAAAATAAATAGAGGAACATAGTTTAAAAAAGGTGATAAATGCATACCTATCAATAATAACTTTAAATTTAAATGGCTTAAATACCCCAATCAAAAGACATAGGGTAGCTACTGGATAAGTAAGCAAGACCCATATATATACTGTCTTCAAGAGACAACACCTCAGAACAAAAGATACACACAGACTAAAAGTAGAGGGATGGAAAAAGATATTTCAAGCAAACGGAAAGGAAAAACAGCTGGGGTAGCAATACTTGTATCTGACGAAACAGACTTAAAACCAAGGCCATAGTAAAAGACAAAGAAGGGTACTACATAATGATAAAGGGAGCAATCCAACAAGAGGAAATAACCCTTGTTAATACCTATGCTAACATAGGAGCACCTAAGTATGTAAAGCAAATCTTGATGGACATAAAGGGAGAGAATGACAGTAATTCAGTCTTAGTAGGGAATTTTAACATTCCACTGAATGTTAAATCAATGAATAGATCTTCCAGACAGAACATCAACAAGAGAGAGCACAGTATCAAATGGATTTAGATTCCATTAATATCTTCAGAGCATTTCAACCAAAGCAGCAGAAAACACATTCAAGTGGACATGGAACATTTTCTAAGATATACCACTGGTAGGGCACAGAACAAATCTAAATAAATTTTAGAAGACTGAAATAATATCAAGCATCTTCTCTGACCATAATGGTATGAAACTAGAAATCAATCAGAAAAAAAAACACCTGAAAAATATGTGGACATGGAGGCTAAATAACATGTTACTAAACAACAAATGGGTAAACAATGACATCAAGGAAGAAATCAAGATACCCTGAAACAAATGAAAATGAGAATACAATAACCCAAAATCTGTGGGACACAGGGAAAACAGTCCTAAGAGGGAAATTCATAGCATTACAGGCCTATCTCAAGAAATGGCTCAAATAAACAATCTAACTTTCACTTAAAGGAACTTAAAAACAGAACAACAAAGAAAGCCCAAAGTGAATAGAAGGAAAGGAATAAAGACCAGAGCAGAAAAAAACAAAATAGTCAAAAAAAAAAAAAACAAAAAAAAACAAGAACTGGTTCTTTGAAAAGATAAACAAGACTGACAAACCTTTAACCAGAATTGTCAAGAAAAAAAGACAGAGGACCCAAATAAATAAAGTCAGAAATGAAAGAGGAGCAGTAACAACTGACACCAGAGAAATACAAGGCCCTAGCCGGTTTGGCTCAGTCGATAGAGTGTCGACCCATGGACTAGAGGGTCCCAGGTTCAATTCCAGCCAAGGGCACGTTCCTTGGTTGCAGACTCCATCCCTGGCTCCGGCCTGGGCACATGTGGGAGGCAACCAATCAATGTGTCTCTCTCACATTGAGGCTTCTCTCTCTCTCTCTCTGTCTCTCCCCCTTTCGTGCTCTCCGGAAAGCAATGGAAAAAATATCCTTGGGTGAGGATTAAAAAATATTTTAAAAAACAACAACAAGGGAATTTAATAAAATGTTACAAACAACTATATGCCAACCAATTGGACAATCTAGTTGAGTAGGATAAATACCTACAAACATACAATCTTTCAACACTAAATCAGGAAGAAACAGAGAATCTGAATAGACAGAATACAACAAGTGAAACTGAAGCAGTAATAAAAAAACTGCTAACAAACAAATGCCCTGGACCAGATGGCTTCACAGGTGACTCTAACCAAACATTCAGACAAGAACTAATATCTATCCTTCTCAAATTATTCAGAAAAATTCAAGAGGAGAAAAGACTCCCAAGCCCACTTTACAAGACCAGCATTATCCCTAATTCCAAAACCATAAAAAGACACTACAAAGATAGAAAATTATAGGCCAATATCCCTGAAGAACATAGATGCTAAAATCCTCAATAAAGTATCACCACATCAAATTCAGCAATACATTAAAAAGATCATACACCCTGATCAAGTGGGATTTATTCTGGGGGTGCAAGCTTGGTACGATACCCACAAATCAATAAATGTGATACACCAAATAAACAAAATGAAGGATAAAAACCACATGATCGTATCAATAGGTGTAGAAAAATAATTTGATAAAATCCAGCACCAACTTATGATTAAAAACTCTTAGCAAAGTTAAAATAGAGGGAACTTACCTCAACATAATAAAGGCCATATATGACACGCCTACAGCCAACAACATATTCAATGAGCAAAAACTATAAGCATACCCCTAAAGATCAGAAACGAGACAGGAATGTTCACTTTCACCACTCTTATTCAACATAGTACTGAAAGTCATAGGCACAGCTATCAGACAAGAAGAAATAGAAGGCATCCAAATTGGAAAGGAAGAAGTAAAACTTTCATTATTTGTGGATGGCATCATACTGTATATAGAGAACCATAAAGATTCCGCAAAAAAAAGACTAGAATTGACAAGTGAATTCAATAAAGTAGAGTACAAAATAAATAAGCAGAAATCAGTTGCATTTTTATGCACCAATAATGAACTATAAGAAAGGGAAATTAAGAAAACAATTCCATCCACAACTGCTTCAAAAAGAGTAAAATACCTAGGAATAAATTTAACCAAAGATGTAAAACACCTATACTCAGAAAATTATAAGACACTGAAGAAAGAAATTCAAGATACAAGTAATTGGAAGCATAGACTGTGTTCATGGACAGGAAGAATTAACATCATTAAAATGTCCATACAACCCAAAGCAATCTACAGATTCAACGCAATTCCTATCAAGATGCCAATGGGATATTTCATAGAACTTGAAAAAATACTCCAAAAATTTATATGGAACCACAGAGGATCCTGAAAAGCAAAAGCAATCTTGAGAAAAAGAACAAAGTTGGAGGAATCATGCTACCTAATATGAAACAATACTACAAGGCCATAGTTATCAAAACGACCTGTTACTGGCATAAAAACAGACATACAGATCAATAGACTAGAACAGAAAGCCCAGAAATAAAATCATGTCTTTAGAGTCAATTAATATTTGACAAAGAAGCAAAAACATACAATGACCTAAAGATAACCTATTCAATAAACAGTGTTGGGAAAACTGGACAGATATGTGCAAAAAAAACCAGACCACCAACTTACATCACACACAAGAATACACTCAACATAACTTAAATACTTAAATGTTAGGCTTAAAATCATAAGAATCCTAGAAGAAAGCAGGCAGTAAAATCTGGGACATTTTTCGTGATAATATTTTTTCTGATATATGTCCTCAGGCAAGGGAAACAAAACAAAACAAAACAAAAAAGAACAAATGGGACTACACAAAAATAAAGAGTTTTGCACAGCAAAGGAAATCATCAACAAAATGAAAAAATCCACTGAATGGAAGAACATATTCCCCGATACATCCGAAAAGGGGCTAGTATTGAAAATTTATAAAGAACTTAAAAAATTCAACACCAAAAAAACCAAATAATCCAATTAAAAAATGGGAAAGGACCTGAATAGACACATATCCAAAGAGGACATTCAGATGGCCAATTGACATGAAAAGATGTTCAACATCACTAATCATAAGAGAAGTGCAAATTAAAACCACAACGACATACCACTTCACATATGTCAGAACAGCTATCATCAATAAATCAACAAACAAGTGTTGGCGAGGATGTGGAGAAAAGAGAACCCTCGTGCACTGTTGGTGGGAATGCAGATTGGTGCAGCCACTATGGAAAACAATATGGAGTTTCCTCAAAAAATTAAAAATGGAACTGCCTTATTACCAAAAGATTCCACTTCTGGGAATATATCCAAAGAAACCCAAAACACTGATTAAAAAGAATACATGCACCCCTATATTCACGGAAGCATTATTTACAACAGCCAAGATTTGGAAGCATTCCAACTGCCCATCAGTAGATGAGTGGATAAAAAACCTTTGTTACATTTACACAATGAAATACTACTTAGTTATTTTTTTATAAAGTAATAAAGAAATCTAACCTTCTGTGACAGCATGGATGCACTTGGAGCGTATCATGCTAAGTGAAATAGGACAGTCAAAGAAAGACAAATACCATATGGTTTCACTTATAAATGAACAAAATAAACAAAAAATAAAAATGGACTCACAAATGCAGAAAACAGACTGACAGCTGTTATATGGGAGGGGGTTGAGGGGCTGGGTGAAAAAGATAAAGGGATTGAAAAAGGTGAAGGGATTAAGAAAAAAACACACCACAAACTCATAGACAAAGACAACAGGATGGTGATTACCAGAGGGAAAAAGGGGTGGGAGGAGGTAGAAGAGCATAAAGGGAGGATAAATGGTGAAGGACGCAGACTTGGGTGGTGAATACACGATACAACATACAGATGTACTATAGAATTATACACCTGAAATCTACATAATTTTATGAACCAATGTCACCACAATAAATTCAATGAAAACTTTAAAAGATTAAAAAATAAAATTAAAATGGTTACATTTTAAGTTGCTATTAAGTAGTTACACAATATCCAAGATATTAGCCTCTTGGCCAGCAAAGTCTAAATTATTTACTATCTCACTCTTTGAAAAAAAGTTTGCCGATTTCAGACCTAAAATGTTCAAGAAACAAAAAGGCACAAATCACCATTAGGAATGAAAAAAGGAAAAGAATAAAAGTTTTACATATAATGGTGGTTGGTGACAAGCACAGAAACAAATAAAAATAATAGAATGCAGAAAAAATAAAGGACAATGAGGGAATAGTATCAATTTATGCCCCCAAATTTGACAACTTTGATGAAATGTATACATTTCTTGAAATACAAAATTGCCAATATGGATTCAACAAAAACAGAAAACCTAAATAAGCCTGTATCTACTAAACGAATTGATTCAAACCACTCCCAACTCCAACAAAAAAATTTTAAAAAAAGCAGGCCCCTCCATAGCCAGTTTGGCTCAGTGGTTGGAGCGTCGGCCTGAGGACTGAAGGGTCCTGGGTTGGATTCCAGCCAAGGGCATGTACTTCAGTGGCAGGATGGATCCAGGGCTCTGGTGGGAGCGAGTTTGGGGCGCAACCAATTAATCTCTCTCTCCACCCCCACCCCCTGCCCCCGCCTCCTGCTTTCTGTCCCTCCCTTTCACTCGGAAAAAGCAAAGGAAAAAATATCCTCAGGGCCGGCCAGCGTGGTCCTGCAGTTGAGCATCGACCTATGATCCAGGAGATCAAGGTTCGACTCCCGGTCAGTGCACACACCCAGGTTGCAGGCTCCATCCCCAGTGAGGGCATTTAGGAGGTAGCTTATCAATGACTCTCTTTCATCATTGATGTTTCTATCTCTACCACTCTCTTCCTCTCTCTGAAATCAATAAAAATACATTAAAAATATATATATATATATATATATATATATATATCCTTGGGTGAAGATTAAAAACAACAAAACAGGTCCATTTGGCTTCAATAATGAATTCTATCAAATATCTCTAGAAAAAATATCAATTTGCACAAATTCTTGTGGAAAATTTTCATTTTCTGAGGCCAGTATTATCCCAATACTAAAACCAGGGAGACATCACAAAAACACTATGAACTAACATCCTTCATAAACAGCTGCACAAATCGGTAACATTAAATTAGCAAACCTAATAGGCAATATATAGAAAGGATAAAAGTATCATAAAATGGAGTCTATTCCAGGAATTTAAGGTTGATTTACCATCTAAAATTAACTGATGTACCATTATTAACAGATTAAGGGAGAAATATTATATCGTTGTCTCAATAGGTACAAAATAGGTTAACAAAATTCAATAACCACTTATGATAAAAACTCTCAACAGTTAAGAAAAATCCTAAACCAAATAAGGCAACAATTTTCAACCTTTTTCACCTCATGGCACACACAATCTTATTACTAAAATTCTGTGGTACACCAAAAAATACATCTTTTGCCAATCTGATATTAAAAAAAAAAAGAGTATAATTTTTGCTCCAAAGTGACTTTTTAATCCTCACCTGAGGATATTTTTTCCATTGCTTTTCGGGGGGGGGGAGAGAAAGAGAAATATCGATATGACAGAGACACATCGATTGGTTGCCGCCCACACACACCCTAACCAGGGCCAGGGATTGAGCCTGAAACCAAGGTACGTGCCCTTGGCTAGCATCAAACCAGGGACTCTTCAGTCCACAGGCCGATGCTCTAACCACTGAGTCAAACTGGCTAGGGCCAAAGAGACTTTTTGAAAAATCAGGTGCCTATACTTATATGTAAGGATTTCTGGTACCCAGGATTAACTGATCAAACATAGCATTCTTATGCGATGTGACAAATATGATACAACTCTATTATATGACCTATATATATTTATGGTTCAAGAGGGGCCATTCAAACCAGGTGCCTATTGTTGTGTTGACTGTTTACTTTTTTATTTGACACTGTCAGGGAAAAGAGGTCAGTGCCCCTGACCAAATAGTCAGGTACTGCACGTTTTAAACATTCTTGTGGCGCACCGGTTGAAAATGACTGAACTAAGGAATAGATAAAAACTTCCTTGACCCAGGTACCAGGAAGCTACAAAAAACCTACAGAGAACATTCTACTTAATACAGAAAACCTTCCCCAAAGGATTAGACACAAAGCATAGATTTCTACTCTCACCACTTCCACTGATCTTTTTGTGGAACCAAAATAACCAATACAAGAAGGCAAGAAAAAGAAATAAAAGACATGCAGACTGGAAAGCGGTAAACCATCTTTATTCATACATGACATGATCTTGTACGCAGAAAATTCTAAGATGACAAGACAACAAGATGGCAGCGTAGGTAACCATGGTACCCACCGCCTCCCACAACCACATCAAAACTACAACTACAATACAGAACAACCATCGCTCAGAACCTCCTGAAATCTAGCTGAACATAAGTCCGAGAACCAGAGAACTGAAGATGCACTTCGAGACCAGTAGGAGGGGGGCAGATGTGGACAAATGGGGCTGAAGAACAGAGACGCAGTGACGGGCACTCTTACGAGATCTTGGCAGTGGAGGTTTCCCGGAGGAGTGAGGGGTCCTAGCCCCACAACAGTCTCCCAAGCCCAGGGTTCCAGGGCCACGAAGAGAAGTCCACACAACTTTAAGCTGTAAAAACCGGCGGGGACTGTGCCTGATTGAGCAGAGGCTGCTGGAGTCCCAGGCAGCTCCTCTTAAAGGGAGAGCACACCGACTTACTCAAACTCTCCCTATGTGCTCCCGCGCTGGGCAGCAGCTTGAAAGGAACCTGGGACATTTGGAGAGAAGATAACATGCCTGGAAAAAGGGCGAGAGCTAGAGGGGCAGCTTTCTCCCAAACTGAAGACCTGGCACAGGACATGGTTTCTCTGGCGAGCCCACCCCCCACAGAGCAGGCAGGCAGGCACCATTTTTGAATCTCCAGCACCTTGACTCACACCTCTGGCACCACACTGGTGATTCCCAGAGACCCCGCCCTTCCCTACTTGCAAGCTGATTCAAGCCATTTCCAGTGGCTTTTCTATGCAAGTGGCCTCTCAAGCCTCATGCTTAGGACTTTCCTAAAATCTCTCAAACAAGCAGCAGCTGGCTTCAGCGTGCCCCATATGTCTTGATAAGTGGTCCCAGGCCTGGAACTAGTGGCAGCCTGCATTGGCTCATAGCTTGGCCTCTCCTGAACTCCTCCAAGCCCAGCACGAGTAGCAGCTAACTACAGTTTGCTGTGTAGCTCATGCTGGGTGGCCCTGGGCAAGGGACAAGCAGAGGCTGACTTTGTACCTCCCGGGAGGCCCCAGAGACAGTGCACATGTTGGTCAGACCAGATCACACTGGATTACACAACTCTATCACATCCATGAGTAACACATTCAAGGGGCGGACTCAATGAACACAAAAGTCTCACAGAAGTAAATCCTGCTCCATAGGGGTGTCTCCAGCACAGCAGTTCTTTGACTGTAGTTGCAGTTGGTCCCCACAGCTGATTGGTCTGCAGGTCAGTTCCTCCCAGTGAGACCAAAAGCAACCAAGGCTCAACTACAACAGGACAGGGCACACAGCCCACACAGGGGAGCACCTCAGGTGATTGTGGAGGCTGAGCCACTGGACCCTGCATGACATCTACTACACAAAGCCACTCTACAAATCCTGGAGACATAGCAGCTTTACCTAATACATAGAAACAAACACCTGGCCCAGCTGGGCGTGGCTCAGCAGTTGAGCGTCGACCTGGGATCCAGGCAATCGGGGTTCGATTCCCGGTCAGGGCACATGCCTGGGTTGCGGGCTTGATCAGTGACTCTCTCCTCATTGATGTTTCTATCTCTCTCTCTCTCTCTCTCCTTTCCTCTCTCTGAAATCAATAAAGATATATTAAAAAATTAATTAAAAAAAACCAAAAAAAACACAACACCTGGAAGCAGCCAAAATGTGGAGGCAAAGAAACATGCCACAAAGGAAAGAACAGAGGAAATCTCCAGAGAAGGAACTAAATGAAATAGAGCCAAGCAAGCTACTAGATAGAGTTCAAAATAATGGTTATAAGGATGCTCAAAGATCTTAGTAAGACTATTAAGGAAACTAGTGTGATCATCAATGATGTAATAAAGTACCAATCAGAAATGAAGGCTACATGAACTGAAACGAAGAATTATTTACAGGGAATCAACAGTAGAGTAGAGGACGCTGAGAATCAAATCAGCAATTTGGAATATGAGGAAACAAAAAACACCCAACCAGAAGACCAAAAAGAAAAAAGAATCCAGAATTATGAAGATAGCATAAGGAGTCTCCAGGACAACTTCAAGAGGCCCAACATTCGTATTATAGGGATGCCAGAAGGAGAAGAAAGAGAGAAAGAAATTGAAAATCTATTTGAAAAAATAATGACAGAAAACTTCCCCTACCTGGGGAAAGAAATAGACTTACAAGTCCAGGAAGCACAGAAAGTCCCAAACAAGAGGAACCCAAAGAGGCCCACAGCAAGACACATCATAATTAAAATGCCAAAGGTTAAAGATAAAGAGAGAATCTTAAAAACAGCAAGAGAAAAGCAATTAGTTACCTACAAGGGAGCACCCATATGACTGTCAGCTGATTTCTCAATAGAAACTTTGCAGGCCAGAAAGGAGTGGCAAGAAATATTCAAAGTGAACAAAAGCAAGAACCTACAACCAAGATTACTCTACTCAGCAAAGCTATCATCTAGAACGAAGGTCAGATAAAGAGCTTCACAGATAAGAAAAAGCTAAAGGAGTTCATCACCACCAGACCAGTATTACATGAAATGTTGAAGGGTCTTCTTTAAGAAGCTAATGAACAAAAGAATCTGACAAACTAAATAGATCCAGATACACTGAAGCATGCAACAGATGGTCATGTCTCAGAGGAAAGAGGAAAGGGGAGTGGAGGGTAGAAAGAGATTAACCAAAGAAGTTATATGCATAACCCATGGACACAGACAATAATGGGTTGAAGGTCTGGGGAGGGGGTGGGAGTGAGGTGGAGAGGGTTAATGGGGGGAAAAATGGGATACCTGTAATACTTTCAACAATAAAGATAAATTTTTTAAAAAATTCTAAGAAAAAAAGAATCACCTACTAGAACTAATTGTGAATTGGTACATACAGAATAAGATAAATATACAAAAATCAATTGTATTCCTATATGCAAATTATACCAGAGGAAATAACAGAGCAAAAATTATATTACTATTGATAGGAACTAAGTAAACTAGAGATAAGTAGGGCAGAGAACCTCCATTTTATTGTCTTTCTCTTATTATTCTTTGATTTAAAGTTATATTATGTAGATATTAGTTTTTAAGCTTAATTTGAAAAGAAGCCATTTGAAAAGAAAATTTTATACAAAACACTAGAACATATCATAAACTAGAGAATTAAAACAAGAATAACAGGTTGGAACTCAATGTCTCTCCTTCCTTCTAAGTTAACATGGCAGAAGTTTATTGTTTTTTCTTTTTTTATATGTGTTTTTTTTTTATTTCAGAGAGAGGAAGGGAAAGGGGGAGAAAGAAAGAGAAACATCAATGATGACAGGGATCATCGATTGGCTGCCTCCTGCATGCCCCCTTCTGGGGATTGAACTTGTACCTGGGCATGTGCCCGGACTGGGAATCGAACCTAGATCTCCTGGATCATAGGTTGATGCTCAACCACTGAGCTATGCCAGCCAGGCTCTATTGCTTTCTCAACAATTCTCAAATTGGTTGAAATAGGCTTCCTGTCGAGAAGGCACATAGGTTATCTCAGTACTTGCATCCTACCACAATCACGTCAAAATTACAACTAAACTTCAGAACCACCATCATTGAGAACCACCTGAAAACTAACTGAACAGAAATCCTATACCTAAGGATATAAAGCAGCAGCTACTGTGAGACTGATAGGAGGGGCAGAGACTCCAAACAGGCTGGTCCCATAGCAGTTAAAAATCAGAAGGGATATCTCAGCTACAGATGTCCCCTGTGAGTAAGGAGTCCCAGCCCCACACCACGGCCCCCAGCCCAGGGTTCCAGTGCCAAGAGAAATCCCTACGTTTGGCTGTGGAAACCAGCTGGGATTGTGGCTAAGTGAAAGAGAGGGCTCCTGGAGTCTCAGGCGGTCCCCTTAATGGGCCCAGGCAAGGACTTAGACTCACTGGTTCTGAGCTCCAGCACTGGGGGAGCAGCTGGAAAGGCACATCAGGGACATACAAGGAGGAAATGAATTTTCTGGCTTCAGTATGAAGGGTCAGCTTTCTCCCAGACAGAAGTGCTGGCAGAGATCATTTTTCCTGTACTGAGCCCTTCCCCCACAGAGCCAGCAAGCTGGCACCATACCTGAGTCTCCAACAACCTGACTAACTTCGACCCACCCAGGGGGTTCCCCGAGACCCCACCCCACCCAACTTTCAGACCCACCCAAGTTGTTTCCAGTGGCTTTTCCATACAAACGCCTGTCTTGGCTTATGCTGCAGACTTTCCTAAAATCTCTACAAGATTCACAAACCTCCAACAAGTAGCATCTGGCTTTGGCATGCCTTGAACCTCTTGGTAAGTGGCCCCAGGCCCAGAACTACTGATAGCTGGCCTCAGTTCACAGCTTGGCCCCTTCTGGGCACCTCCAAGCCTAACACAAGTAGCAGCCAGATGCAGACTGCCTTGCAATTCATGTGTGGTGACTCCGGGAAGGACACAGGTCGCAGCTGATTTTGACCTGCACTTCCTGGGAGGCCCTCTAGGTGGCCAGCTTCAGAGCACCAGACAATCACATCACTAGCAACACACTCAACAGGTGAACCAATCAGGCACCAGAACCCTGCAAGTGATACATGAGGTAGACCTCTGCACAGAAGCTCCTCCAGTGAGGTCACAACCAGTCCTCTAAGCCAACTGGCCTGGAGGTAAATCCCTTCCAATGATGTGCCAAAAGCATCAAGGCTCAACAGAAGGGTGCACACAGTCCACACTGGGTAGTACCTGGAATGCCCAGATCAGGTGACCGGGAAGTCTATGCCACTAAACCCTACAGGCAGTTACTATATAAGGCCATTCTACCAAGACTGGGAGACACAGCAACTCCACCTAATTCATAAAAACACAGAGGGGCAGCTAAAATGAGGAGACAGAGAAACACGTCCCAAAGGAAAGAACAGAATAAAACTCCAGGAAAAGAACTAAATTAAATGGAGGCAAACAATCTACCAGATGCAGAATTCAAAACACTGGTTATAAGGGTGCTCAGTGATCTCAGCGAGAGCTTCAACAAAGAGATAGGAAACACAAAAATGGAGACAAAAACTTAAAAAAGAAACAGTCAAAATTAAAGGATACACTAACTGAAATGAATAAATTACAGGGAATCAACAATACAGTAGAAGAAGCAGAGAATCAAATCAGCAATTTGGAATAAAAGGAAACAGAAAACATCCAATCTGTAGAGCAAAAAGAAAAAAGAATCCAAAAAAATATGAGGATAGTGTAATGAGCCTCTGAGACAACTTCAAGCACACCAACATTTGCATCATGGCCCCCCATAAAGACAAAAGAAAGCAAGAAATCAAAGATCTATTTGAAAAATAATGATGGAAAACTTCCCTAACCAGGTGAAGGAAATATACATACAAGTTCAAGAAGTACAGTCTCAAAGAGACCCACACCAAGACACATCATAATTAAAACGCCAAAGGTTAAGAACAAAAAAAGGTCTTAAAAGTAGCAAGAGAAAAGCAAGTAGTTACCTACAAGCGAGCTCCCATGAGGCTGTCAGCTGATTTCTCAACAGAAACTTTGCAAACCAGAAGGCACTGGCACAAAATATTCAGAGTAATGAAAAGCAAGGACCTACAACCAAGATTACTCTACCCAGCAAAGCTATAATTTAAAATCGAAGGACAGATAAAGAGCTTCCAAGATTAAAAAAAAAAAGCTAAAAGAGTTCATCATCACCAAATCAGTATTTCAAGAAATGTTAAAGGGTCTGGTCTTATTTAAGAAGACCAAGAAAGAATAAAAATATGAATAATAAAATGGCAATAAATACATACCTATCAACAATTACTTTAAATTCAAATGGATTAAATGCTTTAATACAAAGACACAGGGTAGCTGAATGGATAACAAAGCAAGACCTCTGCACATGCTGTCTACATGAGACTCACTTCAGATCAAAAGAAACACACACAGACTGAAAAAAAGGGATGGAAAAAGACATTTCATAAAAATGAAAACAAACAAAAAGTACTGTGGTAGCAATAGTTATACCACACAAAATAGACTTTAAAACAAAGGCTATAAAAAGAGGCAAAGAAGAATCCACCAATTTGACTTCTGGGTATTTATCTGAAGAAACCTAAAACACTAAATTGAAAAGACGTATGCCCCATACATTCATTGCAGCATTATTCACAACAGCCAAGATAAAGAAGAGGTGCATATATACAATGAAATATGACTCAGTGATAAAAAAAGAAAAAAAAGGAATGAAATCTTGCTGTGTACAAAATGGATGAACCTACAGGGTATTATGCTAAGTGAAATAAGTCAGACAAAGACAAATGTCAGATGATTTCACTTCTATGTGGAATCTATAAAACAAAATAAACAGGAAGAACAGAAACAGACTCCATTTTATTTTTACTCTTAGATGCAGAGAGCATTTCAACAGTTACCAAAAGGGAGGGGGTCAGGGGGATAGGTAAGAAAGGTGAAGGGATTAAGAACTACAAATTGATAGTTCCAGAACAGTCATAGGGATATACAGTATAGCATAGGGAATATAGTCAATAATACTGTAACAACTATGTATGGTGTCAGAAAGGTACTATACTTATCAGGGTGATCACTCTGTAAATTATATAAATGTCTAATCACTATGTTATACACCTGAAACTAATATAATGTATGTCAACTGTAATTTAAAAATTATTTAAAATAAAAATGGTTGAACTACTTCTAAGATGATATAAATGTTCTACTTCTTAAAAATTACTTTAAATAAGTATACACACACAATAAAAAGCAGGAGAAACCTGGATATATAGGTCTACTGTGTAATAGTCACAGCAATCATCCAGGTCAGTGAGTACAGACTATATGGACAGCATGGTACAGACACAAAGATGTAATACCCACGTCCTGTCTGCTCCCAAGGAAAATTATATGTAATAACTTTTTCTGACACCAGAGGATTGAGATGCTTTCACCTATACCTGTTAGCATATTTACAAATGCTATTCCTACTCTATTTTACTATGAAACATAATAAAAGCAGAAGGGAAAATATATACAAAGGTCTAAAACTCTGTGCCAGAGCCACTGAAGCCAGATATGTTTCTTTAAAAAAAAAAAAATGGTTTTTTTGCATTTTTACAGAGGAAACACAGGGCATGTACATAACTACACAATACTCCTAGAACGGTTTAGGGAAGCACCCTATAACTTATTTAGAAACATCAACAATTCTACAGTGAATTCTACAGTTAATATTCTAATTAGAATTTTTTTTAAAGTATAACAAAAACAAGAGCATCACAACTCTTTGAGTCAGGTTTTACTGTCAAAGGAGTTTCCATGAAAATCTTGGTTCTCAGGTTTTGGGATTTTGGAATGGTGAACCTAGTATCACCATATAAACAAACATGAGGCTCAAAGTACCTGTAAATCTACAAAAGCAAGTAAGAAAAAACAAATCCTCTGATTTCTTTTAGATTGTTACTACAAAATATGTGATGGCCTTTGAACACACAGTAATGCACAGCACAGTAATGTACAACTATGTGCTACTTCCCCACGCTGCTTACATAATCTTGCGAAAATGTCTACCTTGAAGAGAATGGAAGTAAAATACAAATTAAGACAATTCTAATTTTCTTCAGTAACTTATTTCAGGATGCTGTTAGCAGCATAACATTAAAATTCAGGCCTATAAACAAAACCCTGCATAAGAAGATCTTCCATTATTTACCACATTTACAAACACACAGGATGTGAAATGAGGATCCTTTCTGACCTCTGGGCTCAAACCTGTACAATTTATTCAGAACCAGAAGTTACTGCCTACATCTGATATTCGAGTGTGCTATAGAAAATGGACTCACTCCAGATTCACAGACGTACAGTTGAAGTCTAAAACCCCTAAGGAATGATCTCATTTTATAAGATGATTCCAAAGAACTAATGAGTAGTTACACTATTTAACATATTAGAAACGCATGAGAATTGTATACTGAAACAGACCCACTATACGGAGAAGGCAGACATTTTCTGCTCACATGTATATCAGCATGAATCTATGCATATATGAATCATGCCTCATAGTGTTAATTCATTTACTTGCGACTGTAGGAAGGGAATGATGTCATCTTGATTATCATATATGGTAACAGACATAGAACTTTCTCAGGTGTAATACAGAAGATATGGGGGTTTCAAGTGGCCTGGTCTTTTTGGTTTTTGTAAAGTTTGGGAAGTTTCTGCTATCACATTACAGCAGAAACACCTAATTACAAAGAAGCTCAGAAAATCCTTTATAATATCCTAGTATTTTTTAATAGATTAAATTTCTTTTTTGTCTTTCTTGGTAAAGCAATGACTCATTCTTTTCCATAAAGCTATCTTTAATATTCTTAAAGCACAACATTTTTCTGTCCAAGAACTACCACAACAACCTTCCTTATTAACATTATATTCAAAAGTAGTGAACAAATTACTAACCTCTTGTATCCCAAGGCAAAGATAATAGATGCTGTCAGGAGCATAACTCTCTCCATTTGGCCGGCGGATCTCATTGACAAAATGGGCTAGTCCATAGTTTAGCTCAGCTGTGGTGTGAGACAGCAGATCCTCTTTTAACTTTACTGATTTAGCTAAAAAGAAATTAAAAAATCAGTAATTGCTATTTACTCTTAAGATTAAGAAACTCACTGAAATTAACTTATTCTAGGAAAGAACTTAAAAGTAAAATAAAGGCTACATTTATTTTTTACAAATTAAAAGTAGTTAATAACAAAAATCTTGCTTTTAAATAGGACATAGGGGAAAACAAAATCAGAACACTTACGAGATTGTAGCTCATCTAATACCAGAAGATCTTCATCAAGTTGCCTAGTTTTGACCCAGTGTTTCCATGCGTTTACACCATACGTGTATTTGAAAGGAAAGCTGCATTCTGAATTGTCAGAACTATCGTCATGAGACTGGTATCCTGATACAGCTTTTCTCTTGGCTCCCTATTAGTAAAACACCATTGTAAATCTTCTCTTATTTAAAGTCTGTACTATTTCATGACTTTTTGTAAGCCATCAATCAAAAAGTACAAATTAAAGAGAAATATATTCTTAGAATTGACTAGTATTCCTGAATCTGAGAATAGTTCCCTATAACATGCCTTGAAATATCTCCAGGAATGCCATATTTCTACATAAACCACTGTATACAATAAAATCTTACAAACTTCTGCTGTGAATCACTGATGAGAAAATAAATACATGACATAATAAACTAATAATCTGTAATAAAAGGATTTTAAATAATGTAAGAGAAAAATTGAAGAACTTCTCAAAAATTCCACTGTATAGGGAATGACCACTCAACTCCTTCTCACTTTCTTTTTCTTTCTTTTTTTTTTTTTTTTTTAAATATATCTTTATTGATTTCAGAGAGATGAAGGGAGAGGGGGAGAGAGAGATAGAAACATCAATAACGAGAGAGTCATTGAACGGCTGCCTCCTGCACACCCCCCACTGGGGACCAAGCCCACAACCCGGGCATGTGCCATGACTGGGAATCGAACCACGATCTCCTGTATCCATAGGTGGATGCTCAACCTCTGAGCCACGCCGGCCAGGCCCTTTTCACTTTCTTGATGGCACTGTTTGCTGTACAAATGTTTAAATTTTTATGTAATCCAATTCACCTTTTTTCCTTTTTTTCCTTATGCTTTTGGTGTTATAGCTAAGAAACTATGCCTAACCCTTGGTAATGAAGATTGAGGCCTATGTTTTCTTCTAAGAGTTTTATAATTTTAGTTCTTACATTCAGGTCTATGACCCATTCTGAGTTTATTTTTGTGGTGTCAGGTAGGACTCCAACTTCATTCTACTGCAGGGTACTCACTTCTTTTTCAGTTTCTTTCTTTTGGGGGAAATTTGTGAAAGTCATCTTTTCTTTTTCTTTTGACCTTACTTTATGTTGGAAATCAGGAATAAAGAAAGTTGATGGTAAAATATTTAAAACAATTACACTTGTTAATACAATTCGATGTGGTCTACCTGAATCAATTAAAGTCTCCAAGATGTCTTCCTATGTGTTGACATACTTAAATGAAACCAGATATAATCAACTGTGTACTCCAATCTCACTTATTAGTCTCATCAAAAATGATGGAAAAACCAGCTCCTTAGAAAATAGTCTCAATTCTTGTCAAAGAACTGAATTTATTTGCAACTATGTCAGCCTTTTATCTATGTCAACCGTTTATCAAGATAAAACTAAAAACAAAAACTAAGTGGCAATAATATTCACTCTTCTTCTATGAAGCTACAATTAAATCTGAGACATTTTTATTACCTAGAAATGAAGTTATAGAACTTTACCTCTTAAAATCTAGAAAACAAAATTTCTTCCCATCTTCCCAGGCACAAGTGAAGACCACTGTATCCTTACTCTAAAGCTGTATAGATATATTACTATACACAGATATTAACCAAATGCTAAAATACTATTAATTTTATACCTTTTTTTTAGATCGAGGTCTAGGCTGTTCCTCATATTCTTCTCCAAAAACAGGTGGCAATAAAAATTCGTTTTCCATATCAAGCTCCTCCGCAGCTGACAGACAAATCAGAACTTTTATTCCAAATGTAATAGCATAAGCTTATGTTACATGAACACAGCCAACAAAGAAATAACCACAGAACGTAAACAAGCACTTGTGCTTGGGGTGGAGAATAAATGATCTTCTGTACCTAACATGGCCTATGAGTTCTGATAAAACCTGTTTAGACTCTTTAAAAACATGTATAATGAATATCAACATGAAATTTTCATGTAAACCTGTATCAGAAAAATCAGTATAACCTGAAATTCAACTGTAAGATCTAAATGGTCTCAGTACAAATCTGTTTCAAGCTATTAAATCTTTTCTAAAATAAAATGCTTTATGTTCTATTCAAGATGCTTACCAATAGAGTAAGAAAAATAATGAAAATAGAACACATTTCTTTTATAACAAAAAACCTAAAAATACTTTTTTCCCTTTGAAGGTCCATTTAATTTCAAAAAGGTCGTAAGAAAAATACTATTGATATTTTATTTAAATTTTTTAAAAACACACAAAGACTTTTTTATCCTTTTCTCTGTCTTCAAAATTTTGTATAATTACTTCGAGAAAGTTTCTTTTTAAGGCTCTAAAAAATTCTTAAGTCCCTACAAAGCAATCCTATGTGTCATTTCAGAAGTCAACTGTTGAGTTTTACTTGGGTAAAAAAGAAAAGACAAATATAAACAGTAAAGGCAATAATGACACGCACACTAAATGCCTCATGATCATAACCACAGTTATGACTCCATAACTAAATTCCATAACCATAGGTCACATTAAAAGAATAAAATAGCATTTTTTAGTACCTCTGGGAAAATCTATTTCAATATCCAAGTCTGGTTCATATGGTACATCTGGCATGCTGGACTGTGTCTCTGGGTCAGAGTTCTTCAAGAGATCTGAACCAATTATGTCTGTCTCAATAATTACACCTGTAATCAATCCATACTGTCATTAGAAATCAAAACAAAAGACCTGAACGGTACCTACACCTGGCAAAAGAAAGTCAGTTAATTGTAAATGCAAAACAAGAATAAATACTTATATTAATATGTCACAAAAGGAAAAGGTATATAGCTATCTTGAAATTAACTACTGTAAACTTTATAACATTAGACAATTGTAAATACACAAAAATGTTTAATCCTGTAAGTTTTTGATCACCCCTCTTCAAAAATTAATAGGCATGCTTTGCTAGTAAAACATTTCTGATAGTTAGGTACTTCTAAAAGCAATTTCTTGTCAAAAGTAAACTAATGAGGGAGGCTAACTGCAATTTGCAACATTTTTCTTGAACTGTGGCCTAGGTTTTCCACATCATTCAATAAATACTTATATATAACTGTCTTCTAATATTTTGATCAGTTGCTTTTAAACATTTTTGTATTACAGCCCTCAGTAAGAAATGCATTGTATCTAGGTTAGGATGGTGATGGTGTTGTGTTACAGGATTCCAGGGCAAGAGGAATAGGGAAACTGAGTCAGGAAAGTTAAAACGAGGCCAAACAGTGTGGGCAATCTGCAGCCAGCTTATAAATAACAAGCCATTATATTCCCCAGCCAAGGACACTTGAGAGCAAATGGTTAAAAGCCTCTCTAAGGTGAGAATGCAGAAAAGGAGGGGGGAGGAGAAGGGCAGTTTTACTCCCTAAACAGAAAAGCCAGCACTCTCAAGGTTTGACAAGATAAAATTGCCAGGCGCTTCTCATGAATTCTGGGAAGGCCACAACAAAATAAAAAGGGACACTGAGAGTTAATCTGTATCAAAATATTCAGCAGAATTCTGAAACCTATAAACAGGAGGGTATATAACATCTCATACCCCCCACCCAACTCACTCTTCAGATTAGCTGAGAGCCTGTCTGCGCTTCATAAGCCAGATGTATAGATTTGCTTGCCTTGCTTCTTTAATAAAGGTGCATGCTTTAATTGCTTTAATAGAACTGGCTTAATCACAACGCAATCAAGGTCTCTCGTATAAATTTATATGAGAAGACAAGAATCAAGGTTGGGGACAGGCCCCTCCCGCTGACTCGGGGCTGTTCGATAACACCTCTTTGGTGTCTGTAAGAGGTGCCTCTAATAGTGGGAGACAGAATGACAGACAAGCATTCATGAAACACATAGGAAACAAAGGTTTCACAAAATATTATTCTTTCTATTAGGGAATTTATGCTGACTTTTTTGTGTTCACTTCATGAAAAATACATACATACATACATACATACATAAATACATAAATAAATAAAACACTGGTTTCAACCCACTAAATTAATTTTACAACTCCCTAAAAAAATGATTCAAAAATACTGTCACATCATAAAATACATAGAATTTAAAGTGTATCTATTGTACTCTAAAGGGATGTAGCTCATGGTTGAAACAGGACTCTGTTGTCACCAGAGGACTAACAGGAGGAATAAATATTCTAAGAGACAGAATCATGCACAACACACTCATCATGCTGTACCATTTGGCAACCATCGACCTAACAGAAGTTACAATAAACCCTGGTTTAGATCATGCAAATGACATGAGTATCATCAATAAAACAAAATTGGGGATAACTATTATAAAATAAGAGTCTGCATTATTATTAAAGCCTACTACAAATTAGTTTTGTGTCTAAGCTAGTCCATTAAAACAAGAATAATTTTGAGTTGATCATACAAGTCAAATCCTGTTACAATTCAAAAAGAGACTATACAAATTTCTTCTTGAAATTGGGATTCACATAAGAGAGCCCCTGGAAGATATGGCTTGGCTCTTTTAAAGTAAGATACACTTTCATTACAATACTTCCCCCACTCCTATATCAAGGATTAAAATGTGCTGGAACATACTAAAACAATTACAGCACTTAGTAAAAACCAAGGACACACTCATCCACAAGGTGTAACACAATGTAGCTCACTGTTGATGTTGGCAGCATTTGTTTTCCCCTCCTCTTCAGTCATCATGTCTGTTATTGTGAGCAACTCGGTATCAAGAGGATCTGAAGAAACTTTGCTTTTTAGCTCCTCAGCTGCAGCAGGGCTCTTCTCACTGCTGTCCATCCGGGCTGGCAGAAAAACAGGGACTGGCACCTAATTCAACGAAGTATTTAATGTTAGGTTTGCTCAACATTAAAAGGTATTTTTCTAGCCCTGGCCAGTATGGCTGTTGGTTGTGCGTCATCTCATGCACCAAAAGGTCACCCATTTGATTTCCAGTCAGGTCACATGCCTGGGTTGCAGGCTCAATCCCTAGTGGGGGGGTGTAGGAGGCAACCAACAGATGTTTTTCTTGCACATTGATGTTTCTCTCTCTCACCCTCTTCCTCCCTCTCTCTCTAAAATCAATTCAAAACAAGCCCGGCTGGCCATGGCTCAGCGGTTGAGTGTCGACCTAGGATCCAGGAGATCACGGTTCGATTCCCGGTCAGGGCACATGCCTGGGTTGCAGGCTCAATCCCCAGCTGGGGGCCTGAAGGAGGCAGCTGATCAATGACTCTCTCATCATTGATGTTCTATCTCTCTCTCTCTCTCTCCCTTCCTCTCTCTGAAATCAATAAAGATGTATTTTTTAAAAAATAAAATAAAATCAATTCAAAACAAAAATATATTTTTATAAAAGGTATTTTTATTTTTCTAAAGTAAAAATTACTCTGACACATGGTGTATTTTATCACTCCATATTGGATAAAAGCTTTGAAAAAACACATATCAAAGCTAAGAGATCAATGGTGACAAAGAAAGCCCAGAATACAAGCAGCTACATTTTGAAATAAAAATTAAAAAATAACTTTTGAGTTATCCTCAATGCAGCATTCCATGCAAAGGTTGTCAATCAGAATTGGCAAGAGTGATGAAATATATTTTTTATCTGTGGCCTGCTTGTCTGCAAAGTTCTGCATTAAAATTTGAAGATATATAGGTGAATAGGAAGCACTCTTTGCCCTCAAAGAATTCAGAGTACAGTTGAAAAGGTAGACATAAACCAGCAACAGTGATGCAATATGACTGATGTTATAACAGTAATATATGTAAAGTACTAGGGGAGTCTAGAAGCTAGAACCAGGTCCTCTGCTTGGGGAATAATGATAAGAAAAATATCTAAAATTTACTAAGTACCAGGCACCAAGTAATGCAGACATACTGACGGGGGGAGATGAAGGCACCCCTAACTCCTGCTCCTCCCACCATGTATATGTATACATGTTTTATGATATGATATATAAAATAAATAATATATATATAGCACATAGTAGCCACCTGGAAAAATCTTCATCAGTGTTCATGTTTGGGGTACAGGTTAATCTATTTTGGCAAACTGATATATTATTTTTTTAAACCACCAGCAATTTTAGAGCTGGAATAACACTACAGATAATTTATTTCTGCTTCTTAATTTTAATGTTAAAGAAACTAATAGCTGTCCCCAGGGAGCTACAATACAATAGCCAAGCCCTGACATAGAGTCCTAAGTACTGCAAGTGATTTAGAATAAAATACAATATGTGATACACAAATCTAGCCCATGACTTAGTTCTAAACCTTAAACAGCTTCACAAGTATTTTTTTCTAAAATGAACTCAAATATAAAATACAATGTACATAAAGCAGACAGAGACATCTGAACTTCACTCTCAAAGATGAGCATATACCAAATTCGACACAAACCCATCACCAACAGAGATTCAAGCACACACTTATACCTAAGTTAACTATTGAAGGCCAGCTCAACACCATTTGCTAACTTCACTGAAGCAGTAACTACAACAACACTGCTCTCCCACCCATGCCTCGTAAATCTCACAATGGAAAAGAAGTTGAAATCCAACTTACAGGAACAGGAACTGTAGTGGGAACGGGAATATTCTGGCTGTACATGTGCATAGGCACTGGGATATACACAGGCACAGGGATAGGCACTGGGACATACTCTGTCTTCCAATTGTCATCTGCAAATGCAACATGTGATGAGGAAGCTCGGTAACTAGCATTGACACAAAGCGTTCAATGTTAAAATAATGTGGAAACAAAGAAAAAGTGCCTCAATACCCATTTAAAAAAGTAGGTAATTAAAAACAACAAAACTGAATGTAGCTGTTCTAACTTACAAAAAGCACAAATTGAACTTAAGCACTTTTTTTTAAATAGAAACAAAACATCCTTTAAAAACAATATATAGTTCCTGACACCTTACGAATTCCCATCACCTCCCCCACAAACAAGTTTATTTAATCTAATAATTAGAATATACCTAAAATTTAAATTTGATGAAAATACATATTTTAATTATTTCATCTCATTCTGAGAAGGAAACAGCATTGCTATTATTATTGACCACACATAAGAGATGATGCTCAGAGGGAATACTATAACTTTAGTGGATCTTAGCCCCAAGAAAATATTTGCTAAGGCATTATTTCACTGGTGACATTAATTTGTATGTATCCTAGTCCTTTATCAAAGATTGATTTTCATGAATGATTTTAAATAAAGTTGTATTCTCAAGGTAATGTCTAAAATTAGGCAAAATCAACAGGAAATGACAGAGTAACAAATCTGTTCACAGCCTATTATTTGAGAAAACCATGAATTTCATTGAGGTATAAATATAAGGAAGTATATAAGTCAAATTCCCCAAAGTTACCTGTCTGACAAGATTTGGTCTGCATGTGAGGTTTACAATATGTAGCTTTTGTCATTGTTAAAGGTTTGCAAAGAACAGCTTTGTTCTTCATCTCTTTGTTAGGTGTTGGAGAAGGGGGTGGTGCCGAACCCTAGAGAGATGCAAAGAGAAACATTTTATTTTTACCTCTGATTTATTTTACTTCCTGGTGGACATGAATATCTGGTTTCTAGGGCCTGTAGAGGGAACATGGTAAGAGTGTAACCAAATTATGCTATTAATATTATATTTACCATAGTCTTACTCTGGTAGAATCAGTTAGAAGGAATCTATCCTGACCACTGGCAAAGCAGTATTAATTGGTCATTCTACATATCTGTGTTACCTTCAAAGGGTATCATCAGCATGTCTTTTAAAAACACAACACAATTCTCACTTTTAAGTACAAAGGGAGGTTAAGAGCCAGAATTTTGAAAATAATTTGGCTCTTTTAAATTTATTTGAGGAAGAAAAAAGTTCTTGCAGTTAGTGTGGTTATGTGATACTCTAGCTCCCTCTGTTGGAAAAATAGCTTATATATATGGTACTTTAAAAAGATAAGAAAAATGATGAAAAAAATTATCAAATATATTACCAAACTTTAAGTTATATATTTCCTGTGTCCCAATAAATGTAACTTTAGAAACTTATAGTCTCTCAAACTTTTTCATTATGTTCACTGTAGCATTATTCGCAACTGGAAAAAACACAAAATCGAAAACAAAACTGAAGCTGTGCAAAAGAGATTAAAGATAAGGTGCTCTCCATATCACCTACTGACAATGGGGAAAACTTACAGAATATACTCAGTTCTCATTACTTGGGTAGTTCCATTCTACACAGTCATCGTGAGTACTGAACCATTGCTCTAAAAGGAAATACAGGTATAGGTTCCTGCCAGCCTCTGGTCACATTTTCATCAACAGAGCAATCCATAACCTCGTTTCTGTTGAAACCCTTTATTTAATACATTTTTTTAAACTTATCTTTATTGTTGTTAAGTATTATAGATGTCCCCTATTTTTGAAATACATATTTCTTACAAATAATTATATGCAGCATTTCTTTATAATAGTACAATTATAGCATTGTTGTGTAATTGCTCCAGTGGTCATCAACTCACTCAAATATGTATGACACAGTACGCACATACTGTATAGTACTCATGCTCAGTAATGTGAACATACATGTACACTGTACAGTAATGTAAATCAGGTCCTAAAAACAGACTCAGCATTTAAACTTTTATAAGAACATTAGCACCTTACTGCTGGAAAAGTTGCAGGATGTATGCTGGGCAATGCATTGTGGGGTGAGACCTCTTGACCTTGGTACACCCCACAGACTTATTCGGCAGACAAAGAAGACATCAATGAGGGTGGCAGAGTGACATCTGGCAGTTCCACCTCAGAAGCTGGGTGCTGACAACTTAGCCTGTCAGCAATTTTCCCTCCCAAAATGGCTTCAAAATGTAACTAAACCTTGTCTGCTAGGCTTTTCACTTCACATCATTTGAGCATCTTAAAGTAAGGTGCAAACACAGTGGTACCTCAACTGGATGCTTTGCTCAAGCATAGGATCACACGCTACTGTGTCATTGACAACTTTTCCCAAGGCAGAATTCAATTCTGTTTTGGCTGCTTTTAGGAGTCTAAAGCTGACTTTCATCAATGAATCTGATGCCTTGTTTCACCATCTTGTCCACATCTTCATTAGTGGGCTCTACTGCCTTCTCTGTCAAAACTTCCTCCACATCTTCTTCCTTCATGTCCCCAAAGCCTTCTCCACTTATTTGTGTATGATAGGCATTGTTTTCTGTAACACCTTCAAAGACTCTGAAATTTTTACAGAGTCTGGTCAAACATTTCCCAACACAAAAGCCTGCTAATGATGTCCTGGGCTGTACCAACATAATCGATAATGTCACGTATGGTTATTCATTTCCAGAAGACCATCATGGTATTTTTTCCTTGTTGGCGTTGAGAGCCTCACAATCTCTCACGACATGGGCCTTGAAAACTTTCAATATGCCCTGATCAAGGAGTTGGATGAGAAACAGTGTTTGGGGGCATAAAAATAACTATACTGAGATGGACACTTTAGAGTTCTTCATAGCAAAAGATATTATCCAATAATAAAACCATGAAAGCAGGTTTTCATTATGGAGACAGTATTCAACTTCTAGGATAAAGCAGTTATAGAACCAATCTCAGAATCCAGAAAATATTTCAAGCTTTTTTGTACCACCTCCAGTGAATGGCAGACAATTCAGCTTTTCCTCTTTAGTGCCCATGGACTGTGTATGGGCTCTGTACACCATGAGGGGTTTGTGCTTAAAATTGTGCTTGGCATTGGAACACAATAGCACGGATGCACTGTCTCTGAATGATTTAAAGTCAGGAGCTTCGGTACCTCCCAGGGACGCCAACAGCAACCAAGGCTCAACTACAACAGGAAAGTGCACACAGCCCACACAGGGGAGCACCTAGAAGGCCCAGCTCAGGTGACTGGGGAGGCTGAGCCACTGGACCCTACAGGACACCTACTACACAAAGCCACTACAAATTCCAGGAGACATAGCAGCTCTACCTAATTCATAGAAACAAACACCTGGAAGCAGCCAAAATGCGGAGGCAAAGAAACACATCACAAAGGAAAGAACAGAAGAAATCTCTAGAAGAGGAACTAAATGAAATAGATCCAAGCAAGGTAACAGAGTTCAGAATTTTGGTTATAAGGATGTTTAAGCAGATGGTTAAGGAAATAACTGAGAAAATAGATAATATAATAAAGTACCAATTTGAAATGATGGCTACAGGAACTGAAAGGAAGAATAATTTACAGGGAATCAACAGTAGAGTAGAGGACGCTGAGAATCAAATCAGCAATTTGGAACATGAGGAAACAAAAAACAACCAACCAGAAGAGCAAAAAGAAAAAAGAATCTAGAAATATGAAAATAGTATAAGGAGCCTCTGGGACAACTTCAACAGGACCAACATTCATATTATTGGGGTGCCAGAAGAGGCAGAAAGAGACCAAGGAATTGAAAACCTATTTGAAAAAATAATTACAGAAAACTTCCCCTACCTGGGGAAAGAAATAGACTTTCAAGTCCAGGAAGCACAGAAGGTCCCAAAGAAGAGGAAACCAAAGAGGCCCACAGCAAGACACATCATAATTAAAATGCCAAAGGTTAAAGACAGAGAGAATCTTAAAAGCAGCAAGAGAAAAGCAATTAGTTACCTACAAGGGAGCACCCATACGACTGTCAGCTGATTTCTCAACAGAAACTTTGCAGGCCAGAAGGGAGTGGCAAGAAATATTCAAAGTGATGAAAAACATGGAACTACAACCAAGATTGTTCTATCCAGCAAAGCTATCATTTAGAATTGAAGGTCAAATAAAGAGCTTCACAGATACGAAAAAGCTGAAGGAGTTCATCACCACCAGACCAGCACTATAGGAAATGTTGAAGGGTTTTCTTTAAGAAGCTGCTAATGAACAAAAGAATCTGATGAACTAAATAGATCCAGAGACACTGAGACATGCAACAGACGATCATATTTCAGAGGAAAGAGGGAAGGGGGGTGGAGGGTGGGAAGAGATTAACCAAAGAAGTTATATGCACATATGCATAACCTATGGACACAGTCAATAACAGGGTGAAGGCCTGGGGAGGGGGTGGGAGCGAAGTGGAGGGGGTCATTTGGGGGGGGAATGGTATACCTGTAATACTCTCAACAATAAAGATAAATTTAAAAAGTAAAAAAATAAAAATAAAAATAAATAAAATAAAAATAAAGTCAGGAGCTTTGGAGACCACTTGTATTATACAGTTTCGTTTGCCAATGGCCTTATAAAATCAGCCAGTCTTACCAGTGTTGAAATCCTGCTTGTCCATATAACCCGTTTCCTGCATAACACATAACAGGTGTTCTCCCACAGCATCCTGACCTGCAGAACCCACCTCGCCTGCCAGTTTAACAGTTTTCACACCATAGGATCTTAAAATGTGTAAACCAGATAGCACTAGGCAAGATCAAGTTGACATCTTCCTGCCCTGGGTAACATGTGAGCTAAAGTTTCACAACAGAGCTGCTCACTATGCTTTTGAAATCAGGTGTAAGCTCATGAACCCAGTCATCACTATTCCACCTCTTCAACAGCTTCACCACACACCATAGACTTGACTTTTGCACTCAGAGCTGCGTCCTGTACAAACTGGTGAATTTCTTGTTCCTTTCTCTGGATGTACCATACTGTTGATTCATGAACACTGACCTCACAGCCAACTGACTGGAGCTCAACTAACATCACATGTATCTCCTCCAAAAGGCATATCACAGCCTTCTGGTGCATAGGACCAATAGACAACACTTCAGCACTATGCTCGAAGGAAATTTTAAACAAAAAGTATAAAAATACAAAAAAAACCCACAAAAAAAAACATGCACTATTCAGACTATGAAGAGAACACTGGTGGACTGTGAAATGAGAGAGAAAAGAAGGTAAAGGCTCGCCTTGTTCAACCTGGTGGGGGATGTGCCTCACGCGATTCACATTTTTCACCGCTCTGTAAATGTCTGCAAGTGACCTCAAAAGTGCCATGGGGCCTGGCCAGGCATGGCTCAGCGGTTGAGCGTCGACCTGGGATCCAGGCGATAGGGGTTCGATTCCCAGTCAGGGCACATGCCCAGGTTGTGGGCTCAATCAATGACTCTCTCATCATTGATGTTTCTATCTCTCTCTCCCCCTCTCCTTTCCTCTCTCTGAAATAAATAAAAATATATTAAAAAAAAAAAAAAAAAGTGCCATGGGTATTGATATAAGGTTACAAATAAACTGTGGAGTAGACAAATTCATAAAGAGCAATAATGAGGATCAACTGCACTTAAAAGACTTACTGTTGCCCTAGCTGGTTTGGCTCAGTGGTTAGCGCATCAGCCTGTGGACTGAAGGGTCTCAGGTTCTACTTCAGTCAAGGGGATGTACCTCAGTTGCAGGCTTGATCCCTGGTCCTGGCTGGGGTGCGTCAGGGAGGCAACCAGTTGATGTGTCTCTCGCATACTGATGTCTCTCTCTCTCTCTCTCTCTCTTTCTCTCTCTCTGAAGAGCAATGGAAAAAGTATCCTCCGGTGAGGATTAAAAAACTAAGACTTACTGTTTAAACAGTTTACCTGTGTATATTTAAAGGTCTAGAAGGGTATAAATTAAAAAACTGTTTATGATGGACATCTCACAAGTTACAAATAATGCATATGATCAAGAGGACTGGTACCAGTATGAGCTTATTCTAGATTCACTGGGATTTCAAACCACCTAAGTAATCAGATGTAAGAGTTCTAAACAAGGAGTTAGGCAACTTGGTTCTAACACTACTGTTGTACAGTTGTATAGTGTCAAGCAAGTCACTCAATCTCTTGTGCCTCAACTTCCTCAATTGCAAACAGTTACTGACTACATCCCATGCACTGGGTAACCTTGGTGTGAACTGGAAATACTCTAGCATCCCTACTTAAGAACAAGGGGTATAAAGTCATAGATGTACTAGATTATTCAATGGTTTGCCTATTATTCTGCAAATGTTGCAACATGTAAATGAAACTATGCCACCTGGTGAAAGACTACACTTGGTAATACTGCTTACTCTCTTCTGCTCGTCAATAAGCAGATCTACATCCATTTATAATGAATAATGAAGGACCCACTATGAAAATCATAATAAAAGCTACCATCTGTTGAGCATTTGCTATGTGTCAGGGACTATGTGCTATAGACAATGTTTGTGTTCCTAAAATTCATGTTAAAATCTAATCCCCAAGGTGATGGTTCCTGAAGGTATGATCTTTAGGTGGTGATTTGGTCATGAGAGCAGAGTCCACATGAATAGGATTAATGCCCTTATGAAAGAGATCAAATGTTAACAAAAAGCCTTTGTTTTTGCCCTGGCTGAGTGGCTCAGCTGGTTGGAGCACTATCCTATACACCAAGAGGGTGGGGATTCAATCCCATCAGGGCACATACCTAGGTTGTGGGTTCAATCCCTGGTCAGGGCACGTACAGGAGGCAACCAATCAATGTTCCTCTCTCACATGGATGTTTCTTTCTCTCTCACTCAAAATCAATAAAAAATAAAAAATAAAAGCCTTGGAGGGTGTGGCTCAGTTTGATGGGCATCATTCTGTGCACCAGAAGGTCACCAGAAGGATTCCCAGTCAGGGCACATGCCTGGGTTACAGGCTCAATCCCCAGTAGGGGGTGTGCAGGAGGCAGCCTATCAATGACTCTCATCATTGATGCTTCTATCTTCTATCTCTCTCTCCCTCTCCCTTCCTCTTTCTGAAATCAATAAAAACATTATTTTTTTAAAAGTATTTGTTCTTTATTAGACAAACTGCCTTTGAGAGGTGTCAGTACCCTAGGCAGGTACTATCTTCATCCCCATTTTACAAATAAGGAAATTCACACAAAGAACAGTGAAGTGACCTGCCCAAAACTATATAACTAAGCCCTCACCCTTTGAAGTTTATGAATGGGCAAGTAAAAGATTCCAAAAGCTTACAATGAAAAGATGGGAGAGGACTTTACAAGAGAAGGTAACAGCCACAATGAATTCTGACTTATCCTCTCCTGCTAGTAATGAGCTTCTGTCACAGAACAGGGTCCAAGTGCTGGTAAAAGGGGTTTCCTGAAGCCTTAGTCAAATCAAACACTTATTTGAAACGAGGTTGGGAAGTTGCCTAATAGCTGCACAAAGACAACAGAACAGGGAGTGATCACCTTTATGTTCCTTGGCATAAATCAAAGTGCCTGGTATTAAAATCAGATGATTCAGCCCTGGCCAGGTGACTTAATTCGTTGGAGAGTCTCCACATACACCAAAATGGTGGCAGGTTTGATTCCTGGTCAGGGCACATACCTAGGTTTCAAGTTCGATCCCCGGTCGGTGTGTGTGTGGGAGACAATGGATCGATGTTTTTCTCTCACATCTCTCCCCCCCTTCCTCTCTCTCAAATCAATAAAAACTCGCAAATCCTAGCTCCAACATAGATCTTCAAATCCTATGTCAGAAATAAATGCGCAAAGCCATTAATAATCAGGCCAAGCCCATCCTTTCACCCTTATTTCCCAGGATTCCACCAGAGGTCCCCTTTAAGCTTGGCCCTAATAAACAGTTTTACCAAATACACATGCCCTTGCACATTATCATTCCTCCTCCCTTTCATCCCAGTCTACCTTCTACTCAACTGTTTAGAAGCCTTCTCACAGCTGCCAGGAACACAAGCAATCATTTCAAATATCTTTAGCTACTATCTTAAAGATATATCTATTACAGGTGCTTCAGCTCAAATACACAAGGTCAGGAGAGGCCATAATTATTCACCTTTATAATCCTTAGCATGTATGAAGTACCTATTTTAGTATCAGGTAATTTAACTGAATATTTCAGTTGTCATATAAAAACATATTTTTTTTTAAAAAATTATGTGTTCTTTACCAGCCAAGCTGACTTTATAAGACGTTAGTACCCTAAGAAGGGGTTAGTACCAGAGTTATTACAATCAGATTAAATTGAACTGATTATTTTTTTATACCCCCACATTATAAAAATCAGTATTTAACACTTTACTTAAGCAATGCTTACCATCATTTTGGTTCGGGGTGTCTGACAACCCTGATCTAAAAAATAAAAACACAAACAAATTTAAAATGAGACAAATATCACTTTCTTCAGAATTTCCTAAATCTGTACTTTCATTAAATTTTAATGTTTTAAAATAATTACTAGAGAAAATAATTTAAGCTATTTTAAATAAAGAATATCAAATTTGAGAGCTGAAATACAGAGCTAAACAAGTGGGGTTAACTCTTTTCCCATTTTGTCTCCTCAGAAAGTACACACAACTTTGGGGGCAATCGTACCTTCTAGACTTAACTCTTAAGTGATTCGCAGCTCCTAAACGGCTTTTTTGCTCCTCCCAACCTACACCCAGGCACATAAAATTTGCTAAAAATGGTTTTCATTTTTAGCAAATTGCAGGTGATACATAATAGGTAGGTGAATTTTTTAGAATTTTTGTTATAATTCTGTTTAGCTTCTCTCCAACCCTAACTAGACTCTAATTAAAATTTTAAGAGAATAAAATAAAAGAAATATATCTATAGAAACATCATACAAGATACTTTGACCCAGAGAAACTACAGAAGTTGATGTTAAACTATCTCCAAAATCGACTATTTGTTACCATTACTTTGAATTCAGATCTGTAAAACTAAAGACTACTATAGGTTTTTCAAGTTGCTCCCTAAGTTATGATGTACCGTAATGCAAGTTTTCAGGTCCTTTTTGAGTCGTCATGTTGGGTTCATTCTGCTGGCAGTAGAACCGCAATAAGCAATGCTGGTCACAGAAATGCTTCATTTCCCCACGCCACTGCACGCGCTCTTTAAGAGTTCCTTGAGATTTACAACAATCACACCTGGCAGCCTTAATAAAAAAAGGAAGGTACCAGAGATTTGAATTACAAGGTTTAAAAAGTCAGATATGTACTTTAAAAGGTTTCTAAAATTTTGTCAGTGATTACTGCCAAATGTGATAAAACAATGTCTGATAAAAAAAATTCTAATGTAAATCATAAATATGCAATAAAACCCACAATAAAAGTGAAAAAAAGTAGCCATTTTCTTAATTGTCAAAATCCTTTCCTATACTTACCAGAAGTCAAAGACCAGCATTACAAAGATATAACCAAAGACTGAACACTGGTAAACCAAATTGGTACAATATATTTTAAAATAATTTTGACAGACATAATGATATACTAGTAGAAGTCTCCTACAATCATATTACATTGAAATCTCTGATTAATGAACAGATAATGAATCAATTTAAAGAAGTTATACAAGACCAGAATAATTTTGAAGCAAGCTCTTATGATGAAAAAATCTTATTAACTTGGAAGTATTTTTCTCAAGAGTTTAATACAATAAATTGAAGAACTTTAATATACTGACTTAATTTTAATAAAGTTCATGTTTTAAAACACTCAGTTTAGTGAAATAAAAAACAATTATATTTTAAAACAATCTGACCTAATTTAATATGCAAAATAAAACCAGCTAAAATTCATACATTAAAAGTTATACTTTATGATGGTGAATTAATAATCTAGATACAGATTTTTATTTTTTTAGAGATCCAATTTTACCTAGATTTTGCCCATTTTCACTTTTTCTTAAATCTTAATCAATGAGTGGACCAAAAGTTTAAAATGATTAATTTCAAATAGTTATTTTAGTAATTAAGAAATTTTATAATTTCTGAGCTAGTTACAGTAGAGGTAAATTATTAAAATTTTTTTAAATTACCCTTTGGTTTACAATAACTACTTAAAAATTTTTATAAGAAATAAATATTAAGTATTTTGTAGTTCATAATAATCATGACTAGCTTTTCCTCATTACTCTAAATTGTCTAGAGTTTTACACTGCGGGTTTTGAAATTTCTCACTTTATGTCTCAACAGGAGTTCTACAAATAAATACTATGTCAAAATTCCTAGTCAGGAATATAACAAATGATTGTGTTGGTAAACAGGTCTTATATAACACACATACCCCAAAGTTAGAACACAGGCTCTTTTTTTTCTCCAGGTCAGGTATTTCTCCTGCTGAATAAATGTTAAATGAATGAAGATCTGTAGTATAAATTATGACTATTAAGTGATGCCAATATCATACCTCTGTTTTGAAAACTTGTGAGCTCAAATTTTATAATGCTGGTAATCTCAATAATATTAACACTTTATATCAACCAGGTCATATTTTACTCAGTAATGAAAACGTCCTTATGTAAAATTCTCACCAGCCAAAGACTGTTCTTTTTTAAATTTTTCGTTTGTTGGTTTGGGGGGAGGGGGGGAGGAGAGGGAGAGTGAGTGTGGGAGAGAGAGAGACAGATAGACACATCGATTTGTTGTTCCACTTATTTATGCATTCATTGGTTTCTTCTTGTATCTTCCTCACTGGAGATGAAACACGCAACCTTGGTGCATCAGGACAATGATCTAACCAACTGAGCTACCTGGCCAGGGCCAAAGACTGTTCTTTAAAATAACCATTCAAGTGTTTCAGACTTCATATTTCCACCCTTTTTATACTTTATACTCAAAGAAAAGACAAATGAAAGAATTGAAAGCTTAACATTCTATTCGTTGAGTCTAAACAGTACAAGAACATGACAAAAATGAAGTTGTAGCAGACTACCTCACTCATTGAGAACTTGAAAAATAAAAGGCCAGCATGTTATATACTCTATAATCCTCACAACAGTACTGGAAATTAAGGTCCAAGTAGGAGAAGTAACTTGTCTAAGGCCAAATATTAAAAATGCAGACAGAATTGAAGGTAGACCATCCATCAAGTTATAAAGACAATGGAAAGACAAAGTAAGTTAATATGAATAACCAGAGAATCAAAATCCTATTAAGTAAAATGCTGCAAGAAGGTTCTCAATGTAACATCTAAAATCCAAATCAATTTGTATAAAACACTCCACAAGTATTTCACTGACCATTAGTGATATCCTTCACCTATTTCTCCTTTGTAAGATTACAAAAGGTTTCATTTTTTTCAGGGGAGATTTGATACCATTAATAACCGGGTAGTTATTAAAAGGAAAGGAGTAAAGAAGAGACTAGATAATATAGGCATGCCATTTACACAGCTTTGCCAGGAAGCTGCAGTTAATACTCTCCAGGTCTATTCCCCACAGATCACTGGGGGAAGGGACTGGACAATAGAGACATGCCCAGTAAGGTCTGGCTGACATGGCAGGATGCTTACCTATCAGTCACACCTGGGAAGAAGTCAGTGGTCAGAATAGGTGTGGCCACTGCAAGCGTGGTAAGATTTGATATTTAAACACCTAAACAGAGAGTTCACTCTCTTGCTCTCTTGGCTCTCTAACTGCTCCCACCTAACTCCTGGCTTGTGGCACTCGCACTCCCCTGCATTTGCCCACGTGGTTCATGGCCATGTGGGACCCACACAATGGACTGAATCTAGCCTGATGCTCTGCTGGACTCAACTTCACCATGGAATGAAAACTTTGGACACTGGCTTTTGCTTCTAGCTCTACTAAAGCCCCAGCTGTACCTTTTTCAACACTAGTTAAGGGACATGGGGCTCTACAACCCAAGGAATGTAACTCCACGAAAATAAAGCCTTGTACCACATCTCATCCTCCTGTGGGAGCCTCCAGAAGTGCTCATTCCAGCAGCGCCCCAGGAATCCCACTCTCACTACTGACAGAGAAATTCGATTCCCCAGCAACATTAGTATATGGTAATATTGCCATTATGTAATAATTTAGAAGTCCAGGGGGATAAAACAAAGAAGACTCCACCCAAAGAATCAGAACAATGAAACCACTTCATTATTTTGTTAATTATAGACATCTGGGTTTTAGAGTAACAATACTTGAAGCTCCTTTCTTCCAGAAGGTTGAAAACAAATTTAGATGATTTCTTTCTATCCAAAGAAAATAAAAGGAGCAAAATTAATGCCAATCTGCAAATGAAAACAAAATTGGTATATACTTTTTCAGGACAAATGAATAACAACAGAACTTAATACAAACTCCAAGATTAATGCCATAATCAAAAATTTAAAGGTGGTGAACCTCTTTTTTACGTTGTTGTTCTTTTAGAGTCACTCATGCACACACCAGGAAAAGTGTTTGGAACTGAGCTAAAAATAGGATGGCTTATTTGAAAACATAATTAATGACCATCCTTTACCCACACCCACACCACTCCCCGCCCAACCAGAAGAGAACTCTTAGGAAAGCTTAACATTTCTATAGCACAAAAATTAAAGTGTTACTTAGCTCTCCGGTTTAAAAAATACTTTTTAAAAGTATTTTATCTACTTAGTGTTTTTCCTGTCACTGTGGAAAATCAGGGACTATATGATATTTGGGGGGGGGGGCAGTCACTGATTCAAACAATCTAAATAAAAGGCAGGTACTAACTAAACTCTTAATTCAAAAACCTCAAAACTCTCAGCTATTACAGGAATCTCTTCTTCAATAACTGACAAAGGTCATTCAGCCTATATCATACTCATGTATTACATTTAGTGGTCAACTCCCCATTTTTGGTTGATATATACACATCCACTATTCCCCATTACACCAATCAGACCTAGTTTTGAAAAAAAAATAAAAATCAATATTTCTAGCAGTTTAAACAAAAAAGAAAACAACTTTAAAGCCCAATATTTTTTATTCAGTTATCCTTGTATAACTAAGGTTTACTAAAACGTTATTTATTAATGTGATTTAAGCCCATTATTCTGCACTGTTAAACCATTACAGGAACTTCACATTAAAGAATTTAGTATTGCCACCACTCACTACTAGTTTGTGAAACAAAGCAAAACCTGTGTAAAAAAACCCTGTAATTTTGAAGTAAAAGTTTAAGAGAAGCTTGTTAGTTCTATTAAGAAATATTGTGTAGTATTCTTGGAAAACAGTGGGCCCTTTAAATTATCTTCACTACATAGCAACCAACTAGCTATTATTCAATTACAGTACTAAACCCTTTCTCTCCAAAAACTTTAAACTTACAGAGATCAAAAGAACTATGCTCCCACCTGGTTTCATATTATGCCTGGAAACAGTTACTTTGAGGAAAAGTAAAATCTACTTCCTTCTAAAGAGTAATCTGGGAGAAGAGAAACACAATTTTATTCTCAGCATTTTTTGGTTGTATGATTTCAACAGATTTTCTATTCCAATCTAAAAGAGACAGTTTATAATAAACCACTATTTTAACCCAAAATCAAACCATTATATAGACCAGAAAACAGAGATCATTCAAAATGTCTCCTTAGGGGGGAAAATAAAAAGAGAAACATAAGCAGAAATTTTAAAAGTATATTAAACGTTTAAATTAAAAATAAATTAAAATGTAGAGTTATCTATATTCTAGGTAGTCTCTCAAATTGAAGCACAAAGATAATAGAAAGTGAAAATTCCATGTGTTCCTCTATTTAGGCAGCAAATGCTCGTGACTAAAGGTGAGCTGACAACTGGATTGGCTAGCTACTGTTTTCAAAGATTCCTTGATGAGGCACCAATGGGGGGAGGGGGGCATTTTTTAATAAAAGCTGGATTGACTAATAAGGGTCACACTATTAATAAACTAAAATCTAAATTTTTGAGTTCTTATATTAAAAAGGTGGAAGAGGAAAGGTAAAAAAATCAAATTTGGTTGGGACTCAACCACATTTTCATGATGACATGGTAGCAGTGAGTAGAAGGGATTCAGCAAAGATGAAGGAAAACAGTCTGACTCAAGTAGAAAGCACTCAGAAAAAAGTTATTCTTTGATTACTGTACTGGCTGCCTCTAAAGAGGCCAACGTTGAAGCAGGAGGGGCAACTCCATTTTCACTTCTAAGGTTGAATTCCTATTAATTGTATAGAAAAATCATCATTGTTACTTGCTTTACAAACTGCTGCGATGTGACAAAATGCCCTTACATTTATTCCTCAGTTTAGTACGGTATGTAATCATGCTATTGTGTACATTACACAAAAATCTGTTGGGTTTATAAGGAACAATAAAAAAAATGTATTTAATGTATACTGACAGTATTTAATGTATACTGACATGTAATGTATTTAATGAATACTGACATTTAACATAAACGGATCATTATAAGTAGTTATTTCAGTAACATATTCTTATATATTCCGAAATGCCCACCACCTCACTGAAATTTATCATTGAACAGGGCATAAAATAAAAACATTAGGTACAATTATCCTTTAAAATAAATAGCAAAATGGGACAAATGGCAACATCTAGAATAGTGTGGTCTTTTGCCAAACATCTTTGCTTCTCAAAAAAGAAACCAAAAGATTTCTCTATTTTAATTGTAATACAAAAGAAAACAGGAAGAATTCAAAGAAAGAAACCAGAGAAATACATTCAGTGCACTGTGAACAAAAAGCAAATTCCTCAACGAAAGATTAAGAAATAGTTTTGATTCAGAATTACACAATTAAGCAAAAATTTGTATAATAAAACAAGGGGAAATCATCACATGGTAACAATTCTGTCTCAAACTAGAAAATAAATGATGAAAAGGGTAACAGATAGTAAGAATAAAGTAGAACTTCCACATTTGTAACCACTAAATACCTTTCCTGTTTGAGATTATCCAAAACAAATTTCAAAAATAAAACCTCATCAGTGGAGAAGAAGGTATCTTTGTGTGTGCTAAACTAAAATTGAGCACTTAAAGCTATTAAAGTAACATCTTCTGAGTGACTTCTCAAAACTGTACTGTCTACAATAGAACAGGACATGGGTTTAGAGCAAAAGAAATCCATGTTAGAGGGTGTCATTATGCCTGTCCTGTGTGTTGCTAAAACTTGAACCTTAATTCTAAGGCTTAGTCACATGCAACTGTAAAATAATGAGAAGTTAAAATATGCACCAAAACACTTCACCTCAACAACCTCTGACAACTTGGAAAGTATTTTCATCTTTTTATTTAAAAAACGTTAAAATTTTGAGCTTTAGATATTCAAGAACTTCACCAAAAATTCCTGTAAGTCTTAGTGTCATTTTAACACTAGTCATTTTCATTGAGTGAACTAAATAATATTCTACATATCTTAACTATTTTACTGTGTTTCTTTAGCAGCATTTTGCAATTCTGAAGTTAGGATGACATCTGTCTTTACATACTTTAGAACTACATCCATAATGAAGCTTTTGCATGGAGATAGTTTTCCATGTCAAGGACAAGGAACACAGGTAACTTTTTCTTGGGTAATACCCAACTAACGAAAGGCAAAATTTATACTCATTTTCTTATCCAGAAAGAAACCAATGCAATGCAGCAAAAGAGATGTACCTTAAATTTTTAAGATACAGATTTTAATGACACACACAAAGACGCACATGTACACTTATGAATTGAATGTTTTTGGTCTCTATTGATCCATAGTGTCCTTTCAATTTTAAATTCTCCAAAGACCCACAATTAAAAAGGCAAAAAAGAACAAAGTGTTTCGCCCAGATGGGCGTGGCTCAGCAGTTGAGCCTTGACCTAGGATTCAGGCGACTGGGGTTCGATTCCCGGTCAGGGCACATGCCCAGGTTGTGGGCTTGATCAATGACTCTCTCATCATTGATGTTTCTATCTCTCTCTTCCTCTCCCTTCCTCTCTCTGAAATCAATATTTTTTTTTTTTTAAAAAAAGAACAAAGTGTTTTAAAAACACACCTACAATTATCTGCTCATGTTCAACACTGATTACTAAGTAGTCATCAAAAATATTTCCATTTAGTGAAATAAAGACACAACAAATTTTAGAGAAATAATCTATTTTGTTAAGCTACACTGCTGAAAATACAGGTATATACTAGTTTGGGGTAATGTCCAAGTTATAAAACAAGTAAAAATGATACTCCATGTTATACAGAACAAACTACAATGACAAAAACTTTAATGAATTGTATAATCTGGGCTAAAGCCCAATGTGCATACATTTTTTAAAATAAATAAGTTTCCATATATGTCATGGTAATAACTACAATTTTTTTTAAAGAATGGTTAAAGTAGTGGTTGTTATAAAAAATTTTAGTTACTTGCCTTGTAGTACCAATCCTGAAACTTTTTACAGCAGTCCTCACTACAAAAATCTCTCACAACACCATCCAATTCTTTAGTTGCTCCCTTCTTACACAGTTGAGAGCAATAGTTGCAAGTAACACATCTCAATCCTAAACGTCTTGCAAAATCCTGTTTGTACAATAGTTTGCAGCCTGAAAAATAAGAGGTTTTAATATTAAAACCAAAAAAAATACACATTAAAAGCTACTTTTGAGGGTGAGAAAGAGCTTATGGCAAATAAGTCATTAGCTTTGGAAATTGTCTATAAATTCACATATAAAGTCCTTTTTTCTCTCCAGATCAAAATGATGAAATCTCCAGTGATCAACACCAACCTGTAAAAATTGGAACAAGACATGGACTATTATACTGAATACCATGTGGGTTCAAATAATTAATGTTCTAAGACACTCAAATCTAGTAATGTCTCAGAAATGTTTTATTGGCTCTATTTAAATATAACCTTAAGTATCATAAACGCCCCACAAACTGGCATTTTAGTAAATGAAATAGTGTAGACTGTTGAGAGTAAAAGATGAGAATTACATTAACATTTTTACTCAAAAAGCAAACTTAAGGATATAATTCAGTTAAGTGGGCATTTTAGCCAAATTTCCTAGCCTTAAAACTGCTTTATTGGCTTGTAAAGAGAAAACTTTTTTTTATTCTATTCCTCAGTAAAATATTTTTTACCTACTATGTAAATGCATTCTTATTTACATGTCAATCTTATTTATTCCCTATAATATCTCTATGAGGATTAAATAATCTTACTTTACTCATGCTGTACCACATAATGACCTTCCACTTCTTATCTACCGAAATCCTTCCTATCCTTTAACAAGGAGCTCAAATTACACCTCCTCCACAAATTCTGCCCTCATCAACCCAGCTATAAATGATCTTTCAAAACTGAACTTGAATTGCAAATGTTTTATATAAAATGTATTTGGTAAATAAGTATTCTTATATAATTTATTTGGCAATTAATCTAAGAATTCTGTTACTTTGAACTACATTTACAAATATTTCTAATATTTTACCTTTATTAGCTTTATTTTTCTAACACAAGATTTTGATATTAACACCAGGTGGTATATGTTTTATTATTTCTGACAGGTTCCAGCAGAGAATTAGTTGCAGTTAGAGAAAGTACAAAATATATTATTAAACAGGAAAGAGACACTAATCCTTTTTTCAAGCTTTTATTGCTCATCTAAATTGAAAATTATGTTCTTAAACATCAATTATCTATTTGCTGCTGCTTATCTGTTCATTTTAGTAAAACCCACGTAATCCCAATGGCACAAGATCACTGGTATGTATGTTAGCCATCAACACCAATACATTCAGATTTAGAAATCACTAAGAATGTCACTGTACAAAACTTCAGGTGTAAAAAGAGTTAAATTAATTCAGACTTCATCTTTTCACTGAGACACTGTCACTATAGCTATGATCTTAACAGTAAACATAGTACCCTTTCATTCCAGGTGAACTGTATCAATTAAACCTATAAAACTGGAATGCTTTGTTTTATAAGCAGTACTTACATATACAAATGTCTATGTAAAATGAATAATATTGAAAGAACTTATAATCTTTTGGTATTGCTGTCATTCCCTACTGCTGGAATTTAGGAGTTTCCAACCTTTTTATTTATTTATTTTTTAAACAGTACAGAGGTCTCTTATCATGCCCTGAGTTCACAAGGAGTTCCAGCAGTTCAGGCTCCTTTTCAATTGTTTCTCACAAATTGTGCTTCTCTGGGTAAGGCACACTGTCGCTTCAGCTGAATCCAGGTACCTTTCTCTCTGGCTTTCTTCTTTTTCTAATCATTTTCCTTCACACATTTCAGGAAGCTATCTCAGCTCTTACAGAGTGCTTAATATCTTCAATATGTACATTAATTCTCTTGGCAAGAATCTTGCCCTTAACTTGCTTGTTTACAACAATGCCCACCACATGCTGGGTGACATTATAGACTCTTCTAGTTTTGCCATGGTATCGTATGTCGGGCATTCCTTTTTGAACAGTGTCTGTTGCCTTGACATCTACAGTATCACCTTTCTTGTTAGTTCCCATGTATGTGGCCAAAGGAACAACTCCATGTTTCCTCAAAGGCCTAGAGAACATATAGCAGGTGCCTCTCCTCTTTCCCTGTGTGTTAGTCATTTTTGTGAATTACTGGAAGATGGCAGTTCCAGCTGAAAAGAAGCTCCAACCTTTTCCTTGCCCCTAACTAGCAATACAGATCTGCAGAAAAGTGGATCCAAAAAAAAACAAAAACACCTAATTGGAAAATAATAGATGAGGATAGCAGATAGGAAAGCTAGGAGTTCAGTGTTTGGGGACAAAGAAAGAATAGAAAGTGAAAGCCAACTTCAAAGCAAGAATGTGGCATTTGGGGAAAAGTAATAACCACAAGAGCCCAAAACCCATAGTGACAATCCTAGTTCCTATCTCTGGAGAATTGGAATGAGGACTAGAGAACATTTCCATAATCTGCTGCCCAGCTCCAAAGCAGAAGGGTGAGAGGAAAGAGAATTCCGAAATGCACTATTAACAAATAGTATTTCTCTGGCCTCCCAAATTGAAAACCTGAGTATTTCCCCATTATAGGAATGCCACAGGTAGTTTTCTTTCAGGTATATTGAAAACCTCTATAGGCTAGGCAGTATGCTGGACAGAAAAATGGATACAATAGAAAAGAATTCTAGTCCACTTGGAAAGTCAACTTTCAGGTCATAAGTCACATGTTTAGAAATGACATGGTATGATAGTGATTTTATTTCATTATAAAAACTTCCCTGAGCCCGGCCGGTGTGGCTCAGTGGTTGAGCATCAACGCAGGAACCAAGAGGTCACAATTCGATTCCCGGTCAGGGCACATGGCCGGATTGCGGGCTTGATCCCCAGTAAGGGGCATGCAGGAGGCAGCCGATCCATGATGTTTCTCTCTCATCGATGTTTCTATCCCTCTCCCTTCCTCTCTCTCTAAAAAATCAATGAGAGCATATTATTTTTAAAAGAAACTTCCCTGAAATGAAAAACAGGTTACCAAATTTTTAACAAAACAAGTCAAGAGAAAAGCAAACTCAATTTTTTTATGTTCAGCTACACTAAAATTGTATAGCACCTCTAGATATATGTAGTTATATAGTCTAGAAGTATTTTGGCAAAAGAATAAATATTAAATATTAATAAGTTATCAACAACACTATATATACACTTGCCTTCACTACAGAAGGGTCTCTTAACGCCAGAGAAATTTACTGTTTCATGAAGAGTCTTCTCCTCTTGACAGTACTCGCAATATGTAACTATGCAATGCAGCTTCTTATAGTCGTCTGAGCAGGTTCTGCTGCAGAATTGATGCACTTTATTCTAAATGCACAATGGGAACCTTAGTAAGCAGAGAACAACCATCTCGAGAACAAGTTTAAGAAATAAACAAGCCATGTTTACAGAAACTAAGTTAAGTCATTTATCTACTTAATGCTATCTTCCTTGGGAATACATTTCTGATAGACCACAGATACATAGTTTAACTGATTGCCTGCTATATTTAGACATAGCTCCACAAAATTCAATACCTTTAACTAACCAAAAATTATAGTGAAAGAATACAAGCATCACCAAAGCAATACAGCAGTCTGGTATTCCTAACAGAACTAGAGAAACAGGAAGAAAACAATGGAAGATATAACATGGGTAATCTACAAAAAGATGAAAATTATGACATTTTCACACACAAAAAAAATCCTTTGTTAATTATAGTCAAGTAGGCTCAATCCCATTCTCATCACAGCTTCACAGTAACAGACCTACTGTGGGTAAGATATTCAATTTGGAGCCATCACACAGTATGCTGCTAAGCTCAAGACTGAGTGGGCTCCCTCAAACAAAGCAAGGTTAGTAATTATTTAGTTATTTGTCCCGGCCTTGAATCCATAAGAGCCAATGATAAGTCTCAAATACGCAGTCAAACAGGAACAAGTTAAAACCTCCAGGGCAGCAGTGTTTCCCCTCTGTTATCCTTAAGGATACAGACTAGGTCTACACCACCTAACACTAGCAAAGATACCTGAAGACCCAGATAAGGAAAGTGAAAGAGCCTAGGAAGTAACTATAGTAGTAAGGCAATCATCAGTGGAAAGGTGAGCCATCTTGGACATGTAACTATAAAGGAAAAGCTACAAAGAAACTGCAACTGCAAGAAGCAAAAGGCCCTCTGAGTTCTCAGTCACCTAAGGGGCAGGCGCAGCTCTCATTCAGTTTGATAGTGTTTCCTAACTCCTTTGAATACCTGCCCTCCAAATAAATAAAAGCAACACAGCAACAAGACTGCAAAGGCAGGGTAGTGCTGACATGGAAAGAGTAGAAAGGACCTCATTTTCATCTAGTATTATCAAGACTCAGTTTATGCAGGACCTTCATCTCCTGTCTGATACTACTCTTATGTGCTTGCTCATGGGCTTATTTCCTCATTCCCCCACCATTCCTTTATCCTTTCTTATTGGGCCTTCAATAAGAAGGTAAATGGTAAATGACTACCAAATTCTATCTTCCTGCTAGGATCTAAAGAGGGTTTAGTCACTAAAAATCATCACTGAGTGCCATCAACAATCTCAAAGAATGATTGAGTAAAATGTTCTTAAGACTACACCAATCAAATTAACAAAATAGAAATTTTCCTAGGGACTAACGTGTTAAAATAATGACATTTCAGGTTTCCAAAGTACTTTAAAAATTTGTATTAGTTTGGTTCTGGGTATCACCTTCCACCTAAGACTTGCCAACAGCCACTAATAAGTTTTGGCTCAGGAGCTATCTGTTGTCAGTATTGCACCTTGCACACCATTTTATATACTGCATGCCCTCAAAAAAAGGTGAAAGAATGGCCAAAGATAAGCACTGCTCAAGAAAATAATGTTCAGCCAGTCACCTTGTCCATCCATCCACTATTATTGCCCCCTTATTAAAAGAAAAATTAATGATCAAAGTTTTTGCTAATGGCAAAAAGATATGGCAAAGTAAAATAATAAATTGGTGAAGGCAAGAGTGATAGAAAGGGAAAATAAATTTATATTAGGATTCTTTTATTAAAACTGTAAAATGACAACATGGTAAATAACTACCAAATTCTACTTTACAGGTAGCAGGCAATACAAGATATTAGAGCCCACAGAAAATATTTATTAGGACAGATGAGGGGGGAGGAGAAGAGATAGGGAAGAGATAGGGGAAATACTGCACAGATGTTCAAGGTACATAGCTAAATGAACTGACACTTCACACACTATTATGAACATAACATATAGTGAATATAACGTCAAAAATTTTTTTATTTACATTGAAAAAAACAGATCTTTTGTTGGTGCCACTGCCACATAAATAAATAATTCAAATATGATGATGCATCGTATTTAATGACAGGATCTTTTCTTTCTTAATGGTACACAAAATCTGAAAAACTGATCCTATCTACTAAGAAACAGATTCTCAGATGGAAATGCCATATTTATTTTACTAGACTTTCTTTAGCACTAGATAATATACATAACAAAAGATGACTTGCCTCCCATTCCAGGATTTCTGGCTTTGAACAAAAGGAATTTTTGCAATAATTGCATTTCAACTGAATATCACTTGGAGCTACAAACTGGCCATTTGGAGATGACTGCATACTTAGAGCCTTAAACAAAACAAAGAACAAAATATACTGAGTCTGATGTGAATTTTGTAAATTTTATTTATGACAACTGTCAAATATCGACTATGTGAAGAAAATAGTATGCATTTTGCTTAAGTATTTCAACACATAAAATTACACTTCTGAATTTTGTCCTTAAGAGGCACACTGGTGCCCTGGCCAGTTTGGCTCGGTGGTTAGACAGTCAGCCTGCAGAATAAAGGGTCCCAGGTTAGATTCCGGCCAAGGGCATGTAACTTGGTTGCAGGCTCCATCCCTGTCCAGGCAGGGGTACAGGGAGGGGAGGCAACAAATCGATTTCTCTCTCTCTCTCCCTCACCCCCACTCCCCGACCCTGTCCCACGCTCTCTGAAAAGCAATGGAAAAAAATATCCTCGGGTGAGGATTAAAAAAAAAGTATACTAGCATTCTAAGTACATTTTATGAAATCAAAATTCATTTTTTATCACACAATTACTAATTTTAAAAATATATGAAAGAAGAATCATACTAATCATGATTTTTCTCTTTAAGAAAATGTAAGCAAATAATAGTGAGGTGGTTTAACCAAGTTCTGAACTAGTAAATATATATTTACGCCTAGGCCCTGGCCGGGTAGCTCAGTTGGTTAGAGCATTGTCTGATACACCAGGGTCGCAGGTTTGATCCCCAGTCAGGGCACATACAGGAATCAACCCAATGAATGCATGAATGAGTGGAACAACAAAATCGATGTTTCTCTCTCTTCCCCCCCAACACTCCTTTCCTCTCTCTCTAAAATCAATAAATAAAATCTTTTTTTTTTTAAATTTAAAACCTAGCCCCCACTAACAGCTGACTCATGGATGACCTGTCCCACTTGCACTGTTGCCATCTTTGTCATCCCAAGTCTACCAATGAAAACAGCTTATGCTACCTTTTTTTTTTTAAGAAAGGGAAGGGGCAGGGGGGAGAAGCAACGATCCGCTGCCTCCATCACGGCCCTGCCGGGGATACTGCAACACTTTATTAGAAAACATCTAGCCCAGCCGGGTGTGGCTCAGCGGCTGAGCATCGACCTGGGATCCAGGCGATCAGGGTTCGATTCCCGGCCAGGGCACATGCCTGGATTGCGGGCTCTATCAATGACTCTCTCATCACTGATGCTTCACTCTCTCTCTCTTACTCTCCTTTCCTTTCTCTGAAATCAATAAAGATATATTAAAAAAAAACAAACAAACATCTGGTATGTCCCCCAACCAGGAATCGAACCAGTGACCTCTCGGTGCATGGACGATGAGCTCAACCAACTGCAGGTCACACCGGCCAAGGTCAGCCTATGCTACTATTTAAAGTGGATCGTTTCTTATACAAAGTTAGGAAAAAAAGATTTATAGACTGGTATTGATACAAGGAATTTATTTTGATTTTATTACAATTAAAGTTGAAACCACTTACAGCACAGAAAAAGATATAAGGATACATGGGCTTTAAAAGTTTTAAACTAATCTGAGTGTGTGTGTACGCTGATATTTAATTTTCATTCTTGAATCCATATTACATATAATCTTCTGAATGCAAGAAATAGTTAATATTTTTCAATGTGGCAGTGGAGAGAAAACCTTTATCATTTTTAAAACTTCTGCATTGTTCACCACAATTAAAATTTGTGAAAAAATAAAACATGCAGATTTAAGGCAGTAACTATCAGGTGAATAAAATTTTTAAATAAAAACTACCATTATCCTTAATTGTTTTCAAGGAAATTCAAGTCCATTAAAATTAATTATTTTTTCAAAACTTTTTTTTAATATATTTTTTTCCTCATCTGAGGATATGTTTTTATTGATTTTAGATGGGGGGGGGGGGACGACACACACTGATCAGCTGCTTCCTGTACCCATCCTGATTGGGATCCAACCAGCAACCTAGGTATGTGCCCTGACCAGGAATACATTCTGTACCACCTTTTGGTATATGGGATGATGCTCAATCAAGTGATTCACTATTCACTGGTCAGGGCCATTTTTTCAAGCCTTTGAATGGAAAATCATCTAATGAAGACAAAGTTCAAAATCTATGGTTTGCTTTAAGATAAAGAAAAAGGGGAAAAAATGCTGTTTTTCTATCTGTCAACCTTGCATTACTTTTATAGAGAGTCACAAAGCGATGGGCTGCCTACAGGCTTATTTGCGTGCATCTCTCAGAAGTCATAGTCTAAACAACTCAGTGTTTCTTTAAAATATACAATGTACTGTTATACAAATGTTCTCATCAAATCATGGGCAATACAAGTTTCAATTAAAAGAAAAAAAAGTTAAAACATTTTCAATTAACATTTCAGTTTACCCAACATCAGAAAGAAATAGTTATCTGACAAGCAGCATGCAAAAGACACTGTCCTTTACTCATATAATTACACCTTATTCCTTAATGTCTACTTTATGATAAGCCAACAAGTGAGAAGCAGTATTTACCATTCTAAGGGTTTATCAATGGCCATAATCCCAGCTTCCAAAATGAAAGTTTACGCTTGAATATGGTTAATCACCTAAGCTCAGATGAGGATATAAGTACTAACAAAAATAACACTCACCAGGCTAAATTCAAAACCACCTCAACTTAAATGCTAATAACTGTTAACTACTGTAACATATGTAAGATACTGCACTTTCATTTTAAATAAATTAACAGAGCACAGTGCCTGCAACTCAGAACTGTTGAGCAAAATAAACTCATGCACACAGCTTTGTGCACTAATGAGAACCTTTGCATAATGCCCTCAAACTTTCAGGGCAGGTAGTAAACCTACTCCAACTTAACTAATGCTAAGTCCCCTCCTAAAATATTCTTCTTAGTGGTCAATGGGCTTCGGTTTGAACACTTCTAGTAATACTATCTTCTGAGACTATCCATATGCCAACTTTGCAACTTACCAAAATAAAATGTTCTTTGCATTTACCAAAATGAAAAATGTCTCCCTGAAATTGATTTTGTATTAAAATCCAATGTCCTTGTTAACTGGCATTTTTCTACTATATGAAGAACACATTTATGCTTATTACTTCCAGGATAAATATACCTACCTACATCCTTCATAAAAAAGAATTCCCCAGTAAGTCACATGATGTTATTCAAACCATCTACTAAGAAAATACTACACATCAGACATTGAGCTCAATTGTGTTTTTTTTCCTTGAAAGTCTATGTCATAAATACAATTAAAAAATCAATTAGGCCCTGGCTTGTGTGGCCCAGTGATTAAAGCGTCAATCCCAGGCCCTGATCAGGCCCCCCGGGGTGCATTCAGGAGGCAACCAATCAACGTTTCTCGCACATTAATGTCTCCCCGCTCCCCTCCCCTTTTCACCTCCCTCCCTTCCACCCTATCTAAAACTCAATGGAAAAAATATCCTCGGGTGAGGATTAACAAACAAAAAAAGTCAATTAGATCACCTGTGCTACTAGAGAGTTGGGGGAGGCCATGCCTACTGTGACTCTAGAATCTCCATCTACCAATGTGACCCTCAACAAACTAAAAAAATTAGCACATTAAGTACATACAAGGCATATTACACTGTTTATTTCCTATGTCTATCTTATTGGGGTTGGGGTTATGCAAAATAAATAACAAACCTGAAATTTAGCCACACAACTGGAATTGCAAAAGTTATACAGTTTTCCATCAGGCATTGTGGCTTGATATTGAGGTAAAGAGTTTCGCTTACAAAAATGGCAAATAATTCCCAAACCTAGGAGAGAAAAGGTTCATATCTTATTTCTTTAGAAAATAATAAAAGTTTTTTAAAAAATCTTAACCTCAGAATAGCTGTGGTTTTGTTTTGGTTTTTTTCAGAATAGCTTCTTATTAGAACCATCTGTAAACTATCCTTTAATTTCCAACATTAATTACACCTTAAAAAATACTGCCATAAAAGAGTCCATTATGTCTCTAAAACATACACACGGACACATGAAACAATCTCAATTTAGATAATGTTTGGATGAAAAAACAGTTTTAGCTAAGAACATAGACATGGACAGAACAGAACTTCAATGACTTAAAAATTAAAAGATATGGAATGATCAAAACATTAAGAAATTTTTCAGTAATGCAGTTTAGTGTGAAAATAAAGTTTATGTAGTAAGAACAAGCATAAGAATAAAGGTAAAGGAGAAAAAGTAATTAGAAAATTAGTCATGTTATTAAAGTTTTTTAACTTCCCAAATCCCTGAAACTTACTTTGTGATTTTGCATATTTTGTCTTGTGACTGTTCATGCAAGCAGTGGAACAGTATGGCTCCATATATCCATTAGGACCTATACACTGAGTCATATCAAAAAACCTGCACTGTGTTCGGCAACCAGTACAAGTGGTCAGTTTTCCATATTTCTAAAATTTGAAACATAAAAACATAATTAAGAAAAACCACAATTTAACTAAAAAAATTATTGTATTTTTCATTACACCTTCCCTCTGCAAAACAATTCTATGAATCTCTAATCAGGGTTAGTGGGTCAGAAGACTTCATCTGGATGCAAACTGTTAAGTGCAATGCGGCTAAATCAGATTCAAACAAAAGTAATGATCTCAGCTAACTCTCCTTCAAAATTAGTGTTTTCTCTATTAATTTAACAGAATCCCTACATATAGGTAAATAACTACTGAAAATCAAAGGCACAGTGTTTCTTGTTTACAATAATGACACACTTCTTTGTCATTTGACAAAAGAAATTAAATGGACTTAAAAATGTAAGCCTGAATAATCAAATAAATACAGTCCTTCAGAAAAATAATTGGAAGATGTTAAATATTTTATTGAGCTGCTGCTGTCCAAGCACTTTTGGAACATTTCTTAAAACTGAATTACCACCTATCTACTACATTTACAACCTTATTCAACCACAATAAAATTTAAAAATTTTCAATTTTTTAAATTAAAAAAATCTCATTCAAAATTATTTTTGGCACCTGGCCAGTGTGGCTCAGCGGTTGAACATCCACCTATGATTCAGGAGATTTCAGTTCGATTCCCGGTCAGGGCATGTCCCCCGGTTTCGGGCTAGATCCCCAGCAGGGGGTGGGCAGGAGGCAGCCAATCAATGATTCTTATCATTGATGTTTCTCTCTCCCTCTCCCTTCCTCTCTCTGAAATCAATTTAAAAAAAATTTTTTTAATGATTTTTGGCTATTAACTAAAGTTAATAATTAGTCAATAGATAATAATGAAGTCAATCCTTCTGCCAAGGGTAAGTATTTGCCAACACTGATGTAATTCAGAGAAATGAGATAGAATACATGAAGGTAAGACACAGGAAGTACACTTTGAAAACTGCTAGACAAAAGCAGTAACACTGAAATATAGTCTTAAAAAAATAGAATTTGGATGAACTGGTGTGTATGTATTAAAACATTTACTTGATAGTCAAAATTAAATATCAAACATGAGGGAAAAAAGCCTTTTAGAGCAACTTTTATCTGATCTCTTCTGAGCAGTTACAGAACTGTCACAATCAGTTAAATATCATATATCATGTTGCAAAATAACTCTATCTGCCTTTCCACCTGATGTAGAGATTATCTCACTCATCTGCATACTCAGCATCATCTAGTACAATAGGATGATATAAGAAAGCTTCAAAATGTTAAACATATGGATAAATAGCAAATGTCAGGGCCTTGGCCGGGTGGTTCAGTTGGCTGGAGCATTGACTGTACACCAAAAAGGGTTGCGGGGTTTAGTTCCCAATCATGGCATGTGCCTAGGTTGCAGGTTTGATCTCCAGTCGGGGTGCAGACAGGAGGCAACCAATCCATATTTCTCACATTGATGTTTCTCTCTCCCTCTTTCTCTCTCTCCCTTCTTCTCTCTAAAATCAATGAAAAAAGATATCATCGGGTGAAGATAAAAAAAAAAAAAAAAAAAAAAAGATGTCAGGGAACATGACAATCAGGCCAAAAATAACATAAAATGGGTATTGCATGAATAAATTTCACAATCATCAAAGAATTCTAGAAAATGAAGTAATAATTTGAGATAAAAACAATAACCAAAAACAAGTAACTAACATCAACATCAAAAAAAGGGGAAAAAAAGACTTCCTCAGCACACAACAAAAAGAACATGAGATATGAGAAAACAGAGCTCTTGATGTGCCAGAAAGGTATGTTATATTCATTCTGGTACCATAAAATATAATCCAGGCTGCCTATTTCCCATTTACTCAAATACTGCTTAAAGGAAGCCAAAAGTTTTACTTTTCAAAGTGGCAATCAACTCATTCTTCAATTTCTGATATGCTCCAGATAGAAATACTTATCAATAACAAAAGAAGGGTAATAAGAAAGAAATAAAAATAGCTGTAAACCTATCAAATTTAATTATGGCTCTCCCAGTTTTTGAAATGGCAACATGTTTTCTATATAATAATTTAAATTCTTATATGGGGTGGGGGGGAGGATCAAAGAGAACAAATCAACAAAAAAAACGAAAGATAAAGGAATGTTTAAAATCTGTTACCACAGTACAAATTAGGATAATTCCCAATAGATGTGTGCATAAGACTTCCATGTAGCAGCAGACTATAAGGAATTCCTTTACCAATAATCCAATAAATGAAATCCAATCACCTAATCTAATCTTGGATTCGACTTTCTTACTTATTAGAAACATCCTTTAATTTGACAATGATTTTGTTGGTAGAATGGTTAAGTAATTAGTAAGATTTAAGAAGTAACAAAATAAAAAGTAGACCAGTTGAACTGGGTTAAGTAAACAAGAAGCTAAGCAACTGGTCCACATTGACAAATACTCTTATCTGAAAAGAATGAGAAGGTACTATCAGAAAGATAGAATCATCAATATTGAAAATATTTCAACAGCTACTTCCATAGCTACCACTTCCAAAACAGAAGGACCCATTTAATGGAAGAACATTAGCAAAAAAAGAAATAAACATTCGTGCCATGTTTTCTCTTCTTGATATGTAAAAAAAAATAAAATCAAAATAATCATATATAAATATCATCTATCCTCTAAATACGCACTCTAATTTAAAGGAATGAAATTAAATAGAACAAATTAACAATTAATACATTCCTCATTTTAGGCCTGGGGGAAAAGAAACCTACTTAATACAAATTCAGAGAAAAAGAATGAGGTAGAACCGATTGAAACAAGATACTGATAAGGTAAAAGGTAAATATAATGGGAGTTTATAGCAAATTGGCTCATTTTCAGTCTACTTGATGAAAAAAGGTGTCTTACATTTTAATTTTAACCAGTTCCATATGAATATCAAAATTAACCATCACATGATTTAAAAACTTCCTCTAATTTTTCCTTTTACATGTAAGTAATACGTTTCATTCAGAACATTTTGAGCAAGCAAGTGGACAACATGGGTAGGTGCTCAAGAGATAAAGGTTTCATGTACTTGTTGCTGCAAATCTAATCTAGCAAATGGGCACTAAAATATACCCAGCACAGAACCTACTTCCTAACCTCATTCAACTACAACTTAACTTGGGTCCATAGTGTTACATGGAAAAAAAATCTATTATCTTTACATTCAATAACACCTACCTGACACGTGGCATCCTTTTTCATTCTAATGAGAGGCAACAAACCACATTAGTTTTGGCAGAACCTATGACTTCATCAAAAATAAAATCCCCAGCTTTTTCTATCATACTGGGAGATACCTCAGTATATCATGTTCAACATTACTTCAAAAAACACTGTAGTTATTAACCATACCATTTTATTACTTAGTGCATTAATAAACCATATGTCACATTTGAAAATATTTAGAAATATTTGGATAACTATTTTGATTAACAGATTCTACTTGTGACCATATTTTATTTAATGCATTGAATAACAGTCTGAGAATTGATTTATCCATATTATTAAAGGAGTCAAAAAGCACAAAAATAGTGAAGAACCCTGATTAGAGAAGTGGTGATAAAACTTCGACGTGACATGATACTGCACAAATTTTTACACTAAGTGAAGACTAAAAGATAAATTCAAGTACAATTTGTATTTCATTTATTCAATAAAACCCTAATAGTATCTCTTTATGTTGAAGATGTTTACACAGAGGGAAAAAGCATGTAAAATATTGATGAACCATTCTGTTTTCCTTTTCTTCATTAATGTATAGCTTACAATTTTTTTTCAACACACATATACTACTTGTAATTGTTTAAGTTTTTCTAATTGACAATGGATGCTAAAAATAGTGGGTAAAAAGTCTACTGAGCAAGAGAATATTAATAGAGTATAACATATACACCCAAAAAACTTAATAAATACAGAGGGGAAAAATAGCAATGGTACCTTGGATAAATTTGACTGAAACCTCCTTAACCAAGCAAACCAAGTCAACATATAGACATCATGTGCATCCTGGTATGATACAATAAAATGGATACAATATCACTTATGAGGTAATTGATGCCAAAAAACGCATGGCCTCAATATATTCCTGAGAAAAGATCAGACAAATCCAAATTGAAGGGCACTCCACAAAATGTCATGACCTTGAAAATGTCAAGGTCATGAAAGATAAGAAAGGCTGGGGAACTGTTTCAGATTAAAGCTTCCATCCACTGCCACAATGGAGTAACAGAGACTAGATGTAACTTCCCACCTTTAACAATCAGGAAACTAGACAGAAGATATGAAACAATGGCTTTTAAACACTGCACAAAACACAATATAATTTGTTATTTAGAAATAAAAACCCAAGCTGTAGAAACAAACGTAGAAGTGACAGAGATGCAAACAGTATACAAAGATACTAAAATAGCTATTATAAATATGCTAATATGGTTGAGAAAACAGTAGAGAAAAACATGAACATAATGAGGAAAGGAATAGAAGATACAAAAAAGACCCAGTTGGAACTCCAAGAAATGACAAACACAAGTACTGAGATGAAAAATATACCGCACTCTATGTGATCAAGTTTATTTGATTAAAGATTAGTAAAATCAAAGATACAATAATAAAACTCTCCAAAATGGAGAAAAAAGGAAAAAAAAGACTTAAAAAATAAATAAATAATAGAGCCACAATAGCTAGACAATAGCTAGAAGTCTAATATATCTGGAATTGGGGTCTCAAAAGAATAGAGAAAAAAAGACAAAACATTTTTTATGAAATAACAGCCTATAATCCTGGAATACACGGATCCCAGACAAATAACATTTTTTTTCCATTTACTATAAGGGACATTAATAGACAAAAATTAAATAAGGTCTATAGATTAATCAGATAGCAATATTGTATCAAAATTAATTCCTTACTTTGATCACTATACTACAGTTATAATTACTTCTAATTGTATGAATTTATTATTCATATGCTAGTATTCAACAGGACTAATGGGAATATAGATTTCAAAAATATTTTGAAAAAAGGGGTTTTATCTATCTTTGAAGCAGGCACAAAAGAGAGGACTTCCTATAAATAAATGCCTACTGTGGACAAGGTACTATGCATTAAAAAACTATATCTGGGAGAGGTTCCAAGATGGCAGCGGATTGCGTGGAAACTACACTGCCAATACCAGGACCAAAGTAGAACTACAACTAAAATAAAGAAAAACTGTCCTGAATAAATAACTACAATTGAAGAACAGCTGGGGAGCACCTTCATAACAAAGGATGAAAAGTGGAGACCACATAGAGAATGGTAGGAAGTGTAGAGGTGAGAGAGGGTTGGCTGGATTCCCACAGACAGCAAATGAAATTCGAGAAGGATATCTCAGCTGTGGAGGGTTCCCACTGAGAAGTCAAGGGTCTAAAACCCAAGGTGGGCTTCCCAACCCAGAGCACCAGAATTGAGAAAGGTGCCTACATGACATCTGGCTGTGAAAAGCAGCAAGGTTTCTGTCTGCGAGAAAGAGACAGCTGGAAACACAGGCATCTTCTTAAAGGGCCAATGCAAAATCTTTTGTATTCAGCCATTCACCTTGGGCTCTGGTGAAGGGAGGGTAGAGTGAACTAGAGCGTCCCAGACAAAAAAGGCTAACGGAGATTATCACCACCAAACCAGCATTGAAAGAAATATTAAAGGGACTGCTGTAATAAGAAGTTGAAATAGAGAGGAGAAATGTAGGCACAAAGAAATAAAATAGCAACAGACAAGTATCTATCAATATTAACCTTAAAAATAAATGTATTAGCCCAGCCGGGCGTGGCTCAGTGGTTGAGCATCGACCTGGGATCCAGGCAATCAGGGTTTGATTCCCAGTCAGGGCACATGCCTGTGTTGTGGGCTCAATCAATGACTCTCTCATCATTGATGTTTCTATCTCTCTCTCTCCCTCTCCTTTCCTCTCTCTGAAATCAATAAAGATATATTTTAAAAATATATAAATAAGTAAATAAATAAATAAATAAATAAATAAATAAATAAATTATATGATCCAATCAAAACATAGGGTAGCTGAATGGATAAGAAAACAAGACCCAAATATATGCTGTTTACAAGAGAACCACCTCAGAACAAAAGACTCAGAGGCTGAAAAAAAAAAAAAAAAAGCATCTGGAGGACTTTAAAGGAGAGGTTGACAGCAATACAAACACAGTAGGGGACTTTAACACCCGACTGACTTTACTGAATAGATCTTTCAGACAAAAAAATCAACAAGGAAAACTGATTCTAGATGACACACTAGATCGGATGGGTTTAATAGACATTTTGTAACATTTTACCTCAAAGTTGCAGAATATGCATTCTCCCCAAGTACACATGCGACATTCTCAAAGATAGACCACATGTTAGGACAACAAACAACTTCTACAAGTTCAAAAAGACTGAAATCATATCAAGCATCTTCATGGACATTTACACCATGAAATACTATGCAGCTGTAAAAACGAAGGATCCCATACCCTTTGAGACAGCATGGTGGGACCTGGAGAGTATTATGCCAAGTGAAATAAGCCAGCCAGAGAAAGACAAGTATTACATAATCTTACTCATATGTAGACTCTAATGAGCAAAATAAACCAATGTACAAAATAGATCCAGAAACCTAGAAGCATGGAACAGACTGACGAATCTCAGAGGAAAGGCAGGGTTGGGTGAGTGGGTAGGGATAGATTAACCTAAAAACTTATATGCATATATGTATAACCTGTGGAGACAGACAATCGTGTGGTGAAGGCCTTGGGGGAGTGGTGCAGGGGGGAGGAAATCAAGGGGATAAAAGGGGGACATTTGTAATACTTTCAACAGTAAAGGTAAATAAAATTCTGTCTGACAATAGCAACATAAATATCTAAAAGCAAATGGTCACACAAAAAAATATATGTAAGATTTAGTGAAATAAGAAAATTTGTGTATGTCATAGAGGTTAAGTCAGAAAACAATCATCTGTTATATTTTAAGTGCATAAATTTTAATATACGGGCATATCTCACTTTATTGTGATTCACAGATACTGACATTTTTACAAATTGAAGACCCTCCACCAGCAAAAAGATCACTAAAGGCTCCGATAATGTTTAATACTTTTTAGCAATAACGAATTTTTTAATTAAGGTATTTACAGTTTCTTTTAGACAGAATGCTATTGCACACTTAATAGACTACAGCGTAGTATAAACATTACTTTTATATACTCTGGAAAACAAAAAGTTCTTGTGACATAGTTTACTTCAATATTCACTTCCTTGAGGTGGTCAGGAACTGATGCCTAATATATCCAAAGTGTGCCAGCACTCAGGATTCACAGGGTGTTCAGATACACCAAAACAACAGTAGCAGTACATGAAATTGTTGGGCTTTAACACCTGCTACATTCCTACTTACCTCAGGCTGCATCAAGAAAGAGTCTTGCATGTGATCTCGAACCTCCTTCAGGAAGCTTGGATGGCTACCTACCTAAAAAAAGATTTTCAAACACTTTATAAAAACATATAAAGTAAGGCTATTAGATTGAAAAATAAATAAGCTGTAAAAGTTGATTCTTAATTACCCATTCTGTGACTTACAAACTCATTCCAACTTTTAAAAATGCCTACCTATTGTAGCCCCAGTGCCACTGCCCAACTTATACAAGAATTATTAAACAATTTTAATTATCCTATTGAAAAAAATCACTTAATTTTAACCAATAATATAATAATGGTGAAAGGAATTAAAAAGTCTTAAATTTGACCCAATATATATAAGTAGACCTTGGAAAACACCACTTATTTCTCGTACATGACAAGATCTCATTAAAGTCTATTAATACTTATATCTCAACGTATTCTAAATTAAGTGATTTGGAGGTTACACAATTGTAAGTTTCATCATCTGCAAATAGGTTGTTTTGGGAACTCATTTTAAAGCACATGACAGCTTCCAGCACATTAGAATTTACATCCTTAGTCTTTGCAGAAAGCATCCTGCTTTCCATGAAAGTCAAGATACTCTGCAAGAAAATGAAAATAACTGAAAAGTGTTAAGCATTTTATACTCTCCAGTGCCAGAACCTAGATTATTTACCTGTATCAGTATATTCCAAAAACTAATTGAGCAATGGGGACATAGATAGCAGCAGCCAAGTTCAATGTTATAGACAAGGGTCAAAGAGGGAGGGGAGGGCAGGGACAAGAAAAGATCACTATACAATTTTACTTTCCAAGCTACAGGAAAAGAACACATTCACTAGTGTCTTGGGTAGTAGTCTCCAAATGTCTGACTGAGCTTCTTTTTCAGTAACAACATACGCATGGATTCCCATATATTTACTTATAAATTATTAATATATAGTATGGGGATTATAAAACATATGAAAATAATATTTTAAAAATGAAAGAAAAAAAATAATTTTAATTTTATTTAATGAAAGAATGAAGAATTTTATTTTTTGTTAATCCTCACATGAGGGTATTTTCTCCTTTATTTTTTTAGAGAGAGTGGAAGGGAGGGACAGAGGAGGCAGAGAGAGAGAAACATGGATGTGAGAGATACACATCCATGTTTGATTGGTTGCCTCCCGTAGACACCCGGATCATGGATGGGGAGGCAAACCCACAACAGAGGTATGTGCCCTTGACCAGAATCAAACCCATGAACCTTGGATCCGCAGGCCGACATTCCAACCACTGAGCCACACCGGAGTGGGCAAGAATGAAGAATACTTTTCATGTCTACTAGAGTAGAATCATTTGGTGTCACTGGAGGCTCTGTGTGGAGGAGCAATGAGATAATCCTAACTCCTCCCAGTTGGGGTGGAATCAGCCAAAGCCCAGAGAGAAAAGGAACTCCTATACCCACCCAGCATAACAAGAACCTGCTCCCCCTCCGTGAGTGTCAACAGAGGTCAAGTGGAGAGCCTGGATTTCTATCTCCACTCGGCAATAATAAGGTGGCACATTCCTCCCCCTGCCAGAGCACTGTCAAATAAATAAAGGTAAAGCAGAGGTTTAAATACGATCCACAGTATCATAACATAACATCCCAAATGTCTAGGCTGCAATTTTTTAAAAATCATTTATCCTACCAAAACCCAGGAAAAAAACAACGTAAATGGAAAGATACAATCAATAGATGCTAACATTGAAAGTACAGCAATGTTAGAATGACGTCACAAACAAGCAGCCAGGATAAAAGAACAAAAGCCACTTAACAATGAATACAAATTCTTATTTAAAAAAAGACAGAAGAAGAACCAAATGAAAATCTAGAACTGAAAAAAACTTGTAATAGAAATTAAAAAAAAAAAAAATCAAATCAGGCCCTGGCTGGTGTGGCTCAGTTGGTTGAGCATCATCCCATGTACTGAGCAGTTACTGGTTTGATTCGCAATGAGGCCACATGGCTGCGTTGCAGGTTCGATCCCCAATAGAAGGCATGCAGGAGGCAGCCAATTAGTTTCCCTCGCGCACGCGCGCTCGCTCGCTCTCTCTCTCTCTCTCCCTTCTCCCTCTCTAAAATCAATACAACTTTTTTAAAAAAATATATCTTTATTAATTTCAGAGAGAGGAAGGGAGATGGAAAGAGAAACATCAATGATGAGTCATTGATCGGCTGCCTCCTGCATGCCCCTGACCAGGGATCGAGTCCAAAACCCGAGTGAGTGCCCTGACCAGAAATCAAACCACGATCTCCTGGATCCTAGGTAGATGCTCAACCGCTAAGCCATGCCAGCTGGGCAAAACTTTTTATTATAAATCAATAGGTATGTCAAAAGAACACAGGAGCCAAGTGAAAGTGCTCTCAATGGTCAAACTAGAAAATTACGCAACAAATTAAATAAAGCAATACAAAATTATAAACCAAAGTATAAAATAAATACCCATGAGTCCCTACTAACATTAATAAATGACTGAATAAATGTAGAAGAGGTAAGTTTCCTAAGCAGAAAAATCCCAGGTTATCTATATATAACCCCCACTGAAGGAGAGATTGACTTCATTCCAAAGACTACAACATGAAACACGGAGCTGGGGAACTTCACAATGGAGAATTCTGACAAACATTACTTCAGCAAGGTGATAACATCAACTTCATGCTGATGGATGTGCCCTTGTATGGGATGAAAAAGGGAACAGTATACCAGTATACACCTCTGTGACATTTCTTCTAAAAATCCATAACCCCAGTATGTCTACTGAGAAAAACACCAGACAAATTCCAATAGAGGGGCATCTCAGAATATACCTAACTCCTAAAAACTGCCGATGGCCAAAGAAAAAAAGGGGAGAAATGGGGACTGAGTAAAAAGAAAAAAAAACTATCAAGGACATCAAAAACAAGGGATCTGAGAAAATGCCACGACCAAGAGGAGCCTAAGATGATATGACTACTGAATATAATATGGTATATCCTGGAAACAATCCTGAAACAGAAAAGGGACATTATGTAAAAATTAAGGAAATCCAAATGAACTATGAACTTTACATGATGATAATATACACTATCACTTCATCAATTGTAACAAATATATCATACTAATTCAAAGTATCAATAAAAGGGGAAACTGGGGGGAGGAAGGACTGTAACATGAGAAATGCCCTATTTGCTCAATTTTTCTGTAACACTAAATAACTGTTCTAAAAAAACTAAGCATCAGTAAATATAACAACAAAAACCCTTTAAAATAACAAACAAACAAACAATGGATGGAACCAATAGCAGAATGGAGAAGACAGAGGAAAGAATCACTGAAGGGGGAAATAGAAAATATGCAGTCTGAACAATGAAAGAAAAGAGTTGGAGAAAAAACATTTTTCAAAATAGAGTCTCAGGGTTCAAGACTATAACAAAAGATGTAACTTTCAAGGAAAAGAAGACAGGGCTAAAAAAGCACTCAGAAAAATGTCTGGCCAGGCCAGCATGGCTCAATGATTGAGAGCTGACCCATGCCAGGAGATCCCAGTTCAATTTCCAGTCAGGGCACACTCCTGGGTTGCAGCCTCGATCCCCAGCAGGGGACATGCAGGAGGCAGCCAATCAATGACTCTCATTGATATTTCTCTCTCTCTCTCCTTCTCCCTTCATCTCTCTGAAATCAATAAAAATATAAATAAAAAAGTCTGGCCCTGACCGGGTGGTTCAGCTGGTTAGAGCACTGTCCAATATACCAAAAGGTTGCAGGTTCAATCCCTGGTCAAGGAGCATACGGGAAAAATCCAACCAATGGATTTTTCTCTCATATCAATGTTTCCTCTCTCTCTTCCCTCCCTCCCTCTCCTGCCCTCCCTTCCCCCGTCTCTAAAATCAAGAAAAACATATCCTCAGGTGAGAATTTAAAAAAAAAATTTTTTTTCATGTCTGAAAATGTTGCAAATTAGACAAAAGATGGCAACCCACGGACAGAAGAAGCTGAGTAAACCCTAGAAAGGATAAACCAAAACACATCACAGTCAAACTTCTGAAAAAAAATCTGAAAATTTGAATAAAATTAAAATTTGAATAAAAAATAAAGACAAAAACCACCTTGAAACCAGTAAAAGAAATGGAGAGAAACAACTGGAATGACAGCCTATGGAGACAGAAAACTTTTAGGAAATAGCCCCTATACTTCATCCAAACACCACAGAAAAAAATGTGGCACTAATCCCAGCCACACCAGCAAAGGCTAAGTGGAGGCACAGACTTGTACCTTGGCCTGGCTTCAACATGATGCCCCAGTATCCACCCAGGGTGATGGTAGAGAAAGCCAAGTAGGGAGCCTGAACTTCTGCCCACCAGGAAGTGATAAAGTCCCTACCACCCACTCCCTACCCCTTCAAGATGAGAATTGAGAGTCAGAACTTATACCAACAACTGGCAGTAACAAGAACAAAATTGCAATTATAGAGACTGAGGCATAGAAAGAAAAAATGAATGAAGAAAAGTGAACAAAGCCTAAGGGGCCTATGGGACAGATCAAGTCAACAAACATATGCATTATGAGAGGCCCAGAAGAAAAGTAGAACAGGGCAGAAAGATTATTTGAATAATGGCTGAAAACTTCAAAAATCTGAAAATGAACAGAAATCTCAAAACTAAGAATCACAGTGGGATAAACTCAAGAGACACACAGGACACATTATAATCAAACTGCTGAAAGACAATCTTGAGATAGCAAGTAGCAGGAATTCTCAGCAAGATTTCCCACCAATTTCTCACTAGGAACCATGGAGGCCAAAAGGCAGTGACACATTAGTGAAATGCTAGGGAAAAAACACCACCTTTCACATAAGAATATAAATACAGCAAAACTATTATTCAAACAGGAAGGAGAAATAAAGGCATACCCAAGTAAAAGCTGAGGGGATTCTTACCACTAGACCTTCCCTACAAGAAATGCTAGAGTGTCAAAGATTTACGCGGAAATTAAAGGAAATTATAGAGCAGCATGAGCAGAATGAAGCCATAAAGATCTATAGTATAAGTAACTACATGGGCAAATACAAAACGTAGTATTATTGTATTTTTGGTTTGTAGGTCCACTTTTTATTTCCTACGTGATTTTAAAGACAAATACATAAAAATAATGGTAAATCTCAATTAGGCATGCAATGTTTAAAATGTAGTATTATCACAAAAAGGAGGATGGAGCTATATAGGAACAGAGTTTTTTTCGTTTTCTTTGTTGTTAATCCTTACCTGAGGATATATTTTCCATTGATTTTTAGAGAGAGTGGAAGGAAGGGAGGGGGAGGGGGAAGAGGGGGAGAGAGAGAGAAAAGCATAGATGTGAGACAGAGACATCGTTTGGTTGCCTCCCACACATGCCCCAAATCAGGGCTGGGGATTGAACCTGCAACCCAGGCATGTGCCCTTGACCAGGAATTGAACCCCCGACCCTTCAGTGCATGGGCCGACACTCTAACCACTGAGCAAAACCAACCAGGGGAGAAATAGAGTTTTTAAATGCCAATTAACTTGTCATCAAATCACATTAGACAAATATAAACTTAGGTAAATGTAATTCCCATGGTAACCACAAAGACAGTATCTAAAAATTACACACAAAAGGAAATGAGAACCAAAACAATTCACTACAAAAAAAAAAAAAAAATCAACTAAACATAAAAGAAGGCAGTAATGGAGAAAATGAGTTACAGAAAAGGTACTAGACATACAGAAGAAGAAAAAAAAGAGCCCAACAATAAAAAGGTAGAAAATAAGTCCTTCCTTACTGGAAATAATTAAATGTGAAGAGATTAAATTTTCCAATCAAAAGGTAGACATTGGTAGAATGGAAATAAAAACTGATCCAACTATTTGCAGTCTACAAGAGACTCACTTTCAAATTCACAAATAGGTCAAAAGTAAAATGACAGAAAAATACATTCCATGCAAATGATAACTAAAAGAAAGTAGAAGCAGGAATTGCTATACTAATTCAAACAAAATAAACTTTTAAAAACTTTAACAAAAAATAATGAGCCAAAGAAAAACAATATATACTGGTAAGGGTAAATTCATCAAAAAGATATGATAATTATAAACATATATGCACCAAAAACCAGAGTTCCAAAATATACTAAGCAAACACTGACAAATCTGAAGGGAAAAACAGACAAGTGTAGAAAAACAGCTAGAAAATTCAATAAATATACCACTTTCAATAATGGATAGACCATCCAGACAGAATTTCAATAATTAAATACAGGATTTGAATAATACTGCAAAACCACTAGAGCTAACAAACACAGAGTACTCCACCCAACAATAGCAGAATAAATTTCACATAAAACATTCTCCAGAACAGACCATGTTAGGCCAACAAAATAAGTCTCAATAAATTTATAAAGAGTATTTTTTTCAATCATAAAAGAATGAAACTAAAAATTAACAGAAGGAAAATTGGAAAATTCACAAATACAGAGATATTAAACTACACCCTCTTAACCAGTGGTTCAAAGAAGCACTCACTAGGGAAACTTAAAAATACCAGACAAATGAAAGGCAAACCATAAAATACCAAAAGTGATAGAATATAGAGCAATCAGCGATCAAAACAAAATTTATCATTGTAAATACCTATTTTTTTAAAATATCTCAAATCAATAACCTAATGTACATATTAAAGAACTAGAAAGAAAAAAAGAGAAAACTAAACCCAAAGCCAGCAGAAGGAAATAATAAAGATTAAAGTGGAGATAGAGTAAAAATTAGAATCAATGAAACCAAAAGTTGATCATTTGAAAACAGTTTACAAACCTTTTAGTTAGACTAAGAAAAACAAAAGATGCAAAGAACAGAGGGGAAAAAAGGGGACAATACTACAAAAATTGCCCCCCACCCCCTAAAGAACTGATTAAATACTATGGGCAATTATACACCAAAAACTTGGATAACATAAAGAAATAGACAAGTTCCTTAAAACACATGAACCACTAAAACCAACTCAACAAGAAATAGAAAAGATCAACAGACCTGTAAGTAGAGGTTAAATCAGTCATCACAAACCTTGCAATAAAGAAAAGCCCAGGACCAAATAAATGGCTTCCCTGGTGAATTCAGACAAACATTTTAAAAAGTACTAACACAAAGTCTTCTCAAACTCTTCTAAAAATCATAATAGAATGGAACACTTCCCATCCCTATTCTATTAGGCCAGCCCTGATTCCAAAGACAGATAAAGACACCACAACAAAGGAAATTATAGACCAGTATCCCTTTTGAATATAAATACAAAATTCCAGAACAACCCTGTCCGTGTGGCTCAGTGGCTGAGTGTCGACCCATGCACCTAAAGGTCATTAGTTCGATTTCTGATTTGGGCATATGCCCAGGTTGTGGCTCGATCCCCAGTAGGCAGGAGGCAGCCAATAGATGTCTCTCTCTCATTGATGTTTCTCTCTCCGTTCCTCTCTTTCTAAAATCAATTTATTTTTTAAATCCAGAACAAAATATTAGTAATTCAGCAGCATATTAAAAGTATTATACACCAGCCCTGGCTGGTGTGGATCAGTTGGTTGAAGCGTCATCCTATAGATCAAGGAGTGACAGGTTCAGTTCCCAGTTGGAGCACATGCGGGAGGCAGCCAATCGATATTTTGCTCTCATATCCATGTTTCTCTCTCTCCCTCTCTCTCTCTCTCTCCCCCTCCCTCTTTCCCTCCCTCAAATAAAATTTTTTAAGAAGTACTGTACACTATATAACCAAGTGTGATCTATGCCAGTAATTCAAGAGTGGTTCAATGTAAGACAGTCAATGTAATAGAATAGAATGAATAGAATGAAAGTAAATCACATGAAGGAAAAGTGTGACAAAATTCGAAATACAGAGAACAGACTGACAGCTGTCATAGGGTGGAGGGAGGTTGGGGCCTGGGTGAAAAAGGTGAAGGGATTAAGCAAAGAAAAAAAATTAAACAGACAACAGTATGGTGATTACCAAAGGGAAGAGGGGTAGGGGGAGATAGAAGAGGGTAAAGGAGGGATGAATGGTGATAGAAGGACTTGGAGTGGTGAACACACAATACAATATACAGATGATGTATTATAGAATTGTACACCTTAAGCCTATATAATTTTATTAACCAATGTAACCCCAATAAATTCAACAAAAATTAAAAAAATAAAAATAACAAAAAACTTTTGTGCATTAAATGACATTATCAAGAAAGTAAAAAGAGCCTGGCTGGTGTAGCTCAGTGGTTGAGCACTGACCCATGAACAGGGAGGTCATGGTTCAATTCCCAGTCAGGGCACATGCCAGGGTTTCAGGCTCCATCCCCAGTTAGGGGCATGCAGGAGGCAACTAATCAATGACTCTTTCTCATTGATGTTTCTAACTCTATCTCCCTCTCCTTTCCCTCTGAAATTAATAAAAACATTTTAAAAAAAAAAAAAGTAAAAAAACAGTCTACATATGGCAGACAATATTTGAAACCATTTATCAGATAAGGGGTTAACATTCACAATATATAAAGAACTCCTACAACTCAAGAACAAAAGGTAAAACAATTCAAGTATGGGAAAAGGATTTCAATAGATTATTTCTCCAAAAAATGTTTAGGAATGGTCAATAAACATAAGTAAACATGCTCAACAACAACAACATCGTAAGTCATTAGGGAAATGCAAATCACAACCACAAACAACACTTCACACCTACTAAGACGACTATAATCAATAACGGTATCTTTTAAATGAAAAGTGTTGGCAAAGACGTACAGTAAAAAGGAACCATCATGTATTGCTGTTGGAAACTGTAAAATGATATTGTTGTTGTGGAAAACAGTTCAGCAATTCATCAAAAAACTAAATGAAAAATTATCCTATGACCCAGCAATTCCATTCTTAAGTACATGCCCACAAGAATAAAAAACCAGGACTCAAACTGATACATATGCCAATGTTCGTTGCACCATGATTCACAATAGCCAAAAGGTAGAAACAACCCACATGTCCATCAACAAATGAATGGATAAATAAAATATGGCATATAGATACAATGAATATTATTTGGCCATAAAAAGAAGTGCCACAACAAAGATGAAACGGAAACATGGTGCTAAGTGAAATAAACCTCAGGAAAGCACAAATATTGCAGGATTCAACTGTATGCTTAAAAATGTTTAAAATCAGAAACTTTATGTTATACATATTTAGCACATTAAAAAATGTTATTTTCCTCCTTTTTTATGTTCTGGAATAGTTTAAATAGCATTGAAATTACCTGGTTTAAATTTGATGGAATTCCATGAGACCATTTGAGCCCATTTCTTTTTGTAAGGTAGTTTTTTATACTATTATACCTATTTCTTCTATGGAAATTTCTCTGCTTTATTGTATCTGCTCTGGAGTCAATTGAGGGAAATTTTATTTTCACAGCTTTCAACATGTTATATATAGGATTGTACAATGTAGTCCCTTAATGACTGATTTTCAACTTTAACTTTCTCTGTTTTGATGGTTAAGTATGTGCCCTGACCAGGAATTGAACCAGCAACCTTTCAGTGCATGGGAGGATGCCCAACCAACTGAGCGACACCAGCCAGGGCTCATTCTGAATTATTTTAATACTGTTTTAATTTCTTAACTCATTAATTTCTACTTCTATCTTTATTTCTTTTCTTCTGTTTTATTTTAGTTTATTTTGTTTCCTTTTTACTTTTTGAGTTAAATATTTAATTCATTTCTTTTCATTTTTACTGTTTTAAGCATATAAAAACGTGAATGTTCCCGGGCATTTTTATAATGCAAAAATAATGCTGATACCTTTTTTTTTTTAATCCTCACCCAAGGATATCTCTTCCATTGCTTTTCACAAAGAATAGAAAGGGGAGAAGGAGGGAGGGAGGGACATCGATGTGAGAGACACACAAAGATTGGTCGCCTCCCACATGTACCCCTACCAGGGCCAGGGATCAAGCCTAGAACAGAGCCACATGTCATGTCCCTTGGCTGGAACTGAACCCCGGACTGTTTAGTCCATGAGCTGACTACTCTATCTAGTCACTGATTCAAACCAACAAGGGCAATAATGCTGGTATCTTCAAGATTGTACCAAAAAGGAGGAAACTAAAGACCAATCTCACTAATCAATATGAATGGAAAAATACTAATAAAATATTAACAATTAGAAGTAAACATTTAATGACCTGGTATGGTTTATTCTAGTAATGCAGTATGGTCAGACAGATCTGAATCTAAGACAAACAATCACTTCCATAAACACTGAAAAGACTTTCAAAACTTAACACTTGCCTGGCCAGCATGGCTCAGCAGTTGAGCATCGACCTACAATCTAGGAGATCACGGTTCGATTCCTGGTCAGGGCATGTGCCCGGGTTGCGGGCTTGATCCCTGGCAGGGAATGTGCAAGAGGCAGCTGATCATTGACTCTATGTCATCATTGATGTTTCTAGCTCTCTCTTCCTCTCCCTTCCTCTCTCTGAAATTAGTAAAAATATATTTTAAAAACAAAAACAAAAAAAACCTACTCGTTTCTGGTCAAACAATAAAACAGAAATCAATGGGTACTTCTTTAATATGGTAAAATATATTCACCTCTGCTCCAGCCAGGGGGCTTCAGTTGGTTGGAGCATCATACCTTACACCAAAACGGTTGAGAGTTCAATTCCCGGTCAGGGTATATAACTAGATTGTGGGTTCCAGCCCCGGTTGGGGAGCCTATGGGAAGCAACCAATCGATGTCTCTCTCCCCTTCCCCCCCCAAATCAATAAACATATCCTTGGGTGAGGATTAATAAATGTGTCTGTGTGTGTGTGTATGTGTGTGTGTATTTACATCAATCCTAAAGCCGGCATTATTACTACTGGAAAAAGAAAAAAATATTTACTGTTTCCACTATTTAAAATTCTATTGGAGTTATCAAGAAACACCATCAGGCAAGACAAAAGAGTAACGGAAATGAGAATCAGAAAGGAAGATTTTTAAACTTTCTCTATTTGCAGGTGATATGATGGTGTTTTTTTAAAAATCCAATACAAATCAGTAGTTATACAGAATAGTCAGAGATATAAATTACAGCATAGGGACTATAGCCAATATTGTAATAACTATGTATGGGGCAAGGTGGGTAGTACTTGAAATATTGGAGGGAACCACTCTGGAAAGTACTTGATTGTCTAAGCATGATGCTGTACATCTGAAATATACAAATAATATTTAATGTAAACTATAACTGAAAACAAAATGTGAGAATCAACCAATTAGTTAAGTAGCAGGTATTTAAAATCAATAAAAATACACCTACACACATATATGTATCCACACACCAAAAAAATGATGGAAGAAAAAACCTCATTTAAAATAAAAGATAAAATATTTACGAATAAAGTTAACAAGAACACTGATGTAATAAGTGGAATGAAATCCCTTACACTATTGAAGGACACTCTGACATCAAAAAGATGCTGAGTCTAAAGGTCAGCCATTTAGAAGCAGATATTTGACCCACAATTCAAGGGTAGACCAGAATAAATTCCAAATGGATAAAGATTTAAATGTTAAAATGAAGCCTTACAATCATTAGAAGAAAACATGAAAAGCATCCCTTTATAGCCTGGAAGTGAAAAAAATACATGAAGCAAAATCCAGAAGCAATAATAAAAAACACTAAGTCTGACAATATTAAAATTTAAAATTCTACGTAACCAGAAACTTATAAGTATCCAATCAGTTATATATAACATGGATAAATCTCACTATATATTAATGCTATTTACATAAAGTTTATAAACAAGTCAAACCATGATGTTGAAAGTCAAAATTAGGGGCTACCTTTGAGGAAGGGGAAAGGGAAAGTAATTAGGCAAGAGCACAAATGGGCTGATGGAGAACTGGTACTGTTCAGTTACTTGAAGTAGGATCTTAAAAATCAAGGCAAAAGACTCAGATTTGATATTTTTAGTAATACTACGAGACAGGGATTACTAGGTCCACAACTTTACACATGTCAAAAACAAGGCAAGGCACAGGGAAGTTCATTTGCCCAGCACAAAGATGATGACTGATAAGATCAGGATTTAAACCCAGGCCAACTAACTAAAGCCACCACTCCTACCAAAAGCAACATCATCATCATCAAAAACCCTGGAAGATTATCATCAGTTTGATCCTTTCCATCACCATTATAGCCTTCCTTATATTCATGAATTTGAAGTATGCCTCCCCAATGCAAATCCTATGAGAGCAGGAACTATGTCTACTTTACTTTCCATTGTAGTATTCCCAGCAAATAGCAAAGTACCTGCAACATAGTAGGTGGTCAATAATTGTTTCATAAACAAATTACCAAAGCATTTTGCTCATTAAAATAAATGTTCACCCGGACTGAGTGGCTCAGCGTTTGAGCATCAACCTAGGATTCAGGACATCAAGGTTCAAATCCTGATCAGGGCACATGCCCGGGTTGTAGGCTCGAACCCCAGTAGGGGGTGTGCAGGAGGCATCCAATCAATAACTCTCTCATCATTGTTATTTCTATCTCCCTCTCCCTTCCTCTCTCTGAAATCAATAAAGATATATTTAAAAATAAATAAATGAATGAATGTTCAATTTAATGGGGGGAAATGAGAAGATCAAAGCTCAAACAAAAAAATGAGTAAAAGATGTAAACAAATAATTCACAGAGAAAACAATTAGCCCTGAAATATGAAAAACTTATCATCATTCCTAATAAAAGGAATGATGTGTTCATGTTTTCTGTTGGAGAGGCAATAAACAGGCACTTCCACAATATTACTGAAAAGAATGCAAGCTGGTACAAATCTAGCATAGGAGAACTTAATAATATCTAACAAACTAACATATGCATTTACTTTTTGGTTAAGCAATCCTGCTTCTAAAAATCTACCCTAAAACCACACCTCCACAAATACATAGTCAAGAATGTATGTACCAGGGACAGTGTCTTTTGTATGTGGTTAACTACTAGCTCTTGAGAGTTGAGGGAATCCACCATAATATGTAGCATTTGCCAAGAAAATACTCCCACTATGGCTAATTTCAGACTACCAACACAAAACTGAACATGAAACTGGGAAAAGATGCACAGAAGTAACACCACTATGTATACTTCCATCATACAAATACAGTAGTCAGAAATAACCTTAAGAGTACAGATAATATAACAAATGCAATAATTAGGAAGTGCTAATAAATGTAATAATTAGGAAGTGTTCAATTTTCAGTATTTCCTTTGTTTTTAATAATGTAATGATGTGAACTGTGTTCCTCCAAAATTCACAGCTTGGAGACCAAATCCCCAATGAGACTGTATTTGGAATAGGGCCTTTAGGGAGGCAGTTAAGCTTTCTACAAGCCAGAAGAGCAGCCTCACCAGAAATCAACCCTGAAAAACACTTATCTTGGATTTCTAGCATCCAGAACTGTGAGAAAATAAGTTTCTATTATTTGAGACCTCCAGTCTTTGGTATTTGGTATTTTGTTATGACAGCCCTAGATGACTAATACAAACACAATTTATCTGTAAGTTTCTATAATTTGATTTTTAATAAAAGGTGTTAACTGGCACACAAAATTAGTGAAAATCTAACTATGCAGCCATAAAAAGGAAGACAGTCTATATATATTGATATGAAATGGTTTCCAAGATACATTATGAAGTGAAAAATTAGACGGTGCAGCCTGGCTTGCATGGCTCAGTGGTTGAACAGTGACCTAGGAACCAGGAGGTCATGGTTTGATTCCGGGTTTTGGGCTTGATCCCCAATAGGGGGCATGCAGGAGGCAACCCATCAGTGACTCTCATCATTGATGTTTCTCTCTCTCTCTCCCTCTCCCTTCCTCTCTCTGAAACCTATAAAAAACATTTTTTTAAAAATTCTTTACTGCACAGCAAAAGAAAACAGCCTCAAAATACAAAGGAACCCCACGGTCTGGGAAAACATATTTGCCAAGGATGAATCTGATAAGGGGCTAATTTCCAAAGTGTACAAAGAACTCATAGCACTCAGCAAGAGAAAGACAAACAACCCAATTAAGAAATGGGCAAAGGACTTTAAAATAGACACTTCTCCAAAGACAACATATGGATAGCCAAGAGACACATGAGAAAATGCTCGACGTCGCTAATCATCAGAGATGCAAATTAAAACCACAATGAGGTATCACTTCACACCTATCAGAATGGCTGCCATCAACAAATCAACAAACGACATGTGCTGACGAGGGTGTGAAGAAAGGGGAACCCTAGTACACTGCTGGTGGGAATGCAGACTGGTGCAGCCACTATGGAAAACAGTATGGAGGTTCCTCAAAAAATTAAAAATGGAGCTGCTGTTTGACCCAGTGATTCCACTCCTAGGAATGTATCCTAAGAATCCTGAAACATTCATCAGAAAGGATATATGTACCCCGATGTTCATAGCAGCACAGTTTACTATAGCTAAGATCTGGAAACAGCCCAAGTGCCCATCAGTAGATGAGTGGATAAAAAAGCTGTGGGACATTTGGATTCAATGACATGGAAGCATAGATGAGACTGATGAATGTCAGAGGGATGGAGGAGGTCGGGTGGGTGGAGGGGGAGAGAGTACCCAAAGAATTTATATGCATATATATACAACCCAAGGACATGGACAATGGTGGGGAGAGGGACTGGGGAGGGGGAAGAAACGGGGTGGAATGGGTCATTGGGGAGAAAAAGGGACATCTGTAATATTTTAAACAATAATAAAATTTTTTTTTTTTAATTTCTTTAAAAAAAAATTTGGAAGGTGCAGTACAGTATATACAATATGCCGCCTTTTGGATAGGAAAAAAGAAAAACTAAGAATGAATTACATATTTCCATAATTTTTCAGAAAGAACAGAAAACATAAAATAGTAAGAACCGAACACTGATATAATGAATTGAAAGAATGAATAGAAACCAAGAGGAGATGACAGAAATGGGAGATAGATTTCTCTGAGTATATCCTTTTATGTACACTTTACTTTTGAATCATGTGTATAAATTCAAAAATAAACTAAATTAAGATGATCTTAAAATCAAAATTAACCTTAAAACTGAAAAATAAATGAGGTAATCAGTCCTAAGCTAAGCTTTAACAGTTTGAAAAATCATATTTTTACCCCTCCACCACCCAAAAAAGAAAATTCAAAAGAGAGATCATTCTGGTAGCATTTACCTTTTTATGTAAAAAAAATCACATATTTATATCCAATTATCTGCATAGTATTCGAGATAAGTCATTTCTAAGATGTGAAGACAATATGAAATCAAATGAGATTCCAAGAAAAATCTGGTTAATAAATACTATTAGAGTAAAACAATTAGAGCCACTTACAATACATTCAGAATAATGGCGGGGTTTTCTTTTTTTTTAAAGAATGGCGCGTTTTGATCAGAATTACCTGTTTGTATTCACTGACACAACTTTGGCAGCAAAATCTTTTCTGCTGACCATCAATCACCAGGACATTGTTTCCAGCACCTTTGCTGGGCAGGTACTCTCCACACTGTTCACAGCAATTCATTATCAGACCATTGGCCATTCTGTATCTATTAAAGCAATGGTCACTACATAGTTTATGAGTCATATTTTTAAAGCTAACTTCATGACGAATCTAAAAGAAAAACAACAAACAAAATTTTGAAAAACAAATGATTATGACAAGTAGCCAAATAACAAGGTACTCCAACAGAAAAAGAAATGCCTCAATAACTTTTCTGTGGAAGGCTTCTTTAACCAAAAAGGAAAGATAAAGTATATTTCATTACTCCTTGAACCATTTTTATACACTCAAGAAATACATGTATGGCTTGGGGAGGACCATCAGTGACCTAACTACAAACTTCTCTAGAGGTATCTAAAAATGATATAAAACAACCCAGTTTGGATACTGTTAGTATAAAACTTCTAGAACAAAGAGACTGGAAATCTTCAGATAAATCCAATACGAACTATAAATAAGTACACTGCTTTAGAAAAGGGAAAAGAGAGAACCATTATTATAAATCATTCAAATGAGGTACGTACACACAGGTTTCTTTTTTTAATTAAATGCAAATACGTTAATACCATATTAACAATGTGAAGTTACCAAAAAATATTCCCTCCACTTGTTCTACTTCTTAAGCAATATTGTTGTCTTACTTATTTAGTCAGCCTATTGGTTTAAACACTGGTTTTGTCTATGAGTTCTCCCAACCTCAGGAAAAAAAGTCAATTCATATTATAATTTTTTCTAAATCATTCTCACTAGAGGAGAATAAAATTGCATAATGGGATACTCATCAGATCAATGTTTATATATCCTCATTTTTAAAGAAATATACACTGATGAAAGACTATAACTGTATAAAGTTAAAAATATTTCCACTAGTTAAAATCAAGAGATAAAACACAAAAGTACAAACCTCTGTTAGTTTACCACAAATTGTACATCTTGACTTATTTAGAGCTCCTTTAGTAGGATTCTGTTTGTCTTCATAGAGAGACAGACAAGACGTACTACAGAATTCCTGGAAGGACTCACTTGAGTCCACTTGAGCAACAATGGTTCCTTTCATTGTAGTTATATCTCTGAAAATAAGAGGAACAACTTAAAGTAAAATTATATTTTAAGAAATAATAAAACATAACTGACATTTTTAATTTCTATAGAAACAAAACTATTTTATACTATTAAATCCTTGCCACTACCTAATTTATTCTTAAAACCTTAACATGGCTTTCAGATATTGGTAACACTTTAAAAAACAAAATGGCTGTTATTATTTATATAGAGTTTAATGTCAAGGCCCAATTTACTGAGGTATAAATTTACAATACCTATTCAATTCCCTCCCTTGGGTAAGTAGAAAGCATGAGATATCTACATCATGGGAACATGACAAAAATAACCCACCTACCATTCTATACAGCTCTCTAACTGCAATTAGAAATGTTAGGAAATGACAGTACTGGTAACCTTAGAAGTTTTCCTTCAATTCTCAATTTCAAGATCCTATATTGCAGCTTTTTTTTTTTTTTTAACTATATATAGTAAACCAATCTAAAAAATGTGTAACAACTGTTCTAATATTTGACTTCATTAAACTCATACAGAGCACTAAGACCTTTCCAAAGGTCTAAGATCAAAAATATCTTCACAAACTTGGGCTGCTCCAAGAGATGGTACAAGAAAATCCACCTGGCTTGACCTTGCGCATAATATACCATCTTACTTTTTACCTAGTGAAGGCAGACTGAAAAATTGTCAGAAGAGAGCATCCTGTCTCTCCAAGGCTGCCCAAAAAATCTGGTATCTGAGTCTTGAAACAGTGAGTATTCTAATGACTGACTATTCAAAACACACATACCTATTTTAATACAAAACTAGTCATATATAAACTGCTTTTCAATTTTATCTAATTAATAATACATATCTGTATTTTTATAAATTCAAGGAGTCCAATGGAGATTACAGACAAATTAATTACAAGATCAACCCCAAAACCTATACAATAGAAAGCCTTTTAATCATAAGCTACCTAGGCTTGATAGAGAACCCTCCAAAGCCACTACAAATTTCAGTTTGGCTTTAAAATTCAATCAACTTGCCCACCAATTTTTAAAACAGTAATTCATCTCTAAAACTCTGTTTTCCTAAAATTTTATACCACCAACATTCAACCATATGGAATTATGTTGAAAAGTAAACCTTACTTTTTACACATAACACAGAGTTTCTTTGGAGCAGGCTTGTGTGAGAAGGAGGAAAGGCAGGTGGTAGAACAAAAGAGGTGAGCAGATCCTTTTCGTTGATAAGCTGTCTGTCCCTTTTGTAAAGGTTTTTTACAGTTTGCACAAGTGACTTTAACTGGTTTAGTGGGTTGCTGTTGGGCAGACGGCTGGAAAATCTGTTTAGGAAGTGAGGCCACTGGTGATAAAGAATCCACCCCTGGCTGTTTCTGATTTCGAGGAAATGAAGCTGATTGGGAAATCCAAGAATCTTAAAAACAAAATACACAAGAAAGAGTAATGAAACAGGTATTTTCACACACTGAAATTTCTATCAGAGAAACAGTTTTAACTTCCCATTTTGTACAAGTATTAAGACATTAATCAGGCAGCAGCACAGCACAGAGGTAAAGAACACAAGTTTTGGAGCAAGAATGGCTAGTTGAGCCCTGGCCACCATGGCTCAGTGGTTAGAGCGTCAGCCTGCACACCTGAGGGTCTCAGGTTTGATTCCCAGTCAAAGACGCATATCTGGGTTGCAAGTAGGAGGCAACAATTGATGGATCTGTCACATCGATGTCTGTCTCTCTCTCTCTCTTCCCTCTCCCCCCTTCCTTCCACTCTCTCTAAAAGTCATGGGAAAAAATAGCCTCACTCCTCAGGTAAGGATTTAAAAAAAAAAAAAAAATGGTTAGTTGACATTCACTTACTAGACCTGGAAGTTACCTATAAACTCTGCCAAACTCTTGTCTAAAATGGAAATGGTACCGACATGATATGAATGCTAACATAAAATGAATAAACCATGAGTAGCATATAGGAAGCACTAAAAAATATTAGCCTTTAGTTATTAAACAGGAAGAATTAACTGACAGAATATTACCTGAGCAAGGAACACATACATCAACATAAAAGTACAATAAAATCTTGACCAAAGAGAATCTTTGACAAATATAATACAGGTCTGTTAAAGTTTACACATGATTATATTCAGAACATCTTTTTGAGAACAGCATTTCCAATATACATTCAGTTTCATGGCCTCTAAATATACCACATAACAGCAAAAAAAATTAGTGTTACAGACATGACATTAAGTCAACATATAACCAATCCAACATATTGCTCTACCACTGCAAACAGTTTCAGCACAGCACAGCATTGGAATGTCGCATTAACACTGGAGTACAGTTATTCATCTGTCCTTTTTTAATAGTAAGCTGCTTTGGTACTTAGCTGCAGTCTGCAGCTTCTGCATAGTTATAGTACCAAAGACCTCTTACCCCAGACTACACTACCAAAACCATAATCTTTTTTTTCATTATGAAACTTTTTCAAGCCACCACTTTTAATTTCTACTACTCTGATATCTTACAATTATTTCCTTTCTAGTTTCTTCTGAATTTTGAACTTCTATACATAATAGCTGCCCTTCCATATGATAAACCATTATTCTCCTTCCATAGTAAGTACAAATATAGCCAGAACTCAGGGGAACTTCTTTACTACAAAAACTTGAAGTAGGAAATTTCATAACTCTGACCCAGTCTACAACCTAATTATTTCAATGAGCTGCACACACTGCTATTCAAATTTTACTTTACTTCACAATCCACACACCCCCACAAAAAATTGTATACTTTATACAAAGAATAAACAGAGTACATTCTGGAACCCTGTTATCCTGCTATCATCAAGGTAACTGAACAGTTTTAATAAATGGGTAACAATACTAATGAAGACAAAGAAAATAAATCACTGAAAGAACTGGCAATTCTACCTCCTCAGAGGCCTTCAATCAAAAACTATATTTGAACATATGCTAGAAGGAATAGCTTTTGCAACACAAATTCTGACTTCTTAGGATCTTCAATTCTGTAGGCTTGTCATTTGCATATATACTTAAAGGAACCTATTTAAACTTAAGGGCCTCTATTAACTTGATTTTGAAAAAATGGTGCTTTTATTTTCAGTTTAGTTTTAGGCCCTATATAAATAATGTAATGGCTCCCTTTATATTTCAGCTCTTACATTTTCCCTACTTTCAAATTTTCATCTCCTCCAACACCAAGACTTTTAGGAATAGAAGGTACCTAATCATTTCATCTAAACTCTCTATTTTATTCAAGGGATATCTTGGGATAGCAGTTTAATCAATCTGAGAGCCTGTACACATAGCCAGGATTTTACAACTCACTCTTAGAAATAAAAAGAGCATATAAACACAAGAGCAAGATTTTACAACTCTCTATCACAAATAAAAACAGTACATAAACACAAGAGCTAATTCATAAATTCAAGAGCACAGGTATATGTTTAGTTTTTCTGATGAGTACTTCACATTCCCTTCTGTAAGAGTTTGAGTAAAGAGGAACACAACTCTTACAATATGTCCCTTTGACCCAGCAATACTTCCAAAGAAGTACATACCCCAGATACATTAAAAAGAATATTCTTAAGAGCTATTTATGTAGTAAAACTTGGAACCGAGCTAAATAGAGAATTAACAAAATCAAACATATACTTCACATGGTTAAAAGTTCAAGATTTATTGCTAGGTATTTATAGTAGTAGTAGGAGGAGGGGAGAGTCTGCAAAACTATACTTATACGATGATGTAAGATTAGAATTAAATGCACCATTCTCAATGGTGAGAATGAATGTTTTCTTTTTCATACTCTTATGTTTCTCATATGTTTATAATTACAAGAGAGACAAAATAGCCAATTTAAAACTAATTTGAGCATTATCATTTCTTAACCTTTTATGTGAGCTGGATGTTTACAATGAAAGACACTCTAATATACAGCTGGTAGTAGAATTGGCAAGAACTTTCAGGAAGGCAGTATGACAATACATTTCCGCAACTTAAAAATGCCGTACAAATATAAATACACACACACACACACACACACACACACACACACGGCAAGGGTCTTCCAAATGCATGAAAAATTTCAAAACTGAGTAATAAGAAACACATTTCTTTCAAAATCTCTATAAACCAGATATTTAGATCAAAAATCTTTAGGGGGGTAGGGGAATATACTCTAAAGAAATAATCAGAAATGTGAGCAGAGATGTTCATCATAAACCTACAATAGCAAATCTGGAAAAAGCCAAATATGGGAATGATATATTCACACCTATTCTTTAGCCATTAAAACCCTTTGTATATAAATATGTTAATGGTCTGAGAAAATACAATGTAATAATAAATGGGGGGGGGACTAGGAACAAAATTATACAGAACTGTATTTCAACAAAGGTAAAAAAACACAAAGGAAAAAGACTGAAGGACACCCACTGAAAGCATGAATCTTTAAAGGGACTTTATCCCTCATTTTTAAATTATAGATTTTCCAAACATTCTTTAATAATTAGACATTACTCTTGTAGCCAAAAAAAGAATATAAAAAAAAAAATAACTACCATTTCATAGAGCATTTTACATTGCCTAACTTTTAGTCATTTCTTATTATTCTCCATAATTCCTAGGCTGATAAAGTTGCTAATGAGCCTAAAATGATAAAAGAATGGGACAAGCACAGAGAGGGGGTATATGATTAAGACAGAGGCAGACACATACAAGCTTGGGGGCAGGCGAAACAGAAAGGGGAGCACATAGATATGGTCATGAGAAAGCCAGAATTCTTATAATGTTTTCACAGAGCAAAGCTACCCACAGAAAAAATTTTCAACCTTCAAATATAAAAAAGATAATAAAAAGATAGTAAGTAAAAATTAAAATCAGATAGGCAGTCAAAATTAAACACAAAGTTAAACATATCTAAATGCAATTATACCATATTATATTTTTCCTTAAATGTGCTCTGCACATTAAAACAACACAACTAAAAATATATTAACAAAAATTGAGTACATGACAAAGGAGATGCCAAATTGTTAGAATTTAGTGGTGGTGAATAAAAGGGGTATTTTTTTTTAATCCATTACACCTAAGTTTCTGATTAATTTTCTAATAATCGTGGAAAAATACTGTATATGTTTTCACATCTCTGATTAGCTAAGACGCCAAACTTAGAAGTCAATAGAATTAGCATACCTTACATGAATAAATTAATCAAGATGGAATCAATTACTACAATAAAAAAAGCATCAGCCAAAGTTCAAATTTATTTACATGGGTGGAAGATCACTCACAGCTTACCAGGACTATGATGACTTGCAGATTCTCCATTCTGAAAAACATCTCCTGCCACATTCATTCTACCAGGATTAAAAGGTCCTACTCCAGTCTTGGTCTGTGAAGTTAAAGATGGGGTGTATGTTTGTATATTAACACCAAAATTACTTGACTGCAGTCCGTTAGAGACATCTCCCAAGGTGGTATTCTGCAGTGATGTTACATGTGTAATCATTAAGTTCATATCTCGCCCGTCAGTATTTTCTAATTGGCCATCATTCACAGAGCTTACACCTGTTTCTAAGGTTGTAACATTAGCAATCTGAATTTCAGAGTCTGGTTCTGTGGTGATACCACTATTACCCATTCCTGCATTTACCTTACTTCTTGAAAAACTGGAAGTGGAGAAATCCACATCATTGGTTCTGTTTTTAGTCTCAGGAGGTCGCCGAGGTTCAATAAAATTCGAGGAATTTTTCTCTTGCCCTTGATTTGTTTCCATGTCCTCTTCATCATCAATGACAATTGTCTCACTTACATTTCTCTTCTGAGAAGTCAAGTCTTTTGAGGAAGGAAGAATTTTGGAATCATTTCCTTGTAGTTCTTCATTTTTTGATGATGTAAATGTTACCGTTCTTTGATCAGAAACAACTGGTGCAGGTGGGGGGGGTTGTATGGGTTCGATAAAAACAACATCGTCATCATCTTCCACTGATGCGTTTTGAAATTTATTAGATCTAGAAACTAAAGGATTAGGTGGACCACTGAATGAATTTCCAACATTCGTGAGACTAGTTGCCATGGCCGTACTCCCTAATAAAACAGGAGTCTGGTCAGTCAATTCTAATCCTCCTACTGAACCTGTGTCCATGCCAAGGAACCTGGTTAAGGAGATAGAAAAAAATAAAAAGAATACAAATGTTAGTACATCACATTTTATGTTATTCTAATTGAAGGAATTTAAAGTACTCTTACTTTCTTTTTTATTCTAAATGAGAATGATTCTAACATAATACCCAGGAAAATTTTGATATCCATTCTGTGATCTTCTCTTATTCACTAATCATTTCACATAGTATACATGTGAACCTCTAGCAATATTTTTAAAAAGGGAATTATCCAATTTTCTGCAATAATATTCCCACCTCGACCACCTCCTTTCCATCACACTATTTACCATATAAACACTCTTACACACATTTGAGCAGGAAAATAACCAAAATCTGACCAAAATCCCTGCTCTATACATTTATCCCTCTATATTAAATAAAATGATATGGTCTAGTCACTAATTTCCCTTACTTCATCTTTTTTTTATAATCCCTTCTTCTCATACTCCTTGGTTCCCACGTACCTGCATGATTAAATCCTTCTAAGAATCTGAAATCTTTCTTGACCCTATCCAGAAAGCTTAAATCCTTATTTGCCAGGCTTCATGCAGTGTGCTTTACATCTACAGGGTGTCCCAAAAAAAGTGTACATACTTTTTTCTGATAGCTCAGTTGATGTTTCTTTCTTTTCAGATTTAACCCATTGGAATTAATAATTATTCAAAGTGTGTACATATATTTTGGGACACCCTACCTATATATTTATCAGTCTGAATAATGGCCCCCCAAAATATCAAATCCTAATCCCTGGAACTGTAAATGTTACCTTATCTGAAAAAAAGGTCTTTGAAGATATAATTAAGGATTTAAAATGAGATTACCTGGGTGGGCGCTAAATGCAATTATAGGTGCCTTTATCAAAGAAAGGTGGGTAGAGATTACAGTATAGGCACAAGAGAAGACAGTGTGACAATAGAGGCAGATTAGAGGAGACAGTGATACAGCCAAGGAACGCTGGTAGTCACCAGAATGTAGAAGAGGCAAGGAACTGATTTTCCCCCAGAGCCTCCAGAGGAAGAATGGTCCTGCTGACACCTTGACTTGAGCCCAGTCTCACTGATTTCAGACATCTGACCTCCAGAACTGAGAGAAAAATTTCTGTTGTTTTAAGAAAACTTGTCTACCCTCAAGTTTGCAGTAATTTGCTACAACAGCTATGAGAAATAAACACAATCTACTTTTTAGTTACACCCTCAAAACAACCCTAACCCTTGATATAGCTATAAAATTTGTCCCATTTTAATGTGGCCTAGAGATGCTAACAAACATGCCCAAGTCGCACAGCTAGAATGCACACCTAGCTCTTCATAACTCAAAAGTTCAAACTCTTCACCACCCTGCTATATTCAACTAATATTTTCTGAGTACCTACTATATATCCTGGGCTGTACTGAAGCCAGAGAGACAGCAGAGAGTTAACAGTAAAAAACGAGAAAAGAAAGAAAAGTTCTTGAACAGATGGAGAGGATAAGGTCATGGGCACAGATGGTAGTAGAACTAATCTTGAACATGAATCACCTTAATCTGAGAGACTAAACAGGGAGAAAAAACAACTAGAAGGGGGGAAAAATGAAGGGTGAATACATAATGTACATAATTTGTAGATGGAATGGATGGGAATTTGAAGTGGTTTATACAAGGTAGCCTCATTTTCATAGAGTAGGTTATCTGAGGAGAGGAAACTGATTATAACTGGTTTAAGAACCCCAATGCTAACTCTTAAACCTTTTGTAATCCTCTTGCTCTAATAAAGCTACTTAGACTAGTTTTTTTTTAAAAAGCTGGTTTAAGAACACTTACTAGGTTCATATATATTGTCATTTGCTTATATTGCTATAAAGAACCTCTGGAAGGATGAAGACATCAATATCACTTTGGCAGATGGGAAGATAGGGATGGAGAAATTGCTGAGTCTATTCTGTTGCATTTTCTCAATTTTTTCAACATGATTTCTCATTTTTATTTTTTTAACATATTTTTATTGATTTTAGAGGGAGAGGGAGAGATAGAAAAATCAATGATGAGAGTCATTGATCAGCTGCCTCCTGCACATCCCCTGCTGGGGATCGAGCCCCCAACCGGGCATGTGCCCTGACCTGGAATCGAAAAACCATCTCTTGGATCACAGGTCGATGCTCAACTGCTAAGCCATGCTGACCGGGCTCGCACTTATTTTTAAAGCTAAATTTAATTTTTTTAAAAACAGAGTGAGCCCTGACTGGGTGTGGCTCAGCTGGTTGGAGTGTCGTTCTGTACACCAAAAACGGCTGCAGGTTTGATTCCCAGTCAGGGCCCATACCTAGGTTGCAGGTTCAATCTCTGGTCAGGCAAATAAAGGAGGCAACAGGTTGATGTTTCTCTCTCACACTGATGTCTCTCTCTCCCCCTCTCTCCCCCTACCCCCGCCCTTTCTCTCTCTAAAATCAATAAGCATATCCTCAGGTGAGGATTTTAAAAAAAACAAAAAACAGCCCAGCCAGCATGGCTCAGCGGTGGAGCATCGATCTTATGTTCCAGGAGATCACAGTTCAATTCCCGGTCAGGGCACATGCCCAGGTTGTGGGCTCGATCCCCTGTGGGGCGTGTGCAGGAGGCAGCCAATGAGGGACTCTCTCATCATCTATGTTTCTCTCTCTCTCTCCCCCCTCTCCCTTCCTCTCTCTGAAATCAATAAAGACATATTAAAAAACAACAAAAAACACAGAGTGATAGCACAGTGATAAAAGAGATAACTACTTTTCTTCAGTGATCAGAGAAATACCTCTATGAGAGCAGGTGACATATGCACTGAAATCTGAAATTACAACAAAGATCCAACTGTGGGAAAACTGGAATAAAGGCATTCCAGCTCCTGCGAAAAAAGCCTCAAGGGAACGAGGCTGGTAAATTCAAGCAACAGAATAAAGGCCAGTGTGGCTGGAACAAGGTACAAAAGGAAGAATACTATGAAATGAAATATAAAAACCAGAGCAACAACTCACCAAGGCCAACAAGTTCATTCCTTAATTGCATACAACAAAGATTTACAGAACACCTATGTGCAATACACTGTCTTAGGCACCTGAGAAAATCAATAAACCAAACAGGTAAACACGCCTGCCATCAGAAATCATGAATTCTAAAGGCAACAGGTTGGATTTTGCAGTAACAGGAAACATTGCAGTGTTTTTGCCAAAAGGCTAACATAATCTCACATATGTTTTGAATAGATCACTCTGACTGCTACATGGGCAAAGAAAAAACCAGAGGGCCAGTGGTCCAGGTGAGAGATGATAACAGCTGAAACAATGGTGGTGATGGGAGATGAAAGGAAACAGATTAGGATTTGCTGGGGATTTTTTTTTTGTTTTTTTAATATTCTTTATTGATTTCAGAGACACGATGGGAGAGAGAGGGGGGGAGGGAGGGAAACATCAATGAGAGAAAGTAATTGGCTTACTCCTGCACGTCCCCCACCAGGGATCGAGCCAGCAACCCGGGCACGTGCCCTGACCAGCAACTGAACCGCCATCTCCTGGATCCTAGGTTGATGCTCAACTGCTGAGCTACGCTGGCCAGGCAGCGTTAGGGCTTTTTGGAAAGCATATCTTACTGACATGAAAAGATCTACAGATATACTATAGACTGAAAAATAGTTACCAAACACAAAGAATATTACTACAATATTATGAATTCCCCAAAACCCACATATAAATACACAATATATTTTTCTTAAAGTACATATATTTTTATGTAAATTCATGGGAGAAAAACAACCATGGAAGGATCACATTATGTTGACAGAGTAGTTTGCTAGAAGGGTCAGGGAGGTTTCAACAAGTTGCACTTTAAGTTCCACATTAATCTACAAAGGATTTCAGGCAGCTTAAGCACCTGAATGAGTAATGGGAAATAGAGAAGACCACATAAAGCTGACCAAATATTGAAGATGAAGTGATTATCACTCTCCAGATACAACAGGGACACAGAATAACTACTTTTCATATACATTAAATGAGGGTATGCCAACTTTTTTATGAAACACTGTGGACAGGCCATATCACTTGTCCCAGATACTAACATATACAATCTTAGTCCCTTTATTTTATATATACTATGTTACTCTCTGACCATTAAGCATCCTGGTTAAACCAGGTTCTAGTGTCTCGAGAGCACCATATCCAATTCATTTCAGTATTTTATAGGAAAGGTATTTTATTTTCAGTTAACTGTGACAATAACCCCACTGAGCCACTGAGTTAAATAAAACTGATACAAATATTTCTCTGTAATAAAACAGTACATCAGGCGCATTAGTTAAAACTATCCAAGCTTCTAAGACAACCTCAAGACTCAAACACAATGTATAAAGCTTGATTCCAAAACCAGTCTTCATTCCTTAGAACAAGCAAGAGCTGTGTCTGTGTCAGAATGGAAAACATGTTAATATTGGAATATGACAAAAAATACATTTATATCTCCTTAAAAGAAAATGGGTAATTCTATCTAAAAACTTAAGGGGTGACTATGTGCTTTCACCAAAGATCTATCAATTTCCATTCCAGACGCTAAAATATTTTAAGTATACTTTCAAACAATATAATATGCACACATTACTCTAAAATAGTTCCTTAATAAGAAAAAATTCTTTATGATAAAACAATAGCATATGCTAGAGGAAACCTTCATAAGGCCTTCATTTAATAGTAAGATGAAAAATTTTTAACATTACCATTAGAGAAAGTTATGAAAGTATAAATATGCTGAGTAACGTCTGATTCAAAATTTTCATAACTCAAATGTTTTAAATAAAAGTACACTCATCCAATAATACTTAACATTTATGTGATGATTATGCCCAAATATTCATGTCCGTTAAACATTAAAGCAACCCATGAAATAAAATCATTATCTCCCTTACACAGATTTTAAAAAATTGGTCCTCAAAATCAGGCTGCCCAAGACCAGAGCCAGGAAGTGGTGTGTATTACAAGCCACTGAGTCAGCTCCGACTCCTGGCAACCATATGAATGAGTGATGTCCAAAATGTCATGTCCTCAACAGTCCTTTCTCAGTTCCTATGCCTATGGCTTCGTTCATGGAGTTAATCCATCTCATATTTGGTGTTCCTCTTTTCCTTCTGCCTTCTATTTTCCCCAGAACTACTGTCTTTTTCAAACAACCTCACATTCTTATGAAGTGCCCTAAGTAGGACAGCATCAGTTTTGTCACTTTTGCCTCCATCAACATTTCAAGCTTACTTTGCTCTGGAACCAACTCGTTCGTCTGATGGTCCAGGGCATCCAGAGAGCTCTCCTCCAACACTATATTTCAAATGAATCAATTAATTTATAACAAATGAAGTGGTAGGTCAGAAGCTGAATATTCATAATTACTATGTAGTATATAATTAAGTATTAAAAAATAAAGCAATATAGCAAAGCTCTTATTAATTAAAAGACTGTAGACATTCAATAAAATAACCCAATCAATATTCAAAATACACATATATGAAAGAAATATCACATCAAAACTGACTGCCCTTTAAAAGTTTTTAAAGGGGATTTAAAAACAAATGAAGGATCATCTAGCACAAGTCATCAGGGAGACTGTGCCACTAAGCCCCACAAGACACCTACTACATAAAGCCATCCTACCAAGATTGGGAGACACAGCACAGAAACGAATACAGAGAGGCAGCCAAAATACGGAGACAAAGAAACATGCCACAAATCAAAAAACAGAAAAAATCCCTAGAAAAAGAACTAAATGAAATGGAGGCAAGTATTCTACCAGGTACAGACTTCAAAACAATGGTTATGAGTATACTCCAGGAACTTATTTAAGGGAAGACTGCATGAACTCAGGGAGACTCTAAACAAAGAGATAAGCATAAAAAATAACACAGAAACCATAAAAGAACCAGTGAGAAATAAAGAATACAATATATGAAATAAAGAATATACAAGAAGTCAAAAGTAGGTTAGAGCCCTAGATGGTTTGCTCAGTGGTTAGAGTGCTGGCCCTAGGAATCAAGGGTCCCAGGTTTGATTCTGGCCAAGAATATGTAACTCGGTTGCAGGCTGGATCCCCAGCCTTGGTCGGGGCGTGTGCAAGAGGCAGCCAATTGATGTGTCTCTCTCACATCGATGTTTCTCTCTCTATCTCTCTCTCCCACTCTCTCTGAAAAGCAATGGAAAAAATATCCTCGGGTGAGGAAAAAAAAAAAAGAAGGTTAGATAAGGGAGAGGATCAAATCACAATTTGGAAGACAAGTGAGCAGAAAACACCCAATCAGAACAGAAAAAAGAAACAAGAATTTTAAAACATGAGGATAGTTTAAAGAAGCTCTGTGACAACATCAAGTGTAACACCATCCATATCACAGGGCAACAAGAGGGAGAAGAGAGAGAGCAAGAGACTATGAAACTATTTGATCAAATAATGACTGAAAATTTCCCTAACCTGGTGAAGGAAAAATACATACAAGTCCAAGAAGCTCAGAGAGTCCCAAACAAGAGGAACCCAAAGAGGCCCACACAAAGACACATCATAATTAAAATGGCAAAGGTTAAAGACAAAGAGAGAATCTTAAAAGCAGCAAGAGCTGCCATAAGACTGTTAGCTGATTTCATAACACAAACATTTCAAGCCAGAAAAATTGTAACAAACTATTCAAAGTGATGAAAATCAAGGACCTACAACCAAGACTACTCTAACCAAAAAGGCTATTTAAACTTGAAAGACAAATAAAGAGCTTCCCAAATAAGAAAAAGCTAAAGGAGTTCAATACTACCAATACAGTATTATAAAAAAAATTAATGGGGCCTCATTAAGAAAGAAAAACAAAATGAGGAACGTAGTAATTATAAAGAATAACATGGCAATAAATCCCCACCTATCAATAATCACTTTAAATGTAAATGATTTAAATGCTACAATCGAAAGACATAGGGTTTTTGAACAGATAGGAAAATAAGACCCACATATATGCTGTCTACAAGGGATGCACCTCAGAATGAAAGGTACTCATGGACTAAAAGTAAAGGGTTGAAAAAACATATTTCATGCAAATTAAAAAAAACCTTAGGGTAGAATACTTACATCAGACAAAACAGACTTTAAAAAAAAGGCTATAATTAAGGACAAAAAAGGACATGACATCACAATAAAGAAATCAATACATCAGGATGATATAACCCTTGTAAACATTTATGCACCCAACACGGGAGCACCTGAATATATAAAGCAAATATTAATGGACATAGAAGATATCGACAGTAATACAGTCATAGTAGGGGGCCTTAATACCCCGTTGAAATCATTGGATAATCTTAGAAAGTGAAAATCAAAAGGAAATAGTACACTTAAATGACACATAAGAATAGATGAATTTACACTTGATCTTAGCCAAAAGGCCAAGAAGCAATGAGACCAGGTGAATTTAACTGATATTTTTAGAGCATGTCACACCAGAGCAGCAAAATATACATTCTTTTCAAATGCACATGGAACATTTTCTAGGATAAACTGACCACATGTTAGACTGCAAAATAAGTCTCAATAGATTTAAGAAGATCGAAATCATTTTCAAGCATCTTCTCTGACCACAATGATAAAAAACTATAAATCAATTACATGAAAAAAACAGCCCTGGCAAGTGTGGCTCAGTTGGCTGAGCATCATCCCAGGCACCAAGAGGTAACCAGTGCAATTCCTGGTCAGGGCACATGCCCAGGTTATGGGCTCAGTCCAGGGGGTGGGGGGGCCAGGATGCAGCCAACTGATGTTTTTCTCTCACACAGCTCTCCTCTCCCTTCCTCATTCTCTTAAAAAATAATAATAAAATAAATAAATAAAACTAAAAAACATATAAACACATGGAGGCTTAATAACATGGTACTAAACAATGAATGGGTCAACAATGAGATCAAGGAAGACATCAAAACATACCTTAAGACTAATAAAACTGGAAACACAAAGAACCCAAATCTATGGGACTCGGCAAAAGCAGTCCCAAGAGTGAAATTCAGATAATACAGGCCTACCAAAAGAAAAATCTAACCGTACATTTAAAGGAATTAGAAAAAGAACAGCAAAGGCCAAAGTGAGTAGAAGGAAGGAAATAACAAAGGTCAGAGCAGAAATAAACAAAACAGAGAAAAAAAAAAAAATTACAAAAGATTAATAAAACCAAGAGCTGGTTCTTTAAAAAGATAAACAAGACAGATATAACTGTAACCGTAACTCATGAAGAACAAGAAACAGGACACACGTAATAAAACCAAAAATTATAGAAAAGAAGTAACTACAGAAACCACAAAAATACAAAGGATTATAAGAAAACACTATCAGTAACTATATGCCAACAAGTTAGACAATCCTAAAGAAACAAATAATTTCCTAGAAACATACAATCTCCCAAGAATGAATCAATAAGAAAGAAAACCTGGACAAACCAATAAAAGCCAATGAAATGAAAGCAGTAGTAAAAAAAACTCCCAGCGAACAAAAGTCCTCGACCAGATGGTTTCACAGGTTAATTTAACCAAGCATTCAAAAAAGAATTAACACCTACCATTCTCAAATGATTCAAAAAGTCAGCGTTGGCTGGGAGGCTCAGTTGGTTAGAGCGTTGTCCTGTATACCAAAAGGTAGTGGATTTGACTTCTAGTCAGGCATCAGGATGTGGGTTTCATCCCCTGCACATACAGGACGGAGGCAACCAATCAATGTTTCTCTCTCTCTAGGTCTCTCGCTCTCACTCTCCCTCCCCGTCTCTAAAAATTAATAAAAAATATATCCTCAGATGAGGATTAAAAAAAAAAAATTAAAGAGGATGGCAGATTCCCACACTCATCATTTTACGAGTCCAGCATTATCCTGATTTCAAAACCAGATAAAGACACCACAAAAAAAGGAAATGAAAGGCAAACATCCCTGATGAATATAGATGTAAGAAACTTCAACAAAACATTAGCAAACTGAATTCAGCAATACATTAAAAAGGTCACATACCATGACCAAGTTGGATTTATTACTGCGACGCATGGTTTGTACAATATCCACAAGTCAATTAACATGATATACCACATAAACACAATGAAAGATGTAAATCATATGATCATATCTATAGATGCAGAAAAAGGATCTGACAAAAACCAGCACCCACTTATGATGAAAACTCTCAGCAAAGTGGGAACATACCTTGACATAATAAAAGACATATATGACAAACCCACAGCCAATATCATACTGAATGGGGGAAAACTAAAAGCATTTCCCTTACAATTAAGAAGGCGACAGGGATGTCACCTTTCACCACTCTTATTCAACTTAGTACTAGAAGTCCTAGCCACAGCAAATAGACAAGAAGAAGAAATAAAAGGCATCCAAATTGGAACAGAAGTAGTAAAATTTTCATTATTTGCAGATGACAGGATACTGTGTATAGAGAACCCTAATGAATCCACCAAAAAACTACTAATACTTATAAATGAATGCAGTAAAGTAATAGGATACAAAATAAACATTCAGGAATCAGTTGCACTTATATACACCCATAATAAACAATCAGAAATGGAAACTAAGAAAACAATCCCATTTACAATTGCAACAATAAATTAAATACATAAATAAATAATAAAATACCTGGGAATCATTATAACCAAGGAGGCAAAAGACCTGAACTTGAAAAATTATAAGACACTGAAAAAAGAAACTAAAGATACAAATAAATGGAAGCCTATAAAATGGTCATGAGTAGGAAGAATTAACACCATTAAAATGTCCATATTACTTAAAGCAATCTATAGACTCAACATAATTCCTATCAAAATACCAATGGCGTATTTCACAGAACTAGAACAAATAATCCAAAACTTTATATGGAACTACAAAAGAACCCTGAATAGCCACAGCATTCTTGAGTAAGAAGGATAAAGTTGGAGGAATCACACTACCCGATATCAAAATATACTACAAAGCTACAGGAATCAAAACAGCATGGTACTGGCATAAAAACAGATATATAGATCAATGGAACAGAATAGGGAGCCCAGAAATAAATTTTAAAAAGGCCATATGGTCAATTTGACAAAGTAGGCAACAACATACAATGGTATTAAGATAGTCTATTCAATAAATGTTGGAAAATTGGACAGGTACATGCAAAAAAAATGAAACTAGACCACCTTACACCATGTACAAGAATAAATTCAACCCTGGCCAGTGTGGTTCAGTGGTTAGAAAATCCACCTGCACATGGAAGGGTCTTGGGTTCCATTTCTGGTCAAGGACACATATATGGGTTGCAGGTTCAACCCCTGGCCCCAGTGTGAGTATGCTCAAGAGGCAACCAATCAATGTCTCTCTCACATTGATGTTTCTCCCTCTCTCTCTTTCTCTCTCTTCCCCTCCCTCCCTTCCACTCTCTCCAAAAATCAGTGGAAAAAATATTCTCAGGTGAGGATTTACAAAAAAGAATTCAAAAATGCATTAAACACTTTTATATATAAAATTTGAAACCATATAACTCCTAGAGAAAAAAAAGTAAAATCTTTAACATAGTAATATTTTTGCTGATATATCTCCTCAGGCAAGGGGAACAAAAGAAAGTATAAACAAATGGGACAACATTAAAGTAAAAAGGTTTTGCACAGCAAAGGAAACCATCAACTTAATGTAAAGACAACCTACTAAATAGGGGAAGATATTTGCCAGTGATACATTCAATAAGGGGTTAAGATCCAAAATTTATAAAGAACTTATAAAACACAAAAAAACAAACAATCCAATTAAAAAATGGACAAAGGACCCGGAAAGGTACTTCTCCAAAGAGGACATCCAGATGGCCAATACACTTATGAAAAGATGCTACAGTCACTCATCATCAGAGAAATGTAAATTAAAACCACAATGACATACCACCTCACACCCATCACAATGGCTATCATCAATAAATCAACAAGCACGTATTAGTAAGAATGTGGAGAAAAGGGTACCTTTGTGCACTGTTAGAAGGAATGAAGACTAATGAAGCCACGCTGAAAAACAGTATGGACACTCCTCAAAAATTAAAAATGCAACTACCTCATGACCCAGATATTCCACTTCTGTGCATATATCCAAACAAACCCAAAACACTAATTCAAAAGAATATATATACCCCTATGTTCATTTCAGCATTATTTACAACAGCCAAGATATGGAAGCAACCCTAAAGTACTTCAGTAGACAAGTGGATAAGCAATAATGGATTATTATTCGGCCATAGAAAAGAATGAATCTTACCATTTGGGAGAGCATGGATGGACCCTAGGGAGTATTATGCTAAGTAAAATCAGTCAGAGAATAACGAATACCATATGAGTTCATTTATAAGTGAAATCTAAAGAATAAAATAAGCAAATCTGAAAGACTCATAGATAAGAGAACAGACTAAAGGATGCCAAAGGAGAGGGGGAGTAAGGGACTAGGTGAAAAAGGTAAAGGGATTAAGAAGTACAAATTGGGATCCTGGCTGGATAGGCTCAGTCGGTTACAGCGTCATCCCAATATGTCAAAGTTATGGGTTTGATCCCCAGTGAGGAACACATAAGAATCAACCAGTGGATGCATAAATAAGTGGAAAAACAAATTGATTTCTCTCTCTCTCTAAAATTAATTAAATTTTAAAAAAGAAGTACAAATTGGTACTAAATAGTCACGGGGATGTGAAATACAGCATAGGGAATATAGTCAATAATTCTGTGATGACTATGTATGATGTCAGGTGGGTGCTGAAGATGGGGGTGGGGGGCACTTTGTGATGTGTGTGATTGGCCAATGTACTATACACCTGAAACTAATACAAAATAATGTTGAATGTAAACTATTAAAACAATGAAGTTAAACTTGTAGTTAACATTCATTTGCCACTAGGTAAGATGTATCCTCATCAACTTAACAATTTACAGAGGAGCCCGGCAGGACGTGGCTCAGCAGTTGAGCATCGACCTAGGATCCAGGAGATCGAGGTTCAATTCCCGGTCAGGACACATGCTCGGGTTGAGGGCTCGATCCCCAATGACTCTCTCATCATTGGTGTTTCTAGCTCTCTCTCCCTCTGCTGCCCTCTCTCTGAAATCAATAAAGATATATATAATAAAAAACAAAAAAACAAACAAAACAGTTTACAGAGGAATGAGGCGTAAATGTACTGATGCTATGAAATGCATAAGCTTTTAATTCATGAGTTCTCTGGATCCTTTCTATGTTACAGCTTACCTAAAACAGAATACAAAAATTTCTGGGACAGAAAAGCTAGAACCGACTTCACAGTAGACTCCGGTGACTGCCAGGTATAAAATCACTCTTCTCAGAAGAAAACAGTGCAGCAGTAAACAGGACTTTTCTTATCACACAGTTCTCTGCAGTAATCCACTTCTTGAAACAGAATTATCAATTGTAACAGTTATTTTCAAATCCTAGAGTGGAAATAAATCTGGCTACTTCTATATATCATTGAAAATATATTTCAACCAAGAAAACATTGATTTAATCCTATAAAGAAAAGACAATTCAATTAAAAGTTGACCACTTCTATATTATACAAATAAATTTTATTCCATTTAGCCACTTTTCTATATCAAGTCAATTATAATTAGCTATTTAACAGTCAGCAAATAACCTCACCGCTCTGTTCTTCAATTTTCCCTAAAGTAAATAGTATAAAAATAATTCCCTAGGTCTTTCTTAGAATTCAAAGAGATGCAAAAACAAAAAGCTGGGGTACAAATATTTATACCAGACAAAACAGACTTTAAAACAAAGGCTATAACAAGAGACAAAGATGGACCTAGCAATTCCACTTCTGGATATTTAGCCAAACAAACCCAACATGCTAAATTGAAAAGACATATACGTCCATATGTTTATTGCAGCATTATTTACAATAGTCTAGATACGGGAGCAACCTAAGTGTCCATCAGTAGACGAATGGATAAAGGAGAAGTGGTCCATAATGTCCAATGGAACGATTAAGCCATAAAAAAGAATGAAATCTTACCATCTGCAACAACATAGATGGACCTAGAAGGTAATATGCAAAGTGAAATAAGTGAGATACAGACAAATCCTAGATGATTTCACTTATATGTATAAACTAAATAACAAAATAAACAAGCAGAACAGAAACAAACTTACAGAGAACATCTTGGGGATTGTCAGAAGGAAAAGAGTTTGGGGGGATGGGCGAAAAAAGTGAAGGGATTTAGAATAGGAATTACAGAATAGTCATGGGGATGTAAATTACAGCATAGGAAATATAATCAATAACACTGTAAAAACTACGTCCGGTATAAGATGGATACTAGGTTTATCAGGGTAATCATTCCTGCCTAATCATGGGGTTGTACACCTGAAACTCATAATATTGTGAGTCAACTGTAATATAAAAACATAAAGGGGAGGGGAGGATTAAAGATGGCGGCGGACTGAGTGGAAGCTACACTGACACTCTCCCGGGACAAAACTGGAATTGCAACTAAAATATAGAAAAACCATCCTGAATAATCAACTGCAACTGAAGACAAGCTGGAGAGCACCCTCATAACCAAGGCGGAAAAGTAGAGACCACTTAGAGACTGATAGGAAGTAGGGAGGCATGAGAGGGCTGGCCGGGCACCCACAAGCAGCAGATGAAGGTCTGGAGGGATATCTCAGCTGTGAGGAGTTCCCACTAAGGACTCTGGGGCCTAAACCCCAGGCTGGGCTTCCCAGACAAGAACATCAGAACTGAGAAAGGTGCCCACATAATATTTGGCTGTGAAAAGCTGCTGGGTTTCTGCCTGCCAGGGAGAAACAGCTGGAAATGCAGGCACCCTCTTAAACAGCCAACACACAAATTTTCTAGTGCAGCCACTCACCTTGGGCTCCAGCAGAGGAAGGGCAGAGTGCACCAGAGCTGTGTGAAGAGAATCTAGGGTTGTGCACTCTGGAGATTGAGAGCTCTGAGGGCAGCCCTGTGCCGAGTCATTGCCCCATACCGAAGGGGACATCTTTCACAGGGAGACATTTACCTTCCAAGTAGCTTTTGCCTGAGAGGGAAGCAATTGCTCCGAGCTGCTAGCCCTACCCAGGGGAGTCTGTACAGCCTGACACTCATTAAGAGAATCAAATTAATCAGCCTACAGGCAGAAGCAAACTTCAGAATTCTTTGAGTCTTTGCCTGATCTGCCTCCAGACCCAGGCCTTGGAAAAGCAGACTTTGGTGTGTATCTAGGACCTGTCCAAAGACAGTCAGCACCAAAAGAGGGGACCTCAAGCGCGGGTTGTTGATAGCTACAAACAGGGTACTCAAGACCAGTCACAAACAGCATCTAACACTGGTCTGCACCAGAGACCTTCCAAAAAGACTGAGAGTCCTGGCAGGCCTACCTAATACATAGAAACAAACCCAAATAGGCAGCCAAAATGGAAAACATAAAAACAAGCCCCAAGTGAAAGAACAGGAGAAGTCTCCAGAAAAAGAGCTAAATGAAATGGAGATAAGCAATCTATCAGACATAGAAGTCAGAATACTGATCATAAGGATGCTCAACTGCATGAAAAAAAAATATGAAACTATGAAAAATGGCCAGTCAGAAATGAAGAATGACATAGCAGAAATAAGAATACATTGGAAAGAATAAAAAGCAGATTAGAGGAAGCTGAGGATCAAATCAGTGAATTAGAAGACAGGGTAGAAAAAAAATCACTCAGAGATCCAAAAAGAAAAAACAAGAAAAAACAGGAAGACAGTCTAAGGGAGCAGTGGGACAAAATGAAATGTAACAATATTCGCATCAAAGGAGTGCCAGAAGATCTAGAAAGTAAGCAAGGGTTATAGAACCTGTTTGAAAAAATAATGGCAGAAATCTTCCCTAACCTCGTGAAGGAAAAAGTCACACAAGTTCAGGAGGCACAGAAACTCCCAAGCAAGAAGAATCCAAAGAGGTCCACGCCCAGACACATCATAATTAAAATGCCAAAAATTCAAGACAGAAAGAGAATATTAAAGGCAGCAAGAGAAAAGCAATCTGTTACCTATAAAGGAGCTCCCATGAGCTGATTTTTCATCAGAAACTTGACAGGCCAGAAGGGAATGGCATGAAGTATTCAAGGAATTGCAAAACAAGGATCTGAAACCAAGACTACTCTATCTAGCAAGGCTATCATTCAAAAAAGATGGTGAAATAAATGGCTTCCCAGAAGAAAAAAAAGCTAAAGGACTTTATCACCACCACGCCAGCATTGCAGGAAATGTTAAAGGGACTGCTGTAATAATAATAAGAAATAGAGAGAGAAACATAGGCATAAAGAATTAAAATGGAAAAGAAAAAAAAAAGATTTAAAATGGCGCTCGGCCAGGCGTGGGTCAGCAGTTGAGCATCAACCTAGGATCCAGGAGATCACAGTTCGATTCCCAGTCAGGGCACATGCCGGGGTTGTGGGCTCAATACCCAGTCGGAGGTGTGCAGAAGGCGGCCGGCCGATCAATGACAACTCTCTCATCATTGATGTTTCAACTTTCTCCCTCTCCCTTCCTCTCTCTGAATCAATAGATACATATTTTTTTAAAAGTGGTTTTTTTAAAATTTTAATGGCAATAAAGACCTATCAATAATAACCTTAAGGATTTTAAGGGACAGATTAAAAGCAATACAGTCATAGTCATGGACTTTAACACCCCACTTCAGTGGCTAGATCTTTCAGACAAAAGGTCAACACAGAAACAGTGACTCTAAATGGCACACTAGATCAGATGGATTTAATTGATATTTACAGAACATTTCACCCCAAAGCTGCAGAATATACATTCCTCTCAAGTGCACATGGGTCATGCTCAAAGATAATCCACATGTTAGGACACAAAACAAGTCTCTACAAGTTCAAGAAGACTGAAATCATATCAAACATCTCAGATCACAATGGCACGAAATTAGAAATCAGCTACAGTAAAAACACTCAAAAACATTCAATCACATAGAGGCTAAATAGCACATTATTAAATAATGAATGGGTTACCAATAAGATCAAGAAAGAAATCAAAAGCTTCCTGGAGCCCAGCTAGGCATGGCTCAGCTGTTGGGCATCGACCTACGATCCAGACCCCATTTCAATTCCCGTCTGGGCACATGCCCAGGTTGCAGGCTCGATCCCCAGTTGGGTGTATGCAGGAGGCAGTTGATCAATGACGACTCTTTCATCATTGATGTTTCTATCTCTCTCTCTCTCTCTCCTTTCCTCTCTCTGAAATCAATAAAGATTTTTTTTTAAACTTCCTGAAAACAAATGAAAATGAACACACAACAACCCAAAATCTATCAGACACAGCAAAAGCAGTCCTAAGAGGAAAGTTTATAGCACTACAGGCCTACATCAAAAACGAAAAAAATTTTTAGTAAATTATCTAACCCTACAACTTAAATTAGAAAGCTCCCCTGTGAAGCTGTCCAGACCAGGGCTTTTGTTTGCTGGGAGTTTTTTTATTACTGCTTCGATTTCATGAGTTATTAGCCTATTCAGGTTTTCTGATTCCTCCTGATTCAGTTTTACATGATCTCCCTCATATGTGGAATCTAGTAAACAAAACAGACTGAGGAACAAAACAGATCCAGAGACACAGAAGCATGGAACAGACTGATGAATCTCAGTGGGAAGGGGGATGGGGGAGTGAGTGGGGAGAGATCAATCAAAGAATTTATATGCATATATGTATAACCCATGGGCACAGACAATAGTGTGTTGAAGGCCAGGGAGTGGGGGCGGATGCAGAGTGGAGGGGATCAATGGGGGAAAAAGGGAGATTATCTGTAATACTTTCGACAATAAAGATAAATTTTAAAAAAGAAGAAATAATCTTTTCTTTCTCATAACTGCAAGGTACTTTCAAACAATTTTAACTTTCTTTGGGGATCTCATCCACTCCCATGATTTTAAATACAATACCCTCAACTCCTTAGTTTATATCAATCAAGATGTTTCAAAGCCCCCAACCTGCCTACTCCAAATTATTTTAACTTGCTTTAACTCTGTACCCGCCCACACCTTCTTCAGTCTTTGGCCCTTTGGGAAGTTATGTATCTACTCTATTCATAGAAATCTGGAGTTCATTGTTAATTTCTTCTACTCTCTTCACCCACAGCCTTGCCATCCAACCCCAAGACCTATTCTACTTCCAAATTAAATGCTGAAACTGCCCACTAGTTAAATGCTAACACCCCTCTAGTCCTAGAAATTAACCATCACTAATCTGCTGGACTTTTTTTTTTTTAAGGTTCCCAATCACTTCTCACATGGCTTTCCAGTGTACTTAGGAGAAAAACGTAAGATTCTGCCCATGCCCTGTAAGATTCCTGCCTGATGTGATCCCGACTATATGCTAGGCTCCATTTCAGCACCACTCTTCCACACCCTGCTCATTAAGCTTCTGTATTTAGCAGAAGCCTTCTTTTAGTTTGTGGTAGGGTCCAAGATCCTGATTTCAGGAGCCCTTTGTACATACTTTCTTTGCCCAAAATGTTCTTTTCTGAACTTCTTTCTAGTCTCAGCCTGAATGTCACTCCCTCAAGATCCCTTCCTCTCAAACACCTCACTAACCCATCCCTGGTCTAACATTTGATCTCCCTTGTTATAAACTCGCATCATCACTCACACCTCCTCAGCCGCATTCATCCAATTTGTAATTACGTTTACTTCTAATCTGCATCCCCTGTTGAACTGTATGTTTCATGAGGGCAAAGACCTATGTTCTTATTGCTGCTAACTCCTCCACTGCATCCCCCCAACTGAATTTTATCCCTCCCTCCCCTCCTGTATGCTAAAGGACAACCACTTAACACTTGAGCCTGTATCTCCATTATAAGGTAGGAAATTAGGACAATTTCCTCAAAATATGAAACAAGAAAAATAAAAGTATATTTGCCCTGCCTTTGGTCATGATTTTTTATTACTTCTATATTCAACCTCTAGAAGTAGTAACGTGGCCTGATCTTAGTACCTTGTCCCTTTTTAACCCTTAATCAAAGAAGCTAAAGGAACCCACACTTTCTCCTCCACACAAAGTTTAAAAACTAGGAGAGCAAAACAAACCTTGAACAATGTATGTTAATTCGGAAACAAACATTCATTTATTTTTAGGATACTTAGTATTGCAAATCTATGACCTCGTTTAATGACTGTTTTTAATACCAAATTCTCCCTAGTATTTAAAGATGATGAAATAAGTAGAGGAATTTAAAAAAAATAGTAACCTTCTTTAGGTAAGTTAAACAGTTCCATGATTAAGACCTAATCTAAAGAAACAACAATATTTGCATCAATAAAGTCAATGGGGCCACAAATTTTAAAAGGCTGAACTTCAAGTACTAATAACTATTTCTCCAATACAAATTATTACTAAATAAAAATGTTTCATCTGGGTCGTAAATCTCAAAACTCATGACAATTTTTATCAGAATTCTTTCCCAGAGATGTTCTTCAGATGTTCACATAGTGGTCTTAAAAATCAAAGGAATACAAAAAGAACATGCAATATACACCAAAAAAAAAAATCTGTTTTTTCTCCCTTAATGGACAAATTTCAGAAAGTAAATAGTCAATCCTATCATTTACAATTCAATGAAATTTTCATTTTTTAAAATTATCTAGTATGAAAAGCTCTGAAGCAAAGGCAGTAACTCTTATTTCTCCCCTTTATTCAACTCTTCATGAGTTGAGTTCTACTTTTGTGTCTCTCAATTTCATCCATATCTAATACAATACTAATTACCATTCATAAAAATATACTTTTTATCAAGCTCATCAAAACTACCTTAAAATGTACCTATACATATCTAAAATATAACTCCATTTTGCAGATTAGTAAACCATTGTTATCCAGTAGCTTTCCTACAGCATACACCTGGCATACAAGCAGCAAAACCAGAGTTTGTCCCTAAAGTCCACATGCCTTTCATTATATCACATCATCCCTCAATCATATAGAACTAAAACTTGTGATCTACTCTAATACACTAACTGATAGAACACAAACATTAATTAGCTGAATACTTTTACAACATATAAGGATAGGGAAGAGATTAAAAGAATATCAGGCTTGCATAAAAAATGTCAATTACTGATAATAGCCTATATGCAAAATATTAGTATGATAACTGGGAAAAATCGTAAGAATATATTTTTTAAAGTAAACATTGATATCAAAAGAAATGGATTATAGGCAACTTTTATTTATCACATCACATATTTCTTTACTACCTAAACATTTTAAGAGCATGTTTTATTTTAATAACCAAAATATTCTTCAGAACTATCCACATACGCATACACCTATTTATTTCTGTATACTGCCTATTATGCTTTATTGTTTACATTTATTCATTTACAGATTCTCTCCCTGAAACTGAACACTGAGAACCTACCTAAAAATGTAACAGATTTCCTAGTTGATTTCTTTTTATTTATTTATTTTATATCTTTATTGATTTCAGAGAGAGGAAAGGAGAGGGAGAGAGAGAGATAGAAACATCAATGATGAGAGAGTCATTGATCGAGCCCACAACCCGGGCATGTGCCCTGACCGGGACTCGAACCCCGATGGTCTGGATCCCAGGTCGACGCTCAACCGCTGAGCCATGCCCAGCCGGGTGATTTCTTCTTTTTAAACGTTTTAAAATCCAGGCTAGTTTGTACTTTGTTTCACACGTCAACAAGAATCACTCAAGTTTTTTAAGGTTTTTTTTTAAAATTGATTTTTAGAGAGAGAGGAAGGGAGAGGGGGGCGGAGAGAGAGAAAGAGAGAGAGACATCAATGTGCGAGTGAAACACTGATCAGCTGCCTCCTGCACGACCCCTACCAGAGATCGAGCCGTAATCCAGGCATGTGCCCTGACTGGGAATCAAACCTGAAACCTTTCAATGTACAGCACAACACCCAACAAACTGAGACACACCAGCCAGGGCCCTGAAGTTTTTGCAAAATAAGTGATTCAGTGAGGTCAGGCTGAGCTTTAGAAAAAAATTAATCTGTCTGTAGACTGGAGTACAGAATAGGATGCAAGTGCCTTGTAAATACACATAACTCCCTATATTCTAACACAATGGACTACGGTTAAAGTACAAAACAGGAGATAGCTGAGAAACTTAGGAAATAAGGACACTCAAAGGTCTCAACATTTGGGGAAGTGAAGGAGATGGTGAGAAGAATAAGACCAGGTTGAGTTCAAAGTCCCAGGAGTCAAGAGAGTTTCAAGGAATATAATAAGTTTCGAGTGTTACAGAATTAAGACAAAAAAAGAGGCACTTAAAGATTTGGCAAAAATGTCACTAGTGACCTAAAAGGAGCAGCTTTGGTATGACAAGTCAGTGAACTTTTAAAAAGGGTAGGAAAAGGAAGAAGTTTGCAAGTTTGAAAAAAATGCAGAGATTAAGAGGATATAGCGCTTTAGCCCACTTTTAGACTAATAAAGGAGCCAGCAGACAGAAGTTGGTCAAGAGAAAGATATAATCCTTCTCTCTACTATCAAGTGAGCATTCAATGAGTTTACCAGTGGTAGTAACAACTTCACGTTTGGTCCATATAGATAATTGTAGCTGCTGTTAACTGAGCACCTACTATTGGCCAGTCACATAGCCTATATTATTATTAATCCTTATTTCATAAGCAATCTTAGGAAAGCAGGCATATACTCATTTAAGTACAGCAAGTAAGTATAGCAAAATTAGACTGAGAACATAGGATGCGATTACTGATACTGTGTGATATTTCTTTTAGAAGGGAGATTGAGTAAAAAAGTCTGGGCAAGAAAATCAACGATGAAAATGTAATATACAAATGAGGAGAACAGGGAAAAATAGAAGTAAGGAGTTTGTGTCATGGAAGACAAAGACTAACTTGAACAGAAGCTTCTCTTTGATGAGCAACACAAAACTATTTGGAGATACAGAATGAAATGACTTCCTAGGCAGGTGTTAAAACTCATCTGATTAAGAGCTATGCCCTAGCCAGTTTTGCACAGTGGTTAGAGAGCATCAGCCCGTGGGCTGAAAGGTCCGGGGTTCAATTTCAGCCAAGGGTACATATCTCAGTTGCAGGCTCAATCCCAGGCCCGGGTCAGGGCATGTGTGGGAGATAACCAATCAGTGTCTCTCTCTTCCCCCGCCCTAGCCAGTTCCACTCTCTCTGAAAAAGCAATGGAAAAAATATCCTCCTGTGAGGATTAAACAAAATATAATTAAAAACAAAACAAAACAGAATATGTAATGTTAAAACAGACAAAAATAGTTTCGAGACTTACATTTAAGTCTTTTATCCATTTTGAGTTTATTCTTGTGTACGGTGTAAGTTGGTGGTCTAGTTTCATTTTTTTGCATTACCTGTCGAATTTTCCCAACTTAAATGTAAGTCGCAAAACCATAAAAATCCTAGAAGAAAACATAGGTAGCAAAATCTTGGACATCTCACATAGCAGAATTTTCACCAATACATCTCCTAGGGCAAGAGAAACAAATTAAAAAACAAACTATAGTCCCAAACAAAAATTGGGACTATATCAAACTAAAAATCTATTGCACAGCAAAAGAAAAAGAAATCTTCATCAAAATGAAAAGGGAACCCACTGTATGGGAGAACATATTTGCCAATGATACATCTGATAAGGGGTTAATTTCCAAAATATATAAAGAACTCATACAACTCACTATCAGGAAGACAAACAATCTGTACGTTCACCAAAGAGGACATACAGATGGCCAAGGGACATGAAAAAATGCTCAAGGACACTAATCATCAGAGAGATGCAAATTAAAACTACAATGAGATATCACCTCACACCTGCCAGAATGTCTACCATCAATAATTCAACAAACAACAAGTGCTGGCAAAGATATGGAGAAAAGGGAACCCTAGTACATTGCTGGTGGGGATGCAGACTGGTGCAACCACTGTGGAAAACAGTATGGAGTTTCCTCAAAAAATTAAAAGTGGGACTGCCATTTGACCCAGTGATCCCACTTCTAGGAATATATCCTAAGAAGCCTGAAATACCAATAAGAAAGAATATATGCACCCCTATGTTCACAGCAGCATTATTTACAATAGCTAAGATCTGGAAAGAGCCCAAGTGCCCATCAGTAGATGAATGGATAAAAAAGCCATGGTACATTTATACAATGAAATACTATGCAGCTGTTAAAAAAAAAAAAAAAAAAGGCTCTCTTACCCTTTTCAACAGCATGGGTTAACCTGGATGTTATTACGCTACGCAAAATAAGCCAGTCAAAGATAGGCAACTTTCACATGATCTCACATATGTGAAAGCCAATAAACAAAATAAACTGACACACAAAATTGGTCCACAGGCACGAATGCATAGAGCAGAATGACAGATCTCAGAGGGAAGGGGGGAGGGGAGGTCGGGAAGATATTAACCAAAGAACTTATATACCTATATGCATAGCCCATGGACTCAGACAATAGTGTGATGAAGGCCTGGGGTGGAGCAGGGGCTAGGTAGAGGGGGGCCAAGGGAAGGATAATGGGGGACACATCTGTAATACTGTGAAGAATTTTTTTTAAATATTTAATTAAAAAAAGAAAATATAATACGTTAAAATAATAAACCCAACATTATAGTTAAAAAATAAAAAAACAGCCCAACTGGTGTAGCTCAGAGGTTGAGCTTCAACCTATGATCCAGGAGATTGTGGTTTGGTTCCCGGTCAGGGCACATGCCCGAGTTGATGGCTCAATCCCCAGTATGGGGCGTGGAGAAGGCAGCTGATCAATGACTTTCTTATCATTGATGTTTCTATCTCTCTTTCAAATGAATAAAGACATATTTTTAAAAAGAAATTTTTTAAAAAATAAAAACAGCCCGGGCCAGTTTTGCTAAGTGGTTAGAGCACTGGCATACGGACTGAAGGGTCCTGGGTTCGATTCCAGTCAAGGGCACGTACCTCAGTTGCAGGCTAGATCCCCAGCTCGTCTGGGCAAGTGTGGGGGACAACCAATGTGTCTTTCTCACATCATTGTCTCTCTCTCCCCTCCACCCCTTTCCACTCTCTCTAAAAAGCAATGGAAAAAATATCCTCAGACAAAAATAAACATAGAAAGTGAGATAATATTCACAGTAATGATAGCTGTAAAGCTAAAACTAGGTTAACTTTACAGTAATGATTTTATATAACCAATTAAAACAAGGTCGAAATTTTTATTACTTCTAAACAAACACAGAACCATGAACATACAAGAATTCTGATACCATGTTAGGGCCAGAAAGAAAATAAACTAGAATAATTAAAATATGACAACCTTCAAAGAAAAAATATAAATATAAATATAAAACAAATAGATATAATAAAAATTTCATTTAATCTAAATTTTCACTTCCACTCTAACGTTTCCTTAATCCAACTGAACTGAAAGCACAATTCATCAAGATGATAATCACAGGATCTAACCAACAACTTACAAATTCCAAATTAGAGTTCTGAAGTGTAGCATTCAAAGTCTACATGAAAAGCCCGGCCGGGCGTAGCTCAGCGGTTGAGCATCGACCTAGGATCCAGGCGATCAGGGTTCGATTCCCGGTCAGGGCACATGCCCGGGTTGCGGGCTCAATCAATGACTCTCTCATCATTGATGTTTCTATCTCTCTCTCCCCCTCTCCTTTCCTCTCTCTGAAATCAATAAAGATATATTTTTAAAAAAAAAAAAAAAAAAAAACCAAAGTCTACATGAAATGCTCGTCTAAGCATAGAGCCGAAGAAATTGCTGGCCAACCGTTAACAGAAAACATCTATTTTGTATGACTTCATGATATACAATATATGTTGAATAAATAATTGTTGAATAAATAACTTCTACACTGTCCTGACTGAGTGGCCTGAACTATTCTTAGTTTGGTCCAGCTCAATAGTCCAAGAAACACTCTTCCTAGGCAAAAGACATGCCTTTTTGAAATAACTGATTATAAAACTGTTCCAGCATTACAAGAAAAGGTTCTTTAATGGTTTTAAGTTAGAAAACCATAATTTCAGTTCCAAATTCTTACAAAAATAAAATCAAGGTATGTACGGTAACTACAGTAAAATATACACATGGCATTGCTATAAAGTAAAAAAACAAAAGCAAAAACAAAACAAAACTGAATTTGTCTCATTGAATTAGTCACATTTTATAAACTCTCTTCTGTCTGAAACCTCTAATGTGATCACAATTTTACCTAAAATAGCCATTTAAGTATTTTTCCTCCTCAATATAAATGGTTAGAAAGAAATGATTTTACTGCAAGAATTACTATAGATCTTTCACAATTTCTTTAATTTGAGATTGCTACAATTCTATTCCTAGTAAATTTACCTTAAAATTACAATTTAACATTAACTTTTAGTATCAGAATCATACTAAAATATTTAATAATTGAAGGATAAAATATTTTAAACTGCTTATTTGAGTTATAATTGACATACAACATTGTATTAGTTTTAGATTTTTTTTTTTAACTTTAAATTCACAAAAACAAATCTGACTTCAAATTCACTAGGAACCATATTGAGGGGAAAAAATCTAGAACCTCTGTAGAAGAGAAACCTGATCCTGGGCAGCGTATTTACATTAAAAAAAAAAAAAAAAAGTTGAAGTTCTCTAACCATAATTTGATAACTCTTCAAGAAGCATAAACAAAAACAAGATAACATGGAATGAAACAAATATGCAAGTTTTTTTAAAACCAGATCTATTAAATATTCATTAGCTATTTATCCCAACATCCAAAGTTTACTCTTAAATCATTTCTTAAAATAGTAAACATTAATACTTACAGGACATTGATCAAATTAATAAAACTAAAATCCTCAACAGTCACATCCTCTTCCAAATTAAATATTATGAATTTTCCTTAAATTTTATTACTTCCAATTTTCAGTGGACTGCTATGAAGTTAAAACAGAATAGAACAAATCCAAAACTAATGATGTAATGAAGTGATTTTGCAAACCCCTATGCACATCATTTTTTAACTCTAAATTTTATTTTTCAATGGTATACAAAAATTTATTCTAGGACACTGGCTGGGTAGCTCAGTTGGTTGGAGTGTTGTCCTGATACACCAAGGTTGCAGGTTCAATTCCCCGTCAGGGCACAAACTTGGTTGCAGGTTCAATCCCCAATCAGGGCACATACTGGAGGTAACCAATTGATGTTTCTCTCTCACATCAATGTCCCTCTCTCTCTCTCTCTCCCTCTCCCCCCCCTTCCTTTCTCTCTAAAATCAATAAAAACATATCCTTGGGCAAAGGTTTTTAAAAGACTATAAAGACTTGTACAAGACGGTATATCAAGCTCCATATCCATAAAAAAATCTGAAACATCCATGCCAGCACCTGTGTGACATCTGACTGATACAGGACTGTCTCACCAAATGAGATACAAAACTCTAGCCCATGAGATAATATATAAGCAGAACATGGAAAAGTAGGGACCACCCTGTATCCTTCCCCCAACTGTATAAAAGGACAGGTGGGAGGAGAAGATGATTTATACTATTAAGAATGCACTAGCCCGGGCTGGAGTGGCTCAGTTAGTTGAGCTTCACTCACTGGTTCAATTCCCAGTCAGGGCACATACTCATGTTTTGGGTTTGATCCCAGGTAGGGGTGAGTGCAGGAGGCAATCAATCAATGTTTCTCTCTCTCTCCCTTCCTCTCTCTCTAAAAATCAATTTTTTTAAAAAAATTAAAAATAAATAATAAAAGAATGCACTAAGGAAAGATGTCATAATTATGCAAAGTATTTTAACTGTCAAAATACTTCTTAAGTACATCTAATAGCACCTAACTCATATTAAGTGCCCAATAAACGTAAGTATAATAAATAACTTATATAAGCAAAGTCAATCAAAAATTGTCAGGTTCTCTTTATCTTATTGTCTGGCACAATAAAACACCATTAACTGATGCTTTAAAATAATTTTTAATTCTGCGCTAAATCACTAAGCAAAACAAGAACGACATTTTGGTATTTTCTTCCTCTACAAATTAAGAATACAAACTACTTATATCAATGGGTTTTCATGAAAATTAAATTACTTAATACATGTTAAAAATTAGTTTGGACATGTGTGGAAATTACAGAATATAAATGATAGGTACACAGAGATTCAGTATGCTACTCCCACTCATAAATTTTAAAGTTTCTAAATAAACTTTTTTTTTAACTTAGCTTACAATTGTGCTGGCATACAACAGGGGCTCAATCCCTATTTTAATTATCCCACAACCTACTTGCTAAGATTAAATGAAATAACACATGAGTGTCCTGCACTGTGCCTAAACTGTATCTACTTAATATAAGCTGTCATCCCCACATCATCCTTCATAATCAGTATTCAGCAAATATTCATCATCAATTAAGTGTCTTTTGACCCATTTGGGACTTAGTAATTAAGTATAAGCTACTATACTTATGACTTACCTCTTACAAAAGATCTTCAAGTTACAGGTATCAACTGTCAATGGGCTCAAGAGATACAATGTGTCAGAGTGCTAACTTCACTGATATTTTGTAACTAATTTCAAATAAGAGAGGTTTTGACTGGTTATGTTTATCTTACTATCTAGAATATTACCAGACAGACTTAAAACCAACAAATCACAACCACTAAACAATAACTCTCAGTTAACATATTTAAGAATTACTCAAGTGAAGCCCTGGCCAGGTAGCTCTGTTGGTTAAAGTCCCAATATCCCAGGGTTGTGGTCTGATCCCTGGTCAGGGCATATACAATAATCAATCAATGAATGCATAAACAAGTGGAACAAATTGATGCTTCTTTCTCTCTCTTCCTCTCTCTCTCTAAAATTAATTTTTAAAATTTAAAAGCATTTATTTTAAAAAAAAAAAAAGGAATGACTCAAGTGAAGACTCTGAGCACAAAAGATGGGGAACTCAGAGAGCAGTGGGCTAGTGTGATAAGCATACTACTTGATGAACTAAGAGTACTAAAGGAGCAGACTTATGTCTGTGCAAAGACATGAAAGAGACCTATCAACTCATGAACCCAAAGAGTAAGAATCTGAGTTTTAAAACTGACAAAAAGTTAAATGGTTCTTTCTATTTTTCCAATCCCTTCAATTAATTATCCATTGTAAAGGTAGAAAAAATGTTAAAGATGGTTGCTTGCATACCACTTAAAACGAAGTAACTTCAGTTCCCACTGTGGAACTCTAGAGGGCGCAAGAAATATGCCCTCGTTCCCACCAACCCACCTCTGGGTAACGTGAGCAGCGAAGCTGCAGGACCTGAGGTTTGTGTTGCAGTAGCAGAAGCAGTATCTGCAGCGGTTCATCTGCAGCGCCCACTCCCAGGGCCTTCCCAGCCATTACCCAGGCTTGCCCCAGGGGCAGCTGCCACCAAGGAAAAGCTCCTCCCCATAAAAACAACGGGACAGACATGTCCCAGGCCTGAACCCCTACAACCTGAAAACTTCCTCTAAGAGGGGCAAATCGGGGGCACAGAACTCACAATGAGGGTGTTTTCCTTCTCACTTTCTGTCAAAGATTCGCCACACAGGGTTGAAGGTGATTCCTGCTCCTGGGGTAAGAGGAAAAAATGAGAAATGTATCAAGAACAATATCCAGGTTGGACAACCAACCCTTCCCACAAGAAAAAGACAGAGAAGGTAATAAGAGGTCAAGGTGGTTCGGTCCTCCTGTTATCACTGCCCAACTGGAGACCAACAATCCCTCGTACGTAAAGCGGAGCAAAACGGCGTAAAATACGAATTTGGTCCCAAAACCCAAGTGAAACGCAAAATCTGGAGGGAGAAAGAGGAGGGCATCCAACCTGCCCCAGGGAAGGGAGCGGGGGAAGGGCAAATGTTGCCTCGACGCCAGCAAGGGTATGATATTTTCTCCCAAATGGGCCCACCGGTGTCTCTCCCGTCACTCCGGGCACCAACTCCAAGGTAGGAGCGGCTCACTTCGCCACTGGGATGAAATCTCCCATATTTGCCCCAAGCGTTTACCCTGGGCCCGAGACTCGCCTTCCCCCCCCCCACCCCCCGCCCGCCCGCAGTCGGCGACCGGCTGCGCTGCCTCCCCGTCCGCCATTAGAGACCCAGCCAAACAATACGTGCGGAGCAGGGCCGCGTAGTGCCGGGGAGGGGAGCGCAGAGCAGGGCCCGGCGCGGGCGCGGACCCTCGCCCCCAAACTTGGGGACCCCAGGCTCCGGCGCAGCCCCGGGAACAGGAGGACCAAGCGCCCCTCCCCCGCCGCCCCCCGGAGAAAAAGGAAAATGCCTGCGACCCCCCCCCCGCCCCGGCGACCCCGCGGGGCGCCCCCCACCCGGGGTCCTCACCCGGCCCTCCGGGCCTCGCAATGCGAGCCCGCAGCCCTCGGGCCGCACGCGACGGTGCCGCGACATGAGCAAGCCCGGACCAGCCTCCCGGGTCCGACGCGCAGCGGCGACGGCGGCCGTGCCGTCAGGGTTAGTCCAGGGCTGGTGGGAGGCTCCGGAGGCCGCCCTCGCCCATCTCCGCCTCCCCGGCCACCTACGCCTCCCGAGGCTGCGCTGCACCCAGCCACCCCCACAGACCGCGGGCCGGGACTGCGAAGACCGCGGGGACGAGCCTCACCCGGTTCTGGCTACGGCTCCGCGGAACGAACCTCCCCTCCCCCGACCCACCCCCTTCGGCGACGCGCACAACTCCGCTCGGTCCAGTCCCGGGTTTAGCGCTGTGAGCAGGCGGAGGCGGAGGCGGCGGAGGCGGCGGTGGGCTGAGCCCGAGTACGCCCCGCCCTCCGCACCCCCATTGGCTGGCAGGGAGGGCCGGCCGGGGCGCCTGGGGTGCATCCATTGGCTACATATACCTTCCTTCAGGAACCCCTTGAGGGGATGGGACAAAAGGCTGTCCATCAGAAGCGGGCCACACCCCCTACGTTTCCATACCCTCGCCCCAATGCCTGCCCGGGCTTGGGCTGCGTCCCTCCTCCCTCTTCGCCCCCGCCCACCGCCCCGCCCCCACCCGGTCCGTCAGGTCAGCGGCCCGACTTTCGTTGCTGCCAGAGCCGCCCGGGGCTGGGCCCCTGGGGGAGGGAGGGGACTCTCTGGGTCGGACAGTCCGAGACCCCGAGGCCGGGCCGCCTGCCCTTGCTCCAGCCCGGGCGCCCATGATGCTGCGGCGTTTCCCAGAATTTTTGCCCGGGGAAGGACTCGGCCTCGATGTCCCCAACGCCCTCCTGTCCAGATCCTGGAGGCCCGGTGCGGGCGAGTGGGCAGGGGCTGCCGTGGGCCGACGAGGGTCGGGCAACGGGCGAAGGCGTTCCCGAGCACTCCGGGGCAGACGCATGTCCACCCGCGCCTTGTCCCGTGAGGAGCAGCCCCACCGCCCGTCATGGCTGCGGGAGGAGACGGTGTCCTCCATCTTGTCGGGACCCACTCGAACCGGGCCTATGGGGCTGGGCAACGTGTCCTCGTGCATCCCCCGCTGCGCTGCGCCATTTGGGCAAGGGACAGACTGTTCTGGGAGCCCGCGTGGGGCCCGGGAACTGGAATCAGCCGGAAGACCCAGACGCCGTTCCCCGCCCCAAAGGCCAAGATGGAGGCGCTGCGGGCGCCTGTGGAGTCGGGCCCGCGGGTGGACGGGCCAGGGCCGCCACCGCCCTGCACCGTTTGGCCTTCTGGAGTGAGGGACCAACCGCAGGCCTCGTCACCGGGGGGGAGCAGCCCACCGGCTGCGGCTCCTCTTTTGTTTCCGATTCATCCCGACGTCTCGGGCCCACGCAAGACCCGGTGCGGTTCCAGGACTCCCGTCCCGCCCTAGCGGCCGATGTCGGGATGACAGCGACGGAGTTGGAGACATGGATGGACGGATGAATTTTGACTTCTCAATTCCACCATTATCCACCACTGCCTACTAATAAATAGACGTGTGATGTTACCATTGAATGTTCTACAAGATGAGGATGAACGGGAACGTTGTAGTGAAGTTAATCATCTTCTAAGGTCTCAGTAAAGACTGACGATAAACACTGTAGACTCCACTTACAGCAGGAGAAATTGAGATTCACTCATGAATTACGAATTTTAAAATCAAGTAATTCTTTCACCTAGGGAAAATGCAATAAATATAATGTTCTTTATTTAAGTTGAATATCCAACATGTATTTCAACTAGTTTTCTCAAAATAGTGTCGCTGGGGATGAGGGTTTAGTAAAACTTTTTTAATAATTGTAAACTTTTCAGTTCTCAATACAATGAAATATCCTTACAGACTTTACACACAGTTCTATTTTGCATTGACAATTTTTTTTTGTTAAATTCTCACCCGAAGATATTTTTGTCTCCCCCATGAACCCCTCCTGGGGCCAGGGATCTCTGCAACCCAGATACATTGCCCTTGACCCAAATCTAAAATGTAACCCTTGGTGCAGGGGGTGGAGGCTCCAACCACTTCACCACACCACCAGTATATGCATTGACATTCTAGATGGCACTATCTTAATAATAAATGGCCTTTTACCAAATACAGAGCAACACTGTAATAAGTCCATGAAAACTCCTACCACCGCTCTTGTGTTATCACTGAGTTTATAGTTATAAGGCTTAGAGATAATTCCAAATAAGTTATCCCACAGACTTAAATGACAGATCATGTTCCCACATGAGTTCAAGGAAGCTCTGTACTGCTACTAATTCCCTGGCATCATTGCCATATAATTAACAAGAGTAAATGACAGTTTTATGTATTATTCACATTTGGTATTCCATCATTAAAATCCATTTATCTATGAAAATGTTCACTGGGTTACCCACATAATATCAAGAATTTTAGCTGAGAATTTAGAACTGGGGGAAAAAAGTTTTTGTGTCAATTTTTATACTACACTTAATTTATATAAAAGAACTTTTTAAAATAAATATTTTAATGTCCATAATTTCCAAAAGGTAGAAACATCCCAAATATTCATTAACTGATGAATGCCTAAACAAATGTGGTCTATCCGTACAATGGAATATTATTCAGTCATAACAAGGAATGAAGTTCTGATACATGCTACAACATGGATGAACCTTGAAGACATAATGCTACATTAAATAAGCCAAACCCAAAAGACCACACATTGTATGATTCCATATATGTGATTGTCCAGAGCAGACAAACCTACAGAGACAGAAAGTAGCTTAGTAGTTGCCTGGTCCTGGGGAGGTGGGGAGTGATAGCTGCAGTGTGTGGGATTTATTTTTGGAGCAATGCAAATGTTCTAAAATTTTTTGTAGTGATGGTTGAACAACTCCAAATATACTAAAATCCATTGAATTGTTCACTTTAAATGGGTGAATTGTGTGGTATGGAATTATAACTCTCAATAAAGCTGTTACTAAAAATGTGTATGTGGAGTTATTCTGTGCTAATCACAAAAGCATACACAGCATTGCAGGAAGGCAACATGAAGACTTGAGCAGAGACTTGCATTTAAAATACTTGTTTGGCCACTCAGAACCATGAGGACATTACCTTCCCCTAAGCCTCAGTTTAGTCACTTATAAAATAAAGCAACACAGCATTGTTTTAAGAATGAAATAACTTATGTGAAAGTGATATAAAAATGTTAGAAGTTGCTAAGAGTAGGTCTTAAAAGTTCTCTCCACAAGAAAGAAAAAATTTGTAACTGTGGTCCTGGATGTTACCTAGACTTACTGTGGTGATCATTTCCCAATTTATACATACATTGAATCATGTTGTACACCTAAAAGTAATATCATGTTATATATCAATTATATCTTAATTTTTAAATGTTAGATATGATTGTATTTTTTAAAACCAAGAACTCACCAGTAATTGAGATGCAATATAGTAGTTATTCTGAGAATAACTTAGGAGCTAGACAGCCCAAATTTGAATTCTTACTTTACCCACAACTAACTGGGTGATTTTAGGCATGTGTTAACTTTCTAAGTCATATTTTTAACTCATGTAAAATGTAAATAACAGTTCCAATCTCATAGAGTTTTAGGGTGGATTAAATGAGCATAAACATACAAAACTTGCACCTCACACTTGGTAAGACCTCAAAAAAATTTAGCTGTTTTTATTAATAATTGACTTAGAGGAATATTAGAAAAAATCTTTATAATTATTTGTGAGGAAAAGAAATGTTGATATCTCTATCATAAATACTGAGCTAGTGCCTATCCAAAAAACAACAATAATCGCAATAAACAGGTCAAATCTTGGAAGAAATGTACTCCAAATCAAAGTCTAATAATTTTTTCTTAGAAAGGAGCTTAGCATAATCTATCTCACCCTCCCAGTATGAATGATAGTAGACTAGAAGTTCAGATAAAAGAATTGTTTAGGTCCTGACCTGTGTTACTCCATGGTTAGTGTGTCGGCCATCCCACCAAGGGGTCTCGGTTCAATTCCCTATCAAGGGGCACATACATTGGTTGCAGATTCCATCCCTGCTCCTGTAGGGGCAAATGCGGAAGGCAGCCAATCCATGTGTCTCTCTGACATCCCCCTTCTTCCACCCTCTCTGAAAAATCAATGCAAAAAATATCCTCGGGTGAGGATTTCTTTTAAAAAAAAATTGTTTGGGGTGGGAAATTGGAGCACTAAGGTAGACTAGCATTTCAACTTTTACCATTGAAAAGAAAAAAAGGCAAACCCTTGCCAGTTAGCTCAGTTCATTAGAGCATCTTCCCAGTACACCAAGATTTCAGGTTCGATCCCCAGTCAAGGCACATACAAGAGTCAACCAATGAATGCATAAATAAGTGGAACAACAAATCAATGTTTGTCTCTTTCTCACTCTTTCTCTCTCTCTTTCAAAATTAATTTAAAAATTTACTAGAAAAGAAAAAAAAGCAATATTTTAATCATTGAAACACTGAGGAAATTTTCCTGTGGGAGAAGGAAATTGTTCTGTGTTATTGTGAATAAGAACTCATTATCCTCTTAACAATTTGTGAAGTAGTTAATATTACTGTCACACTTTTACAAATGAGGAAACTGAGGCAAAGAAAGGTTAAGGAATTTATCCAAGGTCACATAGGTAGCAAGTGGTGGAGAGGGACTCATGGCCCTAAGATTCTTGGCTCCAGAGTCCTTACTCTTAAGCACCTCACCATGCTGCCTCTCCAAAATGCCGCTTCTCCTAATTCATAAAATTTAACTCTTAAACATATCATTTTAGATAGTTTAAAACACCACACAAAGTAATACATTGTAGAGCATTGGCTTATAAACTTTTTTTGACTGTGACAATCACTAGAAAACATATTATACACAAAGACCCAGTACTAACCCACCTATATACTTAACTACATAATTGAAAAGTAGGTTACATTAGAGAATTATTGCCTTTACTACCTTAGGTGGATTTTAATATTTTCTATTCTAATCCATTTAAACAGTCGGTACTGTTTTCTTCCATTTTGTTGTTGTTGCTGTTGTTTTTGTGGGGTGTGTGTTTTTTTGTGGTGTTTTATTTTTTTTTTTTTTTATTGCATTTTAGGGAGAGAGGAAAGGAGAGGGAGAAAGAGAGAAACATCGACGTTAAGAGCAGCATATCAATTGGCTGCCTCCCAAACGTCCTCCACCGGGAATAGAGCCCAAAACCTGGGTATATGCTCTGACTGGGAATCGAACTAGCAACACTTTGGTGCACAAGACATTGCCCAACCAACCCAGCCACGCAAGCCAGGGCTGTTGTTGCTGTTTTTAATAAACAGTGGTTCCAACCCACCAAATTGATTTCATGGCTTACAAACTGTGGTTTGAAAAACACAATTCTAGAGAAAGCAAATCATGGATAAGTTCAAGTTCTAAAACAACTAAAAACACAATGACATCAGAAACTGAGAGTAACATGGAATGACCTATAGGTAGAAAAATTCAATTTAAAAAGAAGAGATTTAAGTTGCCATCCTTCCTAAAATACATGAAATACTTATTTCTTCTCTACAACATGTGTTACACCTTATGAACCCATACTGCAGCTGATTAGCCATGGGAAAAGCAATGCAGTGATTCGGAAGAGAATGCAGAATTTGCCTTGATCCTGATTCCACAGTTTGTTAGCTTTGGGACCCTAGACCTTGTTGAACCTCAGTTTCTTCTTCAATGAAATGAGGGAATTGTACATAATATGACCTTGATGGAAAATTCTTCTCTTTCCTTATAGTCTTCTCATCCTTTCTCATCCCCAATGCCTCCAAATAACTCTTTCTCACTTTTCCAGCTTATTATGAACATTCCCTTCCTCTCAGTTCCTGTGGCTTTTTATTAAATGATAAAATATGTTTACCTCTATATCCTTTTCTTTTTTTTTTTAATATATCTTTATTGATTTCAGAGAGAGGAAAGGAGAGGGAGAGAGAGAGCTAGAAACATCAATGATGAGAGAGTCATTGATCGGCTGCAGCCCGCAACCCGGGCATGTGCCCTGACCGGGAATCGAACCCTGATCGCCTGGATCCTAGGTCGACGCTCAACCACTGAGCCACTCCCAGCCGGGCTACCTCTATATTCTTAACAAAGATTTTCCTTCACTCCTCCTTCTTGGTTCACTGGAGTATTAGGACCCATCATGTTCCTCGTTTCATCTCCCAGGCAGCAATGCCCACCACAGTGCCTTCTAAGTTTTAAGGGTACTAAGTTTTAGGGGTAGAAAATACAAGCAAATTTTGAAAGATAAAATTATATTAGATAATTACAGAGGGCCTTTCCAGCAATTAAATTCTGTGATCTTATAAAATTATAAGCTGAAAATAATGATTTAAGGCTTAATTTTTGCCTATTTAAGGGTTCCTTGTATTATCAACTCTTATTTTTTTATTTTCTGTACTAGGTAGCTATTCTTTAAGAGATTAAAGCAGGTTTAATAAAATAAAATCATTTTTAATAAATACACACTCGGTGACAAAAAAAAGACAGAAAACCTGAAAAGTGCAAAGAAAAAAAAAGTACCAATGATCCTTGCACCCTAGGATCACTGTTGTTAACATTTTTTTCAACAGACCTTATTTTTTATAGCACTTTAAGTTCACAACAGAATTGAGCAGAAAGTACGGTGTTCCCATACACCCCTGCCCCCACACATGAACAGCCTCCCAGACTAGCAACATTCAGCACCAGAGTGGTATACCTGTTACAATGGATAAACCTATGTTGACACATCATACTCACTCAAAGTCCATAGATTACCTTAGGGTTCACTCTTGGTGTTGTACATTTTATAGTTTTGAGCAAATGTAAAATGGCATGTATCCACCATTATAGTATCACACAGAATAGTTTCACTCCCCTGTGCTCCACCTGTTCATTCCTCCCTGCCCCCTAACTCATGGCAACCAATGATCTTTTTACTGTGTCCATAATTTGCAGAATGTCAGAGTTGAGATTATACATTATTTAGCCTTTTCAGATATCATATAGCCTTTCTAGATTGGCTCCTTTCACTTAGCAATAAGCATTTTAGGTTCTACAAAGTATTTTCTGACTTCATAGCTCATTAATGTATTTTTAAAATTTTTTTAATGCTCACCCAAGGATATTTTTTCCATTGCTTTTCAGAGAGAGTGGAAGAAAGAGAGAGAGAAACATCGGTGTGAAAGAGACACATCAATTGGTTGCCTCTCACACAGTGTCCAGTCCATGGCCGGGGATCAAGCCTGCAACAAAGGTATGTGTCCTTGGCTGGAATTGAACCCTGACCCTCCAATCCTCAGACCAACACTCTAACCACTGAGCCAAACCGGCCAGGGCCATAGCTCATTTATTTTTACCACAGAATAATATTCTATTGTCTGGATGGACCACAGCTTATTCATTCACCTACTGAAGGATTTCTTGGTTCCTTGCAAGTTTTAGCTATTGTGAACAAAGCTGCTACAAACATTCATGTGAAGGTTTTTGTGTGCACATAAGTTTTCAAGTCATTTGGATAAATACCAAGGTGCACGGTTGCTGGATCTTATGAGAAGAGTACGTTAAGTTTTGTAAGAAACTGCCAAGCTGTCTTTTAAAGTGGAAACTTTCATTTCCACCAGTAATGAGTGAGGGTTGCTGTTGCTCCACATTCTCATCAGTGTTTGGTGGTGTTAGTGTTTTAGGTTTTCACCATTACGTATAATAAGTATGTAGTGGTAGCTCGTTGTTGTTTTACATTGTTAATGTTCTGATGTATAAATATTTTCCCACAAAATATTTTTTTATTGATTTTTAGAAAGAGAAGAAGGAAGAGGGAGAGAGAGAAAGAGAGAAACCCATGTTTCTCTGATGGGAGAGCAAGACATCAGACATCTCCTTCACGCCCCCTACAACCCAGACATGTGCCCTGACCCAAATTGAACCGGCAAACTTTGGATGTATGGGACAATCCCAACCAACTGAGCCACAGGAGCCAGAACTCCACAGAATATTGCTTTCAAATATATCTTTAGTGATTTCAGAGAGAGGAAGGGAGAGGGAGAGAGAGAGATAGAAACATCAATGATGAGAGAGTCATTGACTGGCTGCCTCCTGCATGTCCCACACTGAAGATTGAGCCCACAACCCAGGCATGTGCCCTGACTGGGAATTGAACTGGGATCTCCTGGATCATAGGTTGATGCTCACCCACTGAACATCACTGGCCAGGCTCCACAGAATATTTTTCCAACATTTATGTCACCAACAAGAACTATGTCTTGCTAATTTTTTATAATGTACCATAGGAGTGAAGAAGAGATTTTGAAAAGAATTGGTTATATCTAGAAGAATAAAACTGTCATTGGGAATAGGGTCATCATTTTTGTTTTTCTGTTGTCAGAGAGGTAAAAAGATTTTAGGAACAGGTGCATACAGTGGAGACTAACATGTAGCTATGAAAAGAATTGCATTTTTGTCTTCTACCCCTAAAACATGGGTAAGAAATCAAAGTCCAAGGAGTTATCAAGCTAGATAGATGGAAAAGTTTTGCTTTGTTTTGCTTTGTTTTGTTTTGTTTTGTTTTACAGGAGAAAGTTTATTTGGGAAGTTACAGAGGTAGTAAAATGAACCAGCTGGCTGTGTAAGCTCAGGAAACAAGTTGCAGAAGCAAAAGAAGGGCCCTTGTTGCTTAGGAGAGAGAAAGGCAGAAGTAATGGGCCTGGGGGGAAGAAAAGGGGAAAGGGAAAGGCTCAGGTGTGCTCCTAAGTGAAAGAGCACACCAAGATGGAAAACCTGTGTTTTGTTTTGTTTTTTTAAATTCTCTCCCAAGGATATGTTTACTGATTTTGGAGAGAGGAAGGGGGGGGGGAGGGAGGGGGGGGGAGAACGAACATCTATGCCAGAGAGAAACATGGACTAGTTGCCTCCCAGGGGTTGTTCCCACAACCTAGATATGTACCCTGACCGGAACTGGAACCCACAACTTTTTTGGTGCATGGGACAATGCATCAACCAACTGAACCACTCAGGTGGGGCAAGATGGAGACGTTTTACCAACTAATGCTTCATGGTGATAACAAAAATTAGTCACTGTTATTAGAGAGTGTGGATCGTTTATTAAGATCTTTGTTCATTCATTTCAAAAATATTTAGTGTCTTTGTTATGCCAGATACTATAAGTGCGAGGGATATGACAGTGAAAAATGCTGATGTGATCCCTACCGTCATGAAAGGTGTAGTCTAGACTACACTAGAAAGAGCCAATAAGCAGGGGATCAACAAAATGCATAAAATGATTACAGCTGAGTGCTAGGAAGAAAATAAACACAGCTTCCGTATACAGAAAAACAATGGAGACCTATGCTAAAGATCATGGAAGATCTTTCTGAGGAAGTAATATTTAAAATGAAATCTGACTAAGTAAAGCCCATTAGAGTAACCAGGAAAATGTTGTTTTGGACAGCAGGAAAGGCAAAAATTAAACTTATCCTGGGCCCGGCTGGGTGTGGCTCAGCGGTTGAGCGTCGACCTGGGATCCAGGCGATTGGGGTTCGATTCCCGGTCAGGGCACATGCCTGGTTGCGGGCCCAATCAATGACCCTCTCATCATTGATGTTTCTCTCTCTCTCTCTCCGTCTCCTTTCCTCTCTCTGAAATCAATAAAGATATATTAAAAAATAAATAAATAAAATAAAATAAACATCCTGGGAATTGAAAGATCAATAGGGTAGAAGGCACTACTCGAGGAAAGAATGACACCAGAGGGAGGTGAAGAGCTAGACAAGTGTAGGTTCAAGTGGGGCCTTGTAGGCTATGCTAAGGAGTTTGAATTTTATTCTGGTGCATGAAGAAGGCATAAATAGGGTTTTAAGTGAAACAATGATACAATATGATGTAAATTTGAAGCAGATAAGTCTGGCCACTTGTGGAGAATGACTGACAGGTAGCAAGTGTTGACTTCAAACCAAAAGTAAGCCAGGTATTTCTTCAATAAAAAGGATTTATTTCCCTAGCAGGTTTCACTCAGTGGTTAGAACATCAGCCTGCGGACTGAAGGGTCCTAGGATCAATTCCAGCCAAGGAAATGTTCCTCGGTTGCAGGCTCAATCCCCGACCTTGGTTGGGCACATGTGGGAGGAAACCAATCGATGTGTCCTTCTCACATTGATCTTTTTTCTCTCTCTCACTTCCACTCTCTCTGAAACAATGGAAAAAATATCCTCGGGTGAAGATTTTTTTAAAAAAGGACTTATTTGGGCAAAAGAAATAATTGCAACCTGGTATGTATATCATAACAAACCATGTGCAAGTCTGGGCAACAAAGGAGAAGTTCTTTCATACAAGGGATGAGGAAGTTGGGGGTGATTGGGACTGCTATAGTACAGAGTTCTTCCAGTAGATCTTTAATGACCCACTGAGGGCTGAGAGCTCCTTGTGCAGGCCCTCACAGGTTGTCTTGGTTAAATCTCTGTCATTAATTTTGTTGTTGTTGTTGTTGTTGGAGAAAGGACTTTTATTCTTGCAATTTTATACTAAGAAATCAACATTGAATTTCATAATTCATTGTTCACAATTGATTTATAAAAACTTTTAATCCTTAAATTGTACATCAATATTGTATGACTCCAAATTTTATTTATCCCTTTCCTTCAAGTCTGAAGAAAATGATTAACTTATTAAGTTCCACAGACAGCACAATCCCACTGACATAATATCTAGTCTTAAATCTATGCTCATGTGAAAACTTTTCTTTCTTTTTTTTTTAATGCTCATGTGAGGATATTTTTTCCATTGCTTTGCAGAGAGAGTGGAAGGCAGAGGGAGAGGGAGAAGAGTGGAAGGCGGAGGGAGAGGGAGAAGAGGGGGAGGAGGGAGAGGGGGAGGAGGGAGAGGGGGAGGAGGGAGAGGGGGAGGAGGGAGAGGGGGAGGAGGGAGAGGGGGAGGAGGGAGAGGGGAGGAGGGAGAGGGGGAGGAGGGAGAGGGAGAGGGAGAGGGAGAGGGAGAGGGAGAGGGAGAGGGAGAGGGAGAGGGAGAGGGAGAGGGAGAGGGAGAGGGAGAGGGAGAGGGAGAGGGAGAGGGAGAGGGAGACATCGATTGATTGCCTCCAACAAGCATCCCTACCAGGGCCAGGGATCAAGCCTGAAACCGAGCTCCATGCCTTTGACCGGAATCCAGCCTGGGACCCTTCAGTCCACAGGCCAACGCTCTAACCACAGAGCCAAATCGACTAGGGCTGTCATTAATTTTTACACAAGAGTAGAATTAGGGAAGTTGTTGAGTAGTCTAGGCCAGAATTGATGTTAGTAACCTCAGTAATGGAGGTGGGAAAAGTAAGTAGATTGGATTTAACAATGAAAGGATGAGGGTCACAAAATGCATAATGAAAGTGTCTAAGATTTAGAAGCAAGCTTAAAATTTAGACAAAAATTTTCTGATATTAAAATAATTAACAAATCTGATCAGCTTTGTTCAAGAAAAAATGAGAAGATTCACAGAAAATAGAGGCTATCTATCAAGAAGGGAAGCTGATAGGCAGCATTCTAAATAGAACAATAAATTAATCCTAATGTGAATGGACTAGATTACTGAAAGAAAGTCTAAAAATCTGTAAGTAAAACATTACTGAGAATTTTACTTATGAATGACTTTTACTTCCCCCTACACACACATACAAACTTGGAAAAACAGCTGGTAGGAATATGTTAATTTTAATGTTCTGAATACAAATAAATAACTTGAATATTTGTAACTAATTTCAAAGTTGTCTAAGTTCTGTTTTTCTAATGCAATTATTTTTATATAATACTATACTAGCTTCTTATAACATTAGTGACTAACCTTTGAAAAAATTTTTTCCTTTATTTTGTTCTTGTTTATGTGTTTTCCAACTAATTTTTTTCAAATTGCAAGATAGGTACATGGAAGGAGAGGTGATTGCAATGAAAAACAAGAGAAGAGAAGGAAAATTGATTGTGAAAGTAGGCTTCCCCACCACATTCCTTCCATCTTCCAGTCAGCCTCCCAGAGGCAACTAGTTACCAGTTTCCTGTAACTCTTTTCAGAAACATTTTCTCATGTAAAGGTATATATTTTTCTGCTACTTGATTTTTTCAATAAACAATATATTTAAAGGTGAATCCACATCAACAAGCGGATATATACCTCATTCTTTTTTAAGACTATAAAATATTGATTGGATTCCAAGATGGCAGGGGATTGAGTGGAAGCTACACTGACACTCTCCCAGGACCCAACTGGAATTACAACTAAAATATAGAAAAACAATCCTGAATAATAAACTGAAGATAGCTGGTGAGCACCCTCATAATCAAGGGTGAAAAATGGAGACCACATAGAGATTGGTAGGCAGTGTGGAGGCTAAAGAGGGCTGGTCAGGCTCCCACAGGCAGCAGCTGAAGTTCCGGAGGGATATCTCAGCTATAGGGAATACATACTGAGAATTCTGGGGCCTAAACCCCAAGAGGCCCAGAGTAGAATCCAGAGGTGCTGGCTTGGGGGATAGAATTCAGAGGGCAGCCATCTCAATGCCTGTGCTGAATCATTCACCCATACAATGGAGGGCACCTTTCTTGGGCAGACATTTACCATTCAAGCAGCTTTTGCCTGGGGCTGGGGGAATGGAGAGCAATTCCCCACCCTGTTGGAAAACTTCACACATACATACACACACACACACACACACACACACACACACACACACACACACATGGAATTTCTACAGCCAGAGGCTCATTAAAGGACTGTAAATAACAGTCAGCCTCCGGGTGCTTTGAGACTTTGCCTGATTTCCTTCTGGACTCGGGGCTTGGAAAAGCAGACCTTGGTGTGCATCTTGGTCCTTTTCAAAAGCTCCCAGCCCCAGCAGTGGGAACCACATGCTGTAGAGTGTGGAAAACTTTACACAGGGTACTCAAGGCCAGTCACAAACAGTGTCTGACATTGGCTGGCACCAGGGACTGTCCAAAAGACTGGGAGTCCTAACATCTCTACCTAATACATAAAAACAAAGCCAAACAAGCAGCCAAAATGAGGAGACAAAAACACAAGCCCCAAATGTAAGAACAAAAGAATTCTCCAGAAGAAGAGCTAAATGAAATGGAGATAAGCAATCTATCAGATATAGAGTTCAGAACACTGATCATAAGGTTGCTCAACAGCATGAGAAAAGGAATGGAAACTACGAAGGAAATTAATAATGACATAGTAGAAATAAAAAAATAAACATTAGGAGGAATAAATAGCAGATTAAAGGAAGCTGAGAATTGGATCGGTAAATTAGATGACAGGGTAGAAAAAAGTCACTCAATCAGAGGACCAAAAAGGAACAACAATTATAAAAACTGGAGGGCAGTTTGAGGGAGCTGAGAACCTGTTTGAAGAAATAGTGGCAGAAAACTTCCCTAACCTGGTAAAAGAAAGTCACACAAGTTCAGGAGACAGAATTCCAAGCAAGAAGAATCCAAAGAGGCTCACACCCAGACACATCTTAATTAAAATGCCAAGAATTCAGGACAAAGAGAGAATCTTAAAGGCAACAAGAGAAAAGCAATCTGTTACTTACAAAGGAGCTCCCATAAGGCTGTCAGCTGATTTTTCATCAGAAACTCTACAGGCCAGAAAAGAATAGCATGAAGCATTCAAGGTAATGAAAGGCAAGGATCTGAAACCAAGACTACTGTATCCAGCAAACCTATCATTCAAAATAGATGGTGAAACAAAGAGCTTCCCACACAAGAAAAGGCTAAAGGAGTTTATCACTGCCAAACCAGCATTGCAAAAAATATTAAAGAGACTGATGTAATAAGAAATTGAAATAGAATGAAAGAGAAACATAGGCATAAAGAATTAAAAGAGCAATAGATAAGTACCTATCAATAATATCCTTGCCCTGGCAGGTGTTGCTCAGTGGTTAGAGCATCAGCCTGCAGACCTAAAGGTGATGGGTTTGATTGCTGGTCAGGGATATGTACCTCATTTCCAGGTTTGACCCCCAGTCTGGTTGGGGCTCGTGCAGGAGGCAACCAATTGATGTGTCTCTCTTATAAATGTTTGTACCTCTCTATCCCTCTCCCTTCCTCTCTAAAAAAAAAAAAAAAAAAAAAAAAAATCAATAAAGCCCAGCCTGTGTTGCTCAATGGTTGAGCATTGACCTATGACCCAGGAGATCACAGTTCAATTCCTGGTCAGGAGATGGCCTATCAATGACTCTTTTATCATTGTTGTTTCTATTTCTCTCTCCTTCTCCCTTCCTCTTCTTGATATCAATAAAATGTTTTTTAATCAATAACATTAAACATAGTTAAAATAATAATAATAACCTTAAATATAAATGGATTAACTGCTCCAATCAAAAGACATAAGGTAGCTAAATAGATTTTTTTTTTTTAAATGACCCAGATATATGCTGTTTACAAGAGACCCACCTCAGAACAAAGGATTCACACAGGCTGAGGGATAAAAACAACTTCTGGAGGACTTTAAGGGAGAGATTGATAGTCATAGTAGGGAACTTTAATATCCCACTGACTTTACTGGATAGGTCTTCCAGTCAAAAAATCAACAAGGAAACTGTGACCCTAAATGACACACTAGATCAGATGGATTTAATTGACATTCACAGAACATTTCACCCCAAAGCTGCAGAATACACATTCTCCTCAAGTGCACATGGGACATTCTCAAAGACAGACCTCGTGTTAGGATATAAAACAAGTGTCTACAAATTTAAGGAGATTGAAATAATATCAAGCATCTTCTTGGACATTTACACCATGGAATACTATGCAGCTGTAAAAATTAAGGATCTCTTACCTTTGAGACAGCATGGTGGGACCTGGAGAGTATTATGTATGCTAAGTGAAATAAGACAGTCAGAGAAAGACAAGTATCACATGTTCTTGCTCATATGTGGAATCTAATGAACAAAATAAACCGATGAACAAAATAGATCCAGAAACATAGAAGCATGGAAAGACTGACAAATCTCAGAGGGAAGGCAGGACTGGGTGGGACAGTGGGTGGGGAGAGATTAACCTGGGGACTTATATGCATATAAGCATAACCCATGTACACAGACAATACTGTGATGAAGGCCTGGGGGAAGGTGCATGGTGGGGGGGATCAATGGGGGAAAAGGGGGACATTTGTAATATTTTCAACAATAAAGATAAATTAAAACATAAAAAAGACTACATAATATCAATTGTACTGTGAACACAAAAGGGGTCACATACTAAACCTGACAATCTTAGGGGAGGCCAAGCCCAGAGACCAAAAGTAACCACACAGGGATGGACTGAATGTAAAAATTCCTAACTAAAAGTGAGCCATGATGGGTAGACATGTCCCAGGCCAGTAGCTTCCTTGACAAAGGTCAATCTTTAACTTTGAAATTCTCTATTGTCTTTGCACATCTAAGATAACATATCTTTGAAATGTCATAGTAGTTTTATTTTCCAGACCCCTCAAAGGCACAATCACGGGCACCACAGTATGAAACAACATTGTTATCTTGTTCCCTGCATACCTGTAAATGTTAACTATCCTGTACCCACCAATGTAAAAAAAGTATGTGTCTCTTTGCTTAACCTTTTATCCAATCTCTGAGATTTCCCCATTTTGCTTTCTCCTGCCTTCCTAATCTACCAGCATTGGATTTCATCTAACCATTCTTCATCTCCTCCCTTGATTCTAATGTATAAAACAAGCTGCAAAACTGCCATTCTCTGGAGCATTTATTGAACTCATTGAGATTTTTCTTCCCAGCAATTATGAGTTTGGCTCATAAACTCTTTTTTTTTTTTTTTTAATATCTTTATTGATTTCAGAGAGAGGAAGGGAGAGGGAGAGAGAGAGATAGAAACATCAGTGATGAGAGACTTGTCATTGATCGGCTGCCTCCTACACGTCCTGAACCCAGGATCGAGCCCGCAACCCAGGCACGAGCCCTGACCAGGAATCGAACCACAATCTCCTGGATCCTAGGTCGATGCTCAACCACTGAGCTATGCCAGCTGGGAAGGCTCATAAGCTCTTATAGGACTTTTTCTCAGGCTGGATTTCCTTCATCAACATAATTTATTTAAATTATGTCAATCATAGACAACTTTTAAAGTCATATCATTATTTTGTCCTTAATATCTAATTCTAATAATAGGAAGTTTTTTGCACATCGTTACTTCTTTCACCAAAGTACCCCAAACACTTTCTAAAAAATATTTAATCCAGGCAGCCAGGTGTGGCTCAGCGGTTGAGTGTCGACATTTGATCCAGGAGATCGCGGTTTGATTCCCGGTCAGGGTACATGCCCGGGTTGCGGGCTCAATTCCTGGTTGGGGGTGTGCAGGAGGCAGCAGATCAATGACTATCTTATCTCTCTCTCCCTCTCCCTTCCTCTCTCTGAAATCAATAAAATATATATAAATATATATATTTAATCCAGCCCAGCGAGCATGGCTCAGTGGTTGAGCATCAACCTATCAACCAAGAGATCACAGTTCAATTCCTGGTCAATACAAATACCTGGGTTGTGGGCTTGATCCCCAGTAGAGGGTGTGCAAGAGGCAGCCAATAAATGGCTCTCTCTCATCATTGATGTTTCTCTCTTTCTCCCCCTCTCCCTTCCTCTCTCTGAAATCAATAAAAAAAAACACATATTTTAAAATATATATATTTTATCCCAAGAAAGGGGTAATATTTTCATTGCTAAGTTACTGTTTGTACAGTCATGAGCCAAATAATGACATTTTTCTTCAGTGGTTGCATAAGATTATAATGGAGCTGAAAAATTCCTATTCCCTAGTTACATCATAACGTTGTAGGACAGCGCCTAGGAGTGCAGCAGGCTATACCATCTAGGTTTGTGTAAGTGCACTCTGTGAAGTTCCTACGACAATGAAATCACCTAACTGAGCATTCAGAAGGTATCCACGGTTAAGTGGTGCATGACTGTAATCAGTTTCCAGATCCTCAGTTGTGCTCTTTCCTAAAACTGACCTGCTGGAGAACTCTTATGGAAAAGCTATTCCTATTTATTTAGTTATTTATTTGTATTTAGAGAGAGACATCAACATGAGAGAAACATCCATCAGTTACCTTGCCTATGGCACTCCTAATGAACCTGCAATCTAGGTATATGCTGTTACAGGCAATCAAACTTGAAACCTTTTGGTGTACTGCAGGATGTTCTAACTGAGCCACCCAGCATGGGCAAAGCTGCCTCTTTCACATACATGCTTCCCTCACTGTAAAAACAAAGGTAGGCATGATGCCCATCAAAAGGACAATCTAGCCTGGCCAGGCGTGGCTCAGCGGTTGAGCATCGACCTAGGATCCAGGCGATCAGGGTTCCATTCCCAGTCAGGGCACATGCCCGAGCTGCGGTCTTGATCAATGACTCTCTCATCGTTGATGTTTCTGTCTGTCTCTCTCCCTCTCCTTTGCTCTCTCTGAAATCAATAAAGATATAAAAGGGGAAAAAAAGGACAATCTAAAGCCCTGGCCAGGTTGCTCAGTGGTTAGAGCGTCAGTCCTAGGACTGCAGGGTCTCGGGTTTGATTCCCTGTCAAGGGCATATACCTTAGTTGTGGGCTCAATCCTGGGCCCTGGAGTGGGTGCATGCAGGAGGCAACCAGTTGATGTGTTTCACATCGATGTTTCTCTCTCCCTCTCCCCACCCCTCCCCTCTACCCTCTCTAAAGAAAAACCAGTGAAAAAATTATCCTCAAGTAAGGATTAACAATAACCAAAAAAAGGCAATCTGAAATATTGTAAATGAATGACTCTATGACTCAATAATGCTAACTCTAAAAATAAAAGGCCTAGGAACAACAAGATGGTGGTGTAGCTAACAGCTGTATCTGCTGCCTCCCACAACCACATCAAAATTACAACTAAAATACAGAACCACCATCACTCTGAGCCTCCTGAAATCTGGCTGAAGCAACAAGACCGGTAGGAGGGGAACAGATGCGGGCGGATCGGGGCTGAATCACAAAGACGTGCTGTGGGCCCACACCCGGTGCTGCGGTTGAAACCCAGAAGGGAATCTCGGTGGCAGAGGTTTCCCAGAGGAGGGAGGGGTCCCAGCCCCACAGCAGGCCCCCAGCCCAGGACTCCAGGCCGGGAAGGGACGTCCCCCAAACTCCAGGCTGTGAAACCAGCAGGGACTGTCCCTGAGGGTCACGGAGGCTGCGGGAGCCCCAGCAGCTCCTCCTAAAGGGCCGGCGCATGGATTCATTCGGACGCGCTCCCTCTGGGCCCAGCGCCGGGCAGCAGTCTGAAAGGACCTAGGACACTCAGGGAGGAACAAACCTGCCTGAAGTCGGGGCGAGAGGTGGAGGGGCGGCTTCCTCACAGACAGAAGGGCTGGCAGAGGCCGTTGCTCCTTTGTTCAGTCCTCTCCCCACACAGCCCGCAGGCAGGCGCCATATTTGAATCGCCAGCACCTGAGTCACACCTTTGGCCCCGCCCCGTGATTCCAGGAGGCCCCGCCCCTCCCCACCTGCAGCTCATCCAGGCCATTTCCAGGGGCTTTTCTATGCAAGTGGCCTCTCAAGCCTCATGCTTAGAACTTTCCTAAATTCTCTCAAACAAGCAGCAGCAGGCCCCATACAGCTTGATAAGTGGCCCCTGGCCTGGCACTAGTGACAGCCTGCATTGGCTCATAGCTTGGCCTCTCCTGGACACCTCCAAGCCCAGCACAAGTAGAAGCCAACTACGGTTTGCTGTGTAGCTCATGCTGGGTGGCCCTGGGCAAGGCACTGGCAGAGGCTGACTTTGCACCTCCCAGGAGGCCCCAGAAACAGTGCACCTGGTGGCCAGACTCTACCACACTGGATTACAACCCTACCACAACCACGAGTGACACTCAAGGGGTGCTCTTGGTGAACACCAAAGCTCCACTGAAGTAAATCCTGATCCATAAGAGTGTCTCCAGCATAGCAGCTCTCTGGCTGTAGTTGCAGCTCGTCCTCACAGCTGATTGGCCTGGGGGTCAGTCCCTCCCAGGGATGCCAACAGCAACCAAGGCTCAACTACAACAGAACAGTGCACACAGCCCACACAGGGGAGCACCTAGAAGGCCCAGCTCAGGTGACTGGGGAGGCTGAGCCACTGGTCCCTATAGGACACCTACTACACAAAGCCACTCTACAAATTCCAGGAGACATAGCAGCTCTACCTAATACATAGAAACAAACATCTGAAAGCAGCCAAAATGTGAAGGCAAAGAAAGATGTCACAAAGGAAAGAACAGAAGAAATCTCTAGAAGAGGAACTAAATGAAATAGATCTAAGCAAGCTAACACATAGAGAGTTCAAATTTTGGTTATAAGGATGTTTAAGCAGACTGTTAGGGAAATAACTGAGAAAATCGATAACATAATAAAGTACCAACTTGAAATGAAGGCTACAGGAACTGAAATGAAGAATAATTTACAGGGAATCAACAGCAGAGTAGAGGACGCTGAGAATCAAATCAGCAATTTGGAACATGAGGAAACAAAAAACACCCAACCAGAAGAGCAAAAAGAAAAAAGAATCCAGAAATATGAAAATAGTATAAGGAGCCTCTGGGACAACTTCAACAGGACCAACATTCATATTATTGGGGTGCCAGAGGGGGAAGAAAGAGACCAAGGAATTGAAAACCTATTTAAAAAAATAATTACAGAAAACTTCCCCTACCTGGGGAAAGAAATAGACTTACAAGTCCAGGAAGCCCAGAGGGTCCCAAAGAAGAGGAACCCAAAGAGGCCCACAGCAAGACACATCATAATTAAAATGCCAAAGGTTAAAGACAAAGAGAGAATCTTAAAAGCAGCAAGAGAGAAGCAGTTAGTTACCTACAAGGGAGCACCCATACGACTGTCAGCTGATTTCTCAACAGAAACTTTGCAGGCCAGAAGGGAGTGGCAAGAAATATTCAAAGTGATGAAAAACATGGAACTACAACCAAGATTGCTCTACCCAGCAAAGCTATCATTTAGAATTGAAGGTCAAATAAAGAGCTCCTCAGACAAGGAAAAGCTAAAGGAGTTCATCACCACCAAACCAGCACTACAGGAAATGTTGAAGGGTCTTCTTTAAGAAGAAGCTAATGAACAAAAGAATCTGATGAACTAAATAGATCCAGAGGCATTGACCCATGCAACAGACGATCATATTTCAGAGGAAAGAGGGAAGGGGGGTGGAGGGTGGGAAGAGATTAACCAAAGAAGTTATATGTATAACCCATGGACACAGTTAATAATGGGGTGAAGCCCTGGGAAGGGGGTGGGAGGGAAGTGGAGGGGTTCAATTGGGGGGGTGGGAAATGGTATACCTGTAATACTCTCAACAATAAAGATAAATTTAAAAAGTAAAAAAATAAAATAATAAAAATATAAGGCCTTTCACAGTGAGAGACAACAAACATTTATTTGAGATCAAATAATAGCTATTGGGATGCACTAATTCAGGCAGAAGCCCAAACAGTGTTCCAATTAGGGTATATATGAGAAAGGGAAGTGGAACAATTACTTTAATAGAAGGCATTTGTATTGGTTCAGATACGCCAGCATAGTAATGCTAGTTCTAAACAATGGTTTTAATTTTCAGTCAGGTAGTCATCAGTCTAGTTGTAACAACTGCTTTCTTATTATCTTTGTAAACAGTTCTTTGGGATATGATGTTGCTTTAGGCCATCTCCAAGAATTATTTTGCCCCGTTTTTCTGTTTTAACATTCAAAACTTTGAGTCATAAGACATGCGAGGCAGTTCCTCTGGGATGGCAGCTCCGTCTCCATTTAAAGTGGCTCCATTTAGTCCTAGCTGGTGTGGCCTAGTTGGTTGGAACATCCTCCTGTGCAACAGATGGGTTCCATTCCCTGTCTGGGCACACACCCAGGTTGTGGGTTTGATCCCTTGAGCATCTGTATGGGAGGCAATTGACCAATGTGTCTCTCTCACATCTATTTCTATTTATCATCTATCATCTATCTATCTATCTATCTATCTATCATCTATCTATCTATCTATCTATCTATCTATCTAATCTATCATCTATCTATCTATCATCTATCTATCTATCTATCTATCATCGTCTATCTAATCTATCATCTATCTCTATCCCTACCTCTCTCTCTCTCCCTCCTTCTCTAAAATCAATTTTAAAAATAAAGTGTGCTCCATTTATATTATTGCTTACAATAGCAACTTTCTTAAATCCTTCATTTTCAACAAAATTAAAGAAAGACTCAATTAGAATGTCAGCTGGCAGGTCCTTAAAATAATTTATGATAATAATAACTATGTTACGAATTGACTTGGATCCTCCATGCCAAAAGATATTTTGAAATCCTAACTCCCAGTACCTTAAATGTGACCTTATTTGGAATTTGGGTCTTACACTGGTCATCATGTTAAAAAGAGGTCATGAGGGTGAGCCCTAATCCCATAAGACTGGTCTCCCTATCAAAGGGGAAAATTTGGACGGAGATAGAGACACACGGAGAGGAAATAACAACATAGCCATGTGACTGGAATGATGCATCTACAAGGCAAAGAACAGCAAGGTTTGCCAGCAAACAACAAAAGCTTGGAGAGGCAAGGAAGGATTCTCCTCTGGAGGCCTCATAGGGAGCTTGGTTCAGCCAACAACTTGATTTAAGACAAAAAATTTGTGTTGTTTTAAGCCACCAAGTTTGCATTACTTTCTAACAGCAGCCCTAAGAAATGAATACAGATTTCTATATAAATTTCAGCATATAATTCCCAAAGAGTTTAAAATAATGAAGAGACAGCACTAAACTTATTGATGTTAACAAGTTTTCTCATCATTTACATCCACAAAACTGAAAAACAGAGAAATAGAAACTGGCCCATTCTAGCAAAAGGTAATATTCACCTTAGGATTCATGAGCTGTCTTTAAAATTACTTTCTATACCATTAAGTGAATTAGTTCTATAAAATTCTACTTTTCACAAATTATTAATTAAAATGTGTAACACATTGTGTTGGTTTAATCAAATAGTTAATTATTTAAATCCTTTTTTATTGATAAGAACTGTTTAACATTTAGGCTTATGGGCGTAGAGATTTCAATTTAAAATTTTAATATATTTATATATTTTTGTTGCACAGTATCATCATAGGATGATGGCTAAAAGATCTTTAAGAATAAATATAGCCCTGGCCGGTGTGGCTCAGTTGGTTGGGCATCATCCCATGCACCAAAAGGTTGCTGGTTCAATCTCAGTCAGGGTACATGCTCGTGTTGCAGGCTCAATCCCCAGTGGGGGGCATGCAGGAGGCAGACAACAGATGTTCTGCTCTCACATCAATGCTTCTCTTTCTTTCTCCCTCTCCCTTCCTCTGTCTCTAAAAATCAATAAAATGTATTTTTCAAAAGAATAAATATACATTACACTAACTAAAATTCTGTGGGGGAAGTGGAATGAAAAAAGTTCAAAGAAGAAAAAATAATCATAAAATTTCCTATTACTAAAGAATTGCTAAAATGAAATAATTAAGAACCAGAGAAAGTCAGAAATGAGGTAACAGAATTCAGAAATTAATCACTTCAGGAAAAAAAATTAGAAGAAATACAAAAGTGAATAAGCACTGTAAAATGTCTTAAGAGAAAAAGAAGACGAGGAAAATCAAACAGAAATGAAGAGATAAAAAATATTCAAGAGATGCCTGGTTGGTGTGGGTCAGCAGTTGAGCATCAACCCATGTATGATCCAGAAGATCAAGGTTCAATTCCTGGTCAGAACACATGCCGGGGTTTTGGGCTCAATCCCCAGTAGGGGCGTGCAGGAGGCAGCCTACCAATGAGTTTCCCATCGTTGATGTTTCTATCGCTCTCTCTCCCTCGCTCTTCCTCTCTCTGAACTCAACAAAGACATATTTTTTAAATTTTTTTAAGTATTCAAGAGAAAGAGCAAATAGCGAAGACAGGCAAGAAAGATTCAACATGTATAATGAGTCATCAAAGAAGAAGTGAAAGCCAAGGAAGCAAAACAAATATTAAAAAATATAATTCAAGAAAATTTTATACCAAAATAAAGAAAAATTAAAGGACACACTGAGCATGTGGAAAAATTGACCCTGAATGACAAACACTGAAATATTTTTTTTAATGTTAGGCTTAAAAAGTAAAGAAAGTAGTCTTTGAGGATCTGAACAAAGTACAAAGTGATGAAAGAAAATTGTCACCAGACATTCTTGACAGCAATACTTTATGCCAGTAGGCCATAAATATATTTAAGATAATGAATGAAAAAATGTGAGCCAGGAATTTTATACCCAGCAAACTTAATTTTCAAATCTAAAGAATGTAGAGAAATTGTCAACATATAGATGTGGGTCAACAACTTGCAGGAAAAAAAGCAGAGAATATTGTTGCTATGAGTCCTTCAAGAGCTACTAGAGAATTATCTTTGGGTAACCATAATGATGGAATGATAATGATTGACATAAAGAGAGATGGTGAGCCAGAGGTTTAAGATGGCAGCAGAGTAGATTGAGCTTTCTCGCACCTCCTCCTAGAACCAGACTGTAATGAAAATTAAATTGAGCCCTGGCTGGTGTGGCTTAGAGGTTAGAGCATTGGCCCAGGAACTGAAGGATTGTAGGTTCAATTCCCAGTTAAGGGCACATGCCTGGGTTGCAGGTGCTTGGGGGAAGGAACCAATGGATCTCTTGGTCTCTCGAGATTCCCCCACTCTCTCTCTCTCTAAAAATGAATGGAAAAAATATTCTGGGGTGAGGATTACAAAGAAGAAAAAGAGGAGGAGGAGGAGGAGGAGGAGGAGGAGGAGGAGGAGGAGGAAGAAGAAGAAGAAGAAGAAGAAGAAGAAGAAGAAGAAGAAGAAGAAGAAGAAGAAGAAGAAGAAAACTAAATTGGGGAATATTCATCCTGAATTACCAAATGAAGACTAGCTTTAAAGAAGGCTTCTAAACAAGGAAGAAAAGAAACCACATCAAGACTGGTAGTTGGGGCAGGGTTGAGAGATGAGCTGGCCCAGCTTCCAGGAGTGGCAGGCCAAAGGTGAGGAGGGATCTCTCAGATGCCTGGGGTTCCACCTGAGAGTAGAGAGGCATGGAACCCAGGCTGGGCTCCCCATACCCAACAGCCAGAGCCAGGCAGAGCCCCACACACAGCATCCAGCAGAGTAGCTTCTATCCGCAAGGGAGAGTGTGAGCCTCCCAGAGACAAAGCCACGTTTTTTAAAGGGCTGATGCACAGGATTTTTGTTCCAAGCCGCTCACCCTAGGTTTGGGTGGAGGGAGGGCAGTGTGGAATGGAGTCACCTGAGGAGAGACTAGTGTGGGAGGAATTGGGGAGAGCTGCAGCGGAGCAGCTGCCTGGATACCTGTGCTGGGTAATCCCCCCGCACCGGCACCCCCACCCCGATTTTGCAGCAGCCATTTTTCCTGAGAAGCACAAGTCATTCGCAGCATCAGAACCCTGGGGAAAGGCAAATATCCCCGCCCCCGGGATGCTCGCCCCACACTAAGGAATCACACTGGCCTCACTTCTGGGATCTAGCTCTCCTCACCCTACATCTGGACCCCTGCTGAGGAGGCAGCAGTCTCAGGGAGCATCAGTGATTGACTTTGGGGCTGGACAATTCTCCCCCCCCCCCAACATGGCTGGAAACCTGATTCGTTCTTCCCTGTCATGAGAGAGCTGATAGAATCTCCTGGCTTACAGGAGACCCCATGGGCCTACCTAAGAGGAGCTCCACCCTGCTGAGGTCAGGGAAATTTTCCAGGACAGACTCAGATGTGTGGCTCTGGGATGGGGAACACACCCACAACCTTCCCTGAAGTTTGAACATTTACTGATCCACCCCAGGGCCCCATGCTGCTGAAAAGCTGTCCTAGGATCCCAGCTTGGCCCCTCCAGTGTGAAGCCAAGCCCATTGGAAGAAGCCACAAGCTGTGGATTGCTTGAAGCTTTGAACAGGATGTCAAGAGGCAAACATGGACAGCTTCTGACATTGGCTATCACAAAAGTACCTCCCAGGAAGACTGAAATCCACATACAAAAGAGCCTCAGACAACATGAGAGTAGGATCCAAAGGGAAATCCTAGCAGGCACTAAAATCTGCTGAGACAAACTTGACTTGTTCTTTTTTCTTCCCTTTTTTTTATTACTTTGGATTTTTTTTTTTCTCTTTTCTGTCTTGTTTCTGTCATATCTCTTATTTTTCTCTTTCCTTTTCTTTATTTTATTTTATTTTTTTAACCTCACCCAAGGATATTTTTTCCATTGCTTTTCATAGAGAGTAGAAGGGAGAGACAGAAAGAGAGAGAGAAAATTGATGTGAGACATATGGATTGGTTGCCTCCTGCATGGATCCCAACCAAGCTAGGGATCAGACCTGTAACCAAAGTATGTGCCCTTGGAAGGAATTGAACCTAGGACACTTCAGTCCACAGTCCAACACTCTAACAACTGAGCCAGACCAGGTAGGGCTCTTTCCATTTCTTACTCTATTTTTTTCATTTCTTTTTACACTTTATCTTTCTTGCTCTTCTTTTTACATTTTCTTTTTTCTCTTTCTTCTCTTTTTCTTTACAAATTTCCTTTTTCTATTTTTACTCTTTTTTCTCCCTTCTTTCCTTTCATCTGTTTTTATTCCCTTTTTCTTCTAGTATTCTTTATATTTTTATTTTATAATTATGTTTTTCTTTTTCTTTCATTAGTCTTGTTCTCTTTCCTAATTCTCTTTTCTTTTTTGGTTGCTTTTGCTGTTGTTGTTGGGTTCCATTGTATGTTTTTGTTTTTGTTTTATTTGTTTTGTCCTGTCAGGACCTGTACAACAGCAGGTACAATATGGTCAGGGTTGAGCCTGACAGTCAGCCATCCTGAGAGGAGATCCCACCCATGAAGGGGACAGAAATAAAGATCCAATTACAACAGGAGAGCCCAAATAAGTGACAAAAGGGATACCCCCAGAGCATCTACCTCAGGATTTCAAGGATATTGAAACACTTGGTCCACAAGGCCATTTACACAAAAACCACCTGAAGAAGACTGGGAGTCATAACAGTTCTAATACATAGAAACAAACACAAAGTGAAAACCAAAATGGGGGGGCAAAGAAACAAATTCCAAATTTAAAAAAAAAAAAAGGAATCTCCAGATAAAAGAAGTAAATGAACTGGAGGTGAACAATTTATCAGACATAGAGTTCAGAGTAATGGTTATAGGATGCTAAAGAAACTTAGTGAGAACTTCAAGGAACAGAGCAGGAACTACACCAGCATTAAAAATTGCATTAAAACCATGAATAAGAACCAGTCAGAAATGAGGAATGCTATACGTGACACTAATATATTGAAAGGATTAGAGTAGGCTGGATGAAGCACAGGATTGAACAGAAAGTGGAAAACAAAGTAGAAAAAATATTCAATTAGAGCATTAAAAAGAAAAAACACTTTTTTTTAAACATATCTTTATTGATTTCAGAGAGAGGAAAGGAGGGGGAGAGAGAGAGATAGAAACATCAATGATGAGAGAGTCATTGATTGGCTGCCTAGCCCACAACCCTGGCCTGTGCCCTGACTGAGAATTGAAACCTGATCTCCTGGATCCTAGGTCAATGCTCAACCACTGAGCCATGCCAGGCCGTGCAAGAAAAAACACTAAAAGAATGAGGATTGTTTAAGGGAATTTCGGGACAATGTGAAATAGAACAAAATCTGCATCATAGGAGTGACAGAGGGAGAAGAAAGTGAGAAAGTGAGTGTGACTCAGTGGATAGACATCAGCCCATGCACTGAGGGTTGCAGGTTTGATCCCCAGCCCCAGTCAGGACACATTTAGGAGTCAATCAATCAATGTCTCTCTCAAATTGATGTCTCTCTCTTTCTCACCTCTCTCTCTTCCCCTCCCCCTGTCCTTCCACTCTCTCTAAAAATCATTTGAAAAAATATACTCTTGTGAGGATTAAAAAACAACAACAAAAAAAATGTGAGCAAGGGATAGAGAACCTGTTTGAAGAAATAATGACAGAAATATTCCCTAACCTAGTGAAGGAAAAAGTCACACAAGTTCATGAAGCACATAGAATACCAATCAAGATGAAGACAAGGAGACCCACACCAAGACACATCATAATTAAAATGGCATTAAGGACAAAGAGAATTTTAAGGGCAGCAAGAGAGAGTCAGTTACCTACAAGGGAGCTCCCATAAGGATGTCAGGCGATTTCTCAACAGAAACACTACAGGCCAGAAGGGAATGGCATGAATTAGTCAAGGTAATGAAAATAAAGGATCTGAAACCAAGACTACTCTATCCAGCAAGGTTATCATTCAAAATTGAAGGAGAATTGAAGAGCTTTCCAGACAAAAAAAGGTAAAGGAGTTTTTTACCACCAAACCAGCATTGCAAGAAATGATAAAGGGACTGTCATAAAAAGAATAAACAGAGAGAAAGAAACATAAGCATAAAAATTAAAACGGCAATAAATAAGTACAATCAATAATAAACTTAAATGTAAATGGACTGAATGCTCCAATCAAAAGACATAAGGTAGGCCACCTGGACAAAATGGCCCCACTGCCTTGATATGGAGCACACAGCCCTGACACTGTGACACAATGCTCCCAGATGCATGGACCTGCCATTGAGACCTGTTGTGCCTGACCTGGCACCCCTAGATGACCAGCCCCACCACTTTGCTGCTGGCCCCATAGCCTTGTCCTGAATCCCCCATACACATGGACCTGCTACCACAGCCCAGCATGCATAACCCCATGCCACTAGAAAATTGGACCCACCATTGTGACCTGGCACAACCCATCACACTTGGATGTATAAACCTGCCCTCCCAAAAGACCCACCTTACTCAGTGCCCCAACTACTGGGGCACTAAAATGGGGAGACAAAGAAACAACCCTCAAATGAAAGAAAAAGAGGAATCACCAGGAAAGGAACTAAACAAAATGGAGACAAGCAATTTGTCAGATAAAGAATTCAAAGTAGCCCTGGCTGGTTTGGGTCAGTGGTTAGAGCATTAGCCCATGGACTGAAGGGTCCGGGTTTGATTCTGGCCAAGGGCACATACCTCAGTTGCAGGCTTAATCTCTGGCCCTGGTCAGGGCACGTGCAGGAGGCAACCAATCGATGTGTCTCTCTCACATTGATGTTTCTTTCTCTCTCTCTTTCCCTTTTGCTCTCTGTGAAAACCAATGGAAATAATATCCTCAGGTGAGGATTAAAAATAAATTCAAAGTAATGGCTATAAGAGTGCTCAAATAACTTAGTGAGAACCTCAAGCACCTAAATGAAAACTCTAAGTAACTTAATGAGAGCTACAACAACAGCGTGAAAAAATACATAAAAGCCATGAATAAGAATCAATCAGAAATGAAGAATGAAATAGGTGAAATAAAGAATACTCTGGAAAAAATCAAGAGTAGACTAGAAGAAGCTGAGGACCAAATTGGAACTCAAATAAATAAAATCAGAATTGAAACAGGTTAAGTAACAACTGACATGACAGAAATACAATGGATTGTAAGCAAATACTATGAACAACTATATGCCAACAAGCTGGACAACCTTAACGAAATGGACAAATTCCAATATACAATCTTCCAAAACTGAATCAGAAAAAAATCAGAAAACCTGAAGAGCCCAATAACAATGGATGATATTGAAGCAGTAATAAAAATTAAAAAAAAAACAAAAAACACCTCCCAGCAAACAAAAGCCTTGGCCCAGGCAGCTTCACAGGACAGTTTTACCAATTATTCAAAGAAATAACACCTATGCCCCTCAAACTATTCCAAAAAATCCAAGAGAAAGGAACACTTCCAAGCTCTTTTCAAGAGGCCAACACTATCCTAATTCCAAAACCAAATAAAGACACCATAAAGAAAGAGAATTACAGGCCAATATTCCTGATAAACATAGATGCTAAAATCATTAGCAAAATATTAGCAAATCAAATCCAGCAAAATACTGAGAAGGTCATACACCATGACCAAGTGAGATTTATTCCAGGGATGCAAGGTTGGTACAATATCCGCAAATCAATAAATGTGATACATCACATAAACAAACTGAAAGAAACAAAATCATATGATCTTATCAATAGGTGCAGAAAAAGCATCTGACAAAATCAAACACCCATTTTTGATAAAAATTCTTAGCAAAGTGGGAATAGAGGGATCATACCTCAACATAATAAAGGCCATATATGACAAATTTATAGCCAATATCATACTCAATGGGCAAAAACTAAAATCATTTCCCCTAAGAGCAGGAACAAGACAGGGTTTTCCGCTTTCAATGCTTTTATTCAACACAGTCCTGGAAATCCTAGACACATTGATCAGACAAGAAGAAAAAATAAGAGGCATCCAAATTGAAAAGGAGAATGTAAAACTGTCATTATTTGCAAATGACATGCTATTGTACATAGAAAACCCTAAAGACTCTGCCAAAACACAACTAGATGTAATTAATGAATTCGGCAAAGTGGCAAAATACAAAATTAACACCCAGAATTTGATAGCATTTTTATACACAAATATTGAACTCTCAGAAAGAGAAGCTTTTAAAAACCCCGTTTACCATTGCAACAACAACAAAAAATAAGATACCTGGGAATAAATTTAATCAGGGAGGAAAAAGACCTGTAGTTGGAAAACTATAGGATATTGAAAAAATACATATAGGAAGATACAAACAAGTGGAAGTATATACAGTGTTCATGGATTGGTAGAATTAATGTCATTAAAATGTCCATACTACCCAAAAAGCAATCTATAGATTCAATGCAATCGCTATTAAAATACCATCAACATATATCACAGTACTAGAACAAATATTCCAAAAGACCCTGAATAGCTACAGCAATCTTGAGAAAGAAGAACAAAGTTGAGGAGATTACAATACAAGATATCAAATTATATTACAAAGCATTTGTAATCAACATAGTCTGGTACAATCACAAGAACAGGCATATAGATCGATGGAACAGTACAAAGATCCTGGGAAATCAACCCACACCATTATGGTCAACTGATATTTGACAAAGGAGGCAAGAACATACAATGGAGTAAAAATAGTCTCTTCAATAAATGGTCTTGGGAAAATTGAACAGGTACATGCAAAAAAAAATTGAACTAGACCAACAACTTACAATATACACAAAAATAAACTCTAAATGGAAAAAAGACAAATGTAAGACATGAAACCATAAATATCCTAGAAGATGACATAGGCAGTAAAATATCAGACATCTCACATAGCTGTATTTTCACCAATACATCTCCTTACTGCAAGAGAAACAAAGAAAAAAATAAACAAATGGAACTACATCAAACTAAAAAGCTTCTGCACAGCAAAAGAAACTATTATTAAAATGAAAAGAGACCCACTGTATGGGAGAACTTATTCACCCATAATATATCTGATAAGGGGTTAATTTCCAAAATATATAAAGAACTCCTACAAATCAACACCAAGAGACAAGCAATCCAATTAAAAAATGGGCAAATTGCCCTAGCCAGTTTGGTTCAGTGGTTAGATTGTCGGCCCACAAACTGAAGGGTCCCAGGTTTGATTCCAGCCAAGGGCATGTACCTTAGTTTCAGGCTCTATCCCAGGCCCCAGTTGGGGTGCAGGAGGCAATCAATTGATGTCTCTCTCTTTCTGTCTCTCATCCACTCTCTCTGAAAAGCAATGGAAAAAATACCCTCTAGTGAGGATTAAAAAAAGGAGGCAAATGGCCCTGGCAGATGTGACTTAGTAGTTAAGAGCATCAGCCAATGCACCAAATGTTGCGGGTTCAGTTCCTGGTCACGGAATTGACCGGGGTTGTGGGTTGGCTCCCTTCCCCATATTGAGTTTACTCATCTATTATTTATTAATTATTGTATTATTTTCCATAGGAAAAATGATATAAACCTACTCTTGCACCACCCTATATATTATAATTATGTCATCCCTGATATCCATGAAAATAAATGTTTATTTTTATTTTAATATTTTTTTAATTTTTTATTTACCTTTATTATTGCAAGTATTACAAATGTCCGCTTTTTCCCGACATTGACCCCCTCCACCCTGCACCACCCTCCCCAGGCCTTCACCACACTATTGTCTGTGTACAAGGGTTATGCATATATGCATACAAGTTCCTAAGTGAATCTCTCCTAACACCCCTCTCCCCGCCCCCCGCATGCCTTCCCTCTCAGATTCCTCAGTCTCTTCCATACTTACATGTCTCTGGATTGATCTTGTTCCTCATTTTATTTTGTTCATTAGATTCCACATATGAGAAAGATCATGTGATATTGTCCTTCTCTGACGGGCTTATTTCACTTAGCATACATAATACTCTCTAGGTCCCACAATGCTGTCTTAAAGGAAAGAAATCTTGCTTTTTAACAGCTGCATAGTATTCCATGGTGTAAATGTCTGCGAAGATGCTTGATATGATTTCAGTCTTCTTGAACTTGTAGAGATTTGTTTTGTATCCTAACATGTGGTCCATCTTAGAGAATGTCCCATGTACACTTGAGGAGAATGTATATTCTGCAGGTTTGGGGTGAGATGTTCTGTGAATGTCAATGAAATCCATCTGATTTACTGAGTCATTTAGAGTCACTGTTTCCTTGCTGATTTTTTGCCTGAAAGATCTATACAGTAAAGTCAGTGGGGTGTTAAAATCCTCTACTATGACTATACCGCTGTCAATCTCTCCTTTAAGTCCTCCAGAAGTTTTTTTTGTTTTGTTTTTTTTGTTTCATTTTGTTTTTTTCAGCCTGTGTGAGTCTTGTTCTGAGGTGGGTCTCTTGTAGACAGCATATATTTGGGTTTTGTTTTCTTATCCATTAAGCTACCCTATGTTTTGATTGAAGCATGTAATTCATTTATAGTTAAGATTATTATTCATAAATGCTTAACTATTGCCATTTTATTTCTTTATGCCTATGTTTCCCTTTCTCTCTATTTCAACTTTTCTTTTTAAATTTATCTTTATTGTTGAAAGTATTACAGGTATCCCATTCCCCCCCCCATTAACCTACTCCACTGTCCTACCACCCCCTCCCCAGGCCTTCACCCCATTACTGTCTGTGTCCATGGGTTATGCATATATGCATATAACTAATTTGGTTAATCTCTTCCCACCCTCCACCTCCTTTCCCTCTTCTCTCTGAGATATGATCGTCTGTTGCATGCTTCAATGTCTCTGGGTCTGTTTTGTTTTGTCAGATTCTTTTGTTCATTAGCTTCTTCTTAAATAAGTCCCCTCAACATTTCATATAATACTCGTTTAGTGGTGATGAGCTCCTTCAGCTTTTTCTTATCTGTGAAGCTCTTTATCTGACCTTCAGTTCTAAATGATAGCTTTGCTGGGTAAAGTAATCTTGGCGGTACATTCTTGCTTTTCATCACTTTGAATATTTCTTGCCACTCACTTCTGGCCTGCAAAGTTTCTGGTGAGAAATCAGCTGACAATTGTATGGGTGCTCCCTTGTAGGTAACTAACTGCTTTTCTCTTGCTGCTTTTAAGATTCTCTCTTTGCCCAGCCGGGTGTGGCTCAGCGGTTGAGCATCAACCTGGGATCCAGGCAATTGGGGTTCGGTTCCCGATCGGGGCACATGCCCAGGTTGTGGGCTCGATCAATGACTCTCTCATCATTGATGTTTCTGTCTCACTCTCCCTCTCCTTTTGTCTCTCTGAAATCAATACAGATACATTTTTAAAAAAAAAAGAAAGAAAAGATTTTCTCTTTGTATTTCACCTTTGTCATTTTAATTATGATGTGTCTTGCTGTGGGCCTCTTTGGCTTCCTCTTCTTTGAGACTCTCTGTGCTTCCTGGATTTGTAAATCTATTTCTTCCAAATAGGGGAAGTTTTCTATAATTATTTTCTCAAGTAGGTTTTCAGTTTCTTGCTCTCTTTCTTCTTCTTTTGTCACCCCCATAATACAAATGTTGGGCCACCTGAAGTTGTCCCAGAGACTCATTAAAATATCTTAATATTTTTGGATTCTTTTTTCTTTTTTGCTCTTCTGGTTGAGTGTTTTTGGTTTCCTCATATTCCAAATTGCAGAATTGATTCTCAGCGTCCTCTACTCTACTATTGATTCTCTGTAAATTATTCATTTCAGTTCATGTGGCCTTCATTTCTGATTGTTACTTTATTATGTCATTGATGATCTCATTAGGTTCCTTACTAGTCTTACTAAGATCCTTGAGCATCCTTATAACCACTATTTTGAAATCTGTATCTAGTAGCTTCTTGGCTCTATTTCATTTAGTTTCTTTTCTGAAGATTTCTTCCATTCTTTCCTTTGTGGCATGTTTCTTTGCCTCCGCATTTTGGCTTCTTCCAGGTGTTTGTTTCTATGTATTAGGTGGATCTGCTATGTCTCCTGGAGTTGGTAGAGTGGATTTGCAGGGTACGTGTCTTGAAGGGTCCAGTGGCTCAGCCTCCCCTGTCCACCTGAGCTGGGCCTTCTAGGTGCTCCCCTGTGTAGGCTGTGTGCACTGTCCTGTTGTAGTTGAGCCTTGGTTGCTGTTGGCCTCACTGGGAGGAATTAACCCCCAAGCCAATCAGCTGTGAGTACCAGCTGCAACTACAGCTGAAGAGCTGCTGTACTGGAGACACCCATATGGAGCAAGATTTACTTCTGTGGAGCTTTGTTGTTCACTAAATTCACCCGTTAAGTGTGTCACTTGTCGATGTGGTAGGCTGGTTGAGGCTGATCACCAGGTGCACTGTCTCTGGGGCCTCCCAGGGGGTGCAAAGTAAGCCTCTGCCTCTGCCTTGCCCAGGGCCACCCAGCATGAGCTACACAGCAAGCCATAGATGGCTGCTACTTGTGTTGTGCTTGGAGATGTCCAGGAGAGACCAAACTATGAACCAATGCAGGCTGCCACTAATGCCAGGCCTGGGGCCACTTATCAAGATATTTGGGACATGCTGAGGCCAGCTGCTGCTTATTTGAGAGATTTTAGGAGAGTCCTAAGCATGAAGCTAGAGAGGCCATTTGCATATAAAAGCCACTGGAAATGGCTTGGATGAGCTTGCAAGTAGGGAGGGGCGGGGTCTCTGGGAATCACCAGGGCTGAGGGAAAGGTGTGAGCCAGGTTGATGGAGATTAAAATATGGCAACTGCCTGCCAGCTCTGTGGGGGATGGGATTGCCAATGGAGCAATGGCTTCTGCAGCTCTTCTGTAGAAAACTGCCCCTCTGGCACTTGACCCGTTTCCAGGTAAGTTAGTTCCTCCCTGAATGACCCAGGTTCCTTTCAGCTACTTCCCAGTGCTTGAGCTCAGAATGAGCAAATCTGAGTAAGCCCATGTGGGGGGCTTTTAAGAGAAACTGCTTGGGACTCTGGCAGCCTCCACTCACTCAGCGACAATCTCCGCCGGTTTTCACAGGGCAAAATTGTGGGAACTTCTCCTCCCAGCACTGGAACCCTGGACTGGGGGGCCTGATGTGGGTCTGGGCCCCCTTACTCTTCCAGGTACCTCCACTGCTGAGATCTCCCTCCCAGTTTTAAACCACAGCACTAGGTGTGGGACCCTGGCCACCTCTCCGCAGTTCAGCCCAGATTTTGTCCCTGCATCTGCACCCCTCTTACAGGTCCTGATGTGCTTCTTCAGTTCCCTGTTTGTAGGACTTATGTTCAGCTAGATTTCAGGAGGTTCTGAATGATGGTTGTTCCGTATTTTAGTTGTAATTTTGATGTGGTTGTGGGAGGCAGTGAGTACCGCTGTTGCCTATGCCAACATCTTTTTTTCTCCCTTAAAATTACTTCAACTTCTTATTACATTAGTCCTCTTAACATGTCTTGCAATGCTAGTTTTGTGGTAATAAACTCCTTTAGCCTTTTTCTTGTCTGGAAAGCTAGTTATTTCACTGTTTATTTTGAATGATAGCCTTGCAGAAAGAGTAGTCTTGTTTTCAGATCCATGCTTTCCATTACCTTGAATACTTCATGCCATTCCCTTCTGGCCTGTCAAGTTTCTGATGAGGAATTAGCTGACAGCCTTATGGGGGCACCTATGTAGATAACAGATTGCTTTTCTCTTGCTTTAAAGTTTCCATATATTTCTCATGCTGTTGAACATCCTTATAATCAGTATTCTGACCTTTATATCTAATAGATTGCTTATCTCCATTTCATTTAGCTCTTATTCTGGAGAATTCTTTTGTTCTTTCACTCGGGGCTTGTGTTTTTGTCTCCCCATGTTGGCTGCTCTTGTATTCATTCGTACGTATTAGGTAGATCTCGTAGGACTCCAAGTTTTTTGTTTGGTCTCTGGTGCAGGCCAATGTCCGAAGCTGTTTGTGACTGGCCTTGAGTACTCTGTTTGAAGTTTTCCACAGCTTGTGTGGTTACATCTGCTAGTACTGAATTTGAATTAAATATATCAGTATAAACTCATAAAGTTTTTTGGGGATGGGTGTGTCTTTTTTAATTTTTAATTTTTAAAATTATTTTTCACTCACAGTTGACATTCAACATTATAAAATTCATGAAGTATTTTACCTTTACAGGGGAAGTAGTACAGATAGATACAGATATCCTAGCTCTGTCAATTGGATAGAGAGGACTAGATGACAGATTCCAGGTCTTGGGCAGAAAATGTATAACATCACCCTGGAACATCTGTCACCCAAGACAGTGAGGATATTATCTAACACTAGTGTGGTTATATTTAAAGTACTTGACAGCCAAATTGAAGAAGCTCCCACTTGACAAAGATAAAGCAACTTGAGCAATAAATAAAATAATTCCAATAGACTGAAACACATAGGATATGTTTAAAACTATGAACTCAAAAAAAGTTTTTAATAAAAGAGAAAAAACAAAAAAATAAAACCATGAGCTTATTGTTATGTTATTTGTAAAAGGAATTTCTCACTTTTGGTAAAAATAGAAAGGGCTTTTTGCTGTTGAGTTTTAACAGTCTTCCATATATTCTGCATACTAGACCTTATTAGATATATGATTTACAAATATTTTCTCCCATTCTGTAGTTTTTTTTTCACTTTCTTGATAATTCCCTTTGATACACAAAATTTTTAATACTGATGAAATTCACATTATTTATCTAATTTTTTATTGATCAGGTTTTGGCATTATAGTTAAGACATCATTGACAAATGCAAGGTCACAAATATTTACCCTAGGTTTTCTTCTAACAGTTTTGTAGTTTGAGGTCTTTTATTTGGGGCATTAATCAATTTGAGTTAATTTTTATATAAATTATATGTGAAATTGTACAAATTTTATTTTATGCCATAAGGATATCCAGTTATCCCAAAATACATGTTGAACAGAACATTCTTTCCCCAATTTACCAGAAAAATTGGACAAGAAAAAGTTGTGACCTGGCCAGTGTGGCTTAGTTGGTTAGAGCATTGTCCCATACACCAAAAGGTAGTGGGTTCAATTCCCATTCAGAGAACGTATCCACGTTTTGGGTTGGATCCCTAGTCTGGGTTTGTGCAGGAGGCAAATGATCAATGTTTCTCTCATACATAGATGTTTTTCTCCTTTCCCCTCTCTTTAAAAATCAATTGAAAAATAAAGTTGTGGTGGTTTGGTTTGGTTTGGTTTGGTTTGGTTTGGTTTGGTTTGGTTTGGTTTGGTTTGGTTTTCAAAGGCATGGATGAATCTGAGGACATTATGATAGGTGAAATAAGCCAGTCATCCCATGTACCAAGAGGTCACCGGTTGGATTTCTGGTCAGGGTGCATGCCTGGTTTGAGGGCACCATCCCCAGTAGAAAGCATGTAGGAAGCATCCAGTCGATGGTTCTCTCTCATTGATGTTTCTCTCTCTCCCTCTCCCTTCCCATCTCTAAAATCAATAAAAATATATTTGTTTTGTTATGTTTTGTTAATCCTCACCTGAGGATATTTTTCCCATTGGTTTTTAAAGAAGGTGGAAGGGGAAGTGAAAGAGAGAGAAACATCCATGTGAGAAAGACACATGGATTGGCTGCCCCCTATACTCACCCTAACCAGGGTTAGGGATCAACCCACAACAGGTATGTGTAATTGACTGGGAATTGAACACTGGACCTTGGTCCATGGCCTGATGCTCTAACCACTGATCACACTGGCCACGGCAGTAAAAATATCTTTAAAAATAATAATAGTTTCCTTATTCTGAGATTCAGTTTCCATAGCAAAATACATCTTGACTATTTTTCTTTATTTACCAGTTAGCAAAATAATGAGTGTTACAATTATACTTCAAAGGGATAAATTAGCCCTAGCTGGTTTTGCTCAGTGATTAGAGCATTGGCCCACAGGCTGAATAGTCTGGATTTGATTCTGGCCAAGGCATGTACCTCCATTGCAGGCTCAACCCCTGGTCCCAGTCATGGCACCTGTGGGAGGCAACCCATTGATGTGTCTTGCTCACAATGATGTTTCTCAATCTCCCGTCTCTCTGAAAAAGCAATGGAAAAAATATCCTCCTGTGCAGATAAAAAGAAAGGGGGGGATAAATTATTTTATTAGAATGGACACAATGATTAACTCAGGGATTGAAACATATATAATAGTTTTGATTCACCATAGTCATCATTTATTGATGGTCATAATGTGTTATCCTTGGTCATTTCAACTTTGCTCCTGAGTCCATTGATATGATCTGAGTCATCTTTAATATTTCCTTGCTTTCTGTTATGACAAGATATTTAGTAGAAGGGAGGGAGAGGGAGGGAGGGAGGGAGGTGGGAGAAAGAGAGACTGGTAAATAAAAATAGTCAAGATGTATTTTGCTATGGAAACTATAATAAGTAAATACATTTCCTGCCCCATGCTCAATGTAGTCATTTTTTAAAAAGCCATAGGCTTTTTTAGTGAGAAATAGTAGTAATGGACCATAATCTAGGCACTAGGAATCTTTATTACTACTAAGTTGGTTATTGTTCATATGCTTGTCAATGGACATAGCTAATAATTAATATATTACATTAGGTTACATTATGTTATGATATGCTATGTTAGTAATATAATATCAGTTCATTCTTAACTACAAGGTTTTTACTTAAACTCATTGATCTTATATTTGTATTTTCTTTCTTTCATTCCCCAAATCCAAGTTCTCAGAGATACAAACATAATTCTTAGTTGCTTCATCCCAATACAAACACATAATACAATTACTAAAAATAGTTTAAAATTACTGTAAAGCTACTTTTTCTGAGAGAAAACTCAACTTAGCGTGCTCAATAAATTAATGTACAAATAGTCATTTGGTTTGCTAAATGGTTATGTTGCCAACTGAATACACAAGTTTTATTTGTTTTGTTTTACTTTCAATTTTTAGGAATGGCCCTTCCGGGCATTGGCCTAGGATCCAGGAGGTTAAGGTTCTATTCCTGGTCAGGGCACATGCCCGGGTTTCGGATTCAATCCCCAGTCAAGGGCGTGCAGGAGGCAGCCGATCAATGACTCTCTCATCATTGATGTTTCTCTCTCTCTCTCCCTCTCCCTTCCTCTCTCTAAAATCAATAACGATATATATATTTAAAAACAAAAACAAAAAATCAACTCTTAAGGATGGCTTTTTAAAAATGTTTTATGTTTTGTAATATATAAAATATTTACATGGAGTGTAGGGGAAAATTAGGGTTAAAATATTGTGAAATATTTTTGAAGAGGAGAGCACAAGTATAATTTAAGTAGATATTTCTAAATCAAGTATGTTAAAAAATGTAAGAATAGCTACTAAAAGAATACAAAAAGTAGGAGTAATGAGAATAAGGTAAACTTGAACAATCACACAAAAGGCAGTATATTAGTTGCTATTAGTGTATGACAAGTTACCCCAAAACTTAGCGGCTTAAAACAACAAATATTTATTATCTCACAGTTTCTTTGGGTCAGCAATTCAGAAGCCTATCTGGATGGAATGTACTCAGGGTGTCTCATGAGGTTACAGTCAACAGGTCAGCCAGTGCTATAATCTCAAGGCTTAACAGCGGATGGTGGATCTGCTCCGAGGCCCAATCATGTGACTGCTGAGAACTCATTTCTTCACTAGCTGTCTCCAAAGTTGCACACTGTTCTTTCCACTTAATTTGATTAAGAAGAAGCAAGTAGCTAAATGCAGGCCACGCTTGAGGAGAGAAGAATTAGGCATCACAAATTAACTGGAAGAGTAGCAAAAATTTGTGGACATATGTTAAAACTATCACAGTCAGAAAGGAGGAAAATACATAAGCAAAGAAAAAAAACTTAGTAAATACAAAACATCTAATAACATTCAAAAACTGAATACCACCCTCGTCGGTGTGGCTCAGTTGGTTGGATCGTCCTCCTGTGCACCAAGGGGTGATGGGTTCAATTCCCAGTCAGAACACATATCCACGTTCCGGGTTTATCCCCAGTTGGAGCACATGAAGGAAACAGCCGACCAATGTCTTTCTCTCTCTTTCTCTCTCTCTCCCCTCCCTCCCTTCCATTCAAAAATCAATGGAACCAACACCATATTTCACAGACCTAGAACAAGCATTTTGAAAATTTATATGGCACCAAAAAAGACCCCAAATAGCGGCAGCCATCTTGAGAAAAAATAACAGAGTGGGAGGGATCACATTACCAGACTTCAAACTGTATTACAAAGCCACTGTAATCAAAACGGCCGGGTATTGGTACAACAACAGGCATATAGATCAATGGAACAGAACAGAGACCCCAGAAATAGACCCACGCCATTATGGTCAGTTAATATTTGACAAAGGAGGCAAGAGTATCCAATGGAGTAAGGACAGTCTCTTCAATAAGTGGTGCTGGGAAAATTGGACAGATACATGCAAAAGAATGAAACTAGACCACCAACTTTCTCCATACACAAAAATAAACTCAAAATGGATAAAAGACTTAAATGTAAGTCACGAAACCATAAAAATCCTGGAAGAAAACATAGGCAGTAAAGTCACAGACATCCCACGTAGTGGACACTTCACTGATACAACTCCTAGGGCAAGAGAAACAAAGGAAAAAATAAACATATGGGACTACATCAAACTAAAAAGCTTCTGCACAGCAAAAGAAAACAGCCTCAAAATATTAAGGAACCCCACGGTCTGGGAAAACATATTTGCCAAGGATGAATCTGATAAGGGGCTAATTTCCAAAGTGTACAAAGAACTCATAGCACTCAGCAAGAGAAAGACAAACAACCCAATTAAGAAATGGGCAAAGGACTTAAATAGACACTTCTCCAAAGAGGACATACAGATGGCCAAGAGACACATGAGAAAATGCTCAATGTCGTTAATCATCAGAGAGATGCAAATTAAAACCACACTGATGTATCACTTCACACCTGCCAGAATGGCTGCCATCAACAAACAACATGTGTTGGTGAGGGTGTGGAGAAAGGGGAACCCTAGTACACTGCTGGTGGGAATGCAGACTGGTGCAGCCACTATGGAAAACAGTATGGAGGGTCCTCTAAAAATTAAAAATGGAGCTGCCATTTGACCCAGAGATTTCACTCCTAGGAATGTATCCTAAGAATCCTGAAACATTCATCAGAAAGGATATATGTACCCCGATGTTCATAGCAGCACAGTTTACAATAGCTAAGATCTGGAAACAGCCCAAGTGCCCATCAGTAGATGAGTGGATAAAAAAGCTGTAGGACATTTACACCGTGGAATACTATGTAGCTGAAAAGAAGAAGAATCTCGTAACCTTTGGGACAGTATGGATGGTCCTGGAGAATATTATGCTAAGTGAAATAAGCCAGGCAGCGAAAAACAAATATCACATGATCTAGTTTATACGTGGAATCTAAAGAACTTAATAAACTGACGAGCAGAATAGATTCAATGACATGGAAGCATAGTTGAGACTGACGAAATATCAGAGGGAAGGGGGAGAGGGGGTGGAGGGGAAGAGAGTAACCAAAGAATTTATAAGCATATATGCACAACCCAAGGACATGGACAATGGTGGGGAGAGTGACTGGGGAGGGGGAAGGAACAGGGGGGAACGGGTCATTGGGGAGAAAAAGGGACATCTGTAATACTTTAAACAAAAATAAAAATAATTTTTAAAAAAATCAATGGAAAAAATACCCTCAGGTGAGGATTAAGAAAAATAATAATAATAAATAAAATAAGAGGCAGCAAATGTGCTGCTTATGAGATACTCCAAATCATAAATTACAGAAGGTAAAGAGATTGTTTAAAAAAGAAAAAAAGCCCTAGCCAATTTTGCTCAGTGGTTAGAGCATCGTCTTGCAGACTGAATGGTCTGGAGTTTGATTGTGGCCAAGGGCATGTACCTCAGTTGTAGGCTCCATCCTCAGCCCTGGTTGGGGGAGGGTGAGAGGCAACCAATCGATGTGTGTCTCTCAAATCAATGTTTTCCTCTCTCTCTCTCTCTCTCTCTCTCTCTCTCTCTCTCTCCCTCTTCCACTTTCTCTGAAAAACAATGGAAAAAATATCCTTGGGTGAGGATTTTAAAAAGAAAAATAATATTTCACAAATACAGGGGGGGCAAAAGTAGGTTTACAGTTGCGAGTACTCAAAACAGTTTATTCTTGTATTATTACTTATTAATTATTGGATTATTTATTTGTACTACAACTGTAAACCTACTTTTGCAAATGCTTGTATTAAGCAAAAGAAAGTTAGTGAAGCAACAATATAATGTAAAATAGGCATTATTGCAAAATACATAATAGGCAAAAGAAGAATAACTTAATGATTAAAGAAACAACTAACCAGAAAAGTCGAACAGCTCTGATATTGTATGCACCTTATATGCAAAATTGAAAATTATCAGGAGAAATTTGAAAATCCACAATTATGCCACATTTTCATAAAATCAAGCAGGAAAAAAATTTGAACTTATAGATCTTTTATTGCTATTATTTTTCAATTACAGCCTTTACAAACTGCACCAGAGTCACAACAATGTGGAAAATTTCACTCACTCACATAGAGAAGCATAAAAGGAAAAAAGAGAACATTTGAAACTGCAGATTAAATAACATGAGACATTTGTTTTCCATCTCCAGAAGAAAAGGACTGAAGACTCTCCATAACAATCACACCACCTGAAGGTCAACCAAGTGCCATGGTTTTAGATCTACATGATACTGGGATCCACACATCTCCCACTGTGATCTTTAAAGTTGCCTCAAAAGGATTTATCTTTTTATTTCTTCCATTTGAAAATTGGGTGCTGCTGATCAAGTTCCCCAAAAATCTGAGACATGATTTGGATTGGAACTGCAATCAGCTTATAGATTAACCAAACTGACTTCCTTACAATAGATTTTCCCCACCAATAAGCACCACTGGTCCCCTGATGTACAGCTTCTGTTCTGCCCTTCAATGGTGCTTTAGGACACTGCCCTAAAGGTTGTACATACCTTTCCTTAGATTTATTCGTTATACTTTTTAAAATTGTATGTTTCAATTACAGTTGATATTCAATATTACTTTATATCAGTTTAAAGTGTACAGCATAGTGGTTAAACATTTATATAATTTACAAAGTGATTAACACACACACACACACACACAATTCAGGTACCCACCTGGCACCATACATAGTTATTACAATATTTTTACTTTATTCTCTATGGCAAACTTTACAATCTCATCACTATCAATTTGTACTTCTTAATCCCTTCATCTTTGCCCCTAGTCCTCCAACTCCCCTCCCCTCTAGCAATCATCAACTTGTTCTCTATATCTGTGAGTCTGTTTCTATTTTGTTTGTTCATTTATTTTGTTTTTTAGATTCCACATAGAAGTGAAATCAGATGTCAATTGTCTTTCTCTGTCTGACTTACTTCGCTTACAATAATACACCCTAGGTCCATCCATGCTGTTGCAAATGGTAAGATTACAGTCTTTTTAAAATATATATATCTTTGCCTGCCTGGGCATGGCTCAGCAGTTGAGCATCTACCTATGATCCAGGAAATTAAGATTTGATTCCCTGCCAGGGTATATGCCTGGGTTTTGGGCTCAATCCCCAGCAGGGGATGTGAAGGAAGCAGCCAATCAATGACTCTCTTGTCGTTGATGTTTCTATCTCTCTCTCTCCCTAAACATCTTTATTGATTTCAGAGAGAAGAAGGGAGAGGGAGAGAGAGATAGAAACATCAATGATGAGAAAGTCATTGATTTGCTGCCTCCTATGCAACCCCTACTGGGGAACGAGCCCCCAACTCGGACATGTGCCCTAATGGGAAATCAAACTGCAATCTCCTGGATCACAGATCAATATTCAACTGCTGAGCCATGCCAGCCAGGCAAGGTTTCATTCTTTTTTATGACCAACTAATATTCCATTGATTCCATTGTATATATGCACAATCACTTTTTTATCCACTCCTCTAGTAATGGGCATTTTGGTTTCTTCTATGTATTAGCTATTGTAAATAACAATGCAATAAACATAGGGGTGAATATATTGTTTGGAACTAGTGTTTTGAGTTACTTCGGATATATATACAGAAGTGGAAACCCTGGGTAATAAGGAAGTTCCATTTTTAATTTTTTGAGGAACTGCCATAATGTTTTCCAATCTATAAGACAGATTGGCTGCTCCAATCTGCATTCCTACCAACAGTGCAAGAGGATTTCCTTTACTTCAAATCCTTGCCAATAATTCTTTGTTGATTTATTGATGATAGTCATTGTGATAGGCATTAGGTGATATGTCATTGTGGTTTTAACTTGCATTTCTCTGATGATTAGTGACATTGAGCATCTTTTCATATGTCTTTTGGCCCTCTGGATGTCCTCTTTGGAGAAGTGTCTATTCAAGTCCTTTGCCTTTGAATTTTTTATTTTTTAATAATTTTTAGAGAGAGGAAAGGAGAGGGAAAGATAGAAACATTGATGAGAGAGAAACATCAGTCGGCTGCCTCCAGCACACTCCATACTGGGGATTGAGCCCTCAATCTGGGCATGTGCCCTGAAGGGGAATTGAACCCACCAACATTTTGGTGCATGGGATGATGCTCCAACCAACTGATCCACACCAGACAGGGCCATCCACCTATTCTTTAACTGGATTGGTTGGGGGAGTGGGTTCAGAGTTGAGTAGTATGAGCTGTTTATAAATTTTGGATATTACCCCTTATTGGATGTATCATTGGTGAATATCCTCTCCCATCCAGTAGGTTGTCTTTTCGGTTTTTGTTTGGTTGGTTTTATATTTATTTATTGATTTTGAGAGAGAAAGAGGAAGGGGAAGAGAGAGAGAGAGGTTGATTTGTTGTTCCACTTATTTATGCATTCATTGGTTGATTCTTGTACATGCCCTGACCAGGGACAGAAACCCAAAACCTTGGCATACTGAGATGACACTCTAACCAACTAAGCTACTCTACCAGGGTGGTTGTCTTTTCATTTTATTGATGGTTTCACTTATTGTGCAAAAACTTTTTAGTTCGATATAGCCTCATTTGTTTATTTTTTCTTTTGTGTCCCTTGCCAGACGATATATCAAAAAATATCTATTACTAAGAGAAATGTCAGAGATTTATTGCCTGTGTATTATTCTAGGAGTTGTATGGTTTCAGGTCTTACATTTAAGTCTTTAATCCATTTTTAGTTTATTCTTTTTAAAAATTATCTTTATTGTTGAAAGTGTTACAGATATCCCCCCTTTTTTCCCATTGATCCTCTCCACTCCTCATCCACACACACACTCCAGGTCTTCACTACACTATTGTCTGTGTCCATGGGTTATGCATATAAGTTCTTTGATTAATCTCTCCCCACCTACTCCCCCACCCCCACTTTCCCACTGAGATTCATCAGTCTGTTCCATGCTTCTATGTCTCTGGATCTACTTTGTTCCTCAGTCTATTTTGTTTACTAGATTCCACATATGAGTGAGATCATGTAAAACTGAATCAGGAAGAATCAGAAAACCTGAATAGGCTAATAACAACTCATGAAATTGAAGCAGTAATAATTAAAACACACACACACACACACACACACACACACACACACACACACAAAAAACACAAAACCTCCCAGCAAACAGAAGCCCTGGTCTGGACAGCACCACAGGGAACTATCTAATTCTTTAAATTTTAAGGTTAGATAGTCTTGACTTTTTGTCTGGAAGATCTATCCAGTAAAATCAGTGCAGTGTTAAAGTCCAGGACTATGATTGTATTGCTGTTGATCTCTCCCTTAAAGTCCTTGAGGTTATTATTGATAGGTGCTTATTTATTGCCATTTTAATTCTTTATGCCTATGTTTCCATTTCTTCTTATTATTACAACAGTCTCTTTAACATTTCTTGCAATGCTTCTATTTCTACTTCTAATTATAGCAGTTCCTTTAACATTTTTTGCAATGCTGGCTTGGTGGTGATAAACTTCTTCAACGTTTTTTGTCTGGAAAGCTCTTTATTTCACCATCTATTTTGAATAATAGCCTTGCTGAATAGAGTAGTCTTGGTTTCAGATCCCTGTTTTGCATTACCTTGAATACTTCAGCCATTCCCTTCTGGCTTGTCAAGTTTCTGATGAGAAGTCAGCTCATGGGAACTCCTTTGTAGGTAACAGATTGCTTTTCTCTTGCTGCCTTTAAAATTCTCTTTCTGTCTTGAATTTTTGGCATTTTAATTATGATGTGTCTGGGCATGGGCCTCTTTGGATTCTTCTTGCTTGGGAGTTTCTGTGCCTCCTGAACTTGTGTGATTTTTTCCTTCATGAGATTAGGGAAGTTTTCTGCCATTATTTCTTCAAACAGGTTCTCTAACACTTGCTTACTTTCTACCTCCTCTGGCACTCAAGTGACGAGAATATTGTTACATTTTTTGTTTTCCCACAGCTACCTTAGACTGTCCTCTTGTTTTTTAATTGTTTTTTTCTTTTTGGATCTCTCACTGAGTGATTTTTTTCTACCCTGTCTTCTAATTCATTGATCCAATCCTCAGCTTCCTCTAATCAGCTGTATATTCCTTTCAATGTTTTCTTTATTTCTATGTCATTCTTCACTTCTTTTATAGTTTCCATATACTTCTCATGCTGCTGAGCATCCTTATAATCAGTATTCTGACCTCTATATCTGATATACTGCTTATCTCCATTTCAGTTAGCTCTCTTTCTGGAGAATTCTCTTGTTCTTCATTTGAAGCTTGTTTTCTGTCTCCTCATTTTGGCTGCCTGTTTGAGTTTGTTTCTATGTATTAGGTAAGCCTGCTAGAACTATGTCTTTTTGGAAGGTCTCTGGTGCAGGCCAATGTCAGATGCTGCTTGTGACTGGCCTTGAGTACCCTGTTTGGAGCTATCAACAACCCATGGCTTGAGGTTCCTTCTGTTGGGCCTGGGTGCATTTGGGCACAATCAAGATGCCCACTAAAGTCTGCTTTTCCAAGGCCTGGGTCCAGAGGTAGATCAGGCAAAGACAAAGCACTCTGAAGTCTGCCTCTGCCTGCAGGCTGATTAATATGATTTTTTAATGAGACTCAGGCTGTAGAAACTCCACAGGGTAGGGCCATAGGTTTCCACCAGGGTGGGGCAATTGCTTCCCCCTCAGGCAAAAGCTGCTTGGAAGGTAAATGTCTGCCTCTGCAGTATAGGGGAATGGCTGGGCACAGGAGCCCAGACAGGTGTCCTGTGAGCTCTATCTCCAGAGCCCACAACCCTAGGTTCTCTTCATGGCTCCAGTCCACTCAGCCCTGTCTCTGCTGGATCCCAAGGTGAGCTGCTGCACACAAAACTTTGTATGTTGGCTCTTTAAGAGGGTACCTGCATTTCCAGCAGTCTCTCCCTGGCAAACAGAAACCCGGCTGCTTTTCACAGACAGATGTTATGTGGGCACCTTTCTCAGTTCTGGTGCTCTGGGCTCAGCAGCCCAGCCCAGGGTTTAGGCCCCAGAATTCTCAGTGGGAACTCCCCACAGCTGAGATATCCCTTGGGACCTTCAGCTACTGCCTGTGAGAGCCCATCCAGCCCTCTTTGCCTACCAGTTTCTATGTGGTCTCCACTTTTCCTCCTTGGTTATGAGGGTGCTCTCCAGTTTGTCTTCAATTGCAGTTGATTATTCAAGATGGTTTTTCTATGTTTTAGTTGTAATTGCAGTTTTGTCCCAGGAGAGTGTGAGTGTAGTTTCCACTCAGTCCGCCGCTTTTTTTTTTTTTTTTTAAATATATCGTTATTGATTTCAGAAAGAGGAAGGGAGAGGGAGAGAGACAGAGATAGAAACATCAATGATGAGAGAGTCATTGATAGGCTGCCTCCTGCACATTCCCTACTGGGGATCAAGCCTCAACCCAGGCACGTGTCCTGACCAGGAATTGAACTGGGATCATCCTGGATGATAGGTCAATGCTCAATTGCTGAGTAATGCCCAGCCGAGCCTGTCACCATCTTTAACCCCATTTTGAGTTTATTCTTGTATGTGATTTAAGAAGGTGGTCTACTTTCATTTTTTTCTTATATCTGTCCAGTTGTCACAGCAGCATTTAATGAATAGACTGTCTTTACCCCGTTGTACATTCTTGCTGCCTTTTACATTTATTGATTGACCATATAGGCCTGGGTTTATTTCTGAGATCTCTATTCTGTTCCATTGATCTATGTATCTGTTTTTATGCCAGTACCATGGCATTCTGATTACTAGAGGTTTCTGGCACAATTTGCTATCAGGTAAATGATGCCTCCAACTTTGTTGTTCTTTATCAAGACTGTTGTGACTATTCAGAGTGTTTTGTAGTTCCATATAAATTTTTGGATTACTTGTTCTAGTTCTGTAGAAAATGACCTTTCCATCATTTTTAAAGGAATTGTGTTAAATATATAGAAAGCTTTGGGTAGTATGGATATTTGATATTAATTTTTCCTATCCAAGAGCATTTTATATGCTTTCATTTATTTATATCTTCTTAAGTTTATTATAATTTTTCTATTAGAGGTCATTTCTTTTTTTTAATTTTTTTTACTGATATTTTTCTTTAGTAAATATTCAAGTAAAACAAGGCTTTTAATATAATTTAGATTAATTACAATATCTTTCAATAGGCTAAAGAAAATAACAGAAATACAGGGACAAAAAACTATTTTTCTTGATATGGACAGTCCAGTTCCCAACCTGGAGGTGAGAAGATCTTGTTCATTTTCTTCCAGGTTTATAATTCTGTAATTTATATAATAAATCTATACATATATAAAAATCATATTGAATTAGAAATCGCTTGCCTATAAGTCAAATATAAACAAACACTTTTTTAAAAACTTATCTTTATTTTTGAGAGTATTACAGGTATACCATTTCCCACCCCCCCAATTGAACCCCTCCACTTCCCTCCCACCCCCTTCCCAGGGCTTCACCCCATTATTAACTGTGTCCATGGGTTATACATATAACTTCTTTGGTTAATCTCTTCCCACCCTCCACTCCCCTTCCCTCTTTCCTCTGAAATATGATCGTCTGTTGCATGGGTCAATGCCTCTGGATCTATTTAGTTCATCAGATTCTTTTGTTCATTAGCTTCTTCTTAAAGAAGACCCTTCAACATTTCCTGTAGTGCTGGTTTGGTGGTGATGAACTCCTTTAGCTTTTCCTTGTCTGAGGAGCTCTTTATTTGACCTTCAATTCTAAATGATAGCTTTGCTGGGTAGAGCAATCTTGGTTGTAGTTCCATGTTTTTCACCACTTTGAATATTTCTTGCCACTCCCTTCTGGCCTGCAAAGTTTCTGTTGAGAAATCAGCTGACAGTCGTATGGGTGCTCCCTTGTAGGTAACTAACTGCTTCTCTCTTGCTGCTTTTAAGATTCTCTCTTTGTCTTTAACCTTTGGCATTTTAATTATGATGTGTCTTGCTGTGGGCCTCTTTGGGTTCCTCTTCTTTGGGACCCTCTGGGCTTCCTGGACTTGTAAGTCTATTTCTTTCCCCAGGTAGGGGAAGTTTTCTGTAATTATTTTTTTAAATAGGTTTTCAATTCCTTGGTCTCTTTCTTCCCCCTCTGGCACCCCAATAATATGAATGTTGGTCCTGTTGAAGTTGTCCCAGAGGCTCCTTATACTATTTTCATATTTCTGGATTCTTTTTTCTTTTTGCTCTTCTGGTTGGGTGTTTTTTGTTTCCTCATGTTCCAAATTGCTGATTTGATTCTCAGCGTCCTCTACTCTGCTGTTGATTCCCTGTAAATTATTCTTCATTTCAGTTCCTGTAGCCTTCATTTCAAGTTGGTACTTTATTATGTTATCGATTTTCTCAGTTATTTCCCTAACAGTCTGCTTAAACATCCTTATAACCAAAATTTGAACTCTCTATGTGTTAGCTTGCTTAGATCTATTTCATTTAGTTCCTCTTCTAGAGATTTCTTCTGTTCTTTCCTTTGTGACATCTTTCTTTGCCTTCACATTTTGGCTGCTTTCAGATGTTTGTTTCTATGTATTAGGTAGAGCTGCTATGTCTCCTGGAATTTGTAGAGTGGCTTTGTGTAGTAGGTGTCCTATAGGGACCAGTGGCTCAGCCTCCCCAGTCACCTGAGCTGGGCCTTCTAGGTGCTCCCCTGTGTGGGCTGTGTGCACTGTTCTGTTGTAGTTGAGCCTTGGTTGCTGTTGGCATCCCTGGGAGGGACTGACCCCCAGGCCAATCAGCTGTGAGGACGAGCTGCAACTACAGCCAGAGAGCTGCTATGCTGGAGACACTCTTATGGATCAGGATTTACTTCAGTGGAGCTTTGGTGTTCACCAAGAGCACCCCTTGAGTGTCACTCGTGGTTGTGGTAGGGTTGTAATCCAGTGTGGTAGAGTCTGGCCACCAGGTGCACTGTTTCTGGGGCCTCCTGGGAGGTGCAAAGTCAGCCTCTGCCAGTGCCTTGCCCAGGGCCACCCAGCATGAGCTACACAGCAAACCGTAGTTGGCTTCTACTTGTGCTGGGCTTGGAGGTGTCCAGGAGAGGCCAAGCTCTGAGCCAATGCAGGCTGTCACTAGTGCCAGGCCTGGGGCCACTTATCAAGCTGTATGGGGCCTGCTGCTGCTTGTTTGAGAGAATTTAGGAAAGTCCTAAGCATGAGGCTTGAGAGGCCACTTGCATAGAAAAGCCCCTGGAAATGACCTGGATGAGCTGCAGGTGGGGAGGGGCAGGGCCTCCAGGATCATGGGGTGAGGCCAAACGTGTGAGTCATGCTCTGGCGACTCAATTATGGTGTCTGCCTGCTGGCTGTGTGCCGGGAGGACTCGCTAAAGGAGCAATGGCCTCTGTCAGCTCTTCCCGGGAGAAAGCCGCCCTCCACCTCTAGCCCCGACTTCAGGCATGTTAGTTCCTCCCCAAGTGTCCCAGGTCCTTTCAGGCTGCTGCCCAGCGCTGGGCTCAGAGGGAACACATCTGAGTGAGTCTGTGTGCAGGCCCTTTGAGAGGAGCTGCTGGGGCTCCCGCAGCCTCCGTGACCCTCAGGGACAGTCCCTGCTGGTTTCACAGCCTGGAGTTGTGGGATCATCTCTTCCTGGCCTGGAGCCCTGGGCTGGGGGCCTACTGTGGGCTCGGGCCCCTCTCTCCTCCGGGAAACCTCCGCCGCTGAGATGCCCTTCTGGGTTTCAGCTGCTGCACTGGGTGTTGGCCCTCAGCACGTCTTTGTGATTCAGCCCTGATCTGCCCACGTCTGCACCCCTCCTACCGGTCTCAGTGCTGCTTCAGGTCCCTGGTTGTGGGGCTTCTGTTCAGCCAGATTTCAGGAGGCTCAGAGTGATGGTGGTTCTGTATTTTAGTGGTTGTTTTGATGTGGTTGCGGGAGGCAGTGGGAATAGCTGTTACCTACGCCGCCATCTTGTTGTTCCTTGTATGACCTTTTTAATATATTGCTGAGTTCAGTTTGCTAATATTTGGTTGATTATTTTTGCATCTGTGTTCATCAGGGATATTTGCTTATGATTTTCTTTCTTTGTGTGTCATTAACTGGTTTTGGATTCAGGATAATGGTGGGCTGGTAAAATGAGCCTGGTAGTCTTCCATCCTCTTTAATTTTTTGAGAACTATAGGTGTTAATTCTTTGAATGTTTGGTAAAATTCACCTGTGAAGCGATCTGGTCCAGGAGTTTGGCTTTTGGGAATTTTTTTTTATTACTGCTTCAACTTCTTTTGTTTAACCTGTCGAGATTTTCTGTATCTTGAACAGTTTTAAGAGAGAGACAGTATGTTTCTAGGAATTTATCCATTTCTTCTACATTGCCTAATATGTTGGCATAGTATTTTCTTTCTTTTTTTTTAATCCTCACCTGAGGATATCTTTTCCATTGCTTTTCAGAGAAAGTGGGAGGCAGGGAGAGAAACATCGATGAGAGAGAGAGAGACATATCAATTGGTTTCCTCCCAAATGTGCCCCAACCAGAGCCTGGCATTGACCCCGCAACCGAGGTATGTGCCCTTCACGGGAATCAAATCTGGGACCCTTCAGTCTGTAGGCAGATGGTCTAACCACTGATCAAACCAGCTAGGGCAGTATTGTGTGTGTGTTGTTTTTTTCATGTGTGATAATTTTTTACAATTTATCTTTAGTGTTGAAAGTATTACAGATGTCCCCTTTTTCCCCCCATTGATCTCCTCCACCCAGCATCCACCCCACTACCAGGCCTTCCCCATACCAATGTCTGTGTCCATAGGTTATGCATATAAGTATATAAGTTCTTTGATTAATCTATCCCTATCCACTCCCAAACCCCTGCCTTCCCTATTAGATCCCTCAGTCTGTTTCATGCTTCTATGTCTCTGAATAGTGTTTTCTTATAATTTTTTGTATGGCTGTGGTGCCAGTTATGGTGTACCTCTCCTCTTTCATTTCTGATTTTATTTACTTGGGAGCACTCTTTTTTTTCTTGATTGTCTGGTTAAAGGTTTATCAATCTTGTTTATATTTTCAAAGAACCAGTTCTTAGTTTCATTGATCTTTTGTATTATTTTTAGACTCTATGTCATTTATTTCAGCTCTATCTTGATTATTTCCTTCTTTCTACTCATTTTGGGCTTTATTTGTTGTACTTTTTCTAAATCCTTCTGGTGAAAGGTTAGATTATTTATCAGAGATTTGTCTTATTTCTTGAAGTAGGCCTGTATTGCTATGAATTTGCCTATTAGGGCTGCTTTTGTTGTATCCCATAGTTTTGGGGTTTGTGTGTTTTCATTTTCATTTGTCTCAAGGTATGTTTTTTATTTTTTCTTTCATCTTGTTTTTAACCCATTCATTGTTTAGTAACATGTTATTTAGCATCCATATCTCTGTGTGTTTTTCAGTATTATTCTTATAATTGATTACTAGATTAATACCATTGTAATCAGAGAAGATGCTTGATATAATTTCAGTCTTCTTAAATCAATTGAAATTGGTTTTGTGGCCTAATGTGTTCTATCCTAAAAATGTTTCATGTGTACTTGAAAATTATGTATATTCTGTTTCTTTGGAGGGAAATGCTCTGAAAATATCAATTAAATCCATCTAGTCTAGTGTGCCGTTTAAGGCTGCTGCTTACTTCTTGATTTTCAGTCTGAAAGATCTATCCATTTATGTCAGTGGGATGTTAAAGTTCCCTACTATGACTGTATTACTGCCAATTTTTCCCTTTATGTCTATCAATATTTACTTTATATATTTAGGTGCTCCTATGTTGGATGCCTAAATGTTTACAACGGTTATATCCTCTTGTTGGAGTGATCCCATTATCATTATGTAAAGTCCATGTTTGTCTCTTATTATAGCCTTGTTTTTATTTTTTAATTAAATTTATTGGGGTGACATTGGTTAATAGGATCATATAAGTTTCAACTGTATCTTTCTATGATACATGATACATATATTTCAATGTGTGCCCACTACCCAAAGTTAAATCACCTTCAGTCACTATATATTTGGCCTCCTCAACCAATTACTCTGCACCCAGCCCGTACCCTCTGGTAACCAACATACTATTTTCTGTGTCTATGAGTTTCAGTTTTATATCCCACATATGAGTGAAATCATAAATCATACTTTTTCTGCCTGATATATTTACCTTAGCATAATATTCTCCAGATCCATCCATGTTGTCACAAATAACAGTATTTCATCTTTTCTTATTGCTGAGTAGTAGTCCATAGTATATAAGTACCATATGTTCTTTTTTTAAATATATTGTTATTGATTTCAGAGAGAGGAAGGGAGAGGGAGAGAGAGACAGGAACATCAATGATGAAAGACAGTCATTGATCAGCTGCTTCCTGAATGCCCTCTACTGGGGATCGAGCCCAAAACCTGGGCATGTGCCCTACCAGGAATTGAACTGTGAACTCCTGGTTCATGGGTTGACACTCAACCACTGAGCCATACCTGCCAGGCATACCGCATCTTCTTTATCCAGTCCTCTATTGAAGGACACTTTGGTTGTCTCCATGTCTCCACCACCATGAGTAATGCTGCAATGAACATACAAGTGCACATACCTTTGAAAATAAATGTTTTATAGTTTCTTTGTGTGTTTTTTAGATATTCAATAATTTTTTGACTTTTTTACTTTCAGAGGACCTTTTTATTTTATTTTTTATGTTTTAATTTATCATTACTGCTGAAAGTGTTACCAATAACCCTTTTTTCCCTCCCCATTGACCCCCTCCACCCTGCACCCAACTACCCAGGCCTTCAACACACTATTGTCTGTGTCCATGGATTATGCATATATGCATATAAGTTTTTAGGTTAATCTATCCCTATCCACCATTCACCTCTGACTTCCCTTTGAGATTCATCTGTCTGTTCCATGCTTCTATGTCTCCAGATCTATTTTGTTCATCAGTTTATTTTGTTCATTAGATTCCACATATGAATAAGATTATGTGGTACTTGTCTTTCTCTGACTGGCTTATTTCACTTAGCATAATACTCTCCAGGTCCCACCATGCGGTCTCAAAGTGTAAAGGATCCTTTGTTTTTACAACTGCACAGTACACCATGGTGTAAATGTCCAAGAATATGCTTGATATTATTTTAATCTCCTTGAACTTGTAGAGACTTGCTATGTGTCCTAACATGTGGTCTATCTTTGAGAATGGCCTATGTAAACTTCAGGAGAATGTATATTCTGCAGCTTTGGAGTGAAATGTTCTGTGAATGTCAATTAAATCCATCTGATCCATTTAGAGTCTGTGATTCCTTGTTGATTTTTTGACTGGAATTTATATCCAGTAAGTCAATGGGGTGTTAAAGTCACCTACTATGACTACTGCTGTCAATCTCTCCCTTAAAGTCCTCCAGAAGCTTTTAGTTCAGCCTATGTGAGTCTTTTGTTCTGAGGTGGATCTCTTTTAAACAGCATATATTTGGGTCATGTTTTATTATCCATTTAGCTACCCTGTATCTGTTGATTGCAGCATTTAATCCTTTTACATTTAAGGATATTATTAATAGGTTCTTATCTATTGCCACTTTATTTCTTTATGCCTATGTTACTCTTTCTATTTCAATTTATTATTACAGTAGTCCCTTTAACATTTCCTGCAATGCTGGTTTGGTGGTGATAAACTCATTTAGCCTTTCTTTTTTCTTTTTCTTTTTTTTTGCCTGGGAAGTTCTTTATTTCACCATCTATTTTGACTGATAGTGTTGCTGAATAAAATATTGTTGGTTTCAGATCCTTGTTTTGCATTATCTTGAATACTTCATGCCATTCCTTTCAGGCCTGTAGACTTTCTGATGAGACATCAGCTGACAGCCTTATGGGGGATCCTTTGTAGATAACAAGTTGCTTTTCTCTTGCTGCCTTTAAGATTCTCTCTTTGTCTTGATTTTTGGCATTTTAATTATGATGTTTTTAGTTGTGGGACTCTTTAGGTTCTTCTTGCTTGGGACAGCCTCTGACTCCTAAACTTGGATGACTTTTTTATCAGGTCAGGAAAGTTTTCTTCCATTATTTCTTCAAACAGGTTCTCTAACCCTGGCATATTTTCATCATCTTCTGTACTCCTATGTTATGAATATTGTTACTTTTCATAATGTCCCACAGCTCCCTTAAACTATCCTTTTTTTTAATCATTTTTTCTTCTTGGTACTCTGAGTGATTTTTTTTCTACCCTGTATTCTAATCCAATCCGCAGGATTCCTTAATCTGCTGTTTATTCCTTCCAATGTATTTTTATATCTTTTATGTTATTCTTAATTTTCTTCATAGTTTCCATATTTTTTTGCATGCTGTTGAGCAAATTTAGGACCTGTACTGTGACCTCTATATCTGATGGATTGCTAATCTCTATTTCATTTAGCTCTTCCTCTGGAGAATTCCTTTCCTCTTACATTTGGGGCTTGCTTTTTTGTCTCCCCATTTTGGCTGCTTGTTTGCATTTGTTTCTATGTATTAGGTAGATCTCCTAATGATCTTTTGAATGGTTTCTGGTGCAGGACAATGTCAGACACTGTTTGTGACTGGCCTTGAGTACCCTGTTTGAAGTTTTCTGCACTCCACAGCTTGTGGTTCCCACTATTGGCACTGCATGGGTTTGGAGAGGACCAAGATGCACCAAGGTCTGTTTTTCCAAGCCCTGAGTCCAGGAGCATATGAGGCAAAAATCAAAGCACCCAGAGGCTGATTGTTATCCACAGCCTCTTAATGAGCCTCAGTCTATAAAAACTCCACAGGGTGTGTTGAGAGGTTTTCAATGGGAGGGGCAATTGCTTCCCGCCCCCAGGAAAAATCTTCCTGTATAGCTATAGCTGGTTTCATGCAGTGGTTAGAGCATGGGCCTGCAGACTGAAGTGTCCCTAGTTCAATTCCAGCCAAAGGCACATTTCTCAGTTCCAAACTCCATCCCCAGCCCTGGTCGGGGCACCTAGGGGAGGCAACCAATCAATATGTCCTTCTCACATTTATGTTTCTCTCTCTCTCTCTCTCTCTCTCTCTCTGAAAAGCAATGGAAAAAAATATCCGCTGGTGAGGATTAAAAAAAAATAAAAATACATGGCCCCTGCCCTTACAAACTTACATAAAATGTACACATGGCAGAGTAACTTTAGACCAAAAGAAAAAAAAAACAACTGCTCTATAATAAATGTCTACCTAAGAATGGTGTCTTCTGCCATATGGGGGAATGATTCAGCACAAGAGTCCAGAGAAGTGTCCTCTGATCTGTATCTCCAGAGCCTACAACCCTGGATTCTCCTCATAGAGCTCTTATTCACTCTGCCCTCTTTCTCTGGAACTCAAGGTGAGCAGCTGAACATTCAATTTTGTGTGTTGGCCCTTTAAGAGAGTGCCTGCATTTCCAGCTGTCTCTCCCCAGCAGACAGAAACCCTGCTGCATTTCACAGCCAGATGTTATGTGGGCACCTTTCACGGTTCTTGTGCTCTGGGCTGGGGAACTCCACTTAGTTTTTAGGCCCTAAGGTGGGTACACCCCACAGCTGAGATATCCCTCTGGACCTTTAGCTGCTGCCTGTGGGACCCTGGCCAGCCCAAATGAGCCAGAGAGGGATTGCTGGGTCATATGGTAACTCTATTCTTAATTTTTTGAGGTAGTAAAATACTGTTTTCCATAGTGGCTGTACCAGTTTACTTTCCCACCGTCAGCGGGGAGGATTGCTTTTTCTCCACAACCTCTCCAACATTTGTAATTATCTGCCTTGTGGATAATAGCCATTTTACCAGGTATCTCATTGTAGTTTTTTTTTTTTAATTGATTTCAGAGAGAGGAAGGGAGAGGGAGATAGGAACATCAATGATGAGAGAATCATTTATTGGCTTCCTCCTGCATGCACCCTACTGGGGATTGAGCCTGCAACCCAGGCATGTGTCCCAACAGGGAATCGAAGTGACTTCCTAGTTCATGGATCGGTGTGCTCAACCACTGAGCCACAACGGCCCAGCCTCATTGTAGTTTTGACTTGCATTTCTTTAGTAGTTAGCAAAGTTCAATATTCCTTCATATATCTGTTGGCCATGTATATGTCTTCTTGGGAGAAGTATATGTTCAGATCCTCTGCCCATATTTTAATTGGATTGTGTGTTTGTTTCATGTTGAGTTTAATGAAGTCCTTGTAATTTTGGATATTAACCCCTTGTCAGAGCTGCTGTTTGCAAATACTATCTCCCATTTGGTTGGTTGCCTTTTCATTTTGTTTGTTGGTTTCTTTTGCTGTGCAGAAGCCTTTTAGTTTCTATAGTTCCATTTATTTATTTTTGACTTTACTGCCCTTGCCTTTGGGGTCAAATTCATGAAATGTTCTCTATGATCAAGATCCATAAGTTTAGTATGTATTTTTTCTATTATATAATTTACTGTTTCACCACTTATATTTGGGGATGCTTTAAGATATTGATCCCTGGGACATTTTGTCCTTTTAGTTTAAAATTTTCTTATTTAAAAAAATTTTTAAATCTTATATTTAGGTCTTTGATTCATTTTGAATTAATTTTTGTAGTCAAACTGTAATCTACTTTCATTCATTCCCATTTGGCTTTCCAATTTTCCCAGCACCACTTATTAAAGAGGCTTTCTTTTATCCTTTGTGTGTTTTTGGCTCCTTTGTCAAAAATTTTATGCCCATATACACGTGGTTTCATTTCTGGGCTCTCAATTCTGTTTCAGTGTCCTGTAAGTCTGTTTTTCTGACAATAACATGCTGTTTTATTATCATAGCTCTGTAGTATAATTTGAAGTCAGATAGTGTGACACTTCTTGCTTCACTTTTTTTCCCTTCAAGATTGCTTTGGCTATTCATGGTCTTTTGTGGTTCCATACAAATCTGATGATTTTTTGTTCTACTTTCAAAAATGACATTGGGATTTTGGTATTACATAGAATCTATATATTACTTTGGGTAATATGGCCATTTTAACTATGTTGATTCTTCCAACACATGAACAGAAACTAACTTTCCATTTCAGTGTGTGTTCTTTTCAATCTCTTTTAATAATCTTTGTATTTTACAGTATATAGGTCCTTTATACCTTTTATTAAATTTATTCCTAGGTAGTTTATTGTTTTTGTTGCAATTGCAAATGGATTTTTTTCATTTATTTTTCTGAAATTTCAATGTTAATATATAGAAAAGCAGTGGATTTTTATACATTGAGTTTGTATCCTGCAACTTTATTTGTTTATTGTTTGTAATAGTTTTTTGTTTTGTTTTGTTTTAAATATTACAAATGTCCCTTTACCTCCCCAATGACCCATTCCACCCCATCCCACCCCCCTCCCCAGTCCCCCTCCCCATCATTGTCCGTATCATTGAGTTGTGCATATATGCATATAAATTATTTGGTTACTCTCTCCTCCTCCACCCACCCACCCTCCTCCATCCCTCTGACATTCGTCAGTCTCCTCTATGCTTCCATGTCATTGAATCTATTATTTTCATTAGTTTATTAAGGTCTTTATATTCCACATATAAGTGATATCATGTAATGTTTGTCTTTCTCTGCCTGGCTTATTTCATTTAGCATAACTTTCTCCATGTACAGCCATACTGTTCTAAAGGGTATAAGAACATTCTTCTTTACAGCTGCATAGTATTCCATGGTGTATATGTCCCACAGCTTTTTTATCTACTCATCGACTGATGGGCACTTGGACTGTTTCCAGATCTTAGCTATTGTAAATTGTGCTGCTATGAACATAGGGGTACGTATATTCTTTCTGAGTAGTGTTTAAGCATTCTTAGGATAAATTCCAATAAGTGGGATCACTGAGTGAAAAGGCAGCTCCACTTTTAATTTTTTGAGGAAAATCCATACTGTTTTCCATTGGGCTGCACTAGTCTGCATTCCCACCAGCAGTGTACTAGGGTTCCCCTTTCTCAGTATCCTCACTAGCACAAGTCGTTTGTTGATTTGTTGATGGTAGCCATTCTTACGGGTGTGAAGTGATACCTCATTGTGGTTTTAATTTGCATCTCTCTGATGATTAGTGATGTTGAGCATTTTCTCATATGTCTCTTGGCCATCTGTATGTCCTCTTTGGAGAAGTGTCTATTCGGGTTCTATTCGGGTCCTTTGCCCATTTCTTAATTGGGTTATTTGTCTTCCTCTTGCTCAGTAGGATGAGTTCTTTGCACACTTTGGAAATTAGCCCCTTGTCAGATACATCCTTGGCAAATATGTTTTCCCAGACCATGGGGTTTCTTTCTATTTTGAGTTTGTTTTCTTTTGCTGTGCAGAAGCATTTTAGTTTGATGTAGTCCCATATGTTTATTTTTTCTTTTGTTTCTCTTGCCCTAGGAGATGTATCAGTGAAAATTCCACTACATGGGATGTCTGTGACTTTACTTCCTATATTTTCTTCCAGGATTTTTATGGTTTCATGACTTACGTTTAAGTTTTTTATCCATTTTGAGTTTATTTTTGTGTATGGTGAAAGGTGGTCTAGTTTTATTTTTTTGCATGTATCTGTCCAATTTTCCCAGCACCACTTATTGAAGAAACGGTCTTTACTCCATTGTATGCTCTTGCCTCCTTTGTCAAATAGTAACTGATCATAATGGCGTGGGTCTATTTCCGGGGATTTGGTTCTGTTCCATTGATCTATATGTCTGTTGTTGTACCAATACCAGGCTGTTTTGATTACAATGGCTTTCTAGTACAGTTTGAGGTCTGGAAAAGTGATCCCTCCCACTCTGTTCTTTTTTCTTCAGATGGCAGGGGTTATTTGGGGTCTTTTTTGGTTCCATATAAATTTTTGAAATGTTTGTTCTAGATCTGTGAAATATGCTGTTGGTATTTTGATAGGAAATGCATTGAATTTATAAATTGCTTTGGATAGTATGGACATTTTAATGGTATTAATTCTTCCAATCCATGAGCATGGTATATTCTTCCACTTGTTTAAATCTTCCTCTATTTCTTTTTTCAGTGTTACGTAGTTTTCCAAGTACAGGTCTTTTACATCCTTGGTTAAGTTTACTCCTAGGTATCTTATTTTTTTAGTTGCAATGGTAAACGGCATTGTTTTTTTAGTTTCTCTCTCTGAAATTTCATTGTTGGTGTATAAGAATGCCATTGATTTCTGGATGTTGATTTTGTATCCAGCTATCTTGCCAAATTCGTTTATCAAATCTAGTAGTACTTTGATGGAGTCTTTAGGGTTTTGTATGTACAATATCATTTCATCTGCAAATAATGACAGTTTACTTCCTCCTTTTCCATTTGGATACCTTTGATATTTTCTTCCTGTCTGATGGCTATGGCTATGACTTCCAGTACTGTGTTGAATAAGAGTGGTGAAAGTGGACATCCCTGACTTGTTCCTGTTTTTAATGGAAATGGTTTTAGTTTTTGCCCGCTGAGTATGATTTTGGCTATAGGTCTGTCATATATGGCCTTTATTATGGTGAGGTATGATCCCTTTATTCCCACTTGGCTGAGAGTTTTTATCAGAAATGGGTGCTGGATTTTGTCGAATGCTTTTTCTGCATCTATTGATATGATCATATGATTTTTGTCCATCATTTTGTTTATGTGGTGTATCAGATTTATTGATTTGTAGATGTTTTACCAGACTTGCATCCCCAGAATAAATCCCACTTGGTTGTGGTGTATGATCTTTTTAATGTATTGTTGGATCTGGTTTGCTAGTATTTTAGTGAGGATTTTAGCATCTATGTTCATCAGGGATATTGGCCTGTAATTTTCATTCTTTGTAGTGTCTTTATCTGTTTTTGGGATTAGGGTGATGCTGCCCTCATAAAAAGAGTTTGGGAGTTTTCCCTCCTCTTGAATATTCTGGAATAGTTTGAATAGAATAGGTGTTAATTCTTCTTTGAATGTTTGGTAAAACTCACCTGTAAATCCATCCGGTTTAGGACTTTTGTCTGCTGAGAGTTTCTTTTATTACTGCTTCAATTTCATTAGTTGTTATCAGCCAATTCAGATTTTCTACCTCTTCTTGATTCAGCTTTTGAAGGTTGTATGCTTCTAGGAATTTGTCCATTTCACACATGTTGTCTAGTTTATTGGCATATAGTTGCTCAGTATTTTCTTACAGTCCTTTGTATTTCTGTTGGGTCAGTTGTTATATTGCCTCTTTCATTTCTGATTTTATTTATTTGGGTACTCTTTGTTTCTTGATGAGTCTGGCTAAAGGTGCATCAATCTTATTTATCTTTTCAAAAAACCAGCTCTTGGTTTCATTGATTTTTTTGTATTATTTTTTTTAGTTTCTGTGTCATTAACTTCTGCTCTGATCTTTATTATTTCCTTCCTTCTACTTTCTATGGGCTTTTCTTGCTGTTCTAGTTCTAGTTCTTTTAGTTGTTGTGTTAGATGATTCATTAGATCTTTTTCTTGTTTATTGAGATAGGCCTGTAATGCTATGAATTTTCCTCTCAGGACTGCTTTGCTGTGTTCCATAAATTTTGGGTTGTTGTCAATTTGGGTTTTTTTTCATGAAGTGTTTCATTTCTTCCTTGATCTCATTGGTAACCCATTCATTGTTTAATAGCATGCTATTTAGCTTCCATATGTTTGAATATTTTTTGTTTTTTTTATGGTGGTTGACTTCTAGTTTCATGGCATTGTGACTGGAGAAGATGCTTGATATGATTTCAGTCTTCTTGTACTTGTAGAGACTTGCCTTGTGCCCTAACATGTGGTCTATTTTTTAGAATGTTCCATGTGCACTTGAGAAGAATGTGTATTCTGCTGCTTTGGGATGAAATGTTCTGTAAATGTCAATTAAATCCATTAGATCTAGTGAGTGATTTAAGGTCTGTGTTTCCCTGTTGATTTTTTGTCTTGATGATCTGTCCAGTGCTGACAGTGGGGTGTTAAAGTCCCCCACTATGATTGTGTTGCTGTCAATCTCCCCCTTAAAGCCATCCCAGAAATTTTTTATATACTTTGGTGCTCTGATATTGAGTGCATAAATGTTTATAAAGGTTATTTCCTCCTGTTGGATTGATCCCTTTAGTATTATGTAGTGACCATCTTTGTCTCTTGTTATGGTCTTTATTTTGAAGTCAGTTTTGTAAGAAATAAGTATTGCTATTCCAGCTTTCTTTTCCTTTCCATTTGAATGGAATATTTTATTCCATCCCTTCACTTTTAGCCTGTGTGAGTCAGGTGGGTCTCTTGTAGACAGTATATATTTGGGTCCTATTTTCTTATCCGTTCAGCTACTCTATGTCTCTTGATTTGACCATTTATTCCATTTACATTTAAGGTTACTACTGATATCTACTTATTTAATGTCAGTTTTCCATTTATGCTGATGTGCCTTTCTCTCACTATTCTTTCCTTTTCTTACAGCAGTCCTTTTAGCATTTCTTGCAATGCTGATTTGGTGGTACTGAATTCATTTAGCCTTTTTTTGTCTGAGAAGCTCTTTATTTCACCTTCAATTTTAAATGATAGCCTTTCTGGATAAAGCAATCTTGGTTGCATGTTCTTGCTTTTCATTACTTTGAGAACTTTATGCCAATCTCTTCTGGCCTGAAGAGTTTTTGTTGAGAAATCAGCTGTCACCCTTATGGGGGTTCCCTTGTAGGTCACTGCTTGTCTCTCTCTTGCCACCCTTAATATTTTCTCTTTGTCTTTGACATTTGCCATTTTAATTATGATGTGTCTTGGAGTGGGTCTCTTTGGGTCCCTCTTGTTTGGAACCCTCTGTGCTTCCTGAACTTGTGTGGCTAACTCCCTCTCCAGCATAGGGAAGTTTTCTATCATTATTTTCTCCACCAAGTTCTCTATCCCTTGCTCTCTTTCCTCTCCTCTGGCATTCCTATAATGCGAATGTTGTTTCGCTTCATGTTGTCCCAAAGCTCCCTTAGACTCTCCTCATGCTTTTTAAGTGTTTTTTTCTTTTTGCTGCTATGATTGAGTAGTTTTTTCTACCTTGTCTTCTAAGTCACTTATTCTGTCTTCTACTTCACTGAGCCTGCATTTAATTCCTTCCAGGGCATTCTTGATATCAGATACAGCATTCTTTATCTCTATCTGAGTTTTCTTTATGGTATGTATCTCTTTTTACATGTTTTCACTAATGTCCTCAATCTTATCATCTAGTGTCTTCTTCAGTTCCTTGAACATCTTCATAATCAATGCTCTGAACTCTGTTTTTGATAACTTGCCTAACTCCATCTCATCAAAGTCATTTTCTGGCATTTTTTTCTTTTCATTAATTTGGGGGTTCTTTGTCTCCCCATTTTGGTAGGTCTTAGTGTTTGTATGTAGATATTAGGTGTATTTGCTGTGTCCCAGTCTTGTGGGGAGGGATTTTGTATTGTGAGAGCAGTGGAGCCCAGAGGTGTGTTTTCCTTATGCTTCTGAGCTCTTTGCTCTAGGCATGTCCCTTTTGTGGGTGCCCCCTTTTGTGGGTTCTTTGGGTTCTCCTGTTGTGGTTGGGTCTAGAGTGTTGTTAACCAGTCCTTGGGAGGACTCTCCTCTCAGGTTGGCTAACTGTGTATCTCAGCCCCAACCTTGTCATGTAAGCTGTTGTATGGGTGCTGGCAAGGCAGGAAAATACACAACTAAACTTCCAGGAAAGAAGGGATATCTTACGAAATATCTTGACAGTCACAATGAAGATAACCCAAGTGAAAATAGAACTGGGAGCGTGAAGGGAGAACAGAAGTTCTAGAGGGAAAAAAATAGCTTAAAAAAAGAGAAAGAAAAGTAAAAGTTAGAGAGAGAGAGAAGTATTTTGTTGTTAATAGTGACTAAAATTTAGAAAATAATAATAAACTAAAATGGAAAAAATAGAGAAGCTACTGGGAAATAATAGAGGCAGAGAAAAGATTCTGAAAGAAGGGCCAGCAAACAATTAAGAGACAGAAAAGAATAGGTTAATAGTTGAAAATGAAAAGCTAAAAATACATTAAATAGAATAAGAGAAAACTAGCAATCGAACAAAAAGACAGGAAGACAGAAGGGAGGAAAACCAAAGCAAGAAGGAAAAGAAAAAGAAGCGAAAAAAAGTAAAAGTTTATGCCAGTGGATTGAGAGGAGAGAAAGAGAGATCAAGCCCAGGCAGGGAAGGAGTCCAATAAGAGATTTGGGGAAACTATAGAGAAAAGCAGTAAACTTGTTGGTTATAATGATAAAGTCCCAGCCATTAAGCAGGAATATCAAGAAAGTCCTGATATTAGAAGCAAGGATAAAACAAAACAAAGCAAAGAAAGAAAACAAAAGAGAGAAACAAAACCAAAAACAAGCTAAGCAAAACAAAATTCTTTGCAAAGATAAAATAAATAAGAAAAAATGTAATTAAAAATTTAAAAAAATTTTTTTAATTATTATAAAATTTAAAAAGAAGAAAAAAACAAATGATTTTTTCCCCTTTCTCTTCTTCCTAAGAGAGAAAGAGAAGAAGAAAGAAAAAGACAGTCAATCAGGTGGGTTTCTTCTGGGCCGCTTGTGTTGTCTGTGGGTCACTGTTTTGTGTGCTGATTTCCATTCTGCTGGGAGGTATTTGTGTTTTAGCCAATGTGAGGAGCTGTCTAGGTTTGGCTCTGGTGAACTTAGGTAGATGGTTGATCTGAGGCTCTCTGTGGACCACCTCCTCTTGTCAGCTCTTTTGCAACTTTGTAGTTGCCTGGTCTTACTCCAGAGTCTTCTGTAGAGTCTTTAGGGTGTAGGATGGCTAGTGTATCTCAGGGTATCACTCCCCCTACTTAGAGGTTTTGTTGTCAGACCCTCACTCTGTGAGAGTTAGTCTCTGCTCCCCAGCCAGCTCTTCAGTCCCTACCCTATCCTCTGATTCTAGATCCCCATGCACTGGCCTGCTGCAGGTTCAAGCTGAATTCAGTCTGCTGCCTTTTCTGTATGGGCTGTTTCAGTAGCCTGGGCTCTGTGGGTTTGATTAAAGAACATTCCAGTGAGCTCTTTGCCTGCCCATCCCCCAACAGGGTTTTCAAGCATTTTCTCCATTTCCCAAACAAGACTCCCAGAGTCTTATCCTTGCCATGTCCTCCGGTGAGCTGTTCTCTCTTCCCCTTCATGATTGTGCCCTGTGGGGGTATCTGGAGCCTCAGTGAGCTGGACCAGCCCCTTTCCTGCTGGGGGAAGTGCTCCCAGGCTGCAGGTGGAGCAGGCAGGCTCTGCCCCTTCCTTCCCAGCTCTGGTTGACTGGTCACACCAGGCCCACCCCTCAAACACTCTACTGTGCAGACACCAATTCCACCTTCTACTGTTCTGTCTGCCCTGTGCATGCTGGGAGGGTGAGAGCCAGTTCCTGGATCAGATTCACAGACACACAAAGCAACACACAGGCAGAGAGTCCGCCCTGCAAGTCCCACTGCCTGAGCACCAAGGCACCCAGCAGGAGGAGACCCAAAGTCAACTCCATGCACCTCCCTGCACTGTTGATCTCCGCAAAGCTGGGGCAGCTTTACACACCACCACGGTACCTGTCGGGGCTGGTCACAGGTCCCAGCCTCTTTTCACCGGGAGCTCAGGATGAGAGGGCTCTCCTCCCCTCCCCTACGCAGATTCAATGCTTCTGGGGCTCAACACAATGCTTTACACGGAGGCAGAGGGCCCCTGTGTGCGGCTGCTCAGTCCCAACCTCTGGTCCCTTACTATTCGGGCGACACACACCTTGGGACAGCCCTTCCTATGGTCAGCACACTGAGCATTAGATGCCGGTGGCGTCTGCCACTAGAAGCTTTGTTTTGCTAGGAAGATGCAATCCCCTCCTCATGAACACACTGCTCCCCTGGGTCCCTCTGCCCTTTATGCAGGGCTCTCCTTTCCCTCTTGATCAATCCGTCTGCTCTATGTGTGAGATCCCCACTTTTGGAGGCCAGTCCGCACTTCCAAGGGGAGGGAGCTTTGCAGCCTGCAAGCCTGGGGGCTTAGAGCCCAGCACAGGCTTCAGGGGGGACTCCCCCTTTTTATGCCCCCCCTCTCTTACTGGACTCTATGATGTTTCTTCAGTGCTCCCTACTCACACTCCATCTATTCAGGTATGTTTCTCTGGCTTTCCCAAGCTGGCTACGTAGTATTTTAGGAGTAAATCCAGTCCGTGGCTGAGAGCGGGGGTGCTCTGCTGCTTCTCACAGTGCCACCATCTTCCCTCTCTGTAATAGTTTTTTGGTGGAGTCTATAGAGTTTCTTATATACAGAATCATGTCATCTGAAAAAAATGGTACTTTTACTTTTTCACTCCCAGTTCGGATATCTGTTATTTCTTTCTCTTGTCTGATTGCTCTGGCCAGGACCTCCAGAACTATGTTGAATAAGAGTGGTGAGAGTGGTCTGGCCAGAGTGGCTCAGTGGTTGAGCATTAACCTATGAACCAGGAGGTCACAGTTCGATTCCCAGTCAGGACATACGCCTGGGTTTTGGGCTCAGTTCTCAGTAGGGGGCATGCAGGAGGCAGCCAATCAATAATACTCTCTCATAGAGGAAAAGCTTTCAGTTTTTTACTATTGCGTATAATATTAACTGAGTGTTTGTAATATATGGCCTGTACTTTGTTTAGAAACTTTCTTTCTATACCACTTTATTGAGTGTTTTAATCATAAATGAATATTGTATCTTATTGAATGCTTTTTCTGCATCTAAAAATAAGATCACATAAATTTTATCCTTTGTTTTGTTGATTTGGTATATTAGATTAATCAAGTTGAATATATTGAACCACTCTTGTGTCCCTGGAATGAAACCCACTTGATCACAATGTATTAATTTATGAAATATATTGTTGTATTTGATTTGCTAGTATTTTCTTCAGGATTTTTGCATCTGTATTCATCAGGGATAGTGGTCTGTAGTTTTCTTTTTTTATGTCATCTTTGACAATTTTTCTTTTAATCCTTACTCAAGGACATGCTTTTATCGATTTTTGAGAGAGAAGAAGGAAGAGGGAGGGAGGGAGGGAGGGAGGGAGGGAGGGAGGGAGGGAGGGAGGGAGGGAGGGAGGGAGAAAAATCATTGTGAGAGAGAAACATCAATCAGTTGCCACCTACACATGCCCTGACCAGAGATCAAATGCAACCTGGGTATGTACCCTGATGAAGAATGGAACCCATGACATTTCAGTATACAGGATGAGTCTCCAACCAACTAAGTACACTGGCCAGGGCTCCTTGCCAGATTGTGATATCAGAGTTATGTTGGCCTTAGAAAATGTGTTAAGAAGTATTGTCTATACCTGAATTTTATGGAAGAGTTTAAAAGAAAGGTATTAAATCTTCTTTGATTGTTTGGTCAAATTTACCAGTGAATCCATCTGGTTCTGGACTTTTTTGGGGGGGAGGTTTTTGATGGTTGTTTCAATTTCCTTACCATTGATCTGTGTATTTAAATTTTCCAGTTCTTCATGACTCAGTCTAGGAAGGTTATATATTTCTAGGAATCTATCCATTTCTTCTAAGTTATTGAATTTAGTGGCATATAGTCTTTCATAGTATTCTAGTATCATCCGTTGCATATCCATGATGTCTGTGGTAACTTCTCCTGTTTAATTACTGATTTTGTTTATATGAGTCTTTTCTCCTTTTTCCTTGGTGACTCTAGCCAGGGGGTTGTCAATTTTATTAATATTTCAAAAGAACCACCTCTTTGTTGTATTTTTTTGTATAATCTCTTTTTTTTCTATTTCATTCAATTCTACCCTAATTTTTATGATTTCCTTTCTTCTACTGACTTTGTATTGCTTTTGTTCTTCTTTTTCTGGTACTTTAAGATGTGATGTTGTCAACTTGGGATTTTCCTTGTTTCTTGAGGTAGGCCTATAATGATATAAACCTCCCTCTTATTACTGCTTTCACTGCATCCCAGAAGTTTTGATATGTCATATTGTCATTCTCATTTGTCTCTATATGTCTTTGGATCTCACCTTTTATTTCTTCTTTGACCCAGTCATTGTTCAATAGTATATTGTTTAATCTCCACATATATGTGGGTTTCTTTACTTCCTTTTTGTAGTTGATTTTTAATTTCAAAGCTTTGTGGTCAGAGAATATGCTGGGTATGATTTCAGTCTTTTTGAATTTGTTGAGGCTAGTTTTGTGACCCAACATATCCTTGAGAATGTTCCATGTGCACTGGAGAAGAATGTAGAATCTGAAACTCTGGGATGAAAGGCTCTGTAAGTGTCAATTATGTCCATTTGATCTAATGTATCATTTAAGGCTGATATTCCATTATTGATTTTCTGTTCCAGTGAGTTATTGAAAGCTGCCAGAGAAGTATTTATTTAGTATTAGTATTAGTATTTTAATATTTTCCATGGCTAAAATATAATTTTTTTAATATAGTGTTTAAATTGATTTTAGAGAGAGAGTAAGGAAGATGGAGATATAAATGTCAATGAAAGCAACGTCAATAGGCTGTCTCCTGCCTGCCCCCCACTGGGGATCAAGCCAACAACCCGGGCACGTGTACAGACTGAGAATGAAATCTGTGACCTCTTATGCATGGGCTGATACTCAACCAACTGAGCCACATGGGCCAGGGCAGTCATTGGAGTATTTAATCCCCAAATTATAATTGTGTTTTTGTCAGTTTCTCCCTTTAGTTCTGTGATTAGTTGCTTTATAGATTTTGGTGATCCCTCATTGGCTGAATATATATTTAAAAGGTTATGTCTTCTTGATGTAGTGTCCCCTTTATCATTATAAAATGTTCATCTTTGTCTCCTCTTACTTGTGTTATCATGAGATGTAATTTGTCAGATATAATTATGGCTACACCTGCTTTTCTGTAGATGCTCTTTGCTTGGAAAATAATTTTTGACCTTTTCACTTTTTTTTTTATATATATCTGTATTGATTTCAGAGGGAGGAAAGGAGAGGGAGGGAGGGAGATAGAAACATCAATGATGAGTCATTGATTGGCTGCCTCCTGCATGCCCTCAACTGGGGATCAGGTCCGCAACCCAGGCATGTGCTCTGGCCAGGAATCAAACCCCGATCGCCTGGATCCTAGGTCGACACTCAACTGCTGAGCCACACCCTGCCAGGCTCGACCTTTTCACTTTGAGTCTTTTATGTTTGCAGCTTACATGTGTCTCCTGAAGGCAGTATATGGTTCAGGGACAGACTGGAATTTGACAGATTTGGAGCCTCATCACTCATCACATTCCCCATGGGTTTGGTTCCCTGGGACTGGGAAGACTACATCACAGGGGAGGCAGCCACTTTCACATTTTATACCACACAGAAAAGCCAGAGAAGTGCAAGACAGCTAAGAAACATGTGATTAAGCACCACCTACTGGAAGATAATTGAAAAGCTACTTTGTATGATTGTACTAGAAAAATGAAAGTCATGCATTGATGGTTATACTGAGAAGGAATCCATCAAATACCGTGAATAAGCAATATATAAAGGTAGCTTAGGAAGAAAAAGAAAAATCTGCTAAAAAAACTTAAAGAGGTGATTCAAGATGGCGGTGGATTGAGAGGAAGTTACACTGACACTCTCCAATGACCAAACAGGAATTACAACTAAAATATAGAAGATCATCCTGAATAATCAACTGCAACTGAAGACTAGCTGGAGAGCACTCTCATAACCAAGGATGAAAACTGAAGACTGCATAGAGAATGGCAGGAAATATAGAGGCACAAGAGGGCTGGATAGGCTCCCATAGGCAGCAGCTGAAAGCCCGAGGGATATCTCAGCTGTTGGAGGTTCCCACTGAGACCTCTGGGGCCTAAATCCCAGCCCAGAGCACCAGAACTGAGAAAGGTGCACACATAACATCTGTCTATGAAAAGCAGCAGGGTTTTTGTCTTCCAGGGAGAGACAGCTGGAAATGCAGGCACCCTCTTAAAGGGCCAATGCACAAAGTTTCATATGTAGCCACTTACCTTGGGCTCCAGCATAGGGAATGCAGAGTGGGCCAGAGCAGTGTGAGGAGAATCCAGGGGGGCTGGTGGGGGTAATAGATCTCAGAAGGCAACCATCTGGACCCCAGTGCTGAGTCATTCCCCCATATGGCAGAGGACATCTTATTCAGGCAGAAATTTACTTTCCAAGCAGCTTTTGCCTAGACAGGAAGAAATTGCCCCACCCCACTAGAAAATCAACTTCTGTGGAGTTTCTACAGCCTGAAGCTCTTTTTAATTTTTTTTAAAAATATATCTTTATTGATTTCAGAGAGAGGAAAGGAGAGGGAGAGAGAGAGATAGAAACATCAATGATGAGAGAGTCATTGATCAGCTGCCTCCTGCACACGCCCAAATGGGGATCAAGCCCGCAACCCAGGCATGTGCCCTGACCGGGAATCAAACCCCGATCCCCTGGATCCTAGGTTGACACTCAACTGCTGAGCCATTCCCAGCCAGGGCAGCCTGAAGCTCTTTAAGAGACTGAATAACAGCCTCTGGTGCTATGAATCTTTCTCCGATTTGATTCTGGACCCAGGGTTTGCGAAAAAAAAACACCTTGGTACTGTCCAAACAGAACACCAGCAGAGGAAACCACAAGCTGTGCAGTGTAGAAGACTTCAAACAAAGTACTCAAGGCCAGTCACAAACAGCACCTGATATTGGCTGGCACCAGAGACCACCCAAGGGACTGGGAGTCCTGACAGATCTACCTAATACATAGAAACTAATCCAAATAGGCAGCCCAAATGTGGAGACAAAAAGACAAGCCCCAAATTAAAGAACAGAAGAATGCTCAAGGCTGGCTGGATGTGGCTCAGCAGTAGAGCATCAACCTAGGACGCAGGAGAGAGCAGTTCAATTCCCAGTCAGAGCACATGCCCGAGTTGCAGGCTCCATACCCAGTTGGGGGGCGTGCAAGAGGTAGCCAATCAATGATGACTCTCATCATTGATGTTTCAACTCTCTCCCTCTACTGCCTCTCTCTGAAATCAATAAAAGCATATTAAAAAAAAAAAAATTCTCCAGAAGGACTAAATAAAATGGAGATAAGCAATTTATCAAATATAGAGTTCAGAATACTGATTGTAAGGATGTTTAACAGCATGAAAAAAGGTATAGAAACTATGAAGGAAATTAAGAATGACATAGTAACTGGGCCGGGTGTGGCTTAGTGGAGAACATCAACCGAGGATCCAGGAGAGTGTGCTTTGATTCTCAGTCAGGATACATGCACGGGTTGAGGGCTTGATCCTCGTTCAGGGGCATGCAGGAGGCAGGGGATCAATGACCACTGTCTCATCATGGATGTTTCTCTCTCTCTCTCTCTCTCTCCCTCTACCTTCTTCACTCTGGAATCAATAAAGATATATATATTTTTTAAATGACATAGTAGAAATAAAAAAAACATAGGAAGGGAGGAACACCAGATTAGGGGAAGCTGAGGATGGGATCAGCAAATTAGAAGACAAGGTAGAAAAAAATCACTAAATCAAAGAGCACAAAGGAAAAACAATTTTAAAACATTAGGACAGTTTAAGGGAGCTCTGGGACAAACTATTTGCTTCATAGGGGAGCCAGAAGATGTAGAAAGTAAGCAAGGATTAGAGAACCTGTTTGAAGAAATAATGGCGGAAAAGTTCCCTAACTTGGTGAAGGAAAAAGTCACACAAGTTCAGGAGGCACAGAGTGCCAAGCAAGAAGAACCCAAAGAGGGCCACATCCAGACACATCATAATTAAAATGCCAAAAATCCAAGACAAACAGAGGATTTTAAAGGGAGCAAGAGAAAAGCAACCTGTTACCTGCAAAGGAGCTCCCATTACACTGATTTCTCATCAGAAACTCTACAGGCCAGAGGGAATGGCATGAAGTATTCAAGATAATGCAAAACAAGGACCTGAAACCAAGCATACTCTATCCAATAAAGCTATCATTCAAAATAGATGTTGAAATAAAGAGATTCCCAGACAAAAAAGGTTAAAAAGAGTTTATAACCACCATACCAGCATTGCAAGAAATGTGAAAGGGAATGCTGTAATAAGAAGTTGGAATACAGCCTGTTCGGGCATGGTTCAGTGTTTGAGCATTGAACTGAGATCTAGGAGATTGTGGTTCGATTCCCTGTCAGGGAACATTTCTGGGTTGTGGACTTGATCCCCAGTCAGGGGCATGCTGGAGGCAGCCAATCAGTGATGGCTCTCTCATCATTGATGTTTCTATTTCTCTCTCTCCCTGTCCCTTCATATTTCTAAAATCAATAAAGATATACTTTAAAGAAAAATTTGAAATAGAAAGAAAAACATAGGCATAAAGAAATAAATGGCAATAGATAAGTACCTATCAATAATAACCTTAAATATGAATGGATTAAATGTCCCAATCAAAAGATTTTGGATAGCTGAATATACAAGCTGAATGGATAGCTGAATATATGCTCTCTACAACAGACCTACCTCAGAACAAAAGACTCACACAGGATGGAAGGAGAAAAAAAAAATTCTTGAGGACCTTAAAGGAGGGATCAACAGTAGTACAATCATAGTCGGGAATTTTAACACCCCACTGACTTTACTGGATAGATCTTCCAGACCAAAAAATCATCAAGGAAACAGTGATTCTAAATGACACACTAGATTAGATATATTTAATCGACATTTACAGAACATTCAAATACAAAGTTGCAGAACAGACATTCTCCTCAAGTGCACATGCAACATTCTCAAAGATAGACCACACGTTAGGACATAAAAAAACTATACGAACTTAAGAAGACTGAAATCATATCAAGCATCTTCTAGGACATTTACATCATGGAATACTATGCAGCTGTAAAAACAAAGGATCCCTTGCCCTTTGAGGTAGCATAGTGAAAACTGGAAAGTATTATGCTAAGAGAAATAAGCCAGTCAAAGAAGAACAAGTGTCACATGATCTAGCCCATATGTGGAATCTAATGAACAAAATAAACTGATGAACAAAATAGATCCAGAGACATAGAAGCATGTCTATGAATCTCAGAATAGACTGGTGAATTTCAGAGGGAAGGTGGGGGTTGGTAGGTGGGTGTGGAGAGATTAATCTAAGGACTTATATGCATATATGTATTACCCATGGACACAGACAGTAGTGTGGTGAAGGCCTGGGGGGAGTAGTACAAGGTAGTGAGGATCAATGGGAAAAGAAGGGGACATTTGTAATACATTCAACAATAAAGATAAATTTTTTAAAAATTAAAGACATGGAAATATGTGATTTAAATGACAGATTCAAGATTGTAGTTCTGAAACAACTCAACAAGATGCATGAAAATACAGATTGGTAGTTTTATTAGCTCAGAAAACTAACCAACAAACAAAACAAGTAGTTACCAAAGAAATTGAAACTTTGAAAAAGAAACAAATAGAAATTGTGCAGATAAAGAACTCAGTAAAAGAGATCAAGAATGAACTACATGGGAGAGAAACAGGATGGCAGCATAGGTAAAAGCTATACCCACTGCCTCCCACAACCACATCAAAATTATAACTAAAATACAGAAGAACCATCACTCAGAACCTCCTGAAATCAAGCAGAACAGAAGTCTTACAACCAGGGAACTAAAGAAACATTGCAACTGGTAGGAGGAGCAGATATGTGGATGGATTGGGGTTGAATCCCAGAGGCTCGGCAGTGGTCCCACACCCGGTGCTGTGGTTTAAACCTGGTAGGAATATCTCAGCAGTGGATGTTTCCTGAAGGAGTGATGAGACCCAGCCCCACATCGGGCCCTCAGCCCAGGGCTCCAGGACGGGAAAGAGAAGTCCCCACAACTTTGGGCTGCAAAACCCAGCAGGGATATCACTGAGGGACATGGAGGCTGCGGGAGTCCCAGGCAGCTCCTCTTAAAGGGCCATGCATGGACTCAATCAGTCAGACCTGCTCCCTCTGAGCTCCAACACTGGGCAGCAGCTTGAAAGTAACCTGGGACATTTGGGGAGGAACTAACTTTCCTACAATTGGAGCAAGAGATGGAGTGGCAGCTTTCTCCCAGACAGAGCTGGCAGAGACCATTGCTCTTTTGGCAAGCCCTACCCCGACAGAGCAAACAGGCAGGCACCATATTTGAATCTCCAGCACCTTGACTCACACCTTTGGCCCCATGCTACTGATTCCCAGAGACCCCACCATTCCTTACCTGCAAGCTCATCCAAGCCATTTCCAGTGGCTTTTCTATGCAAGTGGCCCCTCGAGCCTCATGCTTAGAACTTTCCTAAAATCTCCCAAACAAGCAGCAGCATGCCCCACAGGGCTTGATAAGTGGCGCCAGGCCTGGCACTAGCAGCAGCCTGAATTGGCTCATAGCTTGGCCTCTCCTTGACACCTCCAAGCCAAGCACAAGTAGCAGCCAATTATGGTTAGCTGTGTAGCTCATGCTGGGTGGCCCTGGGCAAGGCACAGGCAGAGGCTGCCTTTGCACCCCTTGGGAGGCCCCAGAGACAGTGCACCTGGTGATCAGACTCGACCATGCTGGATTACAACCCTATCACATCCATGAGTGACACACTCAAGGGGCACACTTGGTGAACACCAAAGCTCCACAGGGCTGTCTCCAGCACAGCAGCTCTTTGGCTTTAGTTGCAGCTGGTCCTCACAGCCAACTGGCCTGGGGATCAATTCCTCCCAGTGATGCCAACAACAACCAAGGCTCAACTACAACAGGACAGTGCACACAGCCCAAACAGGAGAGCATCTAGAAGGCCCAGCCCAGGTGACTGGGGAGGCTGAGCCACTGGACCCTACAGGACACCTACTACACGAAGCCACTCTAAATTCCAGGAGAAATAGCAGCTCTACCTAATACATAAAACAAACACCTGCAAGAAGCCAAAATGTGGAGGCAAAGAAAAATGTCACAAAGGAAAGAACAGAAGAAACCTCCAGAAAAGGAACTAATGAAATAGAACCAAGCACGCTACTAGATACAGAGTTCAGAATTTTGGTTATAAAGATGCTCAAGGATATTAGTAAGACTATTAAGGAAACTAGTGAGATCATCACTGACATAATAAAGTTCCAATCAGAAATGAAGGCCACATGAACAGAAATGAAGAATAATTTACAGGGAATCCACAGTAGAGTAGAGGACACTGAGAATCAATTCAGCAATTTGCAACATGGGAAAACAAAAAACACCCAAACAGAAGACCAAAAGGAATCCAGAAATATGAAGATAGTGTAAGGAGTCTCTGGGACAACTTTGAGAGGCCCAACATTCATATTATTGGGATGCCAGAAGGAGAAGAAAGAGAGCAAGAAATTGAAAACTTATTTGAAAAAATGACAGAAAACTTCCCCTACCTGGGGAAAGAAATAGACTTACAAGTCCAGGAAGCACAGAGAGTCCCAAACAAGAGGAACCCAAAGAAGCCCACACCAAGACACATCTTAATTAAAATGGCAAAGGTTAAAGACAAAGAGAGAATTTTAAAAGCAGCAAGATAAAAGCAATTAGTTACCTATAAGGGAGCACCTATAAGACTGTCAGCTGATTTCTCAACAAAAACCTTGCAGGCCAGAAAGGAGTGGCACGAAATATTCAAAGTGGTGAAAAACAAGAACCTACAACCAAGATTACTGTACCCAGCAAAGCTATCATTTAGAATTGAAGGTCAGAAAAGAGCTTCTCAGACAAGGAAAAGCTAAAGGAGTTCATCACCACCAGAGCAGTACTACGAGAAATTTTGAGGGGTCTTCTTTAAGAAGAAGCTCATGAACAAAAGAACCTGACACACTAAGTAGATCCAGAGACATGACACATATAACAGACAATCATATTTCAGAGGGAAGAAGAAAAGGGGGGTGGAGAGTGGGTGGAGATTGACCAATGAAGTCATATGCATATGTGAATAACCCATGGACATGGACAATGATAGGGTGAGGGACTGGGGAAGGGGAGAAAAATGGGACACCCGTAGTGCTTTCAACAATAAAGATAAATTTTTAGATGCCACGGCCAGTGTGGCTCAGTTGGTTGGATGTCATCCCATGTCCTGAAAGGTTGCTGATTCAATTCATGGTCAGAGTATACGCCTGGTTTGTGGGCTTGATCCCTGGTATGGGGGCATGGAGGAGGCAGTTGATTGATGTTCCCTTTTCACATCTATGTTTCTTTCTCCATTCCTCTCTCTAAAAAAAGAACAACAAAATAAGCCATTAAAAAATTTTCATTTAAATGAACTAGCAAGCATAAGAAAAAGAGAATAGAGTGCATCAGGTGCAGGAAAGGATTTGTGATATTGAATACAGAAATCTAGAAATGATGCAGAAGAAAGGAGATAATTGAGCACAAAAAGTGAAAGAACTCTAAGAGAACTTTCTGACTCCATTAGAAAAATCAGTGTTAGAATAACATTTCCAGAAGACAAAAAGAGGGAGAAGGGAACCAAGAGTCTATTCAAACAAATACGTGATGAACACTTCCCAAACTTATGGAAAGAACTAGGTTCTTGAATCCAAGAAGCAAACAGAACACCTAATTACTTCAATCCAAATGGCCTTCTCCAATGCATATTGGATTTAAACTGTCAAAAGTTAATGACTTAAAGCACACCCAGCCCCAGCATAGGAAACCACAAGCTGTGGAGTGTGGAAAGCTTCAAACAGGGTACTTCAAGGCCAGTCACAAACAACATCTGACATTGGCCTGTACCAGAGACCATCCAAAGGACCGGGAATCCTAGCAGATCTACACAATACATAGAAAAAAATCCAAACAGGCAGCCAAAATGGGGAGGCAAAAAAACATGCCCCAAATAAAACAATAAAATAATTCTTGAGAAGAAGAGCTAAATGAAATGGAGATAAGCAATCTATCAGATATAGAGTTCAGAATACAGATCATAAGGTTGCTCAACAGCATGAGAAAAGATACAGAAACTATGAAGGAAATTAAGAATGACAAAGTAGAAATTTTTAAAAAGTGGAAGGAATAAACAGCTGATTAGCAGAACTTGAGGATTGGGTCAGCAAATTATAAGACAGGGTAGAAAAATCACTCAGAGAACCAAAGGGAAAAAAAAATTTAAAAATAGGAGGACAGTTTAAGGGAGCTGTGAGACAACATATAACGTAACTATGTTCATACTATAGGAGTGCCAGAAGATGAAGAAAGTAAACAAGGGTTAGAGAACTTGTTTGAAGAAGTAATGGTGGAAAACTTCCCTTACCTGGTCAAGTAAAAATTCACACAAGTTCAGGAGGCACAGAGAGCCCCAAGCAAGAAAACTGATAGAAGCCCCAAATCAAACATATAGTAATTGAAATGCCAAAAAGTCAAGACAATGAGAGAATCTTAAAGGCAGCAAGACAAAAGCAAGCTGTTATCTATAAGGAGCTCCAATAAGGCTGTCAGCTGATTTCTCACCAGAAACTCTGCAAGCCAAAAGGGAATGGAATGAAGTATTCAAGATAATTCAAGACAAGAATCTGAAAGCAAGCATACTCTATCCAGCAAGGCTATCATTCAAAATAGATGGTGAAATAAAAAGCCTCCCAGACCAAAAAAAGAAAAAAAGGCTAAAGGAATTTATCACTACCAAACCAGCATTGCAAGAAATATTAAAGGGACTGCTGTAATAAGAAGTTGAAATAGAGAGAAAGAGAAACAGGCATAAAGAAACAGAATGGCAATGGATAAGTACCTATTGATAATAATCTTAAATATAAATGGACTAAATGTCCCAATCAAAATATAAGGTAGCTGAATGGATAAGAAAACAAAACCCAAATATACGCTATTTAAAAGAGACCCACCTCAAAACAAAAGACTCACATAGGCAGAAGGGAAAAAACTTCTGGAGGACTTCAAAGGAGAGATCAACAGTGGTACAATCATAGTCGGGGATTTTAACATCCCACTGACTTTACTGGATAGATCTTCCAGACCAAAAAATCAACAAGGAAACAGTGATTGTAAGTAACACATGAGATCATATAGATTTAATTGGTATTTATATAACATTTCACCTCAAAAATGCAGAATATGGATTCTCTTCAATTGCACATGGGACATTCTCAAAGACCACATGTTAGGACACGAAGCAATTCTCTACAGTTTCAAGAAGATTGAAATCATATCAAGCATCTTCTCGGACATTTACACTATGGAATACTATGCAGTTGTAAAACTGAAGGATACCTTACCCCCTGATGCAGGCCAATGTTAGACACTGTTTGTAACTGGCCTTGCATACCCTGTTTGAAGTTTTCCACACTCCACACTTTGGGGTTCCCTATGCTGGGGCTGGGTGTGTTTGGACAGGACCAAGATGTATACCAAGGTCTGCTTTCCCAAGCCCTGAGTCCAAAAGCTAACTAGGCAAAGACTCAAAGCACCCAGAGACTGATTTGTTATTCAGTCTCTTAATGAGCGTCAGGCTTTAGAAACTCCTATTGTTGTAGTGTCTGATTGTTATCAGTCTCCTAAGGAGCCTCGAGTTGCATAAACTTCACAAGGTCAGGGGAGAGGTCTTCCAACAGGGTGGGGCAATTGTTCCCCTCAACCCCCAGGTAAAAGCTGCTTGGATGGTAAATGTCTACCTGAGAAAAAAGTCCTCTGCCATATGGTGAAATGACTCAGCAGGGGAATCCAGAGGGCTGCCCTCTGAGCTCTATCCCCCAAGCCAGTATCCATACATTCTCCTCACACAGCTCTTGTCCACTCTGTCCTCCCTCTGCTGGAGCCCAAGGTGAGTGCCTGCATAAGTAAATTTGTGTGCTTGGTTCTTTAAGAGGGTGCCTGCATTTCCAGCCATCTCTCATTGGAAGACAGAAATCCTGCTGCTTTTCACAGCCAGATGTTATATGGGCACCATTCTCAGTTCTGGTGCTCTGGGCTGGGAAGCCCAGCTTGGGGTTTAGACCCCAGGGTTCTCAGTAGGAAGCCCCCACAGCTGAGCTATCCCTTGGTACCTTCAGCTGCTGCTTGTGGGATCCCATCAGCCCTCTAATGCCTCCATACTGCCTACCAGTCTCTATGTGGTCTCCACTTTTCCTCCTTGGTTATAATGGTGCTCTCCAGGTGGTCTTCAATTGCACTTGATTATTCAGGGTGGTTTTTCTATATTTTAGTTGTAATTCCAGTTTAGTCCTTGGAGAGTGTCAGTGTAGCTTCCACTCAACCCGCTGCCATCTGGAATCTCTCAATTTTTTAATTTAAACATACTATTTAAATAAAAATTTTAAAGTTTCAGTATATGCTTTCACTAATTTTCACTGATTACTAACATTTTGCAATATCTACTTTACAACTCCCTTTCCCTCTCTCTATGCTTGTTTTTTCCAAAATGAGTTGGATTAATTGCAGAGTTAATGTTGCTTTGCCCTTAAATTCTTCAGTTTGTGTTAAATAATAAGGGTATTCTCTTGCATAGATATAGATATATCAAATTCCATTGATATGATAGTCTCATCTAGTATTCAAATTTTATCAGTTATCTTAATATTTTCCATTATCCCCTGCCTTTGTCCAGGATCTGGTCCATGAACAAGTGTTGCATTTAGTTGTCAGTTCTCTTTTGTCTCTGTGAATTTGTGATGGCCCCTGAGCCTGTCGTTAGTTAGTTTTACCGTTCCAAAGAGCCCAGGCCAGCAGGGGTTTTTTTTGTTTTTCTTTTAAACATATCTCTATTGATTTCAGAAAGAGGAAGGGAGAGGGAGAGAAAGACAGAAACAGCAATGATGAGAGAGTTGTCATCAATCCGCCACCTCCTGCATGCCCCCAACTGGGAATCAAGCCCACAACCTGGGCATGTGCTCCGACCAGGAATCAAACCATGATCTCTTGGATCCTAGGTCAATGCTCAACCACTGAGCCATGCCCAGCCAAGCAGGCCAGCAATTTTAAAGATAGTTCCTGAGTTTTTAATATGTTATCCCTGTGATTCGGGCCAATGCCTTACTTGTAGCCTGTGAGACCCTGAAACAGGACCAGCTAAGCTGTATCTGGATTTCTTACCCACAGAAACAAGGAGATAATAATTGCATTGAGAAAGAAAGAAATGTATTATTTCACAGTTCTGGAGGCCAGAAATCCAAAATTAGTTTATGTGGGCCAAAAGCAAGTTGGTCCCTCTGGAGGCTCTAGCAAAACATTGATTTCTTACCATTTTCTGCTTTGAGTGGCTATCACAATTTTTAACATGCGGCCACATCATTTCAATATTTACCTATATGGTCACATTGCTTTCTTGTCTTTTGAGTGTCAAATTTTATAAGGGTCCCTTTTGTAAGTATACCTATAAGTGCATGAAGGCCCACACCTATTATCCCATATTCTTCCTTACTCAAGGCCGTTAATCATTTGCAAATTTTTGCCTTGTAAATATTTACAGATTTCAAGGATTAGGAACTATTAAAGTTATTTTATTTTTATTGATTTTAGAGAGATGAAAGAGGGGGGAAAGAGGGGGGAACATCGAATTGTTGTTCCACTTATTGATGCATTCATTGGTTGATTTTTTTTTTAACTATATTTATTTTATTTTATTTTTTTATATATCTTTATCGATTTCAGAGAGAGGAAAGGAGAGGGAGAGAGACAGAAACATCAATGATGAGAGAGTCATTGATCGAGCCCGCAACCCGGGCATGTGCCCTGACCGGGAATCGAACCCTGATCGCTTGGATCCTAGGTCGATGCTCAACCTCTGAGCTACGCCTGGCTGGGCACATTGGTTGATTCTTGTATGTGCCCTGACCAGGGATCAAACCTGCAACCTTGGTGTAGGGGGACAATGCTCTAACCAACTGAGGTACCCAGCCAGGGCTTAAGTTGTGTTTTTGTTTGTTTAGTTTTTAATATTACTCCAGTTCATTAAATAATGAAACAAGGTTTATGCTGCATATTCCAACAATGTTTAAATAAAAATCTTGAAATATAAAGGCTTAATAAGCCCTGGCTGGTGTGGCTCAGTTGGTTGGGCGCCATCCCATTTACCAAAAGTTGCGGGTTTGATTCCTGGTCAGGGCATGTGCCCGGGTCGAGAGCTCAAACCCTGGTAGGGAGAGTGCAGGAGGTAGCCAATTAATGTACTCTCACATCAGTGTTTCTCTTTCTCTCTCCCTCTCCCTTCCTCTCTCTCTAAAAACCAATTTTAAAAAAATTTAAGGCTTAATAAAATTTTATAGTCTTTATGTGATATGCACTATTTCTAGCCCAGGAATAAATATGGAGGACAATAGGCATTTTTTTATATCATGGATTAGCAACATTTAGCATCAATAATTACACAAATCCATAAGCAAACAAAAAATTCCATTTTTTTCATTTTGGTGGGTTGAAGTTTTTTTAAATAAATATATACAATATTCAGACTGTCCATTTCTTCTGGTCTGAGTTTTGGAAGATTGTATCTTTTAAATAATTGAAACACAAAACAAAGTTTGGGCACCTAGAAGTGGGGCATTTTTATAAATGCCTAAAAAATATAGAAGTTGATTTGCAACTAGACGTGTTGAAGCTGGAAGGCGTTAAAGAAGGAAATTTTCCTGATAAACATATTTTAAGTTACAGCTTTCCTCTAATTCTGCTTTGGGTCTTTCTCACATATTTTGACATCTCGTGTTATTACCATTTCATTCTTAAGCATTTTTTCATTTCTTTGATAACTTCCTTTTACCCCAACAGTTACATAGTTTTCAAACATCAAGGGTTTATTAATTTTGTTATTATTTAAATTTTATTGGATTATGGTTGTAGAGCATGATCTGTATGATAGTTTTCAAATTCATTAAGGATTAAATTATGGCTAAGTCTGATCTATTGTTGTAAATTTAAGGTGTCCTCAAAAAATGTATACACACTTTAAATAATTATTAATTACAATGTGTTAAGCCTGAAAAGAAACATCAATTGAGCTATCAGTTGTTAAAAGTGTGTATATTTTTTGGGACACCCTGTATTTTTATTGTAAAAACTGTCTATTTGCTAATTGTGTAATTCTGTATATACATATATCTACTACTTATTTTTTTATCTCCTTGGTCTATCAGTTTCTGAGAGTGGGAACATTAAAATCTTCAAATAAAACTGTTTATTGATTTATCTAATTCTCACTTTATTTCTTGTTTTGCTTTACTGCTATATAATAGTGCTATATTAGCTTCTTAAGGCTGCCATTACAAATTGCCAAAAACTTGGTGGTTTAAAACAACAGAATTACAAAGGTTATCATGATCATAGATCATAACATTTGTGGGGTGGAGGATCAGAGAGAAAAGAAACTAAGGGAATTAAACACTCATATAAACCAACAACAAAACAAAACAAAACAGCGTTTTAAGCAAGAAAATGAGGAAAACTTATTAGGAGAGAAGAGACAAACACTGAAAAGCTTAAAATGGCTGGTTGATTTTTCAATCTTTCTTCCCCCTCCTCTAATAATGTTTAAGATTAATGATTTCCTATACTACTCTCTTGAGACGGTGGAACTATTCGGTATCTATACTGTCCAAGGCAGCTACTAGGAGTAATAGTTTAAGTAACTTGCTAGCTAGTGACAGATTCAGAGGCAGGTAATCTGCCTCCAGAAAGTGTATGCTTAGTCCCAATGCTTCTGCTTTTCCACAAATGGTGAGTCCTTAATTATTAAAAGATCCAGAATAAATAACGTTGTCTTGTTCCTATCAATTTCACAATTTTTTTATTTGGCTCTTACAACATCCTGTATTTTATTACAAAATAGCAAGTGAAGCTGAGGGAAAGTAAGAGATGGCCCTGGACAGCTAGCTCAGTTGGTTAGAGGGTCATCCCAATATGCCAAGGTTTTGGGTGTGATTCCTGGTCAGAGCACATATAAGAAATAACCAATCAATGCATAAATAAGTGGAACAACAAAGTGATGTTTCTCTCTCTCTTTCTCCCTTCATTTCTTTCTCTAAAATCAATAAATAAAGAAAAAAGTGGAATTCTTATTTCCATTGAAAAAAAAAAATAGTCAAGGACTTGTAATTAGCCAAAGACCAAACAAGAATTTGAATGCAAGTCTTCTGTCCTGGGAAGCTCAATGTCACTCAGCTTTATCTTACTCCCACTTTATTTTAGTTTGCTCCTGTGGTCTGTATAGAAGCCATTGTCCCCTGGCCTGTGTGGCTCAGTTGTTTGGGCATAGTCCTGTGCCTGTTTCCTGGTCAGGGCATATGACAGGTTTCCAGCTTGATCCCTGGTAGGGGGCATGCAGCAGGAAGCCGATCCATAGATGTTACTTTCTCCCTCTCCCTCTAAAAATCAACAAAAATCTTCTTTAAAAATTCTAGCAATTAAAAAATAAGGAAGCAGTTGTGTTTATCTTAATTAAATTTCTTAATTTATTTAGGAAACAAATTTTTGTGACATTAAATCCATTAACATATATTATCACCAATGAAGACTTTTTGTCCTAATTTTTTTAAATTTATCTTTATTGTTGAAAAGATTACATGTCCCCTTTTTTCCCTATTACCTCCTCCGCCCCACACCCACCCCCTTCCCCCCCAGGCCTTCACCATACTATTATCTGTGTACCTGGGTTATGCATATATGCATATAAATTCTTTGGTTAATCTCTCCTCACCATCCCCCTACCCACGCCATCCCTCTGAGATTTGTCAGTCTGTTCCACGCTTCTATGTCTCTGAATCTATTTTGTTCATCTGTTTTCCTAAATTTTCAACATTCTCTGAAATTGTTGCAGCACACCAAGGTAAGAGTTTTCATTGGGAAATGGACCTGGTACTCACCATTATCAGGGAAAAGAAATGTTACCAGTTTTTCACAGTGCTTTAGAAAATACATGACATGTGGCTACTGAACCTAACAATTTTAAGTCTCTGGCAGACCTTACTTTAAATTATATCTATAGAGCCCAGCTGGGCGTGGCTCAGCATTTGAGCACTGACCTATAATCCAGGAGATCAGTTTGATTCTTGGTCAGGGCATATGTCCAGGTTGCAGGCTTGATCCCCAGTAGGGGCATGCAGGAGGCAGCCAATCAATGACGACTCTCTTATCATTGATGTTTCTCTCTCGGAAATCAAAGATTTTTTAAAATTATATCTATAGAGCTTTCTCTATCAACTCAACTTACCTCTGGTTTGCATTTACATGTGCTTAACACAAGAGGGATGACTATAATTTATAAGTTATGAAAATGTTGGAAATACGTTACTTCATTTATTCCCAACCAATAATTGAGGGCTGCAAATAAAAAAATCTTGGTGACATTAGGAATATCCATGAAATACAGCACTGTGAAGAAAACCAGGACTCTCATCAGCCTATGAACATCCTTTTGTCTCAGGTGAATTGCGACTGTAACTCAATAAACCTATCTTTACCATAAGTAACCAGAAGAAGTAATCAAATGCGGCTCAACCTGTTTTTCACTTAAATGATGTTATCTGTGTTTCCAGACATTATGATCCAAATGGTTTTTCACAAACTTCCATTAAACCCCACTCCATCGCTGTAATACCACTAACAGTCGCTAGGGGAAAACGCAGGCCGACGGCGAGGGCACCCAGAGCCGCAGCGCCTCCATCTTGGCCTCTTCGGCGAAGAGCGGCGTCTGGGTTTCCCTGCCATTTCCGGTTCCCGGGCCCTACGCAGATGCTGGGAGCGGGCTATTCCTTGGCCGAATGGCGTAGCTCAGCGGGGGCTGCCCGAGACATGTCGCCCAGCCCAAAAGGCCCGGTTCCGGGTGGGTCCCGACAAGATGGAGGACGCCATCTCCTCCCGCAGCCATTACCAGCAGCGGGGCTGCTCTTCACCGGACGAGACGCAGGTGGACCTGCGTCATCCCCAGATTACTCAAGCACACCTTCGCCCGCGGGCCCCGCTGGCCCACGGCTGCCCCCACCCGGCGGCCCGCACTGGGCCTCCAGGACCTGGACATGAGGGTGTTGGGGACATCGAGGCGGCGTCCCTCCCTCAGCAGGTCCGCTAGGAACCGTAGCGACCCCGTCCCAAGCGAGGGCAGGCGGCTCGGCCTGTGTCTCGGGCCGTCCCGAGATGATTAGCAACCTCCCGCCGGTTCTTCAGAGAGCGAGCTTGTGACCGGGCGGCGACAAAAAAAATACTCGGGCCACTAACCTAATAGATCCGGCGAGGCGGGGGCAGGGGCGGGGCAGGAGGGAGGGACAGTGCTCTGGTCCCGGCCGGGGGTGTGGCCTGTGCCTCGCGGACAGCCCCCGGGCCATCCCTTCCAGGGGTCCTGAAGGAAGGCGGACGCCGCTAATGGACGAGCCCTGGGTGCCCCGGCTGGACCTCCCCGCCAGCCAATGGAAGCGAAGGGGGCGGGGCCTGCCCGTGTTCGGCGCACCGCAGCTTCAGCCGCCTGCTCTCAGCGCCTAATCCCGGACTGCACTGAGCGGAGTTGTGCGCGTCGCCCAGGGGGGTGGGTCGGGGAAGGGGAGGTTTCGTTCGGAGGAGCTGCAGCCAGAACCGGGTGAGGCTTGTCTCCGCGGTCCTCGCATTCCAGGCCCGCCGACAGTGGGGGTGGCTGGGCGCAGCTCAGGCTCAGGAGGCGGAGATGGGCTAGGGAGGCCTCCGGAACCTCCCACCGGCCCGGGACTAACCCCCACGGCTCGGCCGCCGCCGTCGCCGCCGCCGCTACGCGTCGGTCCCTGGGGACTAGTCCGGGCTCACTCCTGTCCTATCGCAGCTCAGGGCTGCGGGCTCGCAGGCGAGGCCTGGTGGCCCGGGCGGGGACGCCGCGGGCATTTTCCTTTCTGTCCGGGAGAAGGTATGGGAGGGGCACCAGGTCCTCCCGCTCTCAGGGCTGTGCCAGAGCCTGGGGTTCCCAAGTTTGGGGGCGAGGTTCCGCGTCCGCGCCGTGGTCTGCTCCCCGCTCCTCTTTAGGTCTTACTGGGGCGCGTTTCTCATGGTGGACCGGGGGCCGAAGGGGCGCAAGTCTCGGGACATACATGGGAGATTTCAGACCTGTGCATCTCCTACCTTGGTGCCTGGAGTGACGTGGAAGACACCGGCTGGGTCTATTTGGGAGGGGACGCCATTCCCTTGCTGGCGTCCAGGCAACGTTTGCCCCGCCCGCCCTTTGAGCTGCCTTGATGCCTCTGCCCCCACCCCCACCCCGTTCCCACCCCCGTTCTGTAGTTTGAGGGAACAGACTCAGCTCTGTCTGGTGGTGCGGTCACTGTAGTTTTTTAAAGCTGGTTTCCCCGCCGCTTTGGAGGATGGGGGAGGGCAAAAGAGCGCCGAACTCTTATTCTTTGTCCCTCTTCTTCCCTCTGCAGGGTGGGAATTGTGTAGCGTCCAGGTTGGCTGTAACTAAACAGTTTTTCATCTTTTCTCCCATTCTAGGACCGGGAATCACTTTCAGGCCAGTCTGGTGACGCTTTGGCAGAAATTAAGGAGGAAGATATCTCCTTTATGAGTAATTTAATCCTGTTTTTCTGCTTCATACACTGAATGCAATAGTACAGTGGTGTTCTGTGTGATTTAACTTTCTGTTATCTTGAAGGCAAAGAACCAGTTGCCTCGGTGGACCCTGTCCCCAGAGCCCTGCTAGGTTTGGAAGTGGGTGGTGATACTTACCATCACTGATACTCTCTAGAGTTCCAAAATAGGACTTAAAGGTAGTTTTATTTTACAGGCTTTGCATTTAATATATTTTCCTTCCTTTATAATGGATCCAAAATTTTTTTGTTTGCTGTTGGATTAAGAAAAATCTAACTCTCCTGTTGTTTTAAAGTTGACAATATTTTTTGTATGTGTTTGTCTGATATTTGAGTTATGTTTATGTAACCTGCTGGTCCCCCACCCAGCATCACATCAGGAGGTAATCTAGTTGTCACACTACATGGTTCTGAGATTGACCACTAAATTGGTAGTGACCACCTGATCCTTCCATTATGAAGTGAATGTGCTTTTTCCTTGTTACCAGAAAGGAATCTATTTGGTGTTCATTTTGGCACAATAAAATGCCCAGTTCTCTGTCAGCTATTCAGGTAATAGTTTTAACCACCAATTCTTGCTTGAATCAAGAATTTTATTAAGGAGTCTCAAAATGGTGATTTTTTTTTTTTTTAATCTTTATTGATTTCAGAGAGAGGAAGAAGGGAGAGGGAGAGAGAGAGTTGAAACATCAGTGATGAGAGTCATCATTGATCGGCTGCCTCCCTCACGCCCCCCAACTGAGGATCCAGCCCACAACCTGGGCATGTGCCCTGACCAGGAATCAAACCACCACCTCCTGGATCCTTGGTTGATGCTCAACTGCTGAGTCACACCCAGCTGGACAAAATGATGATTTTTTTAAAAAAAATCTAATTCTACATTTATTGTCTGGGATTCTGTACAGTCTTTGGTCTGCCTATTTTGTCCTTTAAAGCTGATCAAGCAATTTTCCATTGGTATTCAAAAAGAAACTTGTTGATCTCCCATAGTAGCATTCCTGCCTTCCCTTTCCCTTGTTGCTCCTGACCAAAGTTGGCTTTCACTTACACTGTGTTATGCTTCGTAGCACACCTCTTTAGTTAGTTAGACTTAGGACAGTGTGTTAGGAGGTAGAGTGCTATGTCTAGCTTTTAGGAATGAATATTGTTCAACTGGGTAATTTTCTTAGGAAACCTGAAGTGATATTTCACTTTCCCCTGCTAGTTTGGGGAGATGATAGGACGTGGGTATGGCTCTAGTAGATCTGTGATGGGCCTTCACAGGGAAAGGGAACTAGCAGGGACTAAGATCACAAGGTAACAAGTCACTGACCCGGTTACACTCACTTAGAAAAGCCACTTTTCTCATCAGAGTGTTTCTAGGGTATTTCATCATGATGTCAAACAAAGGATCGGGTTTTAGTGGTATCCAGAGTACACATCTGCTCTCGTTGGCAAGTGCAAACTAAGTAAGGTCAATACTTAAACCTGTATTGTGCACATTTACAAATGTACATCTTAATTAAATGCACTTTTAGCATGCACATTTTTAAATGGGTAAGTTATGTGTGTCTTCTCAGGATTGGTATGAAAATTGAAATAAGTATAAAAATTGGTAAAGTACCTGGTTTAAGGGGCTTTACCCAAAAATAGCCTGCTGCCAAGTTATGGCACACACACATTAATGGCAGCTCTAATTCTTATCCTTTTTTTTTTTACATGATTTCCTTAGCTTTATCTTTCAAGCCTTTTGCTGAGTTTTCCACTTCTACTAAATTTTAATTTCTGGAAGCTCTTTTTATGTAAGAAGTGTTCCTTTTTTATGGTCTTTTGTTCATCCCTTATCCATCTTGAGTACTGATAACTTTGTGGTTTTTCATTTTACATTTCCTTTTTCCTGTATTATCTCTCCTTTGTTTTTATCTCTTTTAACTATTTTTCTTATCAGCTTTTCTCTGATATTTCCTAATTCTTGACTGGTCACCTCCTGATCAAGAATTGGGAAGTAGAAAGCAGTTTGGAAGAGTGAGTGGGGCTTTCAGGTTGAAGCTTCACTCTAAGATGACTCTTTAGGACAATTGATGGGGAACCTCTTGAGTCCTTATCTTTAGGTCTTTCCTTTTGCTGGTTCCTAATTCCACAGAGAAGAGTGTTTCTGAGAAAGAAGACTTCCAGAAAATAGTCTGCTGCCTGGAAGATAGAGGTCTGGATGTTGCTCCCTGGGATCAGTGGGATTTGAGCCATTTCATTTGTATGATATTGAAGCAGACATCCTTGCTTGGTGAACCCAAGACATTCTATCTTCTCCAGAGAATAAAAGTCTAGAACCTGTGCCAGGGTGGGGAAAGACCTGTCACCATGAACATGTAAGGAGGGATGGGATTGAGGATTTCCCAACGTTCTTAGTTTAGCCACCTACTCCTATTCCAGGGATATCTGGAGCCCTTTAAGGCTTTGGTAGCCTAAATCAGAATGTTTCTCAGCTTTTTCCATCACGGTTTTAGAGTTTGGCTCTCAGGTTAGCTTAGTTAACTGCTCATCCATCTGCTCTTCCGCTTACAAAATTTTGTTGTTTTTGCCCAGCTGGTATGGCCCTGCTGGTGTGGCTCAGTGGGTTGAGGGTTGTCTAATACACCAGGAGGTCATAGTTTTGATTTCTGGTCAGGGCACCTGCCTGGGTTTCAGCCTTGATCCCCAGTAGGGGGCGTGCGGGAGGCAGCCCATCAATGTTTCTTTCTCATCAGGTTTCTCCATTCCTCTCTCTAAAAAATCAATTAAAATGTTAATTTTGTTTCTTTTTTTCCTGTGTGGTGTTTCTGGAGACTTAGAAAGGTATGAAGTTAATTGTGATCAACCTAGCAGCTTAATCCCTATTGATTTCTAGATGGCAGTTTTGTACTTAGTCACTTCAGTAATCCTCTTGCTGTTTGTGGTAGGGTTCACCTTTATTTTGTTTGTGACTTTAAATGGGAATGCTTGTAGTATATATTCACTAAACAAGGTGGTGGTTTTGGAATTGAGATTATTTTCATGTAAATATATAAAGTAAGAGTTGTTAGTTTTGTGAAAGTATAAGTAGCATACATCCTAATTATCTTTTTTTAAATCCCGACTGGAGGACATGCTTAGAGAGAGAAACATCAGTGTCAGAGAGAAACATTGATCGGTTGCCTTCCATATGTTCCCTGACTGGAGATCAAACCCACAACCAAGGTATATGCCCTGACCTGGAATGTAACCAGCAACCTTCCAGTGCACGGGATGCTCAACCAACTGAGCCACTCCAGCCCGGCCATCCTAATTATCTTTAATAGAGCCTAGAAAATACAGATGTGCTTATAGGCGGCCAAAATGAACCTTTGAAACAATAAAAAAAAATGTATATGTATATATTTAAATATATCTATTGATTTATATATTTAAATATATCTTTATTGATTTAAGAGAGAGAGGAAGGGAGGGGGGAGAGAGAAACATTAATGATGAGAGGGTCATTGATTGGCTGCCTCCTGCATGCGCCCAACTGGGGATCGAGCCCGCAACCCAGGCATGTGTCCTGACCGGGAATCGAACCGTGATCTCCTGGATCCTAGGTTGATGCTCAACTGCTGAGCCATGCCTGGCCAGCCACAATAAATATTTTTAAATACTTTAAGGTGATTTTAATTTTTGTAGGTTCATAAGCAGATTAGTTTACCTTTCTCCTCATGTGCTAATCTTGTCATTAATATCTCCACATTTCTCTTTGAGTTTCAGTGTTTTAACTGGTTCTTTTAAATATGTAAGTTTCTAATTGTACATAAATATAATTGCATATTGAATGGCTATTATTCAGTTAATTTTTTAATTACATGATTTGAAGAAAATTAGTGATACTTAATTATAACTTAATTCCTTAAAAATTTTTTGCAACTTTTAAACAGCACATTTAAAAAAACTGTGACACCAAAGTGTACATTTAAAAATGGTTAAGCAGTTGAGCATCAACCTATGATCCAGGAGATCACCGTACGATTCCCAGTCAGGGCACATGCCGGGTTTTGGGCTCCATCCCCAGTGTGGGGCGTGCAGGAGACAGCCAATCGATGACTCTAATCATTGATGTTTTTCTCTCTCTCCTCTCCCTTCCTCTCTGAAATCAATAAAGACATATATTTTTTAATTTAAAAAAAAAAAGGTTAAAATGGCAAGTTTTATGTTTTATTTATATATATAATGTTATGTACACTTTTTTAGACTTAATGCTATTTCATACTTAATAGACTACTGTAGAATGTAAACATAACTTTTATTTGCACTGGGAAACCAAAAAATGTGTATCACCCTTTATTGCAATATTCACTTCATTGCAGTGGTGTGGAACTGAACCTCCAATTTTTCCAAGGTGTGCCTATTAAAACAACAGTGAGATGAGATGTTACTTAAGGTAACTCAGTATAATCGGGCAAAGTACCCTCATATATATGCTTGTTTTAGTGTTAGCTCTTATCTTTACCCCCTAAGTAAACACCCTGTTAACTTTGCAAGGTCATTATCCATTACCTAGAGACAGTTTACATTTGAGTCCTGCTTTGGTTTCAGCCTTTTTTTTTTTTTTTAACCTTTCTTGCTGAAAGTACTACATATGTCCCTCTTATCCCTCAATTGATCTCCTCCCACCGTACCCCTCCCCCCAGGCCTTCACCTCACTGTTATCTGTGTCAATGGGTTATGCATATATGCATATAAATTCTTAGGTTAACCTCTACCCAGCCATCCACCCCTGCCTTCCCTCTGAGATTCATCCATCTGTCCCATGCTTCTGTATCTCGATCTGTTTTGTTTATAAGTTTATTTTCTCATTAGATTCCATATATGAGTAAGATCATGTGACACTTGTCTTTCTCTGACTGACTTATTTTGCTTAGCATAATACTCTTCAGGTCCCACCATGCTGTTCCATAGGGCAAGGGATCTTTCTTTTTTACAGCTGTATAGTGTTCCATTATGTAAATGTACAAGAAGATACTTGATATGATTTCAGTCTTCTTGAACTTGTAGAGACTTGTTTTGCGTCCTGACGTGTGTCCTAACATATCTTTGAGAATATACCATGTGCACTTGAGGAGAATATGTATTCTGCAGCTTTGGAATATAATGTTCTGTGAATGTCACTTAAATCCATCTGATCTAGTGTGTCATTTAGAGTCACTGTTTCCTTGTTGATTTTTTGGTCTGGAAGATCTATCCAGTAAAGTCATTGGGGTGTGAACATCCCATACTATGTCCAGAAGTTTTATTTTTCACTTCAGCCTGTGGGAGTCCTTTGTTCTGAGGTGGGTCTCTTGTAGACAGCATATATTTGGGTCTTGTTTTCTTACCCATTCAGCTACCATATGTCCTTTGATCGGAGTGTTTAATCCATTTATATTTAAGTTGTTATTAATAGATACTTATCTATTGCCATTTTATTTCTTTATGTCTCTGTTTCTTGTTCTATTCCCACTTCTTATTACAGCAGTCCCTTTAACATTTCTTGCAATGCTAGTTTCGTGGTAATAAATTCCTTTAGCCTTTTTTATCTGGAAAGCTCTTTATTTCACCATCTGTTTTGAATGATAGCCTTGCTGGATAGAGTATGCTTGGTTTCAGATCCTTGTTCTGCATTACCTTGAATACTTCATGCCATTCCCTTCTAGCCTGTAGAATTTCTGATGAGAAATCAGCTGACAGACTTATGGGAGCTCCTTTGTAGGAAACATTGCTTTTTTCTTGCTGCCTTTAAGATTCTCTTTTTGTCTCGAATTTTTGGCATTTTCGTTATGATGTGTCTGTGTGTGGGCCTCTTTGGGTTCTTTTTGCCTCCTGAACTTGTGTGACTTTTTACTTGACTTAAGTTTGGGAAGTTTTCTGTCATTATTTCTTCAAACAGGTTCTATAATCCTTGCTTGCTTGCTACATCTTCTGGCACACTTATTATTGTTACATTTCATGTTGTCCCAAAGCTCCCTTAAACGGTCCTCCTATTTTTTAATTGTTTTTTGTTTTTCTGATTAATTTTTTTTCTACCGTCTTCTAATTGCCTGATCAGATCCTCAGCTTCTGCTAATCTGCTGTTCATTTCTTCCAATGTATTTTTTATTTCTACTGTGTCATTCTTAATTCTTTTCATAGTTTCCATATCTCTTCTCATACTGTTGAGCAGCCTTATGATCAGTACTCTGAACTCTATATCTAATAGATTGCTTATCTCCATTTCATATAGCTCTTGTTCTGGAGGAATCTTTTGTTCTTTCACTTCGGGCTTGTTTTTTGTCTCCCAATTTTGGCTGCTTGTTTGGATTTGTTTCTATGTTTTAGGTAGATCTGTTAGGACTCCCAGTCTTTTGGATGGTCTCTGGTGCAGGCCAATGCCAGACACTGTTTGTGACTGGCCTTGAGTACCCTGTTTGAAGTTTTCCACACTCCACACTTTGTGGTTCCCTCTGCTGGGGCTGGGTGTGTGTGGACAGGACCAAGATGTGCACCAGGGTCTGCTTTTCCGAGCCCCTGGGTCCAGAATCAAATCAAGCAAAGACTCAAAGCACCCAGAGGCTGTTATTCAGCCTCTTAATGAGCCTCAGGCTATAGACACTCCACAAGGTGCAGACAGAGGTTTTCCAGTAGGGTGGGGCAGTTGCTTCCTGCCAAGGCAAAAGCTGCTTGGAAGGTAAATGTCTGCCTGAGAAAGATGTCTTTCTGTGTGGGGAATGACTCAACACAGGCATCCAAATGGCTGTCCTCTGAGCTCTATTCCCCCAGCCAGCCACCCTGGATTCTCACACAGTTCTAGTCCACTCTGCCTTCCCTATCCTAGAGTCCAAGGTGGGTGGCTACACAGGAAACTTTGTGCATTGGCCCTTTAAGAGGGTGCCTGCATTTCCAGCTGTCTCTCCCTGGCAGACAGAAACCCTGCTGTTTTTCACAGCCAGATGTTATGCGGGCACCTTTCTCAGTTCTGGTGCTCTGGGCTGGGAAGCCCAGCTTGGGGTTTATACCTCAGAGTCCTCAGCGGGAACCCCCTACAGCTGAAGTATCCCTCCTGCTGCCTATGAGCCCAGCCAGCCCATGTGCTCCTCCACACTTCCTACCAGCCTTTATGTGGTCTCCACTTTTTGTCCTTGGTTATGAGGGTGCTCTGCAGCTAGTCTTCAGTTCCGGTTGATTATTCAGGATGGGTTTTCTATATTTTAGCTGTAATTCCAGTTTGATCCTGAGAGAGTGTCAGTGTAGCCACCACTCAATCCGCTGTCATCTTGGAAAATCCCCAGCCAAGCTTTTTGTATAGTGGTAATGTAATTTTGTATCAGCCTTCTCTGTGCAGATTTTCATTTGATTTTACATTATTTTATTTTACGTTAATTTTCATTTTATCATACAAAATTAAAATCAATTAAACATTAAATAGTTATAATTTGTAAATGAATGAGATACCACAAGACTAGATAAATGTTTAAGATTGATTAGACTGTTGTTGATATCCTAGGATATAGGCCAAGGATTTGCCTAAATACTCTATCATGACATAGGAATTTAACATTGTTTGCACCCTTTAGTATAGTCCAGGTAGACACTAGGGAATTGAATGTTCAGTTATCTGAATAAAAACCACGGAGTCATATATTATCCCCATTTACAGTTTACAGTTTAGAAAAGTAAAATTCATTGAAGTGAAGTAATTTGCTCAGTGACACATAGCTAATAAGGAAAGCCATAACGTTTTCTCTGTTTTTGAATAATGTTATAGAAATAGTAGAAACTTTTCTTTAGTCTTGTGTTTATGGAATTAAGAAAGTGTTAGATGGTTAAATTAAATGCACAATGGCTTTTAGTCGTGGTTAACTTTTATAATCTGGGATTTCGAAAATAGGTGAATACTTAAACTTTTTTCAGAGGTAGGTGACTGCAGTGAGCTGAGCATAAAGAAAAAATGCCCTTTGTATTATTTTCTTTTGAAAAGATTGAGACAGGACCTAGGACATAGCAGCCACAAGAGTCTACTGTGTAGTCAGCTATAGCTCTTTTCCAGAAATTGTTCTGTTTTGTTTTGCATTCAAATATAGAAAGGACAGAGTTCGTATATAACAGTTCTTATATTTCATAACTCAGTTAAGGCTAAATTATTGTCTCTTGCTTTTGAAAATCAACCACATACTAAGTTTACTGAAGGAGTGTTCGCCACGATCCCAACTTTTGTGTTTATTTTGTAACCCTTTTATACTGGTTCCTTAGATTCATTATTTCTGCATCTTTTAAATTGACTTATTTGAATGTTGATTTTGTTTTAATGAACTTGCTTATTGTAATTAAAGATGAGTGATTTTTTAAAATTGTTTTATACATTAATTTCATGTAACGTAGTAGTTGTAAGATAGATTCTGGAGTCAGATTTCTTGAATTTGAATCCTGACTCTATCCTTCCCAGCAATGGAGACTTGGGCAGGCCAGGCAGAGTCCTTATTTTCTGAGTCTTAGTTTGCTAATGGATAAAGTTGGAAAAATAGTTCCTACCTCATGTAAGCATTAACTAAATTAATATATTATTGACATAACACCTATTATGTGACTGTAACTATTATCAATTACATTACTTTGGAAAATTATAGGATAGAAATGTTACTTAGCATAGTTCAATATGAGGTGTTTAAAATGGAATGAAGTGAGTTTTTTATTAAAATATCTGACACCCATACAGTTTCCACCTCCTTTAGTCTCGAGTTACTAGCTAAGAAAATTCAGGCCAGCATCGATAAACTTACCTCTGCTTTCCACCTATCATTTCTCCATACTTACGTACATTCCAGTTATGCCTACTTTTTCCCTCTGGCTTTGGAGATAGTTGTGATATCTCTTCAAGGTTATGCCTGGCTAGTGTGACTCAGTGGTTGAATGTTGACCCCTGAACCAGGAGGTCACTGGTTCAATTCCTGGTCAGGGCACGTGCTTGGGTTTCGGTCTTGATCCCCGGTAGGGGGTGTGCAGGAGGCAGCTGATTGATGTTTCTTTCTCATCGATGTTTCTACCTCTCTGTTCCTCTCCCTTCCTCCTCTAAAAGCAATAAAAACATAAAATGTTTATTAAAATATAAAATATTTATTTAAAAAGATCAATTTCACCACCACCTGTGCACATGTCCTCATCTCAGCGGTATCCTCATCAGCCTCACTTTATTGATAATTCACTTCTCCAGATTCTTCAACTGTGTCCCTCTGTTGGATCCTTTCTTTTGTCATACCCAGTTGTCATACCGAGGTACAAAGAAATGTTTGTTGAATATAACAGAGTGATTAAGAATTTGGACCCTAGAATTAGAACCCTGAGTTTAAGTTCTATTTGGGCTTACCTAGAACAATTTAGTTAGCATCTCTTTCCTGATATGCAAAATGTATTAAATTATGCCTGTGTCACAGGGTTGTTTTTAGACTTTTACATAGAAAACACAGCATAATGTCTTACAATTCCAGGACGAGGACAAAAATGATTCGGAAAGATTTAATCATAGAGTTATGTTTGAAGTAGAGAATTTGAAAAAAAATTACAAAAGACTAGAGAAATAGGGATTGGGCAATACCATTCATTTTAGTAGATAGAAGTACATGTAGCATATTGATTATATTTGGATTCTGGATTATTAGTACTTGATAAATTATTTTTTTATTCTATTTTAAAGGAAGACAAGTATTTTTTCCTTCTAAAGGGGGAGTAAGTCAAATTGAGTATAACTGGTACTCAAAAATGTTTTATTATAATGTTGATGAGATGCTGTAGGAACTTAGTTCGTGTTTATATCAGTTAGCCTATGGTAAAGTTGATTTCCTTAAATGTTTCCCTTAAAGTCGCAGAACCTATTGATGGTGTAAATGAGGACTTTACTGTTAGTGGAGTAATTTTTTTAAGGACTACCAAAAATTGGATAATTAATTTTAATCTAATTCTTAAGAAGTAAGCATTATATGGTTAATGGGAGAGGAAAAACAGAATGGGTGACAGTGTTTTCCCTAAATGTTAGATAAAAATCACAAAGAATAGAATTTAAAATTTCATTTGTGCTAGTTCTTGCAATAATCATACTCTAACTCCCCCCACCCCCACCCCATTCTCTGTCTCTTACAGGTTCTTTGGCATGGACACAGGTTCAGTGGGAGGATTAGACTTGACTGAACAGACTCCTGTGTTATTAGGGAGTAAAGCCATGGCAGCTAGTCTCACAGATGTAGGAAATTCACTTGATCATCCAGTTAGTCCTTTAGTTAATAGATATAGAAACTCATTGGTGGAAGATGATGATGATGATGATGTTGTGTTTATTGAATCTATACAACCTCCTTCAACTTCTTCAATAATAACTGATCAAAGAAATTTTATATTTGCTTCATCAAGAAATGAAAAGCTACAAGGAAATGATTCCATAATTCCTTCCTCAAGAGATTTGGTTTCTCAGAAGGGAAATATAAGTGAGACTATTGTTATTGATGATGAAGAGGACATAGAAACAAATGGAGGGAAAAAGAAAAATTCTTTCAGTTTTATTGAATGGGGACTTCCAGGAACTAAAAACAGAACCAAAGATGTGGATTTCTCCACTTCCAGTCTTTCAAGAAGAAAGGTAAATGTAGGAATGGGTAATAGTGTTATCACTACAGAATCGACTCTGAAATTCAAATTGCTAATGTTACAACCTTAGAAACAGGTGTAAGCTCTGTGAATGCTGGGCGAGATATGAACTTAATGATTACACTTGTAACATCACTATAGAATACCAACTTGGGAGATGTCGCTAAAGGACTTCAGCCAAGTAGTTTTGGTGTTAACATACAAACATACACCCCATCTTTAACTTCACAGACCAAGACTGGAGTAGGACCTTTTAATCCTGGTAGAATGAATGTGACAGGAGATGAATTTCAGAACGGAGGATTTGCAACTCATCATAGTCCTGGTAAGCTGTGAGTGATCTTCTACCCCAAGTAAATAAACTTTCGGCTGTTATCTATCTCACTTATATTCTATGTGAAATACGTTCTTCTTCCTGGCTTTCAGGTTAATAGAATATTTTGCTGAATAAAACTGTGCAATTTACTTGGTTTCTGAACTTTCAGAAATTTAATCTATTTTACTAATTGTGGTTTACATCTAAAGTGTTTTCATTGAAAAACTCCATAACCACTACCACTGCCCTTGTTTACTAGTGTCTATTTTAATGTAAAAATCATAGAATAAAAAGATGGGTTGAACTAAAGGGGTATATAAAGTAATATTATGTAGTAATTGAATTTTATTTGATTTATAATTATGTAACTTGAAATTTCAGTTTTTGCTTAACAGGTGTTTATTTTTAAATTCCTTGTCTCTGGTTTTCATTTTTAAATCAGCATTTTATTGCTTAATTTTAAAGGTTTATTGCCTTTAATTCATAGACCTATATTTTTAAAAGTCTTGTTCTGAAAAAATTAAGATATAATGAAAGTTATTTAAAACTTAGCAGATCTTTTTTGTGGCTTTTTTCATGACATGTTGGGTTTTGATGGGAATTTTTTTGTTTTGTTTTGTTTTTAGAGGGGGAGGGTGTTCTTGGCAGTGTTTTTTGGCCTTTTTAGTACTTTTTAGCTATTGATCAACTTAGAATTTTGGGAAAGGACTGAAAAGTAATTAGAGCTATGAATCTAGTCACTCATTGCTTTAATGGAACACTAGTATTTTTTTTTCAATTAAACTTTTTCTCTGGTTATAAGAATACTATGTGGTTATTATAGAATATTTGAAAGAAATCATAGTCACCTTACTCCACTAACCAGAAGTGACCACTGTGTAAATTTCAGTTTGTTTGCTTTCAGTCTTTGTTTCTGTGGTTTTAAAAAATATAATTTAGAGCATGTTATATATAGTTTTGTATTTTGTTGGTTTACTTAGACTAAATTTTAGAACGTTATGTCATTTTGAAAATAGAAGTTTCATGGCTATAAAATATTCCTTTGTCTGAGGTACCCATTCCTCTACTTTCTTTTAGCATTTATATGGTTTCCTTTATTTTCTTTTTAATTTTTTATTTAATCCTCATCCAAGGTTATGTTTTTATTGATTTTTACAAAGAGTGAGTGAGTGTGAGAGAGGCAGAGACAGAGAGAAAACATCAATGTGAGTGAAACACACAGATCAGTTGTTTTCCCTACGTGCCTGATTGGGGATTGAAACCACAACCTAGGTATGGGTCCTGACGGTGTATGGGATGATGGTCCAGCCAACTAACCAACCCAGCTAGGGCTGTTTCTAGTTTTCTTAATTGTAAACAGGGTTCTCAAGAATATCTCTTTAAGTTTGGCACACTTGTCTATTTTCTTGAGAAAAGTTTATATAGATGGAATTGCTAAATCAAAATTTGAACGTATTTTTTAAAGCTTTTGATGGTTAATGCAAAATTTCCCCCACCAAAAAACTGTATTATTTTCTTACAACAAGAGTTTTTTTCCCATATTGTAAGCTTCCCACAGGGGTAGGAGTATTATTTAATGTTTACTAAACTGATCCCTAAAATGTGGTATCTTGATTTAATTTATATAACATTTTATAAGTTTTTTCACTCATGTTTGTGATCCATTTACTATGTACACCTTTTGTTGATTAAGAGTTAAGCCTGATAAGTAATATTATAAAAAATTGGGATCTCTATAATGAAAGATGTGTTAAAAGTAATTGAAGCCCTGTTGACATGGCTCAGTGATTGAGTGTTGACCTGTGAACCAGGAGGTCACCATTCGATTCCCAGTCAGGGCACATGCCCAAATTGTGGGCTCAGTCCCTAGTAGGGGGCGTGCAGGAGGCAGCTGATCAATGACTCTCTCATCATTGATACTTCTATCTCTCTTTCTCCCTCTTCCTTCCTCTCTCTGAAATTAATAAACACATAAAAAATGTAATCCCTTCACCTTTTTCACCCAGCCCCTAATTCCTCTCCCCTCTGGCAACCATCAGTCTGTTCTCTGTATTTATGAGTCTGTTTCTGTCTTGTTCATCTATTTTCTGTTTTCTTCTTTAGATTTCACACATAAATGAAATCATATGGTGTTTGTTTTTCTCTGTCTGACTTATTTCAATTAGCATAACACCCTCTAGGTTCATCCATACTGTCAGAAATAGTAAGGTTTCATTCTTTTTAAAGGCTGAGTAATCTCTTGTATATATGTACTGTCACTTTTTTATCCACTTGTTTATTGAATAGTGCCTCAGCTGTTTCCATATCTTGGATATTGTAAACAACATAAGGGTGCATATATTCTTTCAAATTAGCTTTTTGGTTTTTTTCCAGATATAGACTCAGAAATGGAATTGTGGGGTCATAAGGCAGTTTCATTTTTAATTTTTTGAGGACCCTCCATACTGTTTTCCATAGTGGATGCACAAATCTGCATTCCTACCAACACTTTACAAGGTTCCCTTTTCTCTACATCCTTACCAACACTTGTTTGTTAATTTATTGGATGTGGTGTTTGCTGATTTTTTTAACTTTATCTTTATTGTTGAAAGTATTACAAATGTCTCCTTTTTTCCCCCATTGATCCTCTCTCCCGTAACCCTCCCCCCAGGCCTTCACCCCACTATTGTCTGTGTCCATGGGTTATGCATATATGGATATAAATTCTTATGTTAATCTCTCCCCACACACCCCCACTTTCCCTCTGAGATTTGTCAGTCTGTTCCATGCTTCTTTATCTCTGTATCTGTTTTGCTCATCAGCTTATTTTCTTCATTAGATTCCACATGTGAGTAAGATCACTTGTAGAGAATCATTTTGTTTCCTAATATGTGGTCTCTGTTTGAGAATGTTCCATGTGCACTTGAGCAGAATGCCTATTCTGCTGCTTTGGAGTGGAATGTTCTGTGAATGTCAGTTAAATCCATCTGATCTAGTGTGTCATTTAGAGTCACTGCTTCCTTGTTGATTTTTTTGTCTGGAAGATCTATCCAGTAAAATCAGTGGGGTGTGAACATCCCCTACTATGACTGTATCACAGTCTATCTCTCCTTTAAAGTCCTCCAGAAGTTATTTTTCCCCCCAGCCTGTGTGGGTCTTTTGTTCTGAGGTGGGTTTCTTGTAGACAGCATATATTTGAGTCTTGTTTTCTTATCCATTCAGCTACCTTATTTCTTTTGATTGGGACATTTAATCCATTTATATTTAAGGTTATTATTAATAGTTACTTATCTATTGCCATTTTATTTCTTTGTGCCTATGTGTCTCATTCTATTTCAACTTCTTATTACAACAGCCCCTTTAACATTTCTTGCAATGCTGGTTTGGTGATGATAAATTCCTTCAGCTTTTTTTTATCTGGGAAGCTCTTTATTTCACCATCTATTTTGAATGATAGCTTTGCTGGATAGAGTATGCTTGGTTTCAGATCCTTGCTTTTCATTACCGTGAATACTTCATGCCATTCCCTTCTGGCCTGTCGAGTTTCTAATAAGAAATCAGCAGACAGCCTTATGGGAACTCCTTTATAAGTAACAGATTGCTTTTCTCTTGCTGCCTTTAAGATTTTTTCTTTGTCTTGAATTTTTGGCATTTTAATTATGATGTGTCTGGGTGTGAGCCTCTTGGGTTCTTCTTTCTTGGGACTCCCTGTGACTCCTGAACTTGTATGACTTTTTCCTTGACCAGGTTAGGGAAGTTTTCTGCCATTATTTCTTCAAACAGGTTCTCTAACCCTTGCTTACTTTCGACCTCCTTTGGCACTCCAGTGACGAGAATATAGTTACATTTTATGTTGTCCCACAGCTCCCTTAGACTGACCTCTTGTTTTTTAATTGTTTTTTCTTTTCGGATCTGTGACTGAGTGATTTTTTTTATACCCTGTCTTCTGATTTGCTGATCTGATCCTCAGCTTCCCCTAATCTGCTGTTCATTCCTTCCAATGGTTTTTTATTTTCACTATTTCATTTTTAATTTTCTTCATGGTTTCCATATCTTTTTTCATGCTGTAAAGCATCTTTATGATCAGTATTCTGAACTCTATATCTGATAGATTGCTTAGCTCTATTTTCTTTAGCATTTCTTCTGGAGAATTCTTTTATTCTTTCATTTGTTTTTTGTCTTCCCATTTTGGCTGCCTGTTTGGATTTGTTTCTATATATTAGGTAGATCTGCTAGGACTCCCAGTCTTTTGGATGGTCTCTGGTGCAGGCCAATGCCAGATGCTGTTTGTGACTGGCCTTGAGTACCCTGTTTGAAGTTTTCCACACTCCACACCTTGTGGTTTCCTCTGCAGGGGCTGGGTGTGTTTGGATAGGATCAAGATATGCACCAGGGTGTGCTTTTCCAAGCCCTGAGTCCAGAAGCAAATATGGAAGACTCAAAGCACCCAGAGGCTGATTGCTATTCAGTCTCTTAATGAGCCTCAGGTGGTAGAAACACCTCAGGGTGGGGTGGCTGATTGTTATCAGTCTCTTAAGGAGCCTCAGGCTATAGAAGCTCCAAGGTGGGGCTAGAGGTTTTCCAGCAGGGTGGGGCAATTGCCCCCCCTCCCACAAAAGCTGTTTAGAAGGTAAATGTCTGCCTGAGAAAGATCTCTTCTGCCGTATTGAAGAATGACTCAGAACCGGGGTCCAGATGGGTGCCCTTTGTGAGCTCTATTACCCCAGCCAACTGCCCTGGATTCTCCTTACACAGCTCTAGTTCACTCTGCTCTCCCATCGCTGGAGCCCAAGGTGAGAGGCTGCACAAAGGCTGTGCATTGGCCCTTTAAGAGAATGCCTGCATTTCCAGCCATCTCTCCCTGGCAGACAGAAACCCTGCTGCTTTTCACAGCCATATGTTATGTGGATACCTTTCTCAGTTCTGGTGCTCTGGGCTGTGTAGCCCAGCTTGGGGTTTAGACATCAGAGTCCTCAGTGGGAATCCCCAACAGCTTAGATATCCCTCTGGACCTTCAGCTGCTGCCTGTGGGAGCTCAGCCAACCCTCGCATGCCTTTGCTCTTTCTATCAGTCTCTATGTGTCTCCACATTTTGTCTTTGATTATGAGGGTGCTCTCCAGCTAGTCTTCTACTGCAGGTGATTATCCACAGTGGTTTTTCTGTATTTTAGTTGTAATACGTTTGGTGCTAGGAGAGTATCAGTGTAGCTTCCACTCAATCTGCTGCCATCATGGATCCTATTTGTTGATTTATTGATGGTAGCCATTCTAACAGGTGTGAAGTGATATCTCATCGTGGTTTTTTGTTGATTTTTTTTTTTATTAGCCTTTGTTTTATGCAGAATTACTCCTAGGCCATAAGTTTATGTTTCTGTAGTTTCTTCTTTTTTTTTTAATCATTTTTTCTTTTCAATTACAGTTGACATACAATATTATATTAGTTTCAGGTGTACACTCCAGTGAGTAGACATTATGAAACTTACTAAGTGATCATCCCTAAGAAATGTCATACCCATCTGATACCATAAATAGTTATTAGAGCCCAGTCAGGCATGGCTCAGTGGTTGAGCATCAACCTAGGATCCAGGAGATCTCGGTTCAGTTCCCAGTCAGAGTACATGCCTGGGTTGTGGGCTCGATCCCCAACAGGGGGCCTGCAGGAGGCAGCTGATCAATGACTCATCATTGATGTTTCTATCTCTCTCTCTCTCTCTCTCCCCCTTCCTCTCTCTGAAATCAATAAAAACATATTTAAAAATAAATACTTATTAGAATATTATTGACTGTATTCCCTGTGCTGTACTTTATATCTGCATGCCTATACTATAACTACTGATTTGTACTTCTAAATCCCTTCACCTTTTTTGCCCTTTTCCCCAACCCTCCTCCCATCTGGCAACCATCAAAATGTTCTCTGTATCTATAAATCTGTTTCTGTTTTGCTTGTTTATTTATTTTGATTTTAAATTCAGTCATTGATAGATATGTATTTATTGCTGTCTTATTGTTCGTATTTTCTTTCTTTGTTTCTTTGTTTCTTTGTTCTCTCTCTCTCTCTCTCTCTCTCTCTCTCTCTCTCTCTCTCTTTCTTTCTTTCTTTCTTTCTCTTAAAGAAGACCCTTTAACATTTTATGTAATACTGCTTGGTAGTGATGAATTCCTTTAGCTTTTTCTTTATCTGACCTCAAGTCTAAATGATAGCTTTGCTGGGTAAAGTAATTTTGGTTGTAGATCCTTGCTTTTCATCCCTTTGAATGTTTCTTGCCACTCCCTTCTGGCCTGCAAAGTTTCTGTTGAGAAATCAGCAGTCTTCTTGGAGCTTCCTTGTAGATAATTAACTCCTTTTCTCTTGCTTTTAAGATTCTCTCTTTGTCTTTAACCTTTGGCATTTTAATTATGATGTGTCTTGGTGTGTTCCTCTTTGGATTAATCTTGTTTGGGACTCTCTGACCTTCCTTGATTTGTATGTCTATTTCTTTCATCAGGTAAGGGAAGTTTTCTGTCATTGTTTTTTCAATTAGGTTTTCAATTTCTTGCTCTCCCTCTCTTTTACTTCTAGTATCTCCCCATAATGTGAATGTTGGTATGCTTGAAGTTGTCCCAGAGGCTTCTATATCTTCATATTTTTGGATTTTCTTTTTCTTTTTGCTGTTCTGACAGGGTGTTTTTTGCTTCCTCATATTCCAAATCACTGATTTGATTCTCGGCATCCTCTACTCTACTGTGGATTCCCTGTAAATTATTCTTCATTTCAGTTAGTGTATCCTTCATTTCTGACTGGTTCTGTTTTATGGTTCATAAGTCCTTTTTCATGCTGTTGAAGTTCTAAGTTTCTTGAAGTTCTTAGTAAGTTCCTTGATCATCCTTATAACCATTATTTTGAACTCTGTATCTGGTAGTTTGCTTGTTTCTGTTTCATTTAGTTCTTTTTCTGGAGATTTCTCCCGTTCTTTCGAGACATGTTTCTTCATCTCCGCGTTTTGGCTGCTTCCCTGTATATGTTTCTATGCATTAGTTAGAGCTGCAATGTCTCCCAGACTTGGTAGAGTGGCCTTGTGTAGTAGTTGTCTTTTAGGGCCCAGTGGTGCAGCCTCCCTAGTCATCTGAGCTGGGTGCTCTAGGTGTGCCCCTGTGTCTTCAGTTTCTTATGGAATATATTTTTCTTCTGTGTAAGCTCCTCTTCTGGTTTAGGAATAGTCTGCTCTTTTTCAATAAGGATCATCTGTGGCAGGGAGAGCTCATGAATGAGTTAATCTGTCCCTGAGCTCTGTAAGTTCTGCACTGCATCTTGGATACTTTGTTCACCTGGATGTGCTCAATTACCGGAGAATCTACATCTAAACCCTTAAGTTCAGCATTACTCTCCGCATTTTTAACCACATGCAGCAAAAGTTCAGCACTCTTTTTGGGTCACCAACCCTGTTTCCATCTCCATTGTTTGGCTTGGTCACACTTACCCAATTCATCGTTGTAACGAGAGAGAATGGCTCATACATATTGCTTCTATAAAGTGACATCCTTCATATACTTGGGGCCTTTTCTAATATGCAAACCCTCGATGGCCTGGGCAGTTTCACAAGTGTTCTTGAAATGAACATGAAGATTTGAACCTCTTTTTTTAATATATATAATATATATATATATATATATATCTTTATTGATTTCAGAGACAGGGAAGCAGAGGGGGAGAGAGGGCTAGAAACATCAGTGATGAGAGATTCATTGATCGGCTGCCTCCTGCACAACCCCTACTGGGGATGGAGCCCAGAACCCTGGCATGTGCCCTGACTGGGAATCAAGTCTTGATCTCCTGGATGATAGGCTAATGCTCAACCACTGAGCCACACTGGCAGGACAGATTTGAATCTTGATTTCCATGATATTGTGGGGTGTTCTAGGTCAAGTGAATAGTGAACCATTTTCAGAGATTACTTCAATCCCCTTATAGGAAGAGCTCATTGTATATGGTTTTAATGATCATTTCTATGATGATTCGTGTATTGAGCATCTTTTCATATGTCTACTGGCCATCTATGTGCCATCTTTGGAGAAGTGTCTATTTAGTTCCTCTGCACAGCCCCATTTTTTAAATTAGATTTTAGAGATAGAGAAACATTGATTTGTTGTTCCACTTACTTATGCCTTCATTGGTTGCTTCTTGTATGTGCCCTGACCTGGGATGGAACCCACAACCTTGGGGTATTGGATGATGTTCTAAATAACTGAGCTACCCAGCCAGAACCTCTGCCCATTTTTAATTGGGTAGTGTTTTTTCGTTTGCTTGTTCATTTGTTTGTTTTTGGTGTTGAGTTGCATACATTCTGTATAAATTTGGAATATTAACCCCTTATCAGATGTGTCATTGGCGAATATCTTCCCCAGTTCAGTAGGGTGTCTTTTCATTTTCTTGATGGTTTTCTTTTTTGTGCAAAAACTTTTTAGTCCCATTTTGTTTTGTTTTGTTTTGTTTTGTTTTGTTTTTTCTTTTGTTTCCCTTGCCCAAGGAGATATATCAGAAAAAGTTTTACTAAGAGAAATGTCAGAGATCTTATTGTCTGTGTTTTCTTCTAGGAGTTTTATGGTTTCAAATTTTACATTTAAGTCTTTAATCCATTTTTAGTTTATTCCTATAAATGGGGTAAGAAGGTGATCTAGTTTCATTTTTTTGCATATATCTGTCGAATTTTCTAACACCATCTATTGAATAGACTATCTTTAACCCATTGTATGTTCTTGCCTCCTTTGTCAGATAGTAATTGGCCATAGAGGCTTGGGTTTATTTCTTGGCTCTTTATTCTGTTCAGTTGATCTGTATGTCTGTTTTTATGCCGGTATCATGCCGTTTTTATTACCGTAGCCTTATGGTATTGGTTGATATCAGGTAGCATGATACTTCCAACTTTGTTCTTCTTTCTCAGAATTGCTATGGCTATTTTGGGGTCTTTTGTGGTTCCATATAAATTTTTGGATTAGTTGTCCCAGTTCTGTGAAATACACCGTTGGTATTTTGATGCAATTTTTGTAAAATCTGTAGATTGCCTTGGGTAGTATGGACATTCTAATTATATTAAGTTTTCCTACCCATGAGCTTTTTTTTTTTTTTTTTTTTTTTTTTTTTTTTTTTTTAGTGTTTTTATTGATTTTAGAGAGGGAGAGAGACAGAAAAACATCGATGCAAGATCAGCTGCCTCCTGCATGCCCCCTAATGAGGATCAAGACTGAAACCCAGGCATGTACCCTAACCAGGAATTGCACCAGTGACCTCTGGGTACATGGTACAACACTCAACCAACTAAGCCACACCAGCTCGGATTCCATAAGCATTTTATATATTTCCATTTATTTGTATCTTCAGTTTCTTCAATGTCTTATAATTTTCCGAGTATAGGTCTTTTTACCTCGTTGGTTAAAGTTATTTCTAAGCATTTTATTTTGTTTTAATGCCGTTGTAAATGGGATTGTTTTTTTAGCTTCCTTTTTTGATTGTTAATTATTGATGTATAAAAATCCAAAAGGTTTCTCAACGTTTCTTTTGTATCCTACTTTACTGAATTCATCTATTCTAGTAGTTTTTTGGTGGAATCTTTAGGTTCTCTATATACAGCATCTTGTCATCTATAAGTAATGAAAGTTTTACTTCTTTCTTTCCAACTTGGATGCCTTGTATTTCATTCTCTTGTCTGATTGCTGTGGCTAAGATTTCCAATGATATGTTGAATGAGAGTGATGAAAGTAGACATTCCTGTCTTGTTTCTGATCTTAGAGGAGACTTTTCGTTTTTCACTTTTAAATATGATATGATGTGAACTGTGGATTTGTTATGTATGGTCTTTATTGTGTTGTGATATGTTTCCTCTATTCTCACTTCGCTGAGAGTTTTTATCATAAATGGGTGCTGGATTTTGTGAAATGCTTTATCTGCGTCTATTAATATGATCATATGATTTTTATCTTTTATTGTGTTTATGTGATATTTCACGTTAATTGATTTGCAGATATTGTACTAACCTTGCATCCCAGGAATATATCCCACTTGTGGTGTATTATCTTTTCAACATACTGCTAAATTCAGTTTGCTAATATTTTGGTAAGGGACTTCCATGCAGGTCAATGTCAGGCACTGCTCATGACAGGCCCTGGGCTACCTGTTAGGAGCTACAAAGCAATACATTTTTGGCTGCCTCTGCTGGGCCTGGGTGTTGTGGGATGCACCAAGCTGTGTATCAAGGCTGGCTTCCACTGATAACCTAGCCTGTGGAAGATCAGTGAAAGGCCAAAGGCTCCTGGAAATTTACCTCTGCCTGTCAGCTGCCTGTTAAGCTTAGTCGCTGAAAGACCCCATGGCCGTGCACAAGTTTCATGAGGTTGGTTCTCAGTGAGTCACCAGGTGGGAGTGAGTGCTGTTCACCAGGCTGATGGAGATTAAAACTCAATGCTCTTGCTGGGTCTGAGGCTGCTCAGTGAAAGTCTTAGTGTACACCAACTGCCACCTACCTGGGGATCTTTTTGGTGGAGCAGGGTCTCAGGAAATAGTTAGAGTGAGTCCAGTAGAGTTCATCAGCTAAAACAGATTAAAATTTGGCCAGAAGGGCTCTGCACAGGAATAGTGGCACTGATTGGGGGATGCAGGAGCTGGGGGCTGGTGCCTGGGAGTGGATGACCTATTCCAGAACCTTCCAAGAAAGTCTTCAGGGCTTCAGTTTGTCAGGGCAGGGCTACAGGGAGTTAGGAGAGTGGGGCTAGTGCATCTTTCCAGGTTGAATCAGCATGGAGGGGAGTGCTCTACCCAGGAAAGAGTGTGTGTGTGTGTGTGTGTGTGTGTGTGTGTGTGTGTGTGTGTATGTGTGTGTGTGTGTGTGTACAAGAACCCTCAGTGTGGGAGAGGGACTTAGCACAGGAACATTGACAGCTGTCCCTCTAGCGTTCTCTCAGAGGCCACACAACTCAATCTCTCCCTGTATGACTCTGGTCCACCTTAAGCCACTGTCCTTCTCCCAGAGCCCAGGGTGAATGCCCACGAACAAGATTTTGCACAGTCGCCCTTTAAGAGGGTGCCTGGGTTTCTCGCACACTTCTTTCTCCCTGGTTGAGGGGATCCCCAATGATTTTCTCACTATTGTCTGGATTCCCCTTCCTGGCACTGGTGCCCTGGGCCATGGAACCTGCAATGGTGTTGAGACCTCCTGGCTCCTTAAGGGATCCTTTGCAGCTGAGATATCCCTCCAGATTCTCAACTGCCTCACATGGGTGTGGTGCCAGTCCTTCTTGCATCTTTACCCTTCCTATCAGTCTCAATGTGGCTTTTTCTGTAAATGTTTGCTTATAAGACTTCTGTTTATGTAGTCTTCAGATGGTTATTCTGGTTGATTATTTTATATGTTAGTTGTAATTCCATTTTTTTCCTGGGAGGAGTTGAATGTCACTTTCACCTACTTTGCTACCATCTTGAATCCTTCCCTTCCCTTGTTAACCGTTAGGGCAGACTGTTTTTCCATGAAAGTTTTCTGCTCATCACATTTTCATATTAACAGTGAAAAACTCAACTCAGGCCCTGGACAGTTTTGCTCAGTGGTTAGAGTATCAGCCCATGGACCAAAGGTTCCCAGGTTCAGTCCCTGGCCCCGGTCAGGGTGCATGCAGGAAGGTAGCCAATCTGTGTCTCTCTTTCACATCGATATTCCCTTCTCTCTCCTCGCTCCCTTCCACTCCCTCAAAAATGAATGGAAAAAATATCCTCATGTGAGGATTAACAACAACAAAAACTCAATACCAAAAATGCCTAACCTTAGATATTGCTCTTGTATCTATGTTGTATTCTTATTGCATTCTAAGCATTTCTGACCGTGGTACTGATTCTAGGGCGTTCTTCTGATAATAATAGACTAGGTAATTCTTGTCCTTCCTGCAGAGAATAATTAGGAGAAAGAAAAGACAAAATATATCTATTGAAATCATCATAGAACTAAAAATAAAGTGAAAAGATTAGGGTTTTAAGATCTGAGAGAAGGATTCTCTGAGAAGTAATCCTTATTTGGGCTGCTGAGACATTTGAGAATCTAAAAGGAGCTTTCAGCAGACTTGTAGGGGCCCACAGAGAGGCAAACAAACAAGCAAACAAAAAACCAACCTTTTTATTGGGGTGCTAACTAACATAAGCCAGAGGCTTGCTTTCTTTATTTTTTTCTTGTTAGTTTTTCATATAAAACTATGATAAGCAATCAGGGATATGAGAAGGCAAGACCATATGACAGAATATCAATACAAAAAAAAACAGACAATAGAGGTGAGCCCACATGGGATCTAGATAATCAGACACATATTTTAAGAAACTACATTTTAACTTCATGATTGAGTACAGCTGAAGAGAGCATGAATGAACTAGAAGTTGTATCACAGTATTATCCAAACTGAATCATAGAGAGCCAAAAGGTAGAAAAACAGAAAGGAATGTGAGAGACTGGCACTTCATGTAAAGGACATGTAATCGATGTCCCAGAAAGAGGAGGAAAGAAATGAGGCAGAAGTAAACCTGAGAATTTTCTAAAATAAAGAAGAAAATCTCAAGTAGGATAAATACTTGAGAAACCATTAAATGAAAAATACAGAAATCAGTCAAAATTTGGAGGCATTCCAAATGTCTGTTAACATAGTATTAACCACATATTGGAATACACCAAACAATGAAAAAGAATGAACTACTTGGTGCAATTGTTGAATGAACCTTAGAAACAAAATGTTGAGTTATGGAAACTACACCCAAGAGTACATATTATGTGATTTCATGAATGTGAAGATCAAAATAAGACAAAGCCAATTTGTGAAGTCATATAGGGATGGCTTATGGGAAATTAGGGAAGTTATTGAGTGGGTAAATACATAAGGAAGGCTGCTGGGCTATTGAAATTTTTCTGTATGTCTATCTGGGTTGTGGTCATGCAAGTATAGTCATTGTGAAAAACATTTTATTGAGCTTTGCACTTAGGATTTATAAACTTTATGTGTACATGTTATTCTTTAACAACCAAAAAACACACACACCTAAGTACTGAAAGAACTTTTCACCAACAGACCCAACACTGAAGAAATATGAAAAGGTTATTTAGACAGAAGAATTTAGAGGCAGGAAGAAATGAAGAATTCATAAAAGTGAAATGGTGGATCTAAGTACTTCCTGTACTTTTGGGCAAATCACCTAACTTCTAGGTCTGTCTTCTTTTTGCATATAATGAGGGATTTGGATTAAATAATGTAATAGGCCTCTTCTCTTCAAAGTGTTTTCTGAGGATAGGGCATGGAAGAACTTGAGAGTTCTTTAAGTTTATTAATACCAAAAATAAAATAAAAACTTGATGAATTAAGAAATTTGAAATTAGGAGGAATTAAATAATGCAGTATAAGCAAAGGAAACATTTGCTTTATTTATGTATACACCAAAGCTAAAGTGAAAATAATTTCAGGACTTAATTATTGCCTTGAAGAGCAGTATAGTTGTTTTCTAAAGGGATGGCTTAGAAGTAGGAAACTTTAGCAGTAAAGAAACTTTCTTTCTGAGTACTTGGCAGTAAAATAAACCTTTTTGGCATATACTTCGTATTAACCAGCATGTCAACCTGTGGAATGAAAGAATTCCTTTGTTACTTGTTCTATTTTGGTTTTGCCTGTAAGATAAAAGATATCTGGAAATAGAACAGAGAAAATTAGAAGCAGTGGGTGGGAATTTAGAAATGAAAATAGAATTATTAATGTTGGCAGTATGGTAAGAGGCTTTTGGAACTGTAATACGTGGAGGGGGCCATATGCCTCCTAGTGATGACAAAAACTTATTTTTGAAGAGAGCCTCGTTTCTCAAAGCTTCACCATCATCCAAGAAATGCAGAATCTCAGGCCCTTCCCAGGACCTGCTGATTTAGAATCTCTGTTTAAATAATATTCCCCAGTGATTTCATGCATGTTCAAGTTTGAGAAGCACTATTACCTGTACATCACATTTGTACCATTTTGAAGCAGCAGTAATATATGATTGGGGTAGGGCAGACCCTGTGGGAAATCTTTCCTGAGTAGTCCACCGCCTATATTAATGTCTATGAAATAATATTTTAGAAGACTGGGAAGTAATTGTGGAAAGACTTGCTTTAAAATGTTACATCCAGCCCTGGCTGGTGTGACTCAGTTGGTTAAGCATTGTTCCCATGCACCAAAATGCTGCCAGTTCGATTCCCAGTCAGGGTACATGACCAGGTTGCGGGCTCAACCCTCGGTGGGAGGCATGCAGGAGGCAGCTGATCAATGTTTCTCTCTCTCCCTCTCTCTAAAAATCATTTTTTTTTAATCTTAAAAAAAAAAAAAGTTACATCTAGCATGGCCAGAATGGCTCAGTTGGTTGAACATGATCCTGTGCACCAAAAGGTTGCCGGTTCAATTCCCAATCAAGGCACATGCCTGGGTTATGGGTTCGATTCCTGGTCGGGGCACATACAGAAAGCAACCGATCAATGTTTCTCTCTCTCTCCTCTCAGCATGTTCTTGGGTGAGGATTTTTTTTAAAAGGATATTAAAATATTATGCCTAAATTACATGTATTTCAGAGTATTTTGGAGGGAAATATTTTGATGTCTGCATACTACTTGAAATATATAAAATTATTAGAAGGATGTATAGATAGAAAGATATGTTAAAGCAAAAATAGTAAAGTAATGTTGAGGGAGGAAGAAGAGGGTAAAGGGGGTCAATTATATGGTGATGGAAAGAGACTAGACTTTGGCTGGTGAGCACCCAATGCAGCATGCAGATGTATTGTAAAATTGTGTGCCTGAAATTTACATAATCTTATTAAACAACGTTACCCGGCTATCTGTTAGGGACTCCTCTTGCTGCAGCGGGAGCTTTTGTCTCTCCTCTCCTTCAATAAACTTTTGCTTTCCCTTAAAAAAAAAAAAAAAAAGTTACTACCCCCCTCCCCAAATTTAATTTTTAAAAAATTGTAGAATCTATTTGGTGAGTATATAGGAGTTAACTATAAAATTCTTTCGACTTCTCTGTATGCTTTCAGTTTTGCATAATAAAATGTTTGGGGGGAAGCTGTTATGAAAACGGACCACATATACCACACTCCATAGTTATTTTTGTATTTGCATATTTTCTTTATTTTATAACGTATTTATATTTTGTTCCTAGAGAAGGAAAAGTGGCTAATATTTTTGCATTTGCCCTGCTACAAAACAAGGCTTTACTATTATACTCTCATGAGTTGGGTATTAGTCAGTTTGTAGTTTAGAAAACCAAAACACAGTTTAATATACTTGCACAATCTAGTAAGGTCAGAGCATGCATTTTGAACCTGGGGAGTCTGACTTAAGAGATGATGGCTACCGAATTACACAACTTCAGGGCCACCGTTTACATCCTTGGCACAATAGAGTGTCATTCACTTAGAATACAAAGTGGGTAGTTCCCTTGGGATTGTGTAACAAGATTGCCTGGCCTTAACCACTTGCTTATATAGCTGCCTCACTATTCTCTTAGACTTGTAGAAAATGAAAATTTTAAATATTTTTCTGATGTGAATTTTGAATTGCTCCATGACTTTTTCGTGTTTTATTTTTTTAAGATTCCTGGATCTCCCAGTCAGCATCATTTCCGCGTAATCAGAAACAGCCAGGGGTAAATTCTTTATCACCAGTGGCCTCGTTTCCTAAACAGATTTGCCAGCCTTCAGCCCAACAGCAGCTTACTAAACCAGCTAAAATCACTTGTGCATACTGCAAAAAACCTTTACAGAAGGGACAGACAGCTTATCAACGAAAAGGATCTGCTCACCTCTTTTGTTCTACCACCTGCCTTTCCTCCTTCTCTCATAGGTGTACTCCAAAAAAACGCAATGTAACGTGTAAAAAGTAAGCTTCACTTTCCAACATGGTTCCATATGGTTGATATTGACAGTGTATATGTGTGTTCTGAATGTAATTGGAGAGCTGCATAAATTCATGGGTAGAATTGTTGCAGAGGTGTTCTCAAGTTTATTGAGCTTGAGTTATCCTAGAGTTTGTCAGAGTTGTGGGCTCATTTGTACTGTCCTTACTCTTGGCAGGAAAATGGAGTATACATATGGAAATTAATTGACCTCTCCCTGCCACTGACTCTGCCTCTAGCCCTCCCTCCCTCCCTCCCTCATCTCCTACTTCGGTTCTACCAAGTTGCTACCACCTTTTTTTTTTTAATCTTCACCTGATATGTTTTTGTTGATTTTAGAGAGAGAGGGAGAGAAACATCAATGTGAGAGAGAAACATCAAGCCCTAGTCAGTTTTCTCAGTGGTTAGAGTGTCAGCCCTCGGACTGAAGGGTCTCAGGTTCGATTCCAGCCAAGGGCACGTACCTCAGTTGCAGGCTCCATTCCCGGCCCCTGTCGACGCGCGAGCGTGATGCAACCAATCAATGTGTCTCTCTCACATCGATGTTTCTCTCTCTCTCTCTTCCACTCTCTCTGAAAAGCAATGGCAAAAATATCCTCAGGTAAGGATTAAAAAATAATAATAAAATAAAAAGCTTATGATTTTTAAAAAAAGAAAGAAAGAAGAAACATTAATTGGTTGCCTCTCATAGACGCCCTGACCAGGGATCGAACCTGCAACCTTTTTGGTGTACGGGATGATGCTCCAATCACTGGGCAACCCAGACAGGGTTTGCTACCACCCTTCTGATTGCTTCTAAAAGTCATCAAACCTATGGCAAGGTTCTTATGATGCAAAGTATCTTTATTTCCAAATCTTCTCTTCTTATTTTATTTAGGACCTCTTGGTGATGAAACAAAAAAGTGGATTTTGCTAGATCCACTCATTGTAGTTGATTCCTAGTGGTAAATTATAAGAAAATGAAGACTGTCCATTATTTTTCATATATTTGAAAATAAAATGCAGTGTTCTTAATTGTGTTTATCCCTGTGTTTCAGGGATGCGCCTACAAAAAGGGCTACTTTTGTTCCTCAAGTGCAGTCGAGCCAGCCCTTCCAGGAATTCTGTAGTACCTACTGTGTATCTCCTTACGAAGATAACCAGAGTCTCAGAAAAAGAATTTCGAATAAATCAAGATGTACAATCTGTAGTAAACTAACAGAGGTATGAATTTTTCTATCTTAAGTTATTATGTAGGATAACTTTAATATATTTTTTAATTGATTTTAGAGAGAGAGAGGAGGAGAGGGGGAGAGAGAGACGTCAATGAAGAGAGAAACATTGACCGGCTGCCTCCTGCACGCTCCCCTACCAGGGATCTATCCTGAAACTCCAATGACCTCTTGGTGCATGGCATGATGTTCAACCAACTGAGCCAAACTGGACAGGGCTCTTGGATAGCTTTAACTCCTAAGTGGTATTCTGTGCTCTGCCATCGACATAATGCACATGTTCTGAATCTACACAGTGAAGTTAAGGGAAGGAATAAGGATATGTCAGAACGATCTTATAAACAAATGTCCTGTTTGCATAGTATGAAAAATATACATCTGTTTCTATGGAATTGAATGTACTCATCCACAGAGCAATAGTTCTAAGGTAGATTTTGTCTTACTAGCCACAATAAATTAAAATGTAGGTTCAGGACACAAAGAAAGCAACCAGTCCTGGAGCAAGAACATATAGAATATGTGGACTGAAAGTATGTTGATAACTTCACATTTCTTAAGTAGTATTGCCATCCTTCCAGTTCCTGAAAGAAGAAATGCCTGCAGGCAGTCCTCACTTGGTGTTGGTTCCCTCAGAGCCATGCAAATCCAGGACACAATTTTATCTCAGTTACCACAGAGCTGAGTGAAGCAAGAACCACTTAGTCTAGTACAGGTATGTACTAGACTGGCCCTCAGGCTGTGTACAGCCTGAGAAATCATTTAGTCTGCCCCTGCCAAGACAACTGCAGGCGAGACTCAAAATTCAATAAATTTAGGAGCTTTTTGCATAGCTTATTTTTACGTTGATCATTTTGTATGGCCTGCAGATGGGGTTATAAATATCCAAATGGCCCTTGGCAGAAAAAAGGTTCCACGCCTCTGGTCTAGTATATACAGACACCATCCAAATATGAAACACTGATTTCATTAGTCCCTCCAACAAATTTCCTAGGACAGTGAAGTTTATGAGACTAAGAATTCTCATCCATTTCTTTTAAGCAGGTGTTATCAAAATCTTCTAAATCAGTTCATTTTCTGGAATGCTTAAGTGTCCCTGGGGAAGTTATTACTGATTTTATTGCTTTTTGTTCTATGAATCTTATTTTCTTTTATAAAATCAAAGAATGATTTTATAAAGAAAGATGAAAATGAAAGAATAATGAAATGGCCTTTTTAGTCTTTTCCCTGAATATTTTTTCCACTGAGAAATTACTACAGTTTCTTTGTTTCTGTTGAAGAAACTAGTTATCTCATTGCTTACTGTGCTAATCTGGCTTATTTATTTAGTATATTCTTGTTTTTCTTTTAGATTCGTCATGAAGTCAGCGTTAATAATGTGACACATAAACTGTGCAGTAACCATTGCTTTAACAAGTACAGGTTGGCTAATGGTCTGATAATGAATTGCTGTGAACAGTGTGGAGAGTACCTGCCGAGCAGAGGTTCTGGAAACAGTGTCCTGGTGATTGATGGCCAGCAGATGAGATTCTGCTGCCAAAGTTGTGTTAACGAATATAAACAGGTAATTCTTTTAATGAATTTTAGATGTTCAAGTATACAGTAACTTCTACCTGTTAGCTTACATTAACCAGATTGATCTTAGAATCTTATTAGTTCCACTTTTATCAATCTGTCACTGAGCTGTCCCATCTCGAGTATTGAAATCTATTGTTGTAAATAAGTTTGTTTAAAGTCTTTACTCTTTGCATCCATTACAACAAATAATTCTTTTCTCCACCATTTTGTACTCCCATACTCCCACTGACAACACAACAGTTCCAGTTAATTCACATTCTCACAAAAATTTGATGTTGTCTGTTACTGTTTTTTAATTGATTTTAGAGAGAGAGGAAGGGAGAGGGAGAGAGAGAAACATCGATCAGAGAAAATATATTTAAATGAAAAAAAGAGAGATAACCCGGCCAGGTGTGGCTCAATAGCTGAGCATTGACCCCTAGGATCCAGGAGATGGAGGTTCGATTTCCAGTCAGGGCACATGCCCAGGTTGAGGGCTCATTCCCCAGTAGGGGGTGTGCAGGAGGCAGCCAATCAGTGTTTCTCTCTCTCTCTTAAAATATATCTTTATTGGTTTCAGAGAGAGGAAAGGAGAGGGAGAGAGTTGAAACATCAATGATGACAGTCATCATTGATGAGCTGCCTTCTGCACGCCCCCTACTGGGGATCAAGCCAGCAACCCGGACATGTGCCCTGGCGGGGAATCAAACCAGTACCCTCTCGGTACATGGGATGACGCTCAACCACTGATCCACACCCGCCAGTCGGTGTTTTCTGTTTTGATTTAAGGTATTCTAGTAGATATGAAATGATTATTTCATGGTTTTAATTTGTATTTCCCTGATAACTAACATTCCCCTTTCATCACTCAAATACCTTCTTTTGTAAAATGTCCCTTCAAGTCTTCAGCTCGTATTATTGCATTATAACAATTCTTTATATATTCTGGATTCATATCTTTTATAAAATAAGTATATTGAGAAGATGTTCTTCTGGACAGTGTTTTGTGTTTTCATTTTCTTTGTGTTTATGAAAATCCCAAGTTTTTAATTTTGGTAAAGTCTAACTTACTATTTGCTTTTCTGATTAATATTTTTTGCATGTTTTGTTTGTTTGTTTTTTAAAATATATCTTTATTGATTTCAGAGAGAGGAAAGAAGAGGGAGAGAGATAGAGATAGAAACATCAATGATGAGAGAGTCATTGATCAAGCCCGCAACCCGGGCATGTTCCCTGACCGGGAATTGAACCCCGATCACCGGGATCCTAGGTCGACTCTCAACCGCTGAGCCATGCCCGGCCGGGCTTTGCATGTTTTTTAAAGGCATCTTTGCCTACCAAAGTTATGAAGATATTTACCTTTATTTTCACCCCAATCAGGACACATGCCCAGGTTGCAGGTTCAATCCCAGTTGGGGTGCATATGGGAGGTAACTTATTGATGTCTCTCTCCCTCTTCCTTCTCCTCTCTCTAAAATCAGTAAAAACATATAAACAATTTAATTCAAGATGGATCATAAATATAAAACCAAGAACATTCTTCATCCTCATTGGATAAGGATTTAAGTGGTTAGCTTTTAGAGAAAAGTAACTCAAGTGCAAGGCTTATTGAACAATAGAGGAAACAGTAGATTACCATAGTTGACTATAAGTTTTTGCAAGGAAAGCTAGTTTATGTTTTTATTCTTTTCTTTATATATATTTAACTAAGCTGTTGGATGTGGCTTATAGGAAAGCACAGTGAACAGTTAAAAAATGGTAAAAAGACAGCGTAGATCTTTTCAAAAGAGTACATGACAAAAATCTAGTAAACTTCAGATTGGCAATAAACAGTTATGTTAGGTCTTACTATTTTTTCAAGTCTTTTTAAAAATTTTTTTATTTTTTATTTTATTTTTATTATTATTATTTTAAATATATCTTTATTAATTTCAGAGAGAGGAAAGGAGAGGGGGGGAGAGAGAGAGAGAGAGAGAGAGAGAGAAATATCAATGATGAGAGAGTCATTGATCGAGCCCACAACCCGGGCATGTGCCCTGACCGGGAATCGAACCCCGATTGCCTGGATCCTAGGTGGACGCTCAACCGCTGAGCCACGCCTGGCCGGGCTCAAGTCTTTTTTTTTTAATGGATGATTTATCTATCTGCTTAGACTATGAGTTTTTGCAATAAGCTCATAATCTTCAGACAGATAAAATGCTTTTGCCTGTGAAAAGCATAAGGCTTGCACATAAATTATCAATTCTTTACTCCTACACAAACACCAGAGGAGGTAAAAATGGACAAACATGGAGATTCAAAATAAGCAACAACCATATACCCAGACTTTCTTGAATAACTAAATTGCCAGCCACTCTGATCCCCAAAAGAAAGTCTGTCCATCCTACCATGGGTGTATCAGGAGTGCAAAATAGCTCATAAACAGTTGACAGATAGAGGGGTGGTATTTCCATTAATGCAGAAGTTTTATAAATGTGTTACCACCACCACCACATTGGGGGGGTTTTTGTTTTAATCCTCATCTGATGATATGTTTTTACTGATTTTCGAGAGAGAAAGGAAGAGAGGAAAACATCAATCAGCTGCCTCCCCTACGTGCCCCAACCAGGAATGGGACTCACAACCTAAGTATGTGTTCTGACCAGGAATTGAACCCACAATGGGATGACGCTCCAACCAACCAAGCAACCCAGCCAGGGCCATACTGATATTTTTTGGTTGTGTTTTTTTATTAGGTTTTCATTGATTTTTTTTTTTTTTTTTTAGAGAGAGAAAGGAAGAGAGAGAGAAAAGCATCAGTGTGAGAGAAACATCGATTGGTTGCCTCCTGTATGTACCCCAACCAGGGATGGAACCCGCAACTTGGGCATGTGTCGTGACAGGAAATTGAACTGGTGACCTTTCAGTGCATGGGAGGACCCTCAACCAGCTGAGCCACATCGGCAGGGCGGGCCACATTGGTATTTTTAAGTGATAAGTGTCAGGCCTTGTCACATTAGAAAGCCTTTATCTGTGAAGACCTTAAGGAAAAACTGAAGTTTTACGGTCATAAAATGGATAGCCCTACTCTTGGTCTTTTCCAGGGACCTAATCAGAGATGATTTTATCCCCCTGGAGACATTTGGCAATGTCTTAAATAATTTTGATTACCACAACTGGGTTGTTGCTGCTGGCATCTAGTGGGTGCCAGGGATGCTGTTGGACACCCTGCAACACACAGGACAGTCCCTACAACTGAGTTATCTGGCCCAAGACATCAATAGTGCCAAAGTTAGCAAATCCTGTAACCAAATGATAAGTAGGTGCTGGAATGTGTGTGGTAAGTATAGTGAGAAGAAGGAGATCTAAATTCCCCTCCTCCTCATTGAAAATTCAATTGATGATGCCTAAAACTGGGAGGAAAAATCAATAAATAGTGATGCAGACATGTTACTTTGATATTTCAAAATAAAACCAAAAGAACCAGCTAAATGTGTTCAAAGTAGTTTAACTTTTGGGAAAGGGGACTATAGGGTGTCCCCAGAAAATGTATATACTTTGAATGACTATAAAGTCAGTGTTTGTTTGCTTTTAATATAGTTAATTTTCAAAATTTAAAAGTCTACAGAAATGAATAATTTTTTTTATTAATGCTTGTTTTTTAAACTGATGACCATTCTGGCCCAGGCACTGCTGATAACATGAAGCAATGGAATCGCAAACATCAAGAATCACTACATTCAATATTTGCGCACCCTAATTCGTTAACTGTTGTTGGTTTTATACCAATTAACAGAAGATCATTTCACTCTCAGAAGTGAAAGATAAACTTTATCCTTTTTTTTATTTAAATATGTCCTTATTGATTTCAGAGAGAGGAACAGAGTGGGAGAGAGAGAGAAACATCAATGATGAGAGAGTCATTGATCAGCTGCCTCCTGCACACCCTCCACTGGGGAAGAGCCCGCAACCCAGGCATGTGCCCTGGCCAGTAATCGAACCCCAATCTCCTAGATCATAGGTTGATGCTTCCTCGATCCCCAGCGGGAGGCATGCAGGAGGCAGCCGATCAATAACTCATCATTGATGTTTCTATCTTCCTCTCCCTTCCTCTCTCTGAAATCAATAAAATATACATATATATATACACACACATATATATACACATATATATAAAGTCTAGTGGCACTTTAAGATAAATTTTCTTCGTTCAAAGCGTAGTCTCACTTCACCCATTATTTCAAATCAGTTAAAGCTGAAAAGGAGTGAAAATTAAGTGAATTATCAGCTGTTAAAGTGTGTATACATATTTTTGGGACACCCTATATTTGTTTTTATTAACCAGTTTTAACTAGTTGATACTTTATATTAAATGTATTTTCAATTTTGATTAAGTGAAACTACAATATTTTAAAGTTACTGAAGTTCAGAGAAAACATCTTAGCCAGAATCACAGCTAGGTTTGACCTCACATAGGAAACCTTACTTAGTGCATGATAAGAAACATTTGATTATATGTGTGCCTCATTTCCCCAAATAAGCTGTAAGTTCCCTGAGGCCAGGATCTATATCTGATTCTTTCAGAAGTCTCCAGAATAACTAGCCTTATATATGGGGTGACCAAGCCACTTGGACACTTCTGAGAGTGAAATGATCTTCTGTTAATAAACATAGTGCTCTCCATCTTGGTACTTTCTTTCCCAGTGATTCCCGCCCCCCACCCCCATTTTTAGAGACTTTAGTTAATTGGTGCCTATCACCTGCCTTTTATTTGGCTTCAGTTTTCATCTAGGTCCTCAGTAAAAATGTTTGTGTGACAGAAGAATGTAATACTCCACTGAAGTAGTTTTGAACTTAATTTTCAAGGAATCTCAGATATTTGTTCCTGGAGAGAGAGCCTGAATAATGCGAATGGGGAGAGACATTTTAACCTTCAGCCTATGGTATACGGCAGAAAATTTATGCACCAAGGAGTAGCTGAATCAACTACCTATCTTTATCATCAGTTCTTCACTATCAGACCCTTTTCAGTAATTGTCACATATTTACGAATCTCCTTGTATGTATGTATGCTAATAAGGTCAACTAACATGAGTTTACTATGATGCCAGATACTGCTTTTCATGTATTTTCACATTTAATCATCTTATGTCTGCCTAGTTAAGTACAATTTATGTCCCCATTTTATTGGGAGGAAACTGAAGCTTAGGTGATTAAGTGACTTGCCCAAGGTAATATATCTGGGAAGTGTCCCACCCACTGAGAATGACAACAACTTGACTACCTATTCATTACCAAGAAACTCAGGAAGGAAAAAGATAAGACCAAAGCTTGGGTTGGGCTGTGTAAAAATTAAGTCTGTGGTTCTTGACTTTCTGTTTCTTTTTTATGTACTCTTGTAGTACAGTCTTCGCCACTCCCATAGTTTCAATTAATATATATTTTGATGACTTCCGAAATATCTGAAGATCATATTTCTTCAGTTTCAGACCATCTGTAATCTCCACTTCAATGTATTACATCCCTCAAACTCTATCTAAATCTGAAAAACCAAACCTGCTTTCTTTACTTCTTTCCCTTTTCAGTAAATGATCCCATCATCCATTCAGGGCAGACGGGAGAGGGAGTTATTTATTTATTTATGACAAATATTCCACATTTATGATCCTCTCCGGTCAGAAGTTCTTTGAAACCTATTCCTTGAAATCATCTGATTCACCCATTTTAGTGTCATTCTCTACACTTCCCTCTTCTCAGTCTCCAGAGTCACTCAATTACCAACTAATCCAGATTCTACTTCGTAAGTATGTCTCGACTCTATCCTACCTCTATTCCTGTTATCTTAGACATAGCCCCCATCCTCTTGCCAGCCTTACCACAGCTTCCTGTCTCTGTACGCTTGGCCTTCCTTACAGTGGGCAATCTGTATTACAGTCAGAGTGATCTTTCTAAAGTACAGATTTGATTATGTCACTTACGGTTTGGCCAGTGACGCATGCTGTGAAAGAATTTACAACTAAAAGAAGAGATGCAGAGAGGAAGTATATTCTACTTTCCACAAGGGGAAAGGGCCAAGTATTGCTAGTCAATACAGGGCAAGGAATAAAGGGGGGGTTTCTACTTTTAAGCAGTGGCTGTTGCTAAGCAACAAGGAAGGGAGGGTGGGGTTTTTCTGTAGTTGAGTAGATACCAGGGCAGTAGTCTTGAAAAGTTGCAGTCTGTTTGCTTTCCAGGATGTAGACCAGCAGATGTCCTAGGGAAGTGTCTTATCAGTATCTTTCCCCAGCCTGTAGAACATGCTCTGAGCAAGAGTTATGAAGAGTTCAAAGAGGCTTGTTTAAAGAGGAGGGGGAAAGGGAGCCTTCTACTAACTAGACTCCTTGGTGCGAATTATCCCTGAGTTGTGAAAACAGTAGGGAGGAGAGGGATGCAGGAATGGAGCCTTGAGAGTAGCTTGTCTTGTCCACAGTTTGAATACAGGGGCTGTTTGAATCAGAGGAGCCAAAAATCTTGGGGTTTAATTACCAGGTGGTTGTTATAAATTGTGGAAGACCACAGCAAAGCAAAACAGAGGCCTTTATCCTGTCCTTACAGTCACTTCTGCTTTTTTTACTTTAGTACTGTCACATTACTTCAGGATTAAATGAGAACAGAGCTCTTCGTGTTTTTGTTTGTATGTTTGTTTTTGTTTTGTTTTGTTTTAACTTCTTTTTGAAGATTTTTAGAGAGAGAAGAAAGAAGAAGAGAGAAAAACATCAATTGGGGGGATCGATCGCACAACCCTGGCTTGTGCCCTGACCGGGAATCAAACTGGCAACCTTTCAGCACACAGGATGACACCCACACTGGCCAGGCCTTGTTAGTTTTTTGAGACAGCATGTTTATAAAGCTGCAGACAGTGAAATAAGGAAGAGCTTAGGACAGAAGAAGCAACAGCAGAGAGCCTAGGAGGTGGCTGCTTTGGCCTCTAGAAATGTTAGAGGGAAGAAGTGTGCCCAGGCGGCACTACTGTCAGATCACTGGAAAGTCAGAAAAGGGGACCTTGGGGACAGGCTCAGGGTGTTAGCCCAGAACAAGCTGCCACTGCCCATTGTTCCCCTGTTGCCAGTCTCATGGGATCCCTTAGAGTTTAGGAGCTCCATGCCTGTTGTGGAAGAAGAGGGAGAAGGGAAAGTCTAGGGCCTGCTCTGGGGAGGCAGAGCACACCAGCTCTTGGTTTCTTAAGCTCCATTGTATATATTGTTCAATTGTGCTGTATACAAAACTTATAGCTATCAGGCCTTCCATACCCATTGTATACATCTTTGTTCTTTTAATCTTTATTTTGCTTTTTTTTTTTTTTTATTGACTCCAAAATAGGTAATGTGCCTTTTTATTAAATGGAATCATACAATATGTTGTACTTTGTGACTGGCTTTCACATACACATCATCCTGTTTTCAAGGTTCATCCATGTTGTAGCATGTACCTTTGCTTCACATTATATTGTCAAATAATGTTCCATTGTATGGATAATACCGCATTTTAATTCATCCATCAGTAATGGGCATTTGAACTGTTTTCTGCTTTTTGGCTATTATGAATAATATTGCTATGAACATTTTGTATAAGTGTTTGTGTTGGCATATATATATATATATTTTTAATTTTTTAAAATATATCTTTGTTGATTTCACAGAGAGGAAGGGAGAGGGAGAAAGAAAGATAGAAACATCAATGATAAGAGAGTCATTGATCGGCTGCCTCCTGCACACACCCCACAGGGGATCGAGCCCGCAACCTGGGCATGTGCCCTGACCAGGAATTCAACCTTGATTTCCTGGATCCTAGGTCGATGCTCAACTGCTGAGCCATGCCTGTCGGGCTGGGCATATATTTTCATTTTGGAACTGCTGGGTTGTATGGTAACTTTGTTTAACTTTTGAGGAATTTTCAGACTGTTTTCCAAGCAGATATACCATTTTACTTTCCCACCATCACCTTAGGAAGATTCCCATTTTTCCACATCTTTGCTAACACCTGTCTTTTTATTGTAGCCATCCTAGTGGATGTGAAGTAGAATGTCATGGTTTTGACTTGTATTTCTTTGATGACTAATGATGAACATCTTTTCATTGCTTACTGGGCATTTGTGTATACATTAAGTTTTTTAGTGTTAACAGTTCTAAGATAAAATTATAATCTGTTTCTCTCTAGATGCTGGAAACAAAATCAAAAAAAATATCCACATCAGAAAACAGAAAAAGAAATGCTGTTAGAGAAGAAAATGAAAGAAAACTATATGGATCATTGAATACACTTTTAGAAAAAAGAGAGAGAATACCAGAAAAAAAGGAAAAGACATCAGAGCCACAAGTATCAGCAGAGTGCAGCACAGATGCATCACTGACCAGACAGGATGTAAATTTGTCTGCTTCTGTATCCACCGTAGCTGATACATTTCATGAGCAACTGGAAGAGAAAAAGTCAGAAGATGCCACTCAACCAGTTGTACTTTCTGCAGATCCAGGCACATGGCCCCGAATTTTAAATATTAAACAACGGGACATTCTTGTTGAAAATGATCCACCTCAAGTAAGAAATTTTAACTTTCCAAAAGATAATACAGGGAGGAAGTTTTCAGAAACTTATTATACACGAATTCTTCCAAATGGTGAAAAAACCACTAGATCCTGGTTACTTTATTCAACCTCAAAAGATTCTGTGTTTTGTCTATATTGCAAACTCTTTGGGGAAGGAAAAAATCAACTGAAGAATGAGAATGGGTGCAAAGATTGGCAGCATTTATCACACATTCTTAGCAAACATGAAGAAAGTGAAATGCACATCAACAATAGTGTTAAGTATTCAAAATTAAAATCTGATGTGAAAAAAAGCAAAACTGTTGAATCTGTAGAACACAGAATACATGAGAATGAGAACAGTGAGGATGTGCTGTTGCTGTACACATGATATACCTGTCAGGATCTTATGTTAACTCAGAAGAAATCTGTACCTAATAGTCAATACCATTGTGTTGTGAGGCTTCTACACAGAGTAATTCAACAGTCCATTTGCAATGAGCATAATAGCAAATAGTAAAAAATGTTTCTTTTACAAATTCTAAAGCTAGTTGGATTCAATAGGGATTAATACAGGTTTCAATAAAGGTAGTTGTTAATTTTTTCAGTTTATCAATGCACATTTTTTTAAAATGGCATTTGAACCCTAGCTGGTTTGGCCCAATGGTTAAGAGAGTTGGCCTGTGGACTGAAGGGTCCTGGGTTCAATTCCAGACAAGGGCACATACCTCTGTTGCAGGTTCGATCCCCGGCCTCTGTCAGGGCTTGGGTGGAAGGCAACCAATCAGTGTGTCTCTCTCACATCAATGTTTGTTTCTTTCTCTTGCCCCCCCCCCCACTCTCTCTAAAAAGCAATGTTAAAAATATCCTTGGGTGAGAATTAAAAATTGGTAATAAATAAATAAAATGGCATGATAGTTTTAGTTAATTTTCTGTTCTGATTACCTTGAAAGAGGGAGAAAAAGGCTGAAATTTATCAATACCAGTTTATGTGAGCAAGATATTTATGTGAACAAGTGTTCTCATCTTTATTATTAATGTAAAAACATTCAGAAGCAATTTAAGAACAGAATGGGATATGAAACTGCAGCTTATTGCTATTAAAGCAAATACTTGTCATTCATTTCTTTTGGGTAAAACATTGTTTTATTTTAGCAAAACAGCATCATTTGTTAAATAAATGGTTAAGGTGGTTAATTTGCATTTTTTTGGTTTTAATTTGTAAATGTTTTAGCTTTTATTATATGAGAACTATAAGCATAAAGTGTATACCTATTTTTATGTTGGTACACATATACGAAATATGAAAATAAAAATATATTAAGTTAACCTTTAGGTATTGTGGCATTTTTTTCCCTCTGAAGGAGACTTCCTGCTTGAAATCTGAGAAGTACTCATGAAAAGTAAGGATCTCATTTTGTCAGATGGTCAGTCAGTGTTCTCATCACTGTATATTTAGTAACTCACTCATTGTTTTTGGTTTCTGATACCAAATTTATCATATTAAATTCTTATATATACGTAAGCTTCTCTCAAGACTTTTCTTAGGAAACAAAATGGCATATGAGCAGAAGGTGCATTCTTGTTGGTGGGGCTGACACTTGGAGTACTTGACTGTCAAAGAAGCCTGTGTTGGAACACCCAGGGAAATCATTCTCATTAATTTATAACCCTTTTTTTTTTTTTTTTGCAGTGATCATTTCAATCTTTCAGACTTGGATCTGAATAAGCCTTTGGGATGTTTCCAAAAATCCAGTTTGTTTTCAGAGGCCTATGAGGAAATTCTAGAAAATATAACAGGTTGTTCTGAAGTTCCTTTGCAAATGATTAACATGCTCATTATTTCATTAAAGCTTAGAGTTAATTGAACGACACATTTGTAATATGATTACATTAGGTAGACTGTTGAGTATCTGAGCAAAGTAATGAAGTCAACCAGCAGCTACTTAAATAATTTGGTAAGATCATCAAAAACAAAATTAGATCCTCAAATTCTTTCTTTTTTTTCAGCATACTGCACACCTCTCAAGCATCATAAACCCTTCATGCAGTAACGAGTTAAATGTGAAAAATTCAAAAGATGTAGGTGCTGGGTTTATCTGTGTTCACTGTAAATTTCTTTCAATATTTGATATGTATGAAATTTTTCATCATAAAAGGTTGAGGGAAAATCAACTGTAAATTCAGGAGATGATAAAAGTAAATATCTCTAGGCAGGGGAATAACTTAGGTTTCTGTTTTGTTCTTTCTTAGCTAGCTCTTTTTTTTTTTTTTTTACATTGTAAAATTAGAATGTGCTTGCTGTAAAGAAGGAAGGCAGAACACAGAATGAGAAGGGCAAGTCTTGTTTTCTGTCCCCCACTCGCCTATTGTGGGACTGGTCACCAGTGATCTGAACTATACTCAGGGTTTGTTTTCTCTCCTTTTAATTTTACTGAGAAAAGGCATTAGAAAAATGTATCTCCTGCCACTAATTTTTTTTTTTAATCTTCACTGGAGGATACTACCATTGATTTTCAAAGAGAGTGGAAGGGAGGTAGGAGGGGAAGAGTGAGAGACACATCAATTGGTTGCCTCCCGCACATGTCCTGATTTAGGGCCCGGGAATCGAACCTGCAGCCCTTCAGTCTGGAGGCCGACACTCTAACCACTGAGCAAAACCAGCCAGGGCTTTTACCACTAATTTAATATCCAAAATTATGAAGGACAGTTCAGAGTAACAGTCCTCAAGAAATGGTAATTTATTGTTTTACTCATTGAGGACAAGTGAAACTTTTTCATAAACCTCACAATTTCAAAATTGCCATCTTTAAAATTCTTACATTGAGCCATTCTCTTCCTCTCATCCCCTGCTCAGTGCTGTAAACTAGTGAAAGTTGCTAATAGCCACTTTACATGTACAAGGTACAATTTGCTACATAAGATATAAAAGTGAATAAGAGGTTGAAGTAAAGAGCTCAATCAAGTTTGGTAGAAAGAGTAGTGCTATGTTACTTTAGGTCATATAACTCCTGTTTCAGAGCTTTGACATTCCCTACTGCTTCTAGTTTAAAACTCCAACTTCTTAGCGTAACATAAGATAGGTAGCTGCAGTCATCAATGTCAGGTAATAGGGGAAAGTTGTAGACAGAACATGAAACACAAAATTTTGGAAATAGAATAGCCCTCTATAGTGTTGAATTATATAGTGTGATTATATAAGGATGAAATTAGGAATTTGAGAATTAACTGAAAGGAAAATCTGACCCATATACCCACGTCTGTTTCTGAGAAAGTAAGTTAGTTTGAGGAGATAGTAGCATGATATTGAGGACTAGAGATGGTTTTCAAAAGCTTGTAGCTATCATTACTATGAAAAGAATTAGCCAACAGGGCCGTGGCCAGGTGGCTCTGTTGGTTGTGTTACCAGACAGTTCTCTGAGTCCAGGGACAAGGGGCTTTCCGCTCCTCTGCTCTTGCCAATCTCTTGAGAAGGAATTCAGACAAGTGACAGCAGTGTTGAAGCAAAGCAAGCAAATTTATTAAGAATACACTTGGGCCCAGCCGGCATGGCTCAGCGGTTAAGCATCGACCTATGATCCAGGAGATCAAGGTTTGATTCCTGGTCAGAGCATACTCCCAGGTTGCAGGCGCGATCCCCAGTGGGGGCCTTGCAGGAGGCAGCCGATCAATGACTCATCATTGGTGTTTCTCCCTCTCCCTTCCTCTCTCTGAAATCAATAAAGATTTTTTTTTTTTTTTTAAAGAATACCTTTGGAATAAAGCACAAGCGTGCAACTCAACTGGTCTGAGCAAGCGGGTTGAAGGAGTTTTATATCCCTTCCCCTATAGGTTTCAAAGCTCCCTTACTGGATATCCTCTGTAGCAGACTAGGTTTTAAAGTCCCCTTGTTGTGGCTTGGAATGTTTGTAATTACACCTGCTCATCTTGTTTGGAAAGTCCTAAGGCAGCTAATTTCTTTGTTTCTTGAGTAAGATAAACTCGCCCTTCTTTCACCCTTCCCCTCCTCCTGCCCTAGCAGCTATCTTTCCTAATATCCCCCTAGTGATATCTGTCCTTGAGTTTAGCTGGCACAAATTGTATTAATTGGGTCTTTGTTCTCTATTTGCCCAGGCCAGAGTGATTTAAGCTATGTATTCTCTGGTTAGGGAGGAGGGTATAAACCATTTGCTCTCAAATATCTTTGGTTGAGGAAGATAAGGTCTTGCAATTCACAAGCTGAATGCAAGCAGCCCAGACTGTTTCACCTTGTTTAATTTTCTTGTCTCAGTTTCCCCATTCCACTTGCCCAGGAATTTTCCTAACTTCTTACTATCCTGCCACAGTTGGAGCATCGTCCTGTATACTAAAAGGTTGTGGGTTCGATTCTGGGTCAGGGCTCATACCTGGGTTGCTGCTTCTGTCCCTGGTTGGGGCCCATATGGGAGGCAACCAACATTTCTCTCTTACATCAATGTTTCTCTCTCTCTCTCCCTCTTTCTCTCTCTCTCAAATTAATAACATATTCTCGCCGGTCAGCCATGGCTCAGCAGTTGAGCATTGACCTAGCATCCAGGAGATTGCGGTTCGATTCCTGGTCAGGGCACATGCCCTGGGTTGTGGGCTCAATCCCCAGTCGGGGGCGTACAGGAGGCAGCCGATCACTGACAACTCTCATCATTGAGGTTTCTGTCTCTCTCCCTCTCCCTTCCTCTCTCTGAAATTAATAAAGATATACTTAAAAAACAAACATCGGGGGGAAAAAAAGAGCCAATGGCATTTTAGGAAAAGTTTAAGGACAGACACTATATCATCTGACATAAAGAATGGTCAAGGTAGTCCTGACCTGATAGCTAAGTTGATTAAAGTGTCATCCCAATGCACCAAGGTTGCAGGTTCATTTCCCGGTCTGGGCACATACAAGAATCAACCAATGAATGCATGAAGTGGAACAACAAATCAATCTCTGTCTCCTTCTCTCCCTATCACTCGCTCTTCCTCTTCTCTCTAAAATCTTTTTTTTTTTTAAAGGAGTGAACCAATATTTTTCAAATGACCAGTGCATGATGTTACAAAATCATACATGGCTGAAAGAATCACTCAAAGTGAAAGACCAATGAATTTTAGTGTAACAGAGCAGGAAAAGTTCATTGCTGTGGTTTCAAAATCCACATTGCACCTAATCTTTAAGAAACTACCACTCATTGAATTTTGGTGAGCAACCAAGAAAACTATCTGCAATTATCTAAAAAGGTTATTAGAATAATCCTCCCTCTTCCAACTACATATGTGTATGAGGCTGCATTTTCTGCCTGCACTTCAACCAAACAACATATCACAAGAGATTAAATGCCAAAGCAGATATGAGAACCCAGCAGTTTTTTATTAAGCTGATATTTAATACTTTTGCAGAAATGTGATGCAATGCCAGTCTTCTCACTAAATTATGTTTTGATATAGTTCACTTTCAGAGAAAAGATATGACTTATGTAAATATGTAATGAGTTTATTATTGCAACTTTAAATAAATTAATATATACATTTAAGCCCAGCCTGTGTTGCTCAGAGGTTGAGCATCGACCTATGATCCAGGAGATTGCGGTTCGATTCCAGGCCAGGGCCCGTGCCCAGGTTGCCATCTCGATCCCCAGTAGGGGGCGTGCAAGAGGCAGCCGATCAATGACTCTTTCATCATTGATGTTTCTATCTCCTTCTCTCTCCCTCTTCCTTCCTCTCTGAAATTAATAAAAAGAAAAGACATTTAAAAATAATAATAAATAAATAAACAAAAAGGATTCGGCCAGGCAGCTCAGTTGGTTACATCATCATCCCAATACACCAAGGTTGTGGGTTCAATCTCCAGTCAGGGCACATGCAAGAAGTAACCAATGAATGCATAAATATTTGGAACAAATCGATTATCTATCATCTATCATCTATCTATCATCTATCTATCTATCTATCTATCTATCTATCTATCTATCTATCATCTATCTATCTATCTATCATCTATCTATCTCCCTCTCTCCCTTTTCTCTATCCAAAAATCAGTAGAATTAAAAAAAAAATTTAATGTGCTATTCAGCCATGAAAAGAATTAAAGGAAACTTAACTGCATATTACTAAGTGAAAGAAGTCAGTCTGAAGAGGCTTCATACTAATATGATTCCAACTATAGGTCATTCTGGAATAGGCAAAACTATGGAGACAATCAAAAGGTCAGTAGTTGGGGACTGTCACATAGGAGCAAATCTGGAAAAGAGGATCCCAGAAATGTGTGATAGCCAGAGGCCTGGGGGCCCCCCAATGGGTTGCCGTGGGACTGCTTACCCAGGCAGCCTTGGGGCTGCTAATGGCCAGACATGGGGGTCATGGAGACCTAGACAAGGACCTACACAAGGACTTCCATGGCCACAGCCACTCACATGAGGATTTCCACCATGGACACAGCCACAGCTGCACTCAGGAGAGCATCTGGCATGGACACACCCAAGGTCACGACCACAGACATACACAGGAGGATTTGCATCATGACCATACCCATGGCCACTCCCATGAGAGCCTCTACCACAGAGGACATGGACATGACCATGAGCACAGCCATGGAGGCTCTGGGGAGGTTCCAGGCATCAAGCAGGACCTGGACACTTGCGCACTCTGGGCTGTGTACTGGGGGCCGCAGTGCTGATCTCTGCAGCTACATTTTTTATCTTCTTCCTTGTCCCTGTGGAGCCAAACTCCCCCCGGCACTGCCCTCTGCTCCAGATCTTGCTCAGTTTTGCTTCTAGTGGGCTGCTGGGAGATGCCTTCCTGCACCTCCTCCCTCATGCCCTGCAACCTCATCCTCACCACTTTCAGGAGCAGCCGGGACATGGACACTCCCACAGTGGCCAGGGCCCCATTCTGTCTGTGGGACTGTGGGTCCTCAATGGAACTGTCACCTTTCTTGTGGTGGAGAAATTTGTGAGACATGTGAAAGGAGGACACGGACAGTCATGGACATGGTCAGACACACAGAAGTCATGACATGGAACATGGGAACGTTCTTCAAAGGAGAAACAGAACTCAGAAGAAGAAGAGAAGCAAGGGTGCTGAGGAAGTGGAGAGGAGGGGGCACAGGGCCCAGAGATGGGCCACTGAGACTTCAGAATTCGGAAGATGAAAAACAAGTTCAGACCTACGTGTATCAGGGTCCATGAATCTGGCTGCTGACCTGGCACGCAACTTCACAGGTGGTCTGGCCATTGGTTCTTCATTTCAAGGGGATTGAGGATTGGGGATCCTGACCACAATGACTGTCCTGCTACATGAAGTACCCCCTGAAGTTGGGGACTTTGCCATCTTGGTCCAATCTGGGTACAGCAAAAAGCAGGCAATGAGTCTGCAACTACTGACGGCAATAGGAGCACTGGCAGGCACAGCCTATGCCCTCCTAACTGAAGGAGGGGCAGTGGGCAGTGAAATTGCAGGTAGTACAGGTCCTGGCTGGATTATGCCATTCACTGTAGGTGGCTTTATCTACGTAGCAATGGTCTGTGTTGCCTGAGCTGTTGAGGGAGGCACCACCATTGCAGTCACTGCTAGAGGTACTGGGCTTGCTGGAGGGAGTTGTTATGATGGTGCTGATTGCCCACCTCAAGTGAGAGGTGGGATAAACTGCCCGCACCCCAGCTGCAAACCTCTATCCTCTAAGTCCTCTGGGTCTGGGGTCTGGGGAGGTTGGGGCCCCTGGCCAGGCTCATCTGCCAAAGGAAGGAGGTGTATCCTAGGGAAGTGGTGATTTTGGTATGAGGGCAGCAAGGTTTGACAGTCTTATAGGGGCTATTGGGATGAGCATGAGAGGCCAGAGGGACCATAGTGTTGGGCATGTGCTGACCATGTTGTTGGGTATGGGTGGCTAAATGCGGCCATGTAGAAGGCTGGAAGAGACCAGTGATGGCAGCCTACCCTAAGTGTCCTCCCCCACCTATTCTCAGAGAACCAAGCTGCCACATACAGGTTTCTCCAAGGTCACCCTCCTTTCTCCCTCCCACCTGTTAGTGGAGGCTTCAGGGAGGACTAGAGCTCTGGGCAGAGGGGACTGCAGGAGTCACGATAAACATCTATGAAACATCAATTGTGTATTGTGATTGGGGGGGGGGCTTTAGTTGCTAATTTCTTGGCTTGATTTTTGTTTCTAATTTTTCTTATATCACTGTTTGAATCAAGAGGGTGGGGTGGTTACCAGAAATAAAGTTCTCAGATCTCCCCTCCCCCAAAAGAAAAGGTCAGTAGTTGCGAGGGATGAATAGGGAGATAGGTGAATAGGTGAAGCACAGGGGAGATTTAGGGTAGTGAAAACACTGTATGATACTGTAATGGTGGGGATGTGTCATTATAACTTTTTTCTAGACCCGTAGAATGTACACCACCAAGAGTGAATTTTTTTTTTTTCAAATATATCTTTATTGATTTCAGAGAGAGGAAAGGAGAGGGAGAGAGAGAGACAGAAACACCAGTGATGAGAGAGTCATTGATCGGCTGGCTGCCTCCTGCACGCCCCCGACTGGGGATCGAGCCGGCAACCTGGGCATGTGCCCTGACCGGGAATCAAACTGCAGTCTCCTGGATCCTATGCTGATGCTCAACTGCTGAGCCACGCCTGGCCTGGCCTTTTTTTTTTAATGTATCTTTATTGATTTCAGGGAGAGGGAGGGAGAGGGAGAGAGAGAGATAGAAACATCAGTGATGAGTCACTGATCAGCTGGCTGCCTCCTGCAGCCCCTGACTGGGGATTGAGCCCACAACCTGGGCATGTGCCCTGACCGGGAATCGAACCGTGATCTCTTGGGTTCTAAGTTGATGTTCAACCACTGAGCCATACCCGGCTGGCCCCAAAAGTGAATCTTAATGTGAACTCTGGACTTGGTGATCATGTATGTCAATGTAGGTTCATCTTTTGTAACATGTACCACTCTGGTGAAGGATGTTGATAATGGGAGAGTCATCATTGATTTTTTTTTAAATATATATCTTTATTGATTTCAGAGAGAGGAAAGGAGAGGGAGAGAGAGAGAGAAACACCAATGATGAGAGAGTCATTGGAGATCGAGCCCTCAACCCGGGCATGTGCCCTGACACGGAATAGAACCACAATCTCCCGGATCCTAGGTCGATGCTCAACTGCTGAGCCATGCCTGGCCCTGCAGTAGCTTATTTTTTACTGTGTAGTGTATTCTATTATGTGAATGTATCAGTTTATCCATTCACCAGTTGAACGCTTGGGTTGTTTCCAGTTTTTTGCTGATTACAACAAAAGTCCCTATAATCATTTGCATATAGGATTTTTTTTGCCAATACAAGTTTTTATTTCATTTGGCTAAATAGGAGTGGGGCTGATGTTCTAAAGTCATCATATGTTTAACTTCATGAGAAACTGTTGAGCTGTTTTACATAGGGAGTGTGAATTCATTTCTTAACATTCATTGAAGACTTAACCATTTACCAAGGGCAGTAGGGGCAGAATAGGCTAATTTGGTAGACACTGTATGGCTCTCAGATCTTAAAATATTTGCAATCAGATCTTTTACAGAAAATGTTTGTGGACCCCTGCCAGACTAGGTCCATAGGAGTTCTGGGTCTGGCCTTACTACTTCCATAGGCACACTTATTTTATAGAATTGGAGTGTCTCATTAGGAAATATAATAAAAACCTTGCTCTTGAAACAGACAGAAATGTGTTTTCACGTGTTTCAGTTACTGGGAAATATCCTGTTATGCAAAGCTGTGTATAGAATGTGCAAGTTTTTATCTCCCTGTTGTCACTGAAAATTGAGCTGGATATTTATAAAAATATCATATTTTCACCCACCGCTGTACACATGGCACAATTCTGTCAAGGTAAAAAAAGAGTCAAACCTATGGAGAGTTTTTATGAGCTTATTTGAGCCAAACCATTGCCAATTGCTGGGAAGCAAAATCTCAAGGGATTGAGACAATGCTCAATTAAGGTAAAGATTGACCTTTGTCAGGAAGGATGTCAGCCTAGGACATGACTACCCACCATAAACTGATTTTAGTTAAAAAGTTTTAATTTCAGACCATCCTTTGTGGTTATTTTTGGTCTCTGAGTTTATAAGGCTCCCACCCAGGCTTTCTTTAGTATGTGGCCCCCTTTCGCCAACAATTTTTACCATAGGTATGTACAATCAAGAATCCCTGCTATTTTAGGTGGTTGGGAAACTACATGGGCCTGAGCTACAGGGAACCCGGCACGCTGACAATGCTGTGCGCAGGCGCAGCTAGCCCAGGCGCGTTGGCTCTGACGCTAGCCTAGGGGCGGGGCCTGCGGTAGGCATCTCTTCCAACTGCAGCTGGAGGCAGCGCCATTTTGAACGTGCAGCGTTCACCGGCGTGAAGTGGGTCGGCGAGGACTGCTGGCTGTCGGCGTGGCCACCTCCCCATCTTCTCTGGCTTTTTCTTCACAGTCCCGGCTCCTTAGGGAGATACAAAGCCATAGGCGCATCTCTAAGGTTGGTTCCCTGCCGAAGGTGAAGCCCTCCGATGATGTTGAGGGGAAACCTGAAGCAAGTCCGCATTGAGAAAAACCCGGCCCGCCTGCGAGCTCTCGAATCGGCGGCGGGCGAGAGCGAGCCGGCGGCCGCCATGGCTCTCGCACTGGCTGTGGAGCCGGCGCCTCCCGCTCCCGCACCCGCGGAGGAGCGCGCGGAGGAGGAGGTGGGCTTCACTATCGACATCAAGAGCTTCCTCAAGCCCGGCGAGAAGACGTACACGCAGCGCTGCCGCCTTTTTGTGGGCAACCTGCCCACGGACATCACGGAGGAGGACTTCAAGCGGCTCTTCGAGCGCTACGGCGAACCTAGCGAGGTCTTCATCAACCGCGACCGCGGCTTCGGCTTCATCCGCCTGGTGAGTGTGGGGTGGGCGCTGGGCGTCGCTTTCTCGGGCCCGCGGGTCGCCAGAGGTCCCGAGCCGCCTGCTTCGCGGACGGTTAGCCCAGCCCCGGTGTGTGTGCTTAACGGTACCGGGAGCCAGCGGGGTGGGAACTCCGAGTCCAGGCAGGATGGGGTTAGAAGGGGAATGAATGGGATAGGAATTGGGTCTTACTAGAAGTCTTCATTGGGCCCGAAGGCCCACCCAGCGGAATTGCTTCTTAGAAATTGACCCACGTCGTCCCTGTTGGCTTCCACCAGACCTGCAAGCATTTAACCGTAAACCTCGGTGTTTCTCACCGCGCCTCTAATCGGCGTAGCCCGCTTTTACCCTACACTCCGAGGTATTGGGACCGTGCTGAACTATTGTAGCTAATAAAATATGTCTCCCCTACGACATTTAGGAGGTTTCCACGTTTTGGAATTACTTACACGTTTTAGTACTAGAATACTATATATCTTTACTACTTTTCTAAGAACGTTATCCAATAGCATGCACAATTTGTGCCTCCCTTTACATTTTTTAAAAGAATCTGAACGATGAGGGTTTATACCGACAGGACACAGTATCATCTACTTGGTTTTCCTATGTGCTTTCTGGTGAATTCCATCAGTGTCAGTTGTACAGCACTGTTGTAATGCATATTTAGGTGCTGGATTTTTGCCAACAAAAATCTTTCTTGGACGGAGGCTTTTTTACACGAAGTAATTTTTACACAAAGAAGTGTGTGTTGTCTACTTTGACCCTCAAATTTTATGTTTATGGCTGTTTGTGGAAGCTTTCTTATTGGAACTTTAGCTTTTAATATTGGGTTCTCTCAGTAAGTGGTCAAGACAGAATTTTGATATATATAGAAAATTGATTGTAATTAAATGCCACTACTTTTTAGGGAGAACATTTGAACATCTAAGTGGCCTCAAGAGAAGGGAAAATCTTAATAGGGTATTAATGAGACATGGAAATTTCCTTAAAATTCAAGTTAAATAATCAGTGCATTTTCAACGTAAAATTATAAATGCACTTAATTATGTTTTGGACATTAGAGAAACAGCCTGTCACTTGGTAAAATTGTTTTTAATATATTTATTCAAAAGTTTTCTTAAAGGAAATTAGGTTTCTACAAATTAAGTATCATAGACAACTTTTAGTCAACTTTGCAAAAGGATTGTATTTAACATTTTCATAATCTTGTTCTATTCTGAAGTTCACATTCTGGAAGAATGGCAGGGCTGCATTTCCCTCTCTCTTTTGGAAGCCTTAAACAAACATTTTATTGACATGGGAAAATCTTTTTTCTTCCTACCTTTAAAGCTAATACTACTTTCTTCTTTAGTGTATTAGTGCTGTGCAATAGAATTTTCTACAGTGATGGAAATGCTATGTATCTGCGCTGTCTAATATAGTGGCCACTATATGTGATTGTTGAGTAATTAAAATGTGGCTATTGCTGTTGAGTTGAATTTTAAATTTTATTTATTCTTAAATAGCCACATGTGGCTAGTGGCTACTACATTGGACAGCACAGTTCATTACTTTTCTTTATTTCTTTTTCTTTTGGGCTAATCCTCACCTGATGATATTTTTTCCCATTGCTTTTCAGAGAGAGAGAAAGGGAGGGAAGGAAGGAGAGAGAGAAACATTGATGTGAGAGAGACACATCGACTGGTTGCCTCATGCATGCACCCTGAGTGGGGCCTGGGAGTGAACCTGCAACCTAGGTACATGCCCTTGGTTGGGAAATGAACCCAGGACCCTTGGTATGCAGGCCGACATTAACCACTGAGCTCACCGGTCAGGGCGCTTTTCTTTCTTTAGGAAAAAAATTATGAGATTATGAAATGGGGAGGTGAGAAGGGCTGCTGTTATCTTCTTCCTTTGGGATATGCTCCTCCAAATATGCTCCTATCACCTTAAGTTTTTGTGTAAGAATGTTAAAAATTTGTCAGTTGAAAATTAGGATTTGATTTACAAAATTTGACTTTATAGATAACTTTACTATTTAACCTGAGCTCTGTGATTAGTAGGTAAGTTTTAAAGCTTTAAATATTTCTGAGCTATTATGTATTTTTTTCTACTTGGGAAAATCATAGAATGTATGCCTGATTTGAATGTAAGTAATGGTATAGTGGCTGTAGTGTGTGTGTTGTAGGGATGGTGTAGTGGCTCTGAAATACTGCTGGTTTTATCTGGTTTGTGTTTTTACAAATACTTTTTTAAAAAAATATGTTTTTGTTGATTTTTAGAGAGAGAGGAAGGGAGAGAGAGATAGAAACATCAATGAGAGAGAAACATGATTGGCTTCTTTCTCCCCGCCCCCTACTGGGATCGAGCCCAAAACCCTGGCATGTGTCCTGACTGGGAATTAAACCTGCCACCTCTTGGTGCTTGGGATGACGCTCAACCACTGAGCCATGCCAGCTGGGCTGTAGTTTTACTTTTTTTTTTTTAAATATATCTTTATTGATATCAGAGAGAGAGAGAGAGAGAAACATCAATGATGAGAGAGTTGTCATTGATCAGCTGCCTCCTGCACACCCCCAGCTGAGGATTGATCCCGAACCCTGGGCATGTGCCCTGACCGGAAATCGAATCTCGATCTCCTGGATCATAGGTCGATGCTCAACTGCTGAGCCATGCCTGGCCGGGTTGTAGTTTTACTTTTTATGCAGAGTGATGCTGCAGAGACACAAGCTGGAATGTAGGATTTATGGTGTCTTGGTGGAGACTGTGAATTGTGTATAGATTCAAATCAGCCTTTGCAGTGTGTGATCTTGGGCAAGTTAATTCAACGTCTTTAGGCCTGTTTCCACATATGTGAAATGGGGATAGTAACAGAACCTACTTCATAAGACTTGGCAAGGATAATGAAAGACAGTGTGCGCACAAGTGTGTGTGTGTGTTTTACAATGAATGGCTGGAATATAGTAACTGCTTGGTAAAAGTTATTATTCTGAGGCAAGAAGTAAAGAAATCTTTGGTTTCATTTCAAATACATGCTTTTAATTGATTACAAATACTTTAATACACATGTAGAGTAGTGGTTCTTTTTTTTTTTTTAATATATCTTTATTGATTTCAGAGAGAGGAAAGGAGAGGGAGAGAGAGAGAGATAGAAACATCAATGATGAGAGAGTCATTGATCGGCTGCAGCCCACAACCCGGGCATGTGCCCTGACCGGGAATCGAACCCTGATCGCCTGGATCCTAGGTCGAGGCTTAACCGCTGAGCCACGCCCGGCCGAGCTAGAGTAGTGGTTCTTAAATGGGGTAGATTTGTTTCCCAGGGGACATATGACAGTGTCTGGAGACATTTTTGTTTGTCAAAACTGGAGGTTGGTTCTACTGACATAAACATCCTACAACCCCCCCCCCACCTTAACAAGAATTATCTTGCCCGTGTCAGTGGTGCTGAGGTAAAAAAACCCTGATGTAGCCCTGGCTGGTATTGCTCAGTTGGTTGAGCATTGTCCCATGCACCAAGAGGTCTCTGGTTCCATTGCCGGTCAGGGCACAAGCTGGGTTCCAGGCTTGATCCCTAGTAAAGGGTATGCACGAGGCAACCTATGAATATTTCTCTCCCTCTCTCTTTCTCTTTCTAAAATCAATAAAAGCATATTTAAAACAAACAAAACCCTGTTGTAGAACCATTTAAAACCATGAACAATATAAACTTTGGAAAAGGATTATGTCATTGAAAATTTCTGACAGCATTAACAGTTTCCTTGTGCCAAAATGTATTAAAAATTGAATTCATTGCCAACAGTAAAAATTACTTGATTTGACAAAAGTTGAGGTTCCTTGCTTCCTTAAAGGTGTGGGGAATATCTGGCCCGTGGGCCATATACGGCCTGTGAAATCATTTGGTCTGGCCCTGCCAAGGCAGCTGTAGGAGGGACTTGAAATTCAGTAAATCCAAGAGCTTTTTTCATATCTAATTTTTAAGTTGATAATTTTGTATTAAAACAATAACCAAAAAAGCCTTGGCCAGTGTTGCTCAGTGGTTAGAGCGTGGGCTCTGCACACCGAAGAGTTTCGGGCTTGATTCTGGACAAGGACACATACCTAGTCAGGGCAGGGCATGTTCAGGAAGCAACCAAGAGATGTATGTGTGCTCCCCCCTCGAAAAATCAATGGAAAACATATCTTCAGGTGAAGATTAACAACGAAAGACATTATGAAGTGTATCTGACTGAATCTTAGGAGGTGATTCCTGCTAGAAACACTCTTCATTTTTACCAAGTCCTCACCATGCTCTATCCTCCTGCCCCCAAACATTTTATTATAAAAGATTGTAGACAAATGAATATGCATACACCCACCACCTAGATTCTACAGTTAAATGTTTCTGTATATGTTTTTTCACATACCTGTTCATCTCTCTCCATCATTCCATGACTCTGAAAACACTCCAGCATGCTTGTCATTAAAGTCCATTATTATTATTATTATTATTATTATTTTTAATCTTCACCAGAGGATATTTTTTCCATTGCTTTTTAGAGAGAGTGGAAGGGAGGGAGAGACATTGATGTGAGAGAGACATCGATTGGTTGCCTCCCACACCTGCCCTGACCGGGCCGGTGATTGAGCCTGTAACCAAGGCACATGGCCTTGGCTGGAATCGAACAGGGACCCTTCAGTCTGCAGGTCGATGCTCTAACCACTGAGCCAAACCAGCCAGGGTCAGTATTTTTTTTTAAGGTATTTGAAATCTATGTACAGTGAAATGCACAGTTTTTAAGTGTATGATTTGGTGATTTTAGACAATTACACCCATCTGTTCAACTAAAAGTCCTATCAAGATATAGAGTATTATCACCATCCTGTGACATTTCCTCATGTCCCTTCCCATTCCTACTTGTACTGGACAGCATTTAAATTCAAGACTCCGTTCCTAAAATGTACCTCTCAGCGTTGTTAGATTATATGACATATTAGGTACATAATACCTATCCCTTGTTAGATATTTATTAAATATTTGCTAATACTACTATTAAGAGTAAAAAACAAAGTGGCCATTTTGAGTATCTAAAAAGGTTGGTTCATTTCTATTTGTAATATTAGTTCTATAGATATTTTTCTTTAATTTTAAATGCATCTTTATTGATTTCAGAGAGAGGAAGGGAGAGGGAGACAGTTGAAACATCAGTGATGAGAGAGATGTCATTGATTGGCTGCCTCCTCTACGCCCCTGACTGGGGATTGAGCGCGCAACCCGGGCATGTACCCTGGCTGGGAATTGAACTGAAATCTCCTGGATCCTAGGTCGATGCTTAACTGCTGAGCCACTCCCAGCCAGGCTGTAGATAGATTTTTGCATAAGTGCAGTAATTTAAAGCTGTTGTGAACATTTTAGGGATTGAATGAAAGCTCTTGTGACCTTAAAACTTTTTTCATAAGATAGTATATTTATACCCTTACAAATGCATGTAAAGCCTCTTTTAAGTCTCTCTGTAGAGTTCTCACAACACAAAGAAAAAGAACATACTTGTATTATTAACTTTACCCGTTTGTTGTTTATTGTTTTAGATGCCTATACTCTATACCAGCTTTGCATTCTTCAAGAAGGAGAATCTCTTTCTCTTGTGGTTTCAGCAATGAATGTATTTTCTAGTTTATAATAAGTACATGTGTACTTGTTTTTCTATGAAATGGAGAGAGCTTGTATAGACCATGAATGTGTGTGTGTGTGCTTCTCTCAATATAACGGTGAGAAATGGGTAGCCCATGAAAGTATTTCTGGAGAAGTGATTAACAATACTTGATACGTTTTCACAGGTAATATAAACAAAAAATGGAAATGAAAAGGAAAGGGGCTTTGTCTGACATTGGAGGGGTGGATGTTTTGTTAAGATATAAGTAAATATTGCCCTGATCGGTGTGGTTCAGTTGGGCTTCGTCCCATGCATTGAAAGTTTGCAGGTTTGATTCCTGGTCAGGGCACATGCCAAGGTTTCGGCTGGATGCCCGGTAGGGGCATGCAGGAGGCAGCTGATCAATGTTCAGCTCTCACATCGATGTTTCTCTTCCTCTCCTTTTCTCTCTCTAAAAAAATCAATTAAAAAAATTTTTAAAAAAGATATAAATAAATGTCAAAAACGTAGAGTTCATAGAGAATTTGTTTTCAACAGTAGTTCCTAGTAACTGGTACTTGGTCTTAGAAAATAATTATGGCCCGGCCGGGCGTGGCTCAGCAGTTGAGCGTCAACCTAGGATCCAGGCGATCGGGGTTCGATTCCCGGTCAGGGCACATGCCCGGGTTGTGGGCTGCAGCCGATCAATGACTCATCATTGATGTTTCTGTGTCTCTCTCTCCCTCTCCTTTCCTCTCTCTGAAATCAATAAAAATATATTTAAAAAAAAGAAAATTATGTATTTTTTTCAATATATGTAGGAAATTTTAAAAGATTGCTTGGAATATTTAATAGTTAAATTAGTTTATGAGCAGATAATCTTTAAGTGATGGCTTTTAATAGGACATTGGGGTTGGGACTTTCTAGAATGTTTAAAGTTACTTACCTTTGAATAATTAATAAAATGCATGTGATACCAAAATTGAAAGACACAAAAACAAAGTTATTCTATCTGTTTAAGTTTTCTAAACCTATCCAGCGAGTCCCCCTAGAAATAAACCACTATTTAAAATTTTTTGCCTTGATACCATCTTTAAAAAGTGATTTTTCCTCCTAAAAAGGAATCCAGAACACTGGCTGAAATTGCAAAAGCAGAGCTGGATGGCACCATTTTAAAGAGCAGACCTCTCCGAATTCGTTTTGCTACACATGGAGCAGCCCTTACTGTCAAGAACCTTTCTCCAGTTGTTTCCAATGAGCTTCTAGAGCAAGCATTTTCCCAGTTTGGTCCAGTAGAGAAAGCCGTTGTGGTTGTGGATGATCGAGGTAGAGCTACGGGAAAAGGTTTTGTAGAATTTGCAGCAAAACCTCCTGCACGAAAGGCTCTGGAAAGATGTGGTGATGGGGCGTTCTTGCTAACAACGTAAGTTTTAAACATCTTGTTATTTTCTAGGTAGTTACATATGGGTTTCTCTCTGTTCTGGACTTCTGTCTTTCCTTGTAGTTCATACTATCTTGGCAAATGATAAAGTAGGTGTTGAGTAAATACTCAGTGAATATAAATAAGGAATTTTTGTGTACCTCTAGGAATTGGGGTCATACTTTATTCCAACTTAAGTGTATTGATTCATACTTGAATCTCAGGAATGTTTTGTATTATGATTTTCATTTAACTTACTGAACATCTATTATATGCAAAGCAAAATTTTATACAGGAGATATTGTGGGTTAAGTTTCAGACCACTGCAATAAAGCGAAGATGGTGATAAAGCAAGTCACAGGAATTTTTTTTGTTTCCCAGTGCACATAAAAGTTATGTTTACACTATATTGAAGTCTATTTAGTGTACAATAGCTTATGTCTTAAAAAATGTACATACTTTAAAACATACTTTATTGCTGAAAAAAGCAAATGCTGTTGGGAAAATGGCACTGATGATAGACTGCTTGATACAAGGTTGCCACCAACTTTCAATTTTTAAAAAACACAGTATCCGAAGAGCAGTAAAACGAGGTATGTCTGTATTTAAATAATCAATGAATGAAATTTTAATCAACTTTATTGAGGTATAGTTGACATATATTAAAATGCACTCAATTTAAAATTATTTTTTTTAAATCCTCACTCGAGGATATTTTTTTCATTGCTTTCAGAGAGAGTGGAAGAGAGACGGAGGGAGGGAGAGAGAGAGAGAAAGAATCATCGATGTGAGAGAGACACATCGATGGTTTGCCTCCTACACACGCTCTGACCGGGGCTGGGGATCAAGCCTGCAACTGAGGTACCTGCCTTTCGCCGAAATTGAAATGGGGACCCTACAGTCTGAGGTCTGATGCTCTAACCACTGAGCCAAACCTGCTAGGGCAAAATGCACTCAATTTTAAATCAGTGAGTTTTAACAAATATGTATATTCACACAATCTACCACCACAGTCAAGATAAAGAACATTTCCATCCAACAAAAGTTCCTTTGTGTCCTTTTGCATTTATTCCCCACCCCTTATCCCTGTCCTAGACAGCTGTTGATCATTCTGTTACTGTAAATTAATTTTTTCTTTTCTAATATTTCATATGATGAAATCATATACTATGTCCTCTTTGTGTCTGATTTATTTTTCTTAGCATAATGTTTATGAGATTTCATCTGTATCACTGTATTCATATTTTGCTTCTTTTTATGGCTGAGTTGTATTCCATCATATGGTCATAACCACAGTTTGTCCAGTGACCTAGGGTGGACATTTGAGTTGCTTCTAACTATTGGCCATTATGAATAAAGCTATGATGAGCATTTGTGTAGAAGACTTCTTGTGAACATTATGCTTTTCACATGGCTTGGGTAATATTTAAGAGTGAATGGCTATATATTCAACTTTATAAGAAACTGCCAAACTCTTCCAAAATGGTTATACCATTTAACACTCCCACCAGCAATGAATGGGAAAGTTCTAATTGCTTCCTATCCTTACCAACTGTCTCAGTCTTTTAGATATTCTGAGTGTTGGCGTGTCATTGTGGTTTAAATTTTATATTTGTAATGGACTAATGGTGAGCATCTTTTCCGATCCTTTATAGCTATTTTTATATCTTTTGTAAAGTGTGTTTGTCTTATCACATTAACAAACTTGGGTGCAGGTGTGTTTTAAGACGATTTCTCCCAGTCTGTGGATCTTTAATTTTCTCCATTGTGTTCTACAAAGAGCAGAAATTTTTATATTTTGTAAAGTCTAATTTATCAATTTTTTTGTTTTATGGTTTGTGCTTTTTGTATCCTTGTATGAACTCATTGTCTTTCCTAAGGTAGGTAGCAAAGCATTTCTTATGTTTTCTTGAGAAATTTTATAGCTTTTTTAATTCATACCTATCATCTATTTTGAGTATGATATAAAGTAACAATTCATTTATTTCCATATAGATATTCAGTTGTTCCAGCACCATTAATTGGAAAGATTACTGTTTTTTCTTTGTTATCTTTTACCTTTATCAAAAGTCTGGGGGAAAAGAAAACCCTGTACTCTTTTCTGTTTCATGATCAGTATGTCTGTTATACCTGTACTGTAATTTCTTTAGCCTAAGCTTTAAAATCGGATAGTGTCACCCAACTTTATTCTTTTTTTCACATTGTGTTCTGGTTATTGTTTCTTTTTATAACCTTACTGAGTTTTAAAATCAGCTTATCAATTAAACATTCTCCTGGGCTTTTTTTATCCTCACCCAAGGAGTGAGGATATTTTTTCCATTGATTTTAGAGAGAGTGGACAGGAGGAGGGGGGAAGAGAGAGGGAAAAACACATTGATGTGAGAGACACATTGATTGGTTGCCTCCTCTGGGATTGAACCTGCAACCCAGGTATGTGCCCTTGACCGGGAATCAAACCTGAGGTTCTCTGGAGTACTGGCCAACACTCTAGCCACTGAGCCATGCTGGCTAGGGCTCTGCTGGGCTTTTGATTGGAATTGCATTAAATCTACAGCTCATTTGGGGAAAACTGACATCTTCACAGTATCGACATTTTCCAGTCCATGAATGTGGTATAACTCTCCATTTACTTAAAAATAATTTTATGTAGCCCGGCCGGGTGTGGCTCAGCAATTGAGCATTGACCTAGGATACAGGCGATCAGGGTTCGATTCCCGGTCGGGGCACATGCCCGGTTGCGGGCTTGATCAATGACTCTCTCATCATTGATGTTTCTATCTCTCTCTCCCCCTCTCCTTTTCTCTCTCTGAAATCAATAAAGATATATTTAAATAATAATAATAATAATTTTATGTAATTAAAGTAGTCATTAAACCTGTTGCCTTATTAACATGCCTTTTCTTTCAGTTTGTCCATGAAGAAGTTCCTGATGTTAATCCTTAGTCTACAGACTGGATTTAGTGTAAAAGTTTTTTGTTTCGTTATTGCATTGATTCCTTTTATTTCTGAAGCTGTGCCTACCTCTGACACTTGCTCTGCTATTGGTTGGGATTATTCAACTGTTTGAGGGTTTGGGGAATTAGATACAAAGACAATATAAAAAAATTGTTTCCTGACTCCACCAGCTTAGTTTGGTGAATTGTAAAGCATTTTTCAATTTGTTTTCTGTCTTTCTCTCCTTTCCTCCCTCCCTCTCTCTCTCCCTCCTTCTTTCTCCTTACCCGAGGATATTTTTTCCACTGCTTTTCAGACAGAGAGAAAGAGAGAAACATTGATGTGAGAGAGACACCATTAATTGGTTGCTTCCTGCATGCATCTGACTGGGGCTAGGGATCAAGCCTGCAAGCAAGATACGTGCCCTTGACTGGAATCAAACCTGAGACCCTTCAGTCCAAGGGCCAATGCTCTAACCACTGAGCCAAACCAGCTAGGACTGTTCAATTTGTTTTAGATGATTAAGCATATGTGCCATGTCTGCTGTTTTCCAGCACTGCCAACTTGTTCTTTGAGAGATTTTGGTCTTGTTTCCTTTGCTCAGAGAATTTTCTTCCAGTTATGAAAGGCTTTGCTTTTCCATTTTTTTCACATTTTGCTAAGATGTTATCTCCTCAGGAAGCTGACTGTTTTATATTAAAATTGCCACCCCCTCTGCCATCACTGGTGCTTTAATCTTCAATTTTTTTTTCTTCAGAGCATTTACCATTGTTTTTTGTTTAAATATGTCTTTATTGATTTCAGGGAGAGGGAGAGAGAGAGATAGAAACATCAGTGATGAAAGAGTCATTGATCGGCTGCCTCCTGCATGCACCCTCCTAGGGATCGAGCCAGCAATCCGGGCATTGTGCCCTGACCAGGAATCGAACCTCGATCTCCTGGATCATAGGTCAGTGCTCAACCGCTGAGCCATGCTGGCTGGGCAGCATTTACTATTTTAGTTTATGTCCTTCTCTGCAGCAGAATGTCAGCTCCACAATGGCAAGGACTTAATTTTGTTCAACACTGTAATCCTAGCCCCTGTATTGTAATAATTTCTGGCCATATAGTAAGTTTATAGTAATTATTTAATGAATGAATGAGGGAAGGAATGAAAGCAATAGGCAAGGATTGTGATTAATCCCCCCCCCCGCCCCCCACTGCTAACTTTGGTTTATTGGTGTTCTTTATTTTATTTATTTTTTAATCCTCACCCGAGGATACTTTTTCCATTGCTTTTCAGAGAGAGTAGAAGGGAGAGACAGAGAGAAACATCGATGTGAGAGAGACACATGATTTGTTGCCTTTCACATGTACCTCACCAGGGCCAGGGATTGAGCCTGCAACCGCGGTACTTGCCCTTGGCCTGAATCCAATCCAGGATCCTTCAGTCCACAATCCAGTGCGCTCTAACTACTGGGCAAAACTGGCTAGGGCTATTGGTGTATTTTTTAAAGTCATGGCTAGGTGTTTGTAACAATTTAACCACTTCTTACAGGTAGCTTTTAGAATAATTGAAAAGCAATTTTAATGGATTTGGCAAAGTGTTGAATATTTTATTATCTGTCAGATATTTCATAATCATGATCTCTTGGACTTCCGTAACAACACTGGTTTTATTTGTCCCATGTTTCAGGTGAGAAAATTGGGCCAGAGATGTTAAGTAATTTGCTTAAGATTTTCAAAATTAAAAAAATATATATCTTTTTATTGATTTCAGAGAGAGGAAGGGATAGGAAGATAGACACATGTATGAGAGAGAAACGTCCATTGATTGCCTCTTGCCTGCCCCCTACTGGGGTTAGAATCTGTAACCCAGGCATGTGCCCTGACTGGGAATCATGCTTGGGAAGATGGTCAACCAACAGCCACACAGGCCAGGCTGATGCTAAATCCTTGCTTTTATATTTTGCTGCAGATGGAGTGGTTCATTCTTTCTGTAGACTCCATGCTCAGGAACTTTGTTGTTAGTTAAACCTTCTCATGAAACTCAGGATGCTGTTTTCCCTGCTGTTTGATTAGTGGGTCTCAGTTGAAATGTCACTTCATGGAGAGGATTTCCTTACTGCCCTATCTAAAGTGGGCTCCCTCTGTTACTCTTTGTGATAGTTCTTAAAATGATTATTTTGTTTACACTTTTTTGTCTCATAGAAGACTTTAGGGATTATTTTATTTACCCTTGCATTCCTTGCCCCAAATACAGTCTTGGTACTTATTAGGTAATCATATATTTACTGATGGCCCTGGCCAGTTTGTCTCAGTCGTTAGAGTATTGGCTTGTGGACCGAAGGGTCATGGTTTTGATTGCCAGTCAAGGGCACATACCTGGGTTGCAGGTTCAATCCCCCTGGGGGGAGGCAGCCAATCGATGTCTCTGTCTCTCTCTCTCTCTTTCTCTCGGTGTTTCTCTTCCACCCCCTCCCTTCCAGGCTCTCTAAAAATCAATGGAAAAAAGTATCCTCAGGTGAGGATTAAAAATATATGTATATCTGAGGCATCACTACAAGTGATTTATAGGAATGGTATCATAGGGATTAAGTTTCTGAATGTAGAGATCTTGTGTAATTAAAATTTCTCTTGAAAATTCCTTTAAATTGTCATAAAATGCTGCATATTACACATGGTTCATTCACTTGTACAGTATATATAATGATTAACATTATGTAAAAGTATGTGTAAATTATGTATTCTCTTTTGAAATTACAAGAGGTGGGGGTGGGGAGGAAAATTAAATACCTTGATCTCTGATAATAATGGTATGTCGATAAACATTAGAATTGACCTTTATTTCTGATAATAATAGTATGTCACATTTTTAAACATTAGAATCGCACCCAGACCATTAGAGATGCTCATGCCTAGAGCTGCACAGGAATGATAGGAGCTCACTAGTTAAACTTTTCTCTCTCTAGCTGTTTAAATTTTTTTAAAGATTATTGCAGATTGCCCAGCTGGCGTGTGTCAGTGGTTGAGCATCCAGGAAATTGCGATTCGATTCCAGGTCAGGGCACATGCGCAATTTTCGGGCTCGATCCCCAATAGGGGGCTTGCAGGAGGCAGGCAGTCAATCACTCTCTCATCATTGATGTTTCTATCTCCCTTTCCCTTCCTTTCTCTGAAATCAAGACCTTTAAAAAAAAAAAAAAAGATTATTGCAGATTAAGCTAAATGAAAATACAGGGTGGGGCAAAAGTAGGTTTATACTTGTGTAGAAAATGATACAATAATTAATAAATAATACAACTGTTAACCTACTTTTGTCCTGCCCATTACAATGGCCTATTTTTACCATTTTCCAACTAATACCTTAAAAATAATATTGGAGTTGCTTCCATAAAAGCAGAAAAAATGTGGCTCTGGCTTGGTGGCTTAGTTGATTGGAGCGTTGTCTCATATACCAAAGAGTTGTGGGTTTAATTTCTGGTCAAGCGCACATACAGAGGTTTTGGGTTTGATCCTGGTTGGAGGCGGCCAATCAGTGTCTCCCCCTCCCCCAACTCTCTTTAAATCGATAAAAACGTATCCTTGGGTAAGGGTTTTTAAAAAAAGCAAAAATGTCCATTTCAGTTTGGATTAGAAAAAGAAATTTTCCCTTTAAAACAACCCTTTAATGATACTGGCATTTACTAATTGTTAGCATTTGCCACACTTCCCCCCCCCCACTATATATGCAAATTTTCAAAAAAAGTTCATTTGATATTCAGCTACAGATTTCATACTATACCCCTAAATACAGTACTTGGTATCTCCTGAGAATATTCTCTCATAAAGCTACAATATAATTATCACACTGGGGAAATTTAACATTTGTTCAGTATTGTTAATCTAATATACAGTCTATATTTGAATTTTTCCCATTGCATAGTAATGTTCTTTATAACTTTTTTCAAATCTAGTAATCAAAGATAACACATTGAATTTATTTGTCATGTCTCTTTATCTATAATAGTTATCCAAATGACAAAAATGTCAGTGTTAGGACATTGGCATTTTTGAAGAGTTCAGGACAATTTTGTTTCAGAATGTGCATCAGTTTGTTTTTGTTTTCTCTTAGGCTTTTGAGGGTTTATAGTGTTACGCTCTTTTTTGGTTCTGTAGGAGAGATGATTTCAAGACATTTTAGATTTTCTCCTTTACATCACTACTTATTTTATTACCTTTAGAGTTTATTTATTTACGATAAATCCAAGAACAATTTTTAAAAATTTATCTTTTAATTTTTTTAAAGGTTTTTTAATTGTTGACTTTTAGAGAGAGAGAGAAACATTGATGTGAAACAGAAGCATCCATTGGCTGCCTCTTGCATGCCCCTTACCAGGGATTGGGCCCGCAGCCCCAGCGAGTGCTCTGACTGGGAATTGAACCTGCAACCTTTGGTGCATGAGACTACCCCCAACCGAGCCACACCAGCCAGGGCTTTAAAATTATTTTTCATTGATTTTAGAGATAGAGGGGAAGGGAGGAAGGGAGAGAAACATCTGTTTGTTGTCCCACTTATACATTCATTGGTTGCTTCTTGTATGTTCCCTGCTTGGAGATCAAGCCTGCAACCTTTCAGTGCCTTGGACGACACCCAACCAACTGAACCTCACTAGCCAGGGCTGTAATGGTTGATTTTTATTTTTATTGTTTTATTTTTATTTTTGTTTTTTAAACATATCTTTATTGATTTCAGAGAGAGGAAAGGAGGGCGAGAGAGAGAGATAGAAACATCAATGATGAGAGAGTCATTGATTGACTGCCTAGCCCGCAACCCGGGCATGTGCCCTGACTGGGAATCGAACCCCGATCTCCTGGATCCTAGGTCGATGCTCTCCCGGCTGGGTTATTATTACTTTTTTAAATCCTCACCCTGGGATATTTTTTTTATTGCTTTTCTGAGAGAGTGAAAAGAAGAGAGCCTGAAGCTGGGGTACATGCCCTTGGCTGGAATCGAACCTGGGACCCTTCATTCCGCAGGCCAATGCTCTAACCACTGAGCTAAACCAGTCAGGGCTTAAATGGTTTCTTTTTAAACTAATTGAACATTGGTAACCTAAACTTAATAGTTGTTAAGTCAAGAATCCAGGAGTGTAAGATGAATTGTAAAGCTAATCTCTTTTCTGTTTTAACTATCAGTGTGGCTCAAATCCTTGTTATAGCATTACTCTGCTAAATATTTGTCTCTTTCACTTTTGTTCTTTTTGAGGAAGAATTTTACTTCCTATTCTCTTTCAACTTCTAAGTTATATTTCTAGTGCTTTCTTTTAACTCAGGAGAGAGACTGTTGTGGCTAAGTTTGTTCTTTGTTTGTTTGTTTTTAATCCTCACCCGAGGATATTTTTCCATTGATTTATTTACTTTATTTTTTATTTTTTTGTTCTCATCCGAGGATACTTTTTTCCATTGATTTTTTAGACAGAGGAAGGGGAGGGAGGGGGAGAGAGAGAGGGAGAGAGAGAGAAACATCAATGTGAGAGACACATCAATTGATTGCCTCCTTCATGAGTCTCGAACGGGGCCAGGGATTGAACCTGCAACCCAGGTGTGTGCCCTTGACCAGGAATTGTACCTGAGACCCATTAGGCTGCCCATGGAGCCACACAGGCCAGGGCATGTGGCTAGATATTAATACATTGTTTGCTGGTAATTTTTATCGCGCGCTCTACTACCAGTCAACGTAAAACGTATAAATACGTTTCCCGCATACAATGTGTTAAAATCACTTTTTATTAGTAATTAAAGAAAGATAGACTTTAAAAAATATATATATCTTTATTGATTTCAAAGAGAGGAAGATAGACGGAGAGAGGGACAAACATCAGTGATGAGTCATTGATCAGCTTGCCTCCTGCTTGACCCCTACTGGGAATTGAGCCTGCAACCCAGGCATGTGCCCTGACTGGGAATCAAACCTTGATCAACCAATAAGCCACACCAGCTGGGCAAGACAAACTTTTTTTTAATTGATTATGTTGGTAAAGATTTAAAAATGTATGTGAAGTCACCTGATGTATTTATAACTCCTGGTGCTAATGGAAATTGGTCATTTTGTTTTTGGAAGGGATTTAGGTATTGGTTATAAAAACCTTAAGATTCCTTGACTCTTATATAATAGAGGTGTACTTGAAATATTTTGACTTGAGAGGTTTGGTGTATCATTTTATATCTGGTTTATCATTTTATTTCCAATAACACAATATTGGTCAAATCTAAATTTCTTAATAGAGAATTGGTTAAGTGGATTATACTTAAAGTGGATTAGTGTGTAGTTATTTTGGTAAGAATATTTTATAACACCGGAAAATGCAACACTCAAAATAATTTTTTTAATGGTGGTATAAACCATAGAGGCTCAGGGCAAGGGGAATGGGGAGTTGACAGCTAATGAGCTCGGGGTTTCTTTTTCGGGTGATAAAAATGTTCTGGAATTATACTATGATGATGGTTGCACATACTAAAAAAACACTTTAAAAGGGCACATTTTATGGTATGAATTATATCTTAGTAGGAAATACAAATAAAACTAAACAAATTACAAACTCCACATTTGTTTATGGCAGAGCATTTGGTATGCACATAGACTGTCTAACAACTGCTCTAAAACTTGTTCTTCTATAAATCAAACATTAATTTAGCAAGTAAGAAAAGAAAGGACACAATAGTAGATGTTTGCTGTGATCAAAATTTGTGTTAATAAACTGACTAGATAAAAAGACTGAAAATAAAAACGTGAATATGTCAGCCCTGGCTGGGTGGCTCAGTTGGTTGGAGCATTGTCCAGTACACCAGAAGGTTGTGAGTTTGATCCCTGGTTGGGGCACATGTGGGAGGGAACCCATATGATTAATGATTCTCACATCAGTATTTCTCTCAAGGTTTGGTGGTTCTCTAGAAGGACTCATGCCTCAGCAATATAGTCTTCTGACCAAGATTTGTTACAGTGAAAGAAGATGGAGCAAAATCAGCAGAGGCAAAATGCATGTAGGGTGAAGTCTGGAGGAAACTAGGTGTAAGCTTTCCGGAGTCCTTTGCTGTTGAGTCACGTAGGACTACCTCCTCCAACAACTAGTTGAGATAACAGAAATGAAGTGTTAAAACTACTAGGGGGAAGATCAGCTGCCCCTAGGGGGGTGGGGAGGGTAGAATGTCAGTTTCGTTGGTTACCTTATACCTGGCAAATACCAAAATCTCAGAAGGGTACAAACTCAGAAGGTTTATGCTCAACATAAACCAGATTGCACAGTATTGGCACAGCAAACCAGCCTGGGTCAGTTAGGGTGGTGGGATAGCAGTTTCAAGCCTACTTTGTTAACTCTGTTCTTCATGAGTGTTCTGTTAATTTTTTATACTTTTCCTATTTTGTACTCATATTTAAAAGACATTTTATTTTCTTCATCACATATCTTTTAGATTCAGAAAAAATATTTCTAATAAAGTCAGTATAATATTTCTTTTCTTTATATATTGGAAATACAATAGTTTTCTAGATGTACCTGCTGATGGTGGAAGTATAAATTGCTACCTTTCTAGCAAAGTGCTCTTTAACTCTTGATATATTATCATTGTCAATGGGTCCAGTTTTAGTTTTTTACCTTCTTTTATGAGCAGTCCTAATTATTCATAAGGATTGATATTTTACTACTTCTTAGAGGTCTTCAAAAGAACAAAAAGAAAATTTAGAATAAACTGAAATTTTTTTCTTAAAGGTACCATATGGGTCCATTTGGTCATTTTTTAAGTCTAAGGTAACATCAGGTCAAAGCATTTATATTTCACCGTCGTGGGAATTTTATTACTCTTTAATCTCAACTATGTTAAAAATAGTAAAATGAAAAAAATCCTGCAAGATGGTGTATGTTTGCAAGGATGATTTAGTAATGAAATTTATCATTATATAATTCTTCCCTTTTTTAATTGCATGCACAAAATGTTGTATCTTTTAAGTCACCGTGCTTTTAATACTGTGCATTCCACCTTTCTCACAGTGAGGAAAGATAGTCACAAATATATTCATATTATGTATCATTACAGAAAAAAACATGGAAACTTTCAATGTACATAAACTGGTATGGTTAAATAATTATGGTACATGCATACACCTGAAACAGTGCCATTTTATATTGAGTGATGCAGGATGTTTGAAGAAAGCACGTATAGGTGATTCATTTTATGTAAAATTATGTATATCGAGCAGAAAGGTAAATCTGAAGACATGTTTATGAAACATAATCAGTGATCTTCAAGTAATGGGATTTCACAGAACTTTCTTCAATTAAACTTACTATATTGTTACATTTTTCTGTAATGGAACATTTATCAGCTTTACAATAAAACATGATTAATCTAAGGGCAAGGTGAGAAGAAAAAACCCCACAGATAACTCCAGATTCAACATTATGGTTGACCATTTTGTTTCCTTTCAGTCTTTTTTTTTATATAATAATTACCTACATTAAAAAAAAAAACTTATTTTTATTGATTTGAGAGAGAAAGGAAGGGAGAGAAACATCTATGATTGGCTGCCTCCTGTATGCTGCCCCTAACTGAGGATCAAGCCCGAAACCTGGGCATGTGCCCTGACTGGGAGTCAAACCAGCAAGCAACCTCTTGGTGAACGATCGACACTCAACCAACCAAGCCATACCCTCCAGGGCCTACATTTGTAAAGAGTAAATTTAGTAATTACACCTATTAACATTATAAGTTAGGTTTTAAAAAACTCTTGTTAACACCTAAAAATCAAAGTGAAATAATCGAGAGGGGTGAGATAATGGACAAAGGGAGCTTCTACAGGGAGTGGTACATACAATGAAACCATAAATGTTCACATTTTAGCATATATCACAATAAACAACGAATAAGACACAGTCCCTTAAGAACATCCCTGTATACCACACATGGCCTTTTTGTGTTATGTAATGTGAAGACTGGTTGTGACTGATCTTTACTCACTTACTCATTTATTGCTTTAGAAATGTAATTTCTGGAACAAGGAATAAATGTATAACTTTTGTATGTATTGGTCAAGTTCTCTCCCAGAGGGCTGTAAACCCCCCTCCTTGTTTAAGAGTGTCTAGTGGGCTATATTCATATGCTGAAAATTGAAATTTTATACTTATGACATTATTTGAGAGTATAATAGAGATGTCATTCTCTAATTTTGTTCATTTACTTGACTTCACCAAATTAATGTCAGTTCCAAATATTGTCATGTTCTCTGTGACAAATGATCTGCTGAGTACATTTTCCTTCTTGAGTTTCCTTGATTTTTCTCTTGGGTGGTGGTGACTTTATGGTATTAAGTTTTCTGCCTTTGCGTTCTGCCTCTGTTCAGGTGTTCTTATTTGGTCTTATTACTGTTTGATGTTTGTGGTCCTGCCATGGCTTCCATTGAGTAAAGATCTATGCAGTGCATCTTCATTTTGTCCTTTGGCCCCTTTGGGCCCTTTTAAAAGTACCACATCCTCCCATGGGTTGGGTGGGCTTAGGAACTTTCAGCTACTTTTTCATACTTCATTGGTTTCATGTACTCTTTGAGGCTGTATTTACTAATCCATTATGTCTCCATTGTTACATGTTGGATATGAGGTTGTCTTATCCTGGAAATTGAGGCCCTTTTGGGTTCCCACTCAATTTATACTAGGTTTTTATACAGGGTGTCCCCAAAAATGTATATACACTTTGAATAATAATAATAATTATTATTATTTTTAAAATATATCTTTATTGATTTCAGAATGAGGAAGAGAGAGAGAGAAACATCAATGATGAGGGAGTCATTGATCGGCTACCGCCTGCATGCCCCCCACTGAGGATCAAGCCTGCAACTTGAGCATGTGCCCTAACCGGGAATCGAACGGCAGTCTCCTGGTCATAGGTCTGTGCTCAACTGCTGAGCCATGCCTGCTGGGCCACTTTGAATAATTATTAATTCCAATGGGTTAACTCTGAAAAGAAAGAAAAGTCAGTTGAGCTATCAGCTGTTAAAATGTGTATACATTTTTTGGGGACACCCTATATTCTCATTGTCTCCATTACCCCAAGGCATTTCACACTTGGCTTTTAATTCTAATTCTCTCTAAAATGTCTTCACTATCCGAGGAATGTTTTTATATCTTTTTCCCCCTACAGTTTAGATTTTAAAGTCTGTGTTAATTGTAAAGGGATATATTTGGAATCCAGAAAGCCCCTTCATTTCTTTAGCTCCTCTGTTAACACCTCAAAAGTTAGTGGTTTCTCTCTGAAGCTTCTCTGTTCAGAGGCAGTATAAATAGGTGGTTGTTTTTCTTAATTGATTTGAGAGAGAGAGAGAAACATTAATTTGTTGTTCCAGTTATTTATGAATTCATTGGTCGATTCTTGTATGTGCCCTGACCCGGGATCAAACCTGCAACCTTGAGATGTTGGGACAATGCTGTAACCAATTGAGCTACCCGGCCAGGGCCAAGTAGGTTTCACTATTGCTTGCATGGTGAGAGACTGATAGGAAAGGAAAAATTTAATATTAGTATATATATCATCCACTTCACTTACGCTTCTTTTTTTGATCTTTCCCCAATGAGCTCTCTCTTTCTCCTATTTTACTTAGGAAAATGCTAAAGAAGGAAGGTGGTTCCCAAGCCATATCTTTCATCTTCCACTCTTTTTAATTAAAAGATTTTTTTTCTTTTCCTTTTTTTAATCCTCACCTGAGGATATTTTTCCATTGATTTTAGAGAGAGATGAAGGGAGAGGGAGGGAGAGAAGAAACATCTTCGTGAGACACATTGATTGGTTGCCTCCTGTATGCACACCTGACCAGGGATTGAACCCAAAACTTGGGTATGTGCCCTGACTGGGAATCGAACCTGTGACTCTTAGGTGCATGGAACGACTTTCCAACCAACTGAGCCTCACTGGCCAAGGCAAAAAAAATTTTTTCAATTACACTTTACATTATTTTCTCATCTTTTTTACTCCCTTGTCCCCTCAGTTTGCTCCTTGAATATGTTGTATCTTCTGACCCCCCTCCTTCCCTTTTGCCTGGGTGATATCTTTTAGGTCTCACTCTAGGTTTTAGAAAGACTTTCTGAACAAGACTGGTTAGACAGAGGCTATGGGAGGTGAGCAGAGATGGGAATTTGAGGTCGTGGGACATGGGAACATGACTCCACATACATAAAACATGAGTTAGGTGCTCATTTTTATCCTTCGTACTTTATAAAGGTTACCTACAGTGATTACAAATGTTTATGGTTTACTTTTCCATCATCTTGAATAGACTGCTCTAGAAACAAGCATTCATCTTTGTCTGACTTTGCTGTTCATCTGTTTCTGGCACAGGAAATGGTAATTGACTGATTTTATTAGTATATGTGATAAATTTGTCTTGAGAGACAGTTTCCAAGTATATATCTTGGAATTATAAAAAATTGCTGGGAGAATGTTTATTTTAGGCACTGTATTAATCCTTATTAATGCTTTTTACCTGTCCAGGACCCCACGTCCAGTCATTGTGGAGCCAATGGAGCAGTTTGATGATGAAGATGGCTTGCCAGAGAAGCTAATGCAGAAAACGCAACAATATCATAAGTAAGATTTTGTTAGTAAAGATATTTTCGATATGTGCCATCAAAGTTATTTATTATATCACATTTGTTTTCAGGTATTGTTGTATTATAAGGTATTCTGTTTAGTCATATAATCTGGTTATTAGAGTGGCCTGGTCTACGTGGAATGCTAGTTTTCTTTGTATATGGGTAAAACATTAACTTAATACTTAGAAAAGTCTCTGCTTTTATAATGGGCAGAGGTGGGTAGTTAGGTAGGAGACTGGCAGTATTATTTATGCTAGAGAAACTATGAATTCTAGATATATGAAAATATTCTTTAATTAGTATGCTTCAGGTATATTATAAGTTAAAAAGGATACTTTTTTAGGGAGGTAGAATGGGGGAGGTTCTAGATATATAACTTGGCACAGTTTTATTTCTTGTTAATGATAAAAAAGAATATTAGGCTATTTTCAAAATGTTGTATATTATTTTACCACTTGCTTTTCACTCAGTATGAAACAACTTTTTATGTAATTTGTCTGTATGAATATATTTTAACCATTCACTTGTTTATTATAATAAATAAAACTGTAACAGGAATTGAACAAATATTGGAATGCCTTTGTGCCAGGCACTGTTCTAGGTGCTACCAGTGCAACTTTGCACTGTTTTTGCTCTCATGATGCTTACAATTCTGGTGGTGGAGATATATGATAAATAATGAACCAAAGAATAGAAAATAAGAACAACAACAAAAAAGCTCCCTGGCCAGTGTGGCTCAGTTGGTTGAGCTTCATCCTGTGCACCAAAAGGTCACCAGGTCAATTCCCAGTTTGCTGGTTTGATCCCCAGTGGGTTTATATGAGAGGCCACCAATTGATGTTTGACATCAATTTTTTTCTCCCTTGTTCTTCCTCTCTTTAAAATCAATTAAAAAATACTTTAAAAAACAAACAAACACAAAAGCCCGGCTTAGTGGTTGAGTGTCAACCCACGAACCAGGAGATTGTGGTTCCATTCCTGGTCAGGGCACATGCCTGGTTTCAGGCTTGATCCCCAGTAGGGGGCATGCAGGAGGCAGCCGATCAGTGAATCTCTCTCATCATTGATGATTCTCTCTCTCTTTCTCCCTTCCTCTCTGAAATCAATAAAAACATTAAAAAATAAAAAATAAAGAACCACTTAAAGTGAGCTATAAAGGCTTAGAGCAAAGGGTATGCATATTTAAAGTTGGTTGATACTGGCAAATGGTTGTTCAGGAATTTTATATCAATATATACTCATAGGTGTGTGTATAAAAGTATTTTTCTTCATCTTTATAAATGGATGTTAGGATTTTAAGATTTGATAGTCTGTTCAAAATGGTATTTTATGCAAATTATTTTAATTAGCATTATTTGATTTTAGTGTAAATGTTTTTCCTTTCAGTTGATTCAAATGACAAATAGGAGTAATTGCTATATGCCTAGAGCTGAAGATGTATCAGAGAACAAAACAGACTAGAAATTCATGCTGTGTGGGGTGGTAAAGTGGGTAAACAATAATATAAGTAAAACAGATATGGTGAAAGATTGGGAAAAGTGGGTGATGGGGAACAGAAGAATGTTGCCCCTTTTTTTGGTTAATCTTCACCTGAGGAAATGAGGGTGAAAGGGTGGGGGAGAGAGACATCAGTGTGAGAGAGGTACATCTATTGGTTGCCTCCCACATGTGCCCTGAGGATTGTGACCCTTCAGTGAGTGGGCCTACACTCTAACCACTGAACCACACCGGCCAGGGTGAGTGTGGCTCTTCTACATGTGCTTAAGAAAGCCTACCTGAAACCGTGATATTTCAAGGTGACAGCTTAAAGAGGAGGGTGGGAGTGGGGAGAAGCTGGCCATCCAGCTTGCAGAAGTGCGGTGGAGTAAAGGATGATGGTTTCAACAGAGGGAATAGTAACTGAAACAGCCCCTAGAGAGGACTCTCTGTCTGGTATGTTGCAGTAACAGTAAAGATGTTGGTTCAGCTGAAGCATAGTGAGTAAGGGGGAAATAATATGGATGAGGTAGAGAGAGGACATAGTGGGAGGCTGTTGAGCTGACTTTGCCTTTTGTATTTTATGAAAAAGGAAGGAGCAGAGTAGTGACTTAAGTTTAACAGGAGCTTTCTGGCTATGTTTTAAGAGATTATAAAGGGCCAAGAGTGGAGTTGGAGAGAGAAGTTGCAGGATCCTGCAAACGTGGAGTAGTACTCAAAATGGTGATGGTGAGAAGTAGTCAGATTCTGGGTATAATTAATTTGAAAATAGACTTTGGATTTTGCTGATGATTATGGGCATATGGGAGACACAGTTCAAAGGATGATTGTAAGATTTTTGGCCTAAGTAACTGCAAGTATGGAAATTGCTAATGACTGATTTGGAGAATCCTGCAGGGAGGAGCAGATTGGGGCAGGAAGATCAGGAACTCTGTTTTGGAAAATGTTAAGTTTGAGATGGCTTTTGAACATTCAGGTGGAATGTCAAGTCAGTAGTTGAATTTTCATCTGGATTTTAGATGAGCTTACTGGACTAGAGTTATCTCATGTGATCGAAAACTGTATCAAAGGACTGAACCCTGGAATATTCCAGATCAGAAGGAATCGGTGAAGAGTGAGAGCAGTCATTGGAGTAGGGAGGACAGCTGGCAGAGTGTCCTGAAAGCAAGGGAAAAAATTATTCCAGGGAAGAAGGATCAGTACTAATTAGTTGTAATTTGTAACCATTTAAATCTCTTAAAATGCTATTTTTCAAAGACTTATAATGACATCTTATTCTCTTGACCTTTTTTTCTGGTTATACCTTATTACTACAAATTTAAAATAGTATATGCTTTTGGATTCAGGAATTAGAGAACTGGAATTATAAGGGTGATATAAGAAATGGAATTATGGGTATTATTTATTTATATTGATTCAGTTATCCCAGCAAACCGATAGGGTCTCATTATATTCCCAATTTTACTACTAATGAGTTATGCTCAGATGGAATGTTCACAAAGCATACGAGCCACCATTCGAATTCATTTCTAACTCCCCAAATCCATATTGCTTCAAAAGTGTTTCCTTTGGGAGAAGGAAGAATTTTTAAGATTTTTTATTATAGTGTCTGACTTAGGAACTAATAATTCTTTCAGAAAAATTAGTGGGTGGTAGATCCTCCTATTCCTTTCTTAGTGCTTTAAAAAGAACAAAATTAAAATCTGTTTTAGGGTTAGACTACCTAGATCATGGTTAATTTTGATTTCCCTTATATTCCTCTGAAGATCCTTGAAAATGTTTCTTGTCACTGCATCTTTTTCTTTGTCACAGCTTCCGTGTTTATCTCCCTGCATTGTCGCAGCCACCCACCTATCTTCTCCCCACCCCTTAATAGAAGTTAAAATTTATGAATGCAAGGCTTCTATACTTTCATTGGTAGGGTGGGGATTGTGTCTTATCAGTACTTTTTAATAGAAGCTATGATAGGCAGATATAATTGAGTTTCTTTGAATTTCAGGTATATTCATTCATAGGATTTTTAAATTTTTTTTAAGTTTAGGTCATTTTTTTGCTCATCATTTATTCAGTAAACAATAAATGTATGCAGTGTGCCAGATACTGTGGTGGGTATTTGAGGTACAGCTGTTAACAGATGTTTCATGTCATTATTGAGTTCCCAGTATAGCAAGGAAAACAAGTATTGAACAAATAACTACAATTGTAGTAAGTTATTTATTTTTTGGCCTGGCCAATTAAGCTGACACATAAAATTTAATACTTAACTGCTTTTACTACTATCCCTAAAAGTTACTACTTACAGGGGAAAAAAATTGATTTCAGACAATTAATTTAGGACACACTTGATTCATAATGTTGCACATTGCGTTATGTAAAATTGTTTGTTTGACAAATACCAGAAAGGCCTTATTGTAGGTGATAATTAGGGGAGTACAGGTTGTAGCGTCCGATTGCCTAGGTTTGAATTCTGGTTCTATTACTTATTTATTAGTTAGGCATTCTTGGGCAGTTTCTCAAACTCAGGTTTGTTAAAATTCACATCACAGTATTGCCATGAGGCAATTCATGTAGAGTACTTGCCTGACACAGTACCATGAACACTGTAGGTGTTCAGTGTAGTCTTTTTATTTTTAGTTGTTAGTTTTACCTTTTAAACATACATTTCTGTATGTTTTTAAATGTAAACTTAGGGAAAGAGAACAGCCACCACGTTTTGCTCAGCCTGGGACATTTGAATTTGAGTATGCATCTAGATGGAAGGCTCTCGATGAAATGGAGAAGCAGCAGCGTGAGCAGGTTGACAGAAACATCAGAGAAGCCAAAGAGAAGCTGGAGGCAGAAATGGAAGCAGCCAGGCATGAGCACCAGTTGATGCTGATGAGACAAGGTAAGGTGGGTTCCTGTAGATGGGTTATGATTTTTTTTCCTTGAGGTTTATTTATAGTTCCCACTGGCATCTGTTACTTTTTAAGTTGCCACTCAGGAATTTAGAGACAGTCGGAACTCAACGTATTAGAAGCAAAATTAGCCCTTTTCCGAGAGAGCATCCTTGTAAAAAAAAGCTTTCTCTACACAAGTAGTGTTGTTGGAAGTAATTAAGGTTGTTAAATTTTGCCTGTAGCAAGTATGTGATTCTGCTGGCAAAAAAAGCAGCACGGTAGATAATTTTTGATATGTAGATAATGGCATAAAGTCACACACGTCAGGATTTTTTTTGGTGGAAAGAATTAGGACAAATGCTGGCTGTTGAAGATTATTACTACATGTAAAAGATTACAAATGGATATTCTTTGGCAGAGATAAAGATTCATGTGTGCTGGTGGATATGGTGATTCAAGAAGACTAAATTCTTAGTAATTGGGAAGAAATTTTAAACACCTGAGACAGCTAACTGAATTTCTAAGAGCAGATATAACAGGTGATATTTTACTCTCAGATTTACTGATCAAATACCTAACAACATGACAAGATGTTTAAATCTATATTAGAAGCTCGCTTCTTGTCCCCTTTCCTCTTACTAGGTTTCTTTTTTTTAATCCTCATCCAAGGATGTTTTTTCCCATTGCTTTTCAGAGAGAGAAGAAGGGGCAGAGAGAGAGATCTAGGTTTCTTTTCATAAGTATAAATATCTTTATTATTTCTCTATCCTCCTGCTTTTTTTTGTTCTTTAATTCTCCAAATAATCTTTTTTTAAAAAAATATATCTTTATTAATTTCAGAGAGAGGAAAGGAGAGGGAGAGAGAGAGATGAGATAGAAACATCAATGATGAGAGAGTCATTGATCAGCTGCCTCCTGCATGCCCCTGACTGGGGATCGAGCCCGCGACCCGGGCATGTGCCCTGACCAGGAATTGAACCCCGATCACTTGGATCCTAGGTCGATGCTCAACCGCTGAGCCACACCCGGCCGGGCCTCCAAATAATCTTTCCTGGTTCTCCCTATCACTCATCTTTTCCACTATCTGTAATAGTTGTGTATTAAAATAAGCACCTAATTTCTTTCTGTTATCTTTCTCTTAAATCTTTTTGGTTTTTTAACATTTCTCTAAATATTTACCTACCTTCTCTTGGCTTCCCCCAGAGATCAGGGCCCCAAAGATGCTTTCCTGGATTTCTGCAGTAGCTTTCTTATTGGACTTTTTGCCATTGTCCTATAAGCCATTTTTAAAAAAATACTAGAGATAGTATTTATTTGAAAGGTGAAAATTTGATCAACACTCAAACTCTAAATCCTTTTGGTAGATTTCTCATTTCCTTTAGAATAAAAATCTTGTCCATCCATCTCCCCCTATTCAGAAAATGTTTATTGAGCAGTTATGATTAAGTCACTGAATAACTTTGCAGATGCCAAATAAGTTAAAATCCAGATCAAAAAATAGAAACTAGTCAGACATTTCTTTTAATTTGTACCCTAAACCTAGCTGTTCTTTTAAGTTTTCTAATAAAACTGAACTCATTCATATCATGAATGTTTAAAGATAAAGTTTCTTGGAGAAAATTTGATAACTGTTACCTCAGATAAAGTCAAGAATCATTGGCTGGTTAGAGCTGGAAGAGAAAGCTTTAAGTTCATCCAGTCTTGTGGTTTTGTGGTTTTAAAATTTGGTTACACATCAGAATCAGCTGAGAAATTTTAAAAACTTCATTTACTAGGCCCTAGTGCTTCCATCCATATGAATTGCTCTCTGCTCATAGACTGTTAGGCCCTTTGCCACTTTATTTTTCCACTATCTACAATCATGGCATGGCTAGTAAATAACAAGTGAAAGCATTAAAAGATATTTTGTTGCTGCTACTGACAGTAGTATAAGTCATTACTTCAGCACATTTAATGTTAGTTGTAGGAGATGCTGTCTGAGGTACTAAGGACATAGTGATGACAAAGAACAATACGAATTTTTTAGGTGTCATGGAGATCTTGTGAGCTCTTACAACCTCACCCCAAGGGCATTTAGACCTCTGGAGAGTAATTTTGCAAAGTTATTTCCCATGAGCTTTTAATTTATTGCTTTTTTTGGTATTTATTTATAACCCCAGTTAACAATATTTTGGTTTATAATATTAGAAAAACACATTGCTTAATGTTTTCCACTCTGTGCTTCTGGATTTTCTTTTGCTGAAGTACACCTCGTATTTGTTTCAGCAAAGCTCTGCAGGTGATAAATGTGTCTCAGTGTTAGTTTTTTAAAAATTTACAATTTTTTTGTTCTACATTTATTATATATTTTATCTAGCATTTTTAAGTGTATGTTCAGGTGGGGGAAGGACTTTAGGTAATCTTAGTTTTCTGGCTCTGTGGAAACACAGGACTCTCCAGTTGACCTACTATAGAAGGAGAAAGCTCAAACAGTGCAGAAAAAGTCCCTCCTCCCTTGCCCCACCTTCTGTTTTCTGTGGGAATCACTGTTTCTTCTGTATTTAAGTTTCTTTTGTATCTTTTAATGAAAAAAATCTTTCATATCTTGGTAGAGGTGTGTATTTAACAACAACAAAAACACGTTTATCTCTTTCTGCACCTTGCTTATTGTACTTTCTACATAAGTATGTATATCTTAATCTGTCTCCTTTTTTAAATAGCTGCACTATATTCTGTTAAATGACTGTAATTAATTTGGCTCACCCTCTCCTGATTGACATTTAGTTCTCTTTCCATTTTGTTAGAGAAAGCAGCGCTGCAGTGAATATTTATGTACATCTTAGCAAATTTTTGTAAATGTCGATTCTTATCAGACACACCAGTACTTTTAATAATTACTGAGGTTTGTTTAGTCCTTTCTAGATCCAAATCCCTTTATGTTATTATTTATGTATGCCTTTGTACTGATAAATCAACTAATAGAAGTACATTTATTTCCTTTAAATTACATCTTTTTGTTTCTGGTTATCAAAGGAAAAAAGAACAAGAAAATAGGTATATTCAGTTCCTTTCTCTTTTCCCCTTAAGTTTTATTAATTTTGCTTCCAATTTGTCTGGCTTTATCACATTGACTTAATGTTTTTTAAATATAAAGCTGGTTTTATTTATCTTTTTTATGTGTATGAGGACATTTAAGTTCTGTTCTTTTTAACCAGCTTTCAATTATATAATACTGTGTTACTAACTGTAGTCACCATGTTATAGTTTAAATCCTCAGACCTTACTCTTCTTTTAGCTGAAAGCTTGTACCCTTTTACCTACTTCTCCATATTTCCCCCTCTCAGCCCCTGCAACCACTTTTCTACTCTGTTGTTTATGTTTGACTTTTTAAAGATTCCAGATATAAGTTACACCATGCAGTGTTTGTTTTTCTCTGGCTTATTTCACTGAACATAATGCCTTCAAGGTTCATCCATGTTGTTTCAATAGCAGGATATCAGCATTTATAGGAATTTGCTAAGATGGCCCTGGCCTGTATGGCTTGGTTGAGCATCATCCTGTGCACCAGAAGGTTACCAATTTGATTCCTGGTCAGGGCATATGCCTGGGTTACAGGCTCTATGTTTCTCTCTCTAAAATCAATAAAAACATATTTAAAAATATTTGCTAAGATATATGTATTTTTCATGGCTGAATAATACTCCTCTGTGTGTGTGTATCTTTTTGTACATATGTATATAGGTGTGCATGTGTGTGTCTATGTATATGCACCACATTGTATGTCATATATACCACATCTTTTATATATATACACACACACACACACATACACATATATATCTTATTGAATTTATTGGGGTGACTAAAGTTATATAGGTTTCAGGGGTACATAATTTCATATTGTACGTTTACCACCCCAAGTCAGGTCTCCTTTCTTCACCATTTATGCCCCCTATACCACATCATCTTGATCGAGTCATCCATTGACAGACCTCAGGTTTTTCCCATATATTAGCTAGTATGAATAATGCTCCAATGAATGTGGAGGTAGGTGCAGCCATCTTTTCAATATTATATGTGTTTAAATCTTAACCTTATTTTGCCCGGCCTGGCATGGCTCAGCAGTTGAGCGTCGACCTAGGATCCAGGTGATTGGGGTTCGATTCCTGGTCAGGGCACATGCCCGGGTTGTGGGCTTGATCAGTGACTCTCTCATCATTGATGTTTCTGTCTCTCTCCCCCTCTCCTTTCCTCTCTCTGAAATAAAAAAGATATATGTAAAAAAATAAATAAATCTTAACCTTATTTTAAATAGGTTGAGGCATGACTTTTCTGTTCCTCACTTGATTGACTGATGTTTACCCTCATAATATTTTAAAGAAGGGTTTCAGAAACCACATTCCTGGACTTCTTGCATGTTGTAAAGTTCTCTATGGTACTTGTACTTTAAACTGGCTCTCGAATTGTAAAAATTCATGGATTTTCCTGCCCTTTCTTAAGTACTTGGTAACATGTCTCATTGTCTTCTAGCATTGAATGTTTCTGTGGGGAAGTCTGAAATAAGCCTGTCCTCCCCCCGCCCCCTTGTAAGTGACTTGATCCTTTTGCCAAGCTTCCATATATGAATTGGATATGTTTCCCCCTCAAAATTTTGTTACAAGAAATCTTAAACAAAAAACTTGAAAGAATATTAAGGTGTTCACTGCTTAGATTCTGTTGTTAACATTTTATCATACTTGCTTTATTATATCTTTCTCTCTGTCTGTTATTGTGTTCAAGTTGTGTTGTGTTCCCTAATATTTCAACCTTTCCTTGGGAATAGATATGTCCTTTCAATCTGTAGATTCAATCCTTGTATTTCTAGAAAGTGGACTTACTAGTTCAGAGAGCATACATTCAGTTTTCATGACTTGAAGAGTATTAAATTGAAAAAACAGTTTCTTACATTCTAGTAAAACGAACTTTAAGTTTGTCTATATTCCCTTCTGTTCCCTTTCGCTGTGTATCTATGTTTATGATGTATTGAAATTTTATAGTATCAATAAAATTTTGTGTTCTTTTATTATTAAATTTGTTAGGTAAGCATTTAAATATATATTCTAGTAATCAGTAGTACTGCAGCTGATGTCTTCATGTCTATTATGGATACCTTTTGGTTATATTTTTAAGAAAAATTCCTATAAGTGTGTGGTTTACTAGATCAGAGGATAAAAACATACTTAGTTATATATATTTTTAGTAATTTCCCCACCCAGAAGGCTGCTATTGTCTCAGTGTATAGATATATACACTTCAGTGAAAATTTAGGAACTTTGGATATTAATAAAACTTAAAAGAAATAATTTAGGCCCTGGCTGGCTAGCTCAGTTGGTTAGAGCATCCCTATGCACCAAGTTTGTGGGTTCGATTCCAGGTGAGGGCACATGCCCGAATTGCAGGCTTAATGCCCATTTGGGGGCGTGCAGGAGGCAGCCGATCAATGACTGCTCTCATCACTGGTGTTCCTCCCTCCCTCCCTCCCTCTGAAATCAATAAAGATATATTTAAAATAAAAAAATAAAGAGCCCTGCCTCTAATTTTAAAAAAAAGAACCAATGAATGCATAAATAAGTGGAACACCAAATCAGTGTTTTTCTTGTTTTTCTTTTTCTTTCCCCCCCTTTTACTCTCTCAGATCAATTTAAAAAATGGTGTAAATGTAAAATGGTAGTTTTGTTTCAAGTTGATATTACTCTATTTAGTATCAGATAATATGTTTATCTGATAATTGGATTGTTCAATCCTTTGAGCTAATTATTATACCAAAGTTATAGGTAAGGAAATGTGATCCGAGAGGCTAAAGCAGCTTTATGACCTGGCACAGCTTAAAAGAAGAAGATGCAGTTGTCAGAAAACAAACATTAATGCCCTTTTCTTATACTTTTTCATGGGCAAAAATGTAATGCACACATATATATTTTGTTGTTAATCCTCACCTGAGGATATTTTTTCCATTGATAGTTTTTAGAGAGTTGATTTTTTTTTTTTTTAAAGATATAATGGAAGGGTGAGAGTGGAGGGAGGAGGGTAGAGGAATACCTGTGTGAGAGAGAGACATCTATTGGTTGTCCCCGGTATGTGCCCTTGATCAGGAATCGAACCCGAGACCGTTTGGTGCATGGGCTGACGCTCTAACCATGGAACGAGCATCACCAGCCAGGGCTGTAATGCATATTTTTACATTTATAATTATATATGGTAGGCAGTCTGTAACTTAAGAACAGCTAACCTACAAAACTATGATAAAATTTTTACAGGGTATACTTGATTGACTTTCTTGGATACTTAATGATAGTAGGACATTTTTCATACCTTGGCTTATTGAAGAATTTCCTACGAGGTTTCTCCCATTAAAGTAATTTTGTGTGACTTAATGTTGGTTGAACAATGGAATCATCTTAGGGAGGTTAAAAAAAGGACATGTCTTTTCCACATGCCAAGACATTTTGATTTAATTGGTCTGTGGTTAAAAGGTATTTAATTAATTCTAACGAGCAGTTAGTTATGGTTGACAATTGTGTAACTGTTTAAAATAATTGTAGTCGTATTTGATGTCCTTTAAGATTGCTAAGTGTTATCTCAACGGGCATATTATAATTACCTGGTCCCTATCCCATATACCAAAACTGACTTTTCTGAAGAGTCCCAAAATCTGTTTTTTAATTTTTATTTTTTAAGTTTCCTGGTTACATCTGGTTATCCAGGTTTGGGATACTGGCATTTTGGAACGAGCTTTGGAATAAAGATAGATTTGGCTGTGTATTCCAGTTGAATTGAGCAATAGCTGAATAGTTAGAGCACATTTATAATCTATCTGAATCTTTTGTGTGTGTGACATAATGCACAAATTGTTTCCAGTCTATAAGATGGGAGGATAATATTTACCTTGTTAGGGCTTTGATGCCAATCTTGTTATGGTTATGATGATAGGGTTATTGTCATATAGAAAGTTAACTGAAACTGTTAGTATTATGTAAGTTCTGAATGTAGTGATTTATTAAGAAACTTGAAATAATTTATGTTCATTTTTAGAAATTCAGATAACATGATGAGAGACAAGGAAAATAAAAGCAACCAATTGAGCCATTCAGAATATTTTAATATTTTGGTACCTTTTAGTCTATCCTTGTATGCACACAAAATTTGGTAAGATACTATAAAGATTTTAACACTTGGAAAGTTAATCCGTTACTTCCTCAGATGTGTGAAACAGGTGTACTTTTTTTTTTTTTTTTTTAAATATATCTTTATTGATTTCAGAGAGAGGAAAGGAGAGGGAGAGAGAGATAGAAACATCAATGACGGGAGAGTCGTTGATCGAGCCCACAACCTGGGCATGTGCCCTGACCGGGAATCGAACCCTGATCGCCTGGATCCTAGGTCGACGCTCAACCGCTGAGCCACTCCCGGCCGGGCACAAATGTACTTTTTGTTATCTTATGCTACTGTGGAACCCTTGTTCTTGATATAGCAAGTACAGTGACAGTGGGAGTGCTTGTCTTGTTTAAAAATCTTGTTCATCTCAGTATTAAGCCTTTTTCCTCTTTCAGGAATTCTTTCCTCATTGCCCTCTTTCATAAGACAGTGACTTTCAGTGTCGGAGGAATTTTACACTGTGTTGGGAGGGATGTTTTCTGGGCTTTATGCAGTGTCCTATCACTATTCTTACTGTTTATCTGGTCTGGTTCTTACATGCCCTCTGCTGATGTCTCCCAAGGCGTCTTTTTGGGCTTTGCACTTGCTGCTGAAAAATTCTAATTTGTTTAAAAGATGTAAGTGAAAATACAGCTATCATTTATTCTTTTTTTAGTATGTTTTCATCCCCATGTTAAAAAAAATTACCTATTTTAATTTCTGAATAAAAGGATGAATTTTATTATTCTTTTCATACACGTGAAGAAGCAGGCCCAGAAAGAATATTAATTTGATTAATTACATAGCTTATAATCCTTTATTATAAGATAATATAATAGACAGACACCAGGTGCATGAATTTGAATAAATTAATATGTATATTGCTCATAATAGTTTACATGCTCATTGATATAAAAATACACAAGGGAAGCTAAAATGTTAATTGGTAATTAATATTTTATAGATTTAATGAGGCGTCAAGAAGAACTCAGGCGCCTGGAAGAACTCAGAAACCAAGAGCTGCAAAAACGGAAGCAAATACAACTGAGGTAAAAATGCAAAACATTGTAACATAAATGTGAATACACATAGTTTTTGTTTTTACTAATAAAACTTCACTCTCCCATTGTAAACAAATCGTATAAGTTGGAAAATACAAAAAAATTGTCCATTTTTGACTGTACTTGGCGATTTATTCCACAAAGTAGCATAATTTCTTCAGATTTTTTAGCTTAATTGCATACATTGTGACCATACATACAGGGCCTAGGCATTATTGCATATATTTTATTGTAAGAATGCACTATGATTTACTGCATTTTCTCTTCGTTTTAATTTTTTTACTGTGTATAAAACTACTATGAATTCCTTTATGCATCTTTGTGCTTCTGGAACAGCTTTCCATGTACCTATAAATATTTAATTGTGAAATATGAGATAAATGTTAACTTTTTTTAAAAAATAAATCTTTATTGACTTCAGAAAGAGGAAAGGAGAGGGAGAGAGAGAAATAGAAACATCAATGATGAGAGTGTCATCGATCTGCTGCCTCCTGCACACCCCTGACTGGGGATCGAGCCCGCAACCCAGCCATGTGCCCTGACCAGGAATCGAATCCCGATCACCTGAATCCTAGGTCAACACTCAATCGCTGAGCCATGCCCGGCCTGGCTGGGCTTAACTCTTAAAAGTTTAAAAATCATAATGATTAGGAAATGTTATGAACGAATCTATGATAGATTAAAGCAAACTTAGTTTGTTTTTCAAATAAAATTTTGAAAAGTGTAGTAAGTTCTTGTATAGAAAGTAAGGTGCTCATGGGAAATAAAAAATGAAGAAAGTAAAAAACCGTGAATGAGTGTGAAGTGTCTTCACCGGCGGGGATAGGTAGTATTCAGTATATTTTAGTTTATTTTTTTCCAACTTTGTACCTGGGGGGGTGTGTGTGTGTGTGTGTGTGTGTGTGTGTGTGTGTGTGTATTTTTGTTTGTTTGGAGAGGAAAAGAGAGGGAGAGAGATAGAAACATCAATGATAAGAGAGTCATTGATTGGCTGCCTCCTGTATGCCCCCTGCTGGGTTCGAGCCCCCAACCCTGGTATATGCCCTGACTGGGAATGGAACCTGAGATCTTTTGGATCATAGGTCTATGCTTAACCTCTGAGCCACGCCAGCCAGGCTATATTTCCATCTTGGAAATATTCTGATTTTACCCTAACCTACTTATTCTCAAATTGTGGTACTTGGACAGGCCACACCAGCATTCTAACCTAGGGAATTGTTAAAAAGTCTCAAACTTCTCTAACGCTATAGGGACAGAGCTTTAATACTTATGCAGTAGAACCTTGGTTCTCGAACTTAATTCGTTTCGGAAGGCTGTTCAAGAAGCGATTTGTTTGAAAAAAGAATCATTTTTTCCCATTAGAAATAATGTAAATTGAATTCATTCCAGACCCCAAACGATTCCGCATTAACATTTCTTATATACAGTAAATGTCAAATGTACTGTTTAATCTATAAACAAACACTTCTTAAATTTATTCAACTACCCCCACTAGCCTTTAATGAATCCCTTTCAGCACTCATTATAGGGGTGTCCTTCAGGTCAGCATGCAGCATCTTCACTTTTTTACACATCGCTGCCTCTAGCAGTCATTGGCTAACTGCTTTTCGTTTATCCACATCAACAGCAGTTTTTCTGCCTCTTCAATTCACTGTGATCATTGTTTCTTTCACACCCCTAGCACATTAGCAGTCTTTTTTTTTTTTTTTTTTTTTAACATTTTTAAATTAATTTTTTTTAGGGAGGGGACAGGAAGGGAGAGGGAGGGAGAGTGAGAAACACTGATGTGAGAGCAAAACATCGATCCACTGCCTTTTGCATGCCCCTAGTCTGTGCCCTGGCCGGGAATGGAACCGGCAACCTATTTGGTACAACAGCCACACTGGGCAGGGCAACATTTGCACTCTTTTTTAAAAATCTTCACTAGAGGACATTTTTCTGTTGATTTTCAGAGAGAGTGGAAGGGAGGGGAGAGAGAGAGAGAGAAAGAGAAACATCAGTGTGAGAGAGACACATTGATTGGTTGCCTCCCTCTTGCACCCGACAGGCTGGGGATGGAACCTGCAACCCAGGTACGTGCTCTTGGGTGGGAATTGAACCCACGACCCTCTGGTGCTCAGGCTGATGCTCTACCACAGAGCACACGGACCAGCGGAACATTAGCACTCTTGATATCCTCTTTATGTTTTAAAATTGTGCTAATCGTCCATTTTGCCAAAATAAAAGCAAACAAAAACAAACCCACAAAAAGATTCACAGCACAATTTCCTGAGATGTTAATAAGGCAAGGTTTAGCTGTATGTAAACTGATTCACACTGGCACACTCTCTCCTTTGTTTGTGGCCTGAGAGACTTTGTCATGCTGATGTATCAGCATGAAGGGGTTGTCAGGTCTAAAACCCTGGTTAAGGACATTTTGAGACATTTTTTTCTGTGAACAACTTGGTCAGGAACCAAATTGTTTGAGATGAGAGAAGTGCGAGAACAGAAGTATGACTGTACTTGACAGCTAGGGTTTTTGTTTTTGTTTTTTTTTTAAACCAAACTCATTTTATATGACCATAGTGGTAATAGTGGTAGTTTTTCTTTTCTGTTTTTAATTTTATTTTTTAATTATAATTTACATTCAGTATTATTTTGTAATAGTTTCAGGTGTACAGCATAGTGGTTAGACAATCATCTGCTTTACAATATATTACCCCGACATTTTCAGGACCCACCTGGCACTGTGCATAGTTATTACAGTATTATCGACTGTATTCCTTATGCTGTATTTTACATCCCCATGACTATTGTTATTTTGTTACTATTTTTAATCCTTCCCCAAGGACATGCTTTTTTTTTTAATTGATTTTATAGGGAGACAGAGAGAGAGAAACATGGAATGGTTGCCTTCTATATGCACCCCAATCAGCAATCGAACCCGAAACCTGGGCTTGTGCCCTGACTGGGTATTGAACCTGCGACCCTTTGGTGCACGTATGATACTCCAACTGACTGAGCTACGTGGGCCAGGGCCACATGACTGTTTTGTAACTACCAATTGGTAGCTATCAATCCCTTCACCTGCCTGGCTGGGCATGGTTTAGCGGTTGAGCGTCAACCTAGGATCCAGGAGACTGCGGTTCAATTCCCCGGAGGTCAGGGAACATGGCTGGGTTGCGGGCTTGACCCCCGTTGGCAGCCAATCAGTGACTACTCTCTCATCATTGATGTTTCAACTCCCTCTCCCTCTCTCTGAAATCAATAAAGGTATATTTTAAAAAAAAATCCCTTCACCCTTTTCATCCAGTCCCCCAATGCACTTCCCCTCTGGCAATTATCAGTCTGTTCTGTGCATGAGTCTCTTTCAGTTTTGTTTAGTTTGTTCTTTAGATTCTACATATAAGTGAAACCATATGGTATTTGTTTTCTCTGACTTATTTCACTTAGCTTAATACCCTTCAAGCCTCTCCATGTTTGACAACTAGGCTTTTAAAATTAGTACGCTACCCTTCATGTGCTGAAAAAATAATTGAAACCAGAGAGGATTTTGGAGAACCCAAAATATGGTGCAAACATAGTAAATGTACCTAACTATATTACAAGTAGAGAATAGTATCACACTGAAAGCAGATGGGGAAGAAAATAAGAAATCTAAATAGCTTAGGAAAACAGTATCTTGACTGGATACTATAGGCCAGTGACAAAAAGAACAATAGAATGTAGTTGGTAAGTGTGTTTCTCACTGAAATAATGTGTTAGTAATTCTGAAACTACTTTATATGTATGCTCTTTGTTTTCTCTTTGATCAGGTTTTTATTGAGAAATGTATATACTTTAAAAGTGAACAGATGAGTCCAGCCGAGCGTGGCTCAGTGGTTGAGCGTCGACCTGGGATCCAGGCGGTCGGGGTTCGATTCCCGGTCGGGGCACATGCCCGGGTTGCGGGCTCGATCGATGACTCTCTCATCATTAATGTTTCTATCTCTCTCCCTCTCCTTTCCTCTCCCTGAAATCAATAAAGATATATTAAAAAAAAAAAAGTGAACAGATGAATAAATTAGATGAGACCCAGGTTTCTTATTGGTGGCGAAAGAAAGGAACAAGGCTAAAATTAAAATGAATCCTGTGGTGGTGAATTGGGATCAGAGGTGTCAGTATGAATTTCATTGTGTTTAATTTAGACAGATACAGAAATACAGATGTATTTGTGTGGGTTCATGTGCGTACATGTATTTCATAGTCCTGTCCACCTAGAAGCAGTGATGCCTCAGGAAAGGTGGGCTCATCCATTCTCCACTAAAAGGAACCAGGGCTTTTTGGAGAAAGTGGTTGATCTAGGACTGAAAACGTTTTTTAAAAATTATCTTCATTTATTGTTAATATTATTTTAAAACTTTTTTTAATATCTTTTTTTTGTATGTCTATTGATTTCAGAGAGAAGGAGAGGGAGAGAGATAGAAACATCAGTGATAAGAGAGTCAATGATCAGCTGCCTCCTGCATACCCCCTAGTGGGGATGGAGCCAGTAATCCAGGCATGAGCCCTGACCAGGAATTGAACCAGCAACCAACTGAGCCACTCCTGAGTACTGGCTAGGACTGAAAAGTTTAGGATGAGCTTAGAATCTTTTTGCCAGATAGTAAGAACATAATCAAAAAAGGATAGGACATGCCCTTGCCCCTGTGGCTCAGTTGTATGTGCTTCATCCCCTGCACCAAAAAGTTGCTGTTTCCATTCCTGGTCAGTGCATGTGCCCTGGTAGGAGATGTGCAGGAGGCAGCTGCTCCATGTTTCTCCCTCCCCCTCCCCTTTTCCTCCCCCTCCAATCCCCTCCCCCCTCCTCCCCCTTTCTCCCCTCCCCCTTTCTCCCCTCCCCCTTTCTCCCCTCCCCCTCTCCTCCCTCCCCCTCCCCTTTTCCTCCCCCTTTTCCCCCTCCAATCCCCTTTCTCCCCTCCCCCCTCCTCCCCCTTTCTCCCCTCCCCCTCTCCTCCCCCCCCCCCATCATCAATTAAAAAGTCTTTTAAAAAAAATGATTGGACATGTTGAAAGAACACTGGAGCCAAATTGAAGGAGCCCCTATGGCCAGTGTTGGAACAGTTTCAACAACAAAGTAAAAAATGATAGTGTTGGATTTAAATTTTTTTTTTTAATTTATTGATTTGAAGGGGAGAGGGATGGAGGAGGGAAAGGGGGGGAGGGAGAGAGAGAAAAAGAGAGAGAAACATCGATTTGTTCCATTTATGTATTCATTGGTTGATTGATGGACATTATACAAAATACTCAGTTCTCTTTAAAAGTGCCATGTTTATGAAAGACCAGAAAAGACTGAAATTTTGCAGACTGGAGGAGACTAAGGAGAGGTAATAATTAAATGCAATGTGGGATTCTTGATAGGGTCCTGGGAAACAAGAAGGACATTAGTGGGGAAAAATTTGAATAAGATCTGTAGTTTAACTATAGTATTATGCCAGTGTTAATTCCTGGTTTTCATAATTGATATTGTGGTTATGCAAGGTGTTAATATTAGGGGATGCTGCATGTGGGGTTTATAGGAACTCTCTACTATTTTTGCAACTTTTCTGTAAATTTAAAATTAGTTACAAGTAAGAGGGAAAAAAGAAAAAGTACTTTAGGTATTGGGGATACAATGGGGAACAAAAGACACATTCTGCCACTTTGGAACTTATATAGGAGGGAGGTAGATAGTTGGAATGATCAGATTATTAAAAAGCAAGTGAAGCCTTGTCGGTTTTCTCAGTGGTTAGAGCATCCACCCTCGGACTGAAGGGTTCTGGATTTGATTCCAGCCAAGGGCACGAACCTCAGTTGCAGGCTTGATCCCTGGCTCCAGCCGGTACCTGTGCAGGAGGCAACCAATTGATGTGTTTCTCTCAAATTGATGTTTCTCTCCCTTTCTCTCCCCCCTTTTCACTCTGAAAAAGCAAAGGAAAAAATATCCTTAAGTGAGGATAAAAAAAAAAAAAAAAAAAGGCAAGTGAAGTGTACAGAACCAGTATGGAGTACTTACTGGAGTTTTTAATAGGTTACTTAGTCTCATAATAGGTAAAATATTGGTTGCTTGATGTAATAAGTGTTCTTTGTATATGGCAGTGTTTCATTGAATGTTTTTTCATTAATCTTATTTAATATGCAGGGATATATCAGATTCAACTTGAAATTCAGAATACTGTTTACTAACAGTAAAATAAAATATGCTTTTGTTGATTTGAGAGCGAGAGGAAGGGAGAGGGAGCGAGAGAGAAACATTGGTGAGAGAGAAACATCAACATTGATTGGCTACCTCCTGCACTCTTTCTACTGGGGATCAAGCCCACAACCCAGGCAGTGTGCCCTGACTGCGAATCAAACAGGCAACCTCTTGGTGCATGAGTTGATGCTCAACCATTGAGTTACACCAGCCAGGTTGATGGGTAATCTTTATGGTAGCTTACATTCTAGCAGATACATTCAGCGACAAATCTGTTAACAGGCTTACCCTGTGCTTGGTGGTGGGGAGTTCCTTTTGAAATTATTGTGATAATCTTGATTTAAGAATGTGAACAACTTGTCTTAACATCAGTAGTTTTTGCAGCACGTGTCAAGGGAAAGGAAAAAGATTGCTGTGTCTGGGAAGTTAATTTCATATTAATAATACTCATAAGACAAAAGCAAATAAAACTATAGCAGTAAAACTGAAGAGATGTATCTGACTGTTCTGCTATCACATAAGAAGCGTTAATTGGGCCCATGTGGTTAGTGTCATCACATACACTAAGGTTGAGAGTTCAATTTCCATTCAGGGCACATGGCAAATGCATAAATAAGTGAAACAACAAAAATTGATTTCTGTCTCTCTCTCTCTCGTCCTTCCTCTCTAAAATCAATCAATACTTTTTTTCTTTTTCCTTTTTTTCCAAGAGTGGAAGGGGGAGAGAGAGAGAGAAACATCCATGTGAAAGAGATACATTGATTGGTTGCCTCCCACATTCGCCATGACTGGGGCTGGCCATCGAACCAAAATTGAACATGGGACCTTTCAGTCTGAGTGCCGACGCTCTAATAAACACTGAGCCAAACTTGCTAGGGCAATAAAAATTTTTTTTAAAAAAAGTAAGAAACATCAATTGTTAACAAGCCAAGTAGTTGGGACTTAGTTGGAAGATTGAAAAAACTTGCTTAAAGAAAGTATATTTTGAGAAAATTCAACAATTTATTTGGGGTGTACAAGTTTGTAGTTTTCTTTTCAATGTTACAAATTATTTAGTTTTTCATGGGTCACTTAATTCTCCAGAGGCTGTGGTCGTGAAGATGGAAAGCCAGGACAAGGGAGTTAGATGAGCTGGTTCAAGCTGTGACTTGTCCTCTTAGTAGTTGTTCATCTGTTGTTTGTTCATTTATTCCTTCATTTCTTCTCTGACTGCCCTCCTACTTACTCACCTACTCATCCACCATTCTTTCCCCTTTATGTCATTTGACATAAAGATCTTGGATTGGCTAGGGCCTGTGAAAGGTTTCAAGGGCATAGTGCTGAACAGGAACAAAGAGCCAACAGTATTTTTCTCACTAGTCATATCATAGCTTAGTGCCTAGAACCTCTTGTTTTTCAGAGTTCTACAAAAATATATGAGACCTGAAATCAATTAGTAGGCTTCAAGTTAAAATTGAGGTTTTATCAGTTTCAATTAAATATAACATGAAGGATGTTTAAATTTGTCACATTTCTTGACCTATTAGTTTCATTTGTGGCTATAACCTGAAGAAACATTAAGTATAAATATCAAGATGATAATTAAAGCATCTGTGGACTAGAAAAAGTGTAAAGCAAACATACATACAACCGGCAATGTTCCTGTGTGCAGTCTGTGAGTTTAGATTATGAACTTGTCAGTATGGTATAATCACAGCTTAGTTCAAAATAAAAAATAAACTTGAATTTATGGACAAAGGAAAGGAAGGAAAAAATAGAAAATGTTTAGAGCGATTTTGATGTTTTACTATATTTTTTATAGTGATTTGTAAGTTGGTTCTCACATTTTATCAGAAAAATTTCTTTAACAGTCTGAGAAGTACATTATCAATTTTGTTTAAAATATGCTATCTGGTTTTTATTTTAAAATGTTACAATACATTTTACAAAATTCATGTGCTACGTATGTGTATAAAATAAAAAGGGCAAGCCCTGGCCTGTGTGGCTCGGTTGGAACATCACACTGTGCACTGAAGGATTGCTGGTTCGATTCTTACATCAACCCTTTTTAAAACCAGAAAAACTCAATTCCAAAACACATGTGGATGTAAGAGTTTCTGAATAAGGGAAATTGTTAAAAAATCCTCATCTGAGGATTTTTCAGAGAGAGAGGAAGCGGGGGGAGAGAGAGAAAAACATTGATGTGAAAGAGACAACACGTTGATTGGTTGCCTCCCACACGTGCCCCAACCCGGGCCTGTCCTGCAACTGAGATACGTGCCTTTGGCTGGAATCAAACCCAGGACCCTTCAGTATGCAGGCTGATACTTCAGCCACTTAAGCCAAACCGGCTAGGGCAATAAGGGAAATTTTATCTGTAATTCTTTACATTGTCAGCTGTGTATGAATATGAAACTATTTTCTTTTTTTAATTTTATTTTTTAGTTATAGTTTACATTCAACAATATTTTATATTAGTTTCAGTTGTACAGCATAGTGGTTAAACAGTCATATACTTTACACAGTAATCTCAATATTTTCAGTACCCACCTGGCAGCATACATAGTTATTAGATTATTATTGACTATTCTCTATGCTATACTTCACATCTTGTGACTATTTTGTAACTACCAATTTGTAGTTCTTAATCCTTTTACCTTTTAAAAAATTAATTTTAAAAAATATATCTATTGATTTCAGAGAGAGAAAGGGATAGGGAGAGAGAAAGATAGAAACATTAATGATGAGAGAGTCGCTTATTGATCGGCTGCCTCCCGCATGCCCCTGACCTGGGGATTGAGCCTGCAATCCAGGTATGTGACCTGACCGGGAATCAAACTCGAGATCTCCTGGGTGCTAGGTCAGTGCTCAACTGCTAAGCCACACCTGGCCAGGCCCTTTTCCTTTTTTACCCAGCCTTCCAACCCTGCCCCCCTCAGTGTGGTGTTTTCTGTATCTATGAACCTGTTTCAATTTTGTTCATTTATTTTGTTCTTTAGATTCCACATATAAGTGAAATGTGGTATTTGTCTGAAAGTATTTTTTTAACATTAAAATTCATGAGTGTGTTTAAGTCCAAGAAATGGATTAACCAATTTAGTTGAATATTTAATTTACATGAATAGAGTTTTATATTGAGAACTTAAACATAATTCTCAAAATACTTCAGATTTTGCTTGAAATGCCTTAGGAATGTTGTTTTGTTACTTGCATGTGGTCTGACGTGACGTCTTAACAGCCATTGTTTTCTGCTGATTGTGGGAGATATCATTTCTTTTAGTTCTTGGACTTGTACAATAAACAACAACAAAGTTTCTTGAATTTTGAATATTACACTCAATGTAGAAAGGTGCTTATAAGAGTAACCTGGGGTCCTGGCTGGTGTGGCTCAATTGGTTGAGTGTCACTCCATGCACCGAGAGGTCTTGGGTTCGATTTCTGGTCAGATTGGGGGCTCATTCCCCAGTAGTGGGTGTGCAAGAGACAGTCAATCAATGGTTTTTTTCTCTCTTTCTCCCTCCCCATCTCTCCATCCTTCCAAAATCAATAAAAACATTAACAAAAAAAGAGTAACCTGCAAAATGGCACCTACTGAGGGGCCTGTCAGCGTTATGTAGTCTTTACTGTTTGTTTATTTATTTAAATTTTTTTTAGGGTGTAAAGTTTTCTTTAATTATTTTTTGGGGGGAAGGGACACCACACTTCTACCCAAGTAAGGAAAACATTTCTATCAGTACAGAGGTCTTTTTCTTTTAAACACTTATCATGCCATGATTTCATAGGGAATGGATTCCAGCAGCTCAGGCTCCTTTCCATTGGTTCTCAAAAAGTATGCATCTCTGGGTGGAGCAGGCTGATGCTTCAGTTGTACCCAGTTGAACCTTTCTCTTTGGCTTCCTTCTTTTTTGATCATTTTCCTTCACACGTTTCAGGAAGCTATCTTGACTCTTAGAGTGGTTAATATGCTCAATAAGTACATTAATTCTCTTCGCAAGAATCTTGCCCCCTTAACTTGTTTGTTCACAACAATGCCCCACCGCATGCTGGGTGACATTGTAGACTCCTCCAGTTTTGCCATGGTAGCATTTGTGGGGCATTAACTTTTTGAATAGTGCCCATTCCCTTGATTTCTACAATATCTTGTTAGATATTGTTAGATGCGCATGTATGTAGCCAAAGGAACAACTAAAAGGTTTTCTAAAAGGTCTAGAGAACATATAGTGGGTGCCTCTCCTCTTTCCCTTTGTGTTGGTTATTTTGGTGAATTACTGCAAGATGGCGGTTATGTCCAAAAGGCTATTGTTTATTTTAAAAGAATGTTTTCATTGGTTTTTTTTTTTAAGAGGAAGTGAGAGAGAGAAACATCAATGAGAGAGAAACATTGATGGACTGCCTCCATCAAGCACCAGGGATCCCTGCCACCAGGGATCAACCCCGAAACCTGGGCATGTGCCCTGACCAGGAGTCCAACTGACAATCTCAGTGCACGGGATGATGCTCAACCAGCTGAGCCACACTGGCCAGGGCTACATCAGGGTTTTTTAATCTCAGTACCACTGACATGGGCAAGGTAATTCGGGGGGGGGGGGGGGGGGGCTGTCCCAGGCATTGTAGGATGTTTATGTCAGTAGAACCATCCCCCAGTTATGACAAACAAAAATGCCTCCAGACACTGTCATATGTCCCCTGGGCTAGTCTTTACTATTTAAATTACTTTTTTGTTTAGGGGTGGAGGGCATGCATAGGTGCGTTTGATTTAGATGCCAATATAATGTGAGTTTATTTTTTTAATATTTTGTAGGATTTCCCTCTTAATGACATTATAACTACTGATTTAATAGTAATCCTCCACATTTATATGGTGTGATTTTTTTTTTCCCCCCCTTAATGCTTGAATATACCTCTAGGACAGAGGCTGACAAACGTTTTTGGGAAAAGGGATAGATAGCAAATACTATTTTAGGCCTTGCAGGTCACTGTGGTCTGTCTCAAGTAAGTAAATGCTTGTTCTATAAAATGTAATTTTCAAAATCGGGGGTTACCTGACCTTTGCTCGAGGGGAATTTCCCAGTGGGTTGTTGAAATGGGAGTGGGAGGGTTTGTTAAGATCTCCTACATGTAATAGAATTTTTGTCTAGGCAGTACAGTCCTTTGCACTGGCTTACATAGGGGTATTTTTTGAATGTCCTTGAGAACTTTGCTATGCCAATGATCCCATACTTTTCCTTTTAAATAGTACATATTTGAGTGTTTGGACTCTGAATTTTTTTTAGTGTAAGCATTTAACTATACTGTTTTGGATTTATCCTAATTAAATTACTTTATTTTTTTGGTTTATTTGCTTTATTAAAAGTTTAGAGCAAAGTAGAAGGAGGAAGGTAAATTTGCTAAGCCAGTCATTGTTGACAGATTTGACATAATTTAACTTACATAAATGATTTTAACCTGAAATAAAATACCTGATTATGGCTTACAAAACAATCATGCTTAAGTTTTTATTTGAACATCTTTTAGACATGAAGAAGAGCATCGTCGTCGTGAGGAAGAAATGATTCGACACAGAGAACAGGAGGAACTGAGGCGACAGCAAGAGGGCTTTAAGCCAAATTATATGGAAAATGTAAGTAAAAAATTCTAGTTAATTAAAATTATTTTTTGTCAGGTGGTCAATATATGTTTAGAATTCTTTAGGTATTGCTTTATATATTAGTGTATTTTCTAATCTTTCTGAATTTTTCGTGTTTGTGTATGTTAAACAAATGATTTTTTTAAACCTCTTTTAGGTAGTAAATTAGAATTAGTTTCTGAAGCTAATATTCATGTTCATGAAATAGATTTTAATTTTTCTTCAATTTTATTTATTTATTTATTAAATATATCTTGTATTGATTTCTGAGAGAGGGATAGAAACATCACTGATGAGACAGTCATTGATCGGTTGCCTCCCGCACTACTGGGGATCGAGCCTGCAATCCCAGGCATGTGCCCTGAACGGGAGTCAAACTGCGATCTCCTGGATCATAGTTTGATCAGTGCTCAACCGTTGAGCCATGCCTGCCCGGCAATTTTAGTTTATTTTTAAAACATTTATGTTACTAAATTTGAAATCATAAATTCATCTGCACTTAACTGATTTTTACCATTTACTGATAAGTAAAAATTCTTTATTTTGGAATATTTTAGACATTATAAAAATAGATTCTTACGGGTTTATCACCCAAGCGTAATAGTTACCAACACCAGCTAATCTTCTCTTCATCTTTAAGTATACCCACTTTCCCAAATTATTTTGTATAAAATTCCTAACTTCATTCATCAGTATTTTAATGTGTATTTCAAAATAAGGACTCTTTTTTTTTTCTCTTCTTAATCTCTACCTGAGGATATGTTTTTATTGATTTGTGGAGAGAGAGAAACATCCATCGGTTGCCTCCAGTACAGGCTCCGACCAGGGATTGAATCCACAACCTAGGTATGTGCCCTGACTGGGCATTGAACCTGCAACCACTTGGTGTTTGGGATGACCTTCCCAATGAACCAAATCACCCGGCCAGGGCAGGACTCATTTTGAAAAAAATCTTTATATCTTAAAACTTGTCAGTTTTATTAGTATTAACTAATAAAAGCCTAAATTTGTCCAAGCGTTAAAGGTTTTTTTTAAAAAAACACTTTGTTTCTTCAAATTGTCTGATAAATTCAATCTTTTTAGTTCATAAGTTTTTCTCTCCTTTTTAATTTTTCCTTTTTTATTTTTTATCTTCTCCTGAGGATTTATTTAAAAAATTTTTTTTATAAGAGAACATTTATTTGGTAAGTCATGAGGTAGTAAAAACAATTCCTAGAAGAAATGGGCTTAGGAAACAAGATATAGAGGCAAAGAAAGGATCCTTGGAGCTTGGGAGTGAGGAAGCTAATGGTAACATGCCTGAGGGGAGGGGGAAGGGAAAGGGAAAGGCCAAGGGTGTGCTTCTGGGTGGGGAGCATACTGGGTCCTGGGTCCTAAGGGTTTTAAGTGTGGAGGTCCCAGGGAAAGACCTCAATAGAATATTCAGCAGTTTTCCAGGTGTGTACTTTCAGAGTTGTCTCTCCGCACCAGGGCGCAGGGGGTCATTATCCAATGCAGCTGTTCCTGAGGTCAGCTGTGGCTGGTTTTGTTGCTTTCCTGGGCCTGGAGCTGAAATATAAATGAGGTCTAGATGTTATCAATAGGGAGGAAAGGTCAGGAAGTCCAAACCACATGACTCTTGATATGCTTGGGGAGGAAAGGCCACAGTGTGGGGGCCAGCTCCCACTGTACAATTGTCTGTTACTAGGCACCTGGGGCTTTCTTTCCTGGTAACCTTCTGTACCTGGCCCATTGTCCTTGCTCTGCTCATGTCTGTCTAAGCCTACCACATACCGCCTTCGAGGATCTTGGCTCTGAATTCTTTCAAAGAAAAGGGAAACCGCTACTACTTGCTGAAGAGGGATGAAGTTTTCCTTCAAAGCCAGGAGATCCTTTCTTTCTGTCAGAGGGACTGTGAGGCCTGGGCACAGAAGGAGGTGATGATGGTATCTAGAGGTGGTATTGGTGGTATTCCCTGAATTCGAGTAGGGCTTGTAATCTGGTGGAGACAAACTGTTACAAATCTTAGTAGTATGGGGGTAAAAGCCAGAACAACAAGAATTATAACAAATGGTTCAGTGGAAGGAAAATGTTTTAGTTCTCAATAATTCTAAGTCAAAGGATGGGAGAAAAATGAAACACTAGTTTGGAGGGTTGTAGCCAAATATTTAAGAACACTAGATAAATTCAGGATCCAGTTCAATTCATAGGTGAAAAATAAACTTTTTAGACAATTAATTGAATTATAGTCTAATATTCACAGTTGTGTTCTATAGTCTATTGAAACACAGTTTTTCTCCCTAAAATCACCCTCACTTATATTAAAGGGCCAAATTATTTACCGTATTAAACCTTTTTTACCGGCTATTTTGAGCTAGAACTCACCCATTCAGCTGGTTACTTTTCCGTCATGACTGGTCAGCAAGGTGTTTAAAATTACTTAAATTAATGTAAGTGCAGAAACGAGTTATTTCGTCACCAGTCAACAGTGTTTGGACATGGAAACACAAGTATATTTGTGACTGGTCAGCAAGGTGTTTTAAGATAAGTTTCAATTTGGCTTGGTTATTTGCATAAATACAATAAGAGTAGCAATTGATCATAATAGGCTTTTAAATTCTGCTTCACTGGAACCTCCTGGTCGACCTTTAATTAGCCCCTCAGGGCAAAGAAGCTGAGCCACCTGCCAACAGGTTTGCCTGCAGTACCTATAGACTTGGGTGAATTCTTCAAGTTCCCGAGGTTCCCAAAATGTCTTGAGGTTTCTTCCTTGCCACCTCTCAGGAAAGCAGCCTTTGTTTCTTACCTGGAAAGACTGCCGTGAACCATATGACCAAGCATGGTATCAGGCCATTTCTCCAAGGTGCTCTTACTGGCTTCAAAGTCAGTCTTCATTGCTTAGGCTTTTTGGACACATCTGGAGCCCAGGCATCTCTCTCTCAGACATGACATTCCACCCAAAGTCTTGGCAAATAAAACCACAATTGGAAACTGGTCTTTATGAATTCATGCAAAGAAATGTTTTGCCATGACTCACTCATTAAGAATTGCCAAATGACCCTACTATGACTGTATTGCTGTCATTCTCTTCTTTAAAGTTCTCCAGAAGTTTTGTTTTTTTCTTCAGCCTGTGTGAGTCTTTTGTTCTGAGGTGATTCTCTTGTAGACAGCACATATTTGGGTCTTGTTTTCTTATCTGTTCAGCTATGCACTGTCCTTGGATTGGAGCATTTAATCTATTTATATTTAAGGTTATTATTGATAGGTACTTACTGTTGCCATTTTAATTCTTTATGCCTATGTTTCTCTATTTCAACTTCCTATAGCAGTAGTCCCTTTAACATTTCTTGTAATGCTGGTTTGTCTGGGAAGCTCTTTATTTCACCATCTATTTTGAATGATAACCTTGTCAAATAGAGTAGTCTTGGTTTCAGATCTTTGTTTTGCATTACCCTGAGTACTTCATCCTATTCCCTTCTGGCCTATAGAGCTTGTGATAAGAAATCAGCTGACAGCCTTATGGGAGCTCCTTTGTAGGTAACAGATTGCTTTTCTCTTGGCTGCCTTTAAGATTCCCTCTTTACCCCACTGATTTTACTGGAGAGATCTTCCAAACAAAAAATCAACAAACAGTGACTCTAAATGACACACTAATTCAGATGGATTTAATTGACATTTACAGAACATTACACCCCAAAGCTGCAGAATAGGCATTCTCCTCAAGTGCACATGGGACATTCTCAAAGGTAGACCTCATGGTAGGACACAAAACAAGTCTCTACAAGTTCAAGAAGATTGAAATCATATCAAGCATCTTCTTGGACATTTATACCATGGTATACTGTTTAGCTATAAAAACGAAGGATCCTTTACCCTTTGAGACAGCATGGTGAGACCTGGAGAGTATTATGCTAAGCAAAATAAGCCAGTCAGAGAAAGACAAGTATCGCATGATCTTACTCATATGTGGAATCTGATGAACAAACTAAACCGATGAACAAACTAGATCCAGAGCATAGAAGCATGGAACAGATTGATGAATCTCAAAGTGAAGGCAGGGGTGGGTGGGGAGAGATTAATCTAAGAACTTATATGAATATATGCATAACCCATGTACACAGACAGTTGTGTGGTGAAGGCCAGGGGGGTGGAGTGCAGGGAGGAGGGGATCGATGGGGGGGAAAGGGGGCATTTGTAATACTTTAAACAATAAAGGTAAATTTAAAAAAAAGAAAGGAAAAAGAATTGCCAAATTCTGGACGGATAGGGTAGGGATAAAAATACATAATTCACCAAATTGCTTTAAAAAATGTCTCCTTATATCTGAAAAAACAAGAGGAAAATTCTTGCCCGTTTAACAATGTTGAAAAGGACCAGATTCTAATTTTATATTAGCTTAATTTTTATCTTTAAGTGTATTTACTTAACTAAATTTATTATTCAGGCGGTCAAACGCTGTGCCTTCATTTTGAGGGATTTTAAAGACTGGGTGTTTAGGGGACATCTTGGGAGAGGATATTCATTGAATTCATCAGCTTTAGGCTGACATACCAAAATGAGCTTTATTCTCTTAACTTCATTTGTCCTTGGGTGTGGTCAGCAAATGGTACTAATTCGATTTGTATTATCTGTTTCCCCAGAGTAGGGAGATTTAAACTATTTACCCTCTGGCTGGGGAGGAAGAGTGAAAACCATTTAAAGTGTCTTCGGTTTAGGGAAAATAGGACTTATAGATGGGTGCAAACTCCTTGGCAGCTAGATTTTCTAGCTGGTTACAAGCTGCTGTCTCAGTTTCTCTATTCTGCTTGTTCTGACTTACTGGCCTGTCTCACACAATTTCCGGCCTGTCTCACACAATTTCCTTTTAACATTTTTATTTACAAACCTTTTATAACTTTCACAAGCCTTTTTACCTAACATTCAGAAATAACCAGCTTTAGAACAAATCACTTTCTATTTTTGACATTAAAAATATATTTCCATACCTTATTCCTTCTATTATTAAAACCATACAATTTCTAATTAATTAAAATTCTTAACTCTTAAAAACTTTTGATTTTTTAGTGACCATTATAAAGTAAGCAGTTAGCATTCTTTAGATTGACTTTTATGAACAAGTTTTAAACACACACTCAGTTTCAAGAAACACACCTTAAGCAAAGCACAGGACATTACATCAGCAGCTCCAAATCAGCTTTACAGACTTTCCCCAGTGTTTCAGTATTTCATGTTACTTTTAAATATCTAGATATTCAATAGCTTTTATTAAAAATTCACTAATTTAAAAAGGAATAGTTGAAATAAGTGAAATTGATTTACTTAGATGGCTACGGTTTTTGTTTTTGTTTTTGTTTTTTTTCCCTTCAATAAGGATTCCTCCCAGAAACTTGCATTTTAAAAGATGGCCTAGATAAGAGTTTACTACCAGATATTTGTATTTCAGAGCTATAGGGAAAGAAATGCAAGCTTTTCCTAGAAGAACATTGGTTTCATAAAGCCAATTATAAGCATTTTGAGCCTAATGGGAGGTTTTTGAGTATATAAAAGGATTTAGTGGGCTTTGATATTCTGGAGCCACACCTCTGGCCATGTGAAGACTTTATTTGTAAAACAAGGACAGTCATTTTTAATATCTTAAGGATTGACAAATACTGATAAATCCATTCATCCATTTTGGGATGTTTCTTTCCACTTGGGTATATATTTTTTCAGGTTCTATAGCAAATTATAGAGAGATGTAGTTTACAGGTAGTATATAGCTTAGGATCATTTCTGAGAGTCATAATGGCTTGCATGTATGGAAAAGACACATTGATCTAAGGAGGCCTCATTCTCTATCCACTTCCCTTTCAGAAGGGCAAAACAGGTTTAGCTGCAGGATAGTGTTAAACTTAACGGTGCCATTAACTGTCCAAACCTCTCCATTGTCCACTGTATAATGGGGCCAAGCTATTTTGCAAAAGAAGCTTGAGGACTCAGGGTCCAAAGATATATTTACTGACTTGAGAGAGAGGTAAATATCAATTGATTGCCTCCCTTACACACCCCAACCAGGGATCGAACTCGAAACCTAGATATGTGCCCTGTCTAAAATGAAACCCACAACTTTTTTTGGTGTATAGGACTGCAATCAACTGAGCCATCCAGCCAGGGCAATATTTCCTGAGTTTCGTTGTATACAGTATCTCACATCCTGAATTTTGTTGATTGTATTCTTGCGGTTGTGTTTGTTTCTTTATTTCTAAATTTCTCATAAACTGGAGTTAGTTCCAAAGACTTGACCTGACTTGGGTTTTTGTTGTGTGGAGGCAAAATGGTAGGGCAAACAAGAATACTTCAAATATGTTAAAATTCACAAGTTCTTAATGATAACTGACAGAGTCTCATTGTTCGCAGTAGATGAATGAATGCCGCTTAACATTCTGAAAAATATTTACGAGTATTTTCTTCCCCAGCTGTTTAAAAGCCATGATTCTTTAGTATGTTTGTGAAGCTAAAAGTATTCAAGTCATTGGTGCCCTTTTTTCTGACCTTCGTTCCTGTTTTTCTGTCCCTAGAACGTTCTTAAATTTTATTTTTTTAAATATATATATATATTTTATTGAGAGAGAGAGAAACATTGATTGGCTGAGTCTTGTGTACCCCAATCGGGGATCAAATGAGCAACCTGCATATGTGCCCTGGCTGGGAATTGAACTGGCGACCTTCTGGTGCATGGAACAACGCTCAATCAGATGAGCCACACCAGCTAGGGCTGTCCCTAGAACATTTTCAAACTTCCTTATTTCAAAGAATGCACTCAACTATAAAATAAGCTCTAACTTGTATAGCAACAAGAAGTTTCTATCTTAACACCCATGAAATAGATATCCTTTGAAAAATATGTGGCATTTAAATTTAATTAGAAACTTTTTTATTTATAAGTTATATGAGCCTAGCTGGAGCGGTTCAGTTGGTTGAGCGTTGGCCTGTGCACCAGTTTGATTCCCGCTCAGGGCACATACCTGGTTTTCGAGTTTGATCCCCAGTCAGGGCACATACAGAAGGCAACCAATCGATGTTTCTCTCTCACATCGTTGTTTCTTTGTTTCTCCCTTTCCCTTCCTCTCTCTGTAAAATCAATAAAACCATATCCTTGGATGAGGAAGAAAAAAATTGTAAGTCATATGAAAGGCTTGATTTTTAAATTCATCACCAAATTAGTTAAGGTTTTTTTAAGCACTGTAAAAAATTTTGGAATACTTTAACATTTTGCAATTCTCTTTTTCTCCTTGAGTGCGTAGCACTTGCTTAATGACATATTTTAAACTGTTTTAGGTCTTTTTGTTATATTTGAATATAAACCTGTTGTATTTATCAATGTGAGGATATTTTCTGATGTTACAAAAGAAAATGGAATTTAAATTTTCAGGCCTATATTTTGAAAACTAGTTGCTAGTGTTTTTTCTTCAAACATAGTCAAGATGTAAACAATGGATTTATTTGCTAAAAGTGCTTGCTTATAGCAAAATTGGTGGAATTAACATTCTTAATATTTTTCTGGCATCAACTTTATATCCTTGGAGCAAACGTGTAGCTATTTGTGATAATGTCATAATACACAAATCGTTTAGGGGTCTAGAAGAAAATGATTAAAATGTATCCTGCTGTTAAATTTGATTAAGTTGACTCACAAACTTGATTGCAGACTATTCTTTGAAATCATTTCACAGTTTTTCAAAATACATGCCAGTGTTTTAATATGCTCTGTGGCATTTAATATAATTAATGAAGACATTGTTTTAATTTTACTTTTCTATCAAAAACTATTTGGAAATGTTGCTACAACTTAAAATTGAAATACTATGTATTCTTATTTTAATTTAAAAACATTTGTATGTTTATGGTGCATTCTATTTTTTTATAATCTTTTTATATTGGTTTAAAGAGATAGAGGAAAGGAGAGAGAAGAACATTGCTTTGTTGTTCCCCTTATTTGTGCATTGACTGGTGGTTTCTTTTGTGTGCCCTGACTGGGGATTGAACCCCACAATCTAGGTATATCGGGATTATGCTCTGACCAACTGAGCTAGCTGGCTAGGGTGTAAAATGCATTTTAATGGTGGACAAAAGTTTACACATGTTTAATGAACACTGTGAATAAATAAATAAGATATTTATATACTCATATTGGATTTATTGGCATTTCAAAAATAAATTATTGTTCCACCCTACTGCAGAGCTAAGAATGGTGTTTACATTTTTAAAGGGTTGATCGATGGTGGGAAATACGAATATTCGAGAGTATTTGTGACCACAAAATGTAAGATACTCTTTGACCGTTTACAGAAAATGTTTGCTGTATCTTGGGCTAGAGTGTTGATTTTTTTTTTTTTTTTTTTTTTTTTAAATTATGACTTAGGTTAGGCCTCAAAGTTACTATGTTCTTAATTTGTTTTGAAGAGGAACCATATTTAAAATAGTGTGTAACAATGAATTAAATCTTTGGGTGAAGATAATCTTTGTTCTATTTTTAGATCTTTCTGAAATTAGAAATTATGAATAGACACATTGTTATAAATTTTATTTAATTCCTAGCTTCATGATACTTGTTAATATATACTAATCAAGTACTAAAGAAATATTAACAAAAGCTCTATATAGGTCTTGACTATTTTTATGTTAATGGAGAAAACATTGAGGCAATTGTTTCAGCTATTTTATATTTTTAAAACTGGCTTTGGAAAAATTGTTAAACAATTTTAATGTTTGTTTTTGTTCTTAAAAGCCTTGAAATTAGGCCCTCTTATGTGCTTTCTCTTTTTCACTGTTCAGTTAAAAGGGAGGAATCAAATGGTAAGTGTTCAGCTCACCCACGTAATTAAAGTAAAATAGATTTACTTGGTTTGTTTTAAGATGCCACCTCTCATTTCTTTCTAATATTTCTATTAGAAATATTCCAGAACAACTAACTGTATGGGCTTTGAAGTATAAAATAAATACTGATTTGCCTACTTTGTGTCTTTGAATAATACTTTTTAAAGCTGGAACAAAAGATGAGGGCAAACACATCATGTGTGGTCATGTTTTTTAAAATTTTTTATTAAATCCTCATCTGAGGATATTTTTTCCATTGCTTTTCAGAGAGAGGGAAGGAGGGAGTGAGGGAGAGAGAGAGAGAGAGAGAAAGAGAGAGAGAGAGAAGAACATAGATGTGAGAGAAACAAATCTATTGGTTGCCTCCCACACTCGCCCTGGGGCCAGGGATTAAGCCTGCAACCGAGGTACTTGCCCTTGGTTGGAATTGAACCCAGAACCCTTCAGTCTGAGGGCCGATACTCTAACCACTGAACCTAACTGGCTAGGGCTAGTCATGCTTTTTTTGTTACTTTATTCTGATTTTTATGACATACATGTGAATCTATTTTTAAAAGTTTCAAGGATATTTCAGTACTTCATTACTTAGAAGTTATTTTTATTTCATACCTTATTTCTCCTTAAATAAAGTCAAGCTCTTTGATAAAGGCGCTAGTAATTATAAATTAAACATGTTATTTTTCACTCCTGTAGCATAATGTATTTTTGACTACCATAACAATGTATATATTTTTATGCTGTGCTTTCATTACATTTACCTTTATTGTAGTGTAAAGTGTATTTGAACCATTTTCTAGGTACCATTTACTAGTTTCAAGTTTTCTGTTTATCACAGTTTTATTGCTTTTGGACACAATCACATGAAGTTATTCTATTAAGAATAAGAATTTATGAGATTGTCTTCATGTTAGTTTGTTCCACTTACTGTTGATTAAAGTAGTTTAAACATTGATGTAGTACTATGTCCCAACCTTTATTTGTGGATCCAGCCTGGGTTGGAGTAAAGGGGAGATTTTAATTAGATTTTTTAAAATGTTGTTTCTAGAGTAAACTTTATTTTCTTGGGAAAATGGTAATGTCATAAAAATTTCTAAATGTCATTCTAGCTATAGTAGTTAAAAATACTTTGTTTAGGAAAATTGGGGTTGTGTTTAGATTGGGTGCTAATTTGTTAAAAGTTTCTTTTTCTGGTATGATAAATATTAATATTTGGTCTTTATTGAAGAAAATAATAGATCTTCGTATTTGTGTCAAAATATATATGTGAATTGATATCAAAGTGTTTTTATTCCTATTTGAATAGGTGGGAATTGACCTGAATATTTGAACAAATGTGTATAATAAGCCTGAAAATAAATGTATTGAAAGGTTAATGGTCGGCCATCTAACATGTATATTATATGCCATAGCAGTATTTTGACCCTGTTGTGTTCCTTTGTCAGTGGCTATTCCATTATAGCTTCAGGGATTAAATAGTGAGGCCAAAAGCATTAAGGAGATGTGACCAAGATGTGACCCAAGGGTCTATTGCCTCTTCCGTGGCAGTGTTTTTCAACTAATACATACACAGGGAGCTTTTTAAAGATATAGGTTCTTAGGTCTCTAACCTACATATTTACTCAGGTTGTGGTCTCAGTAGATTCTGATGCATTGTTTTATTGTTTTTTTGACCAGATCCTGTACTTAACAACCCTTGCAGCACATGAAACTTAGGAAAATGCCCAAGATCAAATCTAGCAAATAATTTGATAGAGGATCTAGGTTGGAGCCATGGGACCTGCGATTTTCAAAAGTTCTTCAGCTTACTTAATCTCATTAGCAAAGGTAGAAAACCACTGACCATGTGTGGAAATGAGAATAGGAGTAGTTGTAATTTTTATGGGACCTCAGAGTTTGAGTGACAGGAAGAATCAGTCATTCAACACGGGGGACAGGATTCATATAGTTAACACTGTAAATAGCACCATATTCTTTGTGAATAGTGCTTTGTGGGAGTTCGGTGTGACTTTTTTTTTTTTTTTTTTTTTAATCCTCACCCGAGGATATTTTTTCCATTGCTCTTTTCAGAGAGAATGGGGGGGGGGAACACATCAGTGTGACACATTGATTGGTTGCCTCCTACATGCGCCCCAACTGGATCGAGTCTGCAACTGAGGCACGTGCCCTTGGCCGGAATTGAACCCCCCAGGACCCTTCAGTCTACAGGCTAACGCTCTTTGTCCACTGAGCCCAACTGGCTAGGGCTGGTGTGGCAACTTTTAATTGGGCTTTCAGCCTATGTATGGAAGGAGTATTGTCTCAAATGGTTCATTAATTTTTAGTTTTTTAATTCTTCATCTACCCTAGTCTGGGGTCCACAGACTAGGGTAGGCCAGGCCAAATCTGACCACTGTCTGTTTTTGGAAGAGTTTTATTGGAACGTAGTCATGTTTATATTTTGTTTATGCCTGCTTTGCCTCAGTGTGACAGAGTTGTCTAGTTGAGACACAACTGTATGAAACTATATCATGACTCTGTGACTTACAAAGCGTGAAATATTTACTATCTGGCTCTTAACCAGAAAAGGTTATAGACAGACCCTTTATCTAAGGATAATCTGGGAGTTTGGGGGAATCTGTAAAAACTGGCCCATGTTAACCAAATGCATAAAGAGTTTGTGAATTAAAATGGAAATTTATTAATTTATATGTTCTTTTCCAGTGTATTTAGAAGGCTCATTGAGCAGAGCACCTCATATCCTAGACCCAAGGTTCCTGAAGAATCCACATTTGTGCCAGAAGGTTTATTGATAGTTACGGTTATGAGTTAGAGCAAAGTTATGGGAAAAACTGATAAAGCGTTGCTCCCCCACAGTGGATGGAGTTTTTGTCCTTTGTTTTAGTCTGTAGAGACATAAAGCATTGTTGTTGTGTGTGTTTTTAATCCTCACCCAAGGATGTGTTTGTTGATTTTAGAGAGAGAGAGAGAGAGAGAGAGGGAAACATTGATGCGAAAAGAAAAACATAGATTGTTGCCTCATGTATGCTCCCCAACTAGGAATCGAACCCACAACATTTTGGTGCACAGGACACTGCTCCAACCCACTGAACAACCTGGCTAAGGGTGCATTGTTCTTGATCAGATGTTGTCTCCTCTTGGTCAGTATTGCCATATTTAGGTTGTTGTTTAGTCAGCCACTTCTTTATGTCAGTCTCTTTTTTCAGTTTTTATTCTTTTGTTAATCCTCCCCTGAGGATATTTTTTCCATTGCTTTTCAGAGAGAATGGAATGGAGGGAGCTAGGGGGAGAGAGAAAGAAACATTGATGTCTGAGAGACACAATGACTGGCCGCCTCTCGTGCACCCTGATGGGGGGCGGGGAGGGAAACCGGATACCCAGGTACGTGCTCTTGACTGGAAACCCAGGTACGTGCCCTTGACTGGAAATCGAAACTGGGACCCTTGGGTGTGCAGAACAATGCTCTAACCACTGAGACACACCAGCCAGGGCTGTCATTCTCTTTTTCCTGATTCTTGGGTGGGTATCCTGTTCCTTATTTCCCCTTGATTTAATTATAACTTAACTTCACCTGATGTGCCATGTACAAAACTCAAAGTAGACACCAGCCAATAATAAAATTTTATTAATAGGTGTTGGCAGAGAGAGCTGATCTCTATTGTTACTAATGAGTAGGTGCAAATACATTTTCAGAAAAGGTTTGTGAAGCTTTCAGAGGAGAAGTTGCCGTTTTGTGGTTTCCACATGACCATTACCCTTTTTTCAATCAATTATTTAGCCCCTCAAGAGATCTGATTGTATTGGGATAGAAGAATGTGTTTTTGGACGCCTGCATACACGAAGGATTCAAACTGGAATATTTCACAAGGATTTTTATAGCCTCTTCATTATGCTTTGGAAATCACTGAAGAATTCTATGCTGTAGGGTTTGGTGTTAGATTGAGATGTGACCTGCTCTGGTATAATGACAGCCCATTTCTGATGGTGAAAATCAAAATGGATAATAACAGTTAGATTGCAGTGGTCTCAAATATAATGGCCTAGTTGTTTGTGACCAGTTTTCAAAAATTTATTCATTAAAGTAATTGAATTGATTTCCTTCAATGAGCTGAGAACTTTCCTGAATATTTAGGATGCTACATAATTGGAACTTGACTTAAACTTTTATGGTCATGTAAATAAAGAAAGATAGATGTTTATAATGCTTACATATACTCTTGGAAGTGATCTTTAGGATTTTAACAATTTGGGGTATTTGGGTTGAAGATATATGTCAATTTAAACAAGCTGTTGAAATCTTTGATCACTTCTTAAAAGGATTATTTAATAGTTTAATATCCTCTCATATATATAAGATAAAGTTTCATTCAAACTGGGAGAAGTGAATATGGGTACTGTTATGATTATAGTGGGCTTTTTGTTTGTTTTTTTAAATTTTTGTTTAAAGGTCTGAATGAGTCCAAGGAAAATGATTACCGAATCCCTTACACCCTGCACACACACTATCAGTAGACACTTTATTGTACTTAATTATTTCTATGTCTTATTAGATGATTCTGATACCTCTTTTTGTCTTCACCTTCCATTAGAGTTTCAGAGAGGCTCATAATCAGGAGAAATTTCCATATCTCTTTTTTCCCTCCTGGAGAAAATCTGTTTTATATACTCAGTGCATACATAACCTCCTCTGACTCCTCATCCCAGCTGTGATCCTGTATCATTTTTAATACATTTCTTTTTATTACCTATCACGTTGCTTTATAGGTATTTTCTGACTTTGCTGTCCACTAATTGAACTCTGAATTTTTTTAGGTCAGGAATCTTTGTCATATTGTAGTCACATAGATATGAGCTGGGAGAGTTAAATAGTTGTTTGATGTCTGATTTTTCTTCTTAATCCTCACCGAAGGATTTGTTTGTCGATTTTAGAGAGAGAGAAGATGGCAAAGAAAGTAAAAGAGAAACATCAGTGTGAGAAAGAAACATCAATCAGTTGCCTCCTGTATGTGCCTCAACTGGAGATTGAATCTGTAACTTTTTTGTTGTAAGGGACTATGCTCCAACCAGCTGCGCCACCTGGCTGGGTTGGTGTCTGATTTTTCAAATGCCAGTGCAGCTCAATCATATGGTTTTCAGTGTTGTTTATGGGCCACCATACCTCACTATTTATTGAACACTAATTTCTCAGATGTTAACATCAGTATTTTTTGAAACATAGGTGGCATTGAGCCACCACTATTTTTGTAGAATTCATAATGGAATAACATTATTAAGAATGAATTTTAAACAGTTAAATGACCCACAGTTTTTTGTGCTTCGTTTTCAGCACATTTAATTTTTCAATACGCCGTTTCCACTTGAATATCCGTTCAGAGCATTAGACTTACAGGAAGACTTGGAGGTTTCCATTTAGTATTGTAGAGGATACAGAGGTGAATCAAGCCCAGGGTCCTGTCTGAGGATTTTAGAGTATTTTAGGTGCAGGATACCTCTGTAGAGTATGAGAGAAATGTAGTTAATAAGTTTGGAGAATTTACAGATTCTCTACTAGGGAACGTCAGGTGGTGTTGAGCATTCTCAGCACTGTTGTCAAGATGACTTAGGGTTTATTTTTCTTAAACAATATGATTGGTTTATTATTCCACTGTGTTATAGGTATACCCCATGTCTTTTGTTTTGAAATGGGAAATTCTAATCTTACTTGGTGAAGGGTTGGAGATGAAGAGAGTCAAGATTGTCAAATAGAAGTGTTCAACTGCAGAAACATGTTTTTGAAATATCCACTATATATAATATGAATAAGGAATTTTATTTAATTATTAAATAGTTTGAATTAATAGCAAAAATTCATTTTAACTTGTTACTTCTGCTTTGTGACTTCTTGATATAATATTTTTTTTGGCCAGTTAATATTTAGTATCTTCTGTACTTCATATTGAAGGCAGTAAACTCTGGTAGTATCACCTGAAATGGCAGAATTTTATACCTGATTAAACAGGACAGATGTGAATGTCAGTGACCATGTGTAGTTATTAACTAAACTAATGATGTGTAGGGGGTAGGAACTTGGGTTTTGTAAGCATGCTGTGCTGATGCAATGTATTTGTTTCTGCTTAAGATTTCAATTAATTAGAAGTATATGGGTAAGTTTGCCTCTTTGTCTTACGATATCCTCCACTATATTGTGTACCATGTTTCATATTCTTTCTTTCTGGTTGTAAATTTACCATGTTTCTCACAAGATAACTTCTTCATTTGGCATATTTCTGCTATTTCTAAACCTTGCTTTTATACAATTGATGTGCTTGTTATGGTACTTTCTCTTACAATTGTAAATTTTAAATAATTTTTCTAGTTTTATTTAGTTACCACTTAAAAATTGCCATATGTTGAATATATTACTTGGAGTTATCTACTTAGAAAAAATGGATACTTTGACAGAATTTCAAAGCTTCAGTAGACTAAGATAATTTGCTTAATTTCTAGTATCAAAAGACCTAAAAAGATATCTATTAAATGCTTAATTTTTCATACATTGGACCACAAAGGCTTTGTTTGCTTCTACTGCTTTCTTCTGTTTGTGGGACCAAGTTTGAATAGCTTCTTGTGCAGTTTATATTTGTTCTTTGGCTTCATCTTTCATACCTTAATCTGGCCAGTCGTGGTAGTAATTTTGACTTTGATAAGGAAGTATACTAGGTAAGGGGTTATGGATAATAAAATGCAAACTAGTCTCTAGTATTATGTGAACTTTAGTGTGATTTGATGTTAAAAGTATTGCATTTGTATTATAGCTGTGATATTATTGTTGATTTCTTTAAGAGTTTGGGATAAAATAGCTAAATTTGAAGAATAATTAGATAATTCCTAATCATTTTCAGGTGTGTTTTTTTGGTGTGTGTTTTATTTAAATATATCTTTACTGACTTCAGAGAGAGGAAGGGAGAGGGGGAGAGATAGAAACATCAATGGTAAGAGTCATTGATTGGCTGCCTCCTGCACGGCCGCTGCTGGGGATCGAGTCTGCAACCCAGGCATGGGCCCTGACCAGGAATCAAGCCGGGATCTCCTGGATCATAGGTTAATGCTCAACCACTGAGCCACACCGGGAAGTTTTTAAAAGCACCTCTTCAGAGATAGTTTGCTATGACAATTGAAAATGATAATCTTGAAAATGTCCCTCAGTTATATAGACTAAAATTCCCAGCTGAATATAAATTTGTTTTAAAAGTTAATTTGTTTAAAATCTTTGTTCCCTTCTGTCTCAGTGCGTACTGGATTATATGTAATTACATTTAATTCATGTTTAGTTAGAAAGCCACTCTGTGTATTATAAAAAGCAGCATTTAATTTTGCTAGTCAGTTGAATTTGACAGTGACATCAGAATAATCTGTTTACTTAGTTACTTGAACCAGACTAAAAATTCACTGTGTATGAATCTAGTTTAAGGGGTATGTATCTTTTGATTAATGAATACAGTGAGCTGAGAATAAGCCCCCCTACTTACTTATATTTGTTGTTCCTTCTATTTCTGATTATTTTTAACAAGTAAATATTATTTTGTGACTAACACTTGTGATCACTGATTGTGTAAAAATATTTTAAAGGTTGTGGGTTTTTTAATACCTTGTTGACCGGCTATTTCAAGCCAGAACTTGCCCGTGTGGCCGGCTACTTTGGTTAGCAAGGTGTTGAAAATTACTTAAATGAATGTAAGTGCAGACCCAAGTTATCTTGTGGCCGTTCAGCAACATTTGGACATGGAAACACGTGTATACTTGTGACCAGTCAGAAAGGTAAGATAGACTTCTATAAAGTAGCTTTAAGTTCACAGCAAAGTTAAGCAGAAGGTATAGAACATTTTCTTGTGCCTCCTTCCCTCACATACACATAGACTCCTTCATTATCAAATTCCCACACCATAGAGTGGTACTTTGTTGTAAGTGACATATTCTCATCACCCCAAGTTTATCATTTACATTAGGGTTCACGGTTGGTGTTCAGACAAATGTATAATGTCATGGATACACCATTATAGTATCATACACAGTAGTTTCACTGCCCTAAATTGTCTGTGTTCTGCCTGTGCATTCCCCCCACCCCCAACCTCTGGCAACAACTGTTTCTTTCACTGTCTCCATAGTTTTGCCTTTTCCAGAATATCATATAGTTGGAATCATAGTAGCCTTTTGATATTGGCTTCTTAGTAATATTCATTGAAGATTCTGCTGTGTGTTTTCATGGTTTGATAACTCACTTATTTTTAGTGCTGAATAATATTCCATTGTCTGCATGCACCAGAGTCCATTTATCCATTCACCTACTGTAAGACATTTTAATTGCTTCCAAGTTTTGACCATAATAAATAAGGCTGCTATTAACATCTATGTGCAATTTTTTACGTAGACATAAATTTTCAACCCCTTTGTATAAATACCAAAGAGCGTGGTTGCTGGATCCTGTGGTAGGATTATGTTTAGTTTTATAAGAAACTGTCTTCGCCCGGCTGGGCGTGGCTCGGCGGTTGAGTGTTGACCTAGGATCCAGGCGATCAGGGTTCGATTCCCAGTCAGGGCACATGACCGGGTTGCGGGCTCGATCAATGACTCTCTCATCATTGATGTTTCTATCTCTCTTTCTCTCTCCTTTCCTCTCTCTGAAATCAATAAAGATATATTTAAAAAGAAACAACAAAAAACTGTCTTCCAAAGTGGATATACCATTTTGAATTCCTACCAGCAATAAATGAGAGATAGTGTTGCTCCATATCATTGCCAGCATTTCGTGTTGCCAGTGTTTAAGATTTTGGCCATTCTAATAGGTTTATTTTGTTATCTCGCTTAAATTCGCAATTCTTGATATATGATGTAAAGATTTATTTTAACTGACAGAAGTGAGCAACATTTCCCCAATATTAAAGAGTGCAGATATTTTGGTGTGCATGTATTCAAATTGAGGGCGGAAAAATACCATAGGGTGTATATATTAAAAGATCTTCTTATATTACTGAAAGTATTTTGCTCCTTTCCTGTATAGCTGTGTGTGTGTGCGCGTGTGCATGCATGTGGATATGTATATGAAATATTTCAGAAATTGCTGTTTTTAATTGCCTGAGGAAAAAATGTTAAGTTTCCAAACATTCTTTTTTGGTTATGTTGGAAAGTTTGCATGGTATTATTTGAGTTGAATCAATGGGAACATGTCTTCTTTTCCTTTTTAGTTTAAAATTAATTTATTTACTTTTTTAAGGAAAAGATAACTTTGTTGATAAATACCTTTTAATATTAACACGTTTAAATGAGCGAATAATTTCTTGGCAAAGAGGCCTACTTTTATTTTCAGTTTTTTTTCTTTTTTCCTATTTGTTCCATTCTTCAGAATATGTTGTATTTCTTGCCTAGTATTTCCGGATAGTAATATCTATTTAACTTCTCCCATGACAGTTTGACTGGCTATCTAATAATCTTATTATTCTTTTATTTTTCTAATGAAACAAGATATATTTTCAAGTGGTAAATGTAATTTCTTTTTAGTAAAACGTTTTGGACTACTTGATGATAAAAAAGTTGAGCCTTACTACCTGCCAGAACTGAAACATTTCTCTGGGATCATATTTCTTTTAATACATTTAAATGTTCTACATCAATATTTTAAATCCAGATTTTTAGCATTTTCTTTATTAAGACCTAAATGGCTCATGCTGATCCTAGACAGTCCTTAGAATCTTTTAAGGACATGCGTGAGAAGTCTTTATGAATTAAAAGGAGAGTAATGAGTGTGCCGTTAACTGAGTAGATTGATCACAGTGTTAGATGAACATATTTTGTTGTTGATCTCAGAATGTTGGCCCATTCTATATATGTTAAGCATTTATTTAGTTCACTGTTACCTAAACCTTAGAAATTCATATTATACTTATTTTAGCCTTATTTTTGTACCATGTGAAACCTTTAAATTACGTTACCTAGAAAAATAAGTATAATATGTTTAAAAGCACAGATTAATATCCTTAGTATTAAAAGAAAAAAATAGCCTTACATTACACAAAGTAACATCACATGCTGCACTTTAGGGTATACTGCTTTAGTTAATTTACATTAGTGCAGATTTTCTGCTGTTTTGTTGTTTGCAAACTTTTTAGTTTCGAAATCCTTTTTATAGACTATAAAAAATTACCAAGGTCCCTAAAGAGCTTTTGTTTCAGTTATATCAGTATCTGCCATATGAGAAATTTAAAAGAAATTTGAAAGAAAATGGGTGTTAGTGGGAAGAGTGGTCATGTGTCACATTTTTTTGCAAATTTCTTTAATGCTCAACAGTAATGTAGTAGGAAGAGTGGTATTATTTTACCGTTTTGTAAGTTTGTTTAATGTTTGGCTTTATGGAAAATGGCTGGCTCCCTATATTTGCTTCTGCATTTCATCTATTGCAAAATGTTCTTGGTTAAAGTACATGAAAAAAATCTGACTTCACACTTCACCTTTCAGGTAATTGTGGATATTCTTGTTTGATACTGTAGTAAAACTTGATAGGCAGTAATTTTCATTACAATCTATTGGTCTACTTTGAAGTTTGAATGGCTCTCTGACTCTGGCATGATTTCATGATATCATATACCCAGCATTAGAAAAATACTGGTTTATCAAGTTACACAGGTATTTCAGGTTTTAATGTATTTTATTACACAAAATTAAAAACCACATCTTAGTACCAACTACCGATCTCATCAGAACATGTCTGTGAAAATTTGCATGATGCTGTCTGAAGTAAAATGCTTATTATTCCATGCAAAAAGTGTTTCAGCTTGCAACTCAATCGCAGGAATTGTTTTTCTTGAAATAACCACCCTACTTCAGAATGCAGCAGACATGCTTTATATATATATACTGTATTGTTGCATAGAATATTAAAAAGACATGTACCCAAGGATAGCGATTTAATAAACTTAATAATTTTTACTGCTTCATCTAGGTATTCATAATTGAACATTTTAAACTGTTATATGCATGTGAAGAATACAGTGATTTCTAGTAAAAATTGACTGCAATGTAATTTGTGCCAGAAAACCAGGATTTTTGCCCACCATTGCTTTTACACCACCCGCAAATATTGATAGAGTGAAAAGCCTGACTAGATCATCATCTTATAACTATGTTCTAGTGTTAATAAGACATGAAATAGTTCTGAATCTGTGCACTTCCTGAAAATGGTGTTGGGGACTGAGTACTCCACGAACCACTCCAAGAACTGCTATTTGAATGGAATGCTGCTTTGATATATAGTTCTGAAAATCAGTCATATTTTGCTTAATTTGTTGGTCAGATGTGAATTTACGCTTTCTTCAGTGGCAAGCTTTCAGGAATACCTATGCATAACTCTTAATGGAAAGGCACACCTTCTTATAAACATTGTAAGAATAAATCTAAAAATCATGTCTTTTGTTAGTTTTTGTTGAAATTCTTAAAAAATGAAGGTGCCTTATGAAGGTGAAAATTTCATGAACTTTATTTTGGCAGAACTTTAACCACTTACTATATGTATGACCTTGAGTAAGTTATTTAACAGACATGTGCCTCAGTTTTATGATCGATAAAATAGGATAACAATAAATGTATTTATAGGATTAATGAGGCTTAATTGAATTAATTAAAAAGTTTTTATCATAGCTTTATCATAGCTTTATTGCACTGCAGTCTTTTGAGATTTTGTTTGCATACAGGTTGTTAAACCACAACTCTTAATTTATGCTAAAGTAACAAAGCACCCTTAAAATTTTTATTATAAAAATATCACACATTCAGTGTTCCAGTTCTAATTCGAAGTAAGTTAGAAGTAATTCATAGAAGAAGTGAAGGCCTTTGTGTATTTCTTCTTGGGTGGGTACACAGTTATAGTGAACTTCTTCAAGTCATTCTCATTGATATTTGATATATCAAGTTGTAATGAGATTTGCTGTCTTAATTTCCTTTGATAATACTACCCTTAAAATCTCTGCCTCTTTCATTTTACTAGAAGATTTATAGAAAGAAACAGTAATCTTAAGATACGACTAGGAAGCTGAAAACTTCATTTGCTCATTCTAAAATAGTTTAAAAATGATCCGTCATCTCATTATACTATGTTTTTAAAAATTATGAGTGAAGCTGTATAATATAGCACTAAGTGATATCTTTATTGATTTCAGAAAGAGGAAGGGAGAGGGAGAAAGAGGTAGAAACATGAATGATGAGAGAGTCATTGATTGGCTGCCTCCTCCACTCCCCTGACTGGGGATCAAGCCCGCAACCCGGGCATGTACATTGACCGGGATTCAAACCGTGGTCTCCTGGATCCTAGGTCGATGCTCAACTGCTAACCCACGCCGGGCTAGATGATATTCTTTAAGGAAATGTCAACATGAAGTGAAACGTAATATAGTATACAATATAAATTGGTATTTTAACATAGCGATATCTACATTAACATGGATTATTGTAAGCTTCTGATTATTTCATTTACAAAAATATATTTTAGAACTGGAACCAGTTTAAAATAGAGCATCAGGAAGGGAATGTTACAGCCACTGTTGAATAATTATCTTAAAACCATAGATTTCTTCGCTGTGTTAATATGCTTCTCACAAAACTTTGTTAATAAAGAAAATGGAGTAATAGAACAATTTAAGAATAGTTTTTTAAAAAGTACTTAACTTTGTGAATAATAAGACTAAACATGTTATTTTAGAAAGTGATAGATAGGTAAAGCTGAAGTTATAAAAAGACAATAGAAATGGTAGTCTCTCTCCCTTGCCTCCACCCAGTGAATCATAAGATAAGCATCTAGTTAGGATGTTAGGGTATATAAGGGGGATTTGAAAATTGAAGTTTCAAACAGTGGGACTATAATAATTACATTCTGTTAACTATTTCTAATCTTTCGTAGTTAAGGCAAATACAAAAGTAAAAATATAAATTGAACCCTTATCCTCTCCCCAGAATGTCATGATCATAAAGTCCATGTATTAAATATCTGTTATAAATAATACCTGGAAGATTTTGGGTACGCTGAAGCTGTCCACACTTTATCAGTAGGTTTGGACATCATGGCTTATTTGATTTATTGATAATAGCACTTATTTATTGATAATAAGTGTGATTATAAAATAGTATTTTTCATGTAATTGGAAAATTATATGGATTCATCAGTAGTTTTATAAAATAGTCTAGTTTTTTTGCTGGTCAATAATATGTGTTAATCAAGTTTTAGGAGACTTATTTTTAGGAAAGTTAAACAGCTCTGATAAAGGTTTGGCGTTTAAATTTTCTAAATAACAGGACAATGTTTCTTCATGATACTATATAAGTTGGTGTTTTTTCTTATACTCTAAATTATAGGTTACCTTTTGAGGCATTGCTATTAGGTTTGATAGGTAATCGATTTGTTGCTTATTTCATTTATCCATCATAGGCTTTCATTTCTTGCTTTATTGTTCCTTTTCACCAGTATTTTGAATTAAGTGGAATTTAAACAGTTTAATAAAGTTGCTTTTGAAAGTAGGAAAATTATACCTTCTTTAGATTCAGACATTGCTGCTTTTGCCTGAGAATGTTCTTTAGTATTGCTGCATTTAACACATTTGTATGATATTGGGAAAGATGATCCAGTAATAGTGCAAATTGCAACTATAATATCTTGAGTCGTTTCACCAAGTGAAATGAAAATTTTTTAAGGAAGCAGTTTCTGTATTGAAATTTAACATATTTGTACATTTATATGACCTTTTGTGTCACAGTTAACCTCAAGAGCATTTTGTTTCAGAACTTGGCAGTTTGTAATAACACTTTTATTTTAGATTTCCAAGTAAAAAGTGTTCTAATGAAGGAAGAAATGTTATATTGAGTGTTTAATGATTGCTTGTGTGTCTTGGAGACTTTTATGGTAGTCCTATATAGGTCCTGGTTAAAATAATGCTTGAATACTTGAATAAAAAGGCAAGGATGAATTACAATACTTCAGAAGTCAAAATAATCTATAACTGTTTTTAGCTTAGTGCCCCACAGCTGTTTGTATTGTATGTTTGAATATAAAAGTGATAACGATCATTTCTGTTTAAAGACTTTAGTGACCTGGGAGGGAAAAAAAATTGGCCCTGGTAGTTATTATTATGAGATTTTTCTTTTATTTTGGAATTTAGGCATGTATCTTTCATCTGTTAGAATAAAAACATTAAAAATATTCTGTGGTAAATTTTATGTAATCTGACTTATTTATAATCTAGCATTATAAACTGGGTGCTTTAAACATTGTAGTATATTAAGCCTGGGAGACTGAAGTTCCTTTTCAGTGCACTTTATTAAGTAAAAGATGTTGAGAACTTAAAAAAATTTTTAATGGAAAGTGATGTCCCAATTTATTCTTTTCTTTTTGATTTTAGATGGGAAATGTGATAAGATCGATAGGTTGACTGTGACAACTATGCTTACTTACAGAGAGAACAGGAAATGAGAATGGGTGATATGGGTCCCCGTGGAGCAATAAACATGGGAGGTAGGGACTGGAAGCAAAAGGCTTCTATAACTTACTTGTAATTCTTTGGGGAACTGTACATGCTGTTTGTGGTATCTACATGTCAGTAACAAACTAAAATTTGGAATCAACATTTTAATGGTGAAATCTCTTTATGTTTATTAAATTTTAAAAAATACAAGTATATTTTAAAATATATGCCTAGGAAGAACTTTTTCATTTTGTTTATTTGAAAGCTAAAAGATGTGCTATCTTTTATTCATTCATTCATTCATTCATTCATTCATTCATTCATCAATTTTTTAAAATGTTTTTATTTTCTTTAGAGAGGCAGGAAGGGAGGGGTATAGAGAGATAGAAATACCAATGAGAGCAACATCATCAATTGGCTGCCTGCTGCACGCCTCCTACTAGAGATCAAGCCTGCAACTCGGGCATGTGCCCTGACCAGAAATCAAATCGGTGACCTGTTGGTTTATGGGTCAGTGCTTACCCACTGAGCCACACCAACTGGGCTGTATTATCTTTTAATAGATTTAATGACAGAAAACTGTAACCATGTTTTGATACAATACGAAACTTGTTCAGTAATTTCATGGTATAATATTTTAAAAATCAAATTTCATGCCTTCACATTGGTTTTTTTACCTTAGAATTTTGGTAGTTTTTGAGTTGTAGTGTTTCTAAACTTTTGAGGAGTATTTTATAAATTTGTATTTTAAGGTACCCTTTTTTGTAACTTTGTGTTGTGTGGCTATTTTTATTCATTTTACTAAGTGTCAAACATTTTGCCCTAACCTACAGTATTGTGCACAGAAACATGTTGCACATTTAGGTTAATGCATAGCTTTAGAGTTAATAAAGTTTTTTTTAAATATGTTTTTATTGATTTTAGAGAGAGGAAGGGAGAGAGAGAAACATCTATTGGCTACTTCTTGTATGCCCCCTACTGGGGATCAAGCCCAAAACCCAGGCATGTGACCTGACCAGGTATCGAATTGGCAGCCTTTTGGTGCATGGGTCGACACTCAACCAACTGGGCCACACTGACCAGGGCAAGAGTTGATAAGTTTTTAAGAAAATGCTTATATTATTAGCATCTTTAATATTGATTGACTTATAACCAGGTTGTCAGGGGAAACAACACTGAGTAAGCTAGGGAAAAATAAGTGTGGAAGTTATTAAATTTGAAATGTCATACATTTTAAAAGTTAGACAAGTAACTAAATTTTATATATTCCTTTTACATTGTCCTGCTGAAGCTGTCATGAGCTTAAAATCTTTACATAACTCAAATGTACATACTGTTGTAAAGATTACATTACCTTAACATTTCAGTATGCATAACATGCACACCCACTGAGAAAATCTAAATTGTACTTAGATTATGTAGTGCATGGAATAAAAAAATCATAAAGCATCAAATGTGTGGAATGAGTATTTTCCATGATCATCTTCCTTCCTCCTCTCATGGCAGTTTCTTTGCCACTGACAATTAGATCATCTAAAGTCATTTATTGCTGTTCACTTTGTTACTTTTCTTTTCTACCAAAGTAGTAACTGAGAATCTCTGGTATACAAAGTAAGCATGTAACATCTCCCTTACCCATAAAGAACTTCGTTGTGAGTTAATACAATGGATACACGAAATAATTAGCCAAAAATAAATAATAAAAATTGTAAATTGTGAAACACAGTTGTATATATAATAAGTACAAGTGGTTCAGTATTTATGTCTTTATCAGAGTAAATTGTGGGCTGGTCCAGGTGGTTTTAAGGATGTAAGTGTGAGGTTACGGATTATAGGAGGTTTGAAATGCCATTATAATTATTAGATTGTCATTAACGTCAGAACCAAACTTGAAACATTTCTGATGTTGGAAGGGACACCAAAGCATTCTGACTGACTGGTTGGTTAGCAGCTTTATCAGAAGAAATATGAGACTATGCCTTTAGATTCCTTATTTAGTTAGGAATTTAAGAGAATTAAAATTGTTATGGCATTTTGTTTACCAGAGAACCATATTTACATTTGAGCATTTACTTAACTCCCTAAAGTTTAATCCATGTAATTTTCTCCTCTTTACATTTTATCTAATAAGAGACTGTATTCTAATTGTGTACTGGAGTTATGTATCGTTATATAGTTGAGTGTTGCTGGTGTCAGTAAATTGTCACATCCTGTCAAGTTACATTGATGGAATGTGTCATTATATTTTCTGGTGTATTTACCAGTGTACATACCAAGTGAAATAGCTTATCAAACTTTTTCAGGGGGCCAGATAATTTTAACATGTCTTAGATCTTTAATTTTTTTGAGAGAGAGAGAAAACATCAATTTGTTGTTTTACTTAGTTCTGGATTCATTATGCATTCATCGATTGATTCTTTTTTTAAAAAAATATGTTTTTATTGATTTCAGAGAGAGGAAGGGAGACGGATAGAGAAATAGAAACATCAAGGAAAAACACTGATTGGCTGCCTCCTGCATTCCTCCTACTGGGTATTGAGCCCGAAACCCAGGCATATGCCCTGACCAGTAAGCAAACTACGATCTCTAGGTTTGTGGCTCAACGCTCAACCACTGAGCCACATTGGCTGGGGCATTGATTGATTTCTTGTATGTGCCCTGACTGGGGATTGAACCCACAACTTTGGCGTATTGGGATGATGCTCTAACCAACTGAGCTAACTGGCCAGGGCCTTAGATTTTCATTTTTAATTTTTAAATACGTTATGTGGTTTTTGTTTTTTAAATTGATTTTAGAGAGGAAGTGGGAGAGAGAGAAACATCGATCAGTTGCCTCCCGCATTTGCCCAGACCATGGATCAAACCTGCAACCTGGATGTGTACCCTGACCAGGAATTGGACCCAAGAGCGTTAGGTGCACAGGATCATGCTCCAGCCAACGGAGCTACATTGGCCAGGGCTTAGGTTTTTTTTTTCTTGCGGATTTTTTAATTGAAATATAATTGACATATAAACATTGTATAAGTTTAAAACGTACAGTGTGTTAAGTTGATATATTTATATATTGCAGTATGATTACCATTGTAGCTTTAGCTAACACCACCTCCATTACGTCCCATAATTATCTCTTTTCTTTGGTGAGAACACTTAACAAATCTTGTTGATTTAACTAAAAATTTATGTAAAGAGATACAGGAGTTTTAAATGGATATAAAAGATTAAAGAAATCAAATGATCTGAATTCTTAGATAGGAAAGAACAAAAAGTTATTAAATTAAGTATAATTTCACAATAATACAAGAAAGTCAAAGCTGATTAATGATAGATCTGATGACACCAAGCCAAAACAAAAAATTTTAAAACAATGGAAAAGAAGATAAAGTGCTAGATCTGGGAGATGTTATAAAGGTAATAAGAGGATACTCTAAACAATTTCATGTCAATAAATTTTAAAACTTAAATGTAAAAACTTCTAGGAAAATGTTACATGCCAAAACTGACTCAAGAATAGAAAATCCGAATATTCTATGAACACTAAAAAAATTGAATTATTAGTAAAAAATCTTCCTGTGAAGAAAATTCCGGGCCCAAATGGTTTTATCAACAGGTCGTACCAAAGGCTTAGATTTTTTTAAATTCAGTTTAATTATAGCTGTGTGGTAGAAGATGTAATTCCTAAAAATAAGACTGTACTTCAACTATTGATAGCTGGAAAGAGTATTTTTTAGTTATTTTACTATACTTGTAGTAGCATAGTTATATTTGAATCTCACAGGTTAGATGTAATAGTTATATTCTATTAAAAAAGCATACCCTAACATGACTTGTTTTGGGGAAAGTTGAGGTAAGATGGAGTCCTCCTAGATTAGTGTCTTCACTCTTTCTCATTTCCATTGTGAGAGATGTTCTCAAAGTCTAGTAAAATTTTTTTGTTTATAACTGCTAAGGGAATAGAAATATTCTTGGATAGTTAGAGTATAGATTTGTCAGGAAGAACATTTACCGATTAAGGAAATAATTCCTTCCCTATGAAGTTGGTAGGTTCCTGGGGATTCAGTTCAGAAAGAGCAATAGTGTGTTGCCAGGGACTGACAAGGGAGTAAGACTTCTTTTTCTCAGCTGCTCTTTGGACTCAGCCATTTATAGAGTTCAGCTGTATTAGATACTGTGAAGAGTTGTGGGTTTGAATGAAAACTTCAGCTCTTTTTATAATGTGTTTTTGAGAAATTGAGTTCAGAGTATTGTAATTGACCTACATAATGAAGTACTAGAAGGAAACAAGTTTAAGTCAGTCTTTGTTATGAATTTTTTATGATAAACAAGTATATGAATACTTTAGAAATAAAAAAATTTGAGGAAGTTAGCAAAAAATGCTGTGTTTGAGGCCATTATAAATATGGTGTTATAGCTCAAACACTTGCAATTTTCATCTTTCTGATGAAAAATTTTGAAGTATACCTGCTTATTCCCATTTTCAGAATTTCAGCATGTTGAAAAATTAAAAAATCAAATATGTTAATATTATATCTCTTTTGGTTGCAGTTGCTTTTAAAAATAAGCTTTGTCATGTTGAGAGTCATTTCCCTTTTTTTTTTGTTTAGATTACATTTTTCTCCATAAAGTTAAAAAATAGTACCTTCTATAATTTTGGGAGATGTTCAGTAACTATATAAAAGTCAAGAGGCTAGTTACAGTGAACTTTATATATCGAAGGGAATGGATTCTCACAGCTTAATGCAATTTACATGCTAACATTTTTAAGTTATGACTTTTAAAAAAATTAAGTGGTTTTCTAAGTGCTAATCTTTTGCTGTTAGAGTTTAGTTACTATGTAAAGGGAATATTTGGTTAAAAAGCAGACTAGCAAATCATACTGACTTTTAAAAAAATTCTCAAGCTTTTACAGTCTCAAGTGTCCTTAAATAATTGATAGTTGTCTCATTTGTTTTATATACTTTTGTTTTTGGGATGAAAATTCTATTAGCATAGGTAATGCTCTGTTATAGAGTAGATTAACTAAGTGTCCCATTTTCAAAGAAGGAAAATGATTTTGATGATGTCGTCTGTATACATTGCCTAATTGTTGTTACATTTTTAATGTTTACTAAACTAAGATAGGACAGCTCTAAGTATAGATTGTTTTGCATAGATGCGTTTAGCCCAGCACCTGCTGGTAACCAAGGTCCTCCTCCAATGATGGGTATGAATATGAACAACAGAGGAACTATACCTGGCCCACCAATGGGTCCTGGTCCTGCCATGGGACCAGAAGGAGCTGCAAATATGGGAACTCCAATGATGCCAGATAATGGAGCAGTGGTAATGTATCATAAACATTATTTTGATTATATTCAATAATATATACTTCTGCCTCAAAGGTAACTTCACACTTAAGATAATTTGGCATCATTTGTTTTGGCAGTAAAGATCAATATGCAATGAAGAAAAAGTAATCTTGTGAAGTTATATTTTGATTATGAGGCAGTTTTTAAGTATCCTGAGTTATGATTACCAACCATGTCATACTTTGTAACACGTTACAGTTATTTTTACAGTGCTTTTAATTTGTATCCACCTCTTACCAGCATTTAAGTATTTTATGTTTGTGTTCTTTTCCTCTGTGGACTCCTTATCTTTGGTGTGGGACAATACTCCACTATGTGTAAAAAACAGTTTTTAGTAAACATTTCTACGAAAAAGATCCCTTATTAATTTCAGAGAATTTAACTGTAAAATAATTTACATTAAATTTTAAATTTACATTGTAGAATTACTAATTACATTTGTTGCTAGGTTAAAAGTAGACAATTTTATGTCTTGGTTTGAGAGTGTGAAGTTATCTTTGTGTGCATTAAATATTATAAAACCATTTCTTAGTAATTCGTATATTTAAATATCAGTAGCAAGACCTAGTACTTGTTTCATTTTTCTCAAAGTCTATCACTGTTTAAATGAGGCTTTATATTAGTAAAACATTTTCTCATTTGGTTTTTATTAATGGTTCTAAACACCATTTAGAAAAGGAAAGTTGGTTGGTTGTATATTTTGAAAAGGTGGTTTAGCTTTGAAACTACTACAAAAATCTTAAGGCGCCATTGCTGTCAAGAAAGAAAAAGCACTGCAAATTAAACTCAGACATGCTAATCAGTTGTAACTCCTTCCTGGTCTCAAAGATGTTAAAAGTGAATGTGTGTCTTAGAATTGATGGATGCAGTATTTTACCATTTAAAAATTTATTTACTTTAAATGCTATCTTTTATGAATATGGAAAAATTAGACATGCTAATAGTGTTTTTTTTAATGTGTTCGTAAAGGGAGATAAAGAGGCAGTGCTGTAATATCTACTGTGATCAGATGGCGCATAGTATAATTAGTGTTCTTGTTAACTTCAGTGGAGGCTTTACTTTAAAGTAAAATGTCTGAAAGCTAGTAAAAACTTGTACCTCCTTGGTTAAATTTTTGTGTAGCAATATAATCATTAGTAGTAATTTCGAAGCTCTGTTAGGTGGCCATTTTTTCCACCCTCCCTCTGAAATTGTAAACTATTTAAATACTGTCTTTAGTCTTTTTTACACTGGTGTTTTACTACCACCCAAAGGGAGTCTATTCAACTTTTGAGATTAATATATGTGGCTATTACTGTGAAATTTTTCAAGTATATGATTCAGATGCTTAATAAATTGTCGATTCTGAAAAAACTATATCTATTTCCCCAATAATGATCTTTCCAAAAAACATCTCAAACGATTTCATAATAATTGTTTATTTTCTGAACGTGATGCTGCTCCTCAGTTTTATCTTCTTTAAAAAAAATTGTTTTTATGCACCACAGTTACATGCAATATAAGCTTTTAAAAAAAGATACCAGAATAGTACTGTAATATTGATTAGGTTTTTAAGGTGGCATTTACTTCATAAAATCAATTCATTCTTCATGAAATTGGGGCATTGTAGCAGTATGTAACTCTTCAGATGCTTTTAAAAAAATTTTTTTTTAACATAGTAACTAATTAAATTGCTCCTTTCTTCCTTCTATGTGTGATCCTGATTCTGCTGGACTTTCTGCTGAACTTCATGACACCACTACTTGGGATTTTGCCAATTTTTCTTGTCACTTATATTTGACGTGTTCCAAATGGACTTTATATTTATTGTGTTGTATTCTAGCACAATGATAGATTTCCGCAAGGACCACCATCTCAGATGGGATCACCTATGGGTAGTAGAACAGGTTCTGAAACCCCTCAAGCACCCATGAGTGGTGTAGGTCCTGTTACTGGTGGTCCTGGTGGTTTTGGTAGAGGAAGCCAAGCAGGCAACTTTGAAGGCCCTAATAAGCGTCGTAGATATTAAACATTCTTTCATTCCTATTTAGAGAAAAAAAATTCAGTGGTATGACTTTACACTTTAACCTGTTACCTTGGAAGAAATGGTTTTATTGTTAATGTATGTAGACTTTAAAGTATTTCTTTTGTAAAACTAGAGGTTTTTGTATTTTTCTTTATTCATGAGCTTTGTAGATTAGAATGGTAATGCTGATGCTCATCATTGTGAATGTTAAAATGTGTTTGTGACCTTAGCTTAATATAAATATGCCATAGTACTGTGAAATCTATGTAGTTACTTCAATAAAGAAATCATTTTGGATAATTTACTAATGTTATTAGTGGTATTCTCTTATAGTTTTGCTAAACTTTGCTGTAACAGTAATAGTTTGGTTGCTTTAATCCCAGCCATCTAAAAATGAGAATGGATTTTCTGCTTTTTAGTTTGTGCAAATAGCACTGAAGATAGCAGCTTAATGAAAGCTATTGTCAATAAGAGGTCTGGCCAGGGAGTTTACATCTGTATAAAGGGTTCATGTTCTGTGAAACCGGAGAACTGCTGTCAGATTTCATATAGATTCTGAATATTCAGATATTCCAAGAGGAATATTAAGGATATCTTTGTCCTGTGCTGATTTTTTTCAAATAAACCTTTTCAGTCTTGGAAAAAAAACCGTTTGAAGGCAAATCTTTTGCTTATGATATGTTTATTTTTTTAAAATTTTACTTGCATTTATTTGGTGTCAATACTGAGATCTTACCCTTTTAAGTTTTCTTTAAAATCAAACAGTACTGTTAATTTGTATGTTAAGTGAGGATTTGCTGTGTGATTTAGAAGAAATAAGACATTTCTTGAGAAGGTTGGTTTCTAAAAAGTATTGAAGATGGCTTGACTCTGCAGTGTCATAATATTTTCCTGTAGTTGGTAAGTCTCCAGTAAAACTTGTCTGACAGGCTAGGTGTGTTTGTCTCCAAGTTATACAAGTTCAGTAGGTGATTTGTAAAAACAGGTGATTTTTAAATACAAGTTCAATAGGTGATTTTTAACTGATTTTTAAAAACAGTTCAATAGGTGATTTAAGTGGAAGACAGGATCATTGGAATCATATTACCTCTCTCTACTATTGAATATGTATTTTGAAGTTCAATTTTTAATACTAGAGTGAAACCGATTTTATGACATTATAATTTTTATTCCAAAACAAAGTCTTTGCTATATTTAAAATTTTGTTTTATAGCCATGTTTAATTTAAAATTACATTTAAGGAACATATCTTTAAATTAAACTGCAACTCTAACACATCAGCCATTGATCACAGTATATTTCTCACATAATGCTTCACTGTCACTATATCATGCTTTAGCTCTTTTTTTTTTTTTTTTGAAGAATAATGCGCTATTATAAAATGAACAGCATGTAAATATTATCTCTTATTTTTGCATGGTTTCTGTTTTTGCTGGAAAGCATACTTTGGAAAGAAAGAAATTTGGTTAATTTAAAATCTTGCACAAACATTTGGGTGTGAAAGTGTAATTGAGATGGCTTCTTCTGTACCAATTAAATTTTTCTTATGTTCTATCTCATCATCTTTTTTTTTTTTTTTTTTTTTAGATAGTGTGGGTGGAATTATTTTCTAAAATTTGCATCATTCACAGGCTTTTGTTTTTGGCAGTCATGGAGACTGGAATGGAAAAAAAAAGACTATATGGATTGCATTTTCCAAGAGTATGGTTTGGCAGGGAGTGGGATTTGTTTTAATTTGGATATTAATTGCAGTGTGAGGAGTTTTAACATTATCTATAATTTTTAAGTAATGTCTATTGTGCCTTAATATACCTTTCCCATCATCTACATTTTTATTCATACAATTCTTAAGTAATCTTTAGCTTTGTATTTTGCTTCAAAGCTGAATTGAGATTGAGAGGAACTTTATTCTTTGATGTTAATACCAAGCTATATTTGGCCAAGGCTATGGAATTCTGTAAGATTCATTCAAGAACATTTGAAAGCCAGTGCACAAAGATGTGCTGCTCTGCTGCACATTGTAGTGTCTGGCTCAGCTCTGGCTCCAGGAAAAGAGTTCTACGCAGCTTTTCCCCTGCATCAAGAAAATCCTTGTTCCAGTACTTACCAAGTTTACCCTGGGAACAGTCAGCTTCTGGGAGACAGTCAAGTGGAGCACCTGTGAACTCCTAGCTATTCAATTTTTAGTGTTCGTGTAGAGTTAAACACCTCTGTGGCTGGTTCAGTCAATATTTTTTCTTGTGAATTAGTATTCTAAGGCATATATTTGAATGTCATTTGCTTAAAAGTGGTAAGATATAAAAATAAAGAATTTAGCTTTTCTAAAGAAGTGTAAGTTTGTTCATATATGCTACCATAATTTGATAAAATGGTAATATGAAACAATTTGAGTATAATATCACAATATTATGTTTATGTGCCATGATTTGAAACACTGAGTTTAAAGTCTGCAGGATTTAGGTTTCATATGCTATTAATGTGTAATTAATATGCATAAAATAAAGGAACATCCCTTTTTCTAATTATTTTATTTCAGCAGTCAGAATTTTCCTGTTTTTGTTTATTTTGAAAATAAATACATTGATTTTCATGAGATACCAGTTTTTATTTGAAGAACTATATATGTTCACTTGAATTTCATAAAGCTTATTGGTTGTTTTTCTTTGAGCTTTTGGATTTTTCTATTTAAGTCAGTGCTGAGCATTCAGTGGAAGAGATTAAATTTTTAACTCTATATACAATATCAGTAATATTAGGGAAGAAAATATTATTTAGTTGGAATTGTGGATTAATAGAAATTATCAGTAAGGACAGTAACTGAAATGGATCTTGTTTCTCAAATACTAACTGGAATTTATACCTTTACATTTTAATCAGAAACATACTTGAATATTTCAGTAACTTGGTGTTTATGTTTAAATTCTATAATTGCTAAATATCACTGGAATTATTTTAACTAGTGGTCACTAATTTAAAAATGAGAGTTAGGTTGATAATTACAACCTAGATTGTGGATGAGTAAAAGAACATAAATGTGTGGTTGAAAGGAAATATTTTGTGAAAGAATGTGGTCAAGTGTATGTTTAAACCTTTAAAGGGTTTGAAATTTAGTGTCAAATGGGAGTAACTGAAATGAAAGGAACTCTCTCTTTTTTTTTTCTTCAATAACAGGAAATTTCCTGGGCAGTACTGTGGCGTTTAAATGTTTTGTGTGTCTGAGATTTGTTACAGTAGCTAATAATATATTAAAATCTTGAAATTTTGAGAGGATGGTGATGATGGTGATGATGTAATAAATCACACTTCTTCTTTTCAAGAATAAGCTAGCGAACACCCACATACCTAACTCCTAAATGTTGTTGTAATGTTTTCCTGTGTTAACTTCATAGAGAGATATTCTTAGACAGGGTCTTATTTTGGCAGGGAAACTACATCAAAGTAAGTCTTAAGTTGTATGGTTTTATTCCATGGTAAAGAAGTCATGATTAAATAAAAAACAGTACTTTCATACATAACAAGAGCAGTATTTCCTTTCCACTACCCATCATTGTTAAATTTAAAAAATAAGGAACAATTTTAATGTGCTCACTTTACATATTGTTGTTCTTCCCAGTTGTGTAAAATGAAGTGTGCATACAGTTTCCCAGTTAAATGTGCTTATATAATTTATGAAACGTCACTGGGGAAATAATAAAGAATTTCACTATTTTTATAGTATCTGATCTTTAAAGTCTGGGTTTATGCATTGTATATTGTTTTAGCTCCTTTTTTTATTTGTCAAAAGCACTGTCTTCTAAATGTAGGAAAAAAATATTCTAAAATTTTTGTTTCCTTGATTACTTAAAACAGTATTAATGAATCTTAAAAAGACTGAATATTTAAAGACCCAGTCAGAGTGCTGTGTTATTTTGGGAATATTTTTTGACCACTTTTTCTGTAAAACCATGTTTAGATTATAAATATCTAAGGCTTCCTTTTGGTTAAAATTTCTTATTTGATTATATTTTTATTTACCTGGTAGAATGAGCAGTCTGTACTTTGTTTTTTGATATTTAATTTTCCTTTTCAGTGAGAGAAGCCTATATTTTCTAGATGGAGAATACTGCATCCCTTATAGTAATTTAGCTAGAGTTCATAATTCCCATTTTTAAAAATTATTTTTTGTGTATATTGTTTTATTGCTCAAATTACCATAATCTCTACCAACTGCTCTTTCTTCTGCAACAGATACTATGTTTTATTGATTATTTAAAAATCTTAAGTTAGCATTACTGTTTGTCTCTCTGAGTTAAAGCATTGAATTTAAGAAGAGATGGTATTTTGCTTGCACATGTAAATAAAATTTCAGTTCTTTTGCATAAAATATAGTCACCTAAATTTCATGTGAGGTACTTCTCTCTCAAAATTAAGACTGAAAATAGTAGGGTTAGGTAGAATAAGAAGTGTGTGTAGTTTGAATACATGACTTTTTCTATTCAATTTTCAATATTTTTAATAAATTAGTTGAGAAATTTTCTTGTTATTAATTAAATACAAGGGTCAATAGTAATGTAAGTGGATTATATGTTTCTTAAATGCTCTGTATAAGCAAGTGTGTCGTCTGTAGTGTTGAAGACTAAATTGATATATCAAAAATTTGTTTCTAGCTCTGAAATTATCATTACAGGTTCAAACTTCACATTTTTATTATATATTCTACATCTCAGTTTAAGGTAGAAAATATATGTATTTGAGATAGCATCAGACTCTTAAATAAGTAGCCACAGTGGTTTACTGTGTTTTATGTTATATCTATGACTGGATCTCTAAGACATATTCTTCCTTGTTCTATCTTTTATGCAAATTGTCACTCAGTTGGACTTTTGTAAATGTGAGATTTTAGGTATGTTTTTGGGTTTTAGAAGAACTATGTAAATATAATCCTATCACTATGAATTATTTTTATTTTTGTATGCTTAATTAAGTCCCCCCCCCAAATTATTCATATTACCTCATGTGAAAACAGGGAACATTTTATTTTATTGAATATTTTGCCAGAATAATTTCAGTTAATTTTTCCTCAGGGTATTTGCAGATTATTAGATAATGTCAATTTGTATCATGTGAGACATTGCTTAGATTTACAAATCTGTTTCTTTAATGTAATGAGAAAAAGTAAATCTCACACATAGTGATTTTCTTAATAATTTCTGACCTTTTTAGTTTTGGAGGCAGTAGTGACTTGCTGAATGATTAATTCTTTTTTAAAAAGATTTTATTTCAGAGAGAGGAAGGGAGAAGGAGAGATAGAAACATCAATGTTGGAAGAGAGTCATTGATCGACTGCTTCCTGCACACCCCCTACTGGGATCAAGCCCAGAACCCAAGCATGTGCCCTGACTGGGTATCGACCTCAGCCTCCTGGTTCATAGGTTGACACTCAACCGCTGAGCCAGGCCAGCTGGGCATAATATTAATTCTTTAACTTGGTTAGAATATTTACATATTCATGGACTTTTGGTTAGAATATTTTAAACATTAGGATCACTATGAAGCCAATGGTTTCGCAAACTGAGCATAATAATTGGAGTAATCATCTACAAAGTGATATTTTCTCAGCCATATAGAATTTATCGGGGATCCATGCCATTCATAATTTCCCTTTATGCATTTATTCATTTTACCAGTATGTACCCATCAGTCCTATTGTGTACCAGACCCTTTGCTAGGACTGATGTAACAAAATCCCTGTTCTAAACTTGTTCTTGGAGTCAGAAACCCCTGGAGGGCTCATTAAAACACTTCTGAGCTCCACCCCAGAGTTTCTCATTCAGCAGGTGGGGAGGGGGCGCTAAAAAATGTACATTTCTAACAAGTTCCCAGGTGATGCTGATGTTGGATTTAGGGACCTTACTTTGAGAACCTTTGTTATTTAAAAGAGGCAGTGTTGGCCAGCCGGGCGTGGCTAAGCGGTTGAGCGTCCACCTAGGATCCAGGAGAGCACTGTTCGATTCCCAGTCAGGGCACACGCCCGGCTTGCAGGCTCTATCCCCAGTCCGGGGCGTGCCGGAGGCAGCCGATCAGTGACTCTCTCATCATTGATGTTTCTCTCCCTCTCATTTCCTCTCTCTAAAATCAATAAAAAATGATATATTTAAAAAATAATAATAAAGTAAAAGAGGCATTGTTTTTGGTTGGTTGGTTTTTGTTGACATAATGACTATCCTGGTGTATTGTGTGGTGTTGTGGTCTAAAAGGGGCCACATGCTAGCCTGAGAAGCTCAGGGAAGGCCTGCGTGGTGGCCTTGCAAACAGAGACCTACAGTAACCAGAGAGCATGGTTTGAAATTAAAACTTTGTAACTGAAAGCAGTTATGTCCTAGGCTAGAATCTTTCCAGACAGAAGTCACTACCTTAATTAAGCCTGTCTGTCGTCTTTTGCATCCATGATAAAATGCCTTTGGAATGTCAAGGCAATTCCTCTTTTTCCAGACCCCTCAGGATACAACCAGTGTACCAGGCCAGAGACCATAAATTCTGTTGGCGTTATGTTAATTGTTGACTGCTAACTATCCTGTACCTACTGATGTAAAAGATGTGTCTGTCATTTCACTTTTCATTCAATCCCAGAGGTTTCCCCTGCTTTGCTTTCTCCCACCTCCCTAATCTGTCACCAGTGGATTTCATGCAATGCACTTGAATTTTCTCTTTTGGTTGTAATGTATAAAATAAGGTGTAAAACTTCCATTCTCTGGAGCTTATCCCAATCCATTGAGCTTTAGCTTCCTGGCAATTGTAGGCAGTTTGGTTCAAATAAACTAAAAAAAAATTCTCTAGGTTTGAATGTTTCTTATGTTGACATTGTCTAGGATCCGTTGCCGATCACAGACAGTCACAGACCCCCTCCCCCCCCAAATTCTTCCAGCTACTACCACCTGACAAGTACTGCACAAACTCCATTATTTTTTACTAGACTGTGTCATTGCCATTGAGTACTAAATCTTATACATAATATGTATTATGTTTTTTTGATTGAGGATTTTATTGTTGTGTTCAGAAGCCTAGTAAAGTCAAGAGGCAATAGAAAAGTGCATTTTGAAAAATTTGTAAAGGGTTTTTAACTTAACTGGTTTGCAACTATCCATACCAGTATGAGAAATGAACCAGTATAATAATCCATATCTGTATGGTGAACGTGCTAGAAAACCATCCTCATCTTTGCTTACCATCCTGGAAAATATGAGTAGAATAACCATTTTGATGGATTAAATGACTGCCTGACCCTTTTTTGTGTTAGCTAATTTTTGTTTTTGTAGGTGAATATTAGATAAACGTGTTTTCTTAAGACCATGGGTATATTTATTAACTGTAATTTTCTTTGCATTGCAGCTTTAATTTTTGTTAATCACTTTAGAAAGTAATGCCCTCCATGGAGTTCAATAAATGGGAATTAAGTAATTTTATGGTAAAAAGTTACAGGCTGCTTGTGAGACCTTACAAAGAGTAATGCTACATAGCCATGTGATTCAGTGTCTATTTAAAAAATCATGCAATATATTAAAACAAATAACATCCATAATGAGAGCACTTACCTGCTATATTGACAATAGTTTCTTCCAAAAGTTTTTGTTTTTACAGTTCAAAAAAAGTCACCTAGGTTGCAGCGTCTGTCTCAGTAGGTAGTTTCTGGAACATTGTAGTATATGTCTGCTTAGAATATCTGTATAAGAAGCAAGTATAGAGACTTATTTCTAATTTTAACCCAGATGTCACCTGGGTGCTTCTTTGTCCTGCTTCCCAAAGACTACCAGAACAGTGTGCTTTCAGTTTCCCAGGAGTCCACTTGACCAAGCTTTTTGTGGTTTTTTTGTGTACTAGAAATGGATTTGGCTTTGGGGAGGGTTCGTTATCTGATCAACGAAGTCCTCTTATCAATCCTTTTATCTCTTAACATTGCAACACCCCCCCCCCATTTTAAAAATTAAGGACGCTAAATTACGTGCTGCTTGGAAGCCCAGGACTTACCCTGAGGGGCTTATTAACCTATTTTCCAACTGAGGAATTCTCATGGAGGCTAATGAGAGCAAAACTTTCATCTATTAAATTTATGTGGGTAGGTTCTTGATACTTGTTTTTCTGTTCATTTATTTACTCCAATCAAGAAATTATTTTAACTCCTGTGACTATAATGAGGTAGTTATATCTCTACAGAAGTCAGTGCATAGCTTTATTTTTAGGCACATGAATGCAGAGAAATATGAATTTTGCAAAAGGAAACTGTCTTTGAGTTTCTCTTTCCCAACCTATACGTTACTGACATTTTCTCCCTCAGATCATGGTTTCCCTATATTCTGTTTTTCCCCCTCCCATATTTAACAGCCCCACTTTTTTAAAAAATACGTTTTTATTGATTTCAGGGAGAGGGGGAGAGAGAGAAACATCGATGATGAGGGAGAGTCATTGATCGGCTGCCTCCTGCACACCCCCTACTGGGGATCGAGTTTGCAACCCGGGCATGTGCCCTTACAGGGAATCGAACCACAATCTCCTGGATCATGGGTTGGTGCTCAGCCACTGAGCCACGCCTGTCAGGCTAACAGCCCCACTTTTATCTTACTAGAAAGACATAAAAGTTTTAGATTTATATGTGGACTATTGCCACTATTTAGATTTATGTATGATGAATAGAAAATTTTTAAAATACCTTGTTTTTTTATTTCCTACCTGTATCTATACCTGGATCCATTAAATCTTTTAAAATATTAGTAAGAGGAAGATCAGAAGTTTTTGGAAAATGACATACTCCAGATTTGGGGGTGCCAAGTATAATCTAGAAAATACATAATCAGATTCTTATGCCTTGCAATAAATATAATGTACTTTTATTTTACAAAGATTAAGTTTAATCTGTGTCCTAGTATTTGTGCTACAAGTGTTATAGGTAAGGTAAAACTAAGGTGTAGTGGCTCATATTATGATCTTTATTGATTGAAAATACAGATCGCCCTGCCGGGCGTGGCTCAGCGGTTGAGCGTCGACCTAGGATCCAGGCGATCAGGGTTCTGTTCCCGGTCAGGGCACATGCCCGGGTTGCGGGCTGCAGCCGATCAATAACTCTCTCATCATTGATGTTTCTATGTCTATCTCCCTCTCCTTTCCTCTCTCTGAAATCAATAAAGATATGTTTAGAAAATACAGATCTCATAATTTGGATTATTTCACAATTACTTGACCAATATGGAAGAAAATTACCTGTCACAATCAGTTTTTAGTCATTCTTTTTTATAGGTCATGTAACTGTCATATACATACTAAATACAAGGGTTGGCAAAAGTAAGTTTACAGTTGTAATACAAATAAAAATACAAGAATAAACTTCAGTGTACTCACGACTATAAACCTGCTTTTGCCCACACCTTTTGTAATTCAGCAGCATTTGGAATACTCAATACTGGTTTTCTACAATTGCTATATTGATGATTTCTTGTAGTCTGGACACAAGGTACAGCTATGCACCAGATACAGCTATGCACAACGTAGACCAACCCTCAGCTCCTGTGGCACATGTGTACTAGACCTAAAGGGATAAAAAGTGACAAACAGTTGAAATAACTTAATGTCACAAGGGTGGAGAAAAGGAAAGCTATTTTAGATAAGGGGACGAGAAAATGCCTTTTCTCAGGAGATACATGGACATCATGCTGTTTGATTTAGTCTCTGCTGGCAAAATACAGCTGTGATGATAAAGCAAGCGGATGCAGTAAGTGTATTGTGGAAACAGTGCTGTCCCATGTGGTGGCCAAGTGTGACTTGTCTTAGGAAGGGTCAGTGTGACTGTACCTAACTTAAATTCAGCTATCAAGTATTACACATACATGGAACAATGTGGGTGTGTGCATTAAATTTTGCATCTAAATTTAATGAACTCCAAATACACACAAGTATCAAAATTTACCCCTTGAGTTAGATGTGTAAAGTGTACACAGTTGCAAAGACTTTAGTATGAATGTGAAATATCTCTAATTTTTATATAGTTACATATTGAAATAATATTTTGACTACATTGGGTTAAATAAAATAAGTATACTATTAAGCTAATTTTATCTGTTGTTTTTTTCCCTTTTAGCTACTAAGAAATTTAAAATTATGTTTGCATTTTGCTTTGGGGCAGTGCTGGTCTAGAATAGTAACTGTCAAATTTTTATATTGTCCTTACATGATTCTGTTATCCCAGAATCTGATTACCTGGTCTGTAATTATGTAATTCATTTGTTTTTATCTTTTTAAATAATTTGATGTTGAACTTTAAAGTTTAAGTACATACTGTTAGGTGTCAGGGTGAGACCAATATCCTGTGGTAGAGTAACTTTGTGCTTGTGCAGAAGTACAAGAGAGGCGTTGGAGCACCCAGTTCTCAGGAGATAAATTGTACACGTTAAGCTTACATTTTATTTCTTTCCATTTTATTACTTTCCCTTTGTGTTTATTATCTACCTGTTACTCTCTTCATAAAATATTTAAGCAAATATTGTAAGTCCTGAAAATACTTTGTCGTTCAAGATTTCTCTTAAAATCTGTGTGTGACGTTTTCATGTTTGTTTGTTTACTTCATTCCAGATGTCAAGTCTAAGAGAGTAGGGGTCTTATTTATCATTGAGTGATTTATCCTCATTTTCTAGCAAGTATTTATTAAATGTATGTTCAGTAAATGAATGGCACCAACTACAGGACAGATGATGCTGACTAATGAGAATACAAAAATGAACAAAATGTGGTTCCTTGCACTCTTGTGATTTGGAGTTTATTGGGTGTCTGTAGAGCTTAGCTTAAATGCAAACTGTTGGATCAGTTGGTAGTAATGGGGGGAACTGCAAATGCTCTGAAACCTAGAAGCAAGTAAACACCTATGTTGGGAAGACTTTACTCAGCTAACTTTTGAGCAGATCTTAAAGGTGAGTATGTACTTGCCAGTTACTGGGATGTTTTTGGAGGGAAAGGATAGAGAGGGTGTGGTCAAAGAGCTAATGAGAATGTGTTGGGAGGGTAAGAGTGGAGAAGGCAAGAAGTTTAGATAAACTATGATTGATCTAACTTAACAAATTTTGAGCTTTATCTGTTAGGTGACTAGGGGTAATACAGTTATTTTAAGTGCAAGAATAACTGGCTCAGAAATAGAAAGCAGAGGCACCACATAGAACAGGGATCCATTCCTCTCCCTCCTACCTACAACATGATATTTGAAACAGTAGTGTCAGGTGTGCTCAGATTCCAGACAGCAGTAATTCAGAAGTACAGGGAATTTAACAGACTGGTGTGGGTGGGGGAGGGAAATGCAGTGGTCTAGGAGTTTCTAGTTTGAATGGTGGAGGGATGGTGATACCACTGACCGACATGGAAGGTAAGTAAGTGTGCTCAAGATTGGGCCTGGGGTGGGGGGTGGCTGCCTGAGGGTGGAGAAGATAGAATCTGTTGGATTTTACATATTTTGGTTTTGAGTACCTATGGTAGTTGGTTGGGGTTTTAATAACTAGACAACTTGTCTGCCTGGTAAAGGCACTCTCTCAGGGCACTAACATGTATTGCTGAAGGTGACTGGTGCCCTGACTGGACCTGCTTTCACTTTTGCAATTTATTTTCCATGTAATATCTGTTGCATCCTTTTGAAATGTGAATTAGATCATTGTTCCTGTCCTTCAAATGCAACCACTTTCTGTCTGAATCAATCCAGCTACATTGTAGGGCACAGAGCTTTATTTGATCTGCTCTCAGTCAATCTTTCCAGCCTCATCCACCTTTCATTCCTTGCTCCCTAAATACTCAGGTGGTTCCTCTCTCTTTTCAGGTATTTTTGTAGGTTTCTAAGAAAAGAGCTCCCCAGTAGAGGGCCACATCACCTTTTATTTCTGTCACTTTGTCAATATATGAATTTTACTTCTTTGTTTGCTTTTTGTCCCTGCACTTCATTAATCTTTTATTGTTCTCAGTCATAGCACAATGTTTGGCACATAGTGTTTTTTTAAATCAGTCTGAAGAAAAATCCAAGAGAAAATTAGAGTAATGGCACAGATTTAAGACTAGAGTTTTCTCTGCCAGTTGAAGTGTGTGGATGAGAATCACAAATGGCTTATTCATTCGATAAATGGTTATTGAGCATTTTTATCTCAGCTATTTAGAGTTGCTCCGCATCTTTGAGCTTGGACTCTGGCAGGTGGAAGGAGAAATTAGGTGAAGCAATAATGAATTCTCAGACCACTGCATCTTTGTGACTGAGCAAGAGGAGCCAGCAGAGAATATGAGTAGTCCAGTTTATAATAGAATTGGGAGGTGTACTCCCACATATGTCTAAATAGAAATATATCTAAAAAGAAAGTACTAAGAGAAACAATATATAAAGGGAGTAATTTGGGATGATGGATGGGAGTCCAGACCTCTGAGGCTAGAAAGTGGATAGGGTGGTGGTATGGTAGAAGACAAATTCTTAACGATTGGAACAATAATCTTGGGGGTTAAATTCTTAAACTTTAAAATCACAGTATGTTTTGTGTATTGGCTATACCAGTATAATGTTTGGTGTTGGTAGAACCCTAAGCAAGGAGAATAAAGGAACTGGAATAGGTTTAAAATGCTTGCCTGAAATGTCCAAATCTTACTCATAGTTCTCTTTAGGAAAGTAATTTTTTTCTAATTGAGTATAAAATAAAGGCTGCTGGTTTTAAATTTTACATATTTATTTTCCTTTTTTATCTTATATGGGTATACACTGAAGAGACAATTAGAAGCAGCAAAAATGGGGCAGATTGGTTAAGAGCAACTAACTCATTAGGAAATGTTCAGAACTCTCATTAAAATGCAGCAACTTGTCATTGAGTGGCTATCCATATACACTTCTATGTGATCATGATATACACTTCTACAGACACTGAAGGTCTAATGATGGTAATCCTCCTACTAATTGAACTTTAAAATGATAAAGTGGTTAAGGTGTCCAACAGAAGTAATTCAGTAAAACTTTTATATTGTTATGAAGGGCACACCTAATCCCCTCAGAGGCTTCTATAAATAAGTTGGCTATTGCACCAAAAGAACATTGAAAAAATATTTTGCACAAATATTGGAAGGATGAAAAGCGTATAGTGCTTAGTTTGAAGAAATGTTCTCTGACTTGGTCTTCTGTGTTAAAACGTCCAATTTGAGAGTGAATAATTCTGATTCTAAGGGATTCTTAAATGTGACTTACTCCCTTCCACCTGTTTTTACTTTCTCCTTTTATCATGGCCTTTAAGTTTACATTTATTACTGTTCAGTTGGATGGATTGTAGAGATTTTTTAAATTACCTATAAAATAGGTATTGTTAGCTTCTCAGGATTGCCTTTAAAATGATTATTTGAAATGTTTCTAAGAGGACAGATTAAGATTTTCTTACTGCTATAGTAGACATTACTGATGTCCCTGTGTTTTGGTTTTTCTTTCCCTTGTTAAGTATATTTAGTATGTTCTTGTAAGTAATCCTGAGCTATATATTTTATAGTGAATGCAAATTAGTATGAGCAGGAATGGGAGTGCTCCCATGTTTGGGGACCTCCCAGAAACTATCTGTTTTACCATTTCTTTTCTCCTTGATCTCAGAGCTGATGAAAATTTGGAAGATAAGTATATGATGCAATATTTGAAAAGGGTTTAAAATTTTTCTAATTTAGATTATGGTACATTTTTGGCTAATAATCAGCTTGTTACAATGGTATTCTCTAACTTCTTTTGGTGGACAAATGGAATCAAGTCAAGTTAGCCAAAGTTCTAATATAATTTTTTTCTATGTAGCTAATATATAGCATGTGAAATATAAATATATTTTAATATGTTCATTTATTCAAACAATGGTGAAATTTCTCTTTATACTTAATAGGGTGGAAGGAGGGTTTGTGTTTTTTTTAAAAATATATCTTTATTGATTTCAGAGAGAGGAAAGGAGAGGGAGGGAGGGGGAGAGAGAGAGAGAGAGAGAGAAATATCAATGATGAGAGAGTCATTGATCGGCTGCCTTCTGCACGCCCCCTGACTGGGAATCGAATCTGCAACCCGGGCATGTGCCCTGACCGAGAATTGAACCCCGATTGCCTGGACCCTAGGTTGATGCTCAACCGCTGAGCCACGCCCAGCTGGGCAAGAGGATTGGTTTTAAGACCATTAATTAGCTGTTTGAACTCATTTGTATAAGTTTTTCATAAATTTTTTACCCAGCATCAGTACCTCTACAGTTTCCTTAATTTTCCATGTGCTTCATCACCCTATCTTTATTTAGCCCCTCCTCATCACACACTTGCCTCTGAGGCCTGCCTTTCTCTGCTCCAGTCTGAGCTGCTGCTGTCTAGAATAACAGCAGCAAAAATAAGCCCCTTAAGGATTTCAGTGCTCTTCTCGACTCTGTCCTCCTGGCTGACTTATCATTAAATAAACACTTGGATTAGTTTTGATAGTTAACTCTAATTCTTTCCTTTTGTCCTTTAATAGTTATTTTCTTTGGCATGGTATATAAGTGCACACGCAGTAGCATGAGTGCCAGTAATACAATGAATTTTGCTTTAAGAAAAACTTTTATTACATTGTTAAAAGTAACTAAGGCATTAAAATGCTAATTTAATGTACATGCTTTGTTGCTGTCCCATGATGCCTAACTATATACTAACACTGTATTTGATCAATAAAACATGTAAAAAATAAAATGTAAAGGGCCCATGAGTGAATTGTAAAGGATTCTATCATCATATTTGGAAAATAGCATACATTAGTGTATACCAGAAGTGGTCATCAGATATAAATGACTAGTACTATAGTAGGTATGGGTGCCATGGAATATGAGCTCCATTCTAAAGTATTTGCTTCATTTATGACTAAGGCAGCCAATGTGGGTAAGGTACAAGCTGCTTTTTGTTCTTGAACAACTCCATACTCAGAGGTGAGAATGCAGCACAGCATTTACAATACAGTACAGGAAAGGCCCAAAGGATGTCAGCATCCATAGGGGTAGCACCTTTTAATAATCAATTTATTTTGCACCACATTTGCATGGACTGGGAAGCAGACAGGGAAAATTCAAGAACATACAGGGGAATACAGAAGAAATCTTGGATTCCTGTTATTAAGAGTGCATTTTGTGTTGGCTTAGTAGGGCAGTACCCATGACCCATTTGAAAAAAATCACCGGCTCTGTGTGCAGCTCTCGGTAGCAGTGCTGGGTAAACTTGGTGATGACACATGAAACCTGTTGTCCAGAATTGAGTGTTACAGGGAGTTCAGAGAAAAGTGGATGTAAGATAAACTAATTGGGGAGAATTTGCGTAGGATGAGTGAAAATATTTTTGCCAAGGGATTTGGGTGGGAAGGGTTAGAGGGCTCTTTAGAACAAAAGGGGGAAAATACCTTCATATGCAAATTATCTTTAAGATGAATTTTTTAAATGTTTTTATTGATTTTTAGAGAGAGAGGAAGGGGAGGGATAGAAACATAGATGAGAAACATCATCAATCGGCTGCCTCCTGCATACCTCCTATTGGGGATCGAGGCTGGAAGTCAGGCATGTGTCCTGATCAGGAATTGAACTGGTGACCTCTTGTTTCCTAGGTTGACACTCAACCACTGAGCAACACCAGCCAGTCAGAGTTATATCTTGTTTTGGTAGGCACTATCAGAGAGGGCCTGTTATGAATGAAGGCTGGGTTCTGATAAATGTGTGTGAGCCTGAAACGAGACTGGGAAAGGATCAGATCTTGTTCCATGATAAGGAGCCACCAGGAGGTTTTTGGCAAGAGAGTGATAGATTTGTGTTTCAGAAAGGTTAACTAGGTTGTGGGAAGGGTGCATTTGTAGTAAGTCAGACTGTATATAGAAAGGGGAAGCAGTTGACATGTGTTGGCAGGATTGGAGAGGAAAAGTAGGAATGAAGATGTTGATTAATTATGAAAATGTTAGGAGTTGGTCGTTAACTGGATGCAGGGAGGGTTATGTGGAGGAAATAAGGCAGGGATGACTGGTGTTAACGAAATGACAGTTACTTTTTCTACCACCTTCCAGGAATAGGGCAATAAGGTCAGGATGGAAGGCATCTGGTCCTTGTGACATCTAGAAAGGGTGTTGAGCATAGAAAGTGGTGCTTAGGAAGAGGTCTTAGTTCAAGAATTTGGATTGTCATCAACAAAATAAGCAATAATGGATAAATGGAAGTATGAGACATAAGTAGTTCAGTGCAAAACTTATATAGGTTAATGGGCTTGAGATATCCCCTAAACATCTATTGTCCAAGCTGTTTTATGTAGATCTGGAAGGGCCTGGTGATGGACTGAGTCTCACACTGGAATACATCTAAGCATTCAAGGCCCTGTAGAACATTGTGGTCACATTCATTGGTTACAGAAGCATGTTAAAGGAATGGCATTTATTGGAGGTTATTTATTTCATTCATATTTGGCCAAAGACAGCATGAAGAAATGTGGATACCAGAGATGGATTTACTGTGATTCTCTTATTCCTCAAACTTAAAGTTACCTAAATAAGTCCTATTTTGTAGCCATCTTTCAAATCCTTCCTTGAGATCTAGAAATAATCCTTATCACACCATTGTACATTAACTACCCCTCAAATGCTGTCGATGCATAAACATCGTTTTGAATTGAATAATATGTATCTGGTACACAAACATGGAAATACAAATTGGTACATAATGAAAGTAAATTTCTCTGTTTGTCCACCAGTCACCCAGCTTCTCTATCCAGGGGCAGCTATCATGAGTAATTTCTTAAAAGTTTTTAAGATGCTGCCTATTCTAACTATGGACAATGAGACCTTAACATTGTTCCTTGCATTTCCCAACCCAAATGTATCAAGTCAATAAAATAAGGTCAGATGTTGATAAAAAACAGACTGTTGCAGGTAATAGTAAAAGATAGGACTAGAAATCATATGATTGAACTTGGGAATGCTTTGAAGTCTAAAGTTGCCAGTGAGAATTCCAGGAATTAGAGACCTAAGGTCTTGAGCTTTAAATAATAGATTATATTAAGTAGATGCCTGTGTTAGTAAATAAACATTAATATCTCAGAAAGTTACATGATTGGGTTTTTAAATTACATGATGAGCATTAACAATTTGCCTTACCAGGTACTACACTGAGCTTAATAATGGCTTAGTTTAGTTCTTTTGTGATAGAGAAGGAGGGCATTAGACTCAAATTCAGAAATCTTCCATTTAAGAAAATTCTGCAGTTCTCCAGCAGGGGAAATAGGCATTATTAACATTGCTGTGACCACATAGCCCCCACTGGGTGCTTGAAATTGTGGATAGTACTGAACCCTGTATAAATTGTGTTTTTTCCTAAACATATATACCTGCAATAAAGTTTAGTTTATAAGTTAGGCACAGTCAGAGCTTAACTGTAATCAAAGTTACGTGAATATGGTCTCAAAATCATCTTACTTCACTGTTCTCACCTTTCCCTCAAAGGAAGCCCTTTCTGGCTCCTCTGTGGCATTCCTGCATTGCCAGCGACACTGATTTTGCACCTTGGGACCATTCTTAAGTAAAATAAGAGTTACCTGACCACATGCACTAGCATTCCTCAACAGGCAAACCGACGACCTCGGCAGCTGCCAGTGGGTGGGGAGCATATACAGCAGGTATGCGCGGGATAAAGATGAATCACGGCGTGGAAGGGATGGGGCAGGACGGCACAAGATTTCATCGTACCACTTAGAACAGAGTACAATTTAAAACTTAAGATTTGTTTATTTCTGGAATTTTCCGTTTAGTATTTCCTGACCACGGTTAACTGCAGGGAAAATGAAACCATGGGTAAAGGGGTTCTACTATACTTCATTTATAAATCAAGAAAGGATGGAGACTAGGTTATATTTTAGATTAGCTTCCTAGAATTAGTAAAAAATTAAACACTTGTGTTCACTCCCAAAGAATTGTGGTTTATTACTTAGTGAATAATTGCATAAATTTGAAGTCTTCACAGCAAAGCAAAATTATTTTTTTAAATTAAGAAATATGTGTCTTAGGATAGTAAATTATAACGATGAATACATTTATACGTAAGGACTTGAAATAGTACAGTTGACTAGTTGAAAAATCTCCACCTTATACTTTAATGTTCATTGTAATTGTGAATGTTATATCTCCCAAGTTATGATGGAGAATAAACATTGTTTTGCTTCAATCATATATTGTAGTTATTAGGCTTACTAACAAATTACTTATTGAGTACATACTATGATAGTACTAGGGAGTGTAATAGGCACTGGGAATATCTATTTCCGTGTTTCAGGGAAACAAATATGTCCCTTTAGCTACAGTGGTCAGGGAGGCTCCTCCAAGGAGACATTTGAGCTGATACGACTGGCAAAGTTGGAGGTGTTGAGTTGAACCCAGTTCCATGTGAGGAGATCACCACATAATGCAAGGAAGAGGAACATGTGTATTGTGTCTGGAATGGAGTGAACATGGCAAGTTATTTCTCAACCCTTCTAATTGACTCAACCCTCTAATGAAATTTTAACACCACAGACAGCTGTTTCGATATTGTAGGTATATCTTTTATCTGTGCTTTAAACATAAGGGGTTGAGATTTTTGCCCTCCCCTACCCCACCTCCAACTAACTTTCTCCTTATTGAAGGTGATGTAGACAGAGCATGCCCTGGTAAAGAATTGAGACTTTCCTTGATGAAATAAGAAATGGTCAGAAAGGCTTGGGCCACTTAGTCATGTGATCTAGTTTATGTTTTAGAAGAGAATTTCAACTGCTCATGGAGACTTGACTGAAGGGGAGCCAGAATAAAAGCTTGCAAACAAATTGGGCCTGTAAGGTGAGGTGGAAGGTAGTGGTGTAATGGTCTACAAAGACTTGGTAATGTAGGTAACAGAAGAGCAGAAAGGAGGAGGGCGAGAATAGTTGGATGTAGCATTAATGGTCATAAGTAAGGTATATCTGTGTATAATATTGATGAAAGCTTGGGGAAAATGCCCTCTGAGATGCAGAAGGGTTGCCCTGTGCAGCACACTTGATTGTAGGAAGGAAACGTCGCTTGGGTAATGAGAATCTCAAGTCTGATTTTTAACCTTGATATAATTTTGTTTCCCATTTTTCAGTCATTTGGGTATAATTAGATGATTACATACAACCCCCACCACCAGAATAATTTAGAATGTCAAAACTCCAGGTTCACTTCAAGTTTTTATCTTGTCTCAGTAGGAACATGCCCCCACCTCCGTATTTTGTGCCTTTCATTCACTCCAGGCCTTTTACTGGGGAATCCGTTTAAAAGCCTGTCTACTTTTTCTTGTTGTGCTACAGTAGTAGTGATTATAATTGTTTCTGTTAGAATTAAATCATCTTTCTACAATTCTTGGGTCCTCTGAAATACTGAGGGATACTACCGTGAATTCTGTTAGGGCCTAGAGACTCTGATACATGTTTACTGCAGGTTTTTTTGTTGTTGAATCAGCAGGCAGTTTTTCCAAGGTCACACTGGAGTTAGAATCAAAATGAGATTTATTTTTACCACACAGTTTTGTCTTAGTTACATGTAATTGATGCATAGTTATTGGGAATGTTTTAATAAGCCCTGACGGTGACTGAAAATGTGAAAAGCGTATATGTTCTGCAGGGAGTTCTAAGGTTTACACACCTTTTAGGAGATACTGTTATGCATTTTCTTGGGTTCTGATGAGAGAGTGCAGGTGTCATGTTTGGAGCTTTTGATGTTGGAAGTTTCTTGAATTTACAGATGATGATGATGCACATAAGTTTGAGAAGTGAGATTTATGACTGTAGTACTTTGTGTCTTTTTCTTTCCAGTCCTCACCCAAGGATATGTTTTTATTGATTTGAGGGAAAGAGAGAAACATTGGTTGCCTCCCTTACGCACCCTGACTGGGGACCAAACCTGCAACCTTGGTATGTTCCCTGACTGGTAATTGAACCTACAACCTTCTGGTGTATGGGACAATGCTCCAACCAACTGAGCCACCCTACCAGGGTATTTTGTGTCTTTTTAATAGCTTATTTTTGTATTTTCTGTTAATCTTGTCTGTATGCTTCAAATTTCTCTCAATAAAGCTTAAGTCTTGTGCTTTCTTAAAATGTGAGTTTTTGACAGACTCATAATACAAAACAGGCTGATAGCTGTCAGGGGATGGGGCTGAGTGGAAGGGTATTGAGCAAAAACAAAAAAGTTACGGACACAGACAACAATGTAGTGATTGCTGGGGAGGGGGAGAAGGGGATAAATGGTGATGGATGTAGACTTGACTTGGGGTGGTGGACACACAGCACAGTGTACAGATAGATGTGTTACGGAATTGGGCGCCGGGAACATGTATAATTTTGTTAACCAATGTCACCCCAATAAGTTAAATTTTAAAAAAGAAAGTATATGGGGAAAAATAGAGTTTTTAAAAAATTCTCCCTTTAAAAAAAAAAAGATGTTGGCATCTTGTGTTCAGGACAAAGCATTAAGACACTTAACAATGTGCCCTGGCCAGTGTGGCTCAGTGATGAGAGTGTTGGCCCTCGCACCAAAGGGTCGTGGGTTCAGTTCCCAGTCACGGGCATGTACCTGGGTTGCAGATTCAATCCCTGGCCCCAGTCAGGGCACGTGCAGAGGCAACCAATGGATATGTGTCTCTCACATCAGTGTTTCTCTCTCCTCTCTTCCTCTCTCCCTCTCCCCCACTCCCTCCCTCTCTCTAAAAAATAATGGAAAAAATATCCTCAGATGAGGATTAACAACAAGAACAACAAAAAAACATTAAACAACATTAATGTATTTTTCTATTTTCATTTTTGTATTTTGTAAATATAATTTGGTGATATATTTCTAATCAGAAATAGGGGTACCCCCCAAAAAATCAAGTACCCCATCGCGGACTTGCTAAATGAAGCGCTAGATAAAGGAAGGGTTTGATGTTCTTCATCGTGCCTCATCGCTGATTTCGTTTACCACCTGTTTCTACCCTATTTTTATTTCTTATTTTTCTTGTTAATCCTCACCCGAGTATGTGCCCTTAACCAGGAATCGAACAAGAGGCCCTTTGGTGCTCGGGATGTTGCTGTAACAACTGAGGCCACAGGCCAAAGGGGGCAACCCTATTTTTAAGTAGATTTTAAAGATGGTCAACACTGACCAGTGCAGACTATACTTGTTTGATGTCTGAGTAATTTTTCCTGCATACACTGATATTATTTACTGCATAAATCCATTTCATGTATTCCTCAAGAAATGTTTTTCCTAGTAAGTTTATTTACGTGGGATCTTCACAGTAATAGTAGGTGCTGTTTTTAGGTCTTAAGTACATGATGAAAAATAACTGTTGGCTATCATTTGGTAATTGTTTTCAGTGCTGCTTCATATATATGAACATGGTTTTACATTAAATAACTGATTAAATAGCTAATTGATGTGGCAGTAATTTCCTTGACATACTGAACTTCTAAAGAAAATAGTGAAGTCTATACAGGTAAGTTCATAATAATCATCTGTTATCTTGAACTAGAAAAGTAATTGTTATTGTAATCCAGCTTTTTTTAATGATTATTTTATTTTTTGTTATTCCTCACCCAAGGATATCCTTTCCATTGACATTTTTAGCGAGTGGAAAGTAGGGAGGGGAAGAGAAAGGGAGGGAGAGAGAAACGTTGATGCAAGAGAGACACATCTATCCGCTGCCTCCCGCACACACCCGGACTGAGACCGGAATCAGACCTGCAACCCAGGCATGTGCCCTTGATCTGGAATCAAACCCAAGATCCTTTGGTGTGCGGGCTAACACTCCAACCACTGGGCACACCAGCCAGGGCCCAACTTGGATTTAAAACTTTATGCAGTGATCAGGGATAGTTTTTTTGTTTTGTTTTTTTACCTTTTCAGGAGGGGTGCTTGATAAATCTTAGGTTATCACAAGACTATAATGCTGCATTAAAAAAAATTGAAATGGCTTTTATATGAATTTGGGGACCAAATTAAGTTTGAAAATTTTCAGTGTTGTCTTTCAGTCCCAAGCCTTTGTTTACCATCACAATTGCTTTGCAAATGTAACACATACATACAGGTCTGGGCCCTTAATCTGAGTTAATACTAACTTTTCTTAGAAGTTACTAATTGATTATGTTTAATAAAGTCATCAATTTGTACTTTATTGGATTTCATATGAGCCTTTGCTGAACTTTACATTTCTTTGATAACTACAGTAAATGTTACTTATGATCTTTGGGGGAAAAGATTGTGTATATATCAAGAAATTATTTTCCTGAAAAATATTTGCCATCAATAAAGCAGAAAAATAAAATGTGCTTTATGGCTTAAATAAAAAGTTACAATCTTTTTTTTCTCCAGTATTTTCTAGATTTCACTGTTAATATTTATAAATCATGATTCTTACCTATTTACTTATACAGAACCTTATTTTATATACTTATTTCTTAATTTTTCAGTTGTTACATGAATTTTTTAAAAATTGATTTCAGAGAGAGGGAGAGGAAGAGAGATAAAAACATCAATGAGGAATCATTGATCTCCTGCCTCCTGCACGCCCCCTACTGGGGGTCGAGCCTGCAGCCTGGGCATGTGCCCTGATCAGGAATTGAACCGAGACCTCCAGGTTCATGGGTTGACACTCAGCCACTGAACCACCGCCTGGGCGTTAAATGAATTTTAAGATAACTTTTTTTCTGATTCATTAATTTAAAACTTAAAATCCTGCTTTTAAAAAATTTGGATTGGCTTGCCTTTCAAAATTTGTGAGCTTTGTTTGATTTGACAGTGTCAGTTTTCATACATTTCAGGTCTTATGAGTTCCTTTCCAGTCAGTTCACCCTACATCAGAGGTAACCATTATTCTGTTTTGATCACCATAGGTCAGTGTTTTCTGTTTTTGAATATCATATAATTGGAATCTTACAATGTATACTCTTTTGCTTGTGGTTCTTTCACTCAACAGTGTTTTTGAGACTCATTAGTGTCGTTACAAATGTCAGTAGTTGTTTCTCTTTTATTACTGCCTAGTGTAACCATTAAGTGTACATGCCATTGTTTGTTTGTCCAGTCTGTTATTGATACATGTTTGAGTAGCTTCCAGTTCAGGGTTATTATTAATAAAATTGCTATGAACATTATTGTACAAGTTATTTACATTTCACTTTTCTTGGGGAAAAAGTTTAGGAGTGGAATTATTGAGTATGGGGTATACATATGTTTCTTATAAATTGTCAAACAATTTTCCAAAGTGTCCTGCTTTACACTCCTGTGAGCAGTGTGTGTGGATTCTGTTGCTCTGCATTCTTACCTACACTCCGCACTGTCAGGCTTGTTATTCTTAGCCATTGTGGTGAGTGCGTAGAGGTATGTCATTCTGGTTTTAGTTCACATTTCTCTAGTGATTTCTCATGTGAGTACTTTTTTCATATGCCTTTTGTGTATGTGAAGTACTTTCCCTACTCATCTACCCCCACTGCTGTTTATAGTTAGGTTATGTGGTTTCATTGCTCTCTGATGTAAAACATTGGCCTATGTATAACCTATGATGTAAAAAAAAAGTGTAGCTTTATTAGAATTCCGAAAAACCAGATAATGTTGGGAATCCAGAATTAAATGTTCATATTAGAAATCTTTGCTTTTTGCAAAATATGAGCTGAAAGATGGAAGTTATTCATTATATAATTGAATTTTCAGTACAGGAGACATGAAAATTAAAGTGTTGAAAATTTTTGTCTTTTTAATTTCCAATTAAATGTTAATTGAAATTATATTGTTACATCATCTGTTCACCAGTTGAAGTTGTATTGCTTCAAAAAACAGAATAAACTTGGTGTATTGTCAAATATTTTACAGATTTGCTTCTTTCATGGGCATTTTCTTAATTTCTCTTTTGAAATTATGGCTTTTAAGTTTTTGGCCTTAATCTTTTTGATATTATTCTCTCTCTTTTTAAAAATAGCCTGGCTGGGCGTGGCTCAGCGGTTGAGCATCCACCTAGGATCCAGGCGATCAGGGTTCGATTCCTGGTCAGGGCACATGCCCAGGTTGCGGGCTAGGCAGCCAATCAATGACTCTCTCAGTATTGATGTTTCTATCTCTCTCTGTCCCCCTCCTTTCCTCTCTTTGAAATCAATAAGGATATCTTTAAAAACAAAAATGTTTAAAAATATATCTTTATTGATTTCAGAGAGAGGAAGGGAGAGGGAGAGATAGAAACATCAATGATGAGAGTCATTGATCGGCTGCTTCCTGCATGCCCCCCACTGGGGATCAAGCCCACAGCCCGGGTATGTGCCCTGACCGGGAATCAAACTGCAATATTCTGGATCTTAGGTCGATGCTCAACCTCTGAGCCACGCTGGCCAGGCTGATATTCTCTTAATCACAGACTTTCCCCCGTATTGTTGATATTCTTTGCTGCTTAAATAGGATCTATTAGTTAACATTGTAAGATTACTTCAGTAGAGAGTATCCTGCATATTTTGCCTGTTGTGAATTAATTCCCTATAATAATAGCTTATGGCTTATTTATTACTTTAATCTGCGTCTTTGTCATGAAGGCAAAGGGTCAAATTCAGGTGTGCTACTGTTCTGCTGATTTCTCTGTTGGACATATTTGATAATGTACAGCCCGGCCCTGTGTTGAACATGCAGATAACAATGTGGTCCCTTCATGGTTCTCTACCATGGACGTCTGCTTCAGAGGAAGCCCGTCTTTGAGGTTGACTCTGGCAAGGTGTCTTTCAACATGAGCCCTTATTAAAGTCCTATTTCTTGGGTTCTTAACAATTTGTATGTTTTAATCTGAACAGCTTTGTAGAGTACTGTTAGCCTCTATGCTTGTTGAATTATGTATATTTTAAACATTTCTTAGAATGTGTTCCTATTAATTTATATATTAGAAATATAAACTATATGTAATATGTGGATAATAGTAGACTTCTGTACTCAGTAAAAAGGATACCTTCTCTAACTTGAAGACCAAGCGGAGAATATTAGGTTTATTGTTACTATTAAGAATGGGCCTTTGTGTCTTCAATGTTTCCTTCTTTGTGAAGTCTTCAGAAAAGTATATGTAGTATTAGCTGTTTAAATTTGTGACTATATGAAAAATCATAGGGTGAGGTTAGAGATGCCTTTTTTCACTCTTAACAATTTAAGTGTTTTGGCACGGGAGGGTAAAATCCAACATTAAGCACATGGTTCTCACTGACCCAGTTTTATCCTAAAATTAATTAAAAACAGACTACTTTTGTCAAAAGTGGTGTCAAATAGTCTTGTTACTATTAAGCTTTAAGATTTGAATTAAAGGAGACTTTTTCTTTTAATGCAGTTATTGGTTGATTTTTCTTTTCATATTTGACAGTATCATTTTGATGGATAACAGCTATTCCTTAAGAGTATAAATATTGAAGTCCTTCTATCTTTGTGTATGAACTTTTTCACAGATTTTAAAATCCAGATTACCAGTATCACTGAAAGGATGCACATGCGCACGAGCTCCCCGTGATGATTCATTAGCAATTATACTGCAGTGCACAGTAAACCTGGCCACAAAACTTGTGATTAGCTTTAAACATTGTGTTCAAGTATTGAGATAAGCCCTCCTTTTTAAAGTCTAAATATTGGCAAATAGAGCTTGGCTAAATCCTAGAGATAACCTTCTTATGATTCAGTATATTTAATGCTGTGTAAAATACATGCTCATTTCTGTGAAAAGTTAAGACAATTAAAAATTTTAGTAGTCCTGGTGTCGTTAAGGTAATCCAGTTCAGTTTGGTTGATGGTTCTTGTCAGTATTAACTTGACCACAGGCAGTATATATTGAAGTAACAAATTTATAAAACTAACTTAAAAATGCTAATGACTTTAGGAGCAGATACCTAACAAGTATTGTACAATAGAATACTACCTATAGGTAGAGATATGTAAAAGATATTTTTGTTATGACATGCCATATTTGAAAAAATATTTAAGGTTTTATAACTGGGGCCATGGGCCCTGTTGGATCATCAGGGTGTATTAATATATGAATCCTCTTAAATTGCATGCAGAATTTTGTATACATATTTTTGCATGCATATTTTTTGGGTGAGGTGTTCATACTTCATCCAGTCCTCAAGTGAATTTGAGACCCAAGTGGGTTTTGAAAACAGTACTAATCTAGGGTAGTTATTTCCAGTATTTAGAGGTCATGTACCCCTAATAAAAAAAAATTGAGCCATAGATCTGTATATTTCTAAATTGTAATTGTGTATTACTGTACTAATTCAAACATAAAACTGCCCTAATGAAAAATCTGGGATACACCCTCAAGAGAGAACATTGTTCCAAGGTATTATAGGGTAGGTAAGGGTATTTCTGGTGGAGCGCAGCAGACATTTGTGTGCCCTGCGCTGGTACAACTAGAAGAAAATTTTGTAGATACAGTAGGAATCAGGATTCTGTATAGGATTTTGTATTATAAGGTTCTAAGCCTTCAAGAGGACTTACCTATGGAAATAAAAAAGGATTTAGCAAGAGTGAACATTTTACACTTGAAGACCTAGTGTTCAGAAGTGTTTTATTCCAAAACATAAAAGTGAACTGAATTTTAAGTCAGTTGATGTTCTTTGAGAAAATGAATTAAAGAAAAATCTTGCTGAATGGAAATAATCAAATGTGGTATAGACTTTAAGTGGCATCTTAATGGAAACTGATTACTGTTAAGACCTTTAAGAAATGAGTTGACATTTCTGTCTTTTAAATGATTACCAAAACTGGTTTATAAAAGGCTAAATCTGATTTTACTGTATCCTAGGAGGATGCAAGAACACATGGATGAAGCTACCTGAAATTCTGCTTCCAGCATGAATCAGGTTTAGAGATGAGGGTGTCCTGAAGTCATGTCCTTTCAGGTGGGTGTCGTAATCGTTTATTCCCTCCTTCCTAGTTTCTTTAGTCATTCTCCCTGGTGCTGTTGACTTTGTGAACATTCCTTTCTCTCTGAGCAAGGATGGAGGTTATTTATATTTTTACGTTTGTTTTTTTAATCCTGGGGGGCGGGGGGCGGGCACAAAGAGAGGGAGGGAGGGAAACAGAAACATCTATCTGTTGTCTTCCATACATGCCCGCGCTGAGGATCAAACCCACAACCTAGGTATGTGCCTTGACCAGGAACTGAACCCAGTCTTTTGGTATACTGAACGACACTCCAACCCCGGGCTGGAGGTTGTATTTAGCTCCAAATTACCCTTATCTTTCCTGACTGGTATTAATGTGTCTTGATTTGTCTTTTAGGTAAAACTGGACTGAGAATAGAAATGACGGATTAATCGTCTTATTTACTAAAGGGGAAAAAATTCCCTCTTGCTATTTAGCAATCCGAACCCTAAAACTTTAGTTTTATGTTCCCTTAGAGACTGTAATCTTAAAATGGTTTAGTATCATAAAATCCGATCAATGCTAAGGGCATAATAGGTTCCTTTCTCCCTTGCTGCTTTCCAACGTTTGTAGAGGGTAACATTTTTTTCTATTTCTTTCTTTAGTAACATTTACATTCTGTGATCTTTATGACAGAATTTGGATGATGGTGTAGTTATCCAAATAGATCCAGAAAGTATTAAGTGTATTCCTTATCTGGTGATGACAAATTCCATTCTCTTCTTGGTACTACAAGTGTGGTCTTGGCACCAGGAATGTCAGCATTCCTTGAGCTTCTCGGAAGGGCGGAATCTCAGAACACACAGAACACCTACTGAGTCACAGTGCCCGTTTCAACAAGACTCAGATTGGCATGCACACTGAGGACCGCTGATGTAGCATACCTTACCTTTGAGAAGCTTAACTTTTTTAGAGCATCTGACATCATGCAACCCTGAAATGTGACAGGTGTTTTGCATACTATTGTCCACCTCTAGAAAATTAATGTTGGTTAGTGGTTCTCAAATAGTCCCTAGTGTCATTATTACTTGGGAACTTGCTAAGAACATACATTTTCAGCTCCACCCTTGCTCTACTAAACAAACTCTTAGGGTGGGATCCAACAACATTTTGTGTGTGTTTTGTTTTTAAAAGCCCTACAAGTAGATCTGGTTTCTGCTAGAGAACCACTGACCTATGGGCAAAAAAATAAACTAATACATGTAGGCTAATAGCACCACACACGAAAGCTGTGGCATTGTGTGGCCATCAAAGACAGAGCTTGTCAGCTTGTCAAGTAGATTTGTCATTGGAACTTTAGGATTTTGAAGTTAATTCTGGTTTTAGAAGAAAAAACATACTATTTATTTATAGTAACTACATTTCATTACAGAATTTTATTTTTCAGTCAGTGAAAAGATACTGGTTTATTCCAGGAAGATAAATTTTATTAACTTTCTGAACATTAAATTAATAAAATATCAAATACACATTAATTCTCATAAAAGGAAGTGATGTGGCAGTTTCTTCCTTCAAAAATCTTAGAAAAAATATTGACTGCAGCCCTAGCTGGCTTGGTTCAGTGGTTGGAACGTCAGCCCGAGGACTGGAAGGTCCAGGGTTTGATTCCTGCCAAAGGCATGTGCCTTGGATGCAGTCTTGGCCCTGTAAGTGGTGGGTTCGGGAGGCAACCAATCAGTGTCTCTCCTCACATCGATGTTCCTCCCTTTCTCTCTCTCTCTCTCTCTTCCCCCCCCCTTCCTTCCTCCCTCCCTCCCTCCCTCCCTCTCCCTTCCACTTTCTCTGAAAAGCAATGGAAAAAGTATCCTCAGGTGAGGATTAGAAAAATAAATGAAAACATTGACCTCATCTTCAGGTTATCCTTTCAAACAGTGGTTCTCACACTTGCAGGTGCAGCAAATCCCCTGGAGGGCTTGTAAGAGCAGACTGGCTGACCTGGCCTCCATGTGATTTGGGCCTAAGGCTTCTCATTTCTGTGGAGGTGGGGAGGCTCTGGTCTGGGAACCACTGCTTTTTAGTATTAACATGTTTATCCCCTCAAGTCCTTAATCTCTATATAAGCTCACAACAAAATGCTCGTTCTAGAAGTAAACTATTGAATAACATTTTCTAGTTCAAACAGACTCAGTTCTTGAGTATTTTTGGGTCTGCTGCTCAGTGACTCTAACTTGGCAAATTATTTTCTTTATAATGGAATGCTTGTAGTGACACGGGAGAAAAAAAGCCAGAAAACCAATTATATTTCATTTGTGAGTTTATTATTCCATATAAGCAATGTATGGATATATGAGCAATAACACGTTTAAAAAATTAGGCCTCATGGACAAATTTTCTATGGTTGAAATATCTGAAATAGTACAAACTTTATATTTTCATTCAGTTTTTGGTTTTGTTTTATTTTAAAGATGTGCACTCACTCCTTGTATAGTCTTCATGGTTAATGTTGGGAAGTATTATGGTAGTAGCCACAAATACAGAATAACTGACAAACCTTCCTTTCAACTCTTTGTAAACGCGAACCATTGGAGGGATTTTTACCACCCCACAGCCTGCAATTTTGGGGTCAGTCTTTAAGATAAGGAACAACTCAAGAAGTTTATCATTGTTGTGAGGCAGATCATGTTTTTACTAATCATATATCTTGGTCCAAGGAAAGTAAATAATGGGCAATATGAGAAGGGCAGAGATATGATGTAGAGTAATGGATATTATATTCTTATAAGTTAAACTGATGCCATATATTAGGTTTAGATTCCAACTGGGAGTACTCTGGGAGCTTAGGGTGACAGACAGATGACTATTTCCTGATTTTGTTTTAATATGGTCCTGATTGAGTTGTGAGCCTTCAATGTCACTACAATTTCTGGCTTATTACTAGGGCTCCTGTGTATGGGGAGGGAGCAGCCAGGCTTAGACATCCTGGACTGGGTTGGAAAAAATCATATCACAGGATGGGAGGTAGCAGGATGGATTCTATCAGCTGTCCTCTGAACTGAGCAAAGTTTAAAGTTTATTCACTATTATGCTATGAAACATTAATTGCATGAAAATTTTTAAAGTTCTCATTTCTGAAGCCAATTTTGGCAATTCCGGTGCATATAGGGTTGGGCAGAAGTACATTTACACTGTTCCTCCCAGTTTTTACTCAAAGACTAGACTTTCATGGTAAATGCTTTATGAGGCCCATTCACCATTAATACTTTGCCAGCACTAGTAAGTTTTCCTGTGACAGAATTTTAAAAGCAGCACCTGAATTTCAAATTGCAACCTCCTGACATTCCACTGGGTAAATTCTACAAATTTAAGAATCCAGGTGGGAAATGACTTGAGATGTTGTAGTATGAAATTGAGTAATTTCATATTCCTGAACTGAAACCAAATTTCCTATTTAACTGTTCCATCATTTAGTGAGTGTTATTAGGTACTTTCTCTTTGGTAGTAGGTATTGCAGATAAAAGAATGTGTGATGTGCTCTCTACAGCCATACTCAGAGTACAGCAGATCTGAGTGGTGTAATTAGGAAGTTAAATTGACTGAATAAACCAAGTACGTGTCCTTACGTCATTATACGCTGGAAAGGAGTAATGGCTGAAAAGTGATTTTTTAAAGACAATATTGAAGCAAAAAGCTATTACTAATTGCTTTTCAGGGAGTCTGGCCAAAGAGTAATGCATCCCATTTGTGATAACCTGCTTAGTTATGAGCTCACCTATGGCCGAGTATGCGTTCTGTATTATACACATTTTATATAAGGAGATTGTTTTGACCAGTAGTAGTAAGCCTATCTGTATTGCTTTGTTTCCAGAGTAATCATTGTCCACACTTTTTACATACAAGAAGCCAGAACTTTCAGCATTTCCCACTTAGGATAAGTTTTCCTTTGGAGAAGCTATAATTTTGAGCAAAACAACTGTATTAAATTGTATGCCTCTACATGTATTCCTAGTAGACACACTTTTCACAGAATTTACTAGCACGTCTGGCACAAGGTGGATAGAGGCTGACAGAGACAAGGTAGCAAACTCAGACTTTCATGTTCTCTGATTCTGGTTTCAGTCGAAATAACACCCATTTTCCCCTTTTGCTCTTGCTGATTTTTCACACCTCATTCTTATTTCTCAGGCTATATTACTAAAGGACCTCTGTTCAGATTCTCTACTTGTTTTCTACCCTAAATAGCCATGCCTCCCGATAAACAGAATATGCTTAATATGTTGTTGTAAAGTTATGAACTAATAGAAATTTTCTTAAAAAGTCCACTTCTCATATATACTGGACCAAGGTACCGCTTGCCCCCCTTAATACTCCTGATCTTTATGATGCTAACTGAAATCTCGTAACTTTTTTCTAGAAAGCTATGAAATCAGATACAGTACTACTACAAAATTCAACAGTTAAAGGAGTCCGTCCCCAGCCATCATTTAGCTAAAAAAACTACACATTTGGTTATCTCCTTGTTTTGAGATACAAAGAAATCAGAAAGACCAACATTGTGGTATTTTAATGAGAAAACTGTAAGAAAAGGCAGTTTTAGTATGTAAAGTAAAAATGGCTCTCTGAATTGTATAGGGTTTAATACGTGATATTCTGAAAAATTTTCATAAAAATTGTAACACACAATTATAAAACTAACGAGGAACTAAAATTTATACATTTCCATAACCTAGACTGAGCTTGATTTATTAGTTTTCCCAATTTTTCTTTAAAAAAAAAAAAGGCAAGAGTTGGACCTATGGAAAAAAGTCTATAGGAACAGTAACCCCATATGAGGCAAGCTGGCTTCCCAGTGTTCAAACTAAAGGCATGTATAACATTCCCTTTTAGGCCTCACACAATGTTTAGGTTGACGTTTTTTCCCCCGTTTCTTAGGTTCTGATCTTTTCAAATAAAGGGATAACTGGAAACATACAAAGTTGTCACCTCCAACTTGGGATGTGTGGCAATTGCATATTGGAAACAGATCAGACCTGTTTGCTCAAACTGAAGGGCAACAAATTCACACTTTATTTACAGAAATTCACCTGGGGTAGTAGAAAATTTCAAGTTAAAATAAAAAAAAACAATTTTCTTAAATAATCCTCATGTACCCATTCCACATTGTGGAAAACTGAAGTATGCAGTTTGGACACAACACCAACTTCAGAACATTGGCACAAATACTTACATTTCTGTATTTTATAATATATTAGAACACCATGTCCCATATTAGAGACTAACGGATGATAGGCCTTAAACTCCATGAGGTTAACAGATGAAACTTTAAACTTAGTTGTGCCAGAATCCCAAACTGCTTGGAAGAGAGTACTTTAAAAATAGGTCTGGAAGCCAGTCCATCCCAATTCCTTGTTTGATCATCACTGTAGCTGCACTCTGTACGCACCTATTAGCAACTTTACCTATAGGAAGCAAAAAAAATGCAAATGGATCAGCATAGAGGTAGATCCCCTTTCTTAGAAGAGGGGAGAAACACACATGGTCCAAGACTTGTTCCTCTTATCTGCTAAATTCTCAAGTTGGTTATCAGTTTAGGATGGTTAGATTACAAGCACTTGGATTTTCTATTAAAATAGTGATAATCTGAATTTTAGTTGTTATATTTGATACTTGTACTACTACAGACACCAGCTTCCTTTTACAAAGAGAGCTTAGTGACTAGCCTAGAGACCTACATATGGCAATTAAATACCAAAGCCCAGAATACAACCCAGACTGCTAGATACTATAGAGATGCAGTATATTTTATATCTGCCATGTTTTAGATTCAGATAGGTGCACCTTGCACTGAATGCTACCTAAGGGAGCACAGGACTCTAGGATAGGCATACCAGGAAACCACAACATGATAAAAGTCACACCAGAGTAACAATTTGAGTAGGAACACTGAATATGAAGAAAGGCTTCTCACCTTAGCAGAGGGTGCTTCTGTCAACCTTATGAAGAGTTTATTGAGGCCTGCAGCAGGGCTGAACGAGTAAACAAAATGACTATCCTAGGGAAAGAGACCAAAAAAGGTCAGTACTTCTTCCAACATCTGTATCTAGAAACAGGCCAAGTCTGAGACTATCTTAAGAGACCAGAAAACTTTAAGGCTCTTACAAGTTTTGTATTTGAATTGAGGCAATAAACTGTAATTTCTTTAATTTTCCCTTGATTTATTAAAAAGATACAAATAACAAAACAATATCCAGGTAAATCTTTAGGAGTAGAATGTATCCAGTCATATATAGCATGAGTGTTAAAGATCTTCATAACTACTTAATTTTGCTGAATTCAGCCTAAGGAAAGAGTTCTAAATGTATCCAAGGAATCGTGCATGAAAGCTCTTCAAGAGCACTTTTTATATTAAAAAGGAATGTCTACAGCCACTATGAATTCTTATTTTAAAATATTTGTAATATCAAAATTATAGCCCTAGCAGGTCTGACTCAGATGGTTAAAGTGTCAGCCCATGGACGGAAGGATCCCAGGTTTGATTCTGGCCAAGGGCACATACTTCAGTTGCAGGATCCAGTCCCAGGCCAAGTGTGGGAGGAAACCAAATGATCCCCCCCCCAAAAAAAGCAATGGAAAAAAATATCCCCTGGTAAGGATTAGTAAAATAGATATCAAAATTATAGAGTGCCCTCGGTGGTCCCGGATCTGTCTCTTGCTTCAACAGTGTTTGGACGGAACAGACCCAGGGACGCCCTTTCTTCCAGCCTCCGACCGCCCTCCAACATCTCTAGTTGCCACCTTTGGAACCACCTCAGCCGTCCTCAGCCTCCGAGACCAGCCAACACCCTTTTTCAACCTTAACTCCTTATTGCTCAGCAACCATGAGCTCCCAAATTCGTCAGAATTACGCCACTGAGGTGGAGGCTGCCTGGCCAACTTGCATCTGCAGGCCTCCCACACCTACCTCTCTCTGGGCTTCTATTTCGACCGCGACGATGTGGCTCTGGAGGGCGTGGGCCACTTCTTCCGCGAGTTGGCGGAGAAGAAGTGCGAGGGCACTGAGCATCTCTTAAAGATGCAAAACCAACGCGGTGGCCGCATTCTCTTCCAGGACGTGATCAAGCCTTCCCAGGATGAATGGGGCAAAACCCAGGACGCCATGGAAGCCGCCATGGCCTTGGAGAGGAACCTGAACCAGGCCCTTTTGGATCTGCATGCCCTGGGTTCTGCCCGCGTGGACCCTCATCTTTGTGACTTCCTGGAGAACCACTTCCTGGATGAGGAGGTGAAGCTCATCAAGAAGATGGGCGACCACCTGACTAACCTCCGCAGGCTGGGCTGGGCGAGTATCTTTTTGAAAGGCTCACCCTCAAACACGACTAGGAGCATTGGAGCCCAGAGGTATTTGAGGGGGCCCCTCTGCATTCCCCTGGTGTCCGGCTTTTACCTGAGCCTTTCCCCAAAACCCCTAGCCATTTTTTAACCACCCTGGAGCCCTCTCCCATGCATTGGACCAAATGGAAACAATAAAGCCTTTTGCAGCACACACACACAAAATTATAGCATAATGAATAACTAAAATTAAGCATAAATTGAGCACAAATACAACCACTCTACAGTGGTTGTATTTGGGTATTTGAGGCATGAACAGGCATATTTTTCTTCTTTTTTAAATTTCCTGTAAGTGAATGTTTATAATTATAATGGTGGGAAAAGACATAATATTTAAAATTGGTATGTTTCTTATACCATAGGAATTTATATTCTGAATGTTATTTTTTGATAAACATAACTTAGGCTCAAGTATCAAACATTTAGATTTTTTGAAAAAATTTAGGATTACAGGTTATTGCCTCATTTCCAACAGGTTTACTGAATTATAATTAAGATTTTATTAGAGCAAAAGTCATCTTTTGATTAGAAAAATGTACTTTTTAGTAATGAACTAAAGAAAAATCTTACCAGAAAAACAGGAAGTTGAAATTTATCATTTAAAATTACTGCTTGTACACTACATGGTCCACAGAGTCGAGCAATAACATCTTTACCCAAAAAGTTTGCATGGAAAATGAATAGCAGGATCCCAGAGCCTGAGCAGGGGAGATGCAAACAGATTTTAAACCCAATGCTTGAACCTTCACCTTCCAGAACCCCAAGGGAGACTGGGGGGGGAGGTGGTGGAGGACAGAAAATTTAAATAAAAAGTAGTATAATTTATTAAGACCCATGCTTTTTAAGCAAGTTCTAACACCATGCTCTGTGTACCCCCTCAAAGTCCCCTGGGATGGCACTTTCCCTGCCCACTCCCTCCTCCCCAGTGGAGGAGCCCTCTAATTTCCAAATCACAACCTGTTACATTTTTGTTCAAGTAGTTCCTTCTGGTAGCTCATGGAACAGACATTTTTTAATTCAGGCAGAGACTGAGCTTTCTGTGTGTGTGGCATCTATGTCCTAGAGAAGGCATGGTCATGTTGCCTACAAAACAGCTGTTAAGCAGAGGCTAAGAAGCAGAACTTGTTTCTATCTCCTGCTATTAAACTTTATTAATGGGCAGATACCTATTTTTTCTTCTTAAAAGGCCAATACTATTATCAATAATGAAGTCTGGAAAAAAAATTCTGGGCTCAGAACCTAAAAATTTAAATAAAAACTAGTATAATTATTAAGACCCAGCTTCCATACTTTTAAAATAAGTTCTGTGGACCCCTCAGTCACCTGGGATGGTAGGTATCAGCTAGTCTCTTTTTTTCTGCCAGAGTAACGCTGTTGTTAACTGTTTTACATAATCATTATATTAATGGAATTTTCTTAAGATTTGTTTAAAGAAAGAGTTCTGTCTAAATATCAGAGTGTAACATTTCAAACAGAAAATGTAGGCTTACCTTCTGGTATGTTCTGTGGAGGCTTATAATTGAAATCCATTGAAAAGTCTGCCCCTTCACAGAGACGATGACAAGCTATGGGAAAAACTGGTTCTAGAAGAGCAAGACGTGCTTCAAAGTAATCCTTTATGGTTTCTTCTGCTACTCTTGAAAGTCTAATAAGAGTATTATTAATGTTAAAAAGAATCATGAGCCATATATTTATTAAACTGTTGAATCCAGATCAACCTTAAAAACAACACACAATTCCCTCATCCCACTTCCCTGCACTCAGCATCTGATGTGCCATTTGTGTTTCTTACTGTCTGTCCTCTTCCAGGAACTCAGGTTCCAAGAGGTCGATAGTCTAACCCTCACTGCTCTCTCATCTCCCCAGCAGTCTGAATAGTGCCTGGCACATAGACAGTGTTCATTACACATCTAATATATGAATGATGAATTTGGAGAATTATAAATGAGAATTCTATTAAAATATAAATTCAAGGACTGTTACACGTCTTGTTACAGTGCTTAGGACAGTCAAATAAAATGATCAGTGCTAATTCAGAAAAAAAATTTTTCATTTTAACACTTTTTAATGAAAGCTATATGTAAGTTTACTTTATTCCTGCATCTTCTCAATTGTTTCTTCCTTGTATTTGCCCTTTTCTTATCCTACTTGGTGAGATTTGGCTTCACACTCAAGGATCTTTTTGTGATGTTTGTCTAGATACAGTCTAGTGATAACTACCTTGCTGGGGTGAATACCTACGTGACCATTAGCTTTCTTTCTACAGGCTGCACTCGTTCAATGTAGATGACATTTCTTCCTGTAAACCTGACTACTTTGCCAATTTGCTGCCCTTTGTCATCCTTTTGGATGGGCAGGAATCAAACATTGTACTTTTGTCTCAGCTCTCTGTAAACAGAATATGTGGGAAGGTGCATTGAAATGCCTTTTATGGTTCTTGTTCCCTTCAAGTCACAAAGGAATTAAACTTCCATTTTGGCTGCTTGCACTTCAGTGATGGCCACAAAAGGGCAGAAACTATCTCACTAGGAAGGTAACCAACTCATCTGGTTTGCCCAGCATCCCAGGAATCCCTCCCCATCTATCTCATGCAAACCAGGAAGGCTGGTCGCCATACCTGCAGGCTATCTGGATCTGTTATCCAGGTGAACAAACTGAGCCCAGCTGGCTTCCCAGGATTCCTTGCAGCCATAAACACTGGTCAGTCACACACAGAAATTATTGTTTGATCCCTCGCTGTTGTTCTCAGTGGTTAGAGCATCAGCCCATGAATGGAAGGGTCTTGGGTTAAATTCCTGGTCAAGGGCACATACCTGGGTTCCTGGGTTGCAGGTTCAATCCCTAGCCCCGGTCAGGGCATGTGCAGGAGGCAAACAATGTCTCTCTCTCTCTCCCTCCCTTCTACACTCTAAAATCAATGGAAAGATATCCTTGGGTGAAGATTAACAACAAAAAAAGTACTGGTTTGCAAGGCTGTTAAAGGGAGCACACTCATTAGGTACACACCCCTTTGCCTTTGCCTTTTTTGTCTCCTGTCCAAAACTGACCTTTCTGCTTAGAACATAGATCTCCTATACCTGGGATTAGAGTTAACCATCTTGCAGACATGAAGAGCCAAGTCATATTCTAAGTATGGTGGATGAGAAAGGCTATTCCTGCCCAAGGCTGCCTACCCCTGTACTCCCTATTATACGCATAATAAACACCTTACTTGTGTAAGCTACTTACTGTTTGTGACATTTCTGTTATGTGTTGGCAAAATAAATGACTTACAATTCATTTGAAAAAGAATGGGTAAACTGTGAAGCATCCAGGCAATGGAATGATTATTCAGCACTCAAAAGAAGTGAGCTATAAAGTCATGAAAAGACATGGAAGAAACTTAAATGCCTATCAGTAAGTAAAAGACGACTACATAATATATTTCAACTATATGACATTCTGGAAAAGGCAAAAATATGGAGACAATAGAAACAGTGGTCTTCAGAATTTAGTGGGGAGAAAGGAAGGGATGAATTGGAGCACAGGGGACTTTCAGGACAGTGAAGCCATTCTATGTGATGCTATAATAATGGTGGGTATATGTCATTATACATTTGTCAAAACCCATAAAATGTACACCAAGGTGCACTCTAACTTAAACTAAGGATTTTGGGTGATAATTATCCATGTAGGTTCATTAACTGCACCACTCTGGTAAGGGATGTAGATGGTGGGGCAGGGGTTCCATGGAAAATCTCTACTTTCTGCTCAATGTCACTGTAAGCCTGAAAGTGCTCTAAAAATTGTGTCCATTTAAAAGAAAACGACAATGAACTAAAATTTAAGAAAATGTGAGCCAAATGAAGAGCCTAATCAAGATTTTAAGGAGCCTGGCCAGGTGTGGCTCAGCAGTTGAGCATTGACCTAGAATCCAGGAGATCGTGGTTCGATTCCCAGTCAGGGCACATGCCCGGGTTGCAGGCTCAATTCCCAGTCGGGCGTGCAGGCAGCTGATCCATGATGATGCTCTCATCATTGATGTTTCTATCTCTCTCCCTTTCCTCTCTCTGAAGTCAATAAAGATATATTTAATAAATAAATAAAGATTTTAAGGAGATGCTCCTAGATAAAAGAGTGTTAAAGTAATTCGTATGCCATTTAAATTTGTGATCTTTTGAGAACATAAGCCCACTGGCACCTCTACTTGACAGTCTTTCCTGAGCAGTTATATATAAAGGCCATGCCAGTTTTTGTGTGTGTGTGTGTTTCTTGAATAATTTGGATAAGACGACCTGCTCCAGGAAGGGAGGTATTATAATTATAGTTTAACTTTTGTGTGATAGATGGAGGAACCTAGCATGGCCTTTTTTTAAATCCTCACCAGAGGATATATATTTTAAATTTATTTCAGAGAGGGAGGGGGAGAGAGAGAAACATCAATGTGAGAAACACTGATTGTTTGCCTCCCATACACACCCCAATCAGAGAACTCACAACCTAGGCATGTGCCCTGACCAGGAATTGAACCTGCAACTTTCTGATGCAGGGGATGATGCTCTAACCAACTGAGCCACTGGCCAGGATCAGGCCATTCCAATTTTGATGTGTCCAGCCCTGTGACTTAACCATGGCATAGTCACAGCACACTTACGTGTCTAAGTGATTCTTCAGCAAGTCGTACACCAACACATTGTTACACTGCTTTGCAAAATGCATTGCACTATTTTGGTGCTTTGACAAAATATTGCAGTCAGCTCCACATTCAATTACAAGTCGCACAATATCCGAATTTCCTCTCTTACAGGCCTATGTTCGGGGACAAAAAAAGAGTAGTAATTAACTAAAATATGGTAACTACCAGTCAGTGTTTGTCCCTTTCTTCATATATGAGCCAGCCTGGGTTTTCTTTGTGAACAGAGGAAAGAAGGTTGGAAAAAACATGAAGTTGGGTCTCCCCAAGTGTTAAAAATGTTCATATAAATAGGAGGGGAACCACTACAGAAATCTGTGTGCTACATTCAAAAAGATACTTCTATCCCAACCCAGAAGAAACACCAGGCCTTTCTAAGCTCCTCTCCATCCATGTCCTATTGTCCCATTAGCTGACACCTCAGAAGAGGAGAAAGCCTGCCCCTCTTAGAGAGGTTAGCCCTGGAAATCTAAAGCACTTCTTAGCATCACAAAATTTCAGAATTTTCCTAGTAGCTGCTCTAAAGGAGACTAACAAGCACAGATACAAATTTGAATTTAGCAAATCTAGAGTGGTCCTGAGACAAGCTTTAAAGACCACTCTGGAGTATCTATCTAGAACCAGATTTCTCAATAAAGTTTTAAATTCATTCTTTGAATGCCACCTCTGCTCTAAACATTTGGCAATATTACAAACACATAATGGAAAACTGAAATTCGAAAGTGTTAAGAACTGCTGTGTCCTAACAGCATTTTAGGCCAGGAACCCAGAACTGCCCCAGGAACACACTAGAGCATGCTGAATTTGTCCCTGCAAACACCCCCTGTAGACGCAAATGCAAAACCGCTAACCACGCCCTAGCCAGTTTGGCTCAGTAGTTAGAGTGTTGGCGTGGACTGAAAGGTCCTGAGTTCGATTCCAGCCAAGGGCACATACCTTGGTTGCAGGCTCAATCCATGGCCTGGTTGGGGTGCATGTGGGAGGCAACCAGTTGGTGTTTCCCTCTCTCTCTCTGTCTCCCCTCCCCCCCCTTCTACTCTCTGAAAAGCAATGGAAAGAAACATATTCTCGGGTGAGGATTAAAAACACACACCGGCTAACCACGGAGGAGTAATACAGGGGAGCATGGGAGAGGCTTTAACAACCTTCCACTCAAAACTTTCTGCAAACCACAATTCCTAACACACGAAGGAATCTGAAGCTAAAGAGATGAATTCACCAATAAAAACTAGAGTACAGCCTCCACTTCTCCATTCCTTGGGTTCTCTGCATAGCTCACTGCACAGTCCATTCCTGTTCACAACTACAGCGTAGCCACCCTAAGGCTGCCTGCAAGCCACAGAACTGAACCTGGTCTGGACTCTGATGAAACCTCTTAGCTCCATGTTTACTCCTCTCACATTAATCATCACACCAAGTGTTAAGTGCTTCTCTGATGGTCTACTCCCACTCTGCAAGTCCAGAGATTATCCTGTTCCCCATCATGTCCCCAGCCCTCAGCAGTCAGAGGCCCCAACATGCACATCTGAGAGGAGGAGGGGATGAGCAATCATGTGAGGCATTTACCTTCATTAAAGCGGTCTCACCACTGCTCTGCTGGACATTTACAAAAGCTCCTGCTTCCAAAAGAATAGCAACTGTAGTCAAAAAGTTCTATTAAAGAAAAACAAACAAACCAATTTTACTTCTCCAAATTCTTTAAAAGAAAGATATTTTTGGATGTTTTGAAACTTTTAGCCATCAGGAAGATGATTCTACCCCAAGCAGAGAGGTGAACACAGTTTCCTGGTTCTTAACTGTGCAGGGTCCTGTGAGAGCTGGAAGTGCTAGGGTTTAGTCCCCTGCCCAGGCCGCACGCACAGCCACACTCCATTTTGCCAGCAGCTTCAATCTGAGGTGTAACCACTATTTTCTACATAAGAACCTCTGCACAGCAATCCTTTAGAAAGATAATATATGGGGACATTTTAATTAAATTATTAACCAAAAGGAACACTAACTTTCATTTGGAAAAATTTTTTTAAAAGACCTAAGATTGAAACTGATTTTAGTACCTTAATCAGAGGTCCTGTTTCAATATAAATCACTTCCAACTAGATAATCATTTTGAAAATTCAACTGGAAAATACTACTGTTGATTGAAAAAAAATCCATTCATGACAAGTCATAGATGAACTAAAATATAAAATTTTTAAGTTGATTGTATGACTTATATTTCACTACAGAAACAGATTCTGTCTTAGTCCAGGAGCAGGAATTCCCGCAAGACTATGAAATGGCTGCACTGTGAGTGACCAACCTTTTCAGCTGCATGAATGAGTGCGGTGGTTCCATTTTTCTGTCTGCCATTCACTTTGGCTCCCTTCCTGATGAGAAGCCTCAGTAGATCGTCCTGCCCTCCTGCTGCAGCCAGCATCACCAGTGTCATCCCACTTGAATCCTTCATTGGTTTTGTTTAAGAAAAAAGGGGCAATGTTTAATCAGAAAAAATTTAGAACTAAGTTCTTTTCATCTAGACTGTTTCAATGTGAAATTATGAAAGTGCATTAATTTAAGCACCTAAACTTTTTCACTAAAATATCCTAATAAAAAACAAAAAACTAAAAGCCTTTAAAATTTTATATATATAAATGTTACCATAAAATTTTACAACTTTCATGTATTAAGTTCTAAAGGCACATCTTGATGCTATCTAAATGGCAAAGGTTCTTATTTAGCTCAAATTTCAGGTCTAAAAGTTTGTGTTCTAGGCAAAACTCATCCATTGATTATATTCAGTTGGCCCAAAGATGTAAAGCTAGAAATGACCACTGGTCACCTAAGCCCACTGAATTGAGGACACAATGAAATGTTATCTAGACAACCGTTGCTAACTGCTGGAAAGCAAGAGTTTCATTGTTTTAAGGATAAAAAAGATAAGTAGAAAACAGGCCGCTGATGTGACAGAATTGAGTAAAAAAACTGCTTTGAATAAGATAAAATTACATAAAGTTGGTGAACAATAAAAAGGTTTCCAACTGCTAGTTGAAATGAACACCAAGTGAGAAAACCAAACCATTAATTACACCATTTGATACAACCAAATTCCAATAGTATGAGTTAATTTGGTTATAATCTGAAAGTTTTAGCTGAATTTGCCAGTATGTTATCTGAGGGAACACAAATGCAAGAAAAATTATTTCTAGCAGTAGCACTTCCTCATTTGTAAAAATCTTTCTAATTTTAGAAAGTTCCCTACAGGCATCTGACAAAGAGCTGGGTGGGTTGGAGAGTAGGGGTCACAGGGTGGTGGGAGGAGGAGGAGAAAGCAGCAAATAAAGGGCGCTGAAGCAGGACCCAGAGTCTAAATTCCAGGAAGGTTAGCTAGTGCTGTGTTTTCATGGGCCTCACTTTATTTTTTAATCCTCCCCCAAGGATATGTTGGGGGAGGAGCAAACCTGCAGCTTAGGTATATGCACTGACCCAGAACTGAACACTCAGCCTTTTGGTGTACAGGACAACACTCCCAACAGCCAGAGCCACCTGGCCAGGACCACAAAGCTACTTTTGAATGCTGGTGGTTCTATTCCTTTGACACTATGCACTTTTATGTGTCTATGTTATATGACAAAATGCTCTAATTCCTAGGGCAAAAGGTTCAATTTAGTATATATAATTGAAGATACTCATCCACTTGTGCTCCTTTTTTAAAAAAATTGGTGCTTAAAGAGCCCATCCTTTGCAAGGCATTTTATCTTTGCTCAGATTGTTGAAGAGGAGTGGCTTGTTTTATGGTCTTTGTATTTGTATCTAATGCATGTTTTAAAGTGACAGAGGCAATGCACTATATAGCTCCAGTTTTCTGGAAAAGTCAATCTCTTAGGAATTGTTTTTCAGATCTTCAAAAAAGCACCTGATAAAACCCAACATGCATCCCTGATACTTAAGCAGCTTAGAAACACACACCAAAGAGCAGAGTATAGGAGGTTAAGGCTATCCACAGGAAACCACCACCAAGACAGAAATCAAACCTGACACTGAGACCCTGAGGGAAAATCCCACTCAGACCAAGAACAGAACAGATCACTTCTATCACCACTTTTGTTCAAATGTCACCAATTTCACAAGACAGAAAAAGAAATACTGAAAATAAGGGAAACAAAATAGTTATTTTTAGTAGGTGATCAAATTCTCTACCGAGAAAGTAACTTAAAAAGTATCACAGTACAAAAATTTTTTAAAGTGGCTGGAGATACACAAACAGAAACAGTAGCTTTACCACAGTTAGAAAACAAAATGTGGGAGAAAAAACATTCCAATGATCATAGCAATATAATTACAAAATTAAAACATATTTATACATACATCTAAAATAAATGTACAATAACTATGAAAAAAAAAAACACAAAAAACCAAACCCAAAAAATTTTGCTTAAGGGAATAAAATAAAGAGCTGAATGCAGAGTTATCATATTCCTAGATGGAAGACTGAAAATGTAAACATGTCAATTCTCAGCCAAATTGATCTATATATTTCATGCAATTTTAATCAAAATAATTTTTTGAAGTGTAATCCCAAAGGATTAAACCTAAAAATCCACAATTACAGCAAGAAAATGAAAGAAAAAATATAAAAATCTTTTCGAATCAAGACAAGACACCCAAAAGCGATAAAGGAGAAGACGAACGGATCTGGCTACCTAAAAATAAAAAACCTCTGCCCTGGCCAGGTGGCTCACCATACAACATAAGCTGGTGGGTTTGATTCCTGGTTAGGGCACATACCCAGGTTGCAGGTTTGATCCCCACCCAGTCTGGGTATGTGCTGGAAGCAACCGATTGATGTTTCTCTCTTAAATCAATAAAAACATCCTCAGGTGAGGAAAATAAATTAAATAAATAAATAAATAGAAACCCTGTAAGCAATAAAAGATTCAAAACAACAAAACCTAGCCCTGCCGGCATGGCTCTGCAGTTGAGCATTGACCAGGAGGACACGGATTGATTCCTGGTTAGGGCACACATGCCCAGGTTTCGGGCTTGATCCCCAGCGGGGGGCATGCAGGAGGCAGCCTGATGAATAACTCTCTCATCATTGATGTTTCTATCTCTCTCACCCTCTAACTGTCTCTCTCTGAAATAAAAAATATATATATTTACAAAAATAAATACCTCTTGGTCCAGGTTATATTCTTCATTTGAATTAAGTGCAACCTTCACTGTAATATAATCCCCATTTTTCACAGCATCCCTCAATAAATCTAAAATGAAAGATTAACGATAAATTAGGTTTCTGTATCTAGATTCATGAAAAGAACCCTCATAACTCCCAAACTACTCACTACTTGGAATGGCATCTGCTGCAGAAAAGTTCTCATCTTCCCCATCAAGATGCTTTTGAAAATCTTCTAGTTTCATCCATTCCAGCTGCAGGTCCATGCCCAGACTCAAAATTTGCTGTCTGCCGTCTGGAACAAAGAAGGGAGGACCTTAAGATACTTTTTTCTGGACTGTCTTAACCAAAACTTTATAAACACCTTTAACATATGTCATTATGTAACTGAGTCTTTAATGAAATTTCTGATTTTCTTTGGCAAGTAACATGACAAGTCTTAAAGATAAATTGCTTCAAAGGCTTAAAGATTAAAATAGTAAAATATGAATTATAAGTGTAAGTTTAAGTAGCTTAAAGGAAGAGAGAAACCACAGGGGAATCACTAACATTTCTCTTTGGCCGGTCTTCTTAGACATACACTGCTTTCAATCATTTACGTAGGTAAAGTCACTGGCAATGTGTAAACCAGACCTGTGTGTAAATAAAAGTAATTGCACATTGATCCTTCCAGATTCAGCTCACGCTTCTCCTCCTGAAAGCCCTCTCTACTGAGTGCTTCTAGGCCCCCCGACCACCATGAAGCAAGTGCCAGTTTCAGCTATCTGACCCATGGACTCATCACTAGGATAGATGGCTCATTCCCTACTGAGCCTTGAGAATAACTCATTTGGTAGTAAGTGAGCCTTGAGAATAACTCATTTGGGAGTAATTCAAAATGACTGAAAAGCACAAATGATTAAAGGATTTTCACCTAAAACCAATTCCAAAATGACACAGATGTTAGGCAATTAACCTTGCCATAGGAATGGAATTTGTAAAAGCCCTACAAATAAACTTTACCCAAAGCTTTCAACTGGAACCAGCACTGTTCTTTGTAAACCTCTGAGCATGGACAAATGAGAGCATAGCCTCTGGAGCGACATACCTGGATTTGGATGCCAGCTCCATTAACTGTGTGACTTTGAGTCACAGAACTCACTGTACCTCCCTCTCTGAATAGAAAAAGCAGCTAACACTCCATAAGACGTGTTTAATTATTCCCATGAACTAATATATTTAGACCATACAATGACCTGTGGGTAACCGATGAGAAAAGCAAGCCACATTTGTGCCAAGCTGTATCTGAGTCCACAGTGGGATCTCCTCCCACAACTGTGGGACACCACAGACCAGAGGAAGCACTGTGGAGCAGGACAAATGAGAGGCCATATACCATCTAATATACAGGACTGTGAAGTAACAGAACACAGAGCTACAAATGAAGAGCTCTTTTCTCCATGAAGCTGAGTCTATCTGGTTTTCAGATCTGCAAGGGCCCTATCTAGGCTACTGTATAAAACTATAGCAGGAGATAACGGCACTTTACTGGGCATGGGGTAATTCCTGGCTGATGCTCAATACATGGTATAACTGCGCAACCTGTCCACACAGGCTACAGCTGTTATTCAACCCAATAGGACACTGTCTGCATGGAAACCGGGAGCGCCTGTAGCAGCCAATGGGCTGAACTAAGAAGTCTGGCTGATAATCAGTCAGGAGCTCTGGACATGAACACTTTGCACTAACAGCTATTCTAAAGGGACTGACCCTATGGCTTGGACACTGGGAAGCTGTGGGGTAGATAATCGTACGTGAGCCCTTCTGGGGTCCAACTGCAAGAGCCTGAGGCTCCTCACTTTTCCACATCCCAGCTCATGAGGCACTTACACCCGCTGGTAATCAGGAAGGTGAAGCCCCTGGCAGCTGCCACTTCAGTGGATATAGCAGCTGGGTGCATAGGAGTGGCCACCACAGCACCTGGGTGAAATGGAATATTGCCCCTGAAATACAGTGAGTTGTTAATGCAGTCACAACATTAAACAATGCCCAAGGCAACTGCCACAGGAGTGAGGAGCCACCCACCAGGACTGGTGAGAGATTGGCACATTCATTGTTATCAGCCCCTCCCTCCAAGTGGGCTGTCCTCTGTTGCTATGCAAACCAGGTTGCCACTATTAGAGGATTAGAGAAGCTGATTACCATCTACACATGTTTCAGAGGTCACAATGTGCTAGACTGGGCAAAAGAACATGACAATGAGTGGAGGGGCTCCCCCCCAACCTGCAGGCAACAGGGCTGGTAGGAAAGGAATATTAAAGCCACAGATTATGTTACTAACAGGTAAACCACCCTGCCCAGCTGGACTAAATGGGAAAGTACTATCTGACTTTCATACATTTGAATGATCAGCTAGTAGAGCCCATTGTCCCATATGCCGCACTAGGGACCCCTGTTGAGGCACCTAATGCCATAAAGGAACGTAAGTCACAAGAAACGGCCATTGCCCTGACTCCCATTGTGAACCAACGTGTTGTGCTACTAAGAACAAGGACAGGCATCATCTATAGGAATTTGCAATGAGATGTCCCACCAGGATGAGGGTGACCTGGCATCCCAGGTGATTGGAACTACAGTCTCTACTGGGACCCACTGCCCGGCCAGGTGACCATTGGAAAAGCACCTGGAATGAAACATGCACCACTGAGAGAAGAGGATGAGCTGGGGGGGTGGGGGGTTAGTCTGGCAATTCCCCACTCCCAGCTCATCTCCTCATCCCATGTTCCCCAGCCAACATAGATGGTATGCATGTCCTGGTGAGGTTCCAAAAGTTGCCAACTCCCTTCTCCTTAAGGCAAGATTCAGTTTCCAGCTGGTGTGATCATTCGGCCACCATCTTTGTTCCCTCCGTTGCCCTGAAGGATGTTACAACACACAAGGAAACCCCTACTAAACTCACCCAAGCTTGAATATAGCCAACAAGCCTGTCTTTACTGAACACTGAAATGTCCCTAAAGAGAAAGCTGTCTTCTGAAATAGGATGGCCTTGGATATTATTACTGCCTCACAAAGGGGCAACTGTGCCACTGTCCAAACAGAATGTGTTCATACCATGAGTCTGCTAATGTACCATCTTCATTAATTCACATGAGGACACAGTGAATGCCCTGAGTAATCCAACCCCTAGCCTAGTGGACTTAATAAATCAGTGGTTATGATCTCAGGGATCTTGGTGGGAAAATTACTACTTACTTTGGGAATAATTATCTTAACCTGTTATCTCTAGTATGTGCCTATACTGCTGCTGTGGTGTCTGCCTCCAATGCAGCCAGACAGCTGCCAAATGAGCCACCTCCATGCTGACCCCCAGGGCACATTGTGGAAGAGAAGGCACATGACATTGTAAGAGCTGGTCTGAAAGGGTGCAGTGTGGAAGAAGGTCATTCAGACGATGTGACCTCCAGTTGAGCAGCGAGCCAGACGCAGGCAATTAGAGGCTCCTCAACCCTTCCCATACCTGGAATATACGCCCTGACTACCATTCCCACAGTGGGAGCCACTTCAGGGATGCAGCCTTAAGAGAGGAAGGTATTGTGAGACCACCTGGACTATACCCATGACTGAAACCCATTAACATCTCTCTATACCCTTTTAGGAGTTGGCAGGCAGTTTGGAGATCTACTTGTCTGGCAGTCTCCCCAAATGAGCCCCGTATGTAAGTTTCCTTGCTTATTCCACCTGCCACCTACCAATCTGGGGTGGTTGCCTTTCAGTCTCTCCTTGTCCTCCGTGTAAGGGGTGGTTCAGATGTCACTCGAGGGGCCTAAGGGTACAAACCAACACCCACTGCATGTGTTCTTCATTGCCTGGTATTCCAAACAGCAGAGCTGCTATTTAGCATTTGGCCTCTGGGCAAGCCATTTCCTCCTCCCCCTTGTCTATTGGTCCTAGCAATTGTCCCAATTTCCTACAAGCTCGGCAATGCACCAAAAAGCATGATTTACCTGATACCCAGGGCCTGTTTTCTAGTAACTATCTACTCTGCCATATATTCTGAAATATTTAAAGAATTTTCTTCAACTGATTCAAGATTCACAAATGATAGTTTTACCAGATTAACCCTATTTATTCTGTCCTAGTTGTAAATACATATATATGCACTGTTTCTGCTATCCTCACAGCCAGTGTGCCCAATATTCCACACATGGCCTTTCCTCCTTAGCCAATCTCAACATCCTCGGGAGAGCATTTACAATTGTCTCATTTAGGAAGTGTTATTTACTGTAAAGTTAAGAGGACAGAATACAAGTCTGCATTTGATAATTTTCTGAAAGAAATCCATTAGATATACAATCAGGCTACTTGGCAAGAATGATAAAGGTAGAACACCTGAAATTTGTACAATTTCGAAATGTGTTGAGCACATCACAGAGACTCAGAAAATATTTGCGTGGTCAATTTAAAAACCACAGAATGACCTAAGTCTTCAATATAAAAAGCTGTTTATTCAGGAGATTAAAACAAAATTGCCTACGCCTTTATTTTCTGATCTTGAATTACAGTGGGAAAGAATGAGGACAGTGAAATCATACTGCTCTGAAAAAATAGCAAACTGACTGCAAACACACTCACCAGAATTCTCGTCGGCTTGGCACACACCATCTAGAACATCCTGATCACCTTCTGCAGCTATATATGCCCACGTGTCAGCCTCGTCTTTTGTATTTCTCCTTTCTTTAAGTACCTGATTGTTTTCCTTGGCTTTGTGATCTTCTGCAAAATTACAATCCAGTGGTATTTCTTCTCTTTTCTGATTATTCTCAGGAAAATCATTTTTTTCATCTGGAGTTAATTTAAATAAATCAAATGCATTTCTGATTTCCTTAAATGCTAGTGAAAAAAATAAAAATGATAATGAATAAAAACCACAAATTTCTGTTTTAATCAAAAGAAAATCTGGGTTTGTGGTAAATAAACAGGTATTTTAATTTTTACTAATATCTGCCTTGGTTATAAAGCATAATTAGATTTGTACTACCAAAGCCATGAAGCTGTTTCAATTGGTCTTTATTAGCTGCCTGCTGTTTAGAAAGGGTTTACATCCAAAGTGAATGGTTCTTTTCCAGTGTTATGAGCCATTCCCAGTTTTGACAAGATGGTGAGCCTCATTATAATCTGTCGTGCCACCAGCTGTCTTGCTAAGACAACTGCCTACAAATGTATCCTAAAGCTAACCTTGTACACAAATGATCTCTGGGGTGAACAGGGAAATGGGAGGGTACCATGCCAGCACACTGACCGTGTACCTGGTAAAACTAGCTGATGCATGTGAAACTCCACTCAACTTGTAACAAAGATAAAAGTGAAAAGACTGGCAAAGCACCAGATCTGACATAACAACCCAAAAAAGGGGTAGAACAGAACAAAATTAGGAAGAACTCTTATAAACTCTGGGTACATATTAACAGGTCAGTGTTAATAGCAGAGGATACTGAAAATCAGATTCCAGCATCATTATAAGTGGAATGAGTAGTTGTTCAAGACAATACATTTACAGTAAAAATGTACCTGACAGCCCTCACTAGTGTTGCTCAGTGGTTAGAGTGTTGGCCCACTAACCAAAGGTTCTCAGGCTCAATTCCCAGTCAAGGACACATATCTGGGATTCAGGTTCACGCCCTGCCCCAAGGGGGGAAACATGCAGGAGGCAACTGGTTAATGGGTCTCTCTCACATAGATGTTTCTCTCTCCACCCCCGCTTTCCACTCTCTCTGAAAAACAGTGGGGAAAAAATCCTCAGGTGGGGATTAAAATAAAAATAAATAAAATAATTAGTCACTTAATGCATTATCCATTGAAACAAAAATTGCTCCTTCCTAGCTTCCATTCCCCTGCTACTTACTCTGAAGTCCCAGCCCAGGCATAGAACCAGAAATCTATTTTTAATATTACCTTCATTACATAAAAGCTTTAGGGGAAAAACCTAGAGGAAGAATCTCTTGAAATCACTGCTTCCATGAAAACATGTTTTCCAAGTACTGTTGATGCATGAACTAAAGTACCCTCTGGTGCTTGCTTATTCAAAGATTGTAAAGGAGGATGTTCTATAAGGTACGTGTCCCAGAAGTACATGTATTATGGATCCTCAATTATAGTATGTATTACTGTGATCCAATGTATATTCAACGTTATGTTTGTATAACTGGCACAGAGCTAAATACAATAAACATAGTAAACAGTAGTTTGTCTCATCTAACATCCAAGGCAAAAGAGACATTTACTTTTCTGCCACAGTTAACTTCCTGTATTTAACTTTAATTACTCCATTGTTGTACTCAAAAGGAGAAAAAGTAAGGTGAACAGGAGATAAAAATGTCAGAAACAAAATAAACTAGAATATAATAAACTAAGATAACTGGTTAAACAAAAGTAGCACAAGGTTCTTAACTGCCCAGTGAATAAAATTTCCCAGTTGTGAGGCATTCCTGGAACTTCCGGTCAAGATGGCATTGTAAGTAAAATGTGGCACTGGAATCCTCCCACAACCACATCAAAATTACAACTACAGAACCATCATCATTCAGAACTCACCTGAAATCTAGGTGAATGAAAGTCCTACAACTAGGGATTTAAAGAAGACAACACATGGAGACAGGTAATGATGGGCAGAGACACGAACAGGCTAGTCCCACACTGACCTGTGGCGGTTTAAAATTGCGAAGGATGGCCAGGGAAGGGATAGCCTTGACCCTGTGGCTCAGTTGGTTAGAGCATTGTCTCAATAAGCCGAAGTTGTGGGTTCGATTCCTGGTCAGGGCACATAAAGAATCAACCAATGACTGCATAAATGAGTCGAACAATAAGTCGATGTTTCTCTCTCTCTCTCTCTCTCTCTCAAAATTAATAAATAAAATTCGGCCCTAGCTGGCGTTGCTCAATGGTTAGAGCATCAGCCTTAGCACCAAAGGGGTCACAGGTTAGAGTCCAGGCCCTGGTCAGGGCGCGTGCAGGAGGCAACCAATGGATGTGTCTCTCTCACAATAGTGTCTCTGTCTCTTTCTCTTTCCCCCTCCCTCCCTTCCACTCTCCTTAAAAATCAAAGGAAAACAAATATCCTCAGGTGAGGATTAAGAATAAAATTAAACTAAATAAAACCGGGAGGTATATCTCAGCTACAGAGGTTCCCCTGAGGAGCAAGGGGTCCCAGCCCCACACTAGGCCTCTCATCCCAGGGTTCCAGTGCCAGGAAAAGAAGTCCCCCTGTATTCTGGCTGTAAAAACCAGCAGAGCCTGTGGCTGAGGGAGACGGAAGCTGCTGGGGTCCCAGGCAGTTCCTCTTAAAGGGCCTGTGCATGGACTTACAGGGACTCACTTGCTCTAAACTCCAGTGCTGGGGCAGCAGCTTGAAAGGAACCAGGGACATACAGGAAGGAACTGAAATTGTCTAGCATCACCGTGAGAGGTGGGGGGGCAGCTTTCTTCCCAAACAAAAGTGCTGGCAGGGGGCCATATCTGAGTCTCCATTAACCTGACTCACACTCTTTGCCCTGTCCTGGTGATTTCCTAAGACCCCACTCCACTCTACTTGTGGGCCCACCCAAGCCATTTCCAGTGGCCTTTCCATACAAGTAGTCTCTGTTGCCTCATGCTTCGAACTTACCTAAAATCTCTCAATCAGCAGCTGGCCTCTGCATACCCCATACCTCTTGCTAAATGGCCCCAGGCCCAGCACTACCAACAGCCAGCCTTGGTTTTCAGCTTGGCCTCTCCTGGGCACCTCCAAGACTAGCAAAAGTAGTAGCCACCTGCAGACTGTTCTACAGCTCATGCTGGGTGGCTGATCTTGCACTTCTCGGGAGGCCCCAGAGCCAGGGCACCCAGTGGACAGCTGCAGACCATGTCAGATTAACCCTACCACCGCCACAAGTGACACAATCAAGGGGAAGACTCAGTGAGCACCAAAGCCCCACTGAAGCAAGTCCTGCAACATAGGATTGACTCCTGCACAGCAGCTTCTCTGCTGTAGTTGTAGCAGGTCCTTGTAGCTGATTGACCTGGGAGTCCATCCCTCTCAGTGAGGCCAAGAGCAATTAAGGCTCAACTGCAAAGGACAGTGCACGTGGCCCACACAAGGGCACACTTGGCGTGCCCAGCTCCAGTGACTGTGTGCCACATGGCCCTACAGGACCTACTACATAAGGCCATTCTACCAAGTCCAGGAGATGTAGCAGCTCTAATACATGGAAACAAACATAGGGAAGCAGCCCAAACATAGGGAAGTGCAAACATAGAAAATGCAGACGAAGAAACAGGTCCCAAATGAAAGAACAAGAGAATTCTCCAGAAAAAGAACTAAATGAAATGGAGGCAAGCAAACAACCAGATAGAGTTCATAACAATGGTTATAAGGATGCTCAAGAAACTTAGTGAGAACTTCAACAGCATGAAAAGGACATAGAAACCCTAACAAAGAACCAGTCAGAAATGAAGGATACACTTACTGAAATAAAAAATAATTTACAATGAATCAACACTAGAGTAGATGATGCTGAAAACCAAATCAACAATTTGGAATTCAAGAAAGCAAAAAACAAAACAAGCAAACAAAAAAACCACCCAATCAAAACAGCAAAAAGAAAAAAAGAGTCCAAAAAAGTGAAGATAGTGTAAGAAGCCTCTGGAATAACTTCAAGCATACTAACATTCCCATCATGGGGATACTGGAAGAAGAAAGGGAGCAAGGAATTATAAACCTATTTGAAAAACAATGACGGAAAACTTCCCTTAACAGGTCAAAGAAATAAACATACAAGTCCAAGAAGCACAGAGAGTCCCAAACAAGAGGAACCCAAAGAGGCCCACACCAAGACACATCATAATTAAAATGCCAAAGGTTAAAGACAGAGAATCTTAAAAGCAGCAAGAGAAAAACAGTTACCTAACAAGGGAGCTCCCATAAGACTGTCAGGTGATTTCTCAACAGAAACTGTGCAGGCCAGGAAGGAGGTGGCAAGAAATATTCAAAGTGATGAAAAACAAGGACCTACAACCAAGAATACTCTACGCAGTAAACCTATCATTTAGAATCCAAAGAAATATAAAGAGCTTCCCAGACAAGAAAAAGCTAAAGGAGTTTATCACTACCAAACCAGTATTACATGAAATGTTAAAGGGTCTTCTCTAAGAAGAAGAAAGATAAAATGGCAATAAATACATATCTATCAATTGAATCTAAAAAACAAAACGAATGAACAAGCAGAACAGAAACAGACTCCCATATACAGAGAACATTCTGAAGGTTGTCAGATGGGATGAAGTTGGGGGGGTGAGTGAAAAAGGTGAAGGGATTAAAAGTACAAATTGGTTGTTACAGAATAGTCATGGGGATGGAAAGTACTGCATAGAGAATATAGTCAATAATATTCTAATAACTACGTATGGTGTCAGATGGGTGTGAGATTTATTGGGATGATCACTTAGTAAGTTATATAATGTCTAATCACTGGGGTGTACACCTGAAACTAATATAATGTATGTCAACTGTAACTGAAAAATTAAAATGGTTTAAAAATTTTTAAAAAGAGACATTTTACAGTTCTGTGACACTGCAGGTTAGAAGAGTGTTCTCACAGTAAATTAAATTCCTTGTATAAAAGATAACAATGGTAAATGGTAGTATTAACACTCACTCTTTAATCCCTTTGGCTCTTTGCGGCCTTTTTCTTCCTTGTCCAAATCCTGCCTTTTTTGATATTTTTCTTTGGGTTCATTTTTTTTGGTCTCTTTCTCCTGAAAGAGATACATGTAAGACCCAGAACAGTAACAGATAAGAGCTCATACCACTTGACAGTAACACCTCTGTGTGCCAATGGCACCTGACCCTGATGATTAAATCTTGTTCACATCAATTGAGATTATCCCTCAACCATAATTTACAAAACATCAAAATCAAAACCCAACACCAATTTCCTCAACTCTCCGTTAAGAATTTTTTTATTCTTAAAAAATAAAAAAAATTCCAAAAAAACTTTACCCTACAATCCTCCTAACCAAACCTTTTTATTTCTGCTCATTCTGCCTTCTGAGCTTACTAATTTTGCAGTTTTCTTGCTTAATATTCACTTTTTAAAGTTACACTGTATAGATATTTTTACATCACTGGGTTCAGATGTATGTACAGTTTTCTTAACCATAAAATTTTTTCAATTCTTATTTTTGGCTACACTGACCTCATAATTAATATTTCTGTGGATATATTAGTTCTGAAGTTGATACAAAAAATTTTTAACCAGTTTCCTCATGGCTAGACAGATTGGTATTCATTTTAGTGAAGATAACACTGCCATAAATATGTCTACATAACTCTTTCTCCCTTGAAAATAACTTCCTTAAGTTTACAAAGCTGGGAAAAAGGAAATTAAAAATTATCATTTTTATAGCCCTTGATACATGAATACCTTTGTAACATGTAAAATATTTCCATTTTGAAAACTCATATGAAAATTTTTCTTAATTTTTGTTCAAAATAGAAAATAATTTTTTAAATAAGGGAGTAAACTAATATATTTTTGTGAGAAAAGACTTAATGTTAGTTCCCTCTGTGCACTATTATTTAAGTGAAAAGTGTTCTATTCTTAAGGCAAAAAAAGGGGAAAATATGAAGTAGGATGTAAAAAGTTAGTAAGACAAGCTGAAGAAGCTCTAAGCTTTACATAATGTAACACTATTAAGTAACTCCCTAAGGGGAGAAAAATTGTTCTTACAGTTCCACTGTTTCCTCATTATTTGTGAAACTTCCCGAACACTCAAAAGACTGACAGCTAGATGGGAATATCCCTTATTCTGTAAGATTTTAAAACATAGTCCTTCAACCAATTAACCCCAACCAGTACTCACTTCAGCAGAGTCAGTGGACCAGAGGCCCCTCTCTTCCCCACCCACCCTTGAACCCTTTTGTGTCTGGGCCAGTGCAGATGTCAGATTATCTAACTCTGTGGTACTTCTGCTTTTGTCTTGATTTCTTTGCTTTTTATGTGCATTTTTCTTCTCTAAAGAAAGGTTCTTGTTTTCTAGCTTTTTGCTCTCTCTAAGTTCCTCAGCCTTTCTGGGTTTCTTTTTGTTTCTCTTTCCTCTCACATCAGCATCTTCATCAGCACTTCCAGAGCTGTCCAGGTGTTTATCCAAAACATCTTGAGCTGCATCTGGCCCTGCTTTGTCTTGTATACTTTTAATCCTTAGTTTCTCTTCTCTGTTCTCAGACTGTAAATCTTCACTGTACCCCTCCTGAAAGGGGGAATCATTACATACACCTGATTCAGACTCCAAATGAGATTCAACACATTTCTCTTTTTTGGTTTTTCTGTTTTCTTTGGAATCTTCTTTTATTTTAGTCTTTAAATCTCTTGTTTCACCCTTTTTAACTTTCTTTAATTCCTTAGTTTCTTTTATATCGTCTTTTTTGGGCTTTTTGGATTCCTTTAATTCTTCTTTGGCTTCCGAAATTCTTTTCTTTGTCCTTAAGTCAAAAAATGAAATTTCACAGCTCTCCAAGTCTGGTTTGGATTTCTCTTTTAGTTTCCCAGTCTTTGCTTTTTTCTTTTTCAGATCATCGGGGCTTTTCTCTTCTCTCTGCCTTAATTTTTTCTTTTTCTTTTTTGGAGAAGTATCCTCTTTTGTCTCACTTTGCTGATCGCTATCCGAGTTTGCCTCAAATATGTCATTATTTAAAGAGAGTCTCTATAAAATAGAAAATATTTGAATACTCATTAACACAGTAATTTGAAAGGTTTAGAAAAGTAGTACTGATATAAGGTAAAAATGGCTTTTTCCCCCAGCAGTTTCTCAACTCCTTAAAATTATTTATGTAAACAGAAGCTATTTAATATTACTTATATCTCTGATTTAGCAAATAACTCTTAGTAGTGATAAGCCTCAATTTAAAAGAGCAGATAAACACAGAGAGAGAAACAAAAGCTGTTAGCGTTGCTGAGGGTCTGAAACTAAAGCAGAAGTGAACAATAACAAGCTTATGTATGGTGGTGGTGGTTTGAACATGATTTGAGCCTCAAAATTCTCCAAAACACCAAGTAATTTGTTCAGACTTTCTTGATTGCCAAAAAAGTAGTTACCAATCCAAACACGAAGGATTTTTGTTTGTTTTGTATTTTTAAGATTCTGGGTCCCAGAATGTTCATAAGCTTAAACTTCACTGTTGTATATGGAATGAGTAAAGATGGCACCCAAATCTCACCTCGCAACTGATTTTTGTTATACACAGGTGATCCTTGAACAACAAAGGAGTTAGGGGCACTGACTCCACATACTCAAAAATTAGAGTATAACTTTGAATCCCCCAAAACTTTACAGTCGTGCCTCAGTATTCATGGGAGACTTGTTCCAGGACTCCCAACCCCTACAGATACAAAGATCCGTGGATGCTCAAGTCCCTTATATAAAATGGCACAGATCAATGTATACACAGTGGGCCCTCACATCCACAGACTCCCCAGTTGAATCTGCACATGAGAAAACTGAGAAATGAGAGGGCTGGGCTGACAGTATATTTACTGAGAAAATCCACATATAAGTGGACCTGTGCAGTTCAAACCCATAATGTTCAAGGGTTAACTGTACTTCAAATTAGGTATGGAGGGACAGGGAAGTACGGAAAAAGTAGATACTAATTAACAAATCAATGAACCTGTTTATCAAATTGATAATATAACCACGAGGAAAAAACACAAAATAATTAAGTAACTTTAACACTAAACACCTTCAGTAAACCTTATAAGCACAAAAAAACCTGCAAATAAATTTGAAATTTTACAGTATAAAATTTCACTGGGTGTAACAAATCTGAAGCTAATTCCTAATCATTGCTGTTCTAAGTCAATACAGATAATGTTGACAGGAACCAGTGTTGTCAGGGTATAAAAAGGGAGCCAGATTGATAGCCAGTGAGAATGAGAGGAGGACAATAGACATAACACATTGACTAAAAAGATTCCATGAGTGTACTGACACTAAGAAAACTTAAGAGAGAGGGAGGAGTGCCCTTTACAGGCACAGACTAAAAAATACAGAAATAGAAAAATCAGTATTTTGTAACCACCACAGTAATAATTAACTGAGGCAAGAATCACCCAAGTGTTTTAAAATCATGGGGCGAAGGGTTGTTGGAGAATAAGAGATTCTCACCCTTTCAAAGATTACAGTCAAATGTCAGTTCTTGATTGTCTCCCATCTCGAGCAATTCGGTTCTCGACCAAGCTGTTCACAGTTCAAAATGTCTTTCTTGTTGAACAAGCTTCAATTTTGACCTGACAACCCTTTCATGCTGATACACCAGCATGACAAAAAGTGTCTCTCAGGCCACAAAGGAGAGAATGCTCTAGTAACGTCTCAAGAAATTGTGCTGTGAAGGTTTCTGTGTTTTTATTTTGCTTTTGTTGCTGGCAAATGGATGATTAGCACAATTTTCAAACATTAAGAGGCCATAAACAGGGTTAATGTTGCTAATGGTGTGAAAGAAACAATGACCACAGTTAATTAAAGAGGTAGAAAAACTTTTTGATTTGCATAAATGAAAAGCAGTTGGCTTGTGACAGTGTTTCGGAGGCAATGACATGTGAAAAAGCAAAAATGCTGCAGATTTGGCTTCCTGAAAGACATCCCTGGAACAAGTGCTGAAAGTGATCTGTTTAAGGCTACTATGGGGTGGTTAAATAAATTTAAGAACAGTTTGTTTATAGATTAAACAGTACATTAGACAACTACTGTATATAAGAAAGGTTAAAACAGAATCATTTGGGGGTCTGAAATGAATTAACTCAATTTACACTCTTTGTAATGGGAAAAAATGACTTGGCTTTCAAACAAATCACTTCACAAACAGCCTTCTGGAACAAATTGAGTTTTGAGAACCAAGGTTCCATTGTATTTTAGTTAGATTTATTATCATGTTACTTAATATTTTAAAAGTAAAAAGGTAGGGTTTTTTTAATCCTCACCTGAGGATATTTTTTCCATCGCTTTTTCAGAGAGAGTGGAAGGGAAAGAGAGAGAGAGAAAATTCGATGTGAGGAGACACACATTGATTGGTTGCCTCCTGCACTCCCCCTGACCGGAGCCAGGGATTGAGCCTGCAACTGAGGTATGTACCCTTGGCTGGAATCGAATTTAGGACCCTTTAGTCCACAGGCCGATGCTCTAACCACTGAGCCAAACAGGGTAGGGTATCAAAAGGTATTTTTAAAAAGAGAGAAGGCATCCAGTAAAGATGGCGGAATAGGTAAATTTGGTACTCACCTCCTTCCACAACCACATCAAAATTACAACTAAACCACAGAAGAACTAGCATCCAGAAACACCTGAATGGAAGTCCTGCAACTAGAGACTTAAAGAAGAAGCCACAATGAGACTGGTAGGAGGGGCAGAGGCGCAGAATGGGCTGGTCCAACACCCACTGTGGGTTTTCTTAAATAAGGAGGGATATCTTGGCTGTGGAATTCTCCTGTGAGGAGTAAGGGGTCCAAACTCCACACCAGATCCCTGTGCCCAGGGTTCCAGTACCAAGAAAAGAAGTCTCTGTAACTTTGGGCTGTAAAAACCAGCGAGGATTGTGGTTAAGTGACATTGAGGGCCGCTGGAGTCCCAGGCAGTTCCTCGCAAAGGGCATGTGCACAGACTTACTTGAACTCACTCCCTCTGAGCTCCAGCACTGGGGCAGCAGCTTGAAAGGCACCAGGGATATATGAGGAGGAACTAAATTATCTGGCATCAGGGCAAGAACTGAGGGGCAGCTTTCTCCCAGACAAAAGTGCTGGCAGAGGTCACTGTTTCTATGCTGAGACCTCATGCCATAGTGCCAATAGGCAGATGCCATATTTGAGTCTCCATCAACCTGGCTCTGATGATTCCCTGAGACCCCGCCCCATTCAATTTGCAGCCCCAGGCAAACTGTTTGCAGTGGTCTTTCCATATGAATGGCCTATCCTAGCCCAAGCTTCAGACTTTCCTAAAATCTCTCAAACAAGCAGTAGCTGGACTCAGAGTGCCTGACACCTCTTGATAAGTGGCCCCAGGCCTGGCACTAGCAGCAGTCTGCCTTGCAAGGTTCATAGCTTGGCCTGTCCTAAGCACCTCTAAGCCCAATACAAGTAGCAGCCATTTGCAGACAGCTCTATAACTCATGGCAGGTGGTCCCAAACAATGCATAGGCAGTAGCTGACTGAACTTCATGGGAGGTCCCAGTGCACCCAGTGGTCAGCTGAACACCAGAACAGATTACAGTCCTACCACATCCATGAGCAACACACTGAAGGGGAAGACTCAGTGAGCAACAAAGCCCCACTGAAGCAAGTCCTGCTCCATAAGGGTATCTCCAGCACAGTAGCTCTTCCACTGTAGCAGCAGCTAGTCTGCACAACCAACTGGCCTGGGGGTCAATCCTCCAAGTGACACCAACAGCAATCAAGGCTCAACTACAACAGGACAGTACACAGAGCCCACACAGGGGAGCACCTAGAGTGCCCAGCTCAGGTGACGGGTGAGGCTGAGCCACTGGGCCCTATAGGACACCTACTACACAAGGCCATTCTAACAATTCTAGGAGACAAGGCAGCTCTGCCTAATACATAGAAACAAACACCTGGAAGCAGCCTAAATGCGGAGACAAAGAAACATGTCACAAACGAAAGGACAAAAGAAATCTCCGGAAAAAGAACTAAATGAAACGGAAGCAAGCAAAGTATCAGATACAGAGTTCAAAACAATGGTTATAAGGATGTTCAAGAAACTTAATGAGTACTTCAAGAAACAGTGAGAACATCAATAATATAAAAAAGGACCAGTCAAAAATGAAGGATACACTAGCTGAAATGAAGAATAATTTAAAGGGAATCAACAGTAGAGTAGATGACACTGAACATTAAATCAGCAATTTGGAATTCAAGAAGGCAAAAAACATCCAATCAAAACAACAAAAAGACAAAAGAATCCAAAAAATACGAAGATAGCGTAAGGAGCCTCTGGAACAACTTCCAGCATACTAACATTCCCATCATGGGAATACTGGAAGGAGAAGAGAGGGAGCAAGAAATTGAAAACCTATTTCAAAAATAATGAAGGAAAACTTCCCTTACCTGGTGAAAGAAATAGACATACAAGTCCAGGAAGCACAGAGAGTCCCAAACAAGAGGAACCCAAAGAGGCCCACACCAAAACACATCATAATTCAAATGCCAAAGGTTAAAGACAAAGAGAAATTCTTAAAAGTAGCAAGAGAAAATCAGTTACTTACCTACAGGGTAGTGCCCATATGACTGTCAGGTGATTTCTCAACAGAAACTTTGCAAGTCAGAGGGAGTGGCAAGAAATATTCAAAAGACCTACAACCAAGATCATTCTACCCAGCAAAGCTATCATTTAGAATTGAAGGTCAGATAAAGAGTGTCCCAGACAAGAAAAAGCTAAAGAAGTTCATCACCACCAAACAAATATTACATAAAATGTTAAAGTGTCTTCTTTAAGAAGGAAAAAAGATAAAAAATATGAACAATAAAATGGTAATAAATACACACCTATCAACAATTGAATCTCAAAATCAACATAAACGAACAAGGAATCTAATGAACAAAATAAATGATGAATAAAATAGAACCGGAGGTATGGAAACGTGGAACAGATTGACGAATCTTGGAAGGGGGTAAAGGGGTAGAAAGAGATTAACCAAAGAACTTATATGCATACATGCATTACTCATCGACACAAACAATAAGGTGAAGGCCTGGGGTGGGGCTAAATTTGGGTGGAGGGGGCAAAGCGGAGGAAAAAGGGGGACATCTGTAATACTCTCAACAACAAAGATTTAAAAAATAAAATAAGCCTTCCTGGGCATGGCTCAGCAGTTCAGCATCGACCTAGGATCCAGGCGATAACGTTTCAGTTAAATGATTCTTTCTCATCACTGATGTTTCTCTCTCTCTCTCTTTCTCTCTCTCTGAAATCAATCAATAAAAACAAAAAGAAACATCAACTGGTTGCCTGGTCAGGGCACATGCCTGGGTTGCATGCTCGATCCCCAGTCGGGGGTATGCAGGAGGCAGCTGATCAATGATGACTCTCTCATCACTGATGTTTCCATATCTCTCTCCCTTTCCTTTCCTCTCTCTGAAATCAATAAAGATATATTTTAAAAAATAAATAAATAAAAATGAAATAAAAAGGGAGAAAAAAAACCAATGGGCTTAATTATCATACAAGTATAATTCATAATCAGCAAAAATTAGAAAACTGACATCATCTTTTTTTTTTTTAATCCTCACCCTAGGACATGCTTGGAGAGAGGAAGGGAGGGGGAGGGAGATGGAGACAGAGAGAGAAACACTAATGTAAGAAACATCAATTGGTGCTCAGCCGGCATAGCTCAGCGGCTGAGTTATCAACCTATGATCCAAGAGATCAAGGTTCAATTCCCAGTCAGGGCACATGCCCGGGTTGCGGCCTCAATCCCCAGCAGGGGGCGTTCAGAAGGCATCCGATGAATGATTCTCTCTGATCACTGATGTTTCTCTCTCTCTCTCTCCCTCCCTCTCCCTCTCCCTTCCTCCCTCTGAAATCAATCAAAACAAAAAGATACATCAATTGGTTGCCTTAGGTACATACCCCAACCAGGGATCGAACCTGCAACCCAGGCATGTGCCCTGACCAGGAATCAAGCCAGCAATCTTTAGGTGCAGGGAACGACACTCAACCAACAGAGCCACTCCAGCCAGGCTGACATCATATCTTGATGTAATTAATATACACTACACTGGCTCTCTCCTCTTGCTGCCCAAGATGCCGAAAGGAAAGAAGGCCAAGGGGAAGAAGGTGACGCCAGTCCCTGCTGTCGTGAAGCAGGAGGCCAAGAAGGTTGTCAATCCCACTTGAGAAAAGGCCCAAGAATTTTGGCATTGGACAGGACATCCTGCCCAAAAGGGACCTCACCAGCTTTGCCAAATGGCCCCACTACATTTGGCTGCAGCGGCAAAGGGCTATTCTCTACAAGTGTCTGAAACTGCCTCCTGCCATGAACCAGTTCACCCAGGCCTTGGACTGCCAAATAGCTCCTCAGCTACTTAAGCTGGCCCACAAGTACAGACCAGAGATGAAGCAAGAAAAGAAGCAGCAACTGTTGGCCTGGGCTGAGAAAAAAGCTGCCAGCAAAAGCGATGTCCCCAACAAGAGGTCACCTGTCCTTTGAGCAGCGGTTAACACGGTCACCTGGTGGAGAACAAGAAAGCCCAGCTGGTGGTGACTGCCCATGACCTGGACCCCATCGAGTTGGTTGTCCTCCTGCCTGCCCTGTGCCGGAGGATGGGCATTCCCTACTGCATTATCAAGGGGAAGGCCAGGCTGGGACGGCTTGTCCACAGGAAGACCTGCACCGCCGTTGCCTTCACAGAGATTAACTCAGAAGACAAAGGCGCTCTGGCTAAGCTGGTGGAAGCTATCAGGACCAGTTACAATGACAGATACGATGAGATCCTCCGCCACTAGGGAGGCAATGTCCTGGGTCCAAAGTCAGTGGCTCGCATTTCCAAGTGGAAAAGGCCAAGGCTAAGGAACTGGCCACCAAGCTGGGCTTAGTGTGCACTGTTGAGTTTTCTGTACATAAAAGTAATAAAAAGTCTCCTTCAGCCAAAGAAAACAACAACAAAAACACTACACTGAATCTAATCAAGAAAAAACAAATAGTCTTATTCCAAATTTTTAAAATGCTGTTTATTTGTGATTTAACAATTAGCATTCATTTAATCCAATTTTAACATCTTTCTATGAAACAACTGGCCTAGACTCATAAAAAACTGCCCACATCATGAAAGACGATAGGCTATGGATGTATTCTAGAGGACAGGAAACTACAAAGACATGAGATGAAATACCCTGCATGACAGGAAGCAATAAAGGACCTTCAGGGACAATGGGGGAATCCAAATGAATTCAGTGATGTGTCAGCTGGAATCAGAAGGCAGTGTTGCTGATGTAACACTACTGATATGTCACAGTGAGGAATTTGAATTTCCCTGAGGACATCTCTGTTGTTATGAGACACGCTGAAGAATTTAAGATATAGTTTGCAATGTGCTCTGAAGTTATTGTGTCCTCACCCTACAACTACCCTTTTTTTTTTTTAAAGAGATGCGTTTATGTAATTTTTAAATATTAATCTTAGGGAGGAAGGGGGGGAGGGATAGGAGGAGAGGGAAACAGAGAAACATCAATGTGAGAGGCACACATCAAACGGCTGCCTCCTGCACATGTCCCAACAGGGGACTGAACCCACAACCTAGGTATGTGCCCTGACTGGGAATAGAACCCACGACCTTCCAGTGCACAGGACAATGCTCCAAACAACTGAACCACACTGGTCAGGGCTACCCCTCTGTTTAAAGTAATTTCTGTAGGAGTACTGAATGATTTCTACTTTCTCAATTTCCCTCAGTCCTGAAGAGTTTACCACTGCCATCCATCTCCTTGAAAATAATGCTGCTAAGGACTTGTGCTGACCTTATTTCCAAACTGAATAGCCTGGTTTTACTTACATTTACCAAAACAATACAGGAAAAAGAAGGGGGAAAGAGGAGGAATAAATTTAATCTTGCTAGGTGTATGATATTACTGCAAAAATATTTTTAAACAAGATTTATAAAACTGATTTTTTCAAAATTCTTAGTCAATCAGATTAATTGGACATAGTAATTAATAATAAACACTATCCTGCAGCCTCTACAATCCCCCCATTTACATTTCCAGTCCAAATCCTTCTCTTCAACTCAAGTCCGTATTTCCAGTGGGAGACTTGGATGACAAATAAGTAATGTATTCAAAACTGGACCATTCCCTAAATACACCACCATTTATGCAGGTTCCCAAACTTGTCATCTTAGTCATCTCTGACACTACTTTTTCCCCTAAATGAGATCAGTCACAAAATCCTGTGGAACATGGAATCAATGCTCCAACCTACACTACCTAAATTCCTCACCTCTCCCTGCCAGCAACCTCACTCCACTTCAGAATTAATTATATTCCTGCTAATAAAGGCAAAAGGAATGACAGAAATAGAAAGTTACTATTTTCCAACCTCTAATGAATTAATGGTTCTAGGCAATGATCATCAGTGGCTCCTAAAACCTACACATCAAATGTTATGAGCATCCTAATGATGGAGCAGAAGGAAAATACCACATTTCAACAATCATTTCAATCTCACTGTGAGGGAGTTAACTAGACATTATGTGCTTTCTGATGGGCTGTGATGGGGATACATGAATATCACTTATGACTTCTTGAAAAAATAAATAATCCATGCTTCCTTTATCTACCTATCAGCTTACAGGAATAGGGGGAATAGAGGAACATGTTAAAAGGCACAGCACATTCAGCCAAACCTAGAATATGGGAAAGTCTACAGAAAAATGACCTGTTTTCTTCATCAAATAAACAACATGGGGAAAAAAGGAAGAGGTTAGGGGTAGAAACAGTTACAAATTAAGAGATTTTAGATGACAGTCTCCGCTGGGCATCTCATGTGTTTCCGATACTCTCTGCTTGGAATCATTTTTAACTAGAAGTTGTCATAGCAGTGGAATCCCAGAGCCGCAGACAGCACTGTCTCCTCCCACTTCAATGTGAATTTGACTGATGAATGAGGAGCATTTCTAATAGTTAGTCATTCAATAAAAAAAAAAGACATTTCAGTGTTTATCAATGATATATAATGTATAGGACTTTTTCAAATCCCAATTCAATCAAATCAACAAAAAGACATGTTTTGGTTTTGAGACAACTGGAGGACACTGAACACATTCATAGATATTAATAAGTGTAAACTTCTCAGTATGATAATGAATATAGTGGGTAATTTTTAACAATTCCTTTTATCTACTAAAATATTTCAGGGTGAAGTGATGTGACATCTGGAATTTCCTTTAAAATGCTCCAGCGTATCAAAAGGGATGGGGGAGAACTGAGAGGAAAAAGAACAATGTCAAAGCACTGATAATAACATGGTAATGATAAAACAGTCTCGCAATACTGCCTTCTCCATTTTAGTAGGTTCAAACTTTCCTTAATAAAATTCTTTAAAAATCACCTTCCTAAAACACCCTCCTAAGGGTGTTGAATTCCTCATTTGTTTAAGGGCTTAGGACAATGAATCCTCTGTATGTAACTGTCATGCTCATCTCAGAAAGTCGGTAACTCCTTCCTCTGTTTGACTCTCCACAGCAGAGCCACCTGAGTGTGTCCCTGCTTCAACACCCCTGCCCCCGTCTACACCCTGCCCTGAGCTCCGTGAAGACGCACACATCACACCTCATACCTTTTTCTGTGTTCTTAGTGTTGGACACACATTACAGCTGGATTTCTGAATGAATGAACATGATAATTAGCAAATGGATGTTGGAGTTATCCTTTTTATCGGGTAAAACAACATAAAATATTTCCAAAATTCTGAAAGTTCTAAACTGTATAAATAGAGATCCTCTGGGGAGTTTCCACTCATCAACTATAAAATGGAGCCTCCATAGCAACTAGAGCAGTCTCCTCACTGCCACAGCTGTTCTGTACCTTATCTACTGTCTGCTCTGTCCCCATCACCCAGCAATGCTCCTTGCCCAGTTTGGTGGCTGCTTTAGCTATTACTACAACAGGATGGCAGGGTCACTTGTAAGCTCCTGGTCTTTCTAATTCTTCCTCAGTCATCCAGGAAGAGCTCTAATGCTGGCTCCTTTACAAAGAACTCTGAAAAAGAACCTTTTCTTTGGTCATCAGACTATTCCCCAAGAGAGTTACAACCTGTCGGCTTTAAATACAAAATGAGTTGATTTAACTAATTTGTAAACGTAGCAGTTTGATTTTAGGCATCAAAATACTCTATTTGAAAGGCTGAGCTATATTTTATTTTCTTTCTTTATTTTAAAATATGTTTTCAGTGATTTCAGAGAGGAAGGGAGAGATAGAAACACCAATGATGAGAAGCATTGATAAGCTGTCTCCTGCACGACTCCTACTGGAAATCGAGCCCGCAACCAGAGCATGTGCCCTGACTGGGAATCAAACCATGACCTCCAGTTTCATGGGTTGCCAACTCAACCACAGGGCCATATTTTAAATGAATCGGTAGGTTCACTGTACCTGGGTAATCCAGCCATGGAATCCTTGGAAAGATTCACTGAAGTCAGGACATAAAGATCCTTTGCCATCTGATAAACAGTTATTGTCTGCCATCAGACAACAGTATCAGATGATAGAAAGGAATTAGTGTTAACTTTAAAAATAAATAAAATCACACACCATACGTCTGAGCACTTGTAGTACATTCGCAACCTTTATCTTACTCATTTTAATAGTCTCACCAGTAAAATAAACATAATTATTAACCAAATCAGGACAACTCTGAAAATAAAATGGGGCTGTATCAGTAATTATACCAAGTCAGCAGGCACAGACAGGTTAACCCAGCAAATTATGTCACTGTTTACCCAGTCAGCAGGCACAGACAGGCTAACCCAGCAAATTGTGTCACTGTTTACGTGACACCCTGTTCTATGGGGATGTTCAGCCATACAGTATACGAAAGTGTGATGACAGAGTGACTGGTGACAATTTGTGAAATGTACAGAATAGACATGCCCAGTGTCATCTCCTCTGGAAACCACCAACTCGAAGTACACTCTTGCACTCTTAGAACAGTTACCACTTGAGAACTATTCTGAGTAAAAACAGGAAGTGTCACTAGAAATAATCTTACACAACATTATAAATTCTCATGAAGGCAATTTCAAAGAAAAAATTTAAAACCATTTTGGGCTATGGCACTATAAAAATAAATGTTTACTTCACAAAATGCACACTCTTCAAAATGCTTATCTGGATGTGCAAATTCTAATTCATTTTACGTTAAAAGGGTATATACAGATATTACTCTAAAGCTACACTAAAACAAACAAAACACAAGTATTTCAGAAAGTTACCCCTAACAACCATAACAACAACAAAAAGCAAGCTATTCTCAAATTTTAAAATTAAAGGCAAGCCCTGGCCAGTGTGGCTCAGTTGGTTAAGTGTCATCCCATGCACCAAAAGGTTGCCATTCGGTTCCCAGTCAAGGCACATGCCCAGGCTGCAGGCTCCGTCCTGGCAGGGGTCATGCAGGAGGCAGCCAATGATGTTCCACTCTCACATTGATGTTTCTTTCTCTGCCTCTCCCCTTCTCTCTCTTTAAAAATCAATAAAAAATCTTAAAAAAAGTTAATCTCTTAGCTGAGTATTAAATGTGCAGGTAATTATTTCATGATAAAAACATGTTTGCTGTTTGGAATATATGTTGATTAAAAATTGTTTTAAAAGAAAAGCAGAAGGCAAAATCCTTAGTTACAGTAAGTACACCCTTAAAAACACATATGCTCTGGCCAGTGTTGCTCAATGGTTAGCATCGGCCTGCAAATGGAAGGGTCGTGGGTTAAGTTCCTGGTGAAGGACAACGTGCCTGGGTTGCAGGTTTGATCCCCCAGTCGGGGCAGGTGCAGGAGGCAACCAATTGATGCGTCTCTCTCACATCAATGTGCCAGTCTCTCTATCTATCTCACCCCCCTCCCTCCCTTCCCCTCTAAAAATCAATGTAAAAAATATCCTCCGATGACGAGTAACAAAAAAAGAAAACAACATATAGGTACAACCTGCAAGGTACCTCAAGAAAAAAAGCTACATTTTACCTATCTTTGTGTAACTATGACCATTTAAAGGTCTGGCCATAAGACACACTAGGTGTACTTAAAAAGAGCTATGCCTAAAAACAAGGGGGGAAAAAATCCAAAAACAGTATAATGTTGCTATAAAAGTATAGTCAAGGTTCATCTGTGTTATATAACATCAGTCACCAAAGTATGAGGCAAGCAAGCTGCCTGATTTGTAGAGTTTCAGTTTTCAGGCCACTGAAAATGAAGGGCTGGACCATATCACACATATGAACATTAAAAAGCACCATGATTTTCTTTTTTACTTTAAAACACCTGATAGTGAAAAGGTAAAAAGACATCCAAATGCTAAATGATTAAGAATTTTAATAAACAAATACCATTTTTTTCTTTGTTTTTTTCATCTTCACCCGAGGATATATTTTTATTGACTTGAGAGAAAGGAATGGAGAGGGAAACATCAATCAGTTGCCTCCTGTATGCATTCTGATCTGGGATTGAACCTGCAACCTAGGTATGTGCACTAACCCGAAATCCAACCTGCAACCTTCTGGTGCATGGGATGATGCTCCAGCCAATCGAGCTACCCCAGCAAGGGCAACAAATACCATTTTCTGCATCATGTATATTTTCTGGTAAACAGCATTAACAACTATTTCTGAATTATTTTAAGAAACTATTTCTAGCCCTAGCTGGTGCTGCTCAGTGGTCAGAGAGTCAGCTCTTGGACTGAAGGGTCCTGGGTTCGATTCCGGCAAAGGGCACGTATCTCAGTTGCAGGCTTGATTCCCAGGGTGCATGCAGGAGGCAACCAACTGATGTGTCTCTCACATCGATGTTTCTCTTTCTCTCCCTTTCCCTTCTTCTCTCTGAAATCAATAAAAAACTGTTTAAAAAAACTCCACAAATATTAAAAAAAACACACAAATATTCTGACTGATGCTACCATGGTAAAACCTCTCCATTAGACAAAAAACTTTAGTAATTGGGAAATATCGTGACTTTCTAAGACAGCACATATGCTGTTTATACAAACACAGACAGAGAGATGAACAAAGGCCCTGGCTAGGTGGGTGACTTGGGTGGAGCATCAACCCATATACCAAAAGGTTGCGAGTTTGGTCCCGGTCAGGGGAAGTACAGGAGGCAACTGATCAATGTTTCTTTTCGCATCCATGCTCCCCTCCACATCAATAAAAAAAAGTCCTTGGGTGAAGATTAAAAAAGAGATGAACAAAGCAATTTTTTCCTACTGACTCTGTTTTGTTGTTGCTGTTAAACCTTACCTGAGGATATTTTTTCCACTGATTTTTTTTTAAAGAAAAAGTGGAAATCAGGTAGGGAGGGAAGAGAGAGAAAGAGAGAGAAACATCAATGTGAGAAAGACACATCAATGGGTTGTCTCCTGCACGCACCCCTACTGAAGGATCCTTCAACCCAGATATGTGCCCTTGACCAAGAATCAAACTGGTGACCCTTTGGCGCTCAGGTCGACACTCCAACCACTGAGCAACACCGGCCAGGTCTTTCCTGGTGACTCTTTATTTCTCTATCTACAGTCAAAGAATCGCAAAAGCTTATGAATGGCAAAACTAACAGGTCTGCAAACAGTTGCATTTTTGCCACATTCCTTTTTGACACCACCTCAATGATTAGGCTGAAGAGTCATAGCAATGTAAATACTGTAATACTTTATAAACAACCCGTGAGAAAGCTGACCTGAGACAGAAAATCAAGATTTCATGCTTATTATAAAGATTCAAAATGTTAGTAGTGCCTGGAATTTTAAATTATTTATGAAATAGGAAGGATAGCATATAAAAAGATACTTTAAGTGGAGAAGTAGCTTTCTAAAATTAGGATAAGGAATTTAAGTATCTTACACCAAACTGAAGAGTTTTTGCACAACAAAGGAAACCATCAACAAAATGAAAAGACAACCCCCTGAATGGGAGAATATTATTTGCCTATACATTTGATAAGGGGTTAATATTCAAAATTTATAAAGAATGTATAAAACTCAACAACAAAAAAACAAACAATCCAATTAAAAAATGGGCAAAGGACCTGAACAGATACTTCTCTAAAGAGGATATCCAGGTGGCCAACAGACATATGAAAAGATGCTCAATGTAACTAATTATCAGAGAAATGCAAATTAAAACCACATTGAGGTATCACCTCACATCTGTCAGAATGGCTATCTAAATAAATCAACAAACGAGTGTTGGCGAGGATGTGGAGAAAAGGGAACCCTAGTGCACTACTGGAGGGAATGCGGACTGATGCAGGCCACTGTGGAAAACAGTATGGAGTTTCCTCAAAATACTAATAATGGAACTGCCTTATGACCCAGTAATTCCGCCTCTGGGAATTGCACTGTTATTTACAATAGCCAAGATTTGGAAGCAGCCCAAGTGTCCATCAGTAGATGAGAAGATAAAAAAGCTCTGGTACATTTATACAATGGTATACTACTCAGCTGTAAAAAAGGAAATCTTACCCTTTTTAACAGCATGGATGGACCTGGAGAGCATTATGCTAAGTGAAATAAGCCAGTCAGGGAAAGACAAGTACCATATGGCTTCACACATTTGGAATCTAATTAACAAAATAAACTAACAAGCAAAACAGAGAGAGAGACTCATAGAGAGCAGGCTGACTGCTCTCTATCTATGTGGGAGTGGGAAGGGGGCTTGATGAGGGGAGAGCAATGGAGGGATTGAGCAAAAAAGAGAAAAAAAATCACAGACACAGAAAACAGTCTGGTGATTGCAGTGGGGCAGGAAGGTGGAGGAGGTAATGGGGGGGATAAATGGTAATGGGTGGAAACTTGAGTTGGGGTGGTGAACACACAATACACTGTACAAATGATGTGTTGTGGAATTGTGCACCTGAAACCTGTAGTCTTTGGTGAACAGTGCCACTCCAATAAATTCAATATAAAGGAGAAAAAAAAGAGTATGCCTCAAACACACCAGTAATCATCAATCATTTTAAATCAAGAGTGTTGCTGTTGGGTTTCACTGGAGGCTTGGTAAAGTGACATAAAGGGATGAGAAAGCCAGAATTCTATAATACAAGACTTCATGGGAGAAGTGTCAGCAAATGTCTTACTAATAAAGCAAAAGTGAGAAATTCAGAAATATAGCTTAGGATGATCTCAATCACAAAGTCTAAATTTTGGGAGTAATATGAACCAAATCACTTATTAAAACGTGCATTTGTGTTTGTGTGTTTTTAGGGAAAGAAATAGGGACGGAGAGAGTAGATACCCATTCTAGAAAAGTGAAGTATAACTATAGAAAAAAAATTGGGAGGAAAACAGTTTCTCCTTTAACCTGAACTCATTTTGTAAAGGGTTTCCTTTACCAAAAATTTTGGAGTACTAAGCATTCTGCTTAGTAATTTAAAAACCGTATTTCTTAAGGAACTTGCCACAGTAGTATAATTTTAAAACACTCATATTCCACTCCTCTAAGTGGATTTCAAGTTACAGCCCAAACCAAAAGGCAACCTACAGTAGTTAAGAGTACAGTCACCTGGCTCTAGCATTACTAACCGGTGAATTTGGGCTAGCTACCTTATCTAAGCCTGTTTCACATCTTAATCCATATAAAGTGCTAACCCAGTGTTCAGTAAATAAAAGCTGCCTCTGTTGTTGCTGTTAACAACACTACACATAGTCAAAACTGGGTCCTAATATTGTTTTGGTGATTTAAAAAGAATACTAAGTATTTTTTAAAATGTGGTTGAAAACTCTAATTGCAGGGAGAGAAGGGATGAATATTCAGTTCTTAAAGACCTCAATAAGTAAGAATCTGTTTCTTGTGAGAAATTTTCAGTATATAGTTCTAAATTCAAGGACCTCTGCCAGTATTAAAAAACAAATTATTCCTGATGAAAATGAAAACTCAAAAGAAGCTGAGTTAGAATTGGTTCAATATATAAGTAGAAGCTATAAATAAAATTTACATTGTAAAGTAAAATGGGAAATTCTTCCAAGATTCATAAAGCCAATTCAATTATTTGTGGAATAAGAGAATCAAGGATAAAACAGTAGACAATCCTTAAATCAAATTTGTGTGTTAGTTTTAACATTATCTCGCTCTAGCCCACAATCAAACCTTTTTCCAAATTGCTGATGAGAAAATTTAACTTCTGTGAGTTCCTTCCATCTTTTTACCCTTTTTTAGTATCAGAAGAGCTACAAAAAAAGCAATAAAGTAGCTAAAACTGAAGTGGGAACAGAAGAGAAAAACAAAAGACCTGGATAATCAGACCTGTGAATAATCTGAAATGGGTGAGAATTTATAGTTTTATAATAGGATCTAAAAATTGTTTTATTTTAATTAGCAGTAAAATCAGACATAAGAAATATGGTTGGAGCATCGTTCTCTCACCAAAAGGTTGCGGGTTCAATTCCTGATCAGGGGCACATATAGGAGGCAACAAATCGACGTTTCTCATTCACATCGATGTTTCTCTCTCTCTTTTCTTCTCTCTCTGGGAAATCAATAAAGAAATATATCCTCAAGTGAGGATTTAAAGAAAGTTTTTTTAAAATGCATATTAAATATAAAAATATTCACTGTATCTGTAGTAGTAATGTGAACAGCACACAAAATATTCCTCAGGTATACAAAGACACTCAGCTTATGGACAGTTTTGACATGTCTTTTCCCCCCACTTTTACCTTACTCTTAACTTAAAGGAAAATATTAACATGTCCAAACTATACCTATTCATCAACTGCAATCACAGGTTGGCTACAGAGAGAAGAGTTTGACAAAACTCAATGAAAACACTCTGTGAGAATTGGCAATAAAAATTTTGAAATACAAATACTATATACTTTATTATTATTTGTAAATTCTTTACTGCATTCTCTATATCAGTAAAATTTATTATACTAAAAAAAAAAAAAAAAAAAAAAAAAAGAAATGACATAAAACACGATACCTGAATATCTTTCTTGACTGGTTTAGCTTTGTTATCCACAACTTTCTTCCTAAATTCAAGAAGAACTTCTTTACAGTCCTCAAGATGAACTTCAGGCTCCCAGGTATCATCATCCGATGTGTATCCTTTCCATCGAACTTTGTAAAGGATTTTACCCTGTTACATAATTAAATACAGGCAAATAAAGGACATTACTGATTTGATCAAATTTCCAAAACAATACAATTGTTGAGAATATGGGAACAAACTTGAAATGGAGATTAATATCACTATAAAGTATGTTCATCTCCTGAAGTGGCTTAAGAAAAAAACAGGAGCACACCAAAAGCAAAAACAAAGCTTCTGCACAGCAAAGGAAATAATAAACAAAATGAAAAGATAGCCTACTGAATGGAAGAAAATATTTCCAAGTTATATAACGGGCTAACATACAAAATATATAAAGAACTCATATAACTCGACAGCAAAAAACTAAACCAATCTGATTAAAAAATGGATAGAAGATCTAAATAGACATTTTCCCAAAGAAGCTATACAAATGGCCAGCAGGTACATGAAAAGATGTTCAACATCATTGATCATCAGGGAAATGCAAATGAAAATCATAGAGATATCACCTCACATCTGTTAGAATGGCCATTTTCAGTAAGACAAAAAATAAGTGTTGGTGAGGATGTGGAGAAAAGAAAACGCTAAGCACTGTTGGTAGGAATGTCAACTGGTGCAGCCACTACGGAAAACACTATGGAAGTTCCTCAAAAAATTAAAAATACAACTAACATAAAGTTCAACAATTCCACTTCTGGGTCTGTATCTGAAGAAAATGAACACACTAACTCAAAAAGATATATGAACTCCCATGTTTACTCAGCATTATTCACAGTAGACAATATATGGAAGCAACCTTGGTGTCCATCAACATATCACAAAAATGTGGTGTGTACAAACACACACACGAACAGGGTGTGGCAAAAGCAAGTTTACAGTTGTTCGTATGGAAAATAATACAATTAATAACTAATAATACAAGAATAAACTGTTTCTTGTACTCACAACTGTAAACCTAGTTTTGCCCCCCCGTATATTATTCAGACATACAATAGAATGAAATATTATCTGTTGCAACAATATGGATAGATCTAGAAGGTATAATGCTAAGTGAAATAAGTCAGACAGAGAAAGACAAATACAATATGTTCTTACTTATATGTGGAATGTAAAAACAAAAAACCCAAACTCATAGATACAGGAACAGATTGTTGACTGCTAGAGGCAGAGGGGGAAAGGGGTGGGAGAAATGAGTAAAAAAGGTCAAAATATACAAATGTCCAGTTATAAAATAAAATGAGTAAGTCATGGAGGATGGAATGTGCAGGTGATGACTATAGTTAATAACACTGTATTGCATATTTGAAAGTTGCTAAGGTGATCTCAAAAGTTTTTAGCACAAGAAAAAAATGTTTATGTGAGGTTACTGATGCTAATTACACTCACTGTGGTCTGGCAATGTATACAAACATGGAATTATTATGCTGTGCACCTGAAATGACTATAATGTTATATGCCAATTATACCTCAACACACACATCATTAATTTTTCATAAAAATCAATGAAAAACAGGAAAGACCAAAAAATAATTTAAAACAATGAATGACCAAATAAAAGTCTCCCAAAGATATTGACAATTTTATCTATTTCCTTCACCTTTTACACTTATAAACATATTTTATATCTTTTAAAACACTCAGATAATACTATCATTCTAATCTTATTTTTTCACTATGGATTGCATAGTTTTTGCTTTAATATTTTTCAAAAACTTTTTTAAAAAAAATATATCTTTATTGATTTCAGAGAGAGGAAGGGAGAGGGAGAGAGAGAGAAAAATATTAAAGATGAGACAGCCACTGATCGGCTGCCTCTTGCACGTCCCCAGCTGGGGATCGAACCCCGATTGCCTGGATCCTAGGTCGACACTCAACCACTGAGCCATGCCCAGCCAGGCTCAAACACATTTTTAAGTGATTGTACACTATTCCATCATATGCATGCCAAAAAAAAAAAACAACATGCAATGAAAACTCTCCCTTTGGAAACCAAAGGTTTTGACTGTTTCCAATTTTTTTTCTTTCTGTATTTTATTATTTCAAACCAGGCAAACAATTCCATAAAACATGAAGAAAGCAAGGACATGTTCACTGCTGAGGGAATGGCCTGGGACAAGGGCATGAGGAACACGGCCTCAGCAAGGCAGCATGGTCCCTAGGTTGGTGCTGAGGACCTACATTTAGGTTCATAGAGCTGGGTCCAGGGATGGGAGCGAATACAAGACACACTCAAGGTATGGAATCAATGGGAGGGGGTTGGGTGGGTGCTGGTCAGGATCAGATACTTTTAAATAGTTTTTCTCTAAAGAATTTTCTAAGTTTGCGGTTTTATTTTTTTCCCATTACTTTCATTTTATTTTTAAAGCTACAAGGTGGATTGTAGTCTCCAGGAAAGATGATGTCTCGTGTTTCTTGTACTTTTACCTTTGGAGCCTCAGAGAGGCTGAGGGTAGACCTGGGCTGGGTCAGGGGCTGGTGCTGGGTGAAGCCAGGGGGATCTCACACTGCAGAAGTCATAGAACAAGACAGCAGTTAAAACCAAGAGTCATAGCCAGTTTGTCTCAGCGGTTAGAGCATTGGGCCCATGGTAGACTGATGAGTCTCAGGTTTGATTCCGGTCAAGGGCACATACCTCGTTGCAGGCCCTATCCCCGGGCCCTGGTTGGGATGTATGTGGGAGGCAACCAATCAATGTCTCTCTCACACTGATGTTTTTTTCTCTCCCTCTCCCCCACTCTCTCTGAAAAGCAATGGAAAAAATATCCTTAGGTGAGGATTAACAACAACAACAAAAAAGATTGTATGAATAGGCAAATCCTCTTAATTCTAAAGATAGTACCCTTCTATCCAAATTTTTTTTTTTTAATTTTTTTTTTCTTTATTGATTTCAAAGAGAGGAAGAGTGAGAGAGAGAGAGAAACATCAATAATGTTTCATCTAGAGGCACTGATTGGCTGTTTCCTGCAGGCCCCTTACTGGGGATCCAGCCCACAAACCAGGCATGTGCCCTGATCAGGAATCCAACCTAGAGCTCCTGGATCATAGGTCGATGCTCCACCACTGAGCCATGCCGGCCCAGCGCCAAATATTTTCTAAATATTTTCTATGTGCCAAGCACTTTGTTAAATGCAGGTGATACAAAATAGTGAAACATTGGCTCCACTTCTCACCTAAAGGCACTTACAATACATTTGGGGAAATTATACCTAGAAATGTTCCTATCTTTACTGTACTACAACTAACAATAGTCTTAATGGCATTGGACTTCAATTATTTATTTACCGCACAGAAATGTTCAACATCAGCAAATGTATAGGTACAGTTTATCTCTATATCTTTAGGATCCATCACAGTCCCTAGCACACAGCAGCTGATTAAAAAGTTAACAGAAAGTGAACAAAAAAATTAACACAAGGTAGCACAAGACCAGTGGGAAATTAATAGACAATGAAAAGAATCCACTATAAAGACGTGACCACCATGTGGGGCCTTTAATCATCTCTCCCCTTCACCTCAGCCTCCAGGCCACAATTCATTCCCTCATTTAATAATGGCATGTACACTAAGCGTTAACTGCATGCTGGGCACTGATTAGTACCAGTGATACCAAGATTAACAAAATCATATTCTCCGTATTCAAGGAGCAAGAGATCAACATATATGGAACGCTGATGGCTTTAAGCGCTCAAAGGAGGAGGAGGATGCACCTCACTCCTGAGGTCAGGGTGGAAACAAGCACAACGAGGTGGAGTCAGGAGGGGAAGCGGTGAGCGCCAGGCGAAGGGAGAAGGGGTGGCAGGTATGACTCGTGGAGGCTATCAAATGATGCCCAGGGGACTGGGTGGCAGTGGTCAGGTTCGGAAAGTCTTTAAGTGCACCCTCTAGGGTGAGGATGCTTAAGGTGAATGGACGTTTAAATTTTTAAAAAAAATTTTTCAACTACAGTTAGTAATCTTAAAGACTTCACACTAGAAAATTGACTATGGCTTCGGAAAAAACTGAAACGACGGCGTGGACACGTACTCTGATCAAACTAATTTCAATGTCACCCCTTTCCAGTAACATAGCCCCAACCAGGTATGTCAACACCAAGCAGAGAGCGAACCTGTCACCGACTCTCACTCCCCACCCCCCACACGCTTCCGGAGACCCAACCGTCACAATTTCCCAAGACTCCCCTTTCGCGGCTGCCACCGCCCTCCCTCAGCCCCGCCCGCGCCGAGCAACCGACCCGCGCCCGGCCCACTCACGTACCCCTTCGGTCTTCATGTCCAGGATCCTCTCCACCTCGAACACATCCTCTCCGTCCTCCTCGCTGTCCCCCACGGCCTCCGCTCCTTTCTTCCCCGCGTCCTTCTCGCCCACCGCTCCCTCGTCTTCGCCTACAGGCGGCTTGCCATGGCCGTGGGCGCCCGACACGGGAACCGCAGCCACGCTTGCCCCCTCTGCAACCGCCGCCGCCATAGCAGGAGCCCTGGAAACCCCCGCGCCAGCGGTCGCGACGCACCCCCAGCACTCTCCGCGTTCCGTGCTCTACCCTTCGCCGCTTGGTCCCGGTGACGCCACCGGAGAGGAATCAGCAATGGCGGTACCAACCAATCACGTGGAGGCGGGCGCGCGAGAGCCCCGCGGCGCCCACCGGAAGTGGGTGGGCGGGCCGAGGGGGTGCTGGGCGGAAGTCGAGCAATGAGGGTGCTCGACGGCCTGGTGGGGCGGGGCGGGGATGACGAGGGAGGGACTTATCTCCGAAGGAATGGGGGACGGAGGGGGAGGGGCGGCAGGCTGACCAGGGTCCCGGGAGGGGTCAGGAGTCCTGGAGGGAGCGCGGGCGCCCGAGGGTACAGGTCCTGAGGGTCGCGCAGTCGGCGGACTGGCCTGAAGCTTTCTAAGAAGTGTCCGCCGGCCTCCGAGACCCAGCCGGAGCATAGTGCCCAGAAATTAACATGTAAGATTTGGACGCGGCTAAGGCCTGTCAACAACTCAGAGTACTGTACTCGCTAGCGAGTGTACACAATTTTTATTATCAGGCTGAAAATCATGTTTTCCAGATTATACTTGGGTTTTTTTTCTATTGGATATATCTGATGGGGGTTGGGTGAGGTGGGGGACTGGGTGAGAAGATGGAGGGATTAAGAAGTACAAATTGGTAGCTACAAAATAGTTTTGAGGATGTAAATACAATATAGAGAATATAGTCAATCATATTGTAATAACTATGTAAGTGCCAGGTGGGTACTTGAAATATCAGGGGACCACTTTGTGAAGTGAGTGTCTAACCACACTAAGCTGTCCACCTGAAACTAATGCAAAATAATATTGAATGTAAACTGTAATTAAAAATGTGTTAAAAGCATCTTCTCTGGGTTATGAATGATTGACAAAGGTCACCCAAAGTTGCTAGGAAAGTCCACTTAAGGGTAAATGTTTTTCTCACTTTGAATTGCAAATATAGTCTTTATGACAGCGAGCTTTTTATTTTTCTTTCTTCCAATGGTAGACTTAACTTACAAGATTAACTTTTTAAATTTAACTCTTTGGTTAACTAAGACCAAAAGTACTCTATGACCAGCACATCCCTATGGAGAGTTGGTGCATTATTTTGTCATTTGTTGAGCTTACTGAATGTACTACGATGATACTAGGTGTTAGGAATACAACAAGCATAGTCTTGCCTTCCAGGGACTCAGTCTATAAAAGGGAGACATACAACAATTCTAATAATTATATATATATGTGTGTGTATATATATATATATATATATATATATATATATATATATATATTTAATATGTCTATTGATTTCAGAGAGAGAAAGGGAGAGGGAGAGGGAGAGAAACATCAATGATGAGAGTCATTGATCGGCTGCCTCCTGCACACCCCCTAATGGGGAACAAGCTGGCAACCAGGGCATGTGCCCTGACCGGAATCAAACACGGATCTTCTGGATCATAGGTCAATGCTCAACCGCTGAGCCCATGCCAGCCAGGCTATCTATCTATCTATCATCTATCTATCTATCTATCTATCTATCTATCTATCTATCTATCTATCTATCTATCATCTATCTATCTATCATCTATCTATCTTTATTTATTTACTCATTTATTTAATTTTTGTTTGAAATATTACAGATGTCCCTTTTTCTCCCCAATAGATATATTTTTTTAAATTAAAAAAAAATAAGTTTAAAAAAATATAACCAACTAACATTAGTTGATGAGGGAAAGCTCATTATTTCAGAAGAATTCCAGCTAATAAGTCTAGAAGAGAGAGTCACAGCATTTCATGAAAATAATTCAGGCAACAAAACTATTAGGTGAAAGATGGATGAGGAACTGGATGCCAAAATCTCTCTCCACAGATTCAGGGAAAACACACTGTCACTGTGGAAACCCACTGATCAATGTAAACATTATTAAAAGTAGAACAATAACCAGACTCAACGGCTTCTGTGGACAAAAATGTTGATCCTTAACCTACTCAGGTCTTTAGACCTAATTTCCATTCTACAAGAAACATGGAGAAAGAGAAAAGGAAGCAACCAGACAAGTACAGAATGTACAACATCCTAAAGGACAACTGACCCTGTTTCTTCAACAAAGTCAACAGCGGAAGAGGAAAGAAAAGAAAGTTCTAAATTTATAAAAACTTTAAATCTCAAAATAATTTTTATTTATTTATTTATTTATTATTATTTACTTATTTATTCATTATTTATTTTTTAGAGACAAAGAGGAAGGGAGAGAAAGAGCAAAACAGTGATTTGTTGTTCCACTTATTTGTGTGTTCATTGGCTGGTTCTTGTATGTGCCCTCGCCGGGGATGGAATCCACAACCTTGGTGTATCAGGATGATGCTCTAACCAACTGAGCTACCTGGCCAGGGCTAAAAAATTTAAGTATATATATTCACTGAAAAACTTTTCAATTAACCCAAAATATGTAAGATAGAAATAATGTTCCTACTCCTCAAAAGTAACCAGTTTGGGATATGATATGACAGATTTTTATGCAATACATATATAAACACCCATTTGTATCATTTTTAAAATGAGTTTTGTTGCACATCCTTCTGTGTGTGTCCATATTTCTATAAGTTGAATTTCTAAAAGTTGAATTCCTTTTAGTGAAATTTATAGGTCAAAGAGGGTAGTGATAAATACCTGTAATGCAAAGTTTTGTTTTACTAGAATGTTTCCAATAACAATGTAACGAAGTACCTGTTAACCCACATATTCTTTGTTAGAGTATTATCAATTGTTTAAATCCCTTAATCAACCATGAAAAGACCGTTTATCTTCTGTGATTATGTCAAGCAGACAAGTAGGCAAAGATGTAATAACAAGTCACTGTAAATTTCGATGACTTATTATATAAACAGCAAGAAGAAAAGCAGTCAAAGATACTACCTTCCCTTGTCCAACACTCCCAAAGGCGCTAGATAATTGCAACATGAGTTGTGGGACACATCATTGTTGAGGATCCAATTCTAGATGCAGCTGAGGGTTTTAGTCTGCAACTGTATCTTGAACTTCATACCTTATCAGAACTGGGAGGTGACGAGAAACAATCTCAGGACAGCCTCCCAGGGAGACATAGAGGCAGGTGGGAAGCCTCATGGCAGCTCCTAACCTCTCATCCTTCTGGTACCAACAGGATCACAAGGCCTTCTAACAAGATTCAATAAGCTGCAGCTCAAGCCCAGGGAATTAGGATGGGTCACAAATTAGAATGTTGAAAGTTACTCAAGATAAAGGCAGGTTTAGCAGTAGAAAGGAAAATCCTGAACCATGTGAATGAGGGGAGGTATTGGGCAGTTGGTTAATGGCAGCAATGAGGACAGGTAGGAGGGTAGCCAAAAAACTGTAACCCAAAGAAACCGAGGTTTTATGAAAAAGTAGAGGAAATGGCCTAGGAGGGGTAATGTGGAGGAAAGTGGACCTTATACCTTTCACAAAAAATAACTGAAACTAGAACACAGACCTAAACGTAAAATGCAAAACTATAAAACATCTAGAACATAGGTGAAAATCTAGAAGACCTTAGGTTTAGTGATGAGATTTGAGACACAACACCAAAAGCAAGAGCCATGAAAGCATTGCTTGGGATACCCAGTTTCTCTAACAAGAAGTGTATGAGGGGATCTGCAGAGTAGGACCCACACCAAGGAGTATGCATACTGGGGGTGAAGGTCTGGATACCCAGGACCCTGGAAATGGGAATGTGGACATCAACCAAAGACCTGTTTCCTTCCAGCTTTCTCAGTCCAGCTGGACCAGTCTATACCAGACTCCTGAAAGGGGAGAAGGCAATGAGCTTCCGGGACCATCCAGATGTGTCTTTCATCACCTTAAAACATTTAAACACAAGAAATCTGTAATACTGTGATTTTTATTTACTATTGCTTGTTCATTAAAATAATTTTGCTTCTATGTAAGTGACTTATTGCTACTTTTGATAAAATCATAAATTTCATTATAGGTGTCTTAATATTATTATAGAAGCTTGAAAAAAGTTTAAAATACAGTTTCATCTGATTCAGCCTTGACCATAATTAAGAACTCTATGAAGAGGAGAGGTAGTATTTATGGGTTGGATTCCCAATAGTTGTTTAGTGGCACAGTCCCAGTCTTTACCCAATTCAAGCCGTTGGCAGATAGATGGATATTGTCCTTCAGTTCTTCTTACCCATTCACTTGCTTTCTTTATTTTCTCAAAAGCCCAGGGAATATTCCTAGATTTAGAAAACAATGTTTCCATCAATTTCAGAATATAATTAGATATGAAATGTAATGTGGTACCAAATCTAGCACATTAGCTCAGACAAAATAATTGTCAAAAATTAAGATTTTTAAGAAAAGCAGTTCTCTTTGACACTTTATTAAAGTTATTCTACCAGCCTGACATGCTTTTAACTTATTAAGTACATTTTTAAAAAATATATATCTTTATTGATTTCAGAGAGAGGAAGGGAGAGGGAGAGAGAGAGAGGGAAACATCAATGATGAGCGAGTTATTGATCAGCTGCCGCTTGCATACCCCCTCAGTGGGGATGGAGCCCGTAACCTGGGCATGTGCCCTGACTGGGAATCGAACCCCAATAGCCTGGATCCTAGGTCAATGCTCAACCACCGAGCAATGCCCAGCCGGGCTATTAAGTATATTTTTAAGAATATTATACCCTTCACTTCCCAGCTTCCACTGTGTGTCACAGACTTCCTTGCTGCTCTAGGACAACTCAAGTATCTTCTAGCCTTTATACATCTATTTATTGTCATTCTTTTCCATTCTCCATCTAATCCTACCCATTCTTCACATATAAACTCAATCCTATTTACAAATTAGACTTCCATTTCTCTCTCCTTTTCACTCTACCAGGAATTCTCAACTTGACTAGTTATTTGCAAAGTACCTGAGTGTCACCCATGAAACTAAAACTGGCATATACTTAATTCTATCACATAAACTTACTAGTAAAATGTGCATATCAAAAACTTCGAGTTTGTGTCTATTAAATGCTGTTGAATATTCAAGACTGTCAAGTATTCAAATCTGCTTAAGACTCAGAAAAATTCTGAAATTTTTGATTAATATTAGTTGCTTCCTCTTTTGTCATCTGCTAGAAGTTGTTACCAAACAAGTGGTAAAACATTAAAGTTTTAAAGAAAATTCTATGGGGGGGAAACCAAAAATTTGAAAGATTCTCTCCATCTTCCAGATTTTTTCCCATGTAAACTGGGAAAGGGCCATCAGAATAGTGTGGTGGTGAAGACCTGGGTTCAAATCCTGCTTCTTCAATTACACAGTATTGCCTGTGTGATACTGGGCAGCTTTCATTCCACACTGGAAGTCTCAGTTTCCTCAATTATGATAACGATATGAGATCCTGTGGGTTTCTTGTGGGGATTAACAAAATGCATGTTTAACAGTCCCTGGCACAGAGTAGGTAGTCAATAAATATTTGCTGAATATCATGATGATATGAACATACCAAATAGCAACAGGATAAAAGTGGTTAAAAGATTTGTTTCTCAATAATTATTAGTCTTATAGTTTACTAACTACTGAAAGCAACAAAACTGATTTTAAATATTCTCACTAATTCAACTGGCCTTCCTTTAATCCAAATGGCCTTGAGACTTCTGACTGATCCTCCTGCTAGTGTGAAAATTTTGTTTATACATCTCCATGCAATGTGCTATTGCATTAACATGTAAATCATGAAGTAGGAAAAAGAGAAAGAAAAGTTTTAAATAGGCAATAAACAGGAAATAAAAATTATTTAAAGGTTTTATTTATTAAAGTGTCAACAAACCATTTTGCTCTCACAGTAACAGTAATATAATAAGAGCCATATTTTACTTTTTAAAATCTTGCTTTAATACTTTGTGATATGCAATTCAAAAGTAGGTTCAAAGTTGTTAATATTTGATCTAGAGGCTATCATAGCTGGAGCAGATCAAAACAGAAGTGTCTCTGTGAGAGGATGAAAATAGTTCTCATTTAATTTAATTTTATCTGTAAATATGTATCTCTAAGGGATAAGAACTTTTTCTTAAACATGACAAAATAGTTATAATTCTTTAGTATTACAAAGTACCCAGGTAATGTTTAAGTTTTCCTAATTGTGTTCTTTTAATACAATGGATTTTGTTTAAATCAGGATCTAAACAAGTTCTACATATTGCCTTTGGTTCATATGACCATTAATTTATAGGTTCCAATTCTCTCCTCTTTTTTGTCTTGCCATTTATTTCCTGACATCCCAGACACTGCTGAGTGCATTCCCATGAATAATTTAACATGCTCAAGCTCTATTCTCTGATATTTGATCTTTATTATGTAAAATATTTACACAGTTTCTAAGTCGAAACCATAAAACAAGGTATATTAGGAGAAACTTAGCCTTCATCGTTGTCTCCTTCTCCTCCTCCTATAGATAATATTTTTATTAGTCTTACTAATTTTCCCTTTATCTTGCCTTTTAAAAAAACATAAGCAAATTACATATGTGTGTGTGTGTGTGTGTGTGTGTGTGTGTGTGTGTGTGTGTGTGTGTACACAAGGGCACCCATTTGCATGGGGTATGGATAGAGTTTTGATGGATAAGGGGTATTCATACAGGCACTTGAGGCCTCTTGTGGTACCAGGGGTCAGCCAAGGGTTAGCAGCCAGGGCCCGAGAACTGGATCTCTCTACACTACATTTTGGCATAAAACGTCAAGTGATCCTAGAATTCTAAATTTGAATCTGGTCTTCTAGTTGGTTATGTTAGATTTGTCAAAGTAAAACTTTGGATCATATTTTATTTAACAATTTCTTAGTTTAACTTACAACTTTTAAAGACTTAGACTTACAGCATGTCGGTTTGCATTTGTATTGTTGGCCCAGGCCCTGCAATTGTTGGGACCAGGAACTTTCTAAGAATACATAGAATCCACATATTATAGTGAAAAGAGTTCTAAGCCAGGAGCCAAAGAACTGGGCTCCAGTGTAAAGCTACACTTAAACTCTCTGAATTTTCTTGTGCAACCAAAGAGGCAAATATACTGTCGGCCCTGCCAACAGAAGAGCGCGGGGGAGACATGCCCTGTGAACAAATTCTCTTTGTACTTAGAACTCTGTGGGGCTTATTAGGTTTAGTTAAGAAATGGTTGAAAATATAAGTCATTTGTTTAGTAATATAGTTAAATGGAAAAAATATAGTTAAATATTAAATAATATTTAAAAATTAAAAGATACATAGTTAAATGGAAAAAAACCTGTAAATGGAGGCATCATCCAATTTCATCAGGGATTTGAAGACTATTCCCACTTTTTCCAACCTGGTGCAAAGAAACTGCAGTACCAGAAATGTGGCAATCAGGTCCAGGAGACGTTCTCTTCCTTTTATACCTAAAAGTGGAAAACTCTTTTATGTCTGCTGGAAACTGCACCTCCAACTAAACCATTTATAAAAGTTCTATGAAAGAATTACAGTATGAAACCATACCACAATAGCAGATCATAAAACAGAGTCTCTATTACTTTTCCAAGGTCTTTAATTAGTCTATTTAAATAAAAAACAAGGAGGATCTGGAACATGTGCCTGTCATATTATCCTAAAGGTTATCAGGAAACTGAATTAGATACAGACCTCCCCTCCCTTGCCATCTTTAATAACTAGAGAAGCATGCAGAGAGAAATTCATTTTCTAGGCTCTGGCTACAAATAGCTCAGAAGAGAAAACTTAACTACACAACATATAAACAATCAACATGGCTGATTAGACCAGTATATCAAATTATTTCAAGCTCTGGACTCTATACTTTGATCTTTCTAAATAAGATCAGATATGTAGCCCCAGCCAAACCAAATACTTTTTGTTTCCTGCTTGCCTCTTTCTATAAAAGCTTGTAGCCCTTTCCCCTTACTTTGTAGTTCTCTGGACTCAAGAGGGGAGACTGCTCTCTTCATGAAGTATGAAATAAATTTTTAAAAAATTGTTATTTATTGATTGATTTTAGAGAGGGGTAAGGGAGAGAGAGAGACATGGATTTGTTGTTCCATTTATTCGTAGGTTGATTCTTATATATGCCCTGACAGGATAGAACCCACAAAAATGCTGTATAGGATGATGCTCTAACCAACTGAGCTACCCAGCTAGGGCTCTGAAATAAAAAAGTTTTAGATCAACTGAATTGTTCTCTTTGATTATTTTAATAGTATCTACAGGTAACCAGTGTTATTTATCCAAATAAAGATATTTTACTACATTATGAAATACCAAAATTGCAAATGGAAGTTAACATATATTGGGCCCAGAAATCAAACCTTCATTATTATTTCTTTAATGCAAGTAATGTATTTGAAATCACTTTATATAATAAATTAGACATTTATCAAGTCTCTCTGTTTTACTGTCATTTGAAAACCAAACTCTGTCTCCCTAACACTTGGCAGTGGCTGAAATTTCTGCTCAGCTCTTGATTTTTCCTGGATTCGTTAAAGTCACGCCCTACTAACTTCAAGGTTAGCAGACAGTCAAGGATCTTGAGGGAATTTATACGCAATTTTCAGAGTTCTCCCACTGTCTAGGATTTTCACCCTTAATTTCCAGCCACTCTGGCAGCCTCAAATTCCAACATTTATGTCATCATTCCACTGAGAATTTCTGTTTCAGTTCTAACCTCCATGTGCCTCAGGAACTGAGAAGTGCCTTCAGGTGAAAAGCCAGATAATGGCACTCACCTTATTTGCCTCCCTTCTTTCAAGAACTGTGTCCCCTCCAGTTCTACCCATTTTTTATTGCATTCCAGGCCTTCCTTCAGAGAGAGGCTTTCAAATAGATGCCCAGGGCTAGTAAATGTTATTGGCAGGGAAGTTAGTCAGATACAAGCTCTTCTATTGTTCTAGAAACCTGAACTCTCTCAATATGTAAATTTTCATTATTCCTTTTTAGTCTAGTGAAAGTCAAACAGCAAAGAGTGTGCTGACCCTGGAAAAGGCCTGGAATATGAAAACCCTGGTACTTTAGAGGTGATGGTAGGGGAATTAGATACTGTTGTTCAACGAATACTGACTAGTTGTTTAATAATGTGCATGTATGTTTTATTTAAAAAATCTCTTAACCTAAGGCTAGTATTTGACCTTCAAACTACTTGCTGGTTTGAGGATGTCCAGGATCTCCTCATCCATCCAATTCATTGTCATAAAAAGAAACAGGTCCGGCTGAACAACATGCTCTGGAAGAGACTGACTGGCTGCTCATCAAAGCTATCTTCTCTTCCTGGGCACAAAGCCCTGTATCTGAGTAGGGCTCTGTGACTAGTTCCTGCCATACTTTCTCTTTCTTCCTCATGCCCACCTGGTAAATGATGCCAGAGTTGTCTTTTTTCTTCTTTTCTTTCACCAGAGTAATTTTTAAAAGACACATGATGATGGTAGAGCCACAATATGGAAAGAGTCTGGGTCTCTAAATGACTATGTGGAGTAGAACTTCCCTGCTGACTGATATTTGACTGTGATTTGGGCAAGAAAGTAATCTTTGTGTTAAGCAACTTAAGGTTTGGATTTTTTAAAATAGCAGTTATTGCTATTTATGCTAATAAATTTGCATAGGTGATACCCTAATTAGTGATAAAGATATGACTATAAACTAGTCCCCTATTTCCTTTGATGATTAACAAATATAATTCCAATCATATGTAACTTACATAATTATATAAATACACTAGCTTACGAAAATTATAATGACTAGAGTCATTTAAAGAATTAAAAAATAGTGACTTACCTAGAGACCGAATGCCTTTTTGTTCAAGAAAACTGTTTAAAATAGTTGTATTAAGGTTCAATATAAGTCCCAGTGCTGGTGTAAGTTTCCAGAAGCCATCCTATGAAGTTCAGAAAACAAATTTAAGTAACATTCTTGAAATTTCATCACATAAGAAGTTATGGGATGAATAAGTTTCCAATTGTTTCAATTTGGTTTATGAAGACATGTCTAAAATTTTTATTACTGTAAAATCAAAGTTCTTCCTATACTAGTGACACAGTATTGTTGGGAATTTCATAGATACTATAGCCACTAAGAATCAGAAAAAGGGTAATGTGTAGAGATTTTTTAAAATGGTATTATATATTTTTCTTCTAAAAATGAATTGTTTCTCACAGCAATGTTCCTCAAACTTTTAAATAGCATGATTCCTCTGTTAAACATTAAAAATGTACCCTTATGATATCTGAAACATGAAAATGACATTTTTTTACTAAATATAAAATTTTTATGTTGAATATACTCTTTAAAACTACTTCCTTGTGCTCCCTGTCCCCCACTCACCCCAGCAAAAAGTAACTGCTTTTCAGGCTAACCTCTGTGACATGCTTATGGGGGTGAGGTAAGCTTCCATGTGGGGATCCTAACCTTGAATCAGACAGATTCTGGGTCTCAGGGGAACTCATACAGGGGAGCAGAAAGGAGTGTGATGTCACAGGCAGGTGCACATGTTAAAGGATCTATGGTCATAATTTGAAAAATACCAGCAGTGGTAATATGTGCCAACCAGTATTGAACAGGTGCCAGGTGGTATTTTATCTTTTCAGCCATTCCTTGTGGAGGTACTATTACTACAACCACTTTGCAGAGTGAGGACACTGGAGCACAGAAAGGTTAAGGCACTTGTCCAAAGTTATACAGCTAATAAGTGGCACAGCGAGGATTTAAGCCCCAACAGTATGGCTCCTGGGTCCACAGATAGCAGTGGCTGCTGTACCACTACCTATCTGCTTTTATAGACATCCTTCCAGGTAAGGGCATCTGGGCATCTGCTATAATACTGTTTAAACCTCAAACCACAATATGAGGTATTATTATTATTATTATTCCCATTATATGGATAAGGAAACTGAGGCTAAGAAAGGTTATCTGACTTGCCCCAAATCACTAAGCAGCAGGGCTGGGACTCAAACTTAGTTTTATACTAAATCCAGTTGTTTTTGCTACTAAACTACTTTATATTAAAACAAATAATTACAGATGTGAGAGAGGGCCTTAGTACCTGTGCAGGAGGTATATTTATAGGGTGTTTATTAGCTTCACAAATGGAATGATTTGTGAAGCTACTAAACACAATCTTAGATGCTGACATATGCTCTAATACAATCTTACATGCTGCATTATATTCCCAGGACCTTCTGTAGAAATATTTAGAGTATGCTTACAGTGTCTGCTTAACATCACAATGGGAAATTCACGAGACTTGCAGTTCATCAGTTCTAGAACCTAGGAAATTAAGGTCTTACCCTTGACCCATTGAGGGATGCTCATTTTCAACTGAGGAATATTATCATTCGCTAGCATGATATTCTGGCCCAAGGGTTATAAGCAGATAGACAAACAACAGTCATCATCAAGCATACTGATTTGTGCAATTGCTTTTTTTATTTCTTAGCAAGATTTTCTCAATGAAAGATTACACTCTGGCACAAGTCCCTTAACTCACTGTGGATTGGTCATACACAATTCAGTGACCAGCCACTTTGAGTAGTACTCTTCTCAACTATGAAGCAAATTAAGCATAGACACTGGTGAAATAAGACTAATACCTCGGTTTGTAGACTGAAGAGTTCAGTCCCAGGCACAAAATTCCTCCAGCTTTCTTTGCAGCCTGTGTCATCCTCGTCATTCAGTACCGGAAAGCTTGCAGGAAATTCTCTTGCTTTATCAGATTTTTCTACCTTTTCAAAAAGTCTACTTGCCAGAAATCCTGGTGTTTCATCACTTTTTGTTTCAAAAGAACTTATGGTAGTCAAATATGCATGTGAAAGAGAATCTGATGATGCAGTTCTTGCAGAAATAATTGATGGACAAGCCCCAAATGCAGGAGGGGCCCCACAGTGAGCAAGGCCAATTTGATGTATGGGCTGCTTGTAACTTGTGTTCAAGGGAGCTGGGGAATTTAGAAAATGACGGGGAGAGGAACCAGGAAGAAGATGAAAACTAGACCTTTTGATTGGACCAGGGGGAGGAAGTCTAGGGGGAGAGAACAAAAGATTCTGCTGAGGTGGAGAGTCCAACTCAAGGGAAAAGTCACTACAAGGGCCTTCACAACTTTTAGGTAGATCAGACTGTCTGGAGCTATACCAGGCACCTGAGAAAGCAGAACCAGTAAAAGATCCAAAAGGTGGGTTCTGGGAAGGCAATCTGGGAGGTGAACCCCACTTAAGGGAAATGCCAGTACAACGGCCTGTCTCAAGGCCTTGGTTCTTCTTAGATAGACCAAACTGTTTGGGAATAGCAAGAGAACCAAAAAGAGGGCTGTGAGGAGGTAAGTTGGGAGGACAAAGGGAAGCAGATCCAACAAAGGAAGCAGGTGGGGAACTGGGTGAGCCAGGGGCAGCAAAAGAGTTGGAAACAGCAAGTTTTGGTGAAATGGCTTTTGTAAATACTGGTTTAATTACTGTGTGTTTAAATGAATCTACTTGACTTAAATCCAATGGCCTTTCCACATCTCTACATTCAAAATTGTGTGTTAAAGGTTTTTCTGGTAGGTGGGAACCTAAACTAAGCCCTTCAAAATCTTCAAAAACTTTGAGCTCAGATGATTTATGTTTTTTTTTAGTCAAACGTTTAAACTGCAATTCTTCCTGCCATTCAGAGGGTGCTGAAAGAGCCTGTCCAGAAGAAAAAATTATAATGTCAGGAAAAATGGAATAAAATGAACTATCAAGCAAATGTCCTTCCTAGTAGCTGACTTCCCAGTACCTAGCAATTGCTTATCCCAAAGCACTAAAAAGAGAAACTATTCAAGATCATTTAAATGAAATGTCCTCATTTTGTAGATGTGGAATCTGAGATTTGGAGAGGATATCAGCAATAAATACATTACAGATCTTAATCTCTCTTAGTTCTCAGAATCATGGAATTTTTGAATACCCCTTATTTTACACAAAAGTAAACTGTGGACCATAGAAGCGACGTGCCCAAGATTTTACAATTAGCAGTATCATAGTGTATAAATTAGCCCTAAAATAAGCTCATAATTTGAAGTAAATTATTCTAGTTCTTTATGCTGCTTTACAACAATATTAAATGAGAAAACTGAAAATTTCAAAAGCTTTAAAGTAACTTAATGAATATACCTTTATACCAGAATATAAACAAAATATACAACAAAAAGGATTGAAGGGTGCTATGCTACCATTATTATTTGAATATCATTTAAAGAGTATTCCTTAAATTTTGCATGTAAATAAAATGCAGTTTTGTATGAATTACAAACCCTTGAGGCATTTTGGAATTGGCTAGCCTCTAATTTTATCAATGTAAACGAGCTATTTTAAAAAAGGAGTAGTCCTTTCCCACCTCAGTCAAGTTTTAAGTATACATTTAAGTAATTAATATCGAAGAATATATGACAAAACTCACATTCCACAAATACATGGAGATTAAACAACATATTACTAAAAACTGACTGGGTTAAAGAATAAATAAAAGGTGAGATCAAAAGATATAGAGAGACAAATGCGCATGACAATACAACATATCAAAACTTCTGGGATGCGGCAAAAGCAGTAATAAGAGGGAAGTTTATATCATTACAGGCCTATCTCAAGAAAAAAGAGAAATCCCAAGTACAACCTAACATCACATCTTAAAGAACTAGAAAATGAAAAACAAAAGCAACCCAAAGTCAGTAGAAGAAAGGAAATTATAAAAATTAGAGCAGAATTGAATGAAATAGAGAACAAAAAGACTATATAAAATATTAATAAAACAAAGAGCTGGTTCTTTGAAAAGATTAACAAAATTGACAAACCTCTGACTAGGCTCACTAAAGAGAAAAAATCCATACAAACAAAATCAGAAATGAGAGAGAAGTCACCACAGACATCACAGATATGCAAAGGATCATATTAGAATATTATGAAAGACTATAAGAATCCAAATTAAATATCCTAGAAGAAATGGATAAGTTCCTAGAAATATACAACCTTCCTAGACTAAAACATAAAGAATTGGAAAATCTAAATAGACTGATCAACATTGAGGAAATTGAACCAACCATCAAAAACTTCCCCCAAAATTAAAAGTCCAGGACCAGGTGGCTTCACCAGTGAATTCTACCAAACATTCAAAATATCCAAAAGGATATGTTGCAGCAATCAAATCCCTGCAAAACCTCCTGGTCACACTGTGATCCTCTCTGAGGACGAGTTCTGTCACCAGCTCCTAGTGTCTCTCACCAGAGAGAGTAAATGTTCAAAAATTTTAAAATAAGGACATGAACAAATAAGCAAAGAAATGTCCAGTTTTTAATTTTTGTTTTTCCATGTGGAGTAAGTAGCAGGTTATTCACACTGTTTTCCACCTTGATTTTCCTACTTAATACATCTTAGAGAATCTTCCCATAATAGCACATGAAGACACCTCACTCTTTTTAAGGGCTGTATAGACATTGTATTACACTGCACAGAGGTTGTACTGACCTCCTGTGCCCTCAGCTTGTGGGTGGGTGCCTGTTTTAACACCTTTTCTAATGATGATGACAGCTCACATTTACTGAATACTGACCAAGAGGCAGGCCTGCTCTACTGGCCTTATGTGCATTAATTCCTGCACCCTTCATAACAACCCTGTGTGGCAGGTTTTCTTACTACTTTCAATCATCTCCCTTTTTTGATCTTGTCAACCTGATGCATAAAAGAATAGACCTCATTGCAGTTTTAATTTGCATTTCTCTTAGCCACAGTGAGGCTGAGCATCTTCTCCTATATTTAAGAGCCACATTATTTTCTTATTCATGATCAAACCTTTTGCCTGTTTTTTGCTTGAATGACTGATCTTGTTCTTAATTCATGGGAGCTCTTTATATATTAAGGAAATCAATCTGTCTCTAGTGGAAATATTTTTTTCCTCAGTTTATCATTGTTTTAGGATTTTTTCTATCATATGCCTAAATCTCTTTCACTTTTTGGAAACACCATTCAAAGATCTTCTCGATGTTAGCTTTTCAGTACAGTGTTTGTTTATTTAACCCCCCCCCCCCCGGCTCATTTGAGGAAACATTTGTGGGTTTGTTTTGTTGATGTTGTGTTTTATTTACTATCTTAAAACATACTAAACATTATTATAATGTATGATGCTAGGTGGGTACTAGACTTACCAGGGTGATCACTTCATAAGTTATGTAAATGTCTAATCACTATGTTGTACACCTGAAACTAATAATAATATTGTATGTCAACTGTAATTGACAAGTAAAAAATATTTTTCAAAAAATCGTACTAAATGTGACTTTATGAGCAAAGCAAATGACATCTAATGTGTTTTTATGTTCTTAAATGGCATCATAACTTTAAAATGGATCCAAGAAAATTAATGTTGCCTATATTGTATTTTCCAAAAATTCCTAAAATTTGGCAGTTTTACTTCTCTAACCTGGATATCTGAGAACACTGTCTTGTTCCTTTGATTCTGAATATGCCTTACAATTTTTAGGGAAGTCACATTTCTCAATTTCTATTATGTCTCTGGCTGTAAAAGTCACAGTATAAGGCTCTGTAAACTTTAAGACACACTGGTGGTGAATTTCTATTATTACGTAAGACTTTATCACTACTTTCATGACGAACCTATTAAATTACTGAAAGTAAATGACTTTAGCTTCCTGTGTGAAAGTTTATTAGTCTATGAATGAAGCAGAACCACACTTGTTCCCTCTTTTGTACTCTACAGCTACATTTATACATGGTGACTATCTCAGTCATATAACAGCATTTTTATAAATGTACAAATGTTTGTATATGTATTCTGCATACTCAAGTAATAAAGGTAATATTTTAGCAAAGGGTTCCCCTCACCACCATAAAAATATGAAAACACAATAGCAATCTATGTGTTAATTAATATTTACCTGTAGTATGCTGGTGTCTGGGTGTTCTTCCTGCCAGCTCATATACGGCAGGAAATCTACATCTTCTTTGGCAATAAGTTCCAAAATATTTGGAGTATTAGGAAAAGGTGACTCATTACCATCCTATATTGAACCATAGTTAGGTAAAACAAAACAGATATTATCAAATGAAATTATTATTATACATTCTAAAGCCCTGTGAATGTCTGGTTTGAAATATGTGTGGGTGTCAGACTGGATCGTGTGTCCTGGGCCACAAGCGAAAGAGAAAGAGGTGGTGAAGACAGATGTCCTCAGTTGAGTGGCTTTTCTCTTTACTAAACTCTTCCTGGGCTCAGGCACTGCACTAAGTGCCTTATATTTAGGGAGGAAAAAGGACTTTTCAGAGAGAGAGGGTAGGGGAATTCCGGGCCTTTTTTATTTTTTGAAGGCCTTGGATTAATAAAATATAAGAAATGCCCAAAAAGTAACAAAATTGTAGTAAATTTTAAACGTACACATGTAGCTAATAATTATAACATTAAAAATAATAACATGTATTCCATTTAGAGAGGTCACCATGAGCTCTCACCCTGAGGCCCTGCCTTGAGGACCCTCCTCCCTCCTCTTCCTGTTCGTCACAGGCCAAAGAGGTGGATATTGTCAGTGACAGACTAAGAGTAATTTTGTTAATATGTAAAGACGAAGAAAATAACCACAAATTAACAACAATACATACCCTTTTCTCAACTGCCACAAAGCTTGTAAATTCTGTTACGAGAGAGTTTTCTTTACTGAGCTGAATAATCAGAGATTTGAAGATTTGCTTTTTCATCTAGGACAGAACGAAACAAATGTAAGCATGTCCTGTTTCAGTTTTTATTAAATGAGTACAAAGTGACTGAAAAGACTATTTCTATAAAAAGCAAGCCATTTCATAACTAGAATTTCAAACTAAATGTTGAGTCAATAGCCCTCTCTAAATATCTCAGGTTGGTGACTAAATGTTCTCTATTCAACTCAACTGAGCAGCCAAGTCACTGAAGGAGTAACTCTATTCATAGAGCCCGCTGTAGATTACAAAGGACTCTCACTTGGGAGTGTGCTGAGCTTCTGAAATCTTTTACAGTCTGTGTCTCTCGTTTTCTAGATGAGACTCTAAGGTGTGGACAGGTGGAGACACTTGTGCAGGACTGTCTGGTGACAAAGCTGGTCAGTGATCCCAGAGATAAGAGGGATGTAAGCAAAACTCAAGGCTGCTAATGGAAGGGAAGTAAAGGAGAGCAATGAAGGCACAGGCCACTTATCACAAACTGTAATTGTTTAAAAGGGAATTGGTGGCCCTGTGTGGTATGCTGGTATCTTCTTTTGGGGATGGCACTGAGTCCTCATGCTCCTAACCTCATTTAAGATCAGAGCCTCAGAGGTTTTAAGACCAGCAGGGCTGTCAAGGTGGGCTGGCTGAGAGGGACTCCCAGCCAGGGGCCTCATCAGCTCCGCCAGGAGGGAATAAGGTGGCTGTGTCTCCTTAGGCAGGCCACCCACCCATCCTGCACCTGGCTCTGCATCAGGAAGAGGAGAATACAGCTATCAACAACATTGGCGAGCTCCAGTGATAGATGCCTGAGGGCATCTATCCTCCGGCCTTTCTGATGGGTACAATTACCACAGAGTTCTCAGGAAGTTACAGAGCACCCTGCACCCCAGACGTGACACTACTTGCCCCTGATACTGCATGCACCTCCATCCAGCTAGCCTCATCCTCCATGTCCATGGATAAGTCAATTGAAGAAGAACCAGCCATGAACAAAACATAAATGTTTTTGCTATGAAAAGAACAAACCTCATGATTTGTTTCATTTTCGTGGAGAATGCCATCTTCATAATCTCTGATCAGAGCTCGTGCTGTCAGCTTGTGAATCATCTGTTAAAGCAGCAAAGGAAAAAAAGATTCAAATGCCTTCTAATTACAGTCGTACATAGAAAACCATTTTTAAAACAGGTATAATTTACACACACATTCATTCTTTTAAAGTTTGATAAGTTTTAATAAATGTACACAGTTGTGTGACCACCAATGAAATACACAGAGCAGTTCCTTCACCTTAAAAGATCCCTCATGTCCATTTGCAGTCACCTCCAGCCCCTGGCAACAGCTCATCTATTTTCTGTCCCTATAGTTTTGTCTTTTGTATAAAAAATCATTTTGCTAATTCAATTTATTTCAAAAATTGATACTGTCCTACTGTAGGAGGAACCAGCTTAGTGCCATGGTGCCCAACCAGGACTGTGGTCTTCATGCTGAAGGGAAAGATGAAGGATTCTCTTCTCCTTCTCTCAGATGACTATGAAAGAGAACTGATTTTAAATGGCAATGTCTGCTTTTAATGAGAAGGCCAACTCCTATCACTGTGTTATTGATCAGACAGACCACAGTTCACAGACGAAGTACAACTATAAAAATTCTGATTTTATGAAAAATGACAACTTCTCAGGTAAAATTATTTTACTTTACTTCTGCCTTAGATTCAATTTTTTTTTTAATGTGGAAAGTCCCTCAAGTTCTATACATAAGTCACAGGCAAGTAATAATTATAATTATTGATTCAGTGCCAAAAAGCAGTATTGTATTTAAAAAAACTTAAAAAATCCCCCCAAACCCAGCAATGTCTAGGAAGTGGTTTCTCTGGCTTTACAAATACCCCTATGAAAAGCAAGCTACATATAATATAGCATAAATAGGTTAGGAATTTTCCAGGTCTAACTACAGTATATTCAATATTAATGCAAATACTACAATATTACAAAATTTTTTATGTTAATTCATTTGCTTTTTTTAAAAATCCTCACTTGAGGATATATTCACCAACTTGAGAGAAAGAGAAAGAGAGAGAGAGAGGGGAAGGTATTGATGTGAGAGAGAAACATTGATTGGTTGCATCCCGTACATGCCCTGACCAGAGATGGAACCCGCAACCTAGGTATATGCCCTGTCCAGGAAGCGAACCCACAGCCTTTTTGGCATATGGGACAATGCTTCAACCAACTGAGCACCTGGCCATGGCCTATTTGCTTTTAATCCAAAAGTAGAAAAAATAAACATAGCCTCAATAAGTATGTTTTATTTAGTCTATTACTGTTATTTACTATTTTAAAATAACTTAGGCAGTCCAGCAGTACTTAACTTTTATTGAATCATAGACACCTATGAAAACCCCCCTAAAAAATTTTCATGCGTAAAATACCAAATTTAATTGCAGCTATTCATACCCACTGATGCCCATATGGAAACTCAAGAACCCCAGATGAAGAACTGCTACATTAGAAACTGAAGGAAAATGTTCTCTTTGTACTGAAATGTCAACACGGAAAAACAGCAACAAAAAAGGAAGCACACAGCTCATTCTACATGAAAATATAAAATTATTATTAGCTTTTAAGCAGTGGGTCCACAGTTTAAGTTTTGGATTTTTTTTTAAATCTTCACCCGAAGATATTTTTTTCCATTGCTTTTTCAGAAAGAGTGGAAGGAGGGGGGAGAGAGATTGATGTGAGAGAGACACATTGATTGGTTGCCTCCCACTCTTGTGCCAACCAGGGCCAGGGATTGAGCCTGCAACCGAAGCAAATGCCCTTGGCTGGAATCAAACCCAGGACCCTTCAGTCTGTGGGCTGATGCTCTAACCACTGAGCGAAACTAGCTCAGGCTACAGTTTAAGTTTTGAATCTTACAGTTCCAGTTGTCTTCTGTAGTTCAGTAGTTGATACCATTGTAGAAAATTCTTTCTCTTGAATTAATGCACACAGAGTTGCCTGAAACAGAAAAAAAACTCCTTACTAACTGTTCTATGCCACAATATTTTGGTCAGTGATTTCCTCTCTCCTTTCAAGGGAAATTAAAAGATTCTCCAGGGCCTCTGGTTAACCATCCACTGTATTCCTGGAAAGAAAAATTTTGCCAGCATATTATGATTTGGGGAAGAAAGAGAGGGGAAAAAACAAAGAAAAATTACTAGCAAAATACATTGTTCTTCCCACAGTAAAAGAAATCATGTGCCTACTTACCTGAAAACAATGAGGAATAAAGCTATAGACCAGAAGTCGGTCATTGTGGAACAAAGCCGGCACCTGGGCCGGGCCCTGCAGGGGCTCAGGTGCATCTGGACTGAGCTGCTGCCACTTCACAGAGATCGAGTGGCAGCTTGGGGATCGTGACCGAGTCATCTGGTCTTCTATCTATTTGTAAAAGAGGAATTATTTCTCTTTCAGTGTTGTATCCAGAAAATAGTTACTGAACACTTAAACTTTACATTCTGTCCTTTGAGACTTGTAGCTTTTTCCCCATCCCCTTCCTGTTATAGGATACTTTTCCAAAAAGACTTTAAGTAGAATTTTTAATAACAGCACTAGCACATAATTTAAATGTACAAAACATCCTAAAATTATTGCATTAGTTAATTACTAATATACAGCTCTGGCATGAAGTAGATTCCAGTTATAAAAAATTAATCCTACAATGACTTGAGCAGACATTTCTCCAAAGAAGATACATGAATGGCTAATAAGCACATAAAAGATGTTCAACATCATGAGTCATTAGGGAAATGCACATCAAAACCCCAGTGAAATACAACTGCACACCCATTAGCATGGTTATTATAAAAACTAAAAATAGAAAATAAGGATTGACCAGAATGTAGAAAAATTGGAACCCTGGTACATTGCTGGGGATGTAAAATGGTGCAGCCACTGTGTGAAAATGGCGTGGCAGTTCCTACAAAAACTAAATATAAAATTACCATATGATCTGGCAATTCCACTTCTGGGTATATGCCTAAAATAATTGAAATCAGAGTCTCAAACCATGCTTGTATACCAATACTCATAGGAGCATGGTTCCCAGGAGCCAAAGGTGGAAACAACCCAAATGTCTACCAACAAACAAATGGATGAACGAAATGTGGTAGATACAGACAATGGATATTATTCAGCCATTAGAAAGGAAGAAAATTCTGACACATCCTACAACATGGATGAATCTTGAGGAACTTATGCCAAATAAAATAAGTCAGGCATGAAAAGACATATACAGTATGATTCCACTTATATGAGGTATCTAAAGTAGTCAACTTTATAGAGACAGATAGTAGAAGGGTGGTTGGCAGGGGCTAGGGGAAGAAGAATCAGGAGTTCTTGTTTTATGGGAACAGAGTTCTGTTTGAGAAGATGAAAAAGTTCTGGAGATGGACAGTGGTGATGGTTGCATAACACTGTGAATATACTTAATGTCACTGAACTATACACTTAAATGTACTTAAAATGGTAAGTTTTATGTATATTTTGAGACACTAAAAATTCATTTTAGGTACTCTCCCTCCCATGAGCATGCCCATACCTTTCCCCTCCCTTTCCCTTCTTTTTCCTCCAAGGCACATTTCCTTGCCTCTTGCTTTCTCCTAAGCTCCATGGGTCCTTCTTTTGCTTCTGTGGCTTGTTTCCTGAGCCCATTTCTTCTACCTCTGTGACTATCTAAATACACTTTCTCTTATAGTTTGAAAAAAAAATTAATCTTAGCAAAACATGTATAATATTTAATTTTTAAAAATCAATCCGTAACACTTTATAAAGCAGAAATCTAACTATTAGCTAGAAGAATGACCCAATTTTATATTCACTGTGTTCCTGCCTCTTTCTAGCTCCCATTCCGATTAATGAAATCACAGAGGTTACTGTCAGTAGATCTGTACAAAGATAACATTTCCACATGTAAACATAAGAATAGAAATAAGATGTTTGAGAAACATACCTGTTTTTTCCAACTATGTTTGGATTTTGAGTTAAAATATTCAAATAGTCCAGCACCACATTGGGACAGAATCCTTAAGATATGACGATTTGCTGTAGAACTGATCACATTAGACAGGTATTATTTTTAAAGAAATTTTAGAAACATTTTAGAAGTCCATGTAGTTAACAAGGTTGACACAGTTCAAAACTCAACAGAAAACATCATGCGCAGAAGAATTTAATCTTCTGTAGCTGAGATTCAGGAGATAAAACATGACAGACAGTAAGAAACATCAGGAGATTTGGGAAACTTAAGCTCCGACACATCAGAGGGCTTATTTCTCACTCACAACAGAATAAAAGCAGAAATCCTTGACTTCCAATTTACTGAAGGAGGGAGCAAATGATTCTGAAAACCCCCAAAAGGTACCAGAATGGTGATAAAGATCAACCTACTTTCAAGGAGTATCAAAGCTACCCAAATCTGATTCCAAAGGCCAATAAATAGCAAAAGAGTTAATAAACTCTACATCTTGAAATTCAATCCCCATCTGGATAGCAAAAGGTATAAAGAAGTAACTCTCATTCTAGCAAAAATAATCTCTGACATTTAAATGACAATGTTGGTAACATCAGAGCAATAGTGGTGTGAGAGATATCCTTGGCCTTTCCCCCTGAATTTTCAACAAATTAACCAACTATAATTCAACAAAGAATTCCCTACTAAATATAGAGGTATGCCTGAGAGACCTAAGCACTAGAACATCTAACGGTGGGCAACCAGGAATAAGTGGGGAGATGAGAAGGGAGGAAAGCCCAGACGGCCCTCAGATGCAGCCCAGCAGCCAGGAGTTCCTGGCACAGAGGGAGAGGAAAGGAGGCCAGCAGTAGTAGGCACTTCCTTCAGCCAGCCAGGAAGGGACAGCCAAGAAGGGCAAGCACAGTGAACAGTGACTGAGCCAGCAGACACCTGACAGACCGCAGGGTTCTGTTGCAGGGTTGTCCACGCTCAGGTGGGGTTGTTTCTGACAAAGAAACGGAATCACAGAGCCCTGCCACCCCTTGGACTACCAAAACTTGCCTCCCGTTGCCCTCGGTGTGGGGTCAAGGAACATTTCAGTTGTAAACCAAGAGCTATTGCAGTGGCACCACTGTTTCCCTTTGTGGTGAATCTCCCAGTTTGGTGCTTGGGACAGGACTCCAAGGAGGTTGGGGTTGCCATTATGGTGAGGGCAAAATAAACCTCAACCCCAAGCAGCAAGACTGTACTGTCTTACGGAAGCCATGGAGGTAAAGTTTGGGAAATCACAGAGGCAAAAAAAATCTTGCAACTCAATGCCATTTACTGGAAAATAGAGAAAGACCTCCTCAGAGAACGCTGCTATGGAAGGGACATTTATGCCTAGATAAAGGGAGGAGCAAATACCATGAATAACTACGGTAATGAGGATAATCAGAAAGAAAGTGAACCCCCCCCAGGAGGCAGGCTGGAACACATGGAAATATGTGATATAAATGACAGAGATTTCAACATTGCAGTTCTGAAAATACTCAATGCGATGTGAGAAAATACATACAGGAAATTCAGTGCGCTCAGAAAACAAATCAATGAACAAAACGAGTACTTTACCAAAAAGATTAAAACTTTAAAAATGAACTAATCAGGAATCCTGGAAATGAAGCATGCTATTAAGGAGATTTAGAAGGAGCTACTGAGCATAGAAAATAGAGCCAACCAGATGGAAGAAAGAATTAGTGATACTGAAGATAGGAATCTAGAAATGACAGGAATCTAGAAGGAAGAAGAGAGGGACCTGAGCATAAAGAAAAATGAAAGAGCACTATGAGAACTACCTGACTCCATCAGAAAAAGCAATATTAGAATAATAGGATTCCCTGAAGAAGAAGAGAGGGAGAAGTGAACAGTCAGTCTATTAAAAAAAATGGTAGATGAGAATTTCCCAAATCTATGGAAAGAACTAGATCCTCAAATCCAAGAAGCAAATAGAAAACCTACTTACTTCAATCCAAAGAGGCCCTCTCCAAGGCACATTGTATTAAAACTGTCAAAAATTAATGACAAAGAAAAAATTCTCAAAGCACCCAGGGAAAAGAAAGAAGTGACCTACAAAGGAAAACCAATCAGAATATCATCTGACTTCTTAGCAGAAACTCTACAAACCAGAAGAGAGTGGAACCAAATATTCAAACGCCTGAAAAAGAGAAATTACCAGCCACAAATAATATATCCTGCAAAATTGTCCTTTAAATATGAAGGAGAGCCTGGCCAGGCATGGCTCAGTCGTTGAGCGTCGACCTAGGATCTAGGCGATCAGGGTTCGATTCCAGGTCAGGGCACATGCCTGGGTTGCGGGCTCAATCCCCAGTCAGGGCCATACAGGAGGCTGCCGATCAATGACTCTCTCATCATTGATATTTCTATCTCTCTCTCCCTCTCCTTTCCTTTCTCTGAAATCAATAAAAAAAAAAAAAAAAAAAAAAAAAAAATATATATATATATATATATATATATATATATATATATAAAGAATTGTTTAAATATGAAGGAGAAATAAAGATGTTCCCAGACTGAAGCTAAGAGATTTTATCAACAGGAAACCTCCACTGCAGGAAATACTCAAGGGAGTTATTCTACCTGAAATAAATAACATAAGGTCACAACACGAGTAAGATCACAAAAAGACTTACAGCATAAACAGGGATAATTTGTGGCAACAAAAATATAAAAGGGGAGGGGGCAAAGGTCTGAACCAGCAAAGGAGGATGAACATCAGATGCACTCAAAAGAACAAAAACTATTGTATATATGCAACTTTATTTTGTATGAACCTAATGGTAACCACACACAAAAATCCCCTAACCAGGACACATAGCTTAAAAAAAGAGGACACAGAGGAAAGGAGTATGAAACACCACCAAACAAATCAAGAGACAGAAGTACAAAGGAAAAGAACCAATGGAAGCACAGAGCTACGAGAAAACAAGATACAATGGCTATCGGAAATCCTCACACATCAATAATTACTCTAAATGTAAGTGAACTGAATTCACCAATAAAGAGGCACAGAGTAGCAGAGTGGATCAAAAAACAAAACCCAAGCATACGCTGCCTACAAGAGACACAGCTAAGCTGCAAAGACAAAGGCAGATTCAAAGTAATAGGGTAAAAACTGATTCTTCAAGCAAATAACATATACAGAGAAGCAGGTGTGGTCATACTTATATCTGACAAAATAGATTTCAAGACAACAAAGATAATAAGAGACAAAGATGGACCTTTATAAGACAAAGGGGAAACTACATCAAGAAAACATAACACTTCTTAATATATATGCACCCAACCAGGGAGCACTGAAATATATAAAGCAACTATTCACAGACCAAAGGGAGAAACTGATCAAAACATAATAATAGTTGGGGACCTTAATACTCCATTGACAGCTCTAGATAGACCAATCAAACAGAAAATCAGTAAAGAAATATTGACCTTAAATAAAATGCTTAAGCAAATGGACATAATTGACATTTACAGAGTCTTTCATCCGAGAACATCAAATTATACATTCTTCTTCAGTGCACATAGAACATTCTCAAGGATAGACCATATGTTGGGTCAAAGAACTCGCATCAACAAATTCGAGAAGACTAAAATTATACCAAGCATATTCTCTGCCAACAGTGCCTTGAAATTAGAAATCAACTGCTAAAAAGAAGTCAAGAAACCCCAAAATACATGGAGATTAAACAACATGCTACTGAAAAATGACTGGGTCAAAGAATAAATAAAAGCTGAAATCAAAAGATATATAGAGACTACTGAGAATGACAATACAACATATCAAAATTTCTGGGATGCAGCAAAAGCGTAAGTTAGAACGAAGTTTGTATCATTTCAGGCCTGTCTCAAGAAACAAGAGAAATCCCAAATAAACAACCCAGCATCACATCTTAAAGAACTAGAAAAAGAAAAAGAAAAGCAACCCAAAGTCAGCAGAAGAAAGGGAATCATAAAAATTAGAGCAGAACTGAATGAAATAGAGAACAAAAAGACTATACAAAACATTAATAAAACAAAGAGCTGGTTCTTTGAAATGATTAATAAAATTGACAAACCCCTGGCTAGACTCACTAAGGAAAAAAGGGAAAAAAACCCATATAAACAAAATCAGAAAGGAGAAAGGAGAAGTCACCACAGACATCACAGATATACAAAGGATCATATTAGAATATTATGAAAGACTACATGCTACCAAATTTAATAACCTAGAAGAAATGGATAAGTTAACAGAAATACATAACCTTCCTAGACTAAATCATGAAGAACTGAAACATCTAAATAAGATTGAAACAACCATCAAAAACCTCCCAAAAAATAAGTCTGGGACCAAATGGCTTAACCAGTAAATTCTATGAAGCATTCAAAGATTTAAAACCTATCCTTCTCAAACTCTTCCAAAAAAATTAAAGAGGAGGCAATGCTCCCTAACACTTGTTATGAGGCCAATATAACCCTGATACCAAAACTGGCAAGGAAAACACAAAAAAGAAAACTACAGACCAATATTTCTGATGAATACAAATGCAAAAATCCTAAACAAAATACTAGCAAATCAAAACAGTAGTACATCAAAAAAATAACACATCACGATCAAGTGGGATTCATTCCATGGGCACGAGGATGGTTCAACATACGTAAATCAATCAATGTAATACACCACATTAACAAAAGATAAAAATTATCATCTCATCAATAGATGCAGAAAAAGCATTTGACATGATACAACAGCCATTTATGATTAAAACACTCAATAAAATAGGAATAGAAGGAAAGCACCTTAACATAATAAAGGCCATATACAATAAACCTGCAGTTAATATCATACTCAATCGTGAAAAACTTAAAGCTTTTCCTCTAAGATCAGAAACAAGACAAGGATGTCCACTCTCACCACTCTTATTCAACATAGTTTTGGAAGTCCTAGCCAGAGCAATAAGGCAAGAGAAAGAAATAAAAGACATCCAAATAGGGAAGGAAGAAGTAAAACTGTCACTTTTTATGGATGACATGATTCTGTATATAGAAAGCCCTAAAGACTCCACTAAAAAAGTATTAGAAACAATAGATACAGTAAAGTTGCAGGATACACAATCAATGTAGAAAAATCCATTGCCTTCCTGTACTAACAGCAAAACTTCAGCCCGGCCGGGCATAGCTCAGCGGTTGAGCATCAACCTAGGATCCAGGAGATCGGGGTTCGATTTCCAGTCAGGGCACATGTCCAGGTTGCAGGCGAGGCAGCCGATCAATGACTCTCTCATCATTTATGTTTCTATCTCTCTCTCCCCCCCTCCTTTCCTCTCTCTGAAATCAATAAAGATATTTAAAAAAAAAAAAAAAAACTTCAGAAAAATAAATGAAAAAAACAATTCCTTTTGCAATTGCAACCAAAAGAATAAAATACCTAGGAATAAACTTAACAAAGAACGTGAAAGACCTAGATGCTGAAAATTACAAGGCATCATTATTATTATTTTTTTTAATACTTACTAGAGGATATTTTTTCCATTGCTTCTCAGAGACAATGGAAGGGGGAGGGAGAAAAAGAGGGAGAAACATCAATGTGAGAGAGACACAGGGATTGGTTGCCTCCCGCATGAGCCCCGACAAAGGTGAGGGACCAAGCCTGCAACCAAGGTGTGTGCCCTTGGCCAGAATTGAACCTGGGACCCTTCAGTCTGCAGGTCGATGCTCTAACCACTGAGCCAAGCTGGCTAGAGCTACAAAGCATTATTAAAAGAGATTGAAAAAGACACAATGAAATGGAAAAAGTGTTCATGGATTGGAAGAATCAACATAGTTAAAATGACCATATTACCCAAAGCAATATACAGATTTAATGCAATCCCCATCAAAATACCAATGTCATTTTTTAAAGAAATAGAATGAGAAATCATCAGATTTGTATGGAACCATAAAAGACCCTGATTAGCCAAAGCAATCATGAGAAAAAAAGAACGAAGCTAGAGGTATCACACTACCTGACTTCAAACTATACTACAGAGCTATGATAATCAAAACAGCATGGCACTGGCAGAAAAACAGACACACAGGTCAATGGAACAGAATTGAGAGTCTAGATGTAAAACCACATGTATGTGTGCTAATAATGTTTGACAAATGAGCCAGAAACAGACAATGGAGAAAGGAAAGCCTCCTCAATAAATAGTTCTGGGAAAACTGGAAAGCCACATGCAAAAGAATGAAACTAGATTACAGTTTGTCCCCATGCACAAAAATTAATCGAAGGTGGATCAAATACCTAAATATAATATTTGAAACAATAAATTACATAGAAGAAAACATAGGTACCAAACTTATGGCCCTTGTCATGGGGAAGACTTTATGAACTTGACCCCAAAGGCAAGGGAAGTAAAGGCAAAAATAAATGAATGGGACTATATCAAACTAAAAAGCTTCTGCACAGCAAAGGAAACTGACAATAAAACAAAGAGGCAGCCAACCAGATGGGAGGTGATATTTGCAAACAGTAGCTCTGACAAAGGCTTAATTTCCAAAATGTGTAAAGAACTCATAAAACTCAACACCAAACAACCCAATCAAAAAGTGGGCAGAGGACCTGAACAGCCACCACTCCCCAGAAGACATATGAACAGCCAATAGATATATGAAAAGATGTTCGACCTCACTAGCAATTAGGGAAACACAAATCAAAACTACAATGAGATACCACCTCACACCTGTTAGAGTGGCTATTATCAACAAGACAAGAAATAACAATTGTTGGAGAGGGTGTGGAAAAAAGGAAACCCTCATTCACTGTTGTGGGAATGCAGACTGGTACAACCACTATGGAAAGCAGTCTGGGAATTCCTCAAAAAATTAAGAATAGAGCTACCATATGACCCAGCAATCCCTCTCCTGGGTATATACCTGAAAAATTCAAAAACATGTATTTGCAAAGATATATGCACCCCTATTTTCATTGCAGCATTATTCATGGTGGACAAGAGATGGAAACAACCAAAGTGCCCTTTGATAGTGGACTGGATAAAGAAGAGGTGGTATATCTACACAATGGAATACTACTCAGCCATAAGAAAGGATGAAACACTGCCATTTGCAACAACATGGATGACCCTTGAGGATATTATGCCAAGTGAAATAAGTGTCAGAAAAAGCTAAGAACCATATGATTTCACTCATATGTGGGACATAAAACTGAAACTCATAGTCACAAACAGCAATGTGGTGGTTGCCAGAGGGAAGGGGGTAGGGTGGGGGGGGTGAAGGGAGTCTTAATATATGGTGATGGGAGAAGACAGGACTTTGAGTGGTAGGCACACAGGGCAATGCACAGGTCTTGTAACATACACACCCATACTTGAAACCTGTATCTCCATATTAACCATTGTCACCCCAATAAATTTAATAAAAAATGACAATGTCCTATTAAATTTCTCTATAATAATTCTACACCTATTAAGAATGACTTTCTTAAAGAGTTTCCCCCTGAAGTATTAAATGATCAATAACTTTTCAGAAAAAGAGCTTAAGAGAGTTACCTCTGAAACATTTTTTAGCCTATTGATAAAGGTCAGATTTGTCTTCAGTCCTCAAAATTAACTGGTGGTGATTATAACACTGATTAGAAAATCCTTCAGCTGGAGTTTATCTGTATTTTATAAATTCCATTAGTTAGTGAGGATACTTAGAACCTTTTCTGTGGGTTGGACTCCAAGAAAAGCTTGTTACGACGGCAGGCAGGAAGACCATCCAAGGGCATCTATGCCTGGAGAACTCACAGCATCTTGCTGGAGTTTTTGAACACAAGTGAGTATGTATAAAATAAGGCAGAAACATTTAGAAAGATCCTAAACACTGGACAGAAAGTCAGTAACAATTCCAGCTCCCTCGGGCTGGGTCATGTCAACCAGCGCAAGATTACCCCCCACGCCCTCTTTCTTTCCTTCCTGGTACTATGTGTCTGGATTGCTATCTGTCTGTCTGTATCCCACACATGGTACTGCAGCCTGAGCCATGACAGACCCTCAGCAAAGACACAGTACCTTCTGCATTGAGGTATCTGAGCCCAACTGCAGCACAGCGGACCCAACACACAGTGCGGGGGGAAGGCAGGGGTTGCTGTGACCAGGAAGATGAAATAGGTTGCCACTAAGGCAGGGAGAAGAAACCTTCCTGTGGCAGGCGTATGGCTGGCCACTCAGTGTTCACAGGTGCAAGTCACTGAAGTAAAGTTCTGTTACGAACAATTCCTAGGGTAGTCTGTTATGGGTTGGACACATTTCCTGGTTGGTCTGTTATGCTGTTAGGCCTCAGATTACAGAGAACAGGACTAGGAGCTGGGACTAAGGAGCAGCAGAGAGAAGAACCCTCTGGGCAGACAGGAAGGGCCATTCAAGGGCATTAGGGGCCCCAGGTCACTGCAGAAGCCCAGGGGCCTAGGACAGTACAGCGTGGGGAAGGGGAGACCTGGTGACCGCTTGCCAGGAAGGTGACTATAGGGGGAGAGCACAGGGAGGTACAGAACAGGAATGTTCTGTGCAAACACCAGTCTGGCCCCTTTGGTTTGGTGTTTTCCATATATTTATACCATATGCCTCAGTTCAACCAGAAAGGCGAACTATAATTGGGGAGGGGGATAATTCCAACAAACACAGGGTTTAGCCTCCCCAGAGAAAGTCTCTGTACATCTCAGGGTTTAACAATGCAAACCTCACAGAAAGCTCACCATTGAGGTGTCGTGAGGAGCAGAGCAGCTGGGTGGGGCTTCTGAGGCAGCACACTCCCTCAGCCCCAGTCAGAAACTGCCATGGGCTTCTCAGAATAGGTTGGAAATTTGGACTTTCATGCAAAATAACACTAACATTGATTTGGTGCTTGCCAAGGACCAGTCTATTCTAAGTGCTTTCTATACGTGAGTTCATTTAATCCTCAGAGGCAGTGTTTGCATCAACACCTTCATTTTAGAGAGATTAAGCAAGTTGCCCAAGGTCATAGCTAATAAGTGGCCAGCTTGGGGGTTGAGACCCCAGGCAGTCTGGTTCACAGCTCAGAGCTCCATATCGGTACCCTAAACAGGTTCTATACACAAGTATCAACCTCACAACTACCAAGAGCCCTGTGTGGGCCAACAAGGTGCCTGCTCGCAGGCTGCCTCTCACTGTGGCCTTCACGGTGACCACCTCCCACTCACCCGACACCGCAGGTGAACAGCCGGGTGTGCTGCACATGCCTCTTCACAAGCTGCAGAGTCAGGCTCTCCTCTTGAAGGTGGCCATCAGATATGAGGATGATGTTCCGTATCCCTCGAGAAGGGGGCAATAAACTTAGATATCGGAGTGTTTTCCAGAAGTCGGTGTTTCCCATGGTAGGCGAGGCAGACTGCAGTAAATGAGAAAAATTATTTACCCTATTTTGGGCATATTCACTGTTCATTCTAGTCATTTACTGAACAAGTCTCTCAATGAGAGTTTAAAAGTAGCATCAGTGAAAAGGTATTTTTCCCTAATTACACATTTGTGGAACAACTACATTTACATCCTTTGAGTTTATTTCATGTCACATAGTAACTACAATATTATTAACTGGCACTTATCTGTTTTTTTATGGTTTTCAAAGAACTATTACAGCAAATACCCCTGGGCCTGCCAGCCTGGACTGAAGGGGTGACTAGTGATTCTGCGCTTGCTCCATTTAAACAAAGAAAAAAAGGGACAGAAGAAAACATTGCAAAACTGTTAATGCTGGTTGTACCCGGGTGGTGGGACTGTGGGTGATTTTTTTTTCTACCCTTTTTAATTTCCAAATTTTCCTCAATGAGTTCATATTGATTTTATCAGTGAAATAAAAGAGCCCACTAGCATACAAAATGGAAGGATTGGGGGTGTTCTGACAATGGGCTCTGGGGCAGTACCACTAGAACAGGATAGAAACAGACACAGGAGACAAAGGAAGGTGCTTTTACTCACCATAATGAACTCGGCTGGCATATTATTGCTTGTGATGTACTTAGGAAATGAAAATAACTCCTTGTAACCTGCATATTAATACCAGCATGAGGTGTTGCCATTAAATATTCACTTTATTGATCACTAACAAACAATAACATTTGATAATTTTTAACATAGAAAAACTCACCATGGTATTCCTTTAAATAATAAATTCTAGTGCAAACTATACACTTTACTGTGCAAAAGGTTCTGAGTCAAACTATGTGTGTAGACTCTCTTATAGCAGATTGCTTATGCAAAGTCATATGCAGGTATCATGGATAGGACAGGCAGCTTGGCCACCAGAAGGACATATTCTCCTTCCATGACCTCTGCCTCCAGCAGTAGCAAACCCTGGCTCCTTCTTAAAGGGGCTGGGCTTTCTGCTAAATGACACAGAAGAACCAAAGAACATGATGTCCCCTCACTCCACTCTGTGGTGGTTCTCTCATCTCTAAAGTGCCTTCTTCTGGTGGCTGAGATGGCCCTGGGCCTCCATCTGGAGATGACATTACCTATCTTCTAATTGGGCCGAGTTGATGCTTGATGAGATCATTCCTTATAAACTTTCTACTACTGTGCTAATTTCAAATGTTCTGTCCACACCCTTGGTACCTTCATACTCATCGGACCAAGGGTCTTGTGTCTGGTTCAGATGGTAATGACTGTTATGTTTATATAGCACTTACTATGAATGAGGCCATTTCAAAACCTTTATATACATTAGCTTACTCTTTACAACACTGTGAGGTAGGGACTATTACCCTCAGATGAGGAAACTGAGGCACAAAAAGTTGAGTAACTTGCCCAAGGTGATACCTAAAGCTAGTAAGTGGCAGAGCTGGGATTTGAACCCAGGGACCTGGGTCCAGAGTTCTTGAACACTGTGCTATGCTACTTCTAACTCCAAGTAGGGGTGCTGACAGACGTCACCTCTACCCATGAATATGCTGATATTAAGGAGGAAGCACACTGTGGATTCCAGTTAAAGAGCACTCACCTGAGCCAAACTTGACAATGTTTATCTTCTGTTTCTCACTCACCAAGGACAGTGCGTATAGGGCAATTTGCTTAGCTTGCAAAAATGTCACACCCTCCATGGAACTGGAGCAGTCGAGACAAATAATAACTTCACTCTCCTCAGCTATGTCAGGGGAAGTAATGCCGAGATCTGGATGGAAAACAAGCATGCAGGCCTAAAAGGAGAAAAATGCACTAGACTGATGCTTCTCATAACTTAAACTGGTCTGGCTTGTTCAAATTTGCATGAATTTATGTGTCAAAAGATCACAACATTTTGATACAAAACCCCACCCACACAATCTCTCTAAACAATGGACATGTGATTGGGACAGAGTAAACAGAGGGTAAAGAATGCCCCCCTATAAACCTGTGAAGATCCCCTGGGCTAAAGCAAAGTGCTTCTCCCTAGATCTCTGACTCTAGTGGGAAGGTACCACTTGCCATGGGAACAACTGGCACAAAAATTCTACAAGCCTCACAGGGAGAGACATCAACACACTAATGTAGGCACGTGTGCGTGTTTCATTTAAGCACACCAAATGTACAAAAACCCATGATTACAGAAAAGATGAATTAAATTGTACTTACTCCTGTGACTAAAGGGGTTATCGGTTTACCATGCTCACCTGTGGCACTTGGGAGAGAATTTAGTTTGTGTGCTATAATATTTCAGGCATCCCTCTTAGGTACAAAGCAAGAGATACCATAGAGCTAGGGTTTACAGAATTTGGCATAAATGTGCCATTTTTATTGGAAAAGATCTACTTGTAAGATTCTAAACCTTTTTAACCAGGTAAGATAATACTATAAAACCCAAAAGAGTAAGATTTATTCAACAATAGGAATTCAAAAAAAAAGTAGAATGTGAGACATGGAACATTCTCAAAGATAGACCACATATTAGGACACAAAACAAGTCTCTACAAGTTCAAGAAGACTGAAATCACATCAAGCATCTTCTCAGACATTTACACCACAGAATACTAATTTTTTTTTATTACTGCTTTGATTTCATTGGTTGTAACTGGTCTGTTCATATTTTCTGTTTCTTGTTGATTCAGTCTTCGAAATTTGTATGTTTCTGGGAATTTATTCCAGAGAGTCCAATTTGTTAGCATATGGTTGTTCATAATATTTTCTTATTAATCCTTTGTATTTCTGTGGTGTCAGTTGTTACTTCTCTTTCATTTCTGATTTTATTTGGGTCCTCTCTCTTTTTTTTCTTTTATTATTATTATTATTTTTTTAAATCCTGACCCAAGGATATTTCTTCCAGAGAGAGTGGAAGGCAGGTGGGGAGGGAGAGAGAGAAGTATCGATGTAAGAGAGGAACATGAACTGGTTGCCTCCCACATGCACCCTGATGGGGGCCAGGGATTGAACCTGCAACCCAGGCACATGCCCTTGACTGGGAATCAAACCAGCGACCTTTGGGGTGTGGGCCAACGCTCTAAACACTGAACGATGCTGGCCAGGGCTCTCTTTTTTTCTTGAGGTGTTTGGTTAAAGGTTTATCTATCTTGTTTATCTTTTCTAAGAACCAGTGCTTGGTTATATTGATCTTTTGTGGGGGGTTTTTAGACTCTATTTGGTTTATTTTTGCTCTAATCTTTATTATTTCTTTCCTTCTACTCACTTTGGGCTTTGTTCTTTTTCTAGTTCCTTTAGGTGTAGGTAAGGTTAGGTTGTTTACTTGAGATTTTTATTTCTTGAGGTAGGCCTGCAATGCTATGAATTTCCCTCCTAGGATTGTTTTCTCTGTGTCCTGTAGATTTTGGGTTGTTGGGATTTCATCAAGGTATCTTTTGATTTCTTCCTTGATCTCATTTTTAACCCATTCATTGTTTAGTAACACGTTATTTAGCCTTCATGTGTTTGTGTATTTTTTCAGTTTTTTTGTTGTAATTGATTTCTAATTTCATACTGTTGTGGTCAGACAAGATGCTTATATGACGTCCATCTTCCTAAATTTACTGACACTTGTTTTGTGTCCTAACATGTGATCTATGCTGAAAAGTGTTCCATGTGCACTTGAAAAGAATGTATATTGTGCTGCTTTGGGATGAAATACTCTGAAAATATTAGTTAAATCCATCTGGTCCATTGTGTCATTTAAGGCTGCTGTTTCCTGTTGATTTTCTATCTGGAAGATCTATTCACTGATATCAATGGTGTGTTAAAATATCCTACCATGATTGTATTACTGTCAATCTCTCCCTTTATGCCCATTAATATTTGCTTTATACATTTAGGTCCTCTTATGTTGGGTGCATAAATGTTTACAAAGGTTATATCCTCTAACTCAATTGATCTCTTTATCATTATGTTTTGTTCTTCTTTGTCTCTTATGATAGTTTTTGTCGTAGTTTATTTTGTCTGGTATAAGTATTGCTACCTCAGCTTTTTTGTTTCCATTCCCATGAAATATCTATTTCTATCCCTTTACTTTCAGTCTATGTGTGTCTTTTGTTTTGTGGTGGATCTCTTGTCATTAAGTTTCAATTTTAAAAAATTTTCCCTTAGCCCTGGCTGGGTAGCTCGGTTGGTTAAAGTGTTGTTCCAATACGTCAAGGTTGCAGGTTCGATCCCCAGTCAGGGCACATACAAGAATCAATCAATGAATGCATAAATAAGTGGAACAACAAATTGATGTTTCTGTCTTTCTCTCTCTCTCTTTCTGTCTGTCCCTTCCTCTCATTCTCTCTAAAATCAAATAAAAATTTTAAAAATTCCCCTTAGCTTTATTGATATATAATTGACATATAATACTGTGCAAGTTGAAGATGTACAATGTGATAATTTGATACACATATATATTGTGAAATGATCACTAAAATAAGGTAAGTTAGCATCTCTATTACCTCACATAATTTTTTTTTTGTAGTGAGAACATTTAAGACCTATTCTCTTGGTAACTTTCAAGTATATAATTCATATTGTTAACTATAGTCACCATGCTGTGTATTACATGCCCAGAACTTATTCACCTTATAATCAGAAGTAAGTATCATTTGACTAACATTTTCCCATTTTTAACCCCCAACCCTAGCCCCTGGCAACTACCATTCAACTGTTTCTGTATTTGTCTTTCTCTATTTGACTTATTTCATTTAGCACGATGCCCCAAAGTTCCATCCATGATTTTGCAAATGGCAGGATTTCCTTCTCTTTTATCTGAATATCTATCTATCTATCTATCTATCTATCTATCTATCTATCTATCTATCTATCTATCTATCATCTATCTATCATCTATCTATCTATCTATCATCTATCTATCTATCATCTATCTATCATCTCACATTTTCTTTGTCCATTCATCTGTTGATGGATACTTAGATTGGTTTCATGCCTTAATTATTGTGAATAAAGCTGCAATGAACATTGAGGTGCAGATACCTCTTCAAAATAGTGATTTTATTTTCTTTGGAAATATGTCCCAAAGTTTGATCACTTTATATAGTAGTGAGGAACCTCCTACTGTTTTCCATAGTGGCTGCATTCCCACCAACAATGCACATGAATTCCCTTTTCTCCACATCCTTTCCAACATTTCTTGTCTTTTGTCTCTTTGATGGTGGCCATTCAAACAGGTGTGAGGTGGTTTCTCATTGTGGTTTTGATTTGCATTTCTCTGTTGTTTGGTGATGTGCATTTTTTTTTTCATGTACCTGTTAGCCATCTGTATGTCCTCTTTAGGAAAATGTCTATTCAAGTCCTTTGCCTATTTTTAAATCTTTAGTGCTTTTGCTGTTGAGTTGTATGAGTTTCTTACATTTTTCAGATATTAACCCTTTATATGATACATATACAGTGAAACCTTGATTCTTGAACTTAATTCATTCTGGAAGGCTTTTCGAGAAGCAATTTGTTTGAAAACCAAATCATTTTTTCCCAGTAGAAATAGTGTTAATTGAATTAATCTGTTCCAGACCCACAAATAATTCCGTTTTAACCTTTCTTATATATAGTACATGTTCTAATGTACTATTTAATCTATAAATAAATACTTTTCTTAAACTAATCGAACTACCCCCTACTAGCCTTAAATGACTCATTTTCAGCACTTGTTCCAGGGGCGTCTTACAGGTCAGCATGCAGTATCTTCACTTTTTCACATATCACTGCCTCCAGAAAGTTGTCACAGGCCAAGTGCTTTTCATTTATCCAAATCAACAACAGTTTTTCTACCTCTTCAATTGCCTGTGATTATTGTTTTGTGAGCACTTTCACATCCTTAGCAACATTAGCACTCTTGGTGGCCTCTATTTTAAAATTGTGCTATTGTTGATTATGCCAGCAACAAAAGCATTCTCTCCTTTGTTTGTTGCCTAAGAGACGCTTTGCTTTCCATCATGCTGAGGTATCAGCATGAAAGGGTTGTCAGGACCAAAACAAACGTTTTGGTCCGCAACCAAGACATTTTTTTCTGTGAAACCAAATTGAGATGGGAGACATTTGCGAACCAAGGTTTGACTGTAGTTTGCAAATATTTTATCCCATTCCATAGACTGCCTCTTCATTTTATTGCTTCCTTAGTAGTGCAGAAGAAATTTTTTGTTTTGATATAGTCCCACTTATTTTTGCTTTTGTTGCTTGTGCTTTTGATGTCATCCAAAAGCTTGTTAGTAAGACCAATGTCAAGGAGCTTTTTCCCTATGTTTTCCTCTAGAAGTTACAGTTTCAGAACTTACATTTAAGTCTTTAAAACATTTTGAGTTATTTCTGTGAGTGGTATAAGATAGGGGTCCAATTTCAAAAGGTATGTGGATATCTGGTTTTCCCAAAACCATTTATTGAAAAGACTACGCTTTCTTCATTGTGTATTCTTGACTCCCTTGTCAAATATTCATTGACTATATATGCATGGGTTTACTTCTGGACTCTCAATTCTGTTCCACTGGTCTATGTGTCTGTTTTTATGCTAGTACCATACTGTTCTAATTATTTTAGTTTCGTAGTGTAATTTAAAATCAGGAAGTGCGATGATTCCAGCTTTGTTCTTAAGATTTCTCTGGCTATTCATGGTGTTTTGTGGTTTCATCATGGGATATCTTTCCATTTATCTGTGTCTTCTTCAGTTTCTTTTATCAATGTCTACAGTTCTCAGTGAACAGATCTTCCATCTCATCGATTAAATTTATTCCTAAGTATTTTATTATTTTTGATGCTACTGTAAATATATTGTTTTCTTTTTCAGAAAGTTTGTTTTTAGTGTACAGAAATACTATTGATTTTTGTATGTTGACTGAATTTGGTAGCCTTACCTCCAAGGGGTCCCAGACCATAGCTGACAGTACCTAGAGCCAGTTCATTGGCCACACCAGGGTCCACAGCTGGGACCAAGTCAGGTGGACCTGACTCCCACTGGGTCCCATGGTGTACATTACTGATGACAGGTCTGAGCCAAACTGGGCTGTAGCCAATTTCTCAGGGATATGAAGCTGTTTCTATTTTATCAACCAGGACCATGGTCAGTGAATTGGCTACTCACTCACAATGACTCTGCTCAGGTCTTGGACTGCACTAGGGTTTCACAATCTCCTACCTAGATCCCAAACTTCTAACACAAGCAGGCAGGATGGATGGATACCAAATTATTGTTAGTGGGGGAAATACATACAAAGGGGGGTGGGGGAAATACATGCAAAGGACATCTTATTCAACCATCTTGCTGATGTCACTCTCAATTTTTATTTTAGTAAGGAGATTCTTTGTCACAGCCATACAAAATGGTTGTATGGCAATAAATAATTTTGTATCTGTTTTTACAGTATCAATATTTAAAAACTATTCAGGCAAACCAGTGTAAAACATGAAAGAAGATTTTTCTTTTGTTGAGGATTAAGATAAAAATTACAATCTTTCCCAGGAACTAAGGCATATGGGGGTTTTGATTGAAATCTCAGAAGTTTGTCATGCTTGATATAATCAGTATTTTTAGTTGTAGAATCTTGGGGTGGGGAGAGCCCATTTAGTAATGCTGGTTTTCAAGACTAGCAATAATTTCCAGTTTAAATAATTCATTCTGAAATATTTTTTCAATAGTCTCCTACTTTTAAGTAAAAATGACTATACCTCGCTTTCTTTTTCTGGATGTTTTTCAACCCACATTCTTGGGAGATATGCATCAGACAAACCGACGTGGAGAGAAAATCCACTGCTGTCTAAGGAGCTCCCATCCACAGTGCTAATCACAGCTTTGCAGTCTGTGCTCTACAAACAAATAGCCATGACAACAAAGTGAGTAATGAAATAATACCATAGTATCAATATGCACTTACCTGTCAAGTAGCAAAACCTTGCATAACTTATATAACTCCACTAAGAATCAACAATGTAGTAACAAATTCTAAAATTATGAACTGTGGGTTTTAGAAGTGTGACCATACTGAAATTCTAAGGCTGATATAAATAGTCAAATTTAGGTAAGATTAAAACAGTCTCAAACCCTGGGCCCAAAGATGACAGATCTGTGAATTCAGTTATACTTCTCTGGAGACAGCAGAAAGTACATCAGATGGTCATAACTTAGGAAAGTAAAATGGAAAACTCACCCAAAATTCTAGAATTACACCTTCTTTTAAAATTATATTTTTATAAATATGAAATTACTTTAAACTTTAAAAATTTTTTAGAGAGAGAAGGAAGGCAGGAGGGAGAGAGAGAAACATCTATGTGTTGTTCCACTTAGTTATGCATTCACTAGTTGCTTCTTGTATGTGTCGTGACAGGAGACCAAGCCCACAACCTTGGCATATCAGGATGATGCTCTAACCAGCTGAGCTACTTGGCCAGGGCCAACATAAAATTACTTTAAGCCTTGGTCAGTGTGGCTCAGTTAGCTGGGCGTCATCCCATGCAATAGGAGGCTGTGGGTTTCATTCCCGCTCAAGGGCACATGCCCAGGTTTAAGGCTTCAGCCTCGGTAGGGGGTGTGCAGGAGGCAGTCAATTGATGTTGCACTCTCACACTGATGTTTCTCTCTCTCCCCTCCTCCCTTCCTTTCTCTCTCTAAAAATCAATAAACTATTTTTAGAAAAATAATCACTTTAAAAATATAGATGCTGATTCCAAGATGGCAGCAGATTGAGTGGAAGCTACACTGACACTCTCTCAGGACCAAACAGGAATTATAACTAAAATATAGAAAAAATGTCCTGAATAATGAACTGCAACTGAAGACCAGCTGGAGAGCACAAGGACAAAAAGTGAAGACCGCATAAAGACTGATAGGACATGCAGAGGCGTGAGAGGGCTGACTGGGCTCCCACAGGCAGCAGCTGAAATTCTGGATGGATAGCTCAGCTGTGGTGGGTTCCCACTGAGAACTCTGGAGTCTAAACCCCAGGCTGTGTTCCCCAGCACAAAGCACCAGAACTGAGAAAGGTGCCCACATAACATCTGGCTGTGAAAAGCAGTAGGGTTTCTGTCTTCCAGGGAGAGATGGTTGGAAATGCAGGCACCCTCTAAAAGGACCAATGCACAAAGTTTCATGTTCAGCCACTAACCTTGGGCTCTGGTGGAGGGCGGGCAGAGTGGATTAGAGCTGTGGGAGGAGAATCTAGGGGTGCTGGCAGGGGGTAGAGAGCTCAGAGGGCAGTCATCTGGATCCCTGTGCTGAGTCATTCCCCCATTCTGCAGAGGACATCTTTCTTAGGCAGGCATTTACCTTCTAAGCAGCTTTTGCCTGGGGGGAGGGGGGAGCAATTGCCCCACCCTGCTAGAAAACCTCTCACCCCACCCTGTGGAGTTTCTTCACCCCGAGACTGTTAAGAGACTGATAACAATTAGCCACCCCACCCTGTGGCATTTCTACAGCCTGAGGCTCATCAAGAGACTGAATAACAGCCTCTGGATGCTTTGAGTCTTTTGCCCGATATGCTTCTGGACCCGCGACTTGGAAAAGCAGACCTTGGTGTACATCTTGGTCCTGTTCAAATACATCCCAGCAGAGGGAACCACAAGCTGTGGAGTATGGAAAACTTCACACAGGGTACTCAAGGCTAGTCACAAACAGTGTCTGACATTGGCCTACACCAGAGACCATCCAAAAGACTGGGGAGTCTTAGCAGATCTACCTAATACACAGAAACAAACCCAAACAGACAACCAAAACATGGAGAGAAAAAAACAAGCCCCAAATGAATGAACAAAAAAGTTCTCCAGAAGAAGAGCTAAATGAAATGGAGATAAGTAATCTATCAGATATAGAGTTCAGAGTACTAGTCATAAGGATGCTCAACAGCATGAGAAAAGAATGGAAAATGTGAAGAAATTAAGAATGACATAGTAGAAATAAAAAAAACAATGGAAGGAATAAAAAACATTAGGGGAAGTTGAGGACCAGATCAGCGATTTAGAAGGCGGGGTAAAAAAATCACTCAATCAGAGAACCAAGAAGAAAAAACAATTAAAAATCAGGAGGACAGTTTAAGGGAGCTGTGGGACAACATGAAACTTAACTATATTCACATCATAGGAGTGCCAGAAGAGCTCAAAAGTAAGCAAGAGTTAGAGAACCTGTTTGAAGAAATAACGGCAGAAAACTTCCCTAACCTGGTCAAGGAAAAAGGCACACAAGTTCAGGAGGCACAGAGAATCCCACGCAAGAAGAACCCAGAGGCCCATGCCCAGACACTTCATAATTAAAATGCTAAAAACTCAAGACAAAGAGAGAATATTAAAGGCAGCAAGAGAAAAGCAATCTGTTACCTACAAAGGAGCTCCCATAAGGCTGTCAGCTGATTTCTCATCAGAAACTCTACAGGCTAGAAGGGAATAGCATGCAGTATTCAAGGTAATGCAAAACAAGGATCTGAAACCAAGACTACTCCATCCAGCAAGGCTATCATTCAAAGTAAATGGTGAAATAAAGAGCTTTCCAGACAAAAAAAGGCTACAGGAGTTTATCACCAACAAACCAGCACTGCAAGAAATGTTAAAGGGACTGCTGTAATAAGAAGTTGAAATAGAGAGAAACAGGCATAAAGAAATAAAATGGCAATAGATAAGTACCTATCAATAATAACCTTAAATGTAAATGGATTAAATGCTCTAATCACAGGACATAAGGTAGCTGAATGGATAAAAAAACAAGGCCCAAATATATGCTGTCTAAAAGAGACTCACCTCAGAACAAAAGACTCATACAGGCTGAAAAAACAACTACAAAAAAACTTCTGGAGAACTTTAAAGAAGAGATTGACAGCAATACAGTTACAGTAGGGGACTTTAACACCCCACTGACTTTATTGGATAGATCTTCCAGACAAAAATCAACAAGGAAACAGTGGCTCTAAATGACACACTAGATCAGATGGATTTAACTGATATTTACAAAACATTTCACCCCCAAGCTTCAGAATATGCATTTTCCTCAAGTGCACATGGGACATTCTCAAAGATAGAACACATGGTAGGACACAAAACAAGTCTCTACAAGTTCAAGAAGATTGAAATCACATCAAGCATCTTCTCAGACATTTATACCATGTAATACTATGCAGCTGTAGAAAAGAAAGATCCCTTACCCTATGAGACAGCATAGTGAGACCTGGAGAATATTATGCTAAGCAAAATAAGCCAGTCAAAGAAGGACAAGTGTCACATGATTTTACCCATATGTGGAATCTAATGAACAAAATAAACTGATGAACGAAATAGATCCAGAGACATAGAAGCATGAAACAGACTGAAGAATCTCAGAGGGAAGGCGGGGGTGGGTAAGTGGGACGAGATTAATCTAAGAACTTATATGCATATATACATAATCCATGAACACAGGCACTAGTGTGGTAAAGGCCTAGGGGGAAGGGTATAGGGTAGAAGGGATGGATGGGGAAAAAGGGGGGACATTTATAATACTTTCAACAATAAAGATAAAATTTTTTTAAAAGTTAGAAAAAAGAATATGTAATTATAATACATTTCTTGGTTTAATAGTAAACATCATTTACACAGTCATAATAATGTAAACACTGGCTTGATATAACCAAAAATTGTAATATAACTTTTGGAATGAAGGGGAGAGAAAAAGTGGGGAATGAGATGAGTTGCAGGGGTAAGGAAATCAAACTGTCATCTACCATAACAGGAAGTCAAAAAAATATTTCTGAAATAGATGACTCAAGAACAGCAGCAAAAAGTTTTTATTTAAATCTTTGTAGGCCATCAAAAAAGAGCTAAAATATGAAAATGGTTCACAATCTTGGAACTGCTGCAGTTTATAAGAAGTTGTCGATAGTATCATTTCACTTTTTAAACTATGTGCATGTCTTGCTTTCATAACATAAAATTAATGTTAAAATAAGAGCTCTTAAGAAATAAAGCAAAGATTTACTAACCTTTTTTTTCAGTTCATGTGTATCACTAGAAATAAATTCAATCACATATGGCATCTCAATAGACATACTCAGAGAGAAGCTACCAAAAATGAAGAGAAAGTTGTCTTAGTTTAATATCTTAAATATTAAACAGCTACCTGTAATTGTTTTACATAATTTTTTAAAATACATATTTTTATTTTTTTAAATTGATTTCAAAGAGAGGAAGGGAGAGGGCGAGAGAGACAGAAATATCAATGATGAGATAGTCACTGATCCACTACTTCCTGTGTAGTCCCTACTAAGGGCTGAGCCCAAAACCCACGCATGTGCCCTGAATCGGAATCGAACTGTGACTGTCTGGTTCATAGGTCGACACTCAACCACTGAGCCACACTGCTTTACATAATTCTAAATGAAAATTTAAGCCATAAAAAAACTAATGCCCATTGTATGATTGTCAGGTTTTATATTTTAGGTACTAACCTTTGCTTTTTTCCTATTTCCTTTATATAAATCTTCTCTACTGTATCCTGTTAAAAAACACAGGTATGTATAAGTATCAAATTTTACAATGAGATTCTAAGCTGAATGTAATGTCACCAAGGCTGCAACCTATAGCAGCAACAAGAGAGCTGGTCTCACTTTGGAGTAGTGAGATATTGAGAGTCTGTTCATGGAATCACAGTAACTTCTAAAAGGTAATGGATAATTTATGACCTTTTCAATTATATATATAAATACATGCACACATCCATGCCTATATATACACACAAACACACACATACATATACACGCAAAGTAGGAAGTCTGAATAGATCTATACCAAAGTGTTAACCAGTAGCTTTGGGTCACTATGTCCAGCTATGGAATTAAGGATAGTTTAAATTTTCATCTTTGGCTTATCTGCATTCTGTAGACTTATCTGAATTCTTCATGATGAACATATAACATAGACACAAACTTTTAAAAGTGACTAAACAGAATAAAAATATGCCCATTAAGCATATCTGTCTTTATTCTTTTTATTTTATAAACATTATATGTGTCTAAATGCATATATGTCAGTAACACTGACTTTATACCAAAAAGATTAGATTATTTTAGATATTTTTTTCCCTTATGCAAAAATCACACACACAAAAAAGATTCTTTAAATCTTATCTTAAGCATACAAACCTGGATATTTTCTTTCAAAGCTTTGTCCTGTTGCCAAGGTGCAACTGTGGCGGGCATGAAGAAGATGGCCACAGTGCCTTGGATGCTGAGTTCCGTGATGTAGGTAATTTTAATAAGAACCTTAGCCTTGGGGGGTAAGTTTCCAACACTTACAACAAAGACATCCTGAGACAGAAACATGTTACTTAGCTTGTGATTCAAATGTACATCCACTCTATGTTAGTTAAGCCTATTACAAGAACTACTGGAATTTCAACCTGCCAGGTTTTTCCTCAGAAAACACGAAAAGAGCTTACAAGCCAAGCACTGGTGGTGCTAATGGGGACTCAGAGCCATTCCCCAGTGGTGGGACAGTGTGATGTCTAAAGGGGGTCATATTCCTAGGGAAATATGTAAGCATCAAGGAGGAAACATACAAACCAATTCATTTATGACAATAACCCCACAATGCTTAGTGGCAGTCTGCCAAAAGAAGTCAGGCTTTTTTTAAAATACATACAGTTCAGCAAGGTTGACTGTAACTGGTTAACAATGAACTCTTCCTTGCTTACCCCTCATTCTGCAAATGGGTATGTTAGATGTCAAAAGTAAGCATTTATCCCTTAAATCCATATCAATCTTAATAACTCTCCCTTCCAAACATCAAATTTTCACAATACTATGGCAATGTTTCATACTCAGAGGAGATCCTGAAACCTATGGCCCATCTTTAAAAACAACTAAATATCTACACTAGAGATACTAGTTAGAAACTGACTGCTTGCAATCTAGTATCTACCAAGGGCACATTTAAAACATCTTATATTTAAGAAAAGAAACCCAGTGGACATGATAGTTGATCCTTCTTCCAGATTCTCTATATTTAATTCCTATGAAAGAAATAATCAGCAAGAACAGAACCTGGGCCTATCTCAAGACCCTCAGAAATGCCTCCCTAGCTTATAATTTGATGAAAATAGAATTGTTAGGTGAGCTTAGTTCTAGGAAACACGTAAATATATTACACTCTTTTTCTACAGATTGATTTTAGAGAGAGAGGAAGGGAGAGAGAGAAATAGAGAGAGAAACATTGATTTGCTGTTCTACTTATTTATGCATTCATTGGTTGATTCGTGTATGTGCCCTGACCGGGAATTAAACCAGCAAACTTTTGGTGCACGGGATGACGACCAACTGAGCCACACTGGTCAGGGCTATATTACATTCTTTTATCAGAAGGTGAAAACTATGAATCTCAAATGTTTTCTTTTTGTTGTCACTTCTAGGAAATTCAGTTCCCAATGACAGAGATGGCTCTTACTTGTTTGGTCACATTATTTAGATAAGCCCAATGGATTTGACCAGCTTGACCTCCCTTTGCTAATAGCAAGTGAAGGTGTACAGCCAAAATAATTTAAATTTTCCTAGTTACTAGCATAAATTTTATATTTCAGATCATCTTCCAACTCCTTTTCCCTTTCTTATAAGTGTGCTAGACTAATGGATAGACTATCCAGCCTTACAGGTGCATCCTGGTCCATCAGGTAAGCGCCATGGCCTTGACTGATGGCTTCTCGGTATTCTCGGTGGGCAGCCTCCTTCTCTTTGACCTGGAAAAGATGATTTTTACACCAGTCATCATATGAATAGTGATTTCAGACTTTACTAAGGAAAACTTCATCATTAAAACCTATGCAAAAAGAGAAAACTAAGAGTCTGTCTAAGATGAATGAAACTATATAAAATAATCATCAATGATCATTCTTTTGTTGTTGTTGTTGTTAATCCTCAACCAAGGATATTTTTTCCATTGATTTTTAGAGAGAATGGAAGGGAGGGAGGGAGAGGAAGAGAGAGAGAGAGAGAGAGATGTGAGAGAGACACATTAATTGGTTGCCTCCCACACATGCCCCGACAGGGGTGGGGGATCAACCTAAAACCCAGGCACATGCCCTTGACCAGGAATCAAACCCAGGATCCTTCAGTGGGAGAGCCAACCCTCTAACCATGGAGCCACACCAAGGAGGGCAATGATCATGCTTATCTAATAAGAATCTGAATCAGAGAAGGCCAACTAAATAGAATTTTCTTTAAGTTAGGATCAAAATATTTAAGTTAATAGTGAAAAAAGTTTAGGACTTCATCTTAAATTTAATGAAATGTTTGTTATTATTGCAACTGTGGGCTAATCCTTAGAATAAACAAAGAATGAATCAACTGTTACTTCTTTTGTTACAAGTTTTCTTAAAAAGTTAGACCAACAGCCTTCAATTCAGTTTGACTTTTTTTCCTTTGCAAAAAACTTTACTGTTTCCATTTGGTCCAAGGCATGGGACAGGGCTCCAGGGTGGTTATAGAGATTCCTAGTGGTTTCATGGAGAGACTCAGGCAGAAGCCAGACACCAGGGAGATGCAGAGTGGCCCTTCAAAGTCCTCTGGGCTGCAAATGCTCGTGGTTGTGCTTAAGGATGAGCTGTTTGAAGAGATATTCATCCAGCCCAGAATGGGGGCTGGCCAGCTTGTGGAGGTGGGTCAGATGGTTGCCCATCTTCTTGATGAGTTTCACTTCCTCATCCAAGAAGCAGTTCTCTAGGAAGTCACAGAGATGAGGGTCTGTGCAGATAGAATCTAGAGCCCAATGCATGGCAAAGGGTCTGGTTCAGGTTCTTCTTCAGGGCTATAGTGGCTTCCACTGCATCCTGAGTTTTGCCCCACTCATCTTGGGAAAGCTTCTGCACGATCTGGAAAAGGGTGCAGCCATTGCACTGGTTTTGCATCTTCAAGAGATGCTCGTGCTTCTTAGCCAATTCATGGAGGAAGTGGTCCATGTCCTCCAGAGCCACATCGCTGGGGTTGAACCAGAAGCTCAGAGAGAGGTAGGTATAAGAGGCCTGAAAATGCACGTTGACCAGGTGGTTGATGGTGGCTTCCACCTCACTGGAATAATTCTGCCAAATCTGGGAGCTCATGGTTGCTTGGCAACAACAAGTAAGCTAAAAAAATGGTGTAGGCTGGTCTTGGAGGCAGATGATGGCTGAGATGGTTCCAAAGGCATTGACTAGGAAAGAGGTTGAGGGTGGTTGGAAGCTGGAAGAAGAGGTATCCCTGGGTCTGTTCTATGCAAACGCTGTTGAAGCAAGAGAGACTGGGAGACTGCTGAGGGCACTGCCCAGTTTTACTTTTATAACAGGATGCAGAGGATCAGTTTTTGCAAAAATATATAAGGGCTTCACCAATTTTCCAATGTGCTTCCCTTAAATGTTTGATATTGAAATCATATTTTTTTTTTAAGTTCCCAGGCAAACAATTTGCAAGGCACTGACCAATGACGAGTGGACAGGTAGGGACAGGAATGAGTAATCAGGGAGGGAGCTGTGTATGGAGGCCAACTGTATAAATACTTAGTTCCTCAAATAATACTTTTGTTTTATGATAAGGCTTCTACTCAGCCCCACACTGTAGGGACTCAAATAAAGATTTGGGTAAATGGAAAACTGACTTTAGAAACAAAAAGCAGTCACAATGCATTTCCCCCCTTACCTCTCCCACTATGTGCTTCCCATTGATGAACGCTTCGAAACCACACACAGCTGCCTTATCATCCAAAGGAAAAACATACTTTGCCTCAATGGGTATAGGGCTCTGATTTGTGTATGTCTGAAAAACAATGACCTGAAGAAGAAAAAACATCCACAAACTTGATGAAAACATATGGTACAAGCATCTGTAGAACAACTATGAATGAAAACTATTACGCATATTTTCTATATATGACCGGGCATTCAAGAAATAAGTAATTTTAGATAACATTGATAAAAATATTTTTACTAGGACTTAGAAGTAGTATACTGTACACGTTTTTAACATCTTAATTTTCCCCCTTCAGATGAAACCATTATATAACTAAACTAAAAACTTTGAACTCATTCCAGGAAGAGTCAAATGTGTGAGCCATTGAATATACAAGGCTTCTGTTGCTGGGCTTCTGCCTGGAGACTCAGAGTCAACCTACAGGCCAGCTGTTTCATCACAAACTACTGAAAAAGCCACTGCTATGTCATGAGTTCATTTTGGGGCAAACTTTCCCACGAAAAAAGCCTTATGAGGTTTGAAATATCAGATGGTACAAGTCGTCTAATCCACATAACATATGGAGGACACATGCCCCTCCTTGTAACATAGTTGTCATTTGTTTTGCGTTTACTGCATATTTTAAAAATGTCCTGGGTTCTTGTATCTAATAGTCACAACAATGACTGACAGATATTATTATTTCCATTTTATACATGAGGAAGCTGAAGCACAAAGGAGTTAAAAAACTTCCCCAAGGTCACAGTGCTAGAAAGGAATGAGCAAGGGTTCACAGCTAAGCCTTTCAAACTCCAAATCCTTTGCTTTCTATAGTCCATGCCAGGCTGCATTACAGCACAGTGGTTAAGAATCTGGACTCTAGGAGGAATTCAGGCTGGGTTCTATCTTAGGGAAGGGATGCGGGGCACAGGGTTGCTACCATCTCAAATTCACCCATAACATTTTTTCACTCCCACCCAATCTCCTTCAAACAACTATGACTGTCCAAAGTTATACCTTGGAACTCAATCTTTCCATGCAAAGCTTTGATTCTTAAAATGTAAAATACTTGCACAAAGTTTAAACAATGATCAGCTGTTTATACCTTAGGAAAAAATATAACTTGGGCTCTAGAATCAGTTCAGATTTGTGCTTTATCATATCCTGAGCATCAGCATCCTCACCTAAGGTGGGTATGGATCAGAGCGGGGCTAGTGTAGAGGTCAGATAGATGCAAACTGGTACACATCTGAGTAGCATGCTCTGCCCACCCCACTACACCCCATTTTCCCAGGTTAAGGCAATCACTAAATTTAACTTGATTCCCTTCTGAAGAGACAGCAATACCACAACACTGGACTCAGGTGTTCTTATTCTCCTGAGAGGTCTTTGCAGTTGTTTAATGTAACCTTTAGTGTTAGGAGCCGATGGTGAGGTCAACTTTTTTTTTTTTGAGGTCAACTCTTAGAAAGCCATCTTAGAAAACTGTGCACTTTCAGATCCCCACTACCACATCTGGCCAAACTACATGCATGTAATGTCATGTTCAACTCTTATCCTTCTCTGATGTTTCAAATCCATCTACCTTCAATCCTTGCCAGACCCAATTGCTTCTTAACACTCCCACCACTAACATTTTGGTCCAAGTTACCATCATTCCTGAATGAATTACTCAATAGTCACCTACATTTGACACTGGATGTACCCCTAGATGTCCCCTTCAGGACCAAGACTGCAGGGAGTGTTACCTGCTATGTGCCCCCCCAGTCAATGTTCTCTTCCAAAGATGAACTGCCTCACTCAAGATAATGACCCCTCCCCAAAGGGCAGCCACATCCAATGACTGGTCCCTGTGGGGGTACAAGGCCTGACCCCCTTGCCTCATTTCAGAACATCTCTGAAAGGCCAGCTTCAGAGCTCTCTGAGACTGTCTGAGGACTATGATATGCCTGTGTTACAGTCCATGTCTCCTGCCAGGTTCTGCCTCCTGCTCTCTCTTACAGGTGTTGCTCCAGAGAGCACTTAACAACAAGCTTCCTGAAAACAAATTTCCATCAATAGTGTTTTCCAGAGGACGCGACCTAAGATGTCTCTAACTGGTTCTCTTCAGTCTATTGTCAACATGGTGGCCAGTGTGATCCTGATCGTATCCTCTGCTAAACATCCTTGAATGGTTTCCATTTTACTCAGAGTTAAAGATAGTATGTCCTGTGTCCTGATGTGAGCTGCCCCCCCCCCCCAACCCAACTCTCTGACCCAGTCTCCTACCATGCTTCCCCTTTCTACTATGCTCTGGCCAAGTGGAACTCTTTGGTGTCCCTTGACCACATTAGGCTCCCTCCTACCTCAGGACCATTGCATGTCTTCCGCTGCCTGGAATGAGCAACCCTCAGATGTCCACATGGTTAAGTCCCTCACTTCCTACACATCTGTGCTCACGTGTCACCTTCTCAGTGAGGCTCTTCTTGGCCACTCAACTTCCAAGTTGAAATCCTTCCAACCTGCACAGCTCCCACCCCTTCCTGCATTGGTTTTTATCTCTAGCACATACCACCATCTAACACGGCATGTATTTTATTTATTGATGGTGTTTGCTGCCTGGTCCCCTAATGCAAGTATGCTCTGTGAAGGCAGAGTTTTCATATTGTTCGTTGCCATATTCCCAGAGCCTAGGAAAGTCCTCAGGATGTGGTAGGTGCTCAATGAATAAACACATTTTAGAAATGTACATGTTTTGTGGAGTTCATGCAACTATAATCCAACTCCCATTTATGAATGACATCCATTTGATTTAAGTATCATAAAGCCATGAAGAGCTCACCTGGGCTACAAAGTCTATTATTTTCCCCTTGATGTGCAGGTCTTCAAGAGGAACTGAATTCCCAGAGGTGTCCTGGAGGCCAGCCTTGATGCTGCTGGAAGGTTCAGCGTCTGGTAACTGGTAATCTATACATTAAAAATACTAATGTTAGCTTGAAAACCATCCTTGAGCTCTCTAGTTTTGTTATCTTGATCTTTAATTCTTCTCCTCCCCTTCATACATGATATTTCAGGAGAAATGGACAAACAGCACTTTATGATTTTCAGTAACCAATTCTGAAGTCAGTGACTCCACATGAAAAGAATGGGGGCAGCATTGTCAACAGACACTCTGCCTTTTATATCTACAGACACTGAAAAGTCATCTTGAAAGCCCAGAGTGATGCTACTACTTGAAACGCATACATTTAAGCATATACACAAGTACATAAAGATCTTAAGAAGATCTGAATAAGAGTAGCTTAAGCTGACTCTAGACATCTGTACTCCCTGGCTTGTACTTTTTTTTTTTTTTAATATATCTTTATTGACTTCAGAGAGAGGAAGGGAGAGGGAGAGAGAGAAATAGAAACATCAATGATGAGAGTCATTGTTCAGCTGCCTCCTGCACACCCCCATTGGGGATCAAGCCTGCAACCCAGGCATGTGCCTTGACTGGGAATTGAACTGGGATCTCCTGGATCATAGGTTGATGCTCAACCACTGAGTCACACCAGCCAGACCCTGGCTTGTACTTTTGAACTAATCAGTCACAATTATTTATTGTGCTACAAAAGCATGTTGGAGAAATATGAAATTCCCTAGACCATGGGTGGGGAATGGCCAGCCCTCAGGCCTTATATGGCTTGCAAAATCATTTGGTCTGGCCATGCCAAGGCAACTGCAGGCGGGACTTGAAATTCAGTAAATCGAGGGGCTTTTTTCATAGTTAATTTTTAAGTTGATAATTTTGTATGGCCGCAAATGATGTTATAAGTATCCAAATGGCCCTTGGCAGAAAAAAGGTTCCCTACCCCTGCCCTAGACTTTTGATCTGAGGAAGACTAAATCAAACTCCTAATATAGCATGTTGAAAAAATGTTCACATATTATATTAGGTAATACAAAAATGCAGATATGGTTAGAGGTATATACTTTTCCCAGACTCATTATTTAATGACCCCCAGAGAAACAATGATAGTATTCTTCTTGAACATACATGAAGTTATACATTTCTTTCTTTTTTAATTCTATCTTTTAAAATTTTTATTCAACTTATTGGGGTGAAATTAGTTAATAAAATTATATAGGTTTCAAGCATACAATTTTATAATACATCATCTATGTATTATATTGTATGGTCACCACCTAAAGTCAACTCTCATTCCATCATCACTTATCACCCCTTTACCCTTTAAATATAGTACATGGTATCAAAATGCATTTTAAGTGGCTAATTCTGAATCTACTCTGGTTCTTTTGATTAAATTGTTTCCTACAGTGTATCTTTTCAGTTTCCAAACATAAGACATTTTCTTTAATCTACAATATGCAATAGCTGTTAACTTTTAAAAAGGAGGGAAACCATTATTCACCCTCTATTTTTGCTACCACTTATGCCATCCCTAGTAATCCAACATTCTAACATGAAAAACTCATTCTTTCAGTGTCCTGGCCTACTCTGTTTCATGATCATCTGGTAGAATAATCCTTTCCTAGGATCGTCAACAGAGACCCTCAGTCATACCAACAAATCTAGAGAAGAGGCTGTGACCACAAAATGTGCTATAATTTAGATAACTGTTTACATTTATGTTCTGCCACTTCCTAGACTCTTAAACTTATACCACATTATATCTTTTTTTTTTTTTTAATATATCTTTATTGATTTCAAAGAGAGGAAAGGAGAGGGAGAGATAGAGACAGAAACATCAACGATGAGAGTCATTGATCAAGCCCACAACCTTGGCATATGCCCTGACTGGGAATTGAACCCTGATTGCCTGGATCCTAGGTCGATGCTCAACAGCTGAGTCATGCCTGGCCGGGTACCATATTGTACCTTAAAATTAGTGTTACAATTTTTCCAGGTTACATGAATCTGAACAAACCCCACCTGATGAAGTACGTCCTTTCATCCCTGAGACCATCATAGTGAAAATGGAAAAGCACGTAATAAAATCAACAGATTTCAAACTTCATGCTGTAAATTGTCAATAACAATGTAACCTTTTCAAGAAACCTCAAATAATTGAAAATATTGTATAAACTGGAGATAATTAGACCTTTCCACAAATTTCCTTGCTCCATTGACAGACAACATTCTCATGAATTTTAACTAATTTTAATTTTTAATTCTCTTTGGAATTTAACATCTAATATTGGTTAATCTTCAAAGGTAAGAAAATATAAATTTTCTTATGTCATTCATTGAGAGAAGTTATTTAAACATATCACCTTCATTATATTTGTAATGTTTCTGTCCAGTAGGAATTCTTTGGTGTATCCAGGTCATTGCTTAAGGTCTTGACATATTTGTATGATTTCAATCTTATATGAATTTGGTCTTGATCACAAAGTTGTACATTTTTTATATAGCTGATCACACTCAATACATTTGTAAGTTTTCTCCCAAATAAGAATTCTGTTGTGTTCCATGAGGCTTAAAGTTTGATAAGCCTTGCCATGCATTTGTGTACTTTCTCTCAAAGATGTATATTGTAGTATCAAGTGAGGTGTGAGCCCTGGTTACAGGCTTTGCCTCATACATGAGTTTTACATGGTTTCTATCCACAACGGAGTCTCTGACGTTGAGTAAGGCTTTCACATTTGCATAAGTTTTATGTCAATAGTATGTGTAAGGTTTCCTTCTACTTGAATTCTTTGATGATCTCCAAAGCTTGAGCTTTGAATAAAACCATTGTCACATAAATTAGGTTTATAAATGTTTCTATTTAGTATGCATTTTCTGGTGCTCAGTAAGGCTTGCAAATCAGGTAAAAGCCTTGACAGGCACACTACATTTCTGAGGTATCTCTCCAGTATGGATTTTCTTATGTTGAGTAAGATTTGACCTCTGTCTAAAGGTTTTACTACACTCACTACATATTTTAGTTTTCTCTCCTATATAGATTATCTTATGACTCCAAAGTTGTGAATGTCTGGAAAAACCATTATCACGTTTCTCATATTTATAAGGTTTTTCTCTTGTATGAGTTCCCTGATGATCCATAAGGCCTTTGTGTTAAATGAAAGCCTTGCCACATTTATGTGGTTTCTCTCCAGTATTTTCTGAGGCCTAGTAAGGTTTACAAATTGGGTAAAGGTTTCTCTCCAGTATGGATTCTCCTATGTCTAGTAAGGATGGAACTAATAGTAAAGGATTTTCTGCACTTATTACATATGTAAGGATTCTCACCAGTATGAATTTGCTCACAAAACCAAAGTTGTGAACATTGGGAAAGAAACCTTACCAAACTCATTACATTTGTAAGGTTTCACTCCAGCATGGATTCTATGGTGAATTGCAAGGCTTGAATGTCCACTACACAATTTATATGGTATCTCTCCAGTGTGGATTTTCTGATGTGTATAAGGTGTGAGCACTGATTAAAATCTTTGCCACTCATTATGTTTGTAAAGTCTCTGTCCAGAATGAACTCTCATGATTCTGACATTTGAGCTTTTGCTGAAAGTCTTCCCATATCCTTACATTTGTAAGACTTTTCACTAATGTGTGTTCTCCTGTACTGTACAGGTAACAAAAAATATTTTTAAATCTTCCTACATTTATTAGAAATGGCTTTGATAGTGAGAAAAAAATTTTATAGTGAAACTGAGGAACACTTTTGACAGATTTCTCAATGTTATTGCAGTCATAAATTGTCTCCTCACTGAAACAATTACAGTTTGGTGAGGTGTACCTGCAAATGTAATACAACTCTATTTTCCAAACACGTTATTTACTTGTTTCCTGCATCACTGATGTTATTTTTCAGTTTTAACCGATTCCTTGTAAATGGCTTGTCATGCATATAATATTGGTATGTATTATTTCTTACAAAAACACCGTGTTTTTGAGGAAAACTAATTCAGGGTTTATTATGGTGATCTTTTAGTACAACTGAAATTTTTGCTATAGATAAAAGGCACCCCTTTGTAATTTCCTGCATCACATTGCCACTCACTCTCAAACTCGTGTATATTTTCCCAGTTTTCCTTGGGGTCAAAATCTTTGGTGCCATGGCTTTTATTTCTTTCCAATATCAATGGATTGTATAATTCTCCTTTATTAATTTCCAATCTGGGTAATAGTTACTTTACTGCAAATCCAACAGGAAGTCTTCCTGTAAAAGAACCATTCCTTCCTCTTCTTGCCTCTTCCTCTGGGATTTTTTGTCAGGTAAGATTATTCTGACTAGGCCAGAAGTCTTACATTTCTGATAAAAAAAAAATACTTTGATCACAGTTTAAAATGTTTGTGTTTTTACAATGCTATTAATATTATAGTAGTTTGGGCTTATGATTTCCTAAGAAGCTTTCATCCCTTCATTTATTTGTACTACTAATAGGTAAGCTACACATTACAATTTTGGGGGTGTCTTCACTTATCCCATGCAATCCTCACAGCAGCACTGTGGTGTGGATATTGGTCTCATTCCCCTTAGAAAGAAGCTGACGCCTGAAAACATCATGTGGTTTGTTGCAGATCACCAGCCTAGTGACACTCGAACCCAAGCTTCCTGATTCTAAAATTGAGCCTTCTGTCACACTTTACACTTTACAGCCTCCATTATACTTTTTACACATTGGCATCTTAAATGTTTCAGTGGGTTTTTGTGGCTATCCTGAGGTGGATGAGCTCAACTTTGGTGTGTCAGTGACATAACATAATTTTGAGATCCCTTAAACTCTCTCAAGCATCCCGGTTTTCATTTTTACAAAATAAAAAAGGAAATGAAATACATCTGAGGTCATAAGTATAATTACTAAACATGAATATAAATCTCATCGAAAATATAATATTGAGTTCTATAAACATTACATGAAACAGCATTCAAGAAAACTGTCTTACCTTCAACCTTTGAAAATTCTGAAACCTCAGGTGTGTGCTCCTGTAATTCAATATTACTACAAGGATGAAAGTCCTTTACTTCATCTCCAGGTATGCAAAATTTAATAATATATTTCATTTTAACCTGACTGGTTTTATATACAACAAATTCATCATCCTAGAGCAAACATAAAGAGGTGGGGGGAAAAACCTTTATTGTCACATGTTTTCATAAAAGCAGAGTTTCATGTTTGCTAATTACTGAATATGAAAATATTGAATTCAATAGATATACAATAATTATTTAAACTTAAGCATATTTAGTAAAAACAGGAGCCTCTCTGACTGTTTCTTGATACAAATACCTCGAAGTCTGTGGTGACAGTGGCTGTTTCAGCAACCCCATGGACACTGTCGTAACCTGGCGGTGCTTCTGTTAAGGAGAAATCTTTCTTGTGTAAGTCCATGCACTTCCCAAGGGCGACATCACAAATGACCATGAGTCTAGTGCCATCTGTCTCTCCTGGGTGTGAGTACTTAATACTTGTACTGCATGTGAGAGGAAGTAAGTACAAGTTTACAGTTTATAGTAACATAGCTGTAGCATTTTATTATATATGTATAGGAGATATTTTTTTTAAACTGCAGGTAGAACATTCCAAATTTTACTGTTATTGAACTATCTCTGAAGATTCACTTAGCATTTTATTATTTATTTATTTATTTAAAAGTTTGATGCAGCCCTGGCCAGTGTTGCTCAGTGGTTAGAGCAACTGCCTGCGCACCAAAGGGTTGCATGTTCAATTCCCAGTCAAGGGCACATACCTGGGTTGCAGGTTTGATCCCCGGGCCCAGTCAGGGAGGGTGCAGGAGGCAACCAATTGATGTTTCTCTCTCTCTCCCTCCCCTTTCTTCTCTCTCTCTCTAAAAGAAAAAAATCAATGGCAAAAATATCCTCAGTTGAAGATTAACAATAACAACAAATTTGATGTAATAGACACATAGCTTGGTAGTGATTAAAGTACTTTGTTCCCAGGGAAAGAAGAATTTTACTGTTCCCCAAGTCCTTATTAGCTACTAAAATATATGCATTTGGGTTTAAAAAACACAAGACTGGTGCAAGAGAAAGAAAAAAACCCACCTTACTAATTAAGAAAAAGTAGATTAATCCTCTGCATTAAAGCTAAGAAAGGACATTAAAAACCAAGTAAGTAAGAACTGATCAGAGGCAAAGACAGGTACTGTATTCTCTCGTGCCTTCTGAACCCAAAAGGAAAAACAAAAATTTCCAGTGACACCCAAAGGAGAGATTTTCTAACTTTTTTTAGGAATCACGAGCTTTAATAAAGCAACTTTTGCCATGCAAAACATTGGCTGGGACACCTTAGGGGACATACCTCTATTTTTTTCAAATATCAAGACCAAAACATAAAAGCATTCCCTAATGACCATTTTTTCTATCCTAAGACTTGCACTTGAAAAAAATTCTATTTCCCTGATTCCTCTTACATACCTCTCCTTTCTATGGGCTCTTTTCCTGTAACTACAAACATGCTAGCTCCTTCCCATGGAACCTGGGCCTTGATTTTGCGTTCTAGACCCTTTCCCCATCTGCTCCCTCCCTCTCTCCTCCCTTTCTTACCACCTTCCACAGTCAGTGACCATCTCTACTAGCTTGTTTGCTGACCACTTCTCAGTCCACTACAGTTTGGCTCTGTTTATACGTCTTCACCGAAACCACTCCGTCAAAAGTCATGAAGGACTTCAATTTGGTTAAATTCAACTGAATGCCAATTAATTTTTTTAAATCAAATTTCTTTCATTTTTTCAATTTTTAAAATTCGACTTAAAAACGGGCAGAGCCCTAGCAGGTGTGGCTTAGTTGGTTGAGCGTCATCCCATGCACAGAGAGTTTACTTTAGATTCCCGGTGAGGGCACATACCTGGGTTTTGGGCTCAATCCCCAGGAGGGGGTGTACAGGAGGCAGCCAATCAATGGTTCTCTCTGATAATTGTTTCTCTCTCTCTGTCCCTCTCCCTTCCTCTCTCTCTCTAAAAATCAATTTAAAAAAACGTATTAAATAAAATGGGCAGAGGACCACAATAGACACTTCTCCAAAGAGGACATATGGCAGTTCCATTTTTAATTTTTTTGAAGAAACTCCACACTGTTTCCCATACTGGCAGCATTAGTCTGCACTCCCACCAAAAGTGCACGAGGGTTTCCTTTTCTCCACATCCTCACCAACACTTATGTGTTGATTTATTGATGATGCCCATTCAGTAGGTTGTCTTTTCATTTTGTTGATGGTGTCCTTTACTGTGCAAAAACTTTTCAGTGTGATGTAGTCCCATTTGTTTATTTTCTTTTGTTTCCCTTGCCTGAAGGGATGTATCAGAAAAAATATTACTAAGAGAAATGTCAGAGATTGTACTGCCTGTGTTTTCTTCTAGGATTTTTATGGTTTAGGGTTTTACATTTAGGTCTTTAATCCATTTTGAGTTCATTCTCCTAAATGGCATAAGAAGGTGGTTTAGTTTCATTTTTTTGTATATTATCTGTTCAGTTTTCACAGCTTGCTTACTGACCACTTCTCAAGCCACTGCAGTTTGGCTCTATTCATACTTCACCAAAACCACTCTGTCAAAAGTGACAATGGACTTCAATTTGGTTCAGTTCAACTGAATACCAATTAAATTTTTAAAAAATATTTAAATATCTAAGAATTTTCACTTTGAAATATTTTATACATAAAAGAGCATTTGTAATATAAATGTTAAGTTACAGTAATTATAAGACACCCATATAACTGCCATCTAGTTTAAGAAATTGAATATCGAGGAGGGGAAGACGGCGGCCCTGTGAGAAGCAGCAGAGGCCCCCGCTACCAGCCACAGACTCGATTTACTCCGAAATCCTACGTAACCAGCTTGGAAAAACCAGAGAAACATACCTGAGTGGACAGAGTGTGAGTGGGGAGCACTGAAGACACATCACGGAGTCCGGTAAGAGGGGGCAGAGCGTAGGGAGGGGGAGTCCCCCTGAAGTCTGTGCTGGGCTCTGAGCCCCAAGACTTGGAGGCTGCAAAGCTCCCTCCCCTCGGGAGTGCGGACGGCATCCAAAAGCGGGGATCCCACACCCGGAGCCACGAGAGGGGAAGGAGTACCCCGCGCACAGGGCAGAGGGACCCAGGGAAGCGGTGAGTCGCGAGGAGGGGACGGCGCCTTCCTAGCAAAACAAAGCCTCTAATGGTGGACGGTGCCTTCCTAGGAAACAAAGCTTCTAGTGGTGGCTGTGACCGGTGTCTAATGCTCAGGGTGCCAACCATACGAAAGGCTGCCCCAAAGTGTGTGGCATCCGAGTGGTAAGGGAGAGGACTGCACTGAGCAGCCACACATGGGGGCCCTCTGCCTCCCTGTGGGGCATTGTGTTGAGCCCCAGAAAACACTGAATCTGCAGGACGCGGAAAAGGGGAGGAGCCTTCCCGCTCTGAGCTCCTGGTGCCGAGAGGCTGGGATCGGTGACCAGCCCTGAGGGTGCCCTCCCGCCCTGAGCTTCCAGTGTTGGGAGGCTGGGATCTGTGATCAGCCATAAGGGGCGCCGTGGTGGCACATGAAGCTGACCCAGCTTTGCTGAGACCAGAGGTGCGGGGAGCTGCGTGGAGCTGACTTTGGGTCCCCTCCCGCTGGGTGCCTTGGTGTGCGGGCGGCGGGACCTTGCAGGGCGGACTTTCTGCCTGTGCGTTGCTTTGTGCACTTGTGAGTTTGATCCGGAACTGGCTCCCACCTACCCGGTGTGAACTGTGCGGACAGACCAGCAGAGGCTGGGATTGGGGTCTGCACAGTAGACGGTCTGAGGGGCGGGCCTGGTGTGACCAGCCAACCAGAGCTGAGCAGGGAGGGGCGGAGCCTGCCGGCCTCTCCTGCAGCAGGGAGCACCGCCCCCAACAGGAAAGTGGTGGGTCCACCTCACTGAAGCCCCAGATACACCTACAGGGCACAGTCCTGAGGGGGAAGGGACAGCAGCTCACAGGAAGACATTACAAGAATAAGACTCTCAGGGACTGCTGTTTGGGAACTGGAGGAAACGCTGAAAACCCTGCTGGGGGCTGGGCAGGCAAAGGGCTCACCAGAATGTTTTTTTTAACTGAACCCACTGAGCCCAGGCTGCTGAAACAGCCCATACAGAAAAGGCAACAGACTGAAATCAATCTGAAACTGCAGCAGGCCAGAGCCTGGGGAACTAGAATCAGACGACAGGATAGAGACTGAGGAGCTCGCTGTGAAGCAGAGACTAACTCCCTCACAGTGAGTGCCTGACAACAAACCTCTAAGGGGAGTGAAACCCTGAGCTACACTAGCCACCCTGCATCCTAAAGACTCTACAGAAGACTCTGGAGTAAGACTAGGCAACTACAAGGTTGCAAAATAGTTGACAAGAGGCGGTGGTCCACGAAGAGCCTCAGATCAACCATCTACCTAAGGACACCAGAGCCAAACCCAGACGGCTCCTCACGTTGGGTGATACACAAGTATCTCCCAGGACAACTGAAATCAGTATACAAAACAGTGATCCTCAGACAACATAAGCTGCGCAGAAGAGACTCACCTGATTGACTTTTTCTTCTAATTTTTTGTTTTGCTTTGTTTTTGTTTTGTTTGTATTTTGTTTGTGTGTTTGCTTGCCTTTTCTCTTTTTTCCTTAGGAAGAAGAGAAAATTTATTTTTTCATTTTTAAATTTTATAATAATTTTTTTAATTAAAAAATTTTTTTTAAAACCATTCTTAAACTAAATTATTTTCTCTTTTTTGTAAAAGAATTTTGTCTTGCTTAGCTTGTTTTTAGTTTTGTTTTCTTTATTTGCTTTGTTTTGTTTTATCCTTGCTTCTACTATTTCTTGATATTCCTGCTTAATGGCTGGGACTTTATCATTATAACCAAGTCTACTGCTTTTCTCTAGTTTCCACCAAATCTCTTACCAGACCCCCTCCCTACCTGGGCTATATCTCTCTCTCCTCTCGATCCATTGGCATAACTTTTTTTCCTTTTTCTTTTTCTTTTCTTTTTCTACTTTTCTTTCATTCTTTTGTTATCGCCCCTTCTGTCTTCCTGTCTTTTTCTTCGATTGTTAGTTTCACTTATTCTCTTTATTGTATTTTTGTTTTCTCATTTTTAACTATTATCCTATTCCTATTCTCTCCCTTAATTTTTTGCTGGCCCTTCTTTCAGTATCTTTTCTCTGCTTCTGTTATCTCCCAGTAGCGTCTCTATTTTTTACATTTTAGTTTATTATTATTTTCTAAATTTTCACCACTGTTAACAACAATATACATCTCTCTCTCTCTAAGCGCTACTTTTCTTTCTCTCTTTTTTTTAAGCTTTTTTTTGTGTGTGTGTTCTCCCTTCACTCTCCTAGTTCTATTTTCATGTGAGTTGTTTTCATTGTGACTGTCAAGATATTTTGTAAGATACCTCTTGTATCCTGAAAGTTTAGTTGTGTATTGTCCTGCTTTGCCAGCATCCGTACAACAGTTTACACAACGAGGTTGGGGCTGAGTCACAGTTAGCCAACCCGAGAGGAGGGTCCTCCCAAGGACTGATCAACAACAATCTAGACCCAACCACAACAGGAGAACATAAAGAAACCACAAAAGGGACACCCACATGAGAAACATGCCTAGAGCAAAGAGCTCAGAAGTATGAGGAAAACACACTTCTGGGCTCCTCTGGACCCACAAGACAAAATCCCATCCCACAAGACTGGGAGACAGCAAATATATCTAATATATAGATACAAACACTAAGACCTACCAAAATGGGGAGACAAAGAAACAACCCCCAAATTAAAGAAAAGGAAATATCGCCAGCAAAAGACGTTGATGAGATGGAATTTAGCAAGTTATCAGAAACAGAGTTCAGAGTATTGATTATGAAGATGTTCAAGCAACTTAAGACACTAGATGATAAGATCGAGGACCTTAGTGAAAACATGAAAAAAGAGATACATACCATAAACAAAACTCAGACAGAGATAAAGAATGCTGTATCTGATATCAAAAATGCACTGGAAGGAATTAAAAGTAGGCTCAGTGAAGCAGAGGATAGAATAAGTGACTTAGAAGACAAGGTAAAAAAAAATCACTCAATCAGAGCAGCAAAAAGAAAAAAACACTTAAAAAGCATGAGGACAGTCTAAGGAGCTTTGGGATAACATGAAGTGAAACAACATTCACATTATAGGAGTGCCAGAGGGGGAGGAAAGAGAGCAAGGGATAGAGAACTTGGTGGAGGAAATAATGATAGAAAATTTCCCTAGGCTGGCGAAGGAGAAAGCCACACAAGTTCAGGGAGCACAGAGGGTTCCAAACAAGAGGGACCCGAAGAGACCCACTCCAAGACACATCGTAATTAAAACAGCAAATCGCAAGGACAAAGAGAAAATATGAAGGGCTGCAAGAGAGAGGCAAGCAGTGAACTACAAGGGAACCCCCATAAGGCTGACAGCTGATTTCTCAACAGAAACTCTTCAGGCCAGAAGGGAGTGGCACGAAGTTCTCAAAGTAATGAAAAGCAAGAAATGTAACCAACATTGCTTTATCCAGCAAGGTTATCATTCAAAATTGAAGGTGAAATAAAGAGCTTCCCAGACAAAAAAAAGGCTAAAGGAGTTCAGTACCACCACACCAGCATTGCAAGAAATGCTAAAAGGACTGCTTTAAGAAAAAGAAGGAATAATGAAAGAAAGGTACATTAGCATAAAGGGGGAAAATGGCATTAAATAAGTTGATATCAATAGTAACCTTAAATGTAAATGGAATGGTCCAATCAAAAGACATAGGGTAGCTGAATGGATAAGAAAACAGGACCCAAATATATGCTGTCTACAAGAGACCCACCTGAGAGCAAAAGACTCACACAGGCTAAAAGTGAAGGGATGGAGTAAAATATTCCATGCAAATGGAAAGGAAAAGAAAGCTGGAGTAGCAATTCTTATTTCTGACAAAACAGACTTCAAAATAAAGACCATAATAAGAGACAAAGATGGTCACTACATAATACTAAAGGGATCAATCCAACAGGAGGAAATAACCCTCATAAACATTTATGCACCCAATATAGGAGCACCTAAATATATAAAAAATTTCTTGGGGGACTTCAAAGGGGAGATTGACAGCAACACAATCATAGTGGGGGATTTTAACACCCCACTGTCAGCACTGGACAGATCAAGAGAAAAAATCAACAGGGAAACACAGATCTTAAATAACTCACTAGACCTAATGGATTTAATTGACATTTACAGAACATTTCACCCCAAAGCAGCAGAATACACATTCTTCTCAAGTGCACATGGAACAGTCTCAAAAACAGACCACATGTTAGGGCACAAGGCAAGTCTCTACAAATACAAGAAGACTGAAATCATATCAAGCATTTTCTCGGATCACAATGCCATGAAACTAGGAATCAATCACTATAAAAAAACTCAAAAATATTCAAACACATGGAGGCTAAATAGCATGTTATTAAACAATGAATGGGTTACCAAGGAGATCAAGGAAGAAATCAAACACTTCATGGAAAGTAACGAAAATGAACAGACAACAACCCAAAATCTATGGGACACGGCGAAAACAGTCTTGAGAGGAAAATTTATAGCATTACAGGCCTATCTCAAGAAACAAGAAAAAGATCTAATGAACCATCTAACACAACAACTAAAAGAACTAGAACGAGAACAGCAAGAAAAGCCCCGAGGAATTAGAAGGAAGGAAATGATAAAGATCAGAGCAGAAATTAATGACATAGAGACTAAAAAAACAATGCAAAAAAAAATCAATGAAACCAAGAGCTGGTTCTTTGAAAAGATAAATAAGATTGATGCACCTTTAGCCAGACTCACTAAGAAACAAAGAGAGAGGGCCCAAATAAAGCAGAAATGAAAGAGGCAATATAACAACTGACCCAACAGAAATACAAAAGATTGTAAGAAAATATTATGAGAAACTATATGCTAACAAATTGGACAACATGGGGGAAAAGGACAAATTCCTAGAAGCATACAACCTTCCAAAGCTGAATCAAGAAGAGGCAGAAAACCTGAATAGGCCGATAATAACTAATGAAATTGAAACAGTAATCAAAAAACTCCCAGCAAACAAAAGTCTGGACCAGATGGATTTACAGGCGAGTTTTACCAAACATTCAAAGAAGAATTAACACCCATTCAATTCAAACTATTCCAGAAAATTCAAGAGGAGGGAAAACTCCCAAACTCTTTTTATGAGGCCAGCATCATCCTAATCCCATAGTAGTTGTACCAGTTTACATTCCCACCAGCAGTGAACGAGGGCTCTCTTTTCTCTACAACCTCTCCAATGCTTGTTATTACTTGTTTTGCTGATAATAGCCATTTTAACAGGTGGGAGGTGTTATCTCATTGTAGTTTTGATTTGCATTTCTCTAAGAGCTAGGGAAGTTGAGCATCTTTTCATATACTTGTTGACCATCTGTATGTCTTCTTGGGAGAAGTGTCTGTTCAGGTCCTCTGCCCAATTTTTAATTGGACTGTTTTGTATTTTGTTTTTTTTGGTGTTGAGTTGTATGTGTTCTTCACATACATTGTTTATTAACCCCGTGTCAGAACTGTTGTCTGCAAATGTCTTTTCCCATTCGACTGGTTGCTTTTTTATTCTGTTGGCAGTTTTTCTTGCTGTTCAGAAACTTTTTAGTTTGATAAATAAATGAATTAACTGTTCCTTCGGTGAGAAATCCCTCACCAGGGAAAGACAGAGGAAAACATATAGGAAGCATTCAGCAATGATTCCTTGGTAATGGGTATGAGTAACATGATTAAGGATACAATAATACTAACCTGAGTGAATCACTGAAATATATTCCACTCCCAAGATTTCCAATATCTGTTCTTTTCACACCACGATCTTCAACTACTTTGGGCAAAAGCAACCCCCTCAAAAGAAAAGGACATAATGTTTACTAGAAAAAAGGAACTTTTTATTATAGCCTCATAATTCTAGCAGATACAGGTGCTATTTAAAGGGTATTATGCTAATTAATCCAGACACAGAAATACTGCATGACCTCCTTATATGTGGAATCTTAAAAAATTGAATTCAGCCCGGCCGGGTGTGGCTCAGCGGTTGAGAGTCGACCTAGGATCCAGGCGATCGGGGTTCGATTCCCAGGCAGGGCACATGCCCGGGTTGCAGGCTCGATCAATGACTCTCTCATCATTGATGTTTCTATCTCTCTCTCTCCCTCTCCTTTCCTCTCTCTGAAATCAATAAAGATATATTTAAAAAAAAAAAAATTGAATTCATAGAACCAAAAGAATAGAATGGTCGTTTCCAGGGGCTGGGAGAAATGGGGAGATGTTGGCCAAAGGGTACAAACTACTCTGGCTGGTGTTGCTCAATGGTTAGAGTGTTGGCCCTCACACTAAAGGGTCATGGGTTCAATTCCCAGTCAAGAGTAGGTACCTGGGTTGCAGGTTCGATCCCCAGCCACGGTGGGGGCACGTGCAGGAGGCATTCAATTGATATGTTTCTCTCACATCAGTTTCTCTCTCTCTTTCTCTCTCTCTCATTCCTCCCTCCCTTCTACTCTCTTTAAAAAAAACAAAAACAATGCAAAGGGTACTAACTTTTAGTTATAAGATGAATAAATTCTATAGCTGTAATGTACAGCATGGTATTATAATTATTAATACTGTACTGTAGTCTTGAGTTGGCTAAAAGGGTACATCTTGTGTTCTCACCACAAGAAACACAAAAGGTAAGATATGGAAGTGTTAATTGATTTGTGGTAATCATTTTACAAATACCTATATTAAATCATTTTACATAATACCTATATTAAATCATTATGATGTATACCTTTAAAAAAATCATGTTCTACAACCTAAATGCATACAGTCAATCATATCTCAACAAAGTTGGGTAAAAATAAATACACCAGCCTGACCAGGCGTGGCTCAGCGGTTGAGCGTTGACCCGGGATCCAGGCGATCGGGGTTCGATTCCCGGTCAGGGCACATGCCCGGTTGTGAGCTTGATCAATGACTCTCTCATCATTGATGTTTCTGTCTCTCTCCCTCTCCTTTCCTTTCTCTGGAATCAATAAAGATATATTTAAAATAAATAAAGAAATACACCAATTAAAAGACAACAAATAAATAACATGAAATGAAAAGAAAAAAAAAGCATTTTCAAAGTAACTCCACTGAAGGAGTCCCAGGGGCCATATAAATGACCCAGGCTATGGCTTGTTTCTCATCACTGCGTTGCTGGCCATTTCTCCTGTCCCCAGGCTCAGCATCCTTCATGCCCAAGCCCCCCAGTGCTCAGCCAGACAATGTTTAAGCCCAACACGGACTGCGTTACTCCCCTGTTAAAGGTCACATGCAGTTACTACTGGACTTGTGGCATTCAGATTGTTCATGTTTATCTCTGGGAAGGTGGAAAAAGGAGATATCTGCCTTGTATTATACAAATACCTACTATTTGAGTTTTGTATTATGAGGGATTAATTTTGTAAAATGGTTTTGGGTTTTATTCTTCCCAGGAAAGGCCATTCCCACTCAAAGATTATTATTTTTTATATTCTCTCATTTTTCATCTAATATCTTTACAGTTTTATTTGTAATATTTAAATCTTTACTCCATGCGGAGTTTATTTAAGTGTGAGAAATGAGGTAAGGATCCAACTTTCCATTTTTTTCCAGGATGTTATCTATTTCTCCCAAAATATAATATTGAAAAAATTATGTTTCTTCCACAGAAATAAAAGCTACTTTTATCATATACTAAATACTCTCCTTTTGTGTTTATTTGTGGACTCTTTAATCTGTTCATTCATCTATTTATACACCACCTCACTGTTTTAATTCATGTAGCTTTATAATGTATTTTTAATGTGTAGACTGGTTAATCCTCCCTCATTACTCTTCTTTTCGGAATTATCCTGGTAATGTCGAATTTTTAGAAAAATGTGTGCTGTAGAATCAGCTTTTTATTTCTTTTAAGAAAATCTTGTTAGCACTTTTGCTGTGATATCACTAAATTTACAGGTTAGTTCAAGGAAAATTGCCATCTTCCTGATTAGTGCAATAGTCTTCTGGATCCCTCAAGAGCTGTGGAAATTTTCCTGATGGACCTTGTATGTTTCTTTTTGAGTTCTTATTAGGTATTTAATTAAGGATCCAGATCAGATTCAATTATATTTTCCCCTGCTTCCTCTGACTTCCATTTCAGCTTTAATATTAAGTAGTTATTCAAAGCAAACAAAACTATAGTGATGTATTAAATAGTATCTGGACACTCTAATTAGACCTTTCTCTTTAAGTTGTGGACTATCCCTAGATTAGACACACATGGAAGACTCATAAAATAGACAGTCACCTTTCTTTTCATTTTTTATTGATTTTTAGAGACATAAAGAGAGGAAGGGGGGCAGGTAGAGAGAGACATGGGTTTGTTGTTCTGCTTATTCATGCATTTATTGGTTGATTCTTGTATGTGCCCTGATGGGGATCAAACCCACAACTTTGGAGTATTGGGATAATACTCTAACCAACTGAGCTACCAGGCCAGGGCTGAAAATCATCTTTCTTCATATGATACTGTCTCAAGAAGCAATTCATATCCATAGACTAGACTTAAAATATATATAATAATAAACATATCATTTAAATTATATACTTATAACTTAATGTGTTCAATTTCCTCTAGAATGCAGTGATCTGGCTGATTTTAACTGAAAAACCCATGTCATATACTTAAAAAAAAAAATTGGAAAAAAAAGTAGGACACTTGTGTGAAGCTGAAAAACTTGGCAAGTGAAGATGACACACTCTTACCGGGACAGGATTCCCACAAAGCTTCGCACAGGTGAGCCGTGCAACAAGGGTTTCACATTGCCAAGCTGGCTCAAAAACTCTGTGGTTTCTTTCACTCTGCCAACTCTAAATATCTGCAGGATATCCACCGGACTTGTACTGTAAGAATTAGAAGAAAAACTTTGAGGTTATGTAATTGAAAACAAAGTGAAAAATCATTATTATCAGCAAAAACCACAAAACAGCCCAAATGTCTGATGCAATCAATCAGAACACATTTTATCTTCGACATATTATGCAGCCATTACAACCATTAAAAAATCACACTAAAAAAATAAATAAAGCTATGAAGTAAATTTTATAGTAAAATATAAATTTTAAAAGTAGATTACAAAACTCTATGCATAGTATGAGTCAAAATTTTATATACATACTATAATAGAATATACAGATTGAATGAACTCATTCATTCATTCATGCATTTAATGATTAGACTCTGTGCCAAGTATTCTGCCAGGCACTGGAAGTAAGATAACATGGTCTCTGGGGCTTCACTGAGCTTATATTCTAATAAGAGAGAAAAAATCAACAAGTTAACAAATGCCTGATTTTATGTGCTACTAAAGAAAACAACCAGGTTCAGAGAAAGGTGGTCAAGAAAGGCCTCTGTTTGGAGGTGACATGTATTGGAACATGGTGTAATATGGTACATATTTTTAAGATCTAACTGCTCATTATGGGAAAACATATTGGATAGGGCAGGAGTGGCAAGATCAGAGGAAGGGTAGTATAAATGAGACAACAGTGGTCTGCACTAAAAATGGCAGCATTGTAAAAGGAAGCCAGTGGAGGCAGAATAGACAGAACGTGGTGATCTAGGAATGAGGGAGAGAGAATCATTAATGGCTCAGGGTGGGTGGCTAAAACGGAGAAGCACGGGAAAAGACTAGTGGTACTACTGAGGGAAAGAGCTGTAGGTGCCAAGGGGTTATGAGAGCTTACTGAGCGCGTCTTCCCAGCTCCATGCTCAGTAGTGTCACATCGGTAGCTTGACATGAGCTACAGTAGGAGTATTTACACCACAGAAATCAGCAAACATTATAAATCAAGATTTTTATTCAGAGAGCTGGCCTACCAGCATCCACTGGCTGGAGAGAAGATTCAATAATTCAATTTGGAATATGTTCTACACCAAAGTATAAACAGTGGTTATATAATCTCTTGGTTATCTCTGGGTGGGAAGATTTGGGGTGATCTTTATGTTTTGTTGTTGTTAATCCTCATCCGAGGATATTTTTTCCATTGATTTTTAGAGAGTGGAAGGGAGGGAGGGGGAGAGAGAGAGAGAAACATCAATGTGAGAGAGACACATCAACTGGTTGTCACAGGCTCCAACTGTCCGGGAATGAGCCTGCAAACCCTGACCAGAAATTGAACCCATGACCTTTAGGTATGCAGGCCGACGCTCTACTACTGAGCCACACCAGCCAGGGCTCTTCATATTTTTATATAGTTTCTAAACTTTCAGCAAAGAATATAAATTTTAGAAAAACAGAAATATATTAAAGAAATCATTTTTAGTGAAATGAAATGGAGAAAATCTAATTTTTCCCAGCAGCTGAATCTCTCCCTAGGAAGAGGCCCACCTTTGTTGAATGAATACTTGGGGGAGGGAGGGTAAGATCTCTAAGGCCTTGCTTGACTTACATGAGATGGTTGAATTCCACCCCCACTTCAGGTCTTAAGGATGTACCTCTTCCTTCCCTTTGACTCCCTGGGGAAAGCCAATCACTCTCCTTCTGATTCTACCTTCACTGTCACCAGTCTCTTCATTAGTATTAGATTGCAGCAGATACCAAGGGGAGGGTCAAAAGTCAAACCAAAAGAAATCAAAATAATTTGATTATATATAAAACAAAATCTGGGAAAGATCTATATAGATTTTTTCAATTGATGTAAAATTCATAGAACATAGAATTAACTATTTTGACATGTACAGTTCAGTGGTATTTGGTACATTCAAAATGTTGTGCAATCACCACTCTGTCTAGTTCCTAAACATTTCATGACCCCAAAAGCCACATACCCATTTAGCAGTCTCCATTCCTCCTTCCCTGGGATTAGGCAATTTGACCTTTGTCTCCATGGATTTGATTTATCTAGTCTAGACATTTCATATAAATGGAATCATACAACATGTGGTCTTTTCTGATTGGCTTCTTTCACTCAGCATGATGTTTTCAACCTGCATCTGTGTTGCAGCATGTGCAAGTGATTCATTCCTTTTTATGGCTGAATAATATTCTATCATATGTATATACCATATTTTTGGAAATTGTGGTTGTTTCCACCTTTAGGATTTTGAATAGTGCTGCTATAAACATTCATGTACAAGTATCTGTTTGAGTACTTGTTTTCAGTTCTTTTGTATCTATAACTAGGAGTGAACTTGCTGAGGCATACAATCATTTTGTGTTTAATTTTTTGAGGAATCGCCAAATTGCAGCTGCATCATTTTACATTCCACAAGCAATGTATGAGGATTCTTATTTTTCCACATCTTCATCAACACTTATAATTTTCCACTTTTTAAAATATAACCATCTTAGTGGGTGGGAAGTGGCACTGGGAATGGAATTTGAGGATGACCACCCAAGGAAGACACAACATATTTTGAGATAGGCCTGAATCCATTCACAAGGAGGCATGGCTAGATCTGGTTCTAGTGGAGTGCTAGAAAACCAACTCCTAACAACAACAAAACCTACACATGACCCTGATTTGTAGCATTTGCTGATTTCCATGGTGTAAATTCTCCCACTAGAGCTGATTTCAAGTTACTAATGGCTTAATAATCAGTTAACAAAATTTCTAAAAATTTAACCCCTGGCCTCTGCAAGCTGGTATGAGCAGTTGCCATTCATTGGCTCTAAGGCATGTGTGAGGCTGATGCAGATCTACCTAGATATTATCTGAAATCCAAGATTCTAGCAATGCCCAAAAGAGAGACTTCAGGCAGCTGCTATAGGTTGAATGACCAAGCCAATGAAAGTCGTTCCCACCCTTGAGAATAATCAATAAAAGTAGTTTCTGAACCTTTAAAGCCAAGTCCAGGCTCTTATCCAAGATGATCCTACAGAGGCACTAACACCACTGAGGACTTGTCTGAGCAGTTGATCATCTGTGTTTGTTACTGCTGTCGCCCCAGGTTACAGAATGTACACCAGCACAAGAAACAGGAAAGTGCAGTCAACGAGGCAGCAGATGTCAGTTACATTGAGGGGCGCCATAGCTCTTGACAAGTTTTCCAGGTGTTTATGCCAGAGTGGTCATTTTAGAAACTGCCACACATATATTTTTGTATTTTAAAATCTTAATTTAAGTGCATTTTCTTATGTAACATCCTTCAAACACAAATTTAAATACCCTTTGATTTAAATTTTTTAAATTTAATTCTCATCAAGATTCAGTAACGTTGAAATCTGAGTAGAATAGTAGGGAGTGTTTTCAAGCACAGCACACTGCCTCATGCCCTATTATAAACACAGAAAAAAGTAACTGGTCATCGCAACACAGTTATCTTGTCACTGAGAATTTATGTATCTAGGTAACTGTCGCATTTGGCTCTGTATCCAAATCTGAAATAGTATTACAGAAAAACAGATCCAAATGCATTTCCTTATGCTTACCTGCAATTATTCTGCAATATCTCTTCCCTAAGCCTTAGAAATTCCTCCGAGTTCTGTTCCACATGTTCAATCTTGCATCTCAAAGCTCGGTATTTGGCAAGAAATGGTGGGTTGGGTCTGGACAGATTAGTTTCACAGACATTAACCATGTCTCTTATTAGCTGAGGATGGAAATTATACACAGGTGTTAGAATTACCACATATGCAAATATTTATGTCATGTTACACTTTCTCAAAAAGATTGGAAAAATAAGCTTTATTCTCCAAGCTTTTTTTTTTTTTTTTTTTTTTTTGGTTAATCCTCACCTGAGGATATTTTTTCTAGAGCGAGTTGAAGGGAAGGAAAGAGGGGGAGAGAGGGAGACGGAAAAATATTGATGTAAGAGAGACACATCAATTGCTTGCCTCCCACACACGCCCCAACTGGGGCCAGGGATTGAACCTGCACCCCCTTGACTAGGAATTGAACCCTCTACCCTTTGGTGCTCAGGCTGACACTCTAACCCCTGAGCAACACCAACCAGGGCTATTCTCCAAAGCTCTTGATTAATATCTGTCTATACTGTAAGTGGCATATTAAAGGTAATACAGTCACCTCAGTGACAGCAAAATACATGATGATAATAATAATAGTGTACATAAGGATAATACTTCACTGTTCATAGTGTTTTCAGGTATATTATTCCTCTAACCTACACTACAACACTGGACTTATTATTATTAGATCTTTCTGCCCTCATTGTATAGCTGAAGAAAGTGAGGCTCTGAGTAAACTAATTGCTCAAGATCCCACAGCAAGGAAGGGATAGAGACAAAACAGGAACTCAGATCCACAGATAGCAAGGTCAATTCTGCTTAACAAAAATTCATTAAGCATGTTCTGTATGGCAGGCATTGTGTAAGATTTGAAAGACTAAAAAATATATAAGGCATGGGTCCCTTCCCCAAGCAAGAACCCAAGAAGATTCATATACTCATAGGTCATGGAGCTTGGAGGAGGGAACACAGTTTCTGGATAATCTGAATTAGGTTTAAAAGACGAATGTGTTGCTTTTAGCATCTTTTGAGGCTAAAGGGGTACTGAAGGAGAGCACTAGGCATTCTCCTGCCACACGTCTTTATGCCACATGGGGAGGGGTTTTCTAACTATAATTCAAATCCACCAGGCATAAAATAAGGGATTAGGAAGTACAAATTGCTAGTTATATAATAGTCACAGGAATGTAAAGTATAGCACAGGGAATATAGTCAATAATAGTATAGTAACTATGTATGGTGCCAGGTGGATACTAGACTTATCAGGATGATCATTTATTAAGTTATATAAGTCTAATCACTACGTTGTACACCTGAAACTAATATAATTTTATGTCAATGGTAATTAAAAAATAAACTTTTAAAAAATTGATGCATTTTTCTAAATAAAAGTAAAAAACTTTCTATATGGTGCAAGAGAACAAGTTAACCACCACCAACAAATTCACTATAACCAAAGTAAAATAACCAAAGAACTGCGGAAAATATTTGCAACTCACATCACAAACGAAGCTCTCCAACTTATAAAGAGGACCTGAAAATCATGATGAAAATTACCAAGACCCCCTCAAAAAAGAAGCAAAGGCCATGAGTAGACAGTTCACAGAAAAAGAAACACAAAGGTCCCTTAACCATTTGAAAAGGTAATCAGGCTCACCACATGGAGGGGCCACATCTTATCCATAGATATACAAATACACTATTGGTATGAATATAGGAAACAGAAACTCATGCTTTGGTAGTAGGAGGGCAGAACAGTATCACCCCTGTGAGCGAATCATCAAAGTCTATCACAGTTATATCCTTTAAGCCAGAACTTTGACTACCGGGGCTGTATCCCAGAGATACCCCTGTGCAAGCAGGAGGAGGCAAACATACAAGGTGGCACTGTGGCACTGTTTGTGATAGTGAAGTTCAGAAACAATCAAAATGTGTGGAGATGGGGATACCCACTTATGTGGCACACCCCACAGTGGAATGCTATGAGGATAATCTCCACGTACAGGGTATAGTAAATGAAGGAAGGAAGTGCAGAACAGCAAAGACAGTACACAACTTTTTATATAAAAATAGACGGGGAAATAATAATAATTATTATTCATTGTTATTAAATATTATTCTACCCCCTATTTTTACATAAAGTAATATGCTATGTTCTTATTCATATTGGTTTGCATAAAGAAACTAGTAAAAATGGTTATCTATCAGGTAGGGAGTGGGAATGGGTCAGAGGGGACAGAGTAGAATAGAAATTGTTCTGAGTGTCCTTTTTTAGTATAATTTTGACCTTTAAATTATGCAGATATATTATCTATTGAAAATATAGAATTTAAATTAAAAAGTATCTGGATGGGCAGCATACATACCCTCTCAGCAGCAAAACCAATGACTAAGGTTCTTCATGCTGGAGGTGAGACAGATCATGGCATTTACATCTGGAAGGGCCCAGTATCGTCTCATTTACTGGTTCATCTCATTTGTTGATTCTTCACTTATTTTGGATTACAAATAAGGTAATCTTATCCTCTGAGGACCCGTTCAAAGCTATACTTTCCCCCAAACATGCAAAATTTCACATCTACAAACTCCTCTGAAATCTAGGTGCCTCTCCGACCTTGCCCAATGCCTTCATGCATGAATGAGGCAACTGAGAGCCAGAGAATGAGCTGGGTCTCATCCAAGGTGGGGTGGACACTGTGGCTGGCTTCCTGCCTTCCTCTTTGCTCACTGAGCCCTGCTCTTCCCCCCACAGTTCAAGGGGGAGTAACCATTTCCAAGCAGTCACAGTAACTCCTTCAGTCTCCTAGCCAGTGACTGCCTTAGGAACGTACATAACTCAACTCTGACCAAAGAAATAAAAGTCTAAGAGACACCAAAAAATATATTCTGGGTGGGATGCTATGAACTACTGTAGCTATAAGTTGATGGCAAGGGGAGCCAGGCTCTTTACAGGTAGGTCAGAGATGTAACCTTGAAATGAACTGGATGGAGCAGCAGCCACCCTGTATCTGGACTTCTTGTTATAAGGAATGATAAATGTTTTCATTGTTCAAGTCAGTTTGCAACTTTCTGTTTATTTGCAGAAAGAATCCTAACTCATCTTCTGATATGGGAAATTATTTTATAAGGTAGCAATTCTAAACATATCTGCAATTGTACTACTATTCCAGTACATTCCAGTTTAGAACATGGTTCAGATAACCTTCATAAGGACCCAAAGCATTCTGAAATAGCTCAGCAGTTGATTTTTGAGCAAACTCTAGAGACAATGTCTGTGTTTCAGTGTTACCTTATTCATCAGATTTGAAAAGGCCTCTCCCCCAACATATTTTATTTTTATTTTTTTAATCCTCACCCAAGGACATGCTCAGAGACAGAAAGGGAGAAAGAGAGAGATAAAGAAAAAAACTGATGTGAGAGAGAAACATCGATCAATTGCCTTCTCGACGCGCCCAAACTGGGGATTGAATCTGCAACCCACGTGTGTGCCCTGACCTGGAATAGTACCGGCTACCCTTCAGTGCCTGGGATGACACTACAACCGAGCCACTCAGGGCTGGGCTCCCCCCACATATTTTAAGTGGAATCCTATATTTCAGAGATTTACCTGGCAGAGGTCCTCTTTCTTGGCTAATAGTCTCAGGCTAACTTTTTCAGTGGCTGTACCTCTGTGAGGTATTAATCTGTAGAACTCACTCATCATCTTTTGCAATTGTTCTTCCGTCTCTCCACTTTTCAGTGCTGCCTTTACTAGGAGGAGAATTCCCTCTGCCTTGCTCACCTTTAAAAAGAAGACACGTGCTTATTAAAGTTGGATCTTGATAATCATAGAGAAAGTGAAGAAATGTATAAAAATAGCTAAAACAGTTGTTAGACATGTTGTAACTGTTAGTTTTCTGAACATCTGCCATAAAACAAACAATGTTTACTGGAGATGTATCTTGGTTGTGATGATAATGCCATGAGTTTTCCAAAACCGGGCTCAGCTTAACTGAGGAAAAAAACCAGAATCTTCAATATCTATAATCTAGTTATATTTTTATTTATATCTATATCCACAGAGAGAGGAATACTCATGCAATAGAAGAGACTTGCTTTTCACATAAGAAACTTAGAAAGATGTCAGAATCAAACTAGGAGCAAAACACACCAGAACATGTTTCAAATTACACAAGTACTTTTTGGAATTTACCCTAAGAGACCTTTTTCCCCCCTGAAATAATTTCATTTAATTCCACAGAGGAATTGTTTGTATTATTTGAATATGACAATGTAGGTGCACAAGTTAAACCATTGGGAACATATTCTTTCATTTGCTCTTTCAATAGCATATAATTAAGAAGAGCAAGTTCTGGAGGGCTGGGAGCCTGCCTGCCTTTCCCTGGGATGGTCAGAATGCACAAGGCTCTGAAGCAGGCACTACAGTGATTAGGGTCCTGAGCATCTAATTCAGGAGCAAGAGCATCCACATCTCTCAGGCCTGCTACAAACCTCTTGACCTAGAGGAACAGGCCTCCTGATGAGCCAAGCTTTGATCAATTCTCATGCCTGGCATTTTACATGCGGCAATGTCTGGTTTTCTTAAAAGCTATCTCTGCTCACTGCTCTTGGTGTCCTCTGCTCCAGGTTAAGAAGAACAGGAATGCATCCAAAAACAACTGAACCAGCGCTCAAACAGAAGTGATACCGTTGAAGCTAAGAAACCAGGAAAGCAGGTTTGTTAGGTTAGAGGCACTGTTTCAAAGACACACATGACTTACATCATTAAGACTGATCCTGCTCATGGACTTGAGGAGCACGTGCTCCAGGTGGCCGAGAGCCTCTGCCCAAATCATCTCCACTAAACTGCTCACCTCTTGGCTCAGAGCGCTTGAATGTATTACTTCCTCCAAAAGCAACTGCAACAAAATGGCAAAACAATACCAACAGAAAGTTTTCATAGGTAGGTTTATTTTTAAATAGAGATAATCAGAGGAATGAGAAGATATAATTGTACCCAAGAGAGAGCCACTCACACTCAAGTAACTTTTAATACTCCAGGCCTCCTCTTTCTCCTCAGCCTTCCCTCCACCTCCTGCCTATGCCCTCTCTCTGTTCCCCCTTCTCTCTTTTAGTCCCATTTTACTTTTTCTTGTCTTTTTCTTCACCCTATTAACTGCCAGTGGAATTAGAAGTTAAGTGATATTAAGGGTTAGAGACCTCTGACTCTTGGCCTACGTTATAATGAAATATTTTGAAAGCTGTGATGGTTTGTTACTGAAATAAGCCATATGGGCCTCATCCTGGAACTCACTCCCCTCTCAGCTTCCATGCCTTTTTGTGGGTTCACTGTTACTTTTCCTAACTCCCACTCTTCTCTCCTGCCAGTATTTATTTGCCATAAAGAAAATATTTCTCTTAAAAATATTCAATCGACAACACAAAATAACATGGATAAATCAATCTTACTGCTTGCAATTTTTCAGATGCTAATTGGGTGGCTTCGGGGGTAAACGATTCTCTTAGTAGAAATCCTTGTTTCTTTAGCTCTTCAATGTAATTTTCATAGTACTCACTTGCATCTTCAGAGGTTTGCTTTACAGAGAACTGCTTTCTAGGCTATGAATATAGTAGGAAGCAAAGTGTTAGGATATGAGGATACAGTAACTTAGTATCAATCTCTATTGAATATCTACTATGTACCAGGGGAACAGGAACATATATAAGGCACTAAATCCCTACTACTATCAAGGGAGTCATGACACATATAAACCTCCTCCTGGACTGGTGTCCATAGGATGCCTCTCAAACTTGGCAAAAAGAAGCATGTCATGTTCAAGTTACTTCATTTAACAAGGTAGAGTTTAACATATTTCCCATCAAAATGGTTTAATAAAGGAAAAGGGCAAGTTAGAAGAGTCTCCTTTGGAACAGCTCCTTCTCTGGTGGTTAAGTGAGGATCATTTCTATCAAGGTGAACAGATTGCCAAGGAAACTCAGACTTTTGAAGGAGGGAAGGCACCCAACAACAGCTCTCCATACAGAGAAGGAAGGGACAGGTTAGCCTAGCCAGCAGCAGCATTTTCTTTCTCAAGTAAGAAGAAAAACAGCAACATGTCTATCATGGTTTTCAACTTGATTTTCATTTAGTTCTCACCCACACAACTAAATCCCCCACCAAATATAGTCTATATTTGGGGGTAAAAGGTTAACAAAAACCTTTCCTCTTCTTGGACACATTTGACCTTGGATTAAATTTTTATAGCAGCTCCCATGGAAACCTGAAAAGGGTAGAGTGTCAGTTGTAATATGAGGCAAAATTGTCTGGGTAATAGTAACCTGTCATTAATCAATTGCATTGGAACTGGGAGTTCAATGAACGAACCATAAATAGAAGGTGGGAAACCTGCACCTTGAGCTTCCCTGGGAACAGGGACTCTGATAATGGGCATTTCTCTTAAGGGCATCTCAACCCCAGGCCCCTGTTATAAGAGGTATGGGCTTCTGTGGGTGGGCTTCTAAGTCAGGTGGATGTGCACCCACCTGATATGAGCCTCCTTGCTTGCCTAGAGCTGGCCCTGGCATGGGAGCAAAGCAAGCGTCCCCACAGCCTGAGTGAACTGCTGGGAGGACCACCCACCCCACTGAGCTGCGCCTGTGCACCCTGCTGTTTCCTGTCTGTAAGCAGAATGTCTAGACAGAAGACAGCCTGATGATTCTGTAGCATTTTCTTTGAACTGTAGGTATTAGTTCTGAATTTATTTTTGTTTCATAACTGTTTTAGGTTGGTCTCTGCAAAGCCTTCCTTGCCACTCAGAGCCCACAACAGTTCACAGACATTTCACTGTCACAGCAGGTTAAAATCATGAAAGTGTTATTTCCTCCCAAGCGGTGATTTCTGAGGGGCAGGTTTAAGTATTTTTTATCTTTGGGTTCCAGCCTACTGGAACACAGCAGAATGCTTGGTACATAGTAAGTGCTTAATGAGGTGTGTGAATGGATTGCTTTGAGAGGTATATACATTAGTAAAATTTCTGTAAGTGACTCAGAACAGGAGCAAGAACCCTACATAGTGAGTGCCTTCCTCTGATAAGCCCCCTTTGCTGCTCTGGTCAAGGGGCACTGGGCTCACATGGCTCTCCTCACCTGCCACTTTTCAAAAGGGAACACATTTCCACTTTTCAAACGTATTTTCAGGCAAAACGAAAAGTATGAACAGGTTGGCAGGTTCACTGATCAATGTAAAGGGAACTAGTTATGAACAAGGATGGATAAACACATAGGAATTGATATAAAGACCATTACCTCAGTGCCACCATCCAGGAGGAAGTGTGCAGCTATGAGGAAGGCTGGGTCCCCAGGGTCCTGGGAGCACCGCAATTCCACCACTGCAGTTTCCCGACCTCCCTCTGTCCCATTCTGGAAACGAGATTGGTCTTTCATAAGCTGCATTCATTAAACAACAAACTGCACATGCCATTTTAAAAGGTTGATTAGCCCTGGCCGGGTGGTTCAGTTGGTTGGAACATTGGTCCACGCACCAAAAGGCTGTGGGTCTGATTCCTGGTCAGGGCACATGCCTGGGTTTTGGGCTTGATCCTCGGTTGGGGAGCATACAGGAGGCGACCGATAGATGTTCCTCTCTCTCTTTTTCTCTCTCGCTCATTCCCTACCTCTCTCTAAAATGAATAAAACATATTCTCAGATGAGCATTTAAAAAAAAAAAAAAAGGTTGATTTAAAACTAATATATGATCATTTGGAAATGTAATGTAGAAAATACAGACAGTACAAAGAAAAAATAAAAATCACCTGCGATAACACTGCAGATATATAATCACTATTACTATTTTGGTACTTTTCCCTCCTATATCTTTACTAAAGATTTATTTGCATATGTTTAAATGGTACCACTTTTCATATCTTCTTTATCACAGAGGGAAGTTATTTTCAAGTTATGTTTTATTGTAATACCTAAAAAATACAAATGGAGCATCATTTTGAATGCTAAAGCTAATTTGCATTTGTGTCATGTTGGAGAAAAATTTTTGTTTTTCTTTTAAATGAAAAGTAATGGAAATTCAAGATGGTGCAAATACCTGTGTCAAATCTACTCTTAAAATATAAGAAACTGTTAAAAACAGGGAGGACCTTTATTTTATTCATTTACTTTTTAATTGATCTTAGAGGAAGGGAGGGAGAGAGAGAAAGAAACAACAATCAGTTGCCTCCAGCAGGCACCCTGACCCAGGAAAGAACTAGCAACCTGGGTAGGTACCCTGACTGGGAATTGAACCTGCCACCTCTTGGTGCACCGGATGACGCTTCAACCGAGTCACAATCAGCCAGGGCAGGGCCTTATTTTTATTTATTTGTTTTAATCCTCACCTGAGGATATTTTCAGAGAGAGTGGAAGGGGGAGCGAGAGAGAGAAACATGGATGTGAGAGCACATCGATTGGTTGCCTCCGACCAGGGCTGGGGATCGAGCCTGCAACCGAGGTACGTGCCCTTGGCCAGAATCGAGCCCAGGACCCTTCAGTCCGCAGGCTGACACACTGAGCCAAACCGGCTAGGGTAGGACCTTTATTTTTAATATCATATCAATATTTTATAGTGTTTACATTTTTATTATGAGCATGCATTACTTTTACAGTAATTATGAGCAACTACTTTTACACTAAAAAGTTATACATTAAATTTTTTTAAATTAATTTTTAGAGAGAGGATGGGAGAGAGAGGGAAAAAGAGAGTGCAAGCGAGAAACATCAATTTGTTGTTCCATCTATTTATGCATTCATTGATTGTTTCTTGCATGTGCCCCGACCATAATCAAACTTGCAGCCTTGACATATAGAGACAAAGCTCAAACCAACTGAGCTACCCAGACAGGGCCATTATATTTTAAATGAAAAAGTTTTCTTGATTATTAAAAAGTAACTCATATATTAAAGAATATTATTCAGGATATGCATAATTTTTCAGAACAAGAAGAAAATTATCAAGCAGGAAGAATAATCACAAGACATTCAGGCAGCTTTTTTTCCAAACAGATACCGGTCTCTTACTTTTTCCAAGATATTATACTTTGCAACTTCAAAATCTTGAGGAAAATGAGGAATTTCAACATTCTCTGTATAAGACCTGAAATTTGTATAATTAAAAAATATTAAAATTGACTTTTAGACTAAACAGGATTTTCAAAAACTTTTTCTTGTACCTCTCCTAACTCCACTCAAAATGCATTATAAATCCCTAACGCCTCCTTACATATTCTAAAAATGGTCAAAAGGTCTTACGGAATGAGCTGGATTCCTCCTTTATGTAATTCTACAGCTTTGATGCAGAATACTGTGTGTCTGCATTGGCCAGCGGGGTAACATAAAGCACAGGCATAAAAGAAACAGGCCAACGTGTTGAAGAAAGCACAGCTCCTCACAGACGGGCGGCCTTGCATTCACCCTGGAATGGACCCTTAGACACTATGTCACTTTAGACAGGCCCTCACGTCTCTGAGCTACAGTCAAGTCCCCTTTAAAATAATAGACTTCTCATAATCTGTACTTTTAATTCTGATACTTTTTCTCTCTTTTAGCACTACTATTAACAAGTAAAACAAGGCAAAATGTGATGCCTAATTGATGCTGCAGTCTCGGGTATGCTTTAAGAAGCCATGTAGAGCTTCAGACTCAAGTACTCCATTTTGGAAGGTTGGTATTATTTTTAAAAATATCAGGTAGAGAGTAATGAACTGCTTCTAAAGACTGTTCAGTAAGGTAACAGGGTGACCAGACTGCCGAAATCTTATCTCCGGTGGATTTTCTTTTTTTCAAATCAATGTCACAATTACATCCAATCTCATATAATACTGACAAGACAAAATAATTATCACTCTACTAACTGAAGTAAAAAATCTTAAATAAAAACTTAATAAAGTTAGATAAGCAACATAAATTAAAATACTACCAAAAATACTGATGTACTAATAGCATTTTAATACTGTGCTTGAGGTTTATAAAACATTTTGCAAACTCTGCCTAGTCTTAATGACCAGAAGTAGATTACTTAGTAAGTTCCACGACGTTTTCTATCTCTGTGGCATTGTCCAGGCTTAGCTTGTCTGTTTTCACTTCTAGAATTAAAACAAACAAAACACTTGTTAACTACTCAAAGATTTATTTAAATGATCTAACAATAAATACTGGAAGTGTTAAGATTCTTAAAAGTGGGTTATATCTTCCATGCTATTCTATTTTTAAGGTGTCTTTAAGTTAGCTAGTTACAGGTGATCTAAGGACAATACAAGTGGGAAAGGAGGATGGTAAATTAAAACATAGTGAGAACATATCATTCTAATTTTATTTTAATAGCCATGTGAAGAGAATCCCCATGTAATCTGTATTATTTGAAGCTCATTGACAGGCATATAATTTCGAATGGCATTTTTCTCTTCTGAAGATATTGGTGAGCATAGTTATGAAGGGCATTTCCAACACAACGCAGGATCAGAATGAGTTCCCGAGGGCCATCAGGTCACAAACCCGTTCTAGTTTAGAGGGAAATTCAGTGTTCCTATGTGAAGCTGCACAATGTTTGCTTCATACTTTTCTTATAGAAGAATCTTTAACACTACAGCATTATGATAGATAAGAATAACTCTTCTAATGTGAGGATTTCTTTTCAGTTTTAATTATGCTATCACAATTTCAAGTCATCAATATATTTGTTGTAATTCTGAATCTGACTGTATTATTCTGGATGTTGAAAAATGTTTTCAGTGTAAAAGGAGTTTATCATCCTGCCTTTTTGTTTCGGCTACCATTTTCTGAGACAGCAAGACCATCTGATGACAGCATTTCTGGAAAAGCACTTGTCTAAAGAAGCCGAACCACACCAACACACTTAGATGTCTAAAACTTTTATAAATAATACAATTAATATCATATAAGATGATATCTAACATAGCATGTGTTTATTAGTATTTATCAGAACTGCTTGACTCTTTTGAATCCTTACCTAAGAATATGCTAATTGATTTTAGAGAGAAAGGGGGTGGGAGAGAGAGAAACACTGATGTGAGAGAGAACATCAACTGGTTGCCTTCTGCATGCACCCCAACTGAGGATCGAACCCGCAACCTAGGTATGTGCCCTGACTGGGAATTGAACCCACAACCCTTTGGTATACAGGATGACACTCCAACCAACCGAGTCACACTGGCCAAGGAAGAATTGCTTAACTTTTGATGTGTCTCATGAGGAATGTATTTCTCTGTGTCCAAAGGCTTTCTTCCCAGTCAGATACCAAAATAAAACCTGGGTTATAAAGGACATATGCTGCTTTTGGAGACATAATCTTTTGAAAGAAACCTTTTTAGCCAAACACTGGTCATAAAATTTCCGATCATTATTATAATTTTTTAACACAAAGATTCTTCCTCCTCTCAGTTAAAATTAAACATCAAGTTTTCTAAGACTATCCGTGTTTGTTTTTTTTAATTTTTAATTTTATCTATTTTTAGAGAGAGAGGAGAAGGGAGGGGCGGAAAAGGGGGAAGAAAGAAAGATAGATCGATTTGTTGTTCAACTTAGTTACGCATTAATTGGTTGATTCTTGTATGTGCCCTGATTGGAATCGAACCCACAATCTTGGTGTATCTGGACGATGCTCTAACCAATTGAGCTACCCAGCCAGGGTGAGACTATCAGTCTTTTTTGTAGTCATTTTGATTCTGATCACACTAGACTGCATATTGACAAATCTATTTCTATTGCTAAAGTAGTCTTTGTCCTGTGCTATTTTGCTGCCCATTTTCTGAGATAACAAGTTCTAATTTTTAGGTAGTATTTCTGCACCATAGTTTGTATATAGTACCTTTGACAAACCAAAATGTTTACTGTAGCACCTATAATACACTGAGTGCTTGATATGAAATACTTACCAGAGCTGCTTGGCTCTTGACAAGGTGGTATGTTGTCCAGTGACTTGTTAGGATTGTAATTCTTTACGTCCAAGAGTCTCCTTTCTTTGACAGATTCCCATATAAAATCCGGGTTTACAATATGGATATGGTTCTTTTGGATTGAGTTCAGTTGGTACTGACTGAGAACATCAGCACTGTCTAAGATTATATGTGTACACTAAGAAAAAAGAATCAATTCATTATGCATTAGTAGAAACAAAATTTAATGACTTTGTATCTGTAATTTTCACCCTTAAAAGTCTTGTTTGAAGGTAACTGTAACAATTTTCCTCAGATTTCTAAAACTCTTATAAGTAATACAATTTCTTGTTACATTAAAGTTAAAAAAAAAAAAAATCAAGTTTTTAAAGAGTACGGATATGGATGTACCATAACCAATCCTAGACGTTGTTTCCAAATTTTCACTCCTCTAAAAAAATGCTGTGCTGAGTTTCTTCACGTACACTTTTTTATACAATTTATTTTTTCCTTAGGAGTAGAATAAGAGGTTTAAAAAGTATTCATTAATATTTATTTTAATTTGTTAATTTGCAATTTTATTCACTTATTTTTAAATAAGTAGCATAAGCACATTATAAAATATCTAAAAAGTAAAATTATAAGAATAAGTTAATTACTTCCTACCATTTCTCCAGGTTCCTCTCCCAGAGGCACCTGCTGTAACTTGTGCTCAGGTATTCTTCTAGAGCTATTCTATGTGGACAACATACATACAAGTACACAGCCCTCTTTGTAGCCACAGATGGCAGCATACTAAACACACTGCTTTTCCACTTGACAATTTATTTTGGAGATCATTTCTCATCATCACATATTGTGCTCCCTCCTTCATTACAATAGCTGGTATGCACATTTCAAACGGTTATAGACACTGACAACAACTGCTGAAAAGGCTGCAGTCCTGTATATGAGAGATTCTAAAAGTGAGAGCCTGTGTTGGCATTCTCTATGCAGAACGTATCCAGCTGGAGATGCCTGTGCTTCACAGAACAAGCCTGGCTCCCTCCAGTTGGCAAACCCAGGCCTGTGGTCCAGGAAGGGGCAGTCTCATCAACCAACAGAGGGAAGAGTATGCACAGGGCAGGGCCTGCACTTGCAGGCCTGGCACCTAACAACTGTGAACTTCAATTTTTACTTCTTATGATGAGGTAGTTAAAACAGAGCAGGGTAAGCCCTAGCCAGTTTGGCTAAGTGGTTAGAGCATCAGCCCATAGACTGAAGGGTCCTGGGTCCGATTTCAGCCAAGGGAACGTACCTCGGTTGCAGGCTCAATCCCTGGCCCTGGTCGGGGCATGTGCGGGGAGGCAGCCAATCGATGTCTCTCTCTCTCTCTCTCTCTCTCTCTCTCTCTCTCTCTCTCTCTCTCTCTCTCTCTCTCTCTCCGTTCCACTCTCTCTGAAGAAGCAATGGAAAAAATATCCTCAGGTGAGGATTTTAAAAAAAGAAACAAAAAAACAGAGCAGGGTAACCTTTGTTATTTTCAAGATTTCATCCAACTGTGAAATTCTAGATCTAAACTGTTAGGCCTACAGTTCATTTCAAGAGAGTAGGTAGCTTCCTTCCACCTTTAAATAAACAGTACAAAGATCAGTTTACAATACATGAGTTTTTTTCTGTCCTATAGGAGCCATCTTACAGGTGTCACTCCAGTGTTGACATACCGGCGAGTGACTAGCATGCTTTTAGCAAATGCTGCACATTGTAACTTTTCTCATTCAAGAGCAGATTTGGCTGGTCTAATGTTTCTTCTATTGATATCCTTGGCTGTGCTGTCATATATCAGATTCACAGGGCATGTAGGATTGTCCTACAGCTCACAAGAACGGGAGAAGATGGAACTGGTTGGTCTTCCCTCCTCTGCCTCTCTCCAGCCCAGATACCCTGTTCAAGATGTCACTTTCCCTGCCTTCGCTGACTTCTCTACTGCCAGGTTCTCTGCTTACTCTTCTCACCATGACCTGTGCTCCCCTCAGGCACAATGTCTACCACAGAAGAATTCTTAGGAAATTTGCAAATACCTGAGGATTTAATAAAAAGGAAACATTTCCACCATTTTCCTTAATGTCAGTTTGTAGCTTTTTCTTCTGTTGACGAGGTAAGTGCTTGACTTTCAAACAGAAAGTACAATTTGCAAAGACTCCCACAGTCATCCTGCAGGGAAAAGAAACTTCAAGTCATAACTTTTAAGGATTTTCTTTTCAGTAAATATAAATGACAGTGACTTTAGAGTTGTTCTACATACAAACTGTGGGAGAGTTGAGCATTATTTTTTAAAAAAGATATTGCAATCAGGTTATAATCACAAAAGTTGGATATTACTCGAGTTTGCATTATGTATGTTGGTTTTAGAATCATTTCTAGCTTTTATGGCTGATATTATGACACCCAAAAATCCTTTTGTATAGACTCATGATACACATTTTAAGGAAAACATGACAGATTTCAGTTACAGATCAAATGTGATTTAAGAATATAGAAGCATTGCTATGGCTTGGTAGCTCAGTTGGTTAGAGTGTATTCCTGGTCCACCAAGGTTGTGGGTTCAATCCCCAGTCAGGGCACATACATGAGTCAACCAGTGAATGCATGAATAGGTGGAAGAACAAATCAATGCCTCTCTCCCCCCACCCCTTTCTCTCTCTCTTTCAAATCAATAAATAAAGAATTTTTTAAAAGAATATAGAAGTGCCCTGGCTGGTGTGGCTCATTGGTGAGAGCGTTGGCCCACTCATTGAAGGGTTGATGCTTATGGTTCGATTCCCAGACAAGGGCACATACCTGGGTTGCAGGTTCGATGGAGGTGCTCGTGAGGGAGGCAACCAATCAATGTGTCTCTCTCAAATTGATGTTTCTCTCTCTTTTCACCTCCCTCCCTTCCACTCTCTCTAAAAATAAAATCAATGGAAAAAATACCCTCAGGTGAAGATTAAATATACATATATATACACATATATATACATATATATAGAAGCATTAATTTTTAAATTAAAAATTAACATTATGTACTAGTGAACCCATGGACTTTTATATATAAGTCTTGTATAAATTCAAAGAGGTTTATTAGTTATTTGGGTTTCTGGTAAGCCATTCTAGAGATAAATTGAATAATTAGTAATAAAAACATAAAACTTATGTTTAAATGGAAAGATATATATATACACACATTTGAAGTTAATTTCTTTTACATTTCCACATATAGAAAAGAATTACTTCTAAGACAAATTGAAAGAAATATTATGTGCATTTTACAATTAATAAGTGGTGGGATATTGGGTTTAATTCATGGTAGCTAATTGTTAATTTTAAAAAACGGAAGTCATCTCTTACAGGGGAGGGTTGGTGAAAAGCGGTTCCTGGGTCTGATGTTCCTTTAAGGAAGGTCAGTTAGCAGGTTTCTTGCAGGGTGGCTGGGCCTCCCATCTCCAAGGGTGCCTACCAGGTGCAGTCCCCTGAGGACATGGTTAGGGTCTGTGTTCCTCCTGCTCCCCCTGCCCCAAATGTTCTGTTCTCCCAAGCTGACTAGAGCCACCCACTCTGGTCCTTTTACTTGAGCAATAGTACCTATTCCTCAAGGCCCTAAATGCTGGCTAAATGCAGACAACCTCTAATTTTGGACAAAATGCACATTGCCTTCCAAACACCCATACCTCAGATGTGCCAAGTCCTCAGTGCAGGCCACCCCCAGTACCCCTGTAGGCAGGTGGCTGCCACATCCAGCTGGCTGCTCAAGCTACCCTTGATTTCTCCCCCTTTGAGGGTAACCCTTAGGCCATGAGCATCTCGTCATCACTACCCCTGAATATAGCCGGAATCTATCCACATTCTCCATCTCCAATGCCACCTGGGCCCATGCCCCATCAGAGAGGAGTCCTGACTCCTCTCCCCACTTCTGCTCCTCTCTGCCTCTAATCTCTTCTCCATACTGTAGCTTAAGTAATTTTTTTTTCTTAATTCCATTTCAAATGAAATTCAGACTTCTTATGGTTCAAGGCCTGGCCTCTGTTTCCAGTCTCATTATGCACACCATTCTCACTCTGCCCTGGCCATACTGGTTTTTTCTTCAGGTTAGCAAAAACTTTTAAGCTTGGGGATCAGGGCCTTCCCACATGCTGTTTCTTCTTGCTGGGACCCTTGTCCCCTACCCCCACCTCACACTTGTAAATCCTACCCAGAACCTAGTAGGCACTATCCAACATATGAATATATTAGTTCACTTTTTTCTTTCTTATGCGTTCTGGTTAAACTGAAGTCCCTTGATTTAACTCCCTTTCCAAAGCATTATATTTACTAATTTCTTATGTGTTATCTTTTACATTCTACTGATTCATAATTATCGTGGTTTGAAGATGAGAGAGATGATGATGAATACTGTGAAAGATATTAGACTGCCCTATTTAGGTTAACCTACTTTGCTCTTAAACTCTGACAGTTAAAAATCAAACAACATATGGATGGTCCTGGAGAATATTATGCTAAGTGAAATAAGCCAGGCAGCGAAAGACAAATATCACATGATCTTGCTTATACATGGAACCTAAAGAACTTAATAAACTGATGAACAGAATAGATTCAATGATATGGAAGCATAGATGAGACTGATGAATCTCAGAGGGATGGAGGAGGGCGGGTGGGTGGAGGGGGAGAGAGTAACCAAAGAATTTATGTGCATATATATACAACCCAAGGACATGGACAATGGTGGGGAGAGGGACTGGGGAGGGGGAAGGAACGGGGTGGAACGGGTCATTGGGGAGAAAAAGGGACATCTGTAATATTTTAAACAATAATAAAAATTAAAAAAAAAATCGAACAACAAAAAAACAAAACACCAAAACTTTCTAATGAATCTTGAACAATTTCAGGATAGTCTCTATGTAATATACCTGCTTAAGCTGGAGGAGGCTGGCTGGTGTGGGCTTGGCTGCCCAGTTCCACCTCTCCAGATAAGTGACTCTTCCTGTCATCAGGCCCTGGCTTAGGGACACAGCCCCAAGTCCTGGGAAACTCTAAGCCTGTCTGTCACAAATTCTGGCCACTCTACCCAGAAACTGTGGGTGCAGTTGGAACCCTCCCTGGATCTCTCTGCTCTGATCCAGACCAGGCTGCGACCTCCCCACGGCCCCCAGTAGGCAGCTGTAGTCATACATCCCTGCAATCACTGGCTGTTCTCCTCTTAACACTTCTAGTTTCTCCAGGAGAGCAGATCCCATGCAAGGGCTGTGCCTTGTTGATCTTTATATCCCTAGACCCTAGGGCACACAGCAGGCATTCAATAAATGCTTATTTACTAAAAACTCCCACATCCATTAAAGCCAAAGATTACAGAAGAGCCTCTGATACTATTTGCATATTTGGACTCAAATGGAATCAACTCCGCACCTCCCTAATGGGACTATTGAACCCCGGAAAAGAAAGGCCACCCACTCTGGTGCTGCTCCTACTTGGGTGGCACGTTACAGCTCATCACAGCTCGGAGCACTGAATACACGATCAGGTCAGCGCACGGAAAGGATCTGCAACATGCACACATGCGGAGTTAATTTCTCCTTATTCTAAAGCCACATTTTATAGATCTTCATGTTTACGGTCATTTTGCAACCCAGAGCGTAAAGACTGAACACTGGGCAGTGCCCTGTTCTAGAGGCTGATTTAACAACTCAGCCCTCGCAGGAATCATAAAACTCATTTCCAGGTTTTCGACTTTGGACTTCAACCAACAGTAAGTGTTCCGATCACGGACGGTGTTCCCAATACTCACGGTGCTCCCTGATTATCCACTAAAATCCTGGACTTTTTGCGAAAGCTTGCATTGTAACCCAACTTTCAGAAGACAGACATGCCCCCAGGCACACCGGAAACGAGATATGGGAAGCCCCAGGGCCACCGCTCCCTGCCAGAGACCTGGGCCTGAGCGCCGCGCCCCGGGCTGTCCCACCAAGTCCGGTTTCGGGGCCCCGCAGCCTCCAGCGCTGACACCAAGCACCGCTAGGAATACCCCGCGGTGTCCACGCACCTGCCAGAGGATTCGGCAGCTCCCCGTGCCTCAGGATTCTGGGCGCTCTGGCTCCGGGTGCTTCCCAGCTCCGGACTCTCCAGGGCGCGGACCTGCGGCCGGGCGGAAGAGGCCTTGGGAGGGCCGCCCCGCCCCACCCCTCCCCGCTGCCCCGCCCCCACCCCTACCCGCCCCCACCCCTACCCCCGCCCCGCCCCCACCCCGCCCCGCCGCCACGCCCCCACCCCCCACCCCGCCCCCGCCCCGCCTCACAGCAGATGGTGCTCCTGGCCCCAAGGGCGCGGGCGCGGCCGGCAGGCTTGCTTGCTTCCTGCACTAGCCCCAGGTTTAGCATTTTTTGTTTCGTCTTTCAGGCGGGATTTAGCAAATACGGGGTGGCTCCAAAGTTGGAGTTTGGGAAAAGTGGGTGGGTGGTGCTGCCATTAATCGAGAAATGAAGGTGATTCCCAGGAGCTGGAAACAAGCAAATTTGGGGAGGGTATAGGATTGGGAAAACAGGAGGGTAAGGTAATGAATTTAGTTGAGGACTTCGTGAGTTTGAAGTTCGCGGTAGTGTTCCTAAGTAGTTAGAAATACATATCTGTTGTTCCAGAGAGGTGAAGGCTGGAGTAGAGAGTAAAGTAATGGGAAAAAATGAAATTCTCCAGATATGAAGAAAATGAGAATAGAAAAAATGTAGAAAGGTTATGAATTTATACTTGACTACAGGCATACCTCAGTGATACTGCGGCTGAGTTCTGGACCACCGCAGTAATGCCAGTATCACAGTGTTACTGCAAAGGGAACTGGGCCCTTGGCGGGTGTGCCTGGGGCCAGTGGTAGTGTGTGGGTTCTTAACTTCCTGCAGGAAAAATTTCACAGCAGGAGTCTAGTGACTATGAGGGAACATTATTAAAGCTGGAGACAGTAAAACAAGAAAGGGCTTAGCATAGAAGAAGCAAAAGGAGGGCGGGCCTAGGCTGGGCTGCCCTGGCTCTCTGGGAAGTGAGAGAAAAGGGGATTTGGGATCAAGTTCAGAAGTTAGCCTGGGAGGAGGGGTTGCTGCCCATTGCTCTCATGGTTGCAAGCCTGGTGGAGTCCTTTAGGGTTTATTTAGGAGATGCATGTCTGTGAGGGAAGAAGAGGGGAAGGGAGAGCACACACTGGGTCCTTTGTTTTGAGGCTTTATCTCTTTCTGTAAGCTGGAATCTTAGGGGAGGTCTCAGGGGAGGGTTTCAGCAGAATATTAATCACTTTTCTAGGTGTGCTCCTCCAGGGCCATGGTCTTCACTGATTGGTCAGTCATCACATCTGGTTCTGGGGTCACCTGCCTGGTTTTGCTGCTTTTCTGAGTCTGGAGCTGAAATACAACTGAGGCCTAGATGTTATTTCTAGGGAGGATGTAAGGACAGGAAAAGTGCCTCTTTCTTTGCTGTGGCCTTCCACAATTTATGAGAAGCACCTGGTAATTAAACCTCAAGATTGTTGGCTCCTCTGTTTAAACTGGGGGACAAGATAAGCTACTCTCAAAGCTATATTCCTGCATCCACCTCCTCCCTGCTGTTTTTACAACTGAGGAATAATTCGCACCAAGGAGTGTAGTTAGTGTAAGGTTCCCGTTCCCCCTCCTCTTTAAATGAGCCTCTTTGAATTCTTTGTAACTTCTGCTCTAAGCATGTTTTACAGGCTTGGGAAAAATACTAATAAGTACCTCCCTGGGACATCTGCCGGACTGTTTCCTGGAAAGCAAACGGACTGTAATTTTCAAGACAGTCCCTGGTATCTGCTCAACTTCAAGAAACACCCCCCTCCCTTCCTTGTCACCTAGAAACAGTACCTGCTTAAAAGAGCAGTCCACCTTTTGTTTCTTGCCTGCCCTTGTAGTGGCTAGTGATACATTAGCCCTTTCCCTTTGGGGAAAATAAAATAAACTCCCTCTTTGCATCTATCTCTTCTCTGAGTTGTAAATTCTTTCACAGCCTGTGTCACCAGCCAAAACCGAACAGAGGTGAGCATCTGCATCTGCTGTAACTTGCTCTGTGAGATTGTTTAGCTATCTGTCTCATTTTCCCTATTCCACTTGTCCTGGCTTACTGAGCTGTCTCAAAAGTAGAGCCAGTCACATGAATTTTTGGTTTCCCAATGCATATAAAAGTTATATGTTAGGACAAAGGTCTCAGGTCTGGGTGGTTCTGACAATGCTATTCTTGCTAAATGTTAACATGTAGCACAGTATCTTGCAGATGCAGCTGTAATGGGATGAGTTTGACCAGGAACCCAACCCAATAAGTTTAACCAACTGCCAAGAAAACATGTAATTAACTGAATAGTGTATATAAGCAATAACTAAGCCTCCTTTCTGTAAGACAGAGCTTTGGGTGTGAATCCATTGTCTCTTTTACTTGATGTAAGTAAATAAAACTACCTAATGATAACCATGTTTCACCCTGGTAGATTTGGCTCAGTAGTTAGAGTAGGTCCTCGCACCAAAGAGTCGTGGGTTCTGAGTCACAGGTTTGATTCCTAGTCAAGGGCAGGTTCAATCCCCAGCCCCAGTCAAGTGTCTCTCTCTATCTTCCTCTCTCTCTCTCTCTCCCCCTCCCTCCCTCCCTTCCACTTTCTCTAAAAAATCAATGGAAAAAAATATCCTCAGGTGAGGATATACAACAACAACAAAAAAGATGACCACTTCTCATTCTTGTCTAGAATACCCCAAGTGGTGACTCCCTTGAGTTCATAACAATACTATAGTCTATTAAGTGTGCAATAGTATTATGTCTAAAGAAATGTACATACCTTAATTTAAAAATACTTTTTGCTACAATATGTAAATTTGTTTTTAAAAATGTAAAATTTTTGTTAAAATTTCTTTTTTAACTTTTGCTAAAAATGTTTGTAAATTTGTTTTAAAATGCTGAAAAATGCTTACCATAATCTGACTCTTAGGTGAGTGTAATCTTGGTGGTGGTGTAGGGTCTTGTCTTGACACATAGCTGCTGACTGCTCAGAGTGGTGGTTGCTGAAGGCTGAAGTGTCTATGACAATATCTTAAAATAAGACAACAATGAAGTTTGCTGCATGGGTTGACTCTTCCTTTCATGAACAATTTCTCTGTAGCATATGATGCTAATTAATATCATTTTACCCACAGTAGAACTTCTTTCAATGTTGTAGCTAGTTTGTTCTTCTATCCAGACTACTAAAACTTTCTTCATTTCAGCAATAAGGCTGTTTTGTTTTCTTTTCATTTGTATGTTCACAGGAGTAGCACTTTTAATTTCCTTCAACAACTTTTCCTTTGCATTCACAACTTGGCTAAGTATTTGGCCTAAGAGACCTAGCTTTTATTCTACCTCAGCTTTTAACATGTCTTCCTCATTCAGCTTAATTATATCTAGCTTTTGATTTAAAGTGAGAGACATGTGATTCTTCCTTTCACTTAAAAAAACTATGACCCATCTATATGTTATCTAGAAGAAATTCACCTTCAATCCAAGGACATCAGTAGATTGAAAATGAAAGGATTAAAAAAAAAGACATTCCATGCAAATAGTAACCAAAGACAGCAGGGAAGACTGTACTAATATCAAAGAAAACAGATTTTAAATAATAAATTGTTACAAAAGAGCCTGGCTGGCGTGGCTTAATGGTTGAGCATCGACCTATGGTCCAGGAAACCATGGTTTGATTCCCTGTTAGGGCATGTGCCTGGGTTGCAGGCTCAATCCCTGGCGGGGTTTGTGCAGGAGGTGGCCAATTGGTGGCTCTCTCTCATCACTGATGTTTCTATCTGTCTCTACCTCTTTCTTGCTCTCTCTGAAATCAATACATTTAAAACAAACCAAAAACCTGTTACAAAAGAGACCCAAAATATATGAAGCAAAAATTGACAGAAATGAAATAGACTGCTCTACAATAATAGTTGGAGATTTCAGAACCCACTTCCAATAGTTGATAGAACAACTAGGAAGAAGGTTAATAAGGAAATAGGCCATGTAAACCAATGAGACCTAAAACACATACAGAACACTTCACACAACAGTAGAATACATATTTTTTTAAATGCACATGGAACATAATCCAACATATTACATATGTTAGGTCACAAAAAATTTTCAGTAAATTTAAAATAATAGAAATCATACATAGTGCCTCCTCTGGCCTCAATGGAATGAAGTTAGAAATCAGTTAACAGAAGAAAAACTGGAAAAATAGAAAATATGTGGAAATTAAACAAAACACACCTAAACATCTTATGTGTCAAAAAAGAATTTGCAAGTGTAATTAGAAAATAATTTTAAATAAATGAAAATAAAACTTATGGGATGCAGTGAAAGCGTTCAAAGGGAAATTTATATCTGTAAATGCCTTTATTTTTTTTAAAAAAAGGAAGATCCCAAATCACAGAATAACTTTATACCTTAAAGAATTAAAAAGGGATTAAAGATGGCAGCGGACTCCTCCTCCTAGGACCAAACTGGAATTACTACTAAAATACAGAAAAATGATCCTGAATAATCAACTGTAACTGAAGGTGAGCTGGAGAGCACCCTCATACCCAAGGAGGACAAGTGGAGACCACATAGAGACTGGTAGGAAATGTGGAAGCAAAATAGGGCTGGCCAGGCTTCCACAGGCAACAGCTGAAGGTCCAGAGGGATATCTCAGCTGTAGGGGGTTCCCACTGAGGACTCTGGGGCATAAACTCCAGGCTGGGCTTCCCAGCCAAGAGCACCAGAACTGAGAAAGGTGCCCACTCAACATCTGGCTGTGAAAAGCAGCTGGGTTTCTGTCTGCCAGGGAGAGATGCTGGAAATTCAGGCACCCTCTTTAAAAGCCAACACAGTAAGTTTCACGTGCAGCCACTCACCTTGGGCTCCAGCAGAGGGAGGGCAGAATGGACTGGAGCTGTGTGAGGAGAATGTGGGGTTGTGGACTCTGGAGATTTCGATCAAAAGGCACCCGTCAGGATTCCTGTGTTGAGTCTTTTCCGCATACTGCAGAGGACATCTTTCTCAGGCAGACATTTACCTTCTAAGCAGTTTTGCCTGGGGGTGGGGAGCAATTGCCCGATCCTGCTGGGAAACCTCTTGCACTACCATAAGGAGTTTCTAAAGCCTGAGGCTTGTTAAGAGTGATAACAACCAGCCTCTCCACCCTGTGGAGTTTCTGCAGCCTGAGCCTTATTAAGAGAATCAGATTACTCAGCTTACAGGCAGAGGCAGACCTCAGAGTGCTTTGAGTCTTTGCTTGATCTGCTTCTGGACCTGGGCCTTGGAAAAGCAGACTTGGGTGCGCATCTTGGTCCTGTCCAACTACACCCAGCCCCAACAGAGGAGACCTCAAGCGAAAGGTTGTTGAGAGCTCCAAACAGGGTACTCAGGGCCAGTCACAAACAGTGTCTGTCATTAGCTTGCACCAGAGACTCTCCAAAAAGACTGAGAGTCCTAGCAGATCTACCTAATACATAGAAACAAATCTAAACAGGAAGCCAAAATGGGGAGACAAAAAAAAAGAAGCCCCAAATGAAAGAACAAGAGAAGTCTCCAGAAAAAGTGTGGAAAGGGGTTGAGCCTGGGAGCTGGCCGGGACTCAGGCAGGAGCAAGACTGTGCCCTGAAGACCCTGAGGGACCTTGTCCAGGGCAGAGGCCAAGCCATGCCTGGATACAGGTTCCTCCTGTCCATTGCATAGGCTGACATGCTGGCTTGAGCAAAGCTATGCTTGCATGCAACATGTCCTGCCAAAGGCTAGGATATGTGATCAGCCAAACAACGGTCAAGTGCCAGCTTCGATGTACAGTGGGTGCAGCGTATAACAATAGAAAACCTCCAAGATGTTGTTCTGGGCACAGCAAAGCAGTATGTTCTGAGAAAGCTTACCAAGGGATTGTTTTTCGCCCTTTCAGCTTCCTCCAGTTTCCTTGAAGAATTGTTACCTTGATGTATATAATAAAGATGCTGAGCTTGCTTGGGGTCACTGTCTCTCCATCCAAGGGCAGTGTCCCACCTGGCCTCAGGTTTAACTGTCTTATATGTCTCTGTGTATTTCTTAATTTCCCTTCCCTCCCTCTCAGGATCCCCTACTTCCCCGCACAGGTCGTGGCAAAAAAGAGTTAAATAAAATGAGATAAGCAATCTATCAGATATATAGTTCAGAATACTGATTGTAAGGATGCTCAACAGCATGAAAAATGAAATGGAAACTATGAAGGAAATTAAGAATGCCATAGCAGAAATAAAGAATACATTGGAAGGAATAAACAGCAGATTAGAGGAAGTTGAGGATCAAATCATTGAATTAGAAGACAGGGTAGAAAAAAATCACTCAGAGATCCAAAAAGAAAAGGCAATTAAAAAACAGAAGGACAGTTTAAGGGAGCTCTCGTACAACATGAAACATAACAATATTCACATCATAGGAGTGCCAGAAGAGCTCAAAAGTAAGCAAGGGTTAGAGAACCTGTTTGAAGAAATAATGGCAGAAAACTTTTCTAACCTGGTCAAGGAAAAAGTCACACAAGTTCAGGAGGCACAGAGTCCTGAGCAAGAAGAATCCAAAGAGGCCCACAACCAGACACAGCATAATTAAAATGCCAAAAGTTCAAGACAAATAGGGAATCCTAAAGGCAGCAAGAGAAAAGCAGTTTGTTACCTACGAAGGAGCTCCCAAAATGTTATCAGCTGACTTCTCATCAGAAACTCTACAGGCCAGAAGGGAATGGCATGAAGTATTCAAGGTAATGCAGAACAAGGATCTGAAACCAAGACTACTCTATCCAGCAAGGCTATCTTTCAAAATAGATGGTGAAATAAAGAGCTTTCCAGACAAAAAATGGCTAAAGGAGTTTATCACCACCAAACCAGCATTGCAGGAAATGTTAAAGGGGCTGCTATAATAAGAAGAAACAGAGAGAGAAACATAGGCATAAAGAATTAAAATGTCAATAAATAAGGACCTATCAATAATAACCTTAAGGACTTTAAGGGAGAGATCAACAATAATACAGTCATAGTCATGGACTTTAACACCACACTGACTTCACTGGATAGATCTTCCAGACAAAAAGTCAACACAGAAACAGTGACTCTAAATGGCACACTACATCAGATGGATTTAATTGATCTTCACAGAATATTTCACCCCAAAGCTGCAAAATATACAATCTCCTCAAGTGCACATGGGACATTCTCAAAGACAGACCACATGTTAGGATACAAAACAAATCCCTACAGGTTCAAGAAGATTGAAATCATATCAAGCATCTTCTCAGACATTTACAGCATGGAATACTATGCAGCTGTAAAAAAGAAGGACCCCTTACCCTATAAGACAGCATGGGGGGACCTGAAAAGTATTATGCTAAGCAAAATAAGCCATTCAGAGGAAGACAAGCATCACATGATCTTATATGTGGAATCTTAGGAACAAAATAAACTGATGAACAAAATAGATCCAGAGACATAGAAGCACGGAACGGACTGATGAATCTCAGAGTGAAGGCAGGGGTGGGTGGGTGGGGAGTGATTAACCTAAAAACTTATATGCATATATGCATAACCCATGGGCACAGGCAATAGTGTGGTGAAGGCCTGGGGTGGGGCAGGGGTTGTAGGATGTAGGGGATCAATGAGGGAAAAGGGGGACATTTGTAATACTTTCAACAGTAAAGATAAAAAAATAAAAATATATAAATAAGTAAAAATAAATGGAAAAAATATCCACAGGTGAGGATTAACACAAAAAAGAAATGGGTTCAGAAAACAAGTTACAGAGGCAAAAGAAGGGTCCTTGGAGCTTAGGAGAGAGAAAGGTAAAGGTAATACTCCTAAGGGGAAGAAAAGTGGGAAGGGAAAGTCACCTGCTTGCTACCTGGAGGGAGAGAGCCCTGGGTCCTCTGTCCTAAGGGCTTTTAAGGGTGAGTTTCTAGGGGATGTTATAGGAGAAGATCTCAATAGAATATTCATCTGCTTTCCAGGTGTGTTCTTTCAGGGTTGTGGTCTCCACTGCCCTAGCACCAGGGCAGGCGGTCATTAGTCAATGTAGCTGGTCCAGATGTCAACCATGGGGTTATCTGGTTTTGCTGCTTTTGTGGGCCCAGAGCTGAAATACAACTGAGGCCTAGATGTATTTGATGGAGAGTTTGAACCTGATTGTCCTGAGGCTTTATGCTTAAGGGCTCTTCTTCTCCCCCTTGTTTGTTCTACAGAAGGGGGTCTAACCCTATTGTTGTAGGTGGAAAAAAGGCTCTTCGATAGGATCAAGAGGAAAGAATTCCAAGGAGTCACCCATGAGAGACTGTGATCTTGTGGCAAGATTTATTCGGGAAGTCTTCCCCTGCCCCTGGTTTTCAATGTCCCATCTGCTTCTGTTCTGCCATGGAAAAACTCCAACTGTGTTTTCAGGAAGGGTGAAAACAGAGTTTTTGCTTTATATTCCTTTGGAACCCACGCAGTCTTCTGAGGGTCCCAGGTGGTCAGTAGACCCTCATGGTCATGTGTTCCCAGGTAGGAGGGAACATGAAGGAATGGGGCAAGTGAGGGTAATGGGATGTGTATCACAGAGATCGAGTGCAAGAGTGGGAACAGAAGCAAGAGCTCTTTTTCCCCTGGGGTTTTAACCAGGAGCTTTTATTTATTTTTTTATTATTATTATTTTTTAAATATATCTTTATTGATTTCAGAGAGAGAAAAGGAGAGGGAGAGAGAGAAACATCAATGATGAGAGAGTCATTGATTGGCTGCCTCCTGCAGGCCCCCGACTGGGGATCGAACCCGCAACCCAGGCATGTGCCCTGACCGGGAATCGAACCCCGATTGCCTAGGATCCTAGGTCGATGCTCAACCGCTGAGCCATGCCCAGCTGGGCTTACCCAGGAGCTTTTAAAAAGAACCAATTACCTTCCCAAGTTTTTGAGGGCTTGCACTGGGGTCCACTCCTTAGCCAACAATCTTTTCCCCAGGTTAGACAGAGAGTCCTTTATGGTTAACCACCTTTCACTGCGTTATTTTGACTTTGTTGAGCTTGTCCTTATCTACCCCCCCCACCCCGTTCCCTGCCCTGCCAAGCCATTTGACTTTACTGATTGTACACGTCCTTATCTTCCCCTACGTCCTCCACCCCCAAAATCTGTTACCCGAGAGGGGAAGGGAGGGGTGTTAATCCCCTTGTGAGAGTAGGGAAGGGCACATAATAAAAATAGAGCCATAGCTATATAATAATTATTCACCTTACAAATTATAGATAATAAGTTTTCTTACAGACCCTGGAAAACTGGAGGCTGAAACAAGGATATAAAAAGATAAGATGCCTTGGTGGGTCCATTACTCAGGAAAGACATACATTTTGAGAACAGACCAAGGACAGAACATGCTTTGATTTGGTTGCTGTGCCAGGACCCTTACCCCCTCCAGGAGTTTGCCTCAGGAACACTGACCATTCTCTGGTCCCAGGAATGGGCTGAACTGTTTCTAGCGTCACAGATGATTAGCCTCCTGGTTATTGGACTTTGAGCTCCTGAAGACCAGACTTCAGACCCTCCCCACCCCTGTCTCTGTTACACTTGTAGCTCGAAGCTGCATGTAGTTATCTTCTCCCTCACTGGTATATAATCAACCAAGTGGCAAGGGGAGTCAGAGCAAAATTTCCAGGGTGACCGACTGCTCTCCCATTTTGTTGGCATTATTGGAATAAACGCTCACATGATTCAACCCTGTCTCTGCTTAATTTGGCTCAATTAGTGACAGGTGGCCTCGAACTCCTTGTGTCTGGTATTATTTCGAGGGACAATGCTGAGATTCCTTGGGGGTGTGAAGCTGTTAGCTTCCTGGTGAAGCAAACAGGCCTCTGCTTCCCAGCTGAATATGCTTAACCATGTCTAACCCTTCCTTTGCTTTCTTTCCCATAATAATTAGCTAATTACAGTAACAGTATGACTAGCAACATGCCAGAGGAGGAAAGGTCAGGGGAGGGTCCAAACTGCATGACCAGTAATAAGCTGGGGGAGGAAAGGTCCCTACTTTTCCCCATTGCCAGGCACCCAGGGCTTTCCACCCTGGTGACCTTCTGTACCTGGCCCATCCGCCTTGCTCTGCTCATGTCTGTCTAACTGCCTACCACAAAGCGAAGTACAAATCGGTTGTTACAGAATATTCATGGGGATATAAAGTACAGCATAGGGAATATAGTCAATATTCTAAAACTATGTATGGTGACGTATGGTAATGAGATCAGGATGATCACTTAGTAAGTTATATAATGTTTAATTACTGGGGTGTCCACCTGAAACTAATATAATAATGTATGTCAACTGTAATTGAAAAATAAAAAGTAATTTTAAAACTAGTGCAGCCAAGTGCCTCCCCTCCCCCCCTTACCCTACAAGTTATACTCAGCCAAAGCAAAAACAATGACAAAGAGTCAAGCCTCCCAAATAGGCCTATGGTAAGCAAAAGTCCCCTCCCTCCAGCTTTACAGGCCTCACCAGAGTAATTAGCTAGGCCTCTGCCACCCTGGCCGGCTTCCCTCTCTAAATGCTTTCATAATTTTCATAGTGGAGGGACTTCCGGTCTATGCCGGAAGTTCAGTCTAGGAACGGTTTTTTTTCTACGACCGGCGCTCTCAGCTGCCCGGGATGGGAAGACGCCCTGTTGGAATCCCCTAGGTAACGTCTCCTGCTGTGACGCTGCTGGGAATGGTAGTTTGCGTTAGGCTGGCAGTGCTCGAGCTCAGGTGCAGAGGGGCTGGAGGTCACTACATTTCCCAGGAGCCCTTGGTTCGGGGACGGGGCTTCCTCATAGGCGGTGTTTGTGGCGGCTCTTTCGTAAATGCTACGGCTACTCTATCTTTGGTTTGAGCCCACCGAGAGGCTTGGGGACTTCGGAGAGGTAATATGTGGGCGAAGGGGCGGGCCGGGGGGGGGGGGGGGGGGCAGGGGGGGTTTCGACTCTCTGCACCTGAGAGGGCGCGCAGCGCGCGGGAGGACTCGCTTCCGTCCGGGGGGCGCAAGGCGTCGTCGGGTGGTGGCCAATACCTGTTACAGGTTAACGGGGTTTCGTGGGGAGCCGCCGTTTGTCCCCGCGGAGGTGTTGGAGGTACTCTAAGCTGCTGTTAACCTTGGGGACTCAGCTCCAGGAGAGTGTACAGCGGTGTTGCTTCCTGTCCTCCACGAGGGCTGGTCTCCATCAGTCTGGTTAGGTCCTTGTCTTTAAAGGTCTGCTGTGGAATCGTGGCTTTCGAGGAGGTGCATTTTGGGGGACTGATAAATCATCACCTTTTCGACCAGCTAGTTACTTTTCACGGTCTGAGGGTGGTTTTGAATTAACTGAATATGTCCACTTTTTCTCTGCTGCAGAAAACGGAGCATAGATATTTTCTTTCTGTTTTTAACATCTCCAAAAAAGTCATTTTACATTAATGTTATGGAAGTTAAAGAGAGTGATACAAATGTCTCATGGACCGGAAGGTGACTTAATAATTTCTTCATTTACAAACCTCATCAAGCAGTCATTACACTTATGAGGTAAGTCAGCCAAAAGCTTGAAGTCTGGATGAATTTTAAGATCTTCAATTTGTCCTCTTGAATATTCACAGTTTTTACATAAATAAATCCCTTCAGATAAATGTGAATTTAAATGTTTGCAATACTCGAGCATACTTGAAAAGCCTTTCCCACACTCATCACAAACATGAGGAAGATTTTTTAGTGTGTTCAATAGCAACTTGCTTGTTAACATTTTTATGAAGTCTACTAGGCAAACCACATGCTTGACATACAAAGTTTTACCAAAGGTAATTTTACTCAAGAGGCTATACTGTCCATGTTGCCCATTGTTACGTGTCTCACTTAACTGTTAATTTACATGCATGTTCATTTACCACATGGCTAGTCAAGTCTTCTGGATCATTTGTTTCATGTTCACAGAACTGACACAAATACTGTTCATCACATTTGGGAGCACAGGTATTTTCAATGTGTGTCATACAGTGCAATGAAGTGACAAGGGAAACTGCGGTCTCATTTTAGAATTCCATTAGATCCAGATTTTTGACCTAATAAAATGACACCATCTATCTTTTAGTTCTTCAGTTGCGTTAGCCATATTTCAAGTGCTCAGTAGTTATATGTGACTCGTGACTACCATATTGGACTGCACAGGTCTAAGTAATTGTACTTTTTGTTTCTCTCTTATACACTGCTCTGCATTTTTCTTTTGTCAATTAACAGTATATATTCTGTTGGGTATAGTCAATACTTCCATATCCCCACTTAATGAACTTATTCTATTTAATGGCTGCTTAATTTGAATACCATAATTAGCTGGCCCCTGTTAATGGACATTTAAGTAAATTTTAGTTTATTACAGATGTGAACTTGTGCCAATATAGCGCAAAATGCCTAGATGTGAAATTGCTGAGTCAGTTTCTGTGCATTCACAGTTTGGATAGATATTGTCAAATTGTCCCCTGAAAGGTTGTACCAGTTTACCTTTCCAGGTAATACCTTATGAAAGAGTTTCTCTTTTCTATACTGGGTGTTAATAGGTTTTAATCTTTGCCATCGTAGTATGTGAAAAATGGTATGTTGGTACTGTTTCAATTTTTATATAATTGAATGAGGATGAACACATTTTAATGCTTGGGCCTCTGTATTTCTTTTTCTGTGTATATCTTTTGTATGTTTGTTTTTCGGACACTAGGTAGGAGGCTAAATATATGTTTGTTTGCCTCCAGATTGCCATTTTTCATTTCCTTTTGGTTTATATAAATTTTGTTGTATTATATTGATAAAGCCTAGAATTATGTGTGGAAAAAAAATAGTGTGAGATGTCATTCCACTTTGGTACTGGATCTCTTGGATCTCCTCTTAAAGAAATGTCTGTGGTAGGTCTCCCCTCTCTCTATCTTTATCAGCCTACAGAAATGCTTTTATTTCTTCTGTCTTTTATAAAAAAAATTATCTTTATTATTTAAAGTATTACAGATGTCCTCCCCCCCCCCCCCCCCGCCATTGACCCCCTCCAACTGCTCCTGCCCACTCCCCAGGCCTTCCCTGCACTATTGTCTGTCCATGGGCAATGCATACATGCATATGAGTTCTTTGGTTAATCTCTTCCTGTCCTGCTACCCCCTTCCCTCTGAAATACTTCAGTCTGTTGCATATTTCAGTGTCTTTTGATCTATTTTGTTCATTAGATTCCACATATAAGTGAGATCATGTAATACTTGTCTTTCTCTGACTGGCTTATTTCACTTAGCATGATACTCTGCAGGTCCCTCCATGCTGTCTCAAAGGGTTAGAGATACTTCTCTTTTACAGCTTCATAGTATTCCATTGTGTAAATGTACCACAGTTTTTTTGTTTGTTTTTAATCCTCACCGAGAATAATTTCCCCCCCATTGCTTTTTAGAGAGAGTGGAATGGAGAGAGGGAAGGGGGAGAGAGAGAGAGAGAGATCGATTGGTTGCCTCCTGCACCTGCCCCAACTGGAGCTGAGGATCAAGCCTGCAAATGAGGTACCTGGGACCCTTCAGTCTGCAGGCAAATGCTGTAACCACAGAGTCAAACTGGCTAGGGCTGTACCACAGTTTTCTAATCCATTCATCTACTGATGGGCACTTGGGCTGTTTCCAGATCTTAACTATTGTAAATAATGCTGCTATGAATGTAGGGGTGCATATATTCTTTCTGATTGGTGTTTCTAGCTTCTTAGGATATATTCTACAAATGGGATCACTAGGTCAAATGGCAGTTCCATTTTTAGTTTTAAGGAACCTCCATACTGTTTTCCACAGTGGCTGTACCAGTCTGCATTCCCACCAGCAGTGTACTAGGGTTCCTTTTTCTCCACATCCTCACTAACACTTGTTTGTTGATTTACTGATGATAGCCATTCTGGCATTTGTGAAGTGATACCTTGTTGTTGGTTATATTTGCATCTCTCTGATAATTAGTGACATTGAGCTTTTTTTTTTTAATCCTCACCTGAGGATATTTTTCTCATTGCTTTTCAGTGAGAGTGGAAGAGAGAGAGAGAAACATTGATGTGTGAGAGAGACACCACATCAATTGGTTGCCTCCTGCACTTGCCCCGACTGGGCCTGGGATGGAGCCTGCAACCCAGTTACATGCCCTTGGCTGGAACTGAACCTGGAACCCTTCCGTCCCCGGGCTGACTTTCTAACCACTAAGCCAAACCATCCAGGGTAGAGCATTTTTTTCATATGTCTCTTGGCCGCTTGTATGTCGTCTTTGGAGAAGTGTCCAGGTCCTCTGCCCATTTTTTTTTTTTTTTAATTTTTATATATGTCTTTATTGATTTCAGAGAGAGGAAAGGAGAGGGGGAGAGAGATAGAAACACCCACGATGAGAGAGTCATTGGGGATTGAGCCCTCAACCTGAGCATGTGCCCTGACTGGGAATCGAACCTCGATCTCCTGGATCCTAGTTCGATGCCCAACCGCTGAGCCGTGCCCGGCTGGGCGTCTGCCCATTTTTTTAATTGTAAACTATACTTTGTAATATAGTTTGATATCTGGTATGGTGATCCCTCCAACTTTGTTCTCTCTTTTGTTGAGTTGTGTGAATACTTTGTATATTTTGGAAATGAACCCCTTATCACATGTATCATTGGCAAATATGTTCTCCCATGCACTGGAATCCCTTTTCATTTTGTTGCTTGCTAGTTTCTTTTGCTCTGCAGAAGTATTTTATTTTGATGTAGTCCCATTTGTTTCTTCTCTCCTTTGTTTCTCTTGCCCTAGGCATAGTATCTGAAAATTCTGCTACATGAGATGTCTGATATTTTGCTGCGTATGTTTTCTTCTAGGACTTTTATGGTTTCACGACTTATTTAAGTCTTTTATCCATTTTGAGTTCATTCTTGTGTATGGTGTAAGTTGGTAGTCTAGTTTCATTTTTTTGCATGTACCTGTCCAGATTTCCCAACACCATTTATTGAAGAAACTGTCTTTACTCCATTGTATGCCTCTTGCTTCCTTTGTCAAATATCAATTGACCGTAATGGTGTGGGTCAATTTCCTGGGGTCTCTGTTCTGTTCCATTGATCTATATGCCTGTTCTTGTGCTGGTACCAGACTGTTTTGATTACAGTGGCTTTGTAATATAGTTTGATATCTGGTATTGTGATCCCTCCAACTTGATCCTTCTTTCTTAAGATTGCTGTGGCTATTCATGGTCTTCTTTGGTTCCATATAAATTTTTTGAGTAATTGTTTTAGATCTGTGAAATATGCCATTGGTATTTTGATAGGGATTGCATTGAATGTATAGATTACTTTGGGCAGTATGGACATTTTAATGATATTAGTTCTACCAGTCCGTGAACACGGTATATTCTTCCACGTGTTTATATCTTTTGTCTCTTTTTTCAATGTCCTGTAGTTTTCCAAGTACAGGTCTTTTGCCTCCTTGGTTAAGTTTATTCCTAAGTATCTTAATTTATTTGTTACAGTGGTAAATGGGATTTTTTTTTTTAGTTTCTCTGTCTGAGAGTTCATTAGTGGTGTATAAAAATGCCATTGATTTCTGGGTGTTAATTTTGTATCTTGCTACATTGCTGAATTTATTTATTAAATCTAGTAATTTTTTTGGTGGAGTCTTTAAGGCTTTCTGTGTACAATATCATGTCATCTGCAAATAATGACAGTTTTGCATCCTTTCCAATATGGATGCCTTTTATTTTTTCTTCTTGTCTGAGTGCTGTGGCTAGGGCTTCTAGTACTATGTTGAGTGCAAGTGGTGAAAGTAGACACCCATCTTGCTCCTGTTCTTCGGGGAAGTGGTTTTAGTTTTTACCCATTGAGTATGATGTTGACTGTAGGTTTGTCATATATGCCTTTTTATGTTGCAGTGTGATTCCTCTATTCCCACCCTTGTGTTGGATTTTGTTGAATGCCTTTTCTGCATCTATTTATATGATCATGTGATTTTGGTCATTCAATTTATGTAATGTTTCACATTTATTTATTTACTTATTTATTTCCTCACCCGAGGATATTTGTTCCATTGCTTTTTCAGAGAGAGTGGAAGTAAGAGGGGGAGAGAGAGAGAGAGAGAGAGAGAGAGAGATAGGTACTGATGTGAGAGAGACACATTGATTGGTTGCCTTCCGCATGTTGTGCCCTGACCATGGCTGGGGATCAAGCCTGCAGTTGAGGTGCACGCCCTTGACTGGAGTCAATCTGGGATCCTTTAGTCCACAGGCTGACGCTCTTACCACTGAGCCACACTGGTCAGGACTCACATTTATTGATTTGCAAATATTGTACCAACCTTGCATACCTGGAATAAATCCAACTTGGTCATGGTATATGATATTTTTAACATATTGCTGGATCCAATTGGCTAATACTTTGTTGAGGCTTTTAACATCTGTGTTCATCAGGGATATTGGCCTGTAATTCTCTTTCTTTGTAGTGTCTTTATCTGGTTTTGGAATTAGGATAATGCTGGCCTTGTGGAAAGAGCTTGGAAATGTTCCTTCCTCTTGGATTTTTTGGAGTAGTTTGAGGAGTATAGGTGTTAGTTGTCCTTGAATATTTGGTAAAACTAATGTGAAGTCATCTGTAACAGGGCTTTTGTTTGATGGGAGTTTTTTGGTTAGTGCTTCAATTTCATTAGTTGTTTTTGGTCTATTCAGAGTTTCTGCTTCTTCCTGATTCAGTTTTGGAAGATTGTATTTTTCTAGGAGTTTGTCCATTTCGTCCAGGTTGTCCAACTTGTTCGCATATAGTTCATAGTATTTTCTTACAATCCTTTGTATTTCTGTAGTGTTATTTGTTACTTCACTCTTTCATTTCTGACTTTTATCTATTTGGGTCCTCTTTCTTTGTTTCTTGATGAATCTGGCTAAAGGTTCATCAATCTTGTTTATCTTTTGAAAGAACCTCTTGGTTTCATTGATCTTTTGTATTTTTTTTAGTCTCTATGTTATTTATTTCTGCTCTGGTCTTTATTATTTCCTTCCTTCTACTTTGGGCTTTTCTAGTTGTTGTCTTTCTAATTCTTTAAGTTGTAGGTTTAGATAGTTTATTAGAAGTTTTTCTTGTTTCTTGAGGTAGGCCTGTAGTGCTACGAATTTCCCTCTCAGGACTGCTTTTGCTGTGTCCCACAGATTTTGGATTGTTGTGTGTTTATTTTCTTTTTTTTTGGGGGGGAAGTTTTTGATTTCTTCCTTGAGCTCATTGGTAACCCATGCATTGGTTAAGAACATGCTGTTTAGCTTCCATGTGTTTGAATGTTTTGGGGTGTCTTTATTGTAGTTGATTTATAATTTCATGCCATTGTGATCTGAGAAGACGCTTGATATGATTTCAACCTTTTTTTTTTTTTTTTTAATCCTAACCTGAGGATATTTTTTCCATTGCTTTTCGGAGAGATTGGAAGTGGTGCAGGGCAGGGGGAGAGAAAAAAAGAAAGAGAAACATCAGTGTGAGAGAGACACATTGATTGGTTGCCTCCCACGTGCACCCCAACCTGGGGCCAGGGTTCAGCCTGCAACCAAGGTATGTGCCCTTGACTGGAATTGAGCCCAGGACCCTTCGGTCGCAGGCCAACGCTCTAATCGGTGAGCTAAACTGGTAGGGCTATTTCAGTCTTCTTGAATTCATAGAGACTTAGTTTGTGTCCTAACATGTGGTCTGCCTTTGAGAATGTCCCATGCACCCTTTAGAAGAATGAGTATTCTGCAGGTTTGGGGTGAAATGTTCTGTAAATGTCAATTAAATCCATGTGATATAGTATGCCATTTAGGGTCTCTTGTTAATTTTTTGTTTAAAAGATCTATCCATTGATGTCAGTGGGGTGTTAAAGTCCCCTACTGTGGTTGTATTACTGTCATTTTCTCCTTTAAAATCCTCCAGAAGTTTTTTTAATATATTTGGTTGCTCCTGTATTGGATGCATATATGTTTACCAGTGTTATATCCTCTTGTTGGTCAATCCTTTCAGTATTATGTAGTGGCCTTCTTTGTCTCCTGTTATGGCCTTTGTTTTGAAGTCTGTTTTTTTCATATATAAGTATTGCTATCCCAGCTTTTTTTTTTTTTTTCATTTCCATTTGCATGGAAATAAAAGTTTCCATTCCTTCACTTCATCCTGTATGAGTCTTGTTTTGAGGTGGTTTTCTTGCAGACAGCATATATATGGGTGATGTTTTCTTATCTATTCAACTACCGTTTGACTTTTGATTGGAGCATTTAAGCCATTTACATTTAAGGTTATTATTGATAGGTACTTATTTGTTGCCATTTTTATTCTTTATGCCTGTGTTGTCCCCCCCCCCTTCTCTCTCTGTGTCGTCGTCTTACAACAGTCCCTTTAGCGTTTCTTCCAGTGCTGGTTTGGTGGTAATAAACTTTTAGTTCTTTTTTTTAGTCTGGGAAGCTCTTCATTTCACCTTCAGTTTTGAAGGATATTCTTGCTGGATCAAGTAGTCCCAGATTCAGTCCCTTGCTTTTCATTACTTTGTATACTTCATGCACTCCCTTCTGGCCTGAAATGTTTCTATTGAGAAATCAGCTGAGAGTCTAATGGGAGTTCCCTTGTAGGTAGCCTTTTCTCTCTCACAGCATTTAAGATTCTTTCTTTGTCTTTAACGTTTGCCATTTTAATTATGATGTGGCTAGGTGTGGGTCTTTTGGGGTTCATCTTTATTGGGACTCTCTGTGTTTCCTGAACTTGAGTAAATTTTCCTTCACCAGGTTAGGGAAATTTTCTGTTATTATTTCTTCAAATAGGTTCTCTATTCCTTGCTCAGATTCTTCTCTTTCCGTTAACCCTATGATGAGGATGTTGTTGTGTTTCATGTTCTACCAAAGTTCCCTTAATCTCTCCTGCTTTTTAAGTTTTTTCCAATTGCTTCTCTGAATGGGTTTTTTTCCCTACCTTGTCTTGTCTTATAATTTGCTGATTTGGTCCTCTGCCTCTTCTAGTCTACTGTTCGTTCCTTCCAGGGTATTCTTTTTTTTTTTTCCTAAATATATCTTCATTGATTTCAGAGAGAGGAAGGGGGAGGGAGAGAGAGCGAGCTAGAAACATCAGTGATGAGAGAGAGTCATTGATTGGCTGCCTCTTGCACGCCCCTGACTGGGAATCGAGCCCGCAACCCAGGCATGTGCCCTGACAGGGAATCAAACCTTGGATCCTAGGTTGATGCTCAACCACTGAGCCATGTCTGTCCATGCCAGGGTATTCTTTACTTCAGCTATGTCATTCTTCATTTCCGCTTGATTCTTATTCATGGTTTCTACCTCTTTTTTTTTTTTTTTATGCTGGTGTAGTTCTCATTAGGTTTCATACAGTTCTCAGTAAGTTGCTTGTAGTTCTCACTAAGTTGTTTGAGCACCCTCATAACCATTACTTCGAATTCTCTAACTGACAAATTGCTTGCCTGCATTTCATTTAGTTCCTTTTCTGGCGATCCCTCCTTTGCTTTCTTTTGGGGGTTGTTTCTTTGTGTCTCCATTTTTGCTGTCTCTTTGTATTTATTTCTGTGTACTCCTGTGCCTCCCAGTTCGTGGAGTGGTCTTAAATGCCCCTGTCTATGTTATTTGGGTTCTCCAGTTGTAACTGTGTCTTGAATGATGTTGTTCCATTTGTGGATGGAATCTCCTCTCAGGGTGGCTTACTGTGGGGCTCACCCCTGACCATGTCGTGTGAACTGTTGTGGAGGTGCAGTCTCTAGCTATTTTCTGTCCTTCCTTTATATAAATCTCCTCAGCTGGACCTCAGTTGGTAATTCTGGGTGAATGTTCCCCAATTTAGTTTTATTTTCAGTCTGGCCCTGGGAGGAGATGCAAGAAAGGTCTGCCTATTCAGTTACCATCTTCTCTGCGTCTCTTCTGCCCTTTTTTTTTAATCCTCACCCCAGGATATATTTTTACTGGTTTTTTGAGAGAGGGGAAGGGAGAGAAAAAAACAATTGATGTGAGAGAGAAACATTGATTGGTTGCCTCCCGTACATGCTCTGGCTGGGAATCTAACCTGCCATCTTTTGGTGTATTGAATGATGCTCCAACCGAGTTACACACATGAGGGCTATTTCATCTGTCTTAAAAAATATACATCTCTCTTCTTCCTGCTTCCCTATGCAGCTATTTATTTCCTTCCCTTTATAACAAAACTCATGGAATGAACTATACTCACTGTCTCTAGTTTCTTTCATGTATCCTCTCCATTCAGGCTTTTGCCTCTTCCCCTCAGCTGCTTTCAAGTTATGACCTTTGCTTTGCTAAATTCTAAGGTCAGTTCTCAGTTTCCCCACCTCTTTATCTGTTAATAGCATTGACATCTCCCCTTATTCCTTGAGATGCTTTCTTCATTCACTTGGCTTCAAGGACACTACAGTTTTTACATCTCTTTTTTTGTCTATGCACATTCCCTTTGTGGTTTCATCCAGAGTATGTGGTTTCATACCATCTTCATGCTGAGGATACCCACATTTGCCCTTCACAGACTTGGCCTCCATGAATTACATTCTTGTGTGTCCAGCTACCTATATGATGTGTCTCCTGGGATGTCTGATAGGTATCTTAAAATGTCCTAAATTCATCTCTGAACTCTCCCCCAAACCTGTTTCATCCCTAGTTTTCTTCATTTCAGTTAATGCAACTCTGTTCTTTCAGTTGCTCAACCAGAAAATTTTAAGGAATAAAGGGGAGGATCCCAGTAACCTCTGGAGGTTTCATAGTCCTTAAAGGAGTAGTAGTAGTTTATATAGTCTCATCATATGAGGCCCAAATTGGTACTTTAAAAAAAAAAAAAAATTATTGATTAATTGGTTTTTAGAGAGGAAGGGGGGGGGAGAGAGAAAGAGAAACATTGATTTGTTGTTTCACTTATTTATGCATTTATTGGTTGCTTCTTGTACGTGCCGAGTGGAGGTCAAACCTACAACCTTGGCGTTATCTGGCTCTTTTTTTTTTACATTTATCATACCATGAATTCATAGGGAGTGGGTTCTAGCAGCTCAGGCTCCTTTTCATTGGTTCTCAAAAAGAGTGTGCGTCTCTGGGTAGAGTAGGCTGGTGCTTCAGTTGAACCCAAGTACCTTTCTCTTTGGATTCCTTGTTCTGGTAATTTTCCTTCACACATTTCAGGAAGCTATCTTAGCTCTTACAGTGTTCAATATACTTAATATGTACATTAATTCTTTCTATTTTTTCGGTTAATCCTCACCTGAGGATATTTTTTCCATTGATTTTTGGAGAGAGTGAGGGAGAGAGTGAGAAATATTGATGTGTTGCTTCCCGCGTGTGCACTGCCTGGGGCTAGGGATCGAACCTGCAACCCAGGTACATGCTCTTGACCAGGAATCAAACCCATAACCCTTCTGTGTGCAGGCTGACACTCTAACCACTGTGCCATACTGGCTAGGGCTACATTAGTTGTCTTGACAGGAATCTTGCTGTTTAACTTGTTTGTTTACAGCAGTGCCCACTGTATGTATGCTGGGTGACACTGTAGACTCTTCTAGTTTTGCCATGATAACATTTGTGGGGTATTTCTTTTCTTGGTTAATCCTCATTCGAGGATATTTTTTCCTTTGATTTTTAGAGAAAGTGGAATGGAGGGAGTGAGGGGGGAGAGAGAGAGAGAGAGAAACATCGATGTGAGGAGGAACACACTGATTGGTTGCCTCCCGCATGTGCCCCAACTGGGGCTGGGGATCAAACCTGCAATCCAGGTATGTGACCTTGACTGGGAATCGAACCCACGACCCTTTGGTGCGCTGGCAGTGCTCTAACCACTTAGCCACACTGGCCAGGGCTGAGGCATTCCTTTTTGAACAGTGTCCATTCCCTTGATGTCTACAGTATCACCTTTCTTGTAGATTGGCATGTATGTGGTGAAAGGAACAACTCCCATGTTTTCTTAAAGGCCTCTAGATAACATATAGTGGGTGCCTTTCCACTTTCCCTTTGTGTTAGTCATTTTGGTGAATTACTGGAAGATGACATTTCTGGCCAAAAGGAGGGCCAGAATTGGGCACTTTTTATGGTGGATGAAGGGACTATAGTCTAGAAATAGAAAAGAACAAGATGGAAAACACATTATCTACTTCCAGGCTCAGTGGTATAAGGGTATGGGCGCCATAGGGAGACGTGCTCTCAGGAAAGTGAGAGAAGAGGTTAAGGATAATAGGAGATTTTGCCGGTGGTGGACAGTGAGTGTTTTTGCACTGGAGATGCTTGGGAGATAGAGACAGAATTAAAGCATATGTGTGGGAATTTGCATATGAGATAAAGGGTGGTTTGGGATTCAGAGCCTTTTTGTGATGACTGATGTAAATAGGTTTAAACACATGAGATTAATCCTGGAGAATTGAAGGTGGATAGTGGTGATGGGGACTATGAGAAGTGGGATTCTGAAGGAATTGGCATGGGGGGAGGCGTTTTGCAGATGAAGGTTATGAAGTGGCTAGGTCTGACTCTGCCCCTTATAGCTGTACCACTCGCTCCCTCTCCTCTGCCAGATCCTTAATTTTTTTTTTTTTTTTAAATATATCTTTTTTGATTTCAGAGAGAGGAAAGGAGAGGGAGAGAGAGAGAGATAGAAACATCAATGATGAGAGAGTCATTGATCAGCTGCAGCCCGCAACCCAGGCATGTGCCCTAACTGGGAATCGAACCCTGATCGCCTGGATCCTAGGTCGACGCTCAACCACTGAGCCACGCCCGGCTGGGCCAGATCCTTAATTTTATCCTCTAAGTGAGGACTCCTTGTTCACGCTATCTAAATGTGCAGTCTCCTTCCCCTACATGGCCTTTATTTTTCTCTTTAGTACTTATTACTATTTAACATTGTGTAATTTACTTTTATGTATGTGTATTTTCACCACTAGACTAGATTGACTGATTAACTGCTATATATATACCCATCCTAAAACAATGTCTAGCACAGAGTAAGAAAATAAATACTTGTTGAGGAAAATCAGACATACAAAGGAGGAACGGCTTATGTTCTTTGCGATGTCCCGTTTACATTTATTGCATTAGGAAATTGTTTATTTTAGAGTATGATTCATATAGAGTAGCTGTCGTATGGTATGAACCAGTTATTTTTTTATTCCAAAAAAAAAATCTTTATTGATTTCAGAGAGAAGAAGGGAGAGGGAGAGATAGAAACATCAATGATGAGTGAGTCATTGATTGGCTGCCTCCTGCATGCCCCACACTGGGGATTGAGCCTGCAACCCAGGCATGTGCCCTGACCCGGAATCGAACCACGATCTCCTGGATCATAGGTCGATGCTCAGCTGCTGAGTCACACCCAGCTGGGCTGAACCAGTGTTATTTTTATTGTTGAACATTGACTGAACACAAATGATACCTTATAATATTGAATTTTCAATAATATAACCTTAGTTGTGATTTAATTTAAATTAATTTTAGCAAATATTTATCAAGTTTCTTCTATTTACCTGGAATGAATGGTACTGGGCAATGGTGAATATACAGATATCTTTAAGGAACTCACAGCTGGGTAGATTATGAACACAAAAGCACGATACCACCTATAGTGGGATGAATGCCAAAGCAGTGATAACAGAGACCTCTAGGCATACAGATGAGGGACTGCCTGGTGAACGAGGGGTTAGGACATTGAAGGAGTAAGGGACAGTGGGAAGCAGTGCCAGGTAAAGCCATGGGGGGGTGAGTTTTGTCCTGGAATTAGGGAGAGCATGGGTTCCCCAGTTAGGCAGAGAAGGTATGTTGTACTAGGGCCAGAAGCATGAAAGTGCTTAATGTGGGTGTTTGATATTGAGAGTGGCTTTTTTCCCTCTTTGGTAATCGAATATCTTAGAAGGTGGTTTAACTCCCATAGTGTTAGGTCAACTGGTCTAGCACTTGTATAAAATCATCAGAATGATTAGATGAGAAGGGAACTTAGATTTTTGATCCATTGAACTTGGATTTTAAGATATTTTATCCAAGTCTTAAATATCCAGAAGCTAGTTAAAGTCTTTTGCATATGAAATATTCAAAAGCTTTTTTGTGCTGGGTCAAGGTTTGGGTAGGATATTTTTAATACTTTTTGTTGACTGTCTTCTACAGGTGTTGGAAATTAATAGCTCTTCTAGTTTTTGCATTATTTAAATACAGTAGAAAATTGGAATAAAATGTTCCTGATGCCCGCCTCTTCAGAGTTAAACAGTGGGCAGAACTTCCTAACCCAGTGGATGACCAATCCTTCTCGGGCTGGAGTCATATTAAATCGTGGATTTCCTATTTTGGAAGCAGATGAAGAGAAGCGAGCAAATGTGAACATTTCCACCAGCTTTCCTGTTAAAGCCACACAGTTCTCAAATAGCTTGAACTTTATAAGTGAAGACGATTCACTTCGTGAAGAAGAGAAGTTGGAGTCTCACAGCCCTTCTAAACTACAGTCAGATAAATCTGAAACACATGCAGTCTTTCCTTTACCTAAAGAGGGACCACAACCAGTGGCATGTCAGGATGCTCCTGGACACTGGGAAGATAACAAAAGTGACTTTATCTCAGATCTTGTGAGTGAATTCAAAGAAGTGGCTTATAAAGACCCACTTTTTAAAAAGCTTGAACAGGTACACCAGGACTTGGCCTAATATGTATTTATGTTATTGGAAGTTTTTGTCTATGATGAAAGTCACCAGTTTCAGGCCCTCTTGTTTCTTCCCCTTTAATGTGAAGTACTCAAAATAACCCAATTTTGCTTTTTGTCTAATGTGAGACATTAAAGCATATTTGTTATGTAAGACATAGCATTTAAGATAATATCTCCTAGTTTCTACCTCATTTGGTAAAAACTAAATTAGAAATTGTTGACCAAATAATTAGAGGAAAAAGTTGATCATAAATGTACTGATTACCTACTATATTTTAAGAATCAAAGGATTTATTTGACTTTTTCTGTTTTTTAGTTGAGAGAGTCAATATGGTTTCCATTATAAAAATTGGATTTTAGAGTTTTAGTGGCAGATTTAGTTACTTTGAGATCCCTCTTTGAAACTCTTTATTAGGGAAGATGTAAGAAGGGAGATGGGAGGGATTAAAATAAAGGTAAAGAGCGAAGGTTCATAAAGAAATGTAAAGTTAGTTTAATAAAGTTAATTTTATATTTAAAAAGCTGAAAGAGGTGCAGCAGAAGAAGCAGGAACAACTGAAGAGGCAACAGTTGGAGCAACTGCAAAGACTCATGGAAGAGCAAGAAAAGCTGCTCACTATGGTGTCTGGGCAGCACACACTCTCAGGTATTTTTTGCTTACATAGGACTTCCAATTAGTACAATGATTGGCAGTTACACACATTTCTTACCATGAATTGTTTGACAGGTTATTTCTACTATTCTCTATCATATGTTGCAAATTCCAGTTTCTTAGAGGCTAGGCAGATAATTGAAACAGTGGTGGTGTAAACTAATTGGGACAAGTGAAAGCTGTGCCATTCTGGAACATTTGTATCCTTAAAGACATTCACATTTACTTATAAAATAAAATTTAAAGAAGACTTAGTAGAATAAAAGATCCAGAACCAAAGCTGGCCTAAGGCTCCTGGTTTATATATTATAGCTGATGAATGAAAAACTGCTCTGGATTGTAGGGGTAAATATGTGTGGAGGCCACTCTACTCAGCTAAAGAACCATACTAGAAACATTTCTTTGTTTAGCGGATGACAGAATTCTTTTGTTATATGCTCAGTCCATAAATAGCATGATGTGCTTATCATGGGAAAAGCCTGTTGAAGTGTGTCTGGAGCAGTGGTTTTGAAAGTGTGTTTATCATACTTTATAGTAACAAAAACATTTTGATTTCAAAGAAATTTCATAAATCTGTCTTTATTGGTGTGCCTGGCATGTAACAAGAATATTTTCTATTTTGTTTATTCTATGTTAAAAAAAAAAGTGCCAGTCATGACCTGTTGCATCTCGTGATAAAATGACTAATGGATTGTGTCCCACAGTTTGAAACCCAGTGATATGGAGTTATGGGGGTCTGCTTGGTGCTACCTTTGAAGAGACACACTTTACTGATTCAAGACAGTGCTATTGTGTTCCGAGGTTGCATGGGCATTGAGAATACAAAGAAGAAAAGACAATGGCAAATGAGTGTGCAGAGTGTGGCTGGGTGGGACTTGGGAGTGGTGGGAGTGGTGAGGATGAGAATGAGGCAAATAAGAATGGTTTAGGGAGTTTAGATGTCACCAGAGATGGGATTCTTGCCGCCCCTCCCCCGAGATAGAAATCAAGAAGGGAGGCGGAACAGTTCCACAAGAAGGGGTTTACTGAAACAAACTAGAGGGAAAGGAGAAAGGGAGCACACACTAATAAAGAATATGGCTCCCCGCCCTGGCCTGTGTGGCTCAGTGGTTAGGGCGTTGACCCTTGTATCAAAGGGTTGCGGGTTTGACCCCTGGTCAAGGACATGTACCTGCGTTGCTGGTTCCATCCCTGGCCCCAATCAGGGAGTGTGCAGGAGGCAACCAGTCGATGTATCTCTTCCACATCAACGTTTCTTCTCTCCCCTTCCCTGCCTCCCTTCCACTTTCTCTAAAATTCAGTGGCTCCCCAAACTGCTGCCAGGGTCTGGCTTATATATGGCTCGGTTCTTCACTCAGGCTCAGGGTAGATTTCTTTGCTTTCCAGGAACCCTTTGGTTTTGCGGGTGGGTGTCCACCAGTGCATGTGCAGAGTGGAGCTTTTTGGGGAGTGCCTGATGAGAAACTTTAAACTTATTTAAGAGAGGCTCAAAAAATAAAAAATTGAAGAGCATTCCCATCTGTTTAACAGAGGCTCATCCTGTCTGAATTCTTAAATAAAACTTAAAAAAACCAAACCAAGTGCAGCCCTAGCCAGTTTAACTCAGTGGTTAGAGTGTCAGCCCACAGACTGAAGGGTTCCGGGTTCAATTTTGGCCAGGAGCATGTGCCTTGGTTGTAGGCTTGATCCCTGCCCTGGTCTGGGTACATGCGGGAGGCAACCAATTGGTGTGTCTCCCTCACATCCATCTTTCTCTCTTTCTCCCTTCTACTCTCTCTGAAAAGCAGTGGAAAAAATATCCTTGGCTGCGGATTAAAAAAACAACTGAGTGCATGGTGGCGATGAATACAGTGATTGCTGGCACAGTTATGTCCTGTGGTCCTGCTTTTGAGCGAAGGCACCATGAGTTTCCACTTTGCTTTTGCACTGTCAGTGCCTATGTCAGCACAGTGAAACATGCAAATACTGTCTTACTATTTTATTTTATTTTAATTTTTAAAAATATATCTTTATTGATTTCAGAGAGAGAAAAGGAGAGGGAGAGAGAGAGAGACAGAAACATCAATGATGAAAGAGTCATTGATCGAGCCCACAACCCGGGCATGCGCCCTGACCGGGAATCAAACCCCGATCGCCTGGATCCTAGGTTGATGCTCAACTGCTGAGCCACGCCCGGCCGGGCTTTATTTTAATTTTTAAAAAATATATCTTTATTGATTTCAGAGAGAGAGAAAGGGAGAGGGAGAGATAGAAACATCAATGATGAGAGAGTCCTCATTGATCTGCTGCCTCCTGCACATTCGCAACTGGGGATCGAGCCCACAACCCGGACATGTGCCCTGACCGGGAATCGAACCATGATCTCCTGGATCCTAGGTTGATGCTCAACTGCTGACCCATGCCTGGCTGGGCTGTCTTAATATTTTATGAAAATAGCTTTGACCTGTTACCTAATGTCCTGAAAGAGTCTTGGAGACCTCCAGGGGTTTATAGACCACCCTTTGAAACTGCTGCTTTGGGATATTGCTCTTTTGTCAGTGATATGTTCAGGCTGAAGTGGGATGACCATTAGTCAAAAATAATTTAAATGGGGAGAGTATTGTTATAAAATAAAGGAAGGGAAGTCGAACTGGATATTTATTGAAGATCTACGTGATGTCCAGTTTTTTTTTGTGGGCTAGGAGTGAGGTAGATAGGTGGCACAATTCTTTTATAAAACACTTTCCATCCTGTCTTCACTCTGAATTTAGTTGAAACAATTGGAGAATTAGAGGGGTAGTAGCAGGATATCAAGGGGCTGGTACAACAGGCAGGATGGCTAGTATTGTCATCTGCCCTCCAAGAGATACTGGGGAATCTCTCTTTATTGGGTTATTTGAAAAGCAGAGACTTAAGAAAGAAAACAGAAGAATAATACAGGAAATTGAGAAACTACAGAAAAGTTCAAAACAGAAAAATTGCCTATAATTCCATTGCCTGAGGATACCAAAACGTCAGTGGTAATCTGAAGGGAAGATACTTTTATATGCGGTGACACAGAGCATGACCATTAGGGAATAGTTCAGATCATTTGTAATTATCTGCATTGAAGCTGTTTAACTGTATTTGTCATGGAGCTGCAGAGCTGAGGAGTGCTTGTCACAGTTGGCACACAAGTGGTGCCTTACAGAGGTAGGCTGTGCTGCAGCTCTGCCTTGTACACACGGTCTGCACATGAATCAGTGTAAACATGTTCTCAATTAAAATGATTCAAGAGTCATTTTGGACTTTTAAAATTTTATGATTTTGTTAAACACAGTTTCCTAATAAGGAGGAAAAAAACACTGTTATCACTTTGGAGAAAACTTTGTGGTGGGATCACTAATGGGTAGAAACAAAAATGTTATAGAGACTCATCAGTTTATTGATTTTCTTAATTGCAAGGTTTAACTCTACTGCCTGATGATCAGAGTCAGAAGTACAGATCTCCAGGAAGTTCAGCCACCATAGAGAAACCCAAACCCTTCTTACCATCACATATCTACCAGAATCAAACCCAAGGAAAAACATACACTTCCAACATTTTGTCCTGTGAACCAAATAACTTCTGTAGAACTACTCATCAAGATTTTGTCTTAACTTCAAAAAGTGATGCTTCTCCTAGTTTGTTTTATGAGGCACAATATCAAGAAACACTTGTGAAAAAAAATGATTTGAAGGAAGAAAACCATAATCATCCTAAAGGTGAGTTACTTGTATTTCTCTCTTCTGCACTTAACCGAGAGTGTTACTAAGTTGTCCTATGACAAGAAGAGTCCTTTATATATTTTTCTTCTGTGCTCTTGGCTTTAATTGTGAGGTCCTACATGCTGCACAGCTCCTAATCCTGAATTGGAGTCAGACACAGAATTTGTGACTTTCCAAGAACAATCTCAGTACTCATGCTGACTTCAAACCTTGTGTGGTAGCTTGGGGACTTCCAAAATGAAGGCAAAAAGTTCTGTTGAACCATTTTTCTTTGAGAGCTTAGAAATAGTTTGAGGTTGATTTAAAATGTGTGTGGTGGTGGAGGCACTTGATAGAAGATGTAATATGTGAGAAAAAGGTTGGTGATGGGACTTATTACTCATAAAAAATCTCCCCTAACACAGACCCTCATTTTGTCTTCACCATACGTCTGTATTCCTAGTACCCAGCATGTTCTTGCCACAGAACTGGCACTCAGTGTCTGATGATCTAAACTCATAGAGCTCTCATGTGATTTCTGATATATATTTTTTTCTGGTCTTTTTTTCTGCTCCCCATTTCACATTTTGTAATTATAGAATATTATATAATAGTGTTCTTTCCCACTCAACATGGAAAATGATTATGGTAGTCTTTATAATAATAATTTTAATGATTTCATCATTATGTTAGCCAGGTAATATATCAGTATATAATGTTGTGAAATACTAAGTAGTTTTCAGTATTTAAATTTTTAATTTAATTTCCAGTTTTCAAGAATATATTCTTTTGAGTTAAGTTACAGAAAACTACAAATAATATGATGAGGTATCTATGCTTACTACGTAGTATTGTGCATAATATTTTATTCCTAATTCAGAGCAATTCCTTGATATGGAATTACATAATACAATACACCTTTTATATTGGAAAATTTCAAACATCTAGAAAACTTGACAGGCCACTGCAATGATTACCAGTATACCTACCACCTAGATTTAACAGTTAATAATTTGCCATATTTACTCTGTCTATATATATTTGTCTGTGTGTATATATATCTATGTTGATACCTATATCTCTGTCTACATCTATATATAGTTTGCTGAGTCATTTCAAATTTTTCAGCATGCATCAAGTAAAAATTAGGACATTCTTTTGTATTACCACAAAACTATTATTATACCTAGGGACACTAACAATAATTTTGATATTCAAATCCACTTTAGAATTCTCCCTATTATCTCAAAAATGCCTTTAAAAAAAAATTTATTGTTGAAAGTATTACAGATGTCCCCATTTTTTCCCCATTGACCCTTTCTATGCTGCACCCACCCCCACCCTAGATCTTCACCACACTATTGTCTGTGGGTGTTTTTTTTTATAAAACCAGAAGCCAATCATATATTACATTTAGCTGTTTTAACTCTTTAGTCTTTTTTAATTTAGAAAAGCTCACACTTTTTTTTTTTTATAACATTAACCTTTTAAAGAATGTTGTGTTTTAATTATGGTTTTGTAGTTTTTCTATATCATATTAAAGAAATCCTTGAGAGTTCTGAAATTTTTGGCATACCCTACTTTTAAGCATTTTTTTTTTTTTTTTTTTTTAGCTTAGCAACTTGTAAAATTCTCAAGTTTTAAGACTTTAATTTGCTTTTTTTGAACTAAATTGTTCCTATTTTTTATCCTAGGTGAAGGTATTTTACCATGTTGGGAGAAAATGACAAACCAGATTCAGGAAGGGAATGATGTGAACTTAAAAAAAATTGCCAATTCCTCAGAAGTGGTTAATAATGAAGAAAGGTATAATCCGTGTTAAAAGGAATAAGAAATGTGATAATTTAATATAATAGCCAGCCATTATTATTGAGCACTTTCTTTTTTTGAAAGAGTCATAGTTTTCTTGTTTTTGCTTGAAGGTGCTTTTAGGTGTAAGGCTGAAAATACAACTTATCACATACTGTTAGCAACAGAGAGGTTGGGGAGATAACATCAGTTTAAGTGGCTTTGACATTGTATTGGAAGAACTGAGCAAACTTTTCTCACCTAACAAATATCTGGATAAAATTAATCTCTCAAATAGTTAGGTAAATCTTATTTTGGAGAAGAGAAAAAATTGGAGTCTCACATTTGGCATCACTTATAAATTAAAATTGTGTAAGTCTTGTTACAGAATTTAAAAACTTTATGACATAGATAAAATACCAATATTGAAGTTGTTTATTATTTTCTTAAATATTTGAACTATTTTAATATGTGTTATTGATGGGCAAATGATTTTAAGAAAGTTTATCTTTATTTTTATTGATTTTAGAGAGACAATGGGAGAGAGAGAGAACATCAGTGTGAGAGAGAAACATGGGTCAGCTGCCTCCCACACACGCCCCAGCTGGGGATCAAACCTGCAACCAAGGTATGTGCCCTAACCAGGAATCGAACCCACCACCTTTTTTTTTTAAAAAACATATCTTTATTGATTTTAGTGAGAGGAAAGGAGGGGGAGAGAGAGAGATAGAAACATCAATGATGAGAGAGTCACTGATCAGCTGCCTAGCCTGCAACCGAGGCATGTGTCCTGTCCAGGAATCGAACCTCGATCTCCTGGATCCTGGGTCGATGCTCAACCGCTGAGCCACGCCCGGCTGGGCCCCACCACCTTTTGGTGTATGGGATGATGCTCCAACCAACTGAACCACACTGGCCAGGGTGCAGATGACTTTTTTGATTGTTGCTCTATTTACATTGTTAAGGATCTTTTTAAATTAACAAATATGTATATAATGAACTATTTTTGAAATATATTTTAAAGTTATATAATGAATATGTTACTTCAAAAGTTAATCTAAGGTCAACAGATGGACTTCAGAAGGATTTTTTCAAATCCTGTAGAGAATTGTATATTTCTGTATTTTGGGAGATGGAGTGGGATTGTAGCTTTCATTACATTTTCAAAGGGTGTGGTGTTCCAGGCACGAGGAACGGATCACAGCTGGGTCACAGCAAGTAACCTACAGCATTTGTTTGTTGTTGAGATGAATTTTCCCCTCAATCCCAAACCTTCCTCAGTGGATGAACAATAAAGCCAGTAGTGGTGAAACTTAAGTGGGGAATGGAGTACAAAGGCTACCTGGTACCTGTAAATGGCTATATGAACTTGCAGCTTGCAAACACAGAATACATAGATGGAGCCTTGTCTGGACACCTGGGTGAAGTTCTAATAAGGTGTAATAATGTCCTTTATATCAGGGGTGTTGAAGAAGAGGAAGAAGGAGAAATGAGAAAAGAGCATCTTTTGTGAGGAGTGTTTTCTTTAAATCCTCACTGGAGGATATTTTTTCCATTGCTTTTTCAGAGAGAATGGAAGAGGGGTCGGGGGGAGGGAGAGAGAGAGAGGGAGAGAGATAAACATGGATGTGAGAGAGAGAGAGATGTTGATTGGTTGCCTCCCTCCTGTGCCCCGACCAGGGCTGGGGATGGAGCCTGCAACCGAGGTATGTGCCCTTGGCCGGAATAGAACCCAGGACCCTTCAGTCCTCAGGCTCATGCTCTAACCACTGAGTCAAACTGGCTAGGGCTGTGGGGAATTTTTAAATATATATTTCTAGACAATAAAAATTTGTTTTTCAACATGAAAAACATTTTCACAGGGGAGCTGTGATTTTGAAAAAGGTTAGTTTTCAATGTAGTTGGGAGTATGTATCAAGCACACTTAAGTGTAAAATATTTACCACATCATGATTTGCATGTTAAATAACTTTATTTTTATGATTAGGCCTATTAAAGCTGCTATTAGAGAAAGGAAACAGACATTTGAAGACTACTTGGAAGAACAAATTCAGTTGGAAGAACAAGACTTGAAACGGAAACAGCTAAGGGTTAGCATCACCACTATTTGATTAAATTATCTAAGACTAGAGATTTGTTTATAACTAATATACCAGAATTAATTCAAATTTTGTTCTTTATTGTAGGAAGCAGAAGGATCATTGCTAATCAAAGCAAAACCAAAACAGCCATTCTTAAAACGAGGAGAAGGTTTAGCTAGGTTTACTAATGCTAAATCTAAGTTTCAGAAAGGGAGGGACAGTAAACTAGTGACTAATCAGAGCATTTCAGAGGACCAAGCTGTGTTTAAAATAGAAAGACAGCAATTCCATCGGAAAACTGCTTTTATAAATAAAGAACTATGTACAGAGAACCCTCCTGCTAAAAAGAGCAATAAAGCTAGAACCAAGAGTGGTTCTGTCACACTCAGTCAGAAGCCAAAAGTGCTTACCAGTAATAATAGGAAAGGTCTCTTTCCATCAGGATTGAAAATACTGTCAGGGAAGAAATGTGATGGGCAATTTAGAGACCAGATCAAATTAGAAAAAAAAGTAGAATCTAATAAAGAAAATGAACCTGAGTGTTCAAAACCTTGTGATATTGGTTGCAAAGTCTGGAATAACACACAAATTAAAGACAGACTTCCCCTTTTGACAGGGCTGGTTGGCTCCATGGCTTCTAAGAGCCCAATAAGTGAGGCCTTGAAAGAGTCAGCATCTTCTCTTGACATTTCTCTTCAGAAAAAGTTAGAGAATTGGGAACGAGAAAAGGAAAAGGAAAATTTGGAATTAGATGAATTTTTGTTTTTAGAACAAGCTGCTGATGAAATATCATTTTCCAGCAATTCCTCATTTGTACTGAAGATCTTAGAGAGGGACCAACACATTTGCAAAGATCACCGGTTGTCTTCTACCCCTGTCAAAGCTGTGCAGCAGCAAAAGATGACAACACTGGGTCTCATTAATCAGTGTAATCAAAATGAGCATCCAGACCATATTGAAGGTGAAAATGAGGGTGAGTGTGAGGTTGCACCCAAAGAAATTAATTCAGCTTCCTCATCTGATGGATTTGGGGGACTATCTTGTAAAGTCAGTAAAAAAGTGTTCCAAATGAGCACTTCTGAAAATCAGATGAGGTTGAATGCAAGCAAAGATGGTGTAATGAACAGTGACAGTAGCACTGACTCCGAGGAACAAGGGGGCATTATCATAAAGCCATCAACTGAGGATAGCAAAAGGAGTTTGAGCAGCAGAGAAGATAGTCCACAAGTCTGTGATGGTAAGGGACCTTTCAGGAACACTGAGACTCAAGAAGAGGATAAGAGGAGAGATGTGGATTTGGATTTGTCTGATAAAGATTATAGTAGTGATGAGTCTATCATAACAGAAAGCTTGAAAAATAAAGGTTCTGAGTCCTCAAGAAGACCCTCATCTCTAAGTGTGAATAAAATTGACTTTGATGATGAAAGAACTTGGACCGATCTTGAGAATTCATTTAAACATGATGTTATGCTTGGGAATGAAGCCATTTATGGAACTCCCCAGACCACCTACCCTAATAGGAGTGAAATATGTGTACTAGACAAAACAGTAAAAAGGAAGATTGCATCAGTCAGGAAGGAAGACTTGAGCCAATCCAGCAGAGGCACAAGTCCTCCTCTTCCATCGGATCTGATGATGAAATTCTTCCCTTCTTTGAAACCAAAACCAAAATCAAAGTCAGATTCACACTTGGGAAATGAACACAACTTAAACATTCAAGACCAACCCCCTGGTAAGTCAGCATTATATATAGCAAAGTGTTATAAATGTAACATCAGTATGTTGTCAGAATGCTTAAAATCCTAACCTTTCTGGTTACTCAGTAAAGTCTAATTATAGGCGATTTTTAAAAATTTGATCTGCTTTGTGGGTCTCAATCATGTAATAGTTACTAGTATAAGAGGTTTGGATGAATTGTTTCAGATTTTTCAAATTTAAGCTTGTGTCTTATTTTCAAGGCTTTAAAATTAATTGCTTTATTATAAAATGAGGTAACATTTAAGTTTCTTTTATAGCCAGGGAGTACTCAATTTATGGTTTGTATTACTGTGGAGTAAACTTTGTGCGTGCATACTTTTTTTTTGCACACTTTCTTTTAATAACTGTATTTTTACTTAAATTTTTTTTTTTAACTACCTCATGCATTAATTTGCTAAATATGACCAAGAAGAAATACAGTATAATCCAAGTTTCTTTCTTTCCCCAGACCTGGGCTCCTAGTCCCCTTTCCTAGACACACCAGCATTCCCATGCATTTGTATATGATAAAAACATTCCATGCATATGAAAGCATATGTGTGAGTGTAATTTCCTTTCTATACAAATGAAACATCACTTTAAAAATAACATTCTTCACCTTATAATATATTTGGAAGATTGTTCTAACACACATATACATACATCTGCCTTGTTCCATTTAATGGCTGTATAGTATTCAGTTGATGTGATGGATTTTTTAAACCTATGTTGAAAAGTTTTATTATATCATGTTATAGTATAAACTGTGAATGCCTTGCAAAGCATAGGTGCTTTAAAATATAAATTATAGAAAGCTATTTTAAAAAATACTCTGAATTTAAAAGTAGTGCTTTTTGCAGAAAGTTTGGAAGTTTAAAAAGTATAGGAGCAAAAATGTGTGTAACTGAGCTGCCCAAAGGTAACTGAACTGCCCAGTGATATCATTTTGGGATATTTCCTTTTAGTCATTTTTCCTATGTATTTTTAAAAAATATATGACTTTATTGATTTCAGAGAGAGGGAGGGAGAGGGGGAGAGAGAGATAGAAATATCGGTGATGAGAGAGTCATTGATTGGCTGCCTCCTGTATGTCCCTGGGAGTCAAGCTCACAATCTGGGCATGTGCCCTGACTGGGAATCGAACTGTGATCAACCGCTGAGCCATGCCAGCTGGGCATTCCTATGTATTTTAAACATTGTAGAGATATATATTATAACTTGCCCCATCCTTTTTGACTAGGTATATAACGTGTTGGCTATATCATTAACACTGTGTACTTTAAAAATGACTGCATATCATTATATGAATATAGCATAATTTTATTCAGTAATTTTCTTAATGTCGGACAAATTATTTACTAGTAGAAATACCACTGCCATGCATATTTTTGTGCAAAACTGTAAGATTTTACAAGTTTGTTCTTTAACTAGGTTTTTAGAAGTAGGGTCAAAGGGTAGGTATGTGTATTTTAGTCTTGTGATATAGATCAGATTTAGTTTGCAAAAGGGTAGTTGAAGGACTGAAGCATTTCCTATTTTACTCTCTTAAATAGCAAGTTAATGTTGAAACAAGTCTTAATTTGTATTTCTTTGATTAGTGAGAGGTAAACTTTGCTTTTTGGTATTAATTTGTGCTTTAGATATTTTGTGACTTATTCATGTTCTTAAGCTATTTTTATATACTAACTTTAAAAATTTTTTAATTTATTCCAATGTTTTTTTTTTAATATATAGTGTTAATTCATTGTCAGATTGAAACTCTTTTGAGGTTGAATAATTTGATTCTTAAATTTAGACTGGTTTCATATGGAAAGTTAGGCCAATAAAAATTGAAGAAAAATTGTTAAGAAACATTATTTCTAACGTATTTTAATGGGGGTATTTACTGTATTTTTGGCTCTTAGTGTTAATAGCTAGCTAGTATTTTTGCTGCTGAAGACCTCTTGTGAAATACAATATTTATGGCCTATTTTATAGGTGACAGCGCTCGATCTGAAGTTTTGAGAGAGAAAGTTATTGAATTGGAAATGGAAATAGAAAAATTTAAAGCTGAGAACACATCTTTAGCTAAACTTCGAGTTGAACGAGAGAGTGCATTGGAAAAACTCAGGTAAGTTTGTGTCTATAAGTTGGGAAAATATACAGTGATTCAGTTAATACTTTAAGATCTTATCTAAAATACTGGAAACAATTTTTATCAATCTAACAATATAAAAATGGAAATGAACTCTGTACCACCTGTGAATTTTTTGACTAAATCAAATGACTAATTGTGATCAAAGATGTGCTAAAGAGGGAATTCTCTTGGTGATGAGATTATAAATTGAAATTTGAAAAGCAGTTTGAGGTTATGAATTCAAGTACTACATTGATTAATTGTGTATTAATTCCCTAGGGCTGTTATAACAAAGTACATACAAACTGGGTGGCTTAAAACAGCAGGAATTTATTTTCTCACGGTTCTGAAGGCTTAGAAGTTCAAAGTCAGGGTGCCAGCAGAGCAATGCTTTTTCTCCTATCTCCTATCTTCTTTTGGTTGCTGACAACTCTTAGCGTTTCTTGGCTTGCAGCTGAACATTTGGGTTGTTTCTACCTTTTGGTTATTGTGAATAATGGTGTTATCATTGGTGTACAAATATCTTTTCAAGTTTCTGCTTTTAATTCTTTTGGATATATACACAGGGTGGAATTGCTGGATCATACAGTAATTACTTAATTTTCTTTTTCCATTGACTTTTTAGAAAGTGGAAGGGAGGAAGGGATCAAGGATGAGGCAGGGAGAGGGAGAGAGAGACAGAGAAACATCGACATGAGAGACACATTGATTGGTTTGCCTCTCCCACATGCCCGAACTGGGGCTGGGGAATCGAACCTACAACCCAGGTATGTGCCCATGAATCAAACCTGAGACCCTATGGTGCGTGGGTTGATGCTCTAGCCACTTAACTACACTGGCCAGAGTGGTAATTACTTAATTTTTTTAGGAACTACCATACTGTTTTCCCCAGTGGCTGCACTAGTTTACATCAGATAAATTGGCTTGCATATGTTGACCCAGCCATGTATTTGATGGATGTATCTGACTTGGTCATCCTGTATAATCCTTTTAATGTACTGTTGAATTTGGTTTGCTTGTCTTTCACTGAGGATTTTTACATCTGTATTCATCAAGGGTATTGGCCTGTAGTTTTCTTATGGTGTCTGTGACTTTGGTATCAGTGACACTAGCCTCATAAAATGAGTTTGGAAGTGTTCCTTTTTCCTTTTTTGGAAGAGTTTAAGAAGAATTGGTATTAATTCTTTGAATGATAGAATTTATCTGTGAAGCCATCTGGCCCTGGACTTTTCTTTTTGGGAGATTTTTACTGATTCAGTCTCTTTGTTGTTGGTTATTCAGGCTTTCTATTTCTGCTAGATTCAATTTTGGTAGGTTGTATGTTTCTAGAAATTTATCCATTTCTCCTAGGTCATCCATTTTTTAAAAATTATAATTGTTCATAATATCTTTCTTATTTCTGAGGCATCTTTGGAATATCTCCTCTTTCATTTATGGTATTTATTTATCTCTTTTTTTTCTTAGTCTATCTAAGGGTTTGTTGATTTTGTGTGTGGTTTTTCCCTCCTGAGACTCATATAATGTGTATATTGGTTCATTCTTTGGTGTCCTATAAATCCTGTAGGCTTTCTTCATTCCCTTTTTTAAAGAAAAAATTATCTTTATTGCTGAAAGTATTACAGATATCTCCTTTTTCCCCCCCATTGACCCCTTCTACCCCACACCTGCCTCCCCTGCATGACTTCTCCACATTATTGTCTGTGTCCATGGGTAATGCATGTAAGCATATAAATTCTTTGGTTAATCTCTTCTCATCTCCCTAACGCCTCTTCCCTCTGAGATTCGGCAGTCTGTTCCATGCTTCCATGTCTCTGGATCTATTTTGTTCATCAGTTTATTTTGTTTATTAGATTCCCCATATAAGTGAGATCATGTGATACTTGTCTTTCTCTGACTGGCTTATTGCACTTAGCATAATACTTTTCAGGTCGCTCCATGCTGTCTCAAATGGTAAGGGATACTTCTTTTTACAGCTTCATAGTATTCCATTGTGTAAATGTACCACAGCTTTTGAATCCACTCATCTACTGATGGGTACTTGGGCTGTTTCCAGATATTAGCTATTGTAAATAGCGCTGCTTTGAACATAGAGGGGCATATATTCTTTCTGATTGGTGTTTTGGGATTCTTAGGATATATTCCTAGAAGTGGGATCACTGGATCAAATGGCAGTCCATTTTTAATTTTTTTGAGGAAACTCTGTACTGTTTTCCATAGTGACTGCACCAGTCTGCCTTCTACCAGTAGTGTATCAGGGTTCCGTTTTCTCCACGTCATCACCAGCAGTTGTCTTTTGTTGATTTGTTGATGGTAGCCATTCTGACAGGTGTGAGGTGATACTTCATCATCATTTTAATTTGCATCTCTCTGATGATTAGTGACTGTGAGCATGCATTTTTTTCACTCATCTCTTGGCCATCTGTATGTACTCTTCAGAAAAGTATCTATTTTGGTCCTTCGCCCATTTTTAAATTGGATTGTTTGTCTTCCGTTTGTTATGTTGTATGAGTTCTTTATATATTTTGGAAATTAACCCCTTTTCAGATATATCGTTGGCAAATATATTTTCCCATTAGTGGGATCCCTTTCCATTTTGCTGATGGTTTCTTTTGCTCTGCAGAAGCATTTTATTTCTGATGTAGTTCCATTTGTTTATTCTTTCCTTTGTTTCCCTGGCCCTAGGAGATGTATCAGCAAACATTGCATCGAGAGATGTCTGGTATTTTGCTGCCTATGGTTTCTTCTGGGATTTTTATGGTTTCATGACTTGCATTTAAGTCTTTTACCCATTTTGAGTTTACTCTTGTGTGTGGTGTAAGTTGATGGTCTAGTTTCATTTTTTTGCATGTACCTGTCCAGTTTTCCCAGCACCATTTATTAAAGAGAGTCTTTACTCTGTTATATGCTTTTACTTCCTTTGTCAAATATTAATTGAGTGTAATGGCTTGGGTTGATTTCTGGGTTCTCTGTTCTGTTCCATTGATCTATATGCCTGTTCTTCTACCAGTACTAGGCTGTTTTGATCACAGTGGCATCATAGTACAACTTAATATATGGTATTGTGATCCCTCCAACTTTATTCTTCTTTCTCAAGATTGCTGTGGCTATTTGGGGTCATTTTTGGTTCCATGTAAATTTTTGGAGTATTTGTTCTAGACCTGTGAAATATGTCGTTGGTATTTTAATAGGGATTGCATTGAATCTATAGATTGCTTTGGGTAGTGTGGAAATTTTAATGTTAATTCTACCAATCCATGAACACAGTATATTCTTCCACTTGTTTATATCTTCCTCTATCTCTTTTTTTAACGTCTTACAGATTTCAGAGTACAGGTCTTTTACCTCCTTGGTTAAGTTTATTCGCAAAAGTAAAAAACGCCCAGGAAACAAAAGCCCTGGTCCAGATGGCTTCACCGGGGAGTTTTACCAAATATTCAAAGAACTAACACCTATCCCCCTCAAACTATTTTTAAAAAATCCAAGAACAAGGAACACTTCCAAGCTCTTTCCATGAGGCCAGCATTATCCTAATTCCAAAACCAGATAAAGACACTACAAAGAAAGAGAATTATAGGCCAGTATCCCTGATGAACATAGATGCTAAATGCCTCAACAAAGTATTTGTAAATCGGGTCCAGCAATATATTAAAAAAATTATTCACCATGACCAAGTGGGATTTATCCCAGGAATGCAAGGCTGGTATAATATTTGCAAATCAATAAATGTGATATCACGTAAACAAAATGAAGGACAAAAATTACATGATCGTATCAATAGATGCAGAGTAAGCATTTGACAAAATCCAACACCCATTTTTGACAAAATCTCTCAGCAAAGTGGGAATAGAGGGATCATACCTCAACATAATAAAGGCCATATATGACAGACCTACAGCCAACATCAGATGACATGATATTGTACATAGAAAGTCAGAAAACTACTAGATTTAATAAATGAATTCCGCAATGTAGCAGGATACAAAATTGATACCCAAGCTATCTTATTTTTTTTGTTGCAATGGTAAATGGGATTGTTTTTTTAGTTACCTCTCTGAGAGTTTATTATTGGTTTACAAAAATGCCTTTGATTTCTGGCTGTTAATTTTGTGTACTGCTCCTTTGTGGAATTCATTTATTTTAGTGGAGTCTTTAGGGTTCTCTATGTACAATATCATGGCATATGCGAATAGTGACAGTTTTACAATTCCTCCTTTCCAATTTGGATGACTTTTTTTTTTTCTTTTTCCTAGAACATTTTCATCACGCCCAAAATGGGCCCTCACAATGTTTTATTTTATTTTTCAATTCCAGTTTACACTCAGTATTATTTTGTATTAGTTTCAGGTATACAGCATAGTGGTTAGACAATCATATACTTTATCAACTGTTCTCCCTGATATTTCTAGTACCCACCTGGCACCATACATAGTTTCTATAATATTATTGACTGCATTCCCTATGCTGTACTTTACATCCCTGTGACTATTTTGGAACAACTTTTTTTTTTTTTTTAATTTATCTTTATTGTTGACAGTATTACAGGTATCCCATTTTCCCCCCCAATTGATCCCTTCCACTTCGCTCCCACACCCTTCCAAGGCCTTCACCCTGTTATTAACTGTGTCCATGGGTTATGCATATAACTTCTTTGGTTAATCCCTTCCCACCCTCCACCCCCCTTCTCTCTTTCCTCTGAAATATGATCGTCTGATGCATGCGTCAATGTCTCTGGATCTGTTTAGTTCGTCAGATTCTTTTGTTCATTAGCTTCTTCTTAAAGAAGACCCTTCAACTTTTCCTGTAGTGCTGGTCTGGTGGTGATGAACTCCTTTAGGTTTTTCTTCTCTGGGAAGCTCTTTATCTGACCTTCAATTCTAAATGATAGCTTTGCTGGGTAGAGCAACCTTGGTTGTAATTCCATGTTTTTCATCACTTTGAATATTTCTTGCCTGCAAAGTTTCTGTTGAGAAATCAGCTGACAGTCGTATGGGTGCTCGCTTGTAGGTAACTAACTGCTTTTCTCTTGCTGCTTTTAAGATTCTCTCTTTGTCTTTAACCTTTGGCATTTTAATTATGATGTGTCTTGCTGTGGGCCTCTTTGGGTTCCTCTTGTTTGGGACCCTCTGTGCTTCCTGGACTTGTAAGTCTATTTCTTTCCCCAGGTAGGGGAAGTTTTCTGCAATTATTTTTTCAAATAGGTTTTCAATTCCTTGGTCTCTTTCTTCCCCTTCTGGCACTCCAATAATATGAATGTTGGGCCTCATGAATTTGTTCCAGAGGCTCCTTATGCTATCTTCATATTTCTGGATTCTTTTTTCTTTTTGCTCTTCTGGTTGGGTGTTTTTTGTTTCCTCATGTTCCAAATTGATGGTTTGATTCTCAGCATCCTCTACTCTACTGTTGATTCCATGTAAATTATTCTTCATTTCAGTTTGTGTAGCCTTCATTTCAAATTGGTACTTTATTATGTTATCGATTTTTCTCAGTTATTTCCCTAGTAGTCTGCTTAAACATCCTTATAAACAAAATTCTGAACTCTCTGTTAGCTTCCTTGGATCTATTTCATTTAGGTCCTCTTCTAGAGATTTCTTCTGTTCTTTCCTTTGTGACATCTTTCTTTGCCTCCACATTTTGGCTGCTTCCAGCTATTTGTTTCTATGTATTAGGTAGAGCTGTATGTTTTCTGGAATTTTTAGAGTGGCTTTGTGTAGTAGGTGTCCTGTAGGGTCCAGTGGCTCAGCCTCCCCAGTCACCTGAGCTGGGCCTTCTAGGTGCTCCCCTGTGTGGGCTGTGTGCACTGTCCTGTTGTAGTTGAGCCTTGGTTGCTGTTGGCGTCCCTAGAAGGAACTGAACCTCAGGCCAATCAGCTGTGAGGACCAGCTGCAACTATAGCCAAAGAGCTGCTGTGCTGGAGACACCCTTATGGATCAGGATTTACTTCAGTGGAGCTTTGGTGTTCATCAAGTGGGCCCCTCGAGTGTCACTCGTTTATGTGGTAGGGTTGTAATCCAGCATGGTCGAGTATGACCACCAGTTGCACTGTCTGTGGGACCTCCGGGGAGGTGCAAAGTCAGCTTGTGCCAGTGCCTTGCCCAGGGCCACCCAGCCTGAGCTACACAGCAAACCGTAGTTGGCTGCTACTTGTGCTAGGCTTGTCGTTGTCCAGGAGAGGCCAAGCTATGAGCCAATGCAGGCTGCCACTAGTGTCAGGCCTGGGGCCGCTTATCAAGCTGTATGGGGCCCGCTGCTGCTTGTTTAAGAGATTTTAGGAAAGTCCTAAGCATGAGGCTTGAGAGGCCACTTGCCTAGAAAAGCCACTGGAAATGGCTTGGATGAGGTTGCAGGTAGGAGGGGCGGGGCCTCTGGGACTCATCAGGGCGGGGCCAAAGGTGTGAGTCAGGTGCTGGCAATTCAAATATGGCGCCTGCCTGCAGGTTGTGTGCAGGGAGGCCTTGCCAAAGGAGCAATGGCCTCTGCCAGCTCTTCTGCCTGGGAGAAAGCTGCCCCTCCACCTCTCACCCAGATTTCAGGCAGGTTCGTTCCTCCTCAAGTGTCCCAGGTTCCTTTCAGGCTGCTGCTTGGCGCTGGCACTCAGAGGGAGCATGTCTGAGTGAGTCCGTGTGCGGGCCCTTTAAGAGGCGCTGCCTGGGGCTCCCGCAGCCTTTGCGACCCTTAGGGACAGTCCCTGCTGGTTTCACAGCCTGGAGTTGTGGGGACGTCTCTTCCCGGCCCTGGAGCCCTCGGCTGGGGGCTTGCTGTGGGGCTGGGACCCCCTCACTCCTCCAGAAAACCCCCACCTCAGAGATTCTCTCCCTGGTTTCAACCACGGCACCCGGTGTGGGCCCGAGGCACGTCTCCGATTCAGCCCCGATCCGCCTGCATCTGTGCCCCTCCTACTGGTCTTGGTGCTTCTTCAGTTCCCTGGTTGTAGGGCTTCTGTTCAGCCAGATTTCAGGAGGTTCTGAGTGATGGTGGTTCTGTATTTTAGTTGTAATTTTGATGTGGTTGTGGGAGGCGGCGGGTGCAGCTGTTACCTACGCCGTCATCTTGTTTCCTCTCCCTGGATGACTTTTATTGTTTTTTATTGTCTGATAGCTGTGGCTAAGACTTCCGGTACTATTTTGAGTAAGTGTGGTGAAAGTAGACACCCCTGTCTTATTCCTGTTCTTAAGGGAAACGCTTTTAGTTTTTGCCCATTAAGTATGATGTTTCTCTTGCTGCCTTTAAGAATCTCTTCTTGATTTTGATTTTTAGCATTTTAATTATGATGTGTCTGGTCGTTGGCCTCTTTGGGTTCTTCTTTCTTGGGACTCTGCCTCCTGAACTTGTGTGACTTTTTCCTTTACCAGGTCAGGGAAGTTTTCTGAAATTATTTCTTCAATCAGGTTCTCTATCCCTTGCTAACTTCCTTCTCCTTCTTATATTCCTATGATGCAGATATTGTTCTGTTCCTTGTTGTCCCACAGCTTCCTTAAACTGTCTTCCTGCTTTTTAATTGTTTTTTTCTTTTTGGTTCTCTGATTGAGTGATATTTTTTCTAGTCTGTCTTCTAATTTGCTGCTCTGATCCTTGGCTTATCATGTGAAGCGGAATTCACCTCAGCTGTGTTTGGAGCCTGCCAGTATCTCCTTGTGGATACACTGCTTTGAAGCTTATTGAATATTACTCTGTTGTTGTCTGAAGCAGGTCACTGGGTTTACTGGTTTGGGGCCTCTTCCCAGGGTCTCTGGTGCAAGCCAGTGTCAGACACTGTTTATGACTGTCCCCGAGTACCCTGTTTGGATCTATCAGTGATCTACAGTTTATGGCTCCATTTGCTGGTGCTGGTTATGTGTGGAAAGGACCAAGCTGTTCACCAAGGTCTGCTTTTCCTATCCCTAGGCCCAATAGCAGGTCAGGCAAAGACTCACTGCTTCCAGAGATCCGCTTCTGCCTGCAGGCTTTTAGTCTTAGTCACTTCATGAGCTTCAGACTGTAGAGCTCTGCAGGGCTTAAACTCCACAGGGCAGGGCGAGAGGGTTTCCAGTGGGTGGGACAATTGCTTCCTCCCCAGGCTAAAGCTTCATTGATAGGAAAGCTCTGCCTGAGAAAGATGGTTTCTGCAGCATGGTGGAATGACTCAGTATGGGGATCCGGGAAGCTGTCCTCTCCGCTCTCTCACAATAGCCACCAACCACAGATTCTCCTCCCACAGCGCTAGCCCACTCTGCCGGAGCCCAAGGAGAGTTCCCACAAATGAAATTTAGTGCATTGGCCCTTTAATGGTTTGCTTGCATTTCTAGCCATCTCTCCCTGCTTGACAGAACCCTCAGTGTTTTTCACAGCCAGATGTTATGTGGGCACCTTTCCTGGTTCTGTTAATCTGGGCTGGGGAGCACAGCTTGGGGTTTGAACTCCAGACTTCTCAGGGGGAACCCCCCACAGCTGAGCTATCCCTCTAGAACTTCAGCTGCTGCCTATGAGAGCCCAGTCAGCCCTCTTACGCCTCCATACTTCCTACCACTCTCTATGTGGCTTCATTTTTATGTCCTTGTTTATAAGTGGCTTTGTTCATTCTTTTTTCTCCTCTGACTATAATTTCATATTACCTGTCTTCCAGTTCATAGATTCTTTCTTCTGCTTGATTGAATGTGATATCGAAGGTTTCTATTTCATTATTTTATTCATCCATCGTATTCTCAGTTTGACAATTTCTATGTTTTTTTTATTTTTTTATTTCTCTTTGTTGAACTTTTCATTTTGTTTCATGTATTGTTTCCCCGATTTTGTTGAGTTATCTGTATTCTAATGTAGCTTGCTGAGTTTCTGTAAAGCATTCATTTTGAATTCTTTGTCAGGCAATTTGTAGATCTCTGTTTCTTTGGGATTGGTTACTGGAGCCTTTTTAGTTTCTTTTGGTGGTGTCATGTTTACCTCATTCTTCATGATCCATGTAATCTTGGGTTGATGTCTTTGCATTTGAAAGAGCAAATACCTCTTCCTGTTTTTACGGATTGATTTTGACAGGTCTTTACCTTCTCCTGCTGGATCCCTGGACTGATCAGTCTGCCTCCAGAATCACAGTTGAGTGGGGTTGTAACCAAATCATGTGGCTGCTTCTGGGTCCACTGTGGGGTCCATTGTTGGCAGGCCTGTTATCAGTGGTGCAGGTGGACATGGTTCCTGCTAAATCCCTGGTTGGACAGGACTGCTTTTGGGTCCACAGTCAAGCAGGTCATGGGGCTACTTCTTGGTCTACTGTTGAGTCTGTAGGCAGGGGATCTGTTGCCAGGGGTAAGGATGAATGTGGCTCCTGCAGGTTCCTGGGCATCTTCCTGCTGGGTCCCTGGGTGGGCAGGACTGCCTCCAGTACCACAATATAGCAGGCTGGAGCCAGGTCTTAGGGTTGTTTCAGGATCTATAGTTGGGACTGAGGTTTGTGGGCCTGTTATCAGGGGCACAGATGCCTGTAGCTCTTCTGAGTCCTTTGGTAATGGAGCTGGGGCTGAGTCCATAGGGAGCCTAGGCTGTTTTTATTCTGCAGTCTGGACCATGTTTAGTAAGTCTACCACTGGGACATGGGCTTGCCTCCTCTTAGTAGCTGGCTGTCCTTGATCTTAAGGCTTCACCTGGTTTTCCCTGAATCAGAATCCTAGAGCTTCTACAAAAGCACTTACATTCATGGATGGCTGTTGGATTTTTGTTTATGTGAGGGGATGTGAGCCAGGGTCCTCCTGTTCCACTGTCTTGTTGATGTCACTCTCCCTATGCTCTTATCACAGCAGAATGAACCTGGGTTATGACAGTCCCTCTGATCAATATTCTTCTCAGCTAAATACCAGCGTCTTCAAGTGGTCTGTAAGACCCTAGTTAATCTGGCCTTTGGTTTTTTTTTGGTTTGTTTTGTTTTTCTGTCTCTTGCTCACTGTTTTAGCTACACTGGTGGTTTGGCTGTTCTTTGAATTCATCAGGCATATTCCTATATCAGAGTTTTTGCATGTGGTGTTCCCTCTGTCTGAACTGTTTTGTCCAAATATCCTCATGGCTATTCTTTCACTTTCTTCAGGTTTTGCTTTAAATATTATCTCAGAAGATGACCCCATCTGTAATTTTAATCTCCTATCCTGATATTATATAACGTCATTCCTTGCTTATTTTCTTCCATACCACTCCTAATGTTCCATATATGTTATTTATTCTATTATTGCCTGTCTCTTCCATTAGGTGTAAGAAGCTTCATGGGAGTAAGGATGTTTAGTTATTCCACTGTGTTTCCTCCAGCGTAGTGCTCTATTTATAGTAGGTGCCTAGTGGATGCTTGTTGGAGAGGTGCTTTATTTAAATAATTGGCTGTTGTTTCAGTGCTATGGATTGAAAATGGATTTACCAAGACTCCAGCTCCTCATTAGCAGGCTGTCCCTGGTGTTCCATTTTGGTGCCACATGTGGATTATTATATTTAGATGGTCCCCTTAGATAACATGGTTTGCTTATTTTAGGAAAGAAATTGCAGACTTTGAACAACAGAAAGCAAATGAATTGGCTCGAATAAAGGAGTTTAAAAAGGAAGAAATGAGGAAGCTACAAAATAAACGCAAAGTTTTTGAAACATATACTACAGTTGCAAGAACTTTTCCAGATAAAAAGGAACGTGAAGAAATACAGGTATATGAATATTTATATACTTATATAAGTTAGTAAAGATTTCAGTCTTGTAAGAATCTTAGTTATTTTACGTGTCAAAGAGATATTTGGTATCAGTTTGTTAGTCATTTATTGACTCAACAAATTATCTGTCTGAGACACTGAATCAGGAACATCTTTTGAAGTCTGACATTTAAAGAGTAAAATATTCTCTTACTAAAGGTTTCCAAACAAACAAAGCGTATGATAATGACATGAGTGAATTAATAAGCCAGGAGTTGGAAGTTCACTGGTGTAATGTTGTGTTAATTTGTTTGAACTACCACACAACAAATACTATTAGTTTTGTTCATTTATAATAATTTAAGGCCCATATACTAAATAGATATTTATTCTAAAACTTATAAATTGATAGGCCAAATTATTAGTCCTATTCATTTCAAAGTTAGAAGTGGACATAATCAGAGGAATGTAGTGCTTAAAAATAACTAATGCATTTCTAGCTAAACTATAGGAAAAAAAAAAATGGAGGTGAATGTATTCATAACATTGGCATATGCAAAGACTTCCAAGAGAAGACAAAGAAATAAATATAAAAGATGCCCAGCCGGACGTGGCTCAGTAGTTGAGCATCGACCTAGGATCCAGGAGATTGAGGTTTGATTCCCGGTCGGGGCACATGCCCGAGTTTTGGGCTTGATCCCCAGTGGGGATCGTGCAAGAGCTGATTAATGACTCTATCATCATTGATGTTTCTATCTCTCTCTCTCTCTCTCTCTCTCTCCCCCTTCATCTCTGAAATCAATAAAGATATATTTTAAAAAAAGAAATACGTATAAAAGAAAAAATGGATATATTAAGCTTCATCAAAAGAAAAACTTAATTTACCAAGAGAAAAATTTTAAATGGTTATCCTTTGCTTACAGCATAAAATGCAAACTCATCTTCCACTTCCATATTTTAGACACCAGTATTTTTGAATTCTATCTTTTGATTTCTTCCTTTCTGTAGTATGTTGTCTTTGAACAATCTCATCTGCACACCTATAGCTTAAGTTATCATATGCCTTGTTGATTAGGGTCTTTAATTCTATTTTCTTATTTTCGTGGGGAGAAACACATGCCATGTTTTGGTTAATGCTTGGTTTATTAAATCTGTTACACTTTAACAATCTATTAAAACTTTTATTTCAAAAAAAGGATCTGCAGTGAAATCTCTCCCTATAACCGTTGCTCTGGCATCCAATTTTCCTCCTTTGAGACAACCGATGTTACCAATCTCTTGTATTTTTCCAGAGAAATTCTAAGCAAATGCATATATATTCCTAATTTTAAAAAAAGTAAAATTAATGGTTAGTATATTGAAATCATCTATATCTGTGTGGAGCTTTTTTTTGTTTTTGTTTTCTTAATCCCACCTGAGGGTATTTTTTCCATTGCTTTTCAGAGAGAGTGGAATGGGGGGTGGGAGGGAGAGAGACAGAGAGAAGGAGGGAGGGAGGGAGAGAGAAACAGCGATGTGAGGGAGACACATCAATTGATTGCCTCCTGCATGCACCCTGACCTGGGCTGGGGAGCTAGCCTGCAACCAAGGTATATGCCCTTGGCTGGAGTTGAACCTGGGACCCTTCAGCCCGCAGGCTAAAGCTCTAACTACTGAGCCAAACTAGCAAGGGTGAAACCATCTGTATCTTAACATAAAGAGCATCATTATTCTTTATTTTACCATTGAATAGAATTGTATTATATGGATGTACCATAATTTACTTAACTAAACATTTATGTTGTTTCTGTTCTTTTTCTCTCTGTTAAGAGTGCTGTCTTGAATAACCTTGTACACACATCACTTCACAATCATTCTTCTACTTAGTCATTCAGCACATGGTTATCAAATACCTATGATGTAGAAGGCATGTATGTGCTTGGGAATACCAGAAGTGAACAAAACAAATTTATCCTTGCCCCCATGTAGCTTACATACTCAAGTATATCTGCAGCATAAATCCCAAGAAGTGAAATTTTTAGGTAAAGGGGGTGCTATGTACATTCATAGATATTGCCAGATTATCTCTTCATAAATATCATTTCAACTTTTAATTCTACTAGCAATTATTAGAGTGGTTTTTGCTCTTTGCCTGCTAGGTAAAAGATTAAAAATTTATATTAAACTTACTTGAATTTCTTTTTAAAATCTATAATCTAGATTATAGATTATTATTATAATCTATAATAATACAAATTTAGCAAGACTTTTTTTGTGAACACTTCAAATACTTTATTAAAAATATTTATTTATTGATTTGAGATAGAGACATACATCAGTTTGTTGTTCCACTTATTTACTCATTCATTGGTTGCTTCTTGTAAGTTGTGCCCTGACTGGAGATTAAAGCTGCAACCTTGGCATATCGGGACCACGCTTTAACCAACTGAGGTACCAGGCTAGGGCCACTTAAGATACTTTAACAGTAGTTAAAATCAAATTCAGCTATCAGAAAACTTCACTAAATTTAAAACCATAACCTATGCTAAAATATTTGCACAATGGGTTTGTCATTTCATATTTACTCTTCCTGAGTCTCCTAGGAGTAGAGCAATACTTACTTTGATATCTTGCTATGTTATAAAAATCTTAGAAACCCAAAAGGAACAAAAACACCAACCTTCTTAGACCACCCAAGATTATAAGCTTGATTCTCCCCACCTTCCCCTCTTTGTCATAGCTGTGATTTCTTCTTCCATTGTTCAAACCATAGCAAATGAGCTTTCTTATTTTAAGTTCTACTTACTTTGGTGAGAATAACATATAGCTTTTACTTTATTCTAACCTGGTGCCTTTTCTTGAAATAATGTATCCTCTTATTCTCTAAGCCTGTTCTTACCAGTCTGCTTGTCATTAGCCACATGTGGCTATAAATTTAAGTTAACTGAAATTAAATAAAACTAAAAATTCAGTTTCTCAGTGACATTAGGCACATTTCAAGTACTCAGTAGCCATTGTGTGACTGGTAGCTATCACATTGGACAGTGCAGATCCAGGACACATCCATCATTGTGGAAAGTTCTGGACAGTATTGATGTAGAGGCCTCATCTCCTGGAGACCTGGTGAGTTAGCTTTCCTCTTTAGGACATTAGACCATTTCATAATTTTGCAACTTTTTCTTGAGCCCTCTTTCTACTTTGTTAGTGTTGATTTAAGTATTAGGCCCTTTTCAAAAGACTTGATATTGTGTGTAACCATGGATGTTCATTATTTCTTTCTGTTGTTGGTACAGTTCCTTGTTTTTCTTAAACTAGATGGCTCATTTGTAATTTCCTATATTTACCCTTCTTCCTACTTCTATGCAAATACATACTTTAGAAACAGGTATATACTTAATTGAAAACAAACCTATATTTATTGTGCTTCCACTTATTAAATCATTAAAAGATTAAAGAGATGGTATAGGCTCAGAGGTAGTGTGGGTTTGGTTCCAGACCACCTTGATAAAGTGAATATTGCAAGTCCCATGAATGTTTTGGTTTCCTGTTGCATATGATAGTTATGTTTACACTGTACTGTAGTCTCTTAAGTGTGCAATAGCATTATGTCTAAAAAACTACATACATACCTTAATGAGAGAATGCTTTATTGCCAGAAAATACTAACCAGCCTTCAGTGAATCATTATCTTTTTTTGGTGCAAGTTCTTGCCTCAACATTGATGGCTGCTGACTGACCAGGGTGGTGGTTGCTGAAGGTAGGGGTGGCTGTGGCAATTTCTTAAAATAAGGCAACAATGAAGTTTGCTGCATTGATTGATTCTTTCACAAATGATTTCTCTGTAGCATGTGATGCTGTTTGATAGCATTTTACCCACGGTAGAACTTCTTTCAAAATTGGAGTCAGTTCTCTCAAACCCAGCCACTGCTTTATCAACTAAGTTGATGTAATATTCTAAGTCCTTTGTTTTCATTTTAACATCTTCACAGCTTCTTCACCAAGAGTAGATTCCATCTCCAGAAACCACTCTCTTTGCTCCTTATCTGTTAAAGTTTTAGCTTGAATTTGCAGGAATTCAGTCACATCTGTAGGCTCCGCTTCTAATTCTAGTTCTCTTGCTATTTCCACATCTGCAGTTACTTCCTCCACTGAAGTCTTAATCCCCTCAAAGTCATCCATGAGGTTTGGAATCAACTTCCAAACTCGTTAATGTTAATGTTAATGTTAATGTTATTGTTTTGATCTTTTCCCATGAATCATTAATGTTTTTAATGGCATCTGGAAAGGTGAATCCTTTACAGAAGGTTTTCAATTTATAGTTGGCCAGGATCCATCAGAGGAATCACTATCTATGGCGGCTATAGCCTTATGAAGTACATTTCTTAATTAGTAACACTTGAAAGTAAAAATTACTCCGTGATCCAGGGGCTGCAAAATGGATGAGAAACCATTACTCTCGTACATCTCCATCAGAGCTCTTGGGTGACCAAGTGCATTGTCAAGGAACAGTAATGTTTTGAAAGGAAATATTTTTTCTGAGCAGTGGTCTCAACAGTGGGCTTAAAATAATCAGTGAACTATGTTGTAAACAGATGTGCTTTCATTCCTCCTTTGTTGTTCCATTTATAGAGCACGGGCAGAGTAGATTTTGCATAATTCTTAAGGGCCTTAGGATTGTCAGAATGGTAAATGGGCGCTGGCTTCAACTTAAAGTCACCAGCTGCATTAGCCCCTAACAGAGTTAGCCTGTCCTTGGAAGCTTTGAAGCCAAGCATTGACTCCTTGACAGCTTTAAAAGTCTAGATGGCATTTTCTTCCAATATAACGCTGTTTTGTCTACATTGAAAATCTTGTTGAGTGTAACCACCTTCATTATCTTAGCTAGATCTTCTGGATAACTTGCTGCAGCTTCTACATCAGCACTTGCTGCTTCACCTTGAACTTTTATGTTATGGAGACTGCTTCTTTCCTTCAACCTCATGAACCAACCTCTGCTAGCTTCAGACTTTTCCTCTAAGCTTCCTTACCTCCCTCAGCCTTCACAGAATTGAAGCTTTAGAGTCTTACTTTGGATTAGGCTTTGGTTTAAGGGAATGTTGTGGCTGGTTTGATCTCTCCAGACAACTATAACTTTCTCCATGTGAGCAGTAGGCTGTTTCGTTTTCTTATCATTCATGTGTTCACTGGAGAAGCACTTTGTTGGCTGTTGTGAGGTTTGTATGAGCATGGATGGGTGTCAGGTTGTCAGTGCGTGTTAATGAGGTGGTTAGGATTCTCACTGCCTTCAGTTCCATATCTGAATGAACAGGTTCTCAGGTGGGTGGTGGGGAATGCTTCCTGCTTCTGTCTATACTTCTTTCCTTAGCTTGCAGTCACTCCCCATGACTTGTACCTACGTATGCTGAGTAGCTAGTTGACCATCTCTCCTTAGTTCTGACATTGATCTCTATTTCTCTTTACACAGTTGCAGATTGCTTCTAGACATTTCCAGGACTTTCTTCACTTAGGTCATTTAGTTCATCTAAACTCATTTTCTTAAAATCTATTTCTTATAAATTCCCAGTAGAATCAGTTTTCAGGGCTGGTAGTTTTGACTTTGAATCTTTTATTCTCTTCACTTCAGCTCTTCTTCCTTCAGTTAGTAATTAATTCCTATTAATTTTTTCTTCACTAGATATCCCCTGTTTATCTCTTATATTTTAATTAATATCAAGGCCATGTTATTTCAGTGAACTTATAAGTGGTGTCTGCTTCCTCCTTCTGATTCCTGGAATTAATTTTGCTGATGGTATGAAGTGAACCCCTATTCCCTTTCCTGAAAATCCCAGCTTTATTGAAATGTGATTGACTGAACCTTCCCTTTTCTGTTCTCTGTACTAGGCTAGCTAGCCTGTCTTTTTTCTTCTATTTCATTGTTTTAATTCTAATGCTTTTTTTTGGGGGGGGGGTGTGACAGGCTTTGAAACAGCAGGTGGCAGATTTACAGGAAGATTTGAAAAGAAAAGAAGCAAAATGGTCAAGCACACTTGGCCGTCTTAGAAGCCAGATAGAAATGCTGGTCAAAGAGAACACAGACCTTCGGGAAGAAATAAAAGTGATGGAAAGATTCCGACTTGATGCTTGGAAGAAAGTGGAAGCCGCTGAGGGCAGCACCAAGACGGGTCAGTGCAGGACTGCTGTGAAGAAAGAGGGGTCCATGGTAGGTTTGGAGACCAGCCAGCTTCATCAGATTAGGGGGAGATGTTAAATATTTGAGCAGTCAGATCCTTAAAGAGACAGAAAGTAGAAGGGTGGTTGCCAGGTCTGCAGGGAGGGGAGAATGACGGGTTAGTGTTTAATGGGAACAGTTTCAGTTTTGCAAGTTGAAGAGAGTTTTGCGAATGGATGGTGGTGATAGTTGTATGAGAGTGTGAATGTACTTAATACCACTGACCTGTACACTTTAACATGGTTTAAGAAGGTAACTGTTACTCTGACCAGTGCTGCTCAGTGGTTAGAGCATTGGCCCCCACACTGAAGGGTGTCAGGTTCGATTCCTAGTCAAGGGCGTGTACCTGGGTTGCAGGTTGGATCCCTGGCCCTGGTCAGGGCGTGTGCGGGAGGCAGCCAATTGATGTGTCTCTTTATCATCCATGCTTTTCTTTGCCTCCCTCCCTCTCCCCTCTCCTTCCCTCCCTCCCTGCCCTGCCCCTCCCTCCCTCCCTCCCTGCCCCACCCTACCCCTTCCTCACTGCTCTGCCTTCCTTCCCCTGCCCCTCCCCCCCTTCTCCCCTCTCTCCCTCTCCCTCCCTTGCCTCTCCCTCCCTTGCCTCTTCCCTCCCTTGCCTCTCCCTCCTTTGCCTCCCCTTCCCTCCCTCCCCTCCACCCCCCAGCGTTCCACTCTCTCTAAAATTAGTCAATGGAAAAAATGTCCTTTTGTGAGGATTAAGCAAAAAAAAAAGAAAAAGGATGGTAAATGTTATGCTATATATATATTTACCATAATTTAAAATTTCTTTTGAGCATTGCTATAAAGATAGTTTTCAAATTTATTTGTATAATTCTTATAAAGGGATTATTATAAACAGTAGGCAGACAGTCTCAGTTAAAACAGGCCAAGGGAAGTTTTGCAGAGAGTCACATGCATGTGACCCTTTTGAATTAAGTAATTGGTGTTTCATTCATCTCTGTTCACAACTCTGGTTTGCCAGGCACTGCTTTTAGGCACTGCAGATAAAGCAATGAACAAAACAGGCAAACATCCCTGCTCCTTTGGAACTTAATATTCTAGTGGTGGTAGAAAGACTATAAATAAGATAAATAAAATATATGGTATGTGACATAGTGGTGAAAATCAAGGAGAAAAAGCAAGGAGGGGGAATAGGGTGTTGCAGTTTAGGTAGGATGGCCAGGGAAGGCCTTACAGAGAAAGCAACATTTGAAGAACTGCTGAAGAGGAGCTAAGCTCTGCTGAGACCTGGGTGAGAAGCAGAGCAGGCACAGGAGCCCCAGGCCTGGAGGCTGTCTGCTTGGAGGGCCTGAGGTTGAGCAAGTCCAGAGCTGCTATAGCTGGCCCTTGAATAGTGTCATTTCATTATAAGGTTGATGCTGTAGGAACTTAACTCTTACTTATATCAGTTAGCCTGGTAAAATTGTTATTATACATCATTTCGCCAAAGTTGCAGAATCTATCAAGGATGTTAAGTGAGGACTTGCTGTAAGCTGGAGCAGAGTAAGTGGGGAGAATTGTAGGGGGTGAAATCAGAGATATGATGAAGGGTGCCAGGTGCAGATTTCATTAGGCCTTAATAGTTTCTGTAAGCACTCGGGCTTTTTCTCTGAGTGCAATGGGGAGCCCTTGCAGGGCTCTGATTGAAGGGGTGGCCTAATCCTTTATCTTAGTGTTGGGGAAAGCCCCAAAAGTCTAAATTCAGGATTGACTCTGAAGAACTGACATGTAGCTTTACTCAAATTTATAAGAGCTTTAATAGAGAAACTTACATACATGAGTAAGGCAGCTGCTCCCAGTGGTTGCAGTCAGGAAGAATCCACCCTCTTCCAGGACAGAGTCTCTTTTTTTATAGGGGGTTACAAGTAAAACCATATGGTGGGTAGTCATGTAAACCACCGAAAAGAACAATGCATTTCTAAGTTAACGGATAACACCAGGCAGTTATTACACTCTATACATTCATTAACTTCCTTCCTGGGGGCTTGACATTTATCTTTGGGTGGCATTTGGCTTTCTGGGTAGTCAGCCATGCTTGAGGCTACAGAGGGTTAAACAGAGTCCAACATTTCCCAGAGGCCTCTGCTGCTGGAGCCATATTACACCTCTTAATTCCCCAACATTTAGCTCACTCTGCTCTAGACTTACGAATAGACTGAGGGGGTGGGGAACTATGGACCCAGTCAGGAACACCAACGGGGATTGTTGCAGTAATTCAGACCAGAGGTGAGATGATAGTGGCTTAGACTGGGGGACTGGCATTGGAGGGGTTGAGAAGTGGTTGGGATTTATTGATGAACTGGATAGAGGGGGTGTGACAGCAAGAAAGGAGTTAGGAATGGCTTCCCAGTTTAGTGTGGGTTTTTTTTTCTTCTTAATGTGAGAATTTCCATTTGTTATGAAAGTCCACAAGAAGACAACACATATTGCTCAGGGCCATGGACCTTAGGAGCTCAGATGCAGACAAGGTGAGTTTGAAATGCCAATGAACATCAGGTGAAGATGTTCAGGAGAAGTCAGGTTGGAGCTAGAAGTTTAGGGTCATCAGAATGTGTGGTGAAGACTTGGGCTGGGAGAGATGAAACTGAAAGTGAAGAGGTCCAAATACTGAGCCAGAGTGAGAAACTGGGGGGTAAGGAGAACAAACAGCCAGGAATTAGGAAGGAAAGGACGCCCATGTGGTGTTCTGAGAGCCAAGTTGAGAAAGGCCCTAAAGGAGGAGAATGTGGCCAACAGGTGGCAAAGGATGCTGCTCAGTAAGTTGATGACTGAAGGTTGGTCATTGGATTTACCAAGTAGAGGTGTGTCGAAGATAAAGGCCTGACTGAATAAGAGAGAATGGGGAGAAGTTTCAGACAGAATATGAGAGCTGTGTGGAAAAATTTTGCAGTAAATGTAAAGAAAAGGGATAGAGGCTGTAGAGGAAGTTGTTTTCCTGTTTCTAAGTTGGAAATTAACAAGTATTTGTGTATTGGTAGAATTGGTTCAGTAGAGAGGAAAATTATGCAGGAGAAAGTAGTTGGCTCAGTGTTCATGAGGGGAGATGGGACTTAGGGAATGAATGAATGGAGGGGGGCTGACCTTGGCCAGGAGCATGGGCAGTTCAAGTCCAATAACAGAAGGTCTAAGGTCTGGACCCAGGGCTAAGTGTGTGGTGCCACTTGGTAGGAAGTGCCCTCCTGATGCTTTAACTTTCTCAGTGAAGTGGGAAGCATGGTACTCTGCCGACAGTGAAGATGGCGAACATGCGAGAAAGTGTGAAATAGTTGTCTAAGAGGGAGGAAAGCCAAAGGACTGGGAAGTGTAGTCTGAATCCTGGGCTGCACTGGGAGCCCATATAGGTTAGAGATCATTTCCAGTGAGAATGGCTTGCATTTTTTTGTTTGTTTGTCTTTTTGAGTATTGGTTGGTGGAGAGTTTTAGGAGAGGTATGGTTATCAGGGGGAAAACCACAGAGGGGAGAAACGGGCTTGGAAGTTGATAGTATGTATTGACCCATGAACTTAATCTGCTTAAGAATGGCACAGGCTACAGGGTTGTAAGGAACGTTGAACACATGGATCAATGACTTGTAGGACCCTGTAGGCTGTAAGCATTGTTGGAGTTAGGATATTAGAGGAATGAACTGACGGATAAGCTATGATAGTCAAAAAGTAGAATTCTCCCTTCTTCCTCAAACATTTCATTATGGAAGCTTCACCAGATAGAGGCATTTTAAAGAACTGTCCATTGAACACCTGAATACTTGCCTAGATTGAACCACTGTTAACATTTTGTCATGTTGTGTATATGTACTTTGTTAGACCATTTGGAGGTAGTTGCAGAAATCATGGCATCTCACCCATAAATACTTGAACACTAAATGGCATTGGCTTTTTGAATAGACCAGGCCAATTATTTTATAGAATGCTTCTCATTCTGGATTCAAGTGCTTTGAAATTGAAGTTATTGATCATTGCTAATAGTGATAATGGCTAGTTCTAGAGTTTGCCCATGGGAGTGCACGGCTGAGATTGGAGGAAGAGTAGATCAGGAAGCCGAAGCTAGGCATTGGAGAATCATCTGGCAAGGAGGGCTAGATGGTGGGTGAGTACACCACCATGAGACTTGGAGCTAGGTGGGGGTGGGTAGGGAGGAAAGAAAGAGATTTGGTTGGAAGCAGTGACGGGGAGCAAGGAGGACACCTACCTTACCTCTAAATGTAGGGTTGTGAGCTCTGAGGGTGAGAAACCTCCATCCCTTCGAGGGACAGTGGTGAGCATTCTTCTCAGTGGGAGCTAGGGTTCAGTTAGGGCAAGACAGTGGGGGGAAGCATTCACCAGGGAGGCTGAGATAAGGGAGTTCTGCCGATGGCAACCATGAGTTCCTGCCCTCTCCTCTGGCTCTAGTAACAGTCACAGAAGACTGTTTCTTTTTACATTGTCTGTTATTCCCTTAACTTGAGGAATGAATATATTTCCAGAGGTAGTGTGTGTGGGTGTGTGTGTGTTGTTCACTCTGATCTCTAGTGATAAATGAAAATAATGTAAGTGAACAAACTTAAAACATTCTCATTGCAAGCTGAGTTCTGTTAGTTTGATTTATTGTACTAATATGTAGGCTAATACTAATTTTATATTCAATTATCTATCTCCTATGTAGAATTCATCAGTTCAAATTGAGAAGAGTCAAAATTCTTCAGGAACCCAGCTAGAAATATACAAGAAAAATAATTTGCCCACACAAGGTAAGAAGATGCATGATCTTTTAAGAAGACATTTCAGGAATTTAAAGAATAGAGAATTTATATCTAACTTAATAAATAAAACACTGTAATTTTAATTGAAGCCCCTGTGTATCCCACTCCCCCACTTAATTTCCATCCTGACAGTATTCCTGTCCTGGTTACTCATTCTTTTACTATATTGTGCCCATAAATTAATATAGTATTGTTTACAGACTTTATGTATCCTTCTGCAATTTGCTTTTTTCTCTCCATATTTTAAGACTTACCACATTAACACATATAAACTCTAGTTTATTGATTTTAATAGCTATACAGAATCCATGTGTATTTGCCAGTCAAGTTTCTCTGCTGATGGGCATTCAGGTTTTCTCCCAGTTTGTCAGTAGCATGAATAGGGCTGCACAAAGTCTTTTTTATTTATTTTTTAATTTTTAATTTTTATTTTTGTTTAAAATATTACAGATGTCCCTTCCCCCCCCAATGACCCGTTTCACCCCGTCCAACCGCCCTCCCCAGTCCCTCTCCCCACCATTGTCCGTGCCCTTGGGTTGTGCATATGTGCATATAAATTCTTTGGTTACTTTCTCCCCCTCCACCCACCTGCCCTCCTCCCTCTGACATTTGCAGGCTGATCCATGCTTCCATGTCATTGAATCTATTCTGTTCATCAGTTTATTAAGTTCTTTAGAGTGCATGTATATGCGAGATCATGTGATGTTTGTCTTTCTCTGCCTGGTTTATTTCACTTAGCATAATTTTCTCCAGGTCCATCCATACTGTCACAAAGGGTAAGAGATTCTTTCTCTTTACAGCTGCGTAGTATTCCATGGTGTATATGTCCCACAGCTTTTTTATTCACTCATCTACTGATGGGCACTTGGGCTGTTTCCAGGTTTTAGCTATTGTAAACTGTGCTGCTATGAACATCGGGGTACATATATTCTTTCTGATGAATGTTTCAGGATTCTTAGGATACATTCCTAGGAGTCGAATCACTGGGTCAAACAGCAGCTCCATTTCTAATTTTTTGGGGAACCTCCATACTGTTTTCCATAGTGTTTGCACCAGTCTGCATTCCCACCAGCAGTGTACTAGGGTTCCCCCTTCCCCTCGCCAGCACATGTCATTTGTTGATTTGTTGATGGCAGCCATTCTGACAGGTGTGAAGTGATATCTCATTGTGGTTTTAATTTGCATCTCTCTGATGATTAGTGATGTTGAGCATTTTCTCATATGTCTCTTGGCCATCCGTATGTCCTCTTTGGAGAAGTGTCTCTTCAGGTCCTTTGCCCATTTTTCAATTGGATTGTTTGCCTTCTGCTTGCTGAATAGTATGAGTTCTTTGTACACTTTGGAAATTAGCCCCTTATCAGATACATCCTTGGCAAATAAATTTTCCTAGACCGTGGTTTTCCTTTGTATTTTGAGGCTTATTGTAAGTAATGCTGCTGTGAACATAGGGGTGCATGTATTCTTTCTGATTGGTGTTTCAGGATTATTTGGATATATTCCTAGAAGTGGGCTCGCTGGGTCAAAAGGAAGTTCCATTTTTAATTTTTTCTGGAATCTCCATACTGTTTTACACAGTGCCTGCACCAGTCTGCATTCCTGCCCACAGTGCACCAGAATTTTCTTTTCCACATCCTCAACAACACTTGTTGTTTGTTGGTTTATTGGTGGTAGCCATTTTGGTAGGTGTGAGGTGATACCTCATTGTTGTTTTAATTTGCATCTGATAATTAGTGACATTGAGCATTTTTTCATATACCTGTTGGCCATCTGTATGTCCTCTTTGGAGTAGTGTGTAATTCAGGCCCATTTTTAAATTGGTTTGTCTTCCTGGTGTTGAGTTGTAAAGTTCTTTATATATTTTGGAGATTAACCCCTTATCAGATGTATCACCGGCAAATATGTTCTCCCATATGGTGGGCTCTCTTTTCTTTCTATGACTTTGCCTCTACATTCCTTTTGCCCACTTAAAACTTTGGGGTGGGGTGGGGTGTTTATATTTCTTTTTATTTAAGTCAGTTAGTCTGTGTTCTTATCTTTTGTCAGTTATAAGCACTGCCAATATCATCTTGCTGTCTGGGTTTAGCTTTTCAGTTTGTGTTTTTCATATGCATGTTTTTCTTTTAATATTGTATTTATCAATCTTTTTTGATGACTTTAAGAAATCCTCAATTTTCAGTCACAAATATACCATTTTCTCCTATGAACGTTTGTTTTCACAACCGGGTCTTTAACCTGCCTAGGAGTTTTAGAACTTATTTTTGTGAATTAAATTTAGAAAAGTGGATATAGCATATGCAGTTTGACAATTATAAAGGAAAAACTTCGATAACAGCTAGCTAAATCAAGAAATATATTAGAGGACTGAAAACTGTCCCCTCCATGATCATATCACATTACTTTTCCTTGTAGTTTCTACTCCCATAGGTACATCCCCAGAAAAATGTTTTACTTGTTTTTGAGCTATCTGAACAGTCTCCTACCGGGTGTATTCCATTGTCATTTTCACTATATGTTGCTTTTGAGAGTCAGTCATATTGATCTGCAGCTCATGAATTTTCACTGCCAGGTGGCATTCCATTTATCGAATATATTACAATTTACTATTTACTATTTTCTGTTGATAGGTGATTTTTTTAAGTTGCAGGATGTTACCCAGTAGTGCTGTGAGCATTGTGATACATTTCTGGTACACACATTAAATTTCTCTAGGGCATATACCTAGCGCATTACCGGGTAATTGGTATGAATACTTTAAACGCTATTAGATTTTGTTGAATTATTTTTTGAGATGACTTTACTTTCTCACCAGCAATGTAAGTGCTTGCTTTGCGCCACACTTTGTTAATACTTGCTATTGACAGACTTAAATTTTTGCCAATCTGGAGGGGATTAACAGTATCTCATCATAGTTTTGCATCACCCACATTAATAAATATGTTGACCTCCTTTTCCTGTGTTTATTCCTTCAACACTTACTTGTATTACAAATATTTTCTCCCATTCTAGGGTTTGTCTTTTTACTTTTTACAGTATCTTTTGTTGAACTGAAATTTTTATCTTTTTAAAATCGAAATATATTTGACATATAACATTGTATAAATTTAAGATGTACAGCATGTTGATTTGATACATTTATATATTATGATTACCAGAGTAGCAATAATTAGCATCTGTATCACCATGACATAATTATCATTTCTTTTTAGAGGTCAGAATAATTAAGATCTGGTCTCTTAGTAAGTTTGCGGATTATAATACAGTATTATTGTCTTTATTCACTATACTGTGCATTAGAACTCTAGGACTTATTTTACTACTTGTTGCTACTTTGTACCCTTCAATCACGTTTCTCCTATACCCCAATCTCCCAGTCCTTGGTAACCACCATTGCATTCTCTGTTTGTACTTATTTTTAAATTTACCTTTATTGTTGAAAGTATTACAGATGTCCCCTTTTCCCCCGCATTGACCTCCTCAACCCTACTCCCACCCCCTCCTCAGGCTTTCACTGTATTACTGTCTGTGTCCATGGGTTTTGCATATATGCATATAAGTTATTTGGTTAATTACTCTCCCGCCCGCCCTACCCTTCCCTCTGAAATACGTCAGTATGTTGCAAGCTTCAATGTCTCTGGATCTATTTTGTTCGTCAGCTTATTTTGTTCATTAGCTTCTTCTTAAAGTAGACCCTTTAACATTTCATGTAATACTGATTTGATGGTAGTGAATTCCTTTAGCTTTTTCTTCTCTGGGAAGCTCTTTGACCTTCAATTCTATCATTTATCTGACCTAAATGATAGCTTTGCTGGGTAATCTCAGTTGTAGGTCCTTGCTTTTCATTTTAAATAGTTCTTGCCACTCTCTTTTGGCCTGCAGTTTCTGTTGAAAAATCAGCTGACAGTCGTATGGGTGCTCCCTTGTAGGTAACTAATTGCTTTTCTCTTGCTGCTTTTAAGATTCTCTCTTTGTCTTTAACCTTTGGCATTTTAATTATGATGTGTTTTGGTGTGGGCCTCTTTGGGTTCTTCTTGTTTGGGACACTCTGTGCTTCCTGGACTTGTAAGTCTATTTCTTTCATCAGTTGGGGGACGTTTCCTGTCATTATTTTTTCAAATAGGTTTTCAATATCTTGCTCCTTCTCGTCTCCTTCCAGCATCCCCATTATTTGAATGTTGGTAAGCTTGAAATTGTCCCAGAGGCTCCTTACACTGTCTTCATAGTTTTGGATTCTTTTTTCCTTTTGCTGTTCTGATTGGGTGTTTTTTTCTTCCTCATATTCCAAATTGCTGATTTGGTTCTCTGCATCCTTTACCGTACTGTTGCTGCCCTGTGAATTATTCATTTCAGTTAGTGTATTCTTTATTTCTGACTGGTTCTTTTTTATGTCGATAATCTAACTAATTTCCTTAAAATTCTTACCAATATCCTTGAAATTCTCATTAAGTTTCTTGAGCATCCTTATAACCATTGTCTTGAACTCTGTATCTAGTAGTTTGCTTGCTTCCATTTCATTTAGTTCTTTTTCTGGAGATTTCTCCTGTTCTTTCATTTGTGACATATTTCTGTGCTTCTGCATTTTAGCTGCTTCCCAGTGTTTGTTTCTATATATTAGGTAGAGCTGCTGTGTCTCCTGGAATTGGTAGAGTGGCTTTATGTAGGTGTACTGTAGAGCCCAGTGGCTCAGCCTCCCCAGTTACCTGAGCTGGGTACTCCAGGTGCACCCCTGTGTGGGCTGTGTGCACTGTCCTGTTGTAGTTGAGCCTTGGTTGCTGGTGGTGTCACTGGAATGAATTGACTTCCAGGACTATTGGCTGTGAGGACAAGCTGCAACTACAGTCAAAGAGCTGCTTTACTGGGAACACCCCTATGGAGCAGGATTTGCTTCAGCGGAGCTTTGGTGTTCACCGAGTGCGCCCCTTGAGTGTGTCACTTGTAGATGTGGTAGGGTTGTAACCTGTTGGGGTCGAAACTGACCACTGGGTGCACTGTCTCTGGGGCCTCCCAGGCGGTACAAATCAGCCTCTGCCTGTGCTCTGCTCAGGGCCACCCAGCGTGAGATATACAGCAATCTGTAGATGGCTGCTCCTTGTGTTGGGCTTAGAGGTGTCCAGGCAATGCCAAGCTATGAACCAAGGCAGGCTGCCTGCAAGTAGGGAGGGGTGGGGTCTCTGGGAATTACCAGAGCAGGGTGAAAGGTATAAGCCAGGATGCTGGAGATTCAGATATGGTTCCTGCCTGCTGGCTCTGTGGGTGAGGGCTCAGCAAAGGAGCAATGGCCTCTGCCAGCACTTTTGTCTTTTAGAAAGCTGCCCCTCCAGCCTTCACCCTGATTCCAAGCAAGTTAGTTCCTCCCCATATGTCCCAGGTTCCTTTCAAGCTGCTGCCCCAGTGCTGGAGCTCAGAGGCAGTGGGTCCAAGTCAGTCTGTGGGCCGGCCCTTTAAGAGGAGCTGCCTGGGACTCCAGCAGCCTCCATGTCACTCAGCCACAATCCTCGCTGTTTTTTACAGCCCAAAGTTGTGGGAACTTCTCTTCCTGACACTGGAACCTGGGCTGTGGGTCCTGATGTGGGGTTGAGACTTCTTGTTCCTCCAGGAAACCTCTACAGCCAAAATACCCCTCCTGATTTTAAACTGCTGCACCTGGGTGTGGGACCAGCAGGGTTTCGTGATTCCTCCTGATTCTGCCCCGCATCTCTGCCCCTCCTATCAGTCTAGATGTTCTTCAATTTCCTACCTCTAGGACTTCCATTCAGCTAGATTTGAGGAGGTTCTGAATGATGGTTCTGTATTTTCGTTGTAATTTTGATGTGGTTGTGGGAGGCGGTGAGTACTGAGTTTACCTTTGCTGCCATCTTCCTGAGACTTTTTCTCATTCTCTGGTTTTATGAGTTTGCTTTTTTTAGATTCCACATATAAGTGTGTTTCTCTGACTTTTATCACTTAGCTCAGTGCCCTCAAGGTTCATCCATGTTGCTTGCAAGTGGCAGGGTTTTCTTTGTTATCATGGCTGAATAATGTCCAATTGTATATATGTACTACATCTTCTTTATCTACTGACATATTTTATAAAATGTGTTTACTGATTTTTAGAGAGAGGAAGGAAGGGTGAGAATGGAGAGAGAAACATCGATCAGCTGCCTCCTGTATGCTCCCCATTGGGAACAGAGCCAGCAACCCAGGCATGTGCCCTGACCGGGAATGGAAACAGTGACCTCTTTTTTTTTTTTTAATCCTCACCTGAGGATATTTTTCCCATTGCTTTTCAGAGAGAGAGGGAGGCAGAGGGAGGGAGGGACAGGGAGGGAGGGAGGGAAATATTGATGTGAGAATGACACATCGATTTGTTGCCTCCCACATACGCCCTGACTGGGGCCGGGGATCGAGCCTGAAACCAAGTTATGTGCCCTTGACTAGAATCGAAGCTGAGACCCTTCAGTCTGCAGGCCGATGCTCTAACCACCGAGCAAAACCAGCTAGGGTGAACCAGAGACCTGTTGGTGCACGGGTTGACATTCAATCACTGCGCCACACCGACTGGGCTATCCATTCATCTTTTGATGTACATTTAAATTGTTTTCATATCTTGGCTATTGCGAATAATGCTGCAGTAAACACAGTAATGCAGGTATCCCTCTCCTATATCCTGTTTTCATTTCCTTTGGATTAGACCTAGGAATGGAATTGCTGGATCATATGGTAGTTCTATTTTTAATTTTTTGAGGAACCTCCATACTGTTTTCCATGGTGGCTGCATCAATTTGCTTTCCCACCAGCAGTGCATGAGGGTTCCTTTTTCTCCACACCCTTTCCAGCACTTGTTTTCTCTTTTTGATGATAGCCATTCTAATAGGTGTGAGGTGATATCTCACTGTGGTTTTGACTTGAATTTCTGTGATAATTAATGACGTTGAGCATCTTTTTTGTATGTGTTTGCTATTTGGATATCTTTGGGGAAATGTATGTTTAGTTTCTCTGCCCATTTTTTTGTTATTGAGTTATGTGAGTTTTTTATTTGGATATTAACCCCTTATCAGATATATGGTTTACCAAAATATTCAGCCATTTGATAGGTTTCCTCTTCATTTTGTTGTTTCTTTTGCTGGGCAGAAGCTTTTAAGTTTGATGATTTTTTATTTGTTGATTTTTGCTTTTGTTTGTGCTTACGGTGTTGTATTCAAGAAATCATTGCCAACACCAATGTCAAGGAGCTTCTCCCCTATGTTTTCTTTAGAAGTTTTATGGTTTCAAGTCTTAAGTCTCTGATCCATTTCAAGTTACTTTCATGAATGTTGTAAGGTAGAAGTCTGCTTTCATTTTTCTGCATATGTTTATCCAGTTTTCATAACATTTGTTGAAGAGACTACTATCCTTTCCCCATTGAATATTCTTGGCTCCTTTGTTGAGTATTAGTTGACCATATATGTGGGGTTTTAATTTGGGCTCTCTATTATGCTCCATGGGTTTGTGTCTCTTTATATGGTAGTACCATACTGTTTTAATTAGTGTAGCTTTGTAATATAGTTTGAAGTCAGGAATTGTGATGCCTCTGGCTTTGTTCTTTTTTCTCAGGATTGATTTGTCTATTTGTCTTTTGTGGTTCTTTACAAAATTTAGGATTTTTTATTTTTAATTTCTATTTCCATTGGAATTTTGTGGATTGCATTGACTCTAAAGATGGCTTTGGGTAGTATATGACCATTTAAACAATATTAATTTTGTTGATTAATGACCATGAGATGTCTTTCCATTTGTGTCTCTTTAATTTCCTTTAATAGTCTTGAAGTTTTCGTCCTACAGATCTTTTACTTCCTTGGCTAAATTTATTTCTAGGTAGGTTTTTGGTTTTGATACTATTGTGAATGTATAGTTTCCTTTATTTTTCCCAAATATTTCATTTTTACTGTACAGAAGTGTAGCTGGATTCTGTATGTTGATTTTATATCCTGCAACTTTATTGAATTTGTTGATTAGTCCCAACAGTTTTGTTGTTTTTTAAATTGAACCTTTGAGATTTTCTATATACAAAATCATATTATCTGCAAATAATGACAGTTTTACTTCTTCCTTTCCAATTTGGTTACCTTTTCTTTGTCTTGCCTGACTGCTGTAGCTAGGACTTCCAGTATTATACTGAATAAAAGTGGTGAGAGTGGGCATCTTTGTCCTGTTCCTGATCTTAGAATATATTAGGCATGAGTTTGTTGTATATGGCCTTTATTATATTGAGGTATGTTTCTTCTGTACACAGTCTGTTGATGTTCTTCCTAGTGAAAAGATGCTGTATTTTGTCAAATGCTTTTTTGCATCTATTGAGATGATCATGTGGTTTTTATCTTTTGTTCTATTAATGTGCCATGATACACATTGATTTGCATATGTTGATCCATCCTTGCATCCCAGGGATAAATCTGTTGGTCATGGTGTGTAATCTTTTCAGTATGTTCTTGAATTTGGTTTGCTAATATTTTGTTGAGAATTTCATGGGTCTATCGGCCTGCTGTTTTCTTGTAGTGTCCTCATTTGTCTTTTGTAGCAGGGTAATGTTGGTCTTGTAGAAGAAGTTTGGAAATGTTCCTCATCTTCAGTTTTTTGGAAGATTTTGAAAAGGATTCGCATTAGTTCTTTAAATGTTTGGTAGAATTCACCAGTGAAGCTGTCTGGTCCTGGGGTTTTCTGTGTTGGGAAGCTTTTGATTACTGATTCAATGTCTTTACTTGTTGGTCTGCATCTATTTCTTCCTGATGCAGTCTTTGCAGGAATGTTCCACTTTTTTCTCAGTTATGTAATTTGTTGGCATATAATTGTTTATAGTCATTAATGATCCTATATATTTATGTAGTATCAGTTATAATGTTGCCTCTTTCAATTCTAATGTTATATATTTGAGTCTTCTCTCTTCTTAGTTAGCTAAAGGTTTGTCAATTTTATCTTTTCAGAAAACCAGCTTAGTTTTGTTGATCCTTCCTATTGTTTTCCTGGTCTCTATTTCATTTATTTCCATTCTACTCTTTATTATTTATTTCCTTACTTCTGCTAACTCTGGGCTTAATTTGTCCTTTTTCTTTTTCCTTGAATTATAAAGTTAGGTTGTTTGAGATCTAATTTCTTATTATATACGTTTATCATAAACTTCCCTCTCACAACTACTTTTGCAGCATCCCATAGGTTTTGGTGTGTTGTGTTTCCATTTTCCTTTATTTTGAGATTTAAAAAAATTTCCCTTTTGATTTATTCTTTGACTCATTGGTTTTTCAGAAGTGTGTTGTTTACTTCCCACATATTTTTAGATTTTCCATCTTTCCTTTTATTGTTACTAATTCCATACCACTGGGGTCAGAAAAGATGAAATTATTTCACTCTTTTGAAGTTTGCTAAGACTTGTTTTGTGTCCTATCATATAATCTATCCTGGAGAATATTCCATGTGTACTTGAGAAGAATATGTAATCTGCTGCTGTTGGATGGAATGTTCTATATATGTCAAATTCATTTGGTCTAAAGTATGGTTCAGTTCCAAAATTTCCATGTTGATTTTCAGTCTGGATGATCTATCCATTGCAAAGTGGGGTATTGAAGTTCTCTATTACAGTTGTTTCTTCTTATCCAAGTTTTGCTTTCCATAGCTTTTTTAATCCATCTAGCCATTCTGTGCCTTTTGATTGGTGACTCCAGTCAATTTACATTAATTGATCATTGATATGTAAGGCCTTACCACTGTCATCTTTTTTTTTTTTTTTTTAATACCTTTATTGATTTCAAAGAGAGAAGGGGAGAGGGGGAGAGAAACACCAATGATGAGAGTCACTGATTGGCTGTTTCCTGCACACCGCCGACTGGGGATTGAGCCTGCAACCTGGGCACGTGCCCTGACTGGGAATTGAACCATTGTCTCCTGGATCATAGGTCGAAACTCAACCGCTGAGCCATGCCGACCAGGCACTGTCGTGTTATTGAATGCTTTCTGGTTGTTTCGTATTTACATTGTTTCTTTTTTCCTCTGTTTCTGCCTATTTTTGTAAATCTGTGGTTTTCCATGGTGGTATAATCTGCTTCCCCTTTTTTTTGTTTCATGGATCTAGTCTTGTGGTTACCATGAGGCTTACATAGGACCTAGATAATAGTCTGTTTTGTGCTGATAGCAACTTAGCTTCCCTTTCCTTTAAAAGGCTCCACCCTTTTACTCCTCCCCTTTTGTTTTGGTATTTCAGTTTACTTTTTTTTGCTGTCTTTTGTTAACGAATTTTAGTAGCTATAGTTTTTTTACTACTTTTTCTTTAACCTTTATATAATAAGTGGTTAACACACCATTCTGTTATAGAGTTTCTATATCTGACTATAAATATTCACCTTTACCAGTGCGTTGTGTACTTTTGTATGTTTTTCTGTTGCTCATTAGTGTCTTTTTGTTTCAGCTTGAAGGATTCCTTTCACTATTTCTTGCAAGGCAGGTGTAGTGGTAATGAACTTGCTTAGCTTTTGTCTGTCTGGGAAAGCCTTTATTTCTCCTTCACATCTGAAAAATAACTTTGCCATTTAAAGTATTATTGTCTGTCAGTTTTTCTTTTAGCACTTTGAATTCGTCATTTTGTTCTTGGCCTTAATAGTAATAAATTTAAATATTTTTATTTATTAATTTTAGGAGGGAAAGAGAGAAAAATCAATTTGTTGTTCTACTTACTTAAACATTGAGAGAGAGAAAGAATCGATCGGTTGTTTCCTGCACGTGCTCAAACTGGGGATTGAACCTGCAACCTGAGTATGTGCCCTGACTGGAAATTGAACCTGCTACCTTTTGGTGTATGAGACAATGCTCCAACCAACTGAGCTACACCGGCCAGGGTGGCCTTTAGAGTTTCTCCTGAGAAATCCGCTGCTGGCCTAAGGGGTTCCCATGTAGGTTATTTTTTGCCCCCTGGCTGCCATTGTCATTGATTTTTGACAGTTTCGTTATAATTATCTTGGAGAAGTTTTATGTGCATTGAGATTATATGGTGGATTATCATGTGGTGGACTTGTAAGTCCAAGTCCATTCCTAGGTTTGAGAAATTCTCAGCTATTATTTTTTAAAATTAAATATTAACTTTAAATTAAATAAGCACTCTGCCCTCTTTTCCTTTCTTGTTCTGAAATACTAGTTATTCAAATATTTGCCTAATGAAACCTGATAGCTCTCATTGGCTTTCTTTACTCTTTTTAAATCATAGTTCCCTCTCCTCTTTTAACTGTATTAATTTCTATACAGTTAACAGGGTTATGGGAGCCAAAAATCCACGTATAAATTAATTCTGCGCCCGGCCGGGCGTGGCTCAGCGGTTGAGCGTCGATCTAGGATCCAGGCGATCGGGGTTCGATTCCCGGTCAGGGCACATGCCTGGGTTGCAGGCTGCAGCCAATCAATGACTCTCATCATTGATGTTTCTATATCTCTCTCTCCATCTCCTTTCCTCTGTCTGAAATCAAGAAAGATATATTTAAAAAAAAAATAAAAAATAAATTAATTCTGCTCTCCACATCCACAGATTCTCAACTGTGGATTGAAAATAAAATACAGTTGCCTCTTGAACAACTTGGGTTTGAATTGTGCAGGTCTTGGTTCTGCCTTTTATTAGTTGACAGCCTTGGCAAGTTACTTAACCTCTCTCATCCTTGATTTCCTCACCTATAAAATGGAGATATTAGTCTTTTATATGGAAAGTGGGTATAAAATTTAGAAATGATGTAGTACAGAGCTCAAACTATATAGTTTATTTTGCACCTGTCAGGTGGAAGAAGTTCTTAATCCTATCCAAAGAGCACTCCTCTTATCCCCAGAACCTTGCCTGCCATCTACCTACCTGTTTGCTCAAGCCAAAACCTATGTGTACTTCTTCATTCCTTTTTTCTTTTATTCTTACCTCCCACTTCCATCAATCCCTAAAGTAATCCTTCTGATGTTGATATTTTCTGAATTAATTAGGTTGAACCATATGGACTTGCTAACAAACTTGGCACGTATGAATCAGTGATTTGACACAGTGTAGTCGAATCATTTCTGCCTCCATGGATGCCACACAAGCCTTCTCATATTCTGACCAGCCTCCTATCTGGACTCTGCCTCTAGTCTTCTCTAGTCTGTTCTCCCCATAGCACCCAGCATCCATTCTAGTTTTTAACATGTAAATCAGAATCTGGCACTTGCTCAAAACTCTTCAAATTTGGGAGTATTCATAATAATGGCCTGTTGGTATATAGGAAGAAAATATTAAAACTTTAATATGTTTTTAAAAGTTCACCTCAGTTTGTTGTATGGTGGCAGTAGTGGTGTGTGTGTATGCTTATTTTTATATCATGTATTGCTAATACAGTATATGATTGGTTTTGTTGATCATGATCTAAAAAATTTATAGACTACAGCTGTTAGGTCTAGATTTTAATTAAATATTCAGTTAATTTTTCAAGCCAAATTCTGTGTGTCTTATTAGATGCCTCTATTATCTGTTCCCCAGATCTAGTTTCTACCTGAAGTCCTCATGATTGTCTCCACAATATCTGTGAGGCTAGTTGGACACCTTTGTCTTTGTCTGGCTTATAAAGAACAGATATTGTCTTTGTCTTTCTTGGTTGCTCGGGACTTAAGTACCTGAATAAATATCTCAACTTCTATAATGAACTCCTGTGAAAAAATATTCAGACTTTTTAAACTAATGGGTAACAGCAGTTAATAAAAGGAGGATATGAACTAAGTAAATGTTTCACTATAATATTAAGATTTGCAATTAAATATTAAAACTAACTCTGACAATTATATTCTAATAGGCAATCCCTCTCGGAGACCGAAGTCTGTGCCATCTCGTGATTTATGCAGTTCGGATAAAGGACAAGTAAATCTCTTTATATTTTTATATATTCAAACAAATTACTCATAGTTCATATCAATCAGTTAACTGACATAAGTTTCTAAACCATTTATGAAGGAGGCTTTTTAGTTAATCTTGTACATGTTTTCTATATAACACCAAACACCAGTCATAGATCCTATAATAGCAGAATCTGGCTTTTGGAAGTAAGTTTAAATTTTAGCTGCTTGAAATGTTCTTACATGTCTTAATAACCTGAGAGCTTCTTGTCCTTACAGACTGCTTCACCCAGGGAGCCCCCTGAATCAGTGGATTTCCCAGATCCTGAATATAAAGAGGAGTATGAAAGAGAGGAAAACGAAGAACTTCAGGGGGAAATCAGTCATCCTGATGGAAAGGTAAGAATTAAAAATATGTATAGTATAAAAAATAAACTAGTTAAAATAGAGTTGAAGCAGTTTGATTCTAAAATAATTGATCTTTAAGACTGTTGATGGGGGCTTAAGAACGTTAGTACCTTGGGGCATGGCCTTGGCTTGAATCTTTGGACTCCTCTAAAAATGCTCAGTATATAATATGCATTAGTTGCCATTTCTGGTTTAGAGATGCAGCAAAAGGAAGAACACAGTCCCTTTGTCCAAACCCTTTGTTCTTCCTTAGTACACAACTAAAAGCCTCAGGTGATGAGGAAAGCCTTACCCTCCCCCTGCAGCCTTTCCTAAATAATGTGTCGGGGATCAGGTACCTCTCTCCATTGTCAGCTTGCAGTTTTCTCCCTTGCCTAGGAAAGGTTGTGAGGGTGAAAGCTGCTGCCTGGCTTCGAGTTGCAGCTCGAAGAGGGAATGAGAAGGAAGGGATATAAACAGGGTTTGTTCCTAGGGAGGTGATAAGGGAATTCTTCCTCAGCTTCATAAAAAACTTCTCCAAATACCCTAACCTGATCCATTTTAATTGAAATTGTAAGGCCCAAGTTCACTGCTAGTCTTGAGGAATGAGGGAAGGACAGAGAACAATTCAAAAGGAAACAATAGGTTGACTTTTCCTGTGCAAACTCTGCTTTAGGAAAACAAACTGTTGATGAGGAAAGCTTTTATGTTGAAGAATTCCAGCTAATAAACAGAAAGGGAGTCAGAAAATTAGGGAATCATAAGATTGCAACCTCTGATGAAGGAAAGGATCTAGGCAGCAGTCATCAGTGACTCCTGAAACCCTAGGTGAAAGGTTGATGGCTTCCTGGTAGTCCTTACTGATGTGACCCAGTCAGTCCTGCAGTCAGGGGGACACTGCGTACTGTACTTCTGAACGTGTGGCCATAGGAAGCTCACAGCAGCTCCTACAAAGTATTCTTGTCAGAATAATTCAACTGGAAGTTAATCATGCCTTTAGATCTAACTACTAGTCTTAGGAAATATATATGGGCTAAGAGAAACATGTTAGACAGTCATGGGAAAGCAATCAGCTAAACAGAGTGTGAGAAATTTTACATGTTCAGTGACACAGTTCCTTCAACAATTGGCATTAAAAAGGGGGATAGGAGGTAGGTGACTGTTAAAAATTGAGATTTAAGAGACATATGAACTAAGGGTGTGGGACCTGGTTTTGATCCTGATTCAAATGAACTGTAAAAAGCCTTTTTTGTGAATTTAAGGAAAACAGTGCAGATGGTTGTGATATGAAAGTGATAGTTTGTGAGGGGCGATAACGGTTTGGTTATGTTAATAAAAACCCTTTCATTACAGGTATTTATAGGCGGTGCCTGCAGTTTGCTTTAAAAAATTCCACCAAGAGGAGTTTGGGAGAATCAGGGACATAAGGATGGTGATGTGTTGACACTTGAAGTTGATTGTTACAAGTTTATTAACTTTTCTCTCCTTTTGAGAGAATGTTTTTCTTTTTATTATGAAAAATTTCAAAGTAGGCAATTAGGAAGAGAATGAGGGATCTTTTTGTCCTGTGGTCTCAGGAGGAAATCTTATGTATTGATAATGTTTTCCTTTTTTGTAGATAGAGAAGGTTTATAAGGATGGGTGCTGTGTTATATTGTTTCCAAATGGAACTCGAAAAGAAGTGAGTGCAGATGGAAAGACTGTCACTGTCACTTTCTTCAATGGTGATGTGAAGCAGGTCATGCCAGATGAGAGAGTGGTAGGTTCCTCCAGGGCTGGTTTTCTCGTAGTATAAGCATCTCTGAAGAAAAGGTATAGTGACTCTGTGTCTTTACAGATCTACTACTATGCAGCTGCCCAGACCACTCACACTACTTACCCTGAAGGACTAGAAGTCTTGCATTTCTCAAGTGGACAGATAGGTAAAAACTTGCCCTGCCCTTTCTCTATTAAATTCTGTCCTTTAAAAATAAAATATTTATAATAACCTTTTTAAAACAGAAAAACATTTCCCAGATGGAAGAAAGGAAATCACATTTCCTGACCAGACTATCAAAAATTTATTTGCTGATGGACAAGAAGAAAGCATTTTCCCTGATGGTACAATTGTCAGAGTACAACGGTATGATACCTGTTAAATTTGTTACTAGGTTTTCCAGTTTTCATGGTTCAACTTTTATTACCAGTTAAATTTTTAAAATCTTAACTTAAAACATTTGTGTAAATCACTGAAAATTTCAGTGAGTTTAGAAGTGCGCAAAGAAAGAGAGCAGGTGAGAAGTGTGCTCAGCCTTTTGGAGTTAGAACTAGTTTGAGAGAAACAGATCCTAATATATAGTCTTTAGCCTTGAGATGTAAAAGGAGTCTACACAGCACGTCAGGAAAGGAGAATGGCAAGTATTTGTTTAGAAATAAATTTGGCGAAATTTGAAGAGAGTGAATGAGACACAGAAGGAAAAGCTGCCCTGTCAGTTTTAAAGGATAATCTAACTATAGCCACCATGTTTAAGTCAAACTTTCTCCTCTGGCTTGTTTTCATTTTCTTCATCTCCCTATCCAGCTTGTAAGCACTTTTCTCCTCTGGCTACCCTGACCCCATCCTTTAAAATCAACAGTCTTTCTTTCTTTGAGTGTCCTATTCTAGAAGTTAGAGACTTCTTTAAATGACTTCTTCAGCCCCCAGTAATGAGTATCTTTTATCACCATTTTAATTCAAACCATGGTGAAGGTCTGTCAAGCTTCCTCTCCTAGAGACAGTTAAGCACCCATTAACATGAACATAACACATACATGCATTGAACTAACTTGAATTCTATGATATAAACTCCCCTCCCCCCAAGTAAGTAGAAACACTAATTTTTTATCTGGTGCTTATTAAATAGCAGTTTGTTCCAAAATTGGAGGAAAACCTTATGTGTACATTATACTTTGAAAGTTTGAACTTTTATACAATAAAAAGAGAATATGAAAACTCCTTGGACTCATCTCTCCATCTCATCTGCCCTCATATCCCTGTATTTTGGGTCCAGTGTGAATGTCCCAGATACAGGGTAAAGTAGTCAACTTGGTATTAACTATTTTCCATATTCTACTTCGTAACTGGCCTCAGGTCTGATCATGCCCCTTCCCTTCTCCAGCCTGATGCAAATAAGCACTCAGGTGGCTTTTAAATTTGAAGAGAATAAAGGTCAAAACTGAAAGCTATATTTTAACATAGTGCCTGAGTTTTTAGAGGCAGGACACATATAAATTTAAACAACAAAGAAACCTAAGCATTTTGTGGTGAATGCATCAATTTATTTAAAAAAATTTTTTTTATACTAAGTATTTTATTTGTATGCCACTGCCGCCAGTGTATATAAAATAATCATCCTTGTGAAATAGAAATTCATGAAAATTCGGAGAGATGTTAAGGACTGACAAAAGCAGAAGTTTGTACAGTATGGCACATGTTATAGGGTAAGCTTTTTGTACAGGCTTCAATTTCAGCTCACTTTTCTCAAGAAAAGTGCTTTAGGACACCTTCAAAGATTCATTTTACTACAAAAAGGAACAGACTTTCTGGGGTCTGAAGGGATTGATACTTGAAGATACTCCAGTCAGCAGGGGGTCGTGTTGAGCATTCTGCAGACAGAATTGTTTCAAATCTGCAGCTGCCTGGGAAACCCGTCTTGATGCTTTTTCAGTTCCCTGGTTGTAGGGGTGTTGTTCGGCCAGATTTCGGGAGGTTCTGAGTGATGGTGGTTCTATATTTTGGTTGTAATTTTGATGTGGTTGCAGGAGGCAGCAGGTACAACTGTTACCTATGCAGCCATCTTCTTTCCTCTCCCTGCATCAGTTTATTTTAAAAAACCTTTTTATGGGTACATTTAAGTGTTAATTTAATAATTGGAATTATCCACCTGTAGCAGGAACACTGGAAGAATTTGCAAAGAAAGTTCTGTGCAGAGAAGAGACAAGAAATTAAATTCTATTTTAAATTTACAGAGATGGCAGAAAACTCATAGAGTTTAATAATGGCCAGAGAGAAGTACACACTGCCCAGTTCAAGAGACGTGAGTATCCAGATGGCACTGTTAAAACTGTCTATGCAAATGGTCATCAAGAAACAAAATACACATCTGGTCGAGTAAGAGTTAAAGACAAGGATGGTAATGTTCTAATGGATACAAAGTTGTAATAATCCTGTGTGTGTGACTAATCATGAAATAACACTAACTTGATTCTTGTTAAAAAATGTACATTTCTTGTGGATTTTGTGGTTTAATTTATATATATGTATATATGTTGTGTGTGTATAAATGGAAAAGATTGTTTGGAATATAAAATAAAATTTACAGCTTTAGTTTGAGATGCACAAGGACTTTTTTAAAAATTTATCTTTATTGTTGAAGGTATTACAAATGTCCCCCTTTTCCCCTCATCGATCCCCTCCACCCTGTACCCCTTCCCCCAGGTCCCACCATGCTGTCTCAAAGGGTAAGGGATCCTTTGTTTTTACAGCTGCATAGTATTTCATGGTGTAAAAGTCCGAGAAGATGCTTGATATGATTTCAGTCTTCTTGAACTTGTAGAGACTTGTTTTGTGTCCTAACATGTGGTCTATCTTTGAGAATGTCCCATGTGCACCTGAGGAGAAGGCCTATTCTGCAGCTTGGAATGGAATGTTCTGTAAATGTCAATTAAATCCATCTGACCTAGTGTGTCTAATTTAGAGTCACTGTTTCCTTGCTGATTTTTTGTCTGGAAGACCTATCCAGTAAAATCAGTGGGGTGTTAAAGTCCCCTCCTGTGACTGTATTGCTATAGACCTCTCCTTTAAAGTCCTCCAAAAGTTTTTTTTTTCTTTCTTCCCAGCCTTTGTGAGCCTTTTGTTCTGAGGTGGGACTCTTATAGACAGCATAGATTTGGGTCTTCTTTTCTTATCCATTCAGCTACCCGATGTCTTTGGATTGGGACACTTAATCCATTTATATATAAGGTTATTATTGATACTTATCTATTGCCATTTTATTTCTTTATGCTTATGTTTCTCTCTATTTCAACTTATTTCAGCAGTCCCTTTAACATTTCTTGCAATGCTGGTTTGGTGGTGGTAAACTCCTTTAGCCTTTTTTTGTCTGGGAAGCTCTTTATTTCACCATCTATTTTGAATGATAGCCTTGCTGGATAGAGTAGTCTTGGTTTCAGATCCTTGTTTTGCATTACCTTGAAAACGTCATGCCATTCCCTTCCAGCCTGTAGTTTCTGATGAGAAATCAGCTGACAGCCTTATAGGAGCTCCTTTGTAGGTAACAGATTGCTTTTGTCTTGCTGCCTTTAATTCTGTCTTGAATTTTTAGCATTTTAATTATGATGTGTCTGGGTGTGGACCTCTTTGGGTTCTTGCTTGGGACTCTCTGTGCCTCCTGAACTTGTGTGACATTTCCCTTGACCAGGTTAGGGAAGTTTTCTGCCGTTATTTCTTCAAACAGGTTCTCTAACCCTTTCTAACTTTCTACTCTTCTGGCACTCCTATGATGTGAACATTGTTACGTTTCTTGTTGTCTCACAGCTCCCTTAAAGTGTCCTCCTGGTTTTTAATTGGGATTTTTCTTTTTGGATCTGTGATTCAGTGATTTTTTCTAACCTATCTTCTAATTCGCTGATGCAGTCCTCAGCTTCCCCTAATCTGTTGTTTATTCCTTCCAATATACATTTTTTTATTTCTACTTTGTCATTCTTGATTTCCTTCATAGTTTCTGTATCGTTTTTCATGCTGTTGAGCATCTTTATGATCAGTATTCTGAAGTCTCTGATAGATTGCTTATATCTTTCATTTAGCTCTTCTTCTGGAGAGTTCATTTTGTTCTTTCATTTGGGGCTTTTTTTTTGTCTCCCCATTTTGGCTGCCTATTTGGATCTGTTTCTATGTATTAGGTAGATCTGCTAGGACTCCCAGTCTTTTGGATCGTCTCTGGTGCAGGCAAATTTCAGACACTATTTGTGACTGGCCTTGAGTACCGTTTGAAGTTTTCCACACTCCACAGCTTCTGGTTCCCTCTGGTGGGGCTGCGTGTGTTTGGACAGGGCAAAGATGAGCACCAAGGTCTGCTTTTTCAAGACCTGGGTCCAGAAGCAAATCAGGCAAAGACTCAAAGCACCCAGAAGTTGTTACTCAGTCTGTTAATGAGACTCAGGCTGTAGAAACTTCACCAGGGTGGGGCCAGAGGTTTTCCAGCAGAGTGGGGCAATTGCTTCCCCTCCAGGCAAAAGCTGCTTAGAAGGTAAATGTCTGCCTGAGAAAGATGTCCTCTGCAGTATGGGGGAATCACTGCACTGGGTTCCAGATAGGTGCCCTCTTAGATCTATTCCCCCCAGCCAGCCTCCCTGGATTCTCCTCATACTTCTCCAATCCACTCTGCCTTCCCTCTGCTGGAGCCCAAGGTGAGTAGCTGCACATGAAACTTTGTATATTGGCCCTTTAAGAGGGTGCCTGCATTTCCAGCCATCTCTCCCTGGCAGACAGAAACCCTGCTGCTTTTCACAGCCAGATATTAAGTGGGCACCTTTCTCAGTTCTGGTGCTCTGGGCTGGGGAGCCCAGCTTGGGGTTTAGACTCTAGAGTTCTCAGTGGGAATCCCCCATAGCTAAGATACCCCTCCGGACCTTCAGTTGTTGCTTATGGGAGCCGGGTCAAGCCTCTCGCGCCTCCACACTTCCTACCAGTCTCTATGTGGTCTCCACTTTTGCTCCTTGGTTATGAGGGTGCTCTCCAGCTAATCTTCTGTTGCATTTGATTATTCAGGGTGGTTTTTCTGTATTTTAGTTGTAATTCCAGTTTGGCCCTAGGAGTGTGTCAGCGTAGCTTCTATTCAATCCGCTACCATCTTGGATCTCCAGCTTTCATTTTTAATTCACCTACTCTATAGTTAAACACCTAAGGAAAGATTATTTTGTTATAAACTATATAAACTTTAAAAATAACTGGGTGCTTTTATTGGTTGGAGATCCTTATAAAAAAATAAGTATGCCTGGTTGGGTGGCACAGTTGGTTGGAGCGTAGTCCTGTACACCAAAAAGATTGTGGGTTCGATTCCTGGTTAGGTGTGCATGCCTAGGTTGTGGGTTCAGTCTGCGGTCGGGGTGCATATGTTTCTCATATCAGTGTTTCTCTGTCTCTTCTCTAAAATAGTCCATAAATACACCCTCAGGTGAGGATTTTTTTACAAAGTACAAGATCTACAGCTTTTCCACTGGACGTCAGCCATAGAACAAGGACTTGTACAGAAAGTTTACTCAAGGAATAAGAATTTTACCAGTCAAAATATTACTAGGTTTAATTAGTATAAAAATTAAAGCATTTTATCTATTGCAGAAGTTCTTTAATTGTAATCGAATGGGAAGATAAAACAGAATAGTTCATTCTATGAGTACAGATGAACTCAGAGTGAGGAGAAAGCAGTTATAATGAGGGCGACGGTGTAACTGATCAAAATGTAACACTTGAGAATGGAGGGGGCAGAGCTGATTGGCCACACGTACCTGGATGTGGTGTGACCTGTAAGATAGTTGGCTGACAGAAACAAGATGTCCTTGAAGGAAGGGCAAGTCACCTACATGTAAATTTATGTAATTATAAGTGGGTCTAGTCACTTAGTGCAGTGTAACAATAGTGTTGGCAATGACTCAAAAATTTTTAAAAATTTTCTGTTCTCACCCAGGGATATGTTTATTGATTTTGAGAGAGACAGAGAGAGAGAGAAACATTGATCAGTTGCCTCTGGAACCCACCCAACCAACCCACAATCTAGGTATGTGCCCTGACTAGGAACTGAATCTCTAATATTTTGGTGTATGGGATGATGCTCCAACCAACTGAGCCACATGGCCAGGGCAGCAATAACTCAACAGTTTAAAAAAAGCTTAATGTATTAATTTCAGGTGATTTAAGAACTGAATATGAAGAAAGTTTAAAACTTTTTAAAGAAAATAAAAGATATAATTACCTCAGGATAGAGAAGGGTTTTTTTTGTTTGTTAATCCTCACCTGAGGATATTTTTCCATTGAGTGGAAGGGAAGGGGGAAGAGAGAGAGAAAAACATTGATGTGAGAGAGACACATCAATTGGTTGTCTCCTGCACTCACCCCAGTTAGGACCAGGGATCGAACCTGGAACCCAGGTACATGTTCTTTACTAGGAATAGAATCTGAGACCCTTCAGTGCATGGAATGATGCTCTTAACCACTGACCCATACCAACCAGGGCAAGAAGGATTTTTAAATGTGACACAGAAAGCCACAAAAAAGTGACATAAAGATGCCACAAAAATAATAAGCCGCAAAGTAGGAAAAGATACGTATACCTGACAAAGGATTAATAGCCAGAATATATAAAGAATCCTACAAATCAGTAAGATAATTACAAACAACTGAATAGAAAAATGGACAAAGGATATGAACAAACAATAAACAAGTGACTATAATGGGCTACCTTTATTACTTGTACCATATATTGCAAATAATGGTCTGGCCACCATATGTTGGCATGGAACTGGTGATGGGGTAAACTGGTAAAACCCCCTTTTGGAAAGCAATTTTACCCATGATCTTGTACTACTAAGTATATACACTAGAAAACCCCTCACATGTACACAAGGGCTCCTACAGAAGAATATTTATAACTGAGAAAAAACTGGTAACAACCTAAAAATATCTAGCAACAGAGTAAATTATGTGCACAGATGGATATAATAGTGAAAGTGAATAAAATATACCAATAGGGATAAGTAGTGGAAATAAAATAGGAAAGTGTAGATAATTGTGTGACACTGTACACATTTAAAAATATACAGAGCAACACTATCTTGTTTAGGAATGCATTGATAGACAGTAAAAAAATTATAAAGATTTACATAAGAACGATAAACATCCCTTAACCCTAGCACTACACGTAATCATAAAACTAACTCTAACTTTATAACCATAACCATAAGCATAACCCAACATTAATCCTAACCCAATAATGCTAAACCTCACCCTAACCATAACACTAATCTAAACCCTATAACTCTAACCCTAGACCTAAAACTAGAACCTTAACCCTAAACCTTATCCTATCCCAATAAACCTAAAACACTAACCCAAACCCTAACCCTAATCATATTCACCACGCTAACCCAAACTCTACCCTTAAACCTAACCCTAACCCTAACCCTATCCCTATAACCCTAACACTAACCTTAATATTAACCCTATCCCTATAACTCTAACCCTGACCCAAACCTGAATTCTAACAACCATATAACCCTAAAACTACCAAACACTAAACCCTAATCATAACCTTAACTCTAACCCAAAAACCCCAACACTAACCCAAACACTAACCCGAACCATATAAACTTAACCCTGATAGAAACCCTAACCCTGTATCTCTAACCCTAACCGTATAACACTAACCATAAACCTAAGCTTAAAACCAAAATCCCTAACCCTACTCTGACGCTAACCCCAATCCTAACACTACCCCTATAACCCTAAAGCTAACCCTAACCCAAATGCTAACCTTAACCCTATAACCTTAACACTAACCCTAAAAAGAACCCTAATTTTAACCCTAGAACCCTAACCCTAAAGCTTACCTTATAACCCTAAACCTAATTCTAATCATAACCCTAAACATAAACCCCCAAACCCTATCCCTAATCTTAACCCTATAACCCTAAAATTAGTTTGAACCCTAAACCTAATCATAACCCTAACTTTAACCAATAACCCAGCTCTAAAACTAACTCTGTTAATTATATAAACTTAACCCTAACACAAACCCTAACCCTATAACACTGACCCTAATCATATAACACTAACCATAGCCATAATCCTAATATTATAACCATAACCCTATAACCCTAACTCTAACCCCAACCCTAACACTAACACAAACAAACGAATGATTAACATCCAATTAACAGCAGCATTCACCTCTACAGGAAAAAGAATGATTGAGGAAGAGGTACTACAGCAGGTGCCTACAACTGTACTGATAATGTCTTATTTCTTAAGCTGAATATACATTAATTATAACATGAACCAAAATGTTTTCCCCCATGGACCTAAAATATTTCAGAATTATAGGAATACAAAATATCTGAAAGCAAATATTTATTGACTATTTTTCAAACAATTTCTAACAGTTCAACATATAAGGGGGGAGGGGAAGCGGCCAGCATTATTGCAGAACAAATCAAGAAAAACAAGCCTGAAATGGTCTACATACAACAGAAAACTTTCTTCTGGGCTGTATACCTGAAAAACAAAATGTGTATGATTTAAACTTTTGCTTAATGCTAATTTTCAAATCTAGTTTCTGAATCACTTTATGTGAATGGATAAAGACAAAAAGTTAGCTGGTTACCCAAGTACTTTGATAACTTAGTTACTAGGACATTGATTATTCAACAGTGCTATAAGCATTCCATTACAGTTACATGCTTAAGTTATTTATAGTGCCCCTTTTCTTCTTTCCTCGCACCCATAACTACTTTGTACTAGGAACAGTCATGAGAACTATTTCAAGCATTCCTACACTTAAGAAACCTCTGATACTGGCACTCAATGGTGAGAGGGCCTATGAAGAAGAAACCTAGGAGAGATTCTTGTTGAGCTGTTGTCATTCCTAAAGGAAATCCAAATGTGCCTTTATGGACAACTTAGCATTAATCTTGGCTGTGTTAGTCACCTGCTTTACGCCAACTATACAGGTAAACAAGTCACACACTTACATCATTCATCTCGCTCTGCAAGCCCCATTTCTACTAATGACATATGAACTGGATACTGTTCATCTTCATATAATGTCACTATTTGTTCTGGTGCCCGAGCCTAAAATTAAGAAGCAGTTGTCAAGAAAACACAATAATGTCTTTGCTGCCTTTTCCTGCCTATGTCTGGCAGGAGGGAAAAGGCATTCTCAAGCTTATTTGTAATTTATATTCTGTACTTTTAAAAGGCATATGATGTTTTCCTACTAAGTCATATTTTTTCCATCCTCCTTTATTTAAAATGTAACTCCTTTCCAAACTTTTCCTAGATTGAGCCAACAGGCTTTAAATACTACTATCCCTGTTAAAATTTATTTACATTCTATACATTAAGCATTATACATCTGTGCAGAAACTGACCAAATTTTGTATGTTACTCACAGAGGTGAATAAATGTGTATCTCGAAGAACACTTACTTGCCCTGTCTGTATTTTCTTTCAGGGGCTTCTTGGGAGAAACTGTGCATAAGCTATTTACACCATTCTGCATACATAGGAGCTGGATACGTACAGAGGTTTTCAAAAAGCACTTTCTAGTTAACAGCAGTGTTTCATTAAAAGCTCATTCTTGTCACAGCCAAAACATCAGGAATCCCAAAATCTTGAGTCCCCAAATCAGGGCAGGTTGAGCCTGAGATAACAGTGTGAGGGCTGGGATGAACTGAAGAGAATGTTTCCACCTAAAAGGGTTGTTGCCACACCTCTCCAACTGACTGCCATTCGGAAGGGAGATCTAGGGTTCCTACATTTTATAATACTTAGTCAGAAGTACAGACTTTTTTGGGGGTAAAATTTTCCAATTTTAAAACATTGCACTATAAAAAACGGGTATAGGCTAGATTCTGCCTGTGGGCTCCCCTTTGTGATATGCTAACCTCTAAAGAACACAGCACATTTATACCAAACATCATTTAAGTTTCTTATTTTGATACAGGTTCTACTGCATAAAACAATTCAAAATTAGTATAGTTATCATGCTATTAGTGTAATTTAAGCCTTTCTATGACTGATCAGAATTCCCCTTCTGGTCTTTCCTACTCATCTGCTAGGATGCAGTGCAGATGTGACTTCCCTGTCCTATTTCTTTAATATAAGTACTGGAGTGCCTACTAAGGAGGAGCTCAACAGCATATCCCCATCATTCCTGCTTCATGCACCTCCCCCCCCCAAAGTTAACTATCCCTCTTATAGGACTTACTTCATTCTACCTCATTAATTAGTGGTTTGCATATTTCCCTCATTGACTCATCAGTTCTCTGATTATATAGGAGACTCATCTTGATCACTTTTATCTTAGTCATAACATCACTAAGACATTTTAACAAATCTTAAAATTAATCTTATAGTATTTACAGCTTTATATACTTTAAAGCATTTTTGCAACTAAAGTTGCACAGATAGAAAGCTCTTTAGAAAGTTAATAGAGATCCTAGAAATAGCTTCAAAAGGATTTTGGCAAATTAAGACATATTTACCATGGAAGAAGCATAAAGTTGTTTTCCTTGAAGACAGTCTATCATAGCCCACAAAGCTTCCATGCTCCATTTGGGACAATATGGTATTCTTGTCTTTCCTGAATCTTTTAAGGGAGGTTTAAATCCTGCCAACAGAACCTTTATGGCTCGGGCTGGATACTGCATAAGGTGAAGAGGAATCTGACGTAGTCTGTCACAAAAGAAATTCTTAAAATGTTCAGAATGTTACAATTAAAATTCTCTAATAGCTAAAACTGTAAAATGGGAAGTTTGGATTTGACAATGATTTCTTGGCCATAACACCAAAAGCACAGGCAATGAGAAAAAAATAAATTGGACTACATCAAATTAAAAATGGCAAAGGAGCCCTGGCCAGTGTGGTTCAGAGGTTAGAGCGTTGGCTCTCGAACTGAAGGGTCACAGGTTCGCTTCCTGGTCAATGGCACCTATCTGGGTTGCAGGTTTGATCCCTGGCCCCTAGTCAGGGTTCGTGGGGGGAGGCAACCAATTGATGTGTCTCTCTCACATCAGTGTTTCTCTCTCCCCCTCCCTCCCTTCTACTCTGTCTAAAAATCAATGGAAAAAATATTCTCAGGTGAGGATTAACAAAAAAAACCCCAAACAAACCAACCAACCAACCAACCAACCAACCAACCAACCAACCAACCAACCAAGTGAAAAGGCAACCTACAGAATGAGAGAAAATATACACTAAAATATAGACATTTCTTCAAAGAAGATATATAAAGGGCCAACACACACACGGTAAGATACTCAGTATCACTAATCATTAGGGAAGTGCAAATCAAAGCTACTAATGAGATACTATCTCACACCTATTAGGATGGCCACTATCACACAAAAAATAAGTGTTGGTGAGGATGTGAAAACTAGAACCCTTGGACACTTAGTGGAAATTTTAAATGATATAGCTGCTATGGAAAACAGTTTGATAGTTTCACCAAATACTAAAAATAGATTGAGCATATGACCCAGCAACTGCACTTCTGGGTACATACCCAAAAGAACTCAAAGCAGGGTCTTAAAGAGGTATCTGTACACCCATAGCAGCATTATTCACAATAACCAAAAGGTAGAATCAACCCAAGTGCCCAATGATGGATACATGAAATGTAGTATTATACATACAGTTCAGCCTTAAGAAGGAACAAAATTCTGATACATGCCACAACTTGGATGAACCTTGAGAATATTATGCTCAGTGAAACAGCCAGTCACAAAAATGAAATACTCTTACCTAAAATAGTCAAATTCATACATACAAGGGTGGTTGCTGCCAGGGGGGCTGGGTGAGGGGAGATGGGAATTTCTGTTTAATGGGTACAGAATTTCAGTTTTGCAAAATGAAAAGATTTCTGGAGATTGGTTGCACAACAATGCAAGTATGATTAACACTACTTAACTATACATTTAAAATTGGTTAAGATGGTAAATTTTGTGACACCCGTATTTTACCACGATTTAAAAAGATACTACAAACACTACCAACCCTCCCTCCCCCCGCTCCACAAATAACAGTGTTGGCTAGGATGTGGAGAAACTGGAACCCTTAGCATTGCTGGTGGGAATGTCAAATGATACTGCTGCTATGGAAGTTTGGCAATCCTCACAAAGTTAAACACAGAATTACTGTATGATCCAGCAATTCCACTCCTAGGTATATACCTAAAAACCGAAAGCAGGGATTCCAACAGCTACTTGTACGTGTTCAGTGCAGCATTATTCACAATAGCCAACAGATGAAAACAACCCAAGTGTCTAACAGACAAATGAACAAAATGTGGTATATACATACAATGGCATATTATCCACAAAAATAATAAAATTCTGATACATGCAACAATTGGATGAACTCTGAAAACATTACTCTGAGTAAACTAAGTCAGACACTAAAGGACAAATACTGTATGATTATACTTGTATGAGGTAGAATATGTGGTATCAGGAGCTAAGGGAAGGGGAATGGAATGTTACTGTTTAATGGGTACAGATTTTCTGTTTGGGATTTATGAAAAAGTCCTGAAAGTGGATGGTGGCAAGGATTGCACAACACTGTGAATATCCTTAACGACAATTAATTGTATACTTAAAAGTACCTAAAATGGTAAGTTTTGCATTTATTTTACACCACAAAAAAAAAACTTACATAAAAAATTCCCAGTACGTGAAGAGCTTTAAAATATTTTTTTAAGAGGTAAGATCGTCCCAATAATTATAACAAACAAAACAAAAAAGAAAACTAAGAATCTTAATTCAAGTAAGTTGACTTTTTTTTAACCTGTTTGTCGTCAGTTTTTCAGTTGATCCGTAATCCACAAATTGAACCAGGATGGCTAGAGGATTAAATTCCTTAATGGAAACAATCTTTGCTCTATACCATAAGCCATCATCATATTCTGCAAGGCAAGGCATTTCTGGAAAGACAGAAAAAGGGAAAAGATCACATTGCCTTTTATTAATGTTTTTTAAAAAACACAGTAAAGTACAAAGAAAATGTAATCACCATATATCCATTATTCAGAATTAAACACTCAACAATTAGCTATATGTTGGCTTGTGCTTTTCTGTTTAGACTTTATAAACCTTGAAGAAAAGCATTCTCCCATTCTCACGGTTCCTAGTCCAGCTGTTGCCCAGGGCTTAGGTCACCCTTCCACGGTCCCCACCTCTATATTCCCCAAATCTCTTTTCATTTGGGCCATCATTTTCTGCAAAGGATAATAAAACGGTTTCTGCGATTCCTGCTTTCAAGTCTGTCCCCCACCAACATATCCTCTCTTCTCAACATATATCCACAACCTGGTAATGTGCCCTGACTGGGAATCAAACCCACAACACCTTTTGGTGTATGGGACAATGCTCCAAACAACTGAACCACTGGCCAGGGCTATGCTCTTTTTATGATAAACATCTCTTTCAAAGATCAGCTCCAACATGACTTCATAAAGCCAACTCCTATCATGGTCTCTGTGACCCAATGGCATCAGGCACACAGCTTTAGTATGAGTTGTTGTTCTCACAGTGGATTTGTTCACATGGCCCTTCTCTTCTTCCCCACTAGTTCTCACGCATCCCCATCATGTACCTAGTACAAACCTTTGTTCAGTAAAAAATGTGCTAATGCATGCCAGGCTTGAGTAAAGTTAAGGAACAATGAGTATAATAGTATGTGCTTCAGAGCAGACAGAATACACTGGGTTCCTATCTTGCTCTACTTCCACCCCTCCATTTCTTTATCATTATCTTCTACAAAATTTCCACAAAGAAAAGTAGTTGTGGGCAAGTGGCATTTAAATATTGCATGACTCTAATGTTGAGGTTTTTAAAAATTTTTTATCAGAGTTGTAAATGATTTGAGTATATAGAGGTTATCAACAGAAGAGTAAGAATCTCATCTATTAGAGCTGTCTGGATAGTAAACAACTGATTGAATCATAGTTAACAGTCCCCTCCAACCTTTATCATTTCCAGCCTCGAAAATTTGACTGAAGTTACATCTCAAAATAGCACCGAAAAAACTCCACCTAATTGTCCTGTTATTTTAAATCCACAAAGCAACTCCTTCAATATAAATTCCATTAATAAGGCACTTGCTTATGAATCAACAGGTACATGTGCATACTAAAGAATAAAGGATCTACAGAAGAATGTACAAATATGTGTACAGCTCCCTGAATCATCACATCACGCAGATTGTGGAAGAATTGTTTTTTCCAGACTATAAATCTGAGTTTACAAAAATAAAAATGAATTTACTCTTTCAACAGATATTTATGAGCACTTGCTTCTGCAAGGTTCCCTAATTGGTGGTGACACAGCAGTACAGGGAGTCCCTATTTAACAAAGGAGTGTAGGAGGCATGGAATATGATGGGGCAGGGAGGGTGGTGGGCAGTGCCACTCATACAGGGGGTCAGGGAACACCTGCAATAGTGGGAAAATTGGGCAGAGACCTAAACTGCTCACAGTGGGGGAAGAACATTCCAGGCAGAGGGAACTGCAAGCACTGTTTATCAGCCAAACATGGGTCACAACTGATAAAAATCTCATTGAGTAAACTCAGGTATATCAGGCCTGTTTTCTTTTGCTTTAGCATATCCTCTGTATGTATACAACACCCAGAATAAACACACCTCTCTATATCACATATGGACAGAAATGCAGACACACCACTCAGTACTCATGAACTGTTGACACAAGTAAGTAGTGTACTTCACAGGAGGATCACATATACTAATGAATATGAGTAAAAATAAATGATAAATAAAAAAAGCAGGGTTTGACCTACTCTGAGAGGACAGGATACAACCTGAGCTCCCATGCCCCTACTCTAAAATCATCAGTTCAGGTGGCTTGCAATTAAAATGACTGCCATTTGGGTCTGAATAGCAACTCTCACAATTTGAGCTAGTGGCAAAACCTCAAGCTTAGACAAAACATCTTTGTGCAATTTTCCAATGAGCTGAAGTTCTGGAAAATGAAAGTGCCCAGGCAGTACTTACCTTCTCTTAGATGGCTTAGAAAATGGGGAAGGTCATCTACAACATCTTGAGGATTCAGAGATCAGCACATCCAGGGAGTGTGATAACATTAGAAATCACCAACCTCTTCAGCCCATTCAAATAGAACAAGTTTCACTAAGAATCCCATTGTATTTAGAAAGTGTGGGCTACCTGTTCTGAAGTCCGTCAGAGGCAGGAAGTTCTCCACATTAGTATTGAACCTCCGCAGAGCTTCATTGAGGCTCTCAGACTCAGATTCCCAGCTGACTCCACTGTCATCTGTGTCACTATGCTGGTTACCGAGATTACAATTTTCTACAGAATCAAGGCAAATATACACCTAAGTGGGGGGAAGGAAAGAAGAAAACTTTCAAATTCTTTAATTTTTAGTATTCATTTCTACAGACAAAATCACTACAACAGACTGTCTCCAACAATGGCCCCAATGATCCTTTGTAAAGTTCCTCTCTCACATCATACCAGAGTTGATTTTTGTGACCAAAAGAACATGAGAAAGGGATGGTGACTGCCGAGATCAGATTATAGAAGACGTGAGGCCTCCGTCTTGGTGGTGCTGTCATTGACTGCTCTTTCTGGGAGGCTTTCAGCCCCGTGGGCCAATTCAGACGCCCACAGGGAAAGGCACTGAGCCCCCTCATGCAGCATAATGTGAGGGGTTTTTTTAACCCTCACCCAAGGAATAAGGATATTTTTTCCATTGATTTTAGAGAGTGGAAGGGAGGGGCAGAGAGAGAGGGGAGAGAGAGAAACATCAATGTAAGAGAGACACATGGACTGGTTGCCACCCACACACCCCTGGGGAGCAAACCCAAAACCGAGGTACGTGCCCTTGACCAGGAATTGAACCTGTGACTCTTTGGTTTGAGGACCGACACTTTAACCACTGAGCAACACCAGCCAGGGCATGTGAGTCTTTTCGAAAGTGGACCCTGCAATGCCCTCCCCCTCCCCCACCATCTTGATTATGACCTTGAGAGATTCTGAGCCAGTACTGAATTAAGGAGCTCCTGATTCTTGATTCTCATGTGTTGTTTTAAGCTGCTAAATTTGGGGTAATAACTAATACAAAAAATTATAAAAACCAACAGTAATTGTACACTCCTATGCTCTCTGATGAAACTGTAGAGCAGATCCTTTCCTTGCCACTGAAGGAAAGGTTTACTGTGTAAACTGGCTGAAGGGACTGCATTACTGCACCATCATTGCTTGCTTTCTTGTTGGCCAAGGATGTTTTCTTTAGTGTACTTATTCATTCAGTTCATACTGATTGAGTGCCTCCTATGTATCAGGTAGTATTCTAGGTTCTGGTGACACACCAGTGATCAAAACAGACAAGAATCCCTGTCTTCGTGGAGTGACATTCTAGTGGGGAAAAGCAGACATTGTAAGAAAGTGCAGAAGGCATCAGAAGGTGATCACTGGTATAGAAACATACAGGGCAGTGTGACAAGTGTCTAGATTTTATGTAGGAAGAGGACAGGGGAGTGAGATGTCTAAGATTTCATAGGTGGAAATAGGTCCAGTTTAAAAATCTAAATATTTGACATAAATATAACTACAGCAACACTGGGAGAAACAGCCAGTACTTAAGAAATACTTGCCTTATTAAGTATAAACAAGTATCTGAACAGGAAATTACAGGGTGGGCAAACTAGAGGTCACCAAGTTTCAATTAAAGTCAGTAAGATGGAAACATGAAGAATCCTAGAGTTTAAGACCAATATTGCATGTTATGTTTTTAACCAACAACTAATCATGTAAATTAAATTACATACCTCATTAGGTGAGACTACATGTTTAACTTGAACAGCATAGAGTTCTTCTGGGGGAGGCAGAGATGAAGGCAAATATGGTGGTAAAATAGGGGTCTCTGTTTCAGACAAAAGCAATTCCTAAAACACCACAAATAAATTCAAATTCAGAATACTACAGAAATCCATTACACTATCAAAATTCAGGACAGTACAACTTAATTAGCAGAAAGCAAGCTCTTTGACACACTAAATACCACAAAATGGTTTTGTTATATATGCAGGACCAAAATGTGATGAGTAAATAAAAGATCTTTAGAATTCTCTTGCCCCTCAATTAAAAAAATTTTGTATAAAAAACCCCCCACACAAATGTTTATGTATACATATTTGCACATACACAATGTTCTGGAAAAAATGGTTAACAAATAGTTAACAGTAAGTAATGCTACTGTCTAGGACCAGGGTGTTTGGACTTTTTTCCTTTTCACATTTCTGTAGTATTCATTTTTAGAATAACTATGTATTTTATAACAAAAACTAAAAGAATAAAGGAAATCCCAAAAGAAAATTTAAGTAAATTAAAATCATCAAAAAAAGAAAAAAAAGAGTGCTCTCTTTTAAGCTCTATAAAAACATAAGGAGTAATAAAAAGTTACATGATTCCCAAAAGGATCATAGCAGTTAGCAGTTGTTAAAAACATATATAAAAGTGTGGGTGGTTTTTCTTTTAGAAAGTTAAAAAAAATCTTGAATATAGTAATTAACATAAAAAGTAAAATCATCACATTCAAATTTGCAAATTTACTACTACTTAACATTTCCAAACTGGTGGCAAAACAAAGCATATCTGAACCACTTAGTAGAGTTAATCAAAAAGTGACTACCCCACTGTTGAATTTGAAAGTGAATTTTGTTACAAATGACTTTACAACAAACATATGGTATTTTTATAATAATAGGAATGAAGTTCTACTTATAAATGAGAACATTTTTACTTATTAAAACTCTACTTCCTTCACAAAAAATGCAAGTGACAAAATAAAAACCAGATAAATTGGACTCATTACAATGAAAAACTCTGGTGCCACCAAGAAAGTGGAAAGATAACTCAAAGAACAGGAGAAAATATTTGCAAATTATCTATCTGATCAGGGACTTGTATACAGAATATATAAGGAACTCTTACAATAAAAAAAACAGGAAATTACAGGGTGGGCAAACCAGAGGTCACCAGCTAAAACCCAGCTAAAAAGGGGCAGAGGACTTTTTTTCCCCTTTATTTTTATTTTCTATTTTTTCCTAGTCTTATTGAGATATAATTGATATATAACCCTGTGTTAGTCCAAGGTGGACAAAATGATCTGATATAGGTACATACTATAAAATGTTCCACAATAAGTCTAGTTAACATTAATTGGCTCACATAGTTAGAAAACCTGTTTTTCTTCTGATGAAAACATTTAAGATTTATTCCCTTAGCAACTGTCAAATATACAACATAGTGTTAACTACAGTCACCATGCTGTACATTATATCCCCAGGACTTAATTATCTTATAACTGAAGTTTGTACCTTTTGACCATCTTCACCGATTTTCCCCACCTCTAACCCCCCACCTCTGGCAACCACCAATCTTTCCTCTGTATCTATGAGCTCAGTTTCTTTAGATTCCTCATATAAGTTAACCAAATGGTATTTGTCTTTCTCTTATTTCACAATATAATGACTTCAAGGTCCATCCATGCTGTCACACATGGGGTTTCCTTGTTTATGTCTCAATAATATTCCATAGTGTGTGTGTGTGTGTGTGTGTGTGTGTGTGTGTGTGTATCCATATCTCTATCTACCTATTTCTCTATATAGATACACCACATTTGCTTTATCCAATTGTCTATCAATGGACAATGAGATTATTTCCATGTCTTTGCTATTATAAATAATGCTGCAGTGAATGTAGGGGTGCAGGTATTCAAGATAGTGATTTTGTTTCCTTTGGATATATACCCAGAAGGGGACTGCTGGATCATACGTAGTTGTATTTTTAATTTTCTGAGCAACCTCCATACTGTTGTCCATGGTGACTGCACCAATTTGCATTCCTACCAACATTGCACAAAAATTTCCTTTTCTTCGAATTCTTGCCAACACTTGTCTCTTTTCTTTTTGGTAACAGCCATTCTAAAAGGTGTGAGGTGATATCTCATTTGGGGTTTTGATTTGCATTTCCCAGATTAGTGATGTTGAGGATCTTTTCATGTACCTATTGGCTATTTGTATGTCTTTTTTTGAAAAATGTCTATTCCGATCCTCTGCCCATTTTTTTGTTTGTTTTTTAATCCTCACCTAAGGATATTTTTTCATTGACTTTTTTAGAGAGTGAAAGGCAGGGAAGGAGGGGAGAGAGAGAGAGAGAGAGAGAGAAACATCGACGTGAGAGAAACACATTGATTGGTTCCTTCCTGCACATGTCTCGACTGGGGCCGGAGATCAAACCCGCAACCCAGGTATGTGCCTTTGACTGGGAATCGAACCTGTGACCCTTTGGTGCTCAGGCCAATGCTCTAACGGCTGAGCAACATCGGCCAGAGCTGCCCGTTTTTTAATTGGATTTCTTTTTTTTGTTTTTCTAGTGAGTTGTATGACTTCTTTATGTATTTTGGATATTAGCCATTTATCAGATATATGATCTGTGAATATTTTCTCCCATTCAGTAGGCTGCCTTTTCATTTGTTGATTGTTTCTTTTGCTTTGCAGGTGCTTTTTAGTTTGATGTAGTCCCACTTGTTTAATTTTGTTTTAGTTGCCTTTGGTTTTGGCATCAAATCCTAAGCAGAGGATTTGAACAGAAATTTCTCCAAAGAAAATATACAATGGCCAAAGAGCACATGGAAAGATGCTCACCATCACTGATCATCTAATAAATGCAAATCAAAACCACAATGAGATACCACACTTCACACCTATCCTAGGATGACTAGGAAAAAAAGTCACGTAACAAGTGTTGCTAAGAGTATGGAAAAAATGGAACCCTTGTACATTCCCAGTACAAAAGGAAAATGGTACAGCCCCTTTAGAAAACAGTCTTGTAGAGTTCCTTAAAATGGTAAACAAAGTCTCAGTAATTCTACTCCTAAGTCCATACCCAGGAGAAGTGAAGACAGACAGACCTAGTAGACCAAAAGACTTGTACACAAATGTTCACAGTGTTTTACAATTGCAAAAAGGTGAAAATAACCCATGTCCATCAACAGATTAATGGGTAAACAAAATGTGGTCTATTCACACAATGAAATATTATTCAGACATAAAAAGGACACATACTACAACATGAAGCTTGAAAACATTATGCTGAAGGAAAGAAAGCCAGTCACAAAGGGCGTTGTATTGTGTGATTCCATTTATGAGAAATGTTCAGTAGAGGCAAATCCACAGAGACCAGAAATTCACGGTCTCCAGGAGACTGGGGAAGGGGAGCATGGGAAGTAACTGCTGCTGGCGAGGTTTCTTTTTGGGGTGATGAAATATGGAATTGATAATCATGATGATTGTACTTTGTGAATGCAACTCTATGAACATACTAAAAACCACTGAATTGTACATTTTGAAAAGTTGAAATTTATGTATGTAAATTATATCTCGATGAAGCTGATATAAAAGAAAATGCTTATTTCCTGATTTTATATTAGATCGTTTGTATTGATCAAGTGACCACAGTTTCCAAAATATTGGATTGAAACTTACCTCAAACCTTATTTCCCATCTTTTCTCCTCATACTTTTTACTGTAATCTGTTGGTTTCTGAAATACAATGTTATTAAGAATAAAACCATCTTTATGTAATATCATTTTCAGGCACTTTCATATTTCATCTCCATAAAAACTGGGTGCATGTCCTTGTTGGCATTCATTTAGTTATTTCAGGTTAACTATGGGAAAATCTAATGTTCTGAGTAATCTGAATATTGCAACAGTAAAAACTCTCAAAATTATGCTAAACATTTGTCAACTGTAATTAGTTTACTGTAAGAGAGTGGGAGCCCCTATCTTTCCTTTTAAATCTTAACACTGAAGAGTAATATTGAAAGAGACTAAGTAATCTTTATAAAACCTGTTCAGCAGATGAAACACCTTTTACACAAACACACTGGGGGGAAACGAGCATGCACAAACCCTTCTTCTTAAAAGAAAAAGCTGGTGGTAAGGATTACATGTACAAAGTTAAGTAGTATCACAGTTCCCATTTAAGAGAAGAAGCAGTTTTCTATACTAAACTGAACACTCAGTGTTTCATTTTCTTCTATCACTAAAATGAATATTCAAAAAACTAACAAGTGAACTCTAAGTCTAGAAATTAAAATATGTGGCCATATGAAATGTTATTATTTATGATGAATACCCTATTTCTAGAAAGTACTTATCTGTAACAGGCTAATTATGATTTTTAAAATATTAAAAACAGAAACAGCAAGCAACTGGACTGGGCTATTTATTGAAGCTAAGCTTAAAATCTGGCTCTGAGTTTCCTGTAAGCAGGCAAAATGGGGGGAATGTTATAATACCAAATAAAAGAAAAAACATTTTATCTGGGAGAGAGTCCTTTTCTGGCAGTGAATTCTATTAAGATTTTATTACTTACATCTCTATATTCAAACAACACTGGCTAACATACAGGCTTCTCACTAGGTCTGAAGGTACAGAAACATTAGGTTAGGGTTAGGGTTAATCTTTTGCAGGACAATATAAAGCATGATATAGTGTATTGCTTTCTCAATAAACAAATTTCTAAATTCTCTATTCTCTCAACATATGAAACATGTAGAAGCATATATAAGACAATATAGAACATTTTAATCAGAATTTGTTTTTCTATAATTTAGATTTTTACAGAAAAATAGTTCACTTACTTCTTTCAATATTGCCTCAGAATGTTCAAAAGTACAATATTTATGGTGTGCCATAAAGTAAGAAAGTGACATTCCATCAAAATAGAGATGAATAGATAATTTCCCCCATGGATTTTCAGGTAATTCCTATTTAAGTTCAATAAAAAAAGATTATTACTATAAAAATAAAGTCTGTTTGAATATTAAAATTTTGTAGTCAGCAAAAATGAAATTAGATTTCTGAAAATCATAGCATTACCAGTTTGACTAATGACTCATTTCATAAAATTTTCTTCATGGTATTTTGGCAGGTTATGATGTAGTAATTATATTATTTTGGTTTTTGTAAAATATATTTACATGTCAATAAGGTAGAGAGTTTTATACTTATTTACTATAAAATAATTTGCTATATATAATTTACTACACCTCATTTTTAGATGATACTAATAATTATACCAAGTAGAAGGAGAACAAAAAGTTATTTTCAGGGGTAAAAAAGTGAAGTTTAGTTAAAAATTCAAGAATGGCAGAAATGGAAGAGATTAATAGCAGTCTACAAAGTGTCATGATAATGGCTCTTCAGTCCCTGGACTGTGATCAGGTACTAAGCAGACACATACTCACCAGCTGATCTGTCTCATCCTCTCTCCTTTACCACCTGAGTCGAGAGTCAGGTCTCTGCTGAGTTTCTATAATTGCCTGCCAGCAGAGCTCCCTGCTTCTATCTTTTTCTACTATCCAGTTTCTAGTAGGGCAGAGTGAAAACACTAGAATGTAAGATCAGATCATGTCACTCCTTTACTCAAACCTTCAAATGGCTCTCCAGGTTAGCCTGACAGCAGAGATCTCACAAGTCTCCTTGCTTCTCCACTTCTTCTCTTATTCCTCCTGCTCCAGACACAGAGGCTCCTTGGCCGCCCTTGAACACTTTAGGTGCCCTCTTGTTTTGGAGCCCTTTGCACTATTCTCCCAGTATCCACATGGCTTGTGCTCATTCTAAAGTCTTCACTTGAACTTTACCTTTGTAGTGATGTCTTTCCTAAATACTATATTTAAAAATGTGACTTCCTCCCTGGTCTCACCTCTCTTTGTCATCCTTTCCTGCTTTATTTTTCTTCCCAGCACTTGTCACTACCTAACATATCTTATATTTTATGTTTTTAATTTTGTTTCCCACCACTAAAATGGAAGATCCACGAAAGCAGGGATTTCTGACTATTCAGTTCATTGTTGTATCTCCAGATCTAGGGAGGGTTTGGTAGGTGGTAATGGCTGCAGGGCATGCAAATCCATGGCTTCTGAGACACTGAGCAGCATTTGGTACACAGCAGCTCCTTTAATTAAAACACTGATAAGATGCCTAGAAATTTAACTTCATTTCGCTTAAAGTCACAGAACTTAATGATAAGCGAGAGCTTACTGTACTACAAGTTGTTCTGCTACGTTAAACCAAGCAGCAAAGAAAGCTACCTTGATAAACTAAAGTCCCACAGACGCAATGAGTCACCAGAGGGGCTCTGCGTACTAACCGAGCAACATTAAAAGCTGCTCTTTCTCATTCAAGTGGGTCTATGACTCTTCTTAAGTCTTTATCACCCTATCATCACAGCTTTCATATAGAAATACTCTCCTTATAGCTTAGTATCTTTCTACTGGAATCCTCAAACACAACTGCAGATTAATCTTAACTCATTGCTCAGAAACCTCCAATGGGGCCCTACCGACTGACCTCTACCTTTCTTAAATCCCATTCACTGTTATTTTTTTAAAAATCCTCACCCAAGGATATTTTTTTCCATTGCTTTTCAGAGAGAGTGGAGGGGAGAGAGAGGGAGAAGGAGGGGGAGGGAGGGGGGGAGAGGGGGGAGGGAGGGGGGGAGAGGGGGGGAGGGGGAGAGGGGGAGGGGGAGGGAGAAATATCAATGTGAAAAAGACACATTGATTGTTTGCCTCCCGCATGCACCTGGACCAGGAGAGGATAGAGCCTGCAACTGAGGTACATGCCCTTGACTGGAATCAAACCCAAGACCCTTCAGTGCATGGGCCCATACTCTAACTAGCGAGCCAAACTGGCTATGGCTACCATTTGTATTTTTAAACACCTCTCATTCTTTGATATTGCTCCCTGTTATCAAAATAAATTGTTAATAAAGAATCTTCCAAATTACTGACTTTCATGCTTATAAAAGTTCTCAGGAACCAAAGCGATAACTTCTTTATATTAATAAGTAATTTACATTCACATAGGAACACTGTTCATCATAAAAATAGCCCTCAAGTTATGTTACCTATAACACTTTATGGCAAATAATTTAAATCAATGATATATGCTTTAATACAAATTACCATAATGTGAATTTGCACCTCTCTCTTTGAAAGCAGTTCCTGAAGGAGTTCTATTGCATCTGGTTGCCAGATACTCCCAACCTATTTGGGAGAAATAAACTCAGATTTTTCACACTTTCACAAAACAATTCAGGAAGCAAAGGAAGATACAACAAAAGTAGCCACACACATACCATTAAAAAATATACAAGCAGTTTTCAGAAAATATCATGGGTGGATGATAGAAATGATCTTAAGAAACTAGTATTTGTCTCAGCTTCCCGCCATTATACCCTCTTAAAGCATTTTATACTTTAAAAATATAAACCCTCATTAAAAACAAAGCATCATAACACTTTTTTGAAAAGCCAATATGCCAATACTGGTGCTTGAACAATATATATTATAATGCTTACAATATGTGTTTATTAGGAAGCAGTGATTGTTATGTTTCACATGTTAAGAGCAAGGAACTGGGGCTTCCTGCTAACACTGTTTGAGTGAGCCACTTGGAAGTGGATCCTGTACCTGTCAGTCCCTGGAACGTCAGTCCCTGGAACGACTATATCCTCTGGTGACATCTTGACTGCAGAACCACTAAGAACCCTAAGTCAAACCACCCAGTTAAGCTGCTCCTAATTTCTGACCACAGAAACTATGAGATTAAAAAAAGTTTACTGTTAATTTAGGTCACTAAGTTTCAGCTTATTTGTTATACAGCAAAAGATAATTAACATACACTCCTTTATCTGATTTCCAGCTTCAAAACTGTTGAAATTTTATTTGATGAAGAAATAACATTTTTTACAAGGTTATGCCTTTGCATAATGAAGATATTATGTCTCTTCATTTATTCAGATGTTTTTATATCCTTCAGAATAATTCTGTAGTTTTTTTTTTTTAACATATCTTTATTGATTTCAGAGAGAGGAAAGGAGAGGGAGAGAGAAACAGAAATATCAATGATGAGAGTCATTGATCGGCTGCCTAGCCCGCAACCCGGGCATGTGCCCTGACCGGGAATCGAACCCCAATCTCCTGGATCCTAGGTTGATGCTCAACCGCTGAGCCACACCCAGCCGGGCTGTAGTTTTCTTTATAAAGGACCTTTAGCTGTCATATTATTTTACTATTTTTGTTGCAACTGAAAGGGATTTCAAATTACATGCTAATTTCTAGAAAATTACTGTTAATAAAAAACAGTATTTAAAATTATACTACAAATTACTGTTTACTCACAGGTATGGTATGATAGAGCTGACAAGGAATACAAAACTGGGGTGTGTCAGGATATAGCAAAATAGGGTAGAGATGGCACTGTGGGATCTTCTCAGTGAGTCCATGATCTAAGTATTGTACCTGAAACAGGACAAATGCAATTTATATTTAAAATTTACTATTAAAAACTAAGGGACAGAAGAAACTCCAGGTTTTTTTAAAAAAAGATATCTTAAAAAGATATTTAAATCTGGACTTGAAAATTATTGAGAAAAAAGCAACATCATAGTCCCTCATCCCATAGTGTATTATTGTCTAAAGGTTTTCTTACACATAAACCAAGGTTTTGTATTTTTTATTGTTTGCTTTTTGTTTAAACTGGGTCTGATTAGATTTACAAATTCCTTGAGAATAATAAATTTTTTAGGATAATTTTTAAATTTTGTTTTTCCCCCCAAGTATTTTAGAAGTACTGATTTACATTTAGTAAAGAAGCATTTCTCAAATTCTCAGTATTTCTCAAACAATTTCACAGTCTGGGAAACTCTATGCAATGCTTCCTTCTTGGGTTGTCTTGGCAATCAGCATTTAAACAATGAAATAAATCACAGAGAGGTAAAGTACAGCATGGGAAATATAGTCAATAATATTGTATGCAACTGTAATTAAAATTTTTTAAAAAAAGAATAAATAAAAAAGTATATTACATATAGTTAGAGTGAGTATGGTTTCATGTAATGTTTCTTCTCTTCCTCTTCCCCTTCCCCTTCCCCTTCCCTTCTCTTCTCTCTCTTCTCTTCCTTTCCTTTTTCCCTTTTCCCTTTCCTTTTTTCTTTTCTTTGTTAATCCTTACCGAGGATTTTTTTTCCCCATTGACTCTTAGAGTAGAAAATCAGGAAGAAGGAAGGGAGGGAGGGAGAGAAACATCAATGTGACAGAGACACATTGATTGGTTGCCTCCTGCAGGCACCCTGACTAGGGTGGGGATGGAACCTGAGACCCAGGTAAGTGCCCTTGACTGGGAATCGAACCCGAGACCCTTCAGTGAGCAGGTAGATGCTCTAACCACTGAATAACACCAGCCAGGGCATAAGGTTTATATCTTAATGTTGATCATAGGTTAAACTTTGAAAGATATCAAGTTAAGAAATGAAAAAGGTATTGTGTATACTTGAAATGTAAAATGCCCACAGGAAAATAAAAGCAATGATTAAAGTATCAAAATACTTTGAAATAAATTTAAAAACCAGAGATATTAGACAGTGTGAGAAAAAATAAATTTACCAACATCTTATTTGTTTGGATTCCATATATGTAAAGTACATGAATTATAATAAATTAATAAAAGTGAGTTTCAGTTCACTTTTGTATTAAAAAGGGGTTATCTAAACAAATTCAAATATATGTGAAAATGGACTCATTTACATCTAAACACAGGAATCTGTTAAGTATTCATATACTTAAGTACCCACCACAAATTTGAAACCACTTTTAAGGTGAGAAATTTAGAAATCAGATGCTAAATTTCAATTTTCTTATTAGTAAAATGGAAATAACCTACATCTATGAAAGTTGGAAACAAGTTATAAAACATGAATGCACATATGTGAAAGAACCTTATAAAACCAGAAGTGCTATGTAATTGTTAGGTATCATCATCAAATAGATAATAAGCCCCGTGAAAATAAAACAAAAGGCTCTTTCCTCCCCTCCTAAAATTAAAATTTTCAGGTGCTGAATGGCTCATGATTTAGTTTCTTTAGTTTGTAAACATATTATTAAAATGAAGGTATTTTCAGGTTTATTTCTATATACACATTTTTTTCAAAGTATACAGCTCTTAATGAAGCTATTGCACGAAACTCAATACTATATCTCAGTATTGTGGAGGTAACCATTATCCTGATAGGGCAAATTAGCTGGGCTGTAAACAAATTTGCTAAGGAAATATGTAATGTATTGGAAAACAAGCTGTTTTTACTTAACATCATGTATATAAACAGGGCTTCCGATGACAAATAAGTGGTACCATTAAAGTATCAGTGGCCAAATCTCTACCTGGAAATATGTTTTGGTTATTCAGGTTAATAAATATACTTAAAAATAAAAACACACAAAAAAAACAAAAACAAGAATTCTTATTACAAATAAACATGTAATACATCTGACCAGTCTTCCTACAGGATTGAATTCATTAAAAGATGTTTTTATCTAACTTTCGTTTAGATTCAAAAGACCACTAAACGTTATAGCATTAAGCCTTAAAATAGTTACAAAAGAGTATCAGACTCACCCTGATAGTGCCGCCAACAACTTCGATTACCTTGCCTCTATACCACATAGTATCTGATCCTCTTACTGCACAGGCTTCTCCCTTTTTCCAGAAATAAGGCTCCAAAAGACCAAGGCATTTTAAATTACTTTGAATTTCATTCATCATTTTTATTAGCTCAAATTCTGAAGAAATTATTAAAATAGAAAGTATTTAGGAAAATTTCCTACAATTTTCAAATGAAGTCATCACTAACCTTTAATAATTTTGTCACTTAGATAATATTATCAGGAATTAAAAATCAATCCCCACATATTAGAGCTATAATAAATATCTAATTCAGTCAGTAGCTTCTATATGTTTCAAAACATACAACTTACTAAAAGCATGTAAGTAATTATTCTGATCTCTAGTTATAACTGCAAGCATTCTTTGGGGGTGCAAAAATCATGAAAAGCTCTAGTTATGTACCAGACAGCATAATATAAAAGAAAAACCACTTTAAGATGTCATTTTGTTAGCACATACCTAAATAAAATAGAACACAAGTTATATGTTACTTGATGCTAAGATATAGCAGAATGCTGGGATATAAAATTCAAATTCAAATGTTGCTACTTACTGCTAAGTGGCCCATCATTTCCTGAGTAAATACAATTCCCATAACTGATAGTATGGAACACAGGCTCTGAAGTTAGTTCCTGTAACAGTGCTACCACTTTAGTTGAGCAATCTTGGGTAGTTCCTTTACCCCCATAAATCTCAGTTTGTTCTTCTGTGAACTGAGTAAAATAGCACCTACCTGCATTATCAGTATTGTGGGGCATTAGATATAAAGTGTCTAGCACACTGCCTGGCACATAATAGTCAAGCAGTTTTAGCTATGACTATTTACACGTCTGGATTAACTACTAGCGCTGAGTCTCAAACATTGTTCATGTCTTCTAGAAGGGTTTCTTGGTTCTAGAATAGCCAACTACACAGATTTATTTGGTTTTTCAAATTAAAAAATAATACTTAGGAGGTCAACAAATGAGACAAAAACTTCAACAAATTCATAGCCACCATCCCCTAATCCATAGGTGTACTTACTATGGAGCTGAAGGAGCTTAAGTCTTGTGAATGCTAGAATTGCTGGGAATTATACAGCATTCTAGACACAACCAAGTTGTAGAAAGGAAGAACTTGTACATAAGCCTAAAGAGAACTCAAAAAAGACCTGAATATTCTCAAAGAGCCCTGAATTTCCAGTCATTTGTGGTAATTTCTCTTCTCATTCTAAGTGAATATAAATTTTTATATTTTTTCTTAGCCTCCAAACTTGGATAAGTGCCTCATATGAAAGAACTACCCCCTTAAGATGTGTGGAACCTAGAACCACTCCCATGCTTATTTTAGGCTTAACGTCTATTCGCAATGTTTCAATAAATGGTTGTTATGTGCTAGGTATTGTGAAAAACACTTTGTGTGAGCTACTTCATTTAACCCTCACAATACCCCAGTGAAAATGAGGTCAGAAGAGGTTAAATATTGCCCGAAGTATTTCAATCCATGTCTATCTTACTAGCTAGGACTCATACTTGACTAATCCTACATAATGTAAAAGATCTTACCTGACAACTTAGGCACCACAAATATAGTTCCATCATCACCAATGCAGCTGACTACTGCCTCAAATACTTTCATGTTAGGAATAACTGGTGGTTTATAGCATCCAGGGGTTCTTGGTTCTAGATTGTTCTCCTTAAACACAGACACCCTGTGTTCACTGATAATATCAGCAGCTTTTTTGTCAGGATCAAAGTTAGTTTTAATACACTTAGTAACCACCGAATCTTCTTGTTTCAGGGGGATTTCCAGAGACTTCTCAGATAATGAAAGACTGTTGTTATCTAATTTATTAATTCTGTAACATCCAAAAGAGAATACATCTAAACATGAGCAATAAAAAACTCTGGAGAAAACAGTATAAACAGAATCCTTCTAATATAATATAGTCTAGTAGTAGCCTAGTCTAATTTGTTACATGAAAAGGAAAATAATTTGTTATAATAAAATTTATTTTATTTCTTATTTTTATTTTTTAATCCTCACTCAAGTGTATTTTTTCCATTGCTTTTCAGAGAGAGTGGAAAGGAGGGAAGGAGACAGACAGACAGATACATCGATGTGAGAGAGACACATTGACTGGTTGCTTCCTGCATGCACCCCAACTGGGGCCTGGGATTGAGCCTGCAACTGAGGTACGTGCCCTTGGCTGAAATCGAACTTGGGATCCTTCAGTCCATGGGCTGATGCTCTAACCACTGAGCAAACTTACTAGGGCATGAAAATTATTTTAAATTATGAATGAGCATGATTAAAAAGGAATATGATTTCATTTAAATGCTTTATAATCTCGTATTTACATGCTATTCTCTCTTAAGTACGTCTTAAGTATTATACAATCAACTAGATGTCACTGGGAAACATAGCACCTTCATGTTGATTCTAATTTAGTCCACATATATACATGGCAAAGTTATCAACATTCATAAAATAACACAAAGATAATATGAGTCCCTTAAAATATGGTACTATTCAGATATTAAATGTTAGTGGTAATACACTATATTCACTCAGTTTTTTAAATTTCCTGTTATTTCCATCCAATTATAAAAAAGTATGCCTACAAAAAAATCCTAGAAGGAAATATTAACACTGTTTATTTTAGCAGAATTACAGCAGATTTTTATTTCTTCTATTTTCCTGTATTTTCTTTTAAAAGGAAATAAGCATTGGCACATAGTTACAATAATTTCGCATCTCCCACAGCTTCCTCACAGTCCCCAGCCTTGAGACAGCTGGTAGTTTCAGTGCCATAAAAGCAGACGCTATCTATCAGTGGTATTAACTTGCCCACCATTGTTCACTTTAACATTTTTTGTATCAAGAATTACTTTAGCCTAAAGCCAGTGAACCAGAAGAAAGACACATGTGGGACTAAAAATGCAGGGGCAGCCGCAGGCCACTGCCCAGCATTAGGTCAACACCCACCAGGCCTGGCTAACCACCTCATGACCCATTTCATTTCTGATTGCTCATTCTCCTTCCATTTCATCAGGACTGGGGTCCAGGTCCAAATATGGGAACATATAATAATGTAAGATAAAAAAAGATCTGGCCAGGCATGGTACAAGGTGGCTACTTGGAACGTATGTCAATAATTTCCGTAGATCTCTGTATCTAGATGGAGAGAAAGAGGAAGCTAGGGCTATTGCAGTATCTTGATCCTTTTCTCCATGTACCAAAAGTACTTAAACCCTGAAAGAAGTACCTGAAAGGATCTTTAAATGTAAATATTGTTCAATTACATTTTTTATTACCTATTTCTGTTTCACAGAAACACATTTTTTGGTGTATATCTACCAGAATTGTCAACATAAATCTTAAACATTTCTGTCTAAGCAAATGAAGCCAAAGGGTGCAGATCTGGTACCCATTATACCATCCCCTCATCTCCTTTCCTTCGGTTTGGCATGTAAATGCCAAAGCAAAGAGAAAGGCAGAGAAGCAAATATGTCAATTTAAAGAGGTGTTTAAATATGCAAGAACTGATGGGACTGAATAAAGGAATTGGCAATTCTGAAAGAATCTATTTCTGAGCTGGCTCCTCCAGGTTAGTTTAAAAATCATTTTTAAAAGACCAAACAAGATGCAATTCAGGTTTGAAAGCACACATATATGAAAGCGCACATATATGAAAGCACACAGGCAAATAAGACGCCTCCATCACAAACTGATGTAAAAAAAAGAAAGTCCATACCTCCTTTCTCTCAAAGCTAAACCCTTTTTAATCAAATATTTAGAGACATCAACACGCTCTCCTTTTTCATTTCTGCAAAAAATTTTCACAGGTAATGGCCATGTCGTGTTGTTTTCCTGGTGGTTTAAGAGCAGAGTGTGAGACACAAAAATGAAATCTTCTACACAATATACATCTTTTGTTGTCGTTAATCCTCACCCGATGATATTCTTCCACTGATTTTTTAGAGAGATGGTGGGGGGAGGGGGAGAAGGAGGGGGAGGAAGAGGGAGAGGGAGAGATGGAACCTGCAACCCAGGTATATGCCCTTGACCAGGTATCAAGCTCGAGACCCTTTGGTGCGTGGGCTCACACTCTAATTACTGAGCAACGCTGTTCAGGGCTACACAATATATTTTTCATGGGCATTTCCTCCACATTTCTCCAAGCCAAAAGAAAAATCCCAGACAAGTAATTTTGATATATGAACATATCAGAGAGAAAGCAGGTGAAAAGAATCAATGGGGATAGATAGTGTCTTGTGAAATGTAGCAGGAAGGCTTCATTGCCAAGGTGAAACTTACCAAAGAAGGGTGTGGGGGGAAAACAGATTGAAAAACTTTTTTTTCCACCCCAGAAAGGGGGTGGGGAGGGACACACCATGAGTTACAAGTTCTCTATTCTCCTAAACTCTGCAAATTATAGATCAAAATATATTTTTCCAGGTGTGCCTTTTTTCTACAAAAAGGAAAAGAACTATAAACCATATATTCTGCTTCATACAAATCATAAAAATGAAGAAAGTACACATAGAAAAAAATAACATGGAAAAATTACTTATACAAGGAAATGCTAATTATTAATGCAATAAAAGTTATTAAATTAGAAAAAAGGAGGCAAAGAGTATTTTTAAATGTTCTGAAAAGATATTCTATATATATCCTCTTCTCAAATCTATATTCACTCATGCTTTTTATGACATAATGTGACTTCATTAGAAGCCCAACTAAGTTTCCAGTTTGAAAGACTATCAAAAGGCTTCAGAAATGCACTCTAGCAGTTTTGTAACATGCAAATTATCAACTCAAGAATATTACTTCAGAAATTCATTCATATGATCATTTACACTACATCTTGAAATAAGACCAAAAATAGTTTGCCCAAAAAATCAGTTTGCTGTTATTTTGTCAACAAAAAAATAAATGGAATTGTAAAAAACATCAATGAAATAATCAGTATGTATCTATTAGGACCCCACTGCCCACCTGTAAGATTATAGTTGCTACAGCTCCAGTTAGATACAATGAAAGACAGTCACAAGCTGTTGCTGTCCACTTGTCACTCCCACCAGTTGGTCTAAAACAAAAAATAATGACAACTTGTTTTTATCATAGCATAGGACATAGAAAAATAAAATGACTACATACACATATGTTTGAATCCACTACATATGTAGTGAGAAATCAATTTAGACATGGCTTTGTGTTATTTTCACAATGTTCTTCCCCATTTCATAGTTTTTTGTTCAACCCTCTATTCTAATGATGAGATAGACCCTTGTGGGTAAGATAGAGGTTGGAAAAACCTGTAACTTTAAATGGTTCATTAAGGTTTTAAAAATAAATGAAAGGGTCTTAGGATCTTTAGCTTTATTTGTGAACAGATTTTTAATATTCCTATTTGTGCCCATATCTGAAAAATGTACACACATATATATGTGCATGTGTTATGTATATGTATATACCTTTCAGCCAAATAACAGCAATCGGCTAGATGGATTTGCTTCAAGTTAGGGAGAAAATTAGACAGCCCCAAACTATGAGCTTCTCTGCATGATGGGTAACTGCAGGTAGTACACCAAAGCACCGGGGAAATTATCCTCCCACAGGCTTTACTTAAAGATGGAGCCGCTTCCCATATATGAAATTACATTGCACACTCCATGGTGAATAGTAATTAAGACTTACCTAGCAATAGCTAATGACTCCTTTTAACCTCTGGAGGGAAGGCTAATTAGTTTTTGGCAACATTGTTACTTCAGTTACTAGGTATTTGGATTTTTGTCAACAGAAGCTAGAAATCCAAATATTTATATGGTACCTACTGGTTGTAAGAAAGCTCTGATAAATAGTTCAAAAATTTAAAAACTTTCTGTAGGCCAAATACATGGTGCATGTTACTTGGATTTGGCCCACAAGCTGTAAACTACAACCTGACATAGAGCTATGCTTTCAAATTTACAGATAATGAATTAGAAAGGATAGCCTAGATGTTAAATAATACTTGAATTTCAAAACCAATTAAATAAAATCTGACAGTAATAATGTAAAACTATATTTTGGTAAAAGAAATAAATGATTTAAGTGTATAAAAAGTTATAGTTTCCTAATAAGTTCCAGCAAAGAAGAGCAAGAGTCACTCCTATGGAAGCCCTTCTAAGTGGAAAGCCCATGTAAGGACATCAAAACCTGTCCTGCCCTCCAGGTCTTTGGCTGTAAAATTTGATTTATTTCGGCTGGCAGTATCTCCTTGGGGGTAGATGGGACATGATAATTCTGATAGAGTCAACAAATGGATAGAGAGTGATGTACTTGGAAGATTCTGTACTATCATTGTTTAGTAAAGCTTAAAGTCAAATGGAGTTAAATCTCAGACCACTGGGTTTCTGACTAATATTCACAAGAGCTATGCAAGTTCAATGAAAACTGCTTAAGAAATTCAACCAAACTCACCTCCACAGAATACAAATTTAAACACACGATGCTAACCAAATCAACAGTTTTAGTGAGAACTGCTCAGAATATACCTGAAGTAATTCTTTCAACTTAAACCAGAAAACATTTAGAAAAGCAGGAAAAATCTAGAAATCATGTTATTTTAGGATTGACAAAACTGTAGTAGCCTGCATGAAAAAAATAGTCTTAGTGGAACTAAGAGGTTTGAAGAGTCAAGAGGTTTGTTCTGAGGCAAAATAGAAGACATGAGGAGACCAACTTCAATGCAGTGTAAGGAGATACTAGCAAATGGAGCTGCCTAAGAGACAAGTTCCCTTGAGGATGTACTCCACAGCACTGGAAATTTTCAAGGTCTTGAATGTCCATTTACTATGACAGGTATAAAAGAAATTACTGTCATGGTGCCTCTAAGGTCTTTGGATCCAAGTCTAAGATTCTATAATTCCTGTTACAAAGACACTATGGCTTTATTGCCTTGGATTTATCAATGAAGGAAGGTCTCCAAGAATCAGAAATTTGCAGCCTCTTTATTTTTCAAAAAGAAGTCTGAGGATAATATATAGCCATGCTAAGTGCTCCTGTGACTGCTTTCTAGCCTGGGAAAACCATAAAATAAAGGTCAACACTGAGATTTAGGAAGAGCCATATTGAGTATTATCACACATTACCTCTTAAATTATCTATTCAGAACAGATTGTATTTTTCTATATTCATTTAAGCTGAATCTTATTTACTAATTTTTCTTAAAAGTTGAAGATTATCTGAATATTTTCTTTAAAATCTGGTGAATTCACCTTTTAAAAATTATAGTAATTTTCACACATATTCAAAAGAGAGAATATAAAAAATCTGATGTATCTATCACTCAGCTTCAACAATTATATTTACATGACCAATTTTATTTCATTTATACTCACATACCCCCATCCCTGATTATTTTTAACCAAGTCCCAGATATAACATTTTATTTGAAAAGATTTTAGTTTGTATTTCCAAAAGATAGTCTTTTAAAACAAACATAATCACAGTATTATCACATCTAAAATATTTAATAATTCCTTAATATCAACCATTCAGATGGTGGTCATTTTTTCCTGATGTTTCAAAAGTCTGAATTGGTAAAGTAAACAAAGTCCATATGTCATGAATGGTTGATATGTATCCTGAGTGTCCCTCCCATCTCTTTCCTTTGCAACTTTCTGTTGAAGAAACTGTCATTTGTCCTGCAGTTTCCATGGTCTGAATTTAGCTGATTGCATTGCCACGGTGTTTAACATGTTCCTTGTATTTCCTTTAAATTCCTAGTGAGGTCTAGAGTCTTGATCAGATTCAGGCTTGTATTTTTTTTTCCCCCAGCAACACTATTCATAGGTGGTACTGTGTACTTCTATCAGGAGGTACACAATGTCTGATTCTCTTTTTGTGATGTTAGCAGAACTAATAACTGTCATCTAGATTCCCTTCTTTGTTTATTTGGGTTATAAAATGATGCCATTCTAACGATATCACTCTTCCTTTGTTAACTGGAATACTTATAAAAAACCAATTTTATAAGCTGAAATATAGATGATACAGGAAAAGCAAGACAAAAGCTCTTTTCCCTTATTCATCAGTTTTCAGAATAATGAGGTGGTTCCCTAAAATCCTCTAAAAGTAACCAACGAAGTTTTTCTTTTTTAAAATCACTTTATAAACTTAGAGATTTAAACATATCAAATGCTTTAACACATTACAATTACCCTACTGATGCTCGAACTGTCCCATCTTTGGTCAGTGGAAGTTTATTCAGGTTGGCTGAGTTCTTTTGTCATAATCCCAGTAATTCTTTATAGCTTTCTTGATTTTTGCTATGACAAGATATTCTAGGCTCATATTGTACACTTCCTGCCCCAGACCTAGAATTTAACAGTTTCCCAAAGAGCACGAATTTCCATTTGTGTGAAATGGGATTCGGAGGACACAATTTGTATACCAGCATAGCTCATTATGACTGGGGCCTTCATGTTACCAGGCTAAAAAATATGTGCTTTTTTTGTTTTTTTTTTTAAGATAAAAACACCTCAAGAGTTTCTAGTGATACTTCTAATTCAAAATCAGGAGTACAAGGTAAATTAACCTTAATCTCACACCTTTATCACCTGTATACCATACCAGTTAACAACATGTACATAATTACTATTTTGACTTACCCCACAACACACACACACACACACACACAGTAGGTTCCGTAACACTACAAACCACTTTGAGATTTATGAAAACAACTGATGATGGGGGGTTACTTTTTTGTCCTTAGGATATATTCTGGTATGTACAGTCAACTTACTGTGCTTTAAGTCTTTTTTTGTTTTTTTTTAAATCTTTATTGTTGGAAGTATTACAGATGTCCCCTTCACCCCCCATTGATTCCCCCCAGGCCTTCATCACACTACTGTCTGTGTGCATAGGTCATGCATATATGCATCTAAGTTCTTTGATTAATCTCCCCCCACCACTCTCCACCCCTGCCTTCCCTCTGAAATTCATGCAACTGCTCAATGGTTCTATATCTATCTTGTTCTTCAGTTTATTTTGTTCATTAGATTCCACATAAGAAGTTCCTCTCTGAAAGGCTATGTCACCACTATGTACAGATAGTGAATTTCATTTTCCTTACCATTTTACTGACTTCTTTATATAAAATGTTAACATAGTTCCAATATTAAATCAGTATTGTTAGTAACCTCTTCTCACTTTCCCCCATCATCTTATTTGAAGTACTTACTCCTAGTTAATACCTGTAAGACAACCTGCAAGTTTATTCAAATTTTCATAGGTACTCTCTCCACTCATTTTTGAAATTATGTCATATCTACTTTGCATGCTATACTGTTTCCCTAATAATGATCATTTAATCATAGCTGCAAGGTAAAATAAATGTAATGTTCACCACCAGTCCTTATTTCAAAATCTCTCAGGTCTTGTTACCTAAAGCCTGTTCTCCTACCGATTCCCTAGAAACAACACTGAGCAGTCATATAAGTTTGTCTGTGGTCTTTATCTTCTGAAGGTCAGTTTGGTTGGATATAAAACTCATAATTTGTCATTTTGAGTATTTTATTGTTTACAGTAGTACCTTGGTTTTCGAATGTAATCCGTTCCAGAAGACCATTTGAGTTCTGAAACGTTTGAAAACCGAGGGATCCAGAGCCGACAGCTAGGCCTCAGGATCTTGCCCTCAGTGGAAGCCGTGTGGCATGTTCGACTTCCCAGGTGTGTTGAAAAACTGAAGCATTTACTTCCGGGTTTCTGGCGTTTGTAAACCAAAATGTTTGTCAATGGAGGCATTCAAATACCGAGGTACTATTGTATTTATTTATTTTTAAATCCTCACCTGAGGCTATTTTTTCCATTGCTTTTCAGAGAGAGTAGAAGGGGGGCAGGGGAGAGATAGAAACACTGATGTGAGAAAGACACATCAATTAGTTGCCTCCTGCTCGAATGCTGACCCAGGCTGGGGATTGAGCCTGCAACCAAGGTAAGTGCCCTTGGCTGGAATCCAACCTGGGACTCATCAGTCCCCAGGCTGATGCTCTAACCACTGAGCCAAACCGGGTAGGACTCTTTTGAATATTTTTAAAATGTTGCTGCATTATCTTCTGGCATAAAGTGTTGGTGATAACTGTGACTTTATTCCTCTTAAAAGGCAATAATTTTATTAGATTATCTCTGTGTTGACATTCCTAATTTCCCAAGATATGCAGTGTGCCCTTTTAATACATAGTTTTGTTTTTTATTTTAGAAACACTTTCTTGAATTAGGTTTTTAGCATTATTTCTATTTCTTTTAGTTTTCTTCTTTGAAATTCCTATTGCACATGTTTGGTCTTTTTTGTGTGTGTCTATTTTAGATATCTTTTGTTTTCTTTTGAATCTCTGTATTTTTTTTTAAATTTCAAAAATCTGTCCTTACCTTGTATTTCTCTTAAGGCATTGTTTATTGTGTATTTGTTTTTGTGTTTTTTTTCTAGTTTAGTCTACATTCCTGATAGGATTTTCTTTTATTTCTAAATTCTTTCCTGTAATAAATCTTATTTCTGAGTTTTTCTAATTGTTTTATGTTGTTCTTCATAGTGTCTATCATTTTCAAAAAAATATAGTTCATTTTAAAATATCAATTATAGTTTATTGTGTTGTGAGCATGTCTTTTTGGTGGATCCCCACTGACTCTAGGGATAGTGTTTGGTTATTTATTTATTTATTTATTTTTGGTTAATCCTCACCCGGGGATATTTTTTCCACTAATTTTTAGAGAGTGGAAAGGAGAGAGGGAGAGGGAGAGGGAGAGAGGGGGAGGAAGGGGGAGGGAGGGGGAGGGAGGGGGGGAGAGAGGGAGGAAGAGGGAGGAAGAGAGAGGGAGAGAGAGGGAGAGAGAGAGAAACATTGATGTGAAAGAGACACAAGAATTGGTTGCCTCCTGCACGTGCCCCAACCAGGGCTGGGGACAGAGCCTGTAATCCAGGTGCATGCCCTTGACTGGCAATCGAATCTGCAACCCTTTGGTGAGTGGGCTGCTCTAACCACTGAGCCACATGGGCCAGGACTTGGCTCATTTTTCCCCCCTCATAATAATTTGCATGGAATTCAACTGTAACCCTTGCTTTTGCTCATGTTTTAAGTAAAATAAACTCTCCTATGCTTAGGAGAAAGGGGTGGTTCACATGCTTTTCTAGCTTCATGGCTCTCTTGTGTTTTCCCAAGGTGACAGAAAATGGGCCTCATACTTGATATTCTACTCCTTTCCCATGCTTTTATCTATCTGTATCTCTTCTTTGCCCCATTTCTGTCTTGCTCAAATCAGGCTCTTTTCCCAGCAGTCTCTCCTCAAGTGTAGGGTCATGGAAGGGAGCTGAGATGGTTGAGAGCTTAGACAACTAAGAAAACTCCAGCACCACAGGACTAGAACATTGCAGGGCTCTTGTGTTCAACTATGAAGTCTCCTGCATTACTCCCTTCTCTGTTTGGGTTCCTGTTCTCATACTGGCCTGCCTGCACCAGTGAAATGCTGTTGCCAATTCCTTTTCTCAGAGCTGATAGCAGCCCAGTCAGCTCTCCCTCCACATGCTCCCACACAACTGCTGACATCATACAGGTTGGTTTCTGTGTGCTGCACTGCTTGTATTTGGGGACTCATAGGAGAAGCCTTGTTGCCCACTTTTGTTGTAGGTGTTGACTGCAGTTTTTAGTTTTGTTATCAAAGTTGCTTTGTGTTTATGGTAGGATTCTAGTAGACTCAAAAACTACACCTGCCATTTTCCCAGAATCCTCTCTAATTCACTCTTTTTGGTAATTTACATATTTTTAGCTTTCCATACAATCCTATGCCTATGAAATATATTTTATTTCTATATGCCTTTGTTCCTCAAGTTTTTTTTGTATTTAACACTTTGAATTCTATGGAGATACCTGTCATACTTACCTATCTCTATTTCCTTCATACCACAAAAATATGTTCTCCATATTTTTATCTTTCCCTCTTCTTTTAAACCTTAAAATTAACTAGATGTTATGAAAATTCCAGAATGTTAGCAAAATTAAAACTGACAAGAACCCATCCCAAAAGAAAAATATTTAAAATCACATTCAATAATGAGAAAATTTACTCAGCTAAAAACTACCTTATATCAACAAGAGAGCATTCCAAACATAATCTTCCCATTGTCTTTAGGTTTTCTTGAAGTTCTCTTAAACAGTTAATATTCACTACTAGTTCAACACCCACGTCATACAGCAAGACCTATGAAAACAATAACTTTAAGTCTATGGAAAGACAATACATCAAAAATATTTTTGCAAACGAAAAGCTTAATAAAAATTGGATTCAGTAAATCCAGGATAAAAATACAAAATGCATTCACTTTCATGACTATATTTTTAACTCTGCATTTACCTCTACCAATGTGTCTGTAACCATTTTGATGATCTGGCCTCTTCGCCACTGATTGTTATCTGGAATCTTAACAGCACAGTGCATATCATTTTCCCATTTAATAGGTTCCCATTTTGAGTTTTCGTAAGCAGCTACCATCTTTTCTTCTAAACTACATAAAGAAAAAATATTTTAACTTTCTAAACCTTTTCTTATAACATACAATTCTCTGACCACGTCTTCTACTGTCCACCCTTACTCATTCTACTCCAGCCCAACTGAATACCTCATTCTTCCTTGATTACTAGCCTATTTCCACTGTAGGGTTTTGAACTAGCTCTTTTTTCTGCCTGAGATGAACTTGCCCCAGATATCCTCATGGCTTATTCCCTTCTCTTCCTTCAGGATCCATTTCAAATGTCACTGTCTCTATGAGGTCTTCCTTGATCATCCTAAAATTGTCTTCCTCCGCAACTGCTTTATTTTTCTCTACTATCTTTATCTGCTAAATATTTTATTTGTTCGCTGTCTCTTCCTCTACTAGAATTTAAGCTCCATAACAGCAAAGACTTGTCTGTGTCTTTACCGCTGTACCCCAACACTTAGAACATTGGCTGTCAAATGAATAGGTGCTCAATAAGCATTTGCGGAATGAATAAATTCTAATATAGTAAAGATACTAACTGTATACTTTTAACTAGTAAAAAGACTATTTAGCTGAAGTAATTTTGCTACTTTAAAAATTCTACATTTATAACTTTTAGATCTTTGAAACAAAGTATAGAAAAAATAGAACTGCAATATATGTTTTCCTTATGTCATATACCTATTAAGTAAGTTTTCTGTTAATAACCACTGAACATAAATCTTCTCAGGAGATATTACATTACAGATATGTACAGGCAGTTCCTTATTGTAAAGTGACTGAAGATTCTCATTTGGTAGAGATTTTGCAGACACAGAATTTAAATTGTTTACTTCATTTGAAATAATTTCTTCTGGAGAGGGATCCCACACTTCAGTATGTTTTTTGGAATTATCTTTGATGGTGTATCTGAAAAATAACAAAACCATTAGCAAAAAAAGTAGTTTGCAAAATATTTGTTTGCATTTGCTTAGATGTAGAGATGAATGAGTTGTAGCTGTGACTCACTGCTTCCCAGTTTTGATGTAAAGAGCAATTTTAGTCTTTTTAAAAAAAGAGTTAACTACCACCAAAGTAAACACAAAAAGAAAAACCTAAAAGCCAAACTTTCTATCTTAAAACACAGTTTAATTTTGCCCTGGCTGGTGTGGCTCAGTTGGTTGGCACCATCCTGTACACCGGGGGGTTGTCAGTTCGATTCCCCATCAGGGCACATGCCTGGGTTTGGGGTTCAGTCCTTGATTGGAGTGTGGGAGGAAGTCGATCAGTGTTTCTCTCTCAGTTGAGGTGCACATGGAGACAGCTAATCAATGTTTTACTCTCCTCTCTCTCTTAAAAAAAAAAAAAAAAAGGGAAAAAAAAGCCAACTTTGGCCCTGGCTGGTGTGGCTCAGTTAGTTGGAGAGTCTTCCCATACACCGAAAGGTCATGGGTTCGATTCCCCGTAAGTGCACATACTCAGATTGTGGGTTCGATTCCCAGTTGGGGCATGCCAACCAATGTTTCTCTCCCACACTGATGTCTGTCTGTCTCTCTCTAACCCCCATCCTCTTTCTCTAAAACCAATAAAAGCATGTCCTCAGGTGAGGATTTAAAAAAAGTACCAACTTTGCTCATAATTTCACCATTTCCCATTGATATTTTGTACTCATAACGAATTTTCAGTTTTTTTGATAACTTGAATATTTCTTGACTAAAAAGTATCAATGTTTGCCAATAAAAATACAAGTGGAGCCCTAGCTGGTTTTGCTCAGTGGTTAGAGCATAGGCCCACGAACTGAAGGGTCCCAGGGTTCAATTCCAACCAAGGGCACAGACCTCAGTTGCAGGCTCAATCCCTGGCCCCAGGGGTTGGGGCATGTGCCAGAGGCAACCAATCGATGTGCCTCTTTCACATCAATGTGTCCCGTCCCCCCCCCCCCCCACTCTCTCTGAATAGAAAAGGAAAAAAATATCCTCAGGTGAGGATAAAAACAAAACAAAAACAAGTGGAAAACAACTGCTATTAAAGGATGTTAAGGAGCAAAATTACTAAATAAAGAGTTTCGGATGTTTAATAAATCAGATTAGTTCAGACTCTAATCACAGATAATTAGATGTCATTTTCTATCTCTATAAAAGAAAAACGATTTCTTTCACCGTAAGTCTGAGATTTAGCTAACCAAGATGACTGATTTTTGCTGCTAAATCTAATGGACAGTTTTCAGTCCTTATCTGACATGAACTTTGAGCACTAGCCAACACCATAACTCAAAGAAATACAAGGTTCTATGGCCAAGAAAGTACCTCTAACTTTTGGCTACAAAAGTAGTAATGAAGTAATTTGATTATCTGACTTACATGTCCACGTAACAATATTAATACTGATGAGTAACTGAGGGCATGTTCCCAGTTCGACATAAATGTTATCTTCTTCTGTGTTAACCATACTTTATGACCAGATGGACAATTTTTTTAAAATTTCAGCTTTACTGAGGTATAACTGATATATGAAATTGTAAGATATTTAAATTATACATGAATATTTCTCAAAATCCCTAACTGTGCACCTTAAAAAAGGGTGAATTTTTATTGTGTATGTTATATCTCAATAACTTTGACATAACAAAACTCACTCTAATATATTTAAGTGTTTCCTCTCACCTCTTTCCCTTCCTCACTTAGGATCTATACTGGAAAAAGGAAAGGCCGTCTCTCTTCTGCTATTAGCTCTTCTAGTGTTAGGGTGGGGAAGGGAAGCAAGACAACACATTGAGCATGTGATTGCAGGCCTCTGCTGGGTGTCACTGCTTCTCTGGCTTACCCTGACAGACATACATTATGAGTGGGTATTATCAAATATTGCCTTTCTTAAGGAATATATGTGGGAGTTCTTCAGAAGATCCATTAAGGGCCACCCTACTGCACAAGCCCCTATTGTGGAAGAGTTGCTTTGTCTTTACTCCAAATCCTCCCAACCTCTTCTGCATCACCACTCTAGCCTTCCGCTTCTGGGGTCATTTCACCCAGTGTCCTGTCCTGGGTATGGCTCAAGCCTGGTTCTCTTTCAAAGTATCCACTTGAACCCAGGAAAAATTCACATTTCTTCAAATGAGAATGCGGGGTCCTCTCCCAGTACACTTCCTCTGTATCCTGCCATTTCTCTTCCTAATTCTCTTCTCAAACAAGTACAAGAGGCTGCCTCAGTAGACACTCCATCTAGAAATAAGGTGCTAGTATCCTTTTCTAACATGAACCTTCAATCTCTAGAAGCCAATTCTTGTGGTTTCAGGGTTCCTTAGGGATGGAGGGAAAAGTCACTCTAGTCCCCATTAGACGAATAATTTCAACTGTTGTTCCCAACCCATCAACAGGGAAAAACTCCCATCTATGGTCCAAGTAGATATCCAAAGGGGAAATGACATGCCAGTTTCCCTTTTTGTGAATAAAGCGTTACATATGAACCAAAAACAAAAGTTTACAGGTCTGCTTACCCTACTTCATAAGATGCTAGGCCCTCTTTGATTAGCTCGTCATTAATACTAGTAGGAATCATTCCAGGAGCACCAAGAGAATCGAAAAGCTCAACCAAGAGCACATTATCTTCCAGGATTCCTGTAAAACCAAGACTAGTTTTGGGAAAGAAATAAATATGTTGCAAAATACACTAAATGAAGCAATTAAAATAACTGGAGACAATTTTTTTCATTTTGTGTACATGAAGCTTCTTGCTGAATAATGTCAAAGTTTCTCTCTAGGGGTAAAAGCATTTTGCAGACATAAAACAATTGCCAATGTTATCTAGAGCATATACAAATTAATAAAATGTTCATTTTAGATTATTGTGTGGTGTTCTATAATGAACCAAAATCAGCTTAAAGCTTTTAGATTCAGAAAAATATAAATTGACATATATCCATTGAAAAATTGTTTTTTGTGTGTTTTTATTTTTTGAATCAGATTCAACCAAGTTCCAGAGGACAAAAAAAATGAATAAAAATTAATTCAGGTCAGTGATTATTTGAAAAGGATTACAGTTTTTATAAAAATGGTAGAAAGTTTAAAACAACAAAAACTCAATCTAGAACCCTTAGTCAAGTAGAATTTTTCCCATCCCTTAATCAACTGGATTTCAGGACAAACTATCTAAATTTCTTTTAGAAAACAAATTGGTTGTTTATTAGATCTATTTCTTAAACTAAACTAGGAGTTAGCTGAGGGTAAAGTTTACATCTCATGTGCCTATTTACTTATTTATGGTACATAGCACAGAGAATCTGCTCAATGAGTATCTGAATAAATGACAGAGGGATTTCTTTAGGCAACACATACTTCTATGCACAGAGATCAGTTTATGCCTACACCTTCCATACATTAGTAGTTGGTACCTGCTAGTCAGAGTAATGATTCCAAATAAAAAGATAAACTTTTACTAGCATAACATCCTATATCACCTAGTCATAAGATGCATATTAGGAAACCTTTTTCAAGAACTTGAAAATCATTCCCACTTTTCAATAAACCAGACAGATTATCTAGAAACAAAAGGCTGAGAGCCTCAATAAACTGTGATCTCCTTACTTTCTCTTATGTTTCCTTTAGTTCTCTGATTTCCTATTTCCCATGCATCAAGTTCTTTATTTCAATAAGGCTAACTTTCCCTGTGTTCTGTACCTTCACCACCTCCCTGCTCTACTCCAACTTAAAATTTAAATGTCGCTTGCTTTAGAAGGTAACAATGCATATTAATGGGTGGCTTTCATTCTCATCTGTGGTAGTTCCACTTTATTATAAATGTCTTGAACTCTCAACCTCATCATTGTGCGGGTTAGTGAGGAAAGCTATTTTAGGTTGAGCAGAGCCATTTGGCATTCCTTAAACCAAATGAACTAGGTTAGTAGCTATGGTACGACTAGTGTTTGGATGCTGTTGGTATAACAAATAATTAAGAAAGAAAGAAAAGCCCAGCAGGGCATGGCTCAGCTGTTGAGCATCGACCTAGGATCCAGGAGATCGGGGTTCGATTCCCGGTCAGGGCACATGCCCGGGTTGTGGGCTCGATCCCTAGTTGGGGGCGTGCAGGAGGCAGCTGATAGATGATTCTCTCATCACTGATGTTTCTATCTCTCTCTCTCCCTCCTTTCTTCTCTCCGAAATCAATAAAGATATATTTAAAAAAAAAAAAAAAAAAGAAAGAAAGAAAGAAAGAAAAAAGGGAGTCAAGAAAAAAGCCCCAGGGAATCAGGTCTTGATGGGCTGCCCACAGGAGGGGATATTCATGTGAGGAGCTCAAAAATCAACAGAATAAATATAAAAAGGAAAGTTGGGAAGTATAATTATCTAGGTTAAAGTCAGCTCAAAATCAATGGAAGTTACTCAAGGACTAAGAGGCCCTTAATTCACTGCTCAAATCAGAGAAGCCAGATATAAAAATTCTATGGACTAAGGATGCAATTTCTATAATCATATTCCTCTTTAACAGAACTATTTCTTCAGAAAAATTTCTTATATAAAAGTGAATAAAAGATCACATGTCATCATTTCTAGGTTATGTGACCTTGAACACTTGATCTCTAAGCTTCAGTTTCCTCATTGTAAAACAAGCTAATAATCTGACAAACGGTAGGTAGTATGATAAAAGTGAAAAAATGGATATAGTAAAAATTATCCTTAAAAGTCCCGTAAATCAACCTTAAGCAAACGTGATCGTGTGTATTTTGCACTAATATTCATTAAAACCAACAAAGCCAATGTTAGTCATAGCTTTACATTTCAAAGCCTCAGATAATTAACAGATTCCCAATCTCCCTTATCCAAGTCCCTTGGAACCAGAAGTGTTTCAGAATTCTTCAAATTGAGAAAAGTTGCATATTTTATAATTCCCCCAGCAGATTCTGAGGCAGCATCCCACAAATGAGCATTACTATCCTGAAGTGGAATATATCAAATAATGTCATTAATGAGATGCTGTAAGAACTAAACTCGTTTATATCAATTAGCCTATGGTAAAAATGGTTTAGTTATATGTTGTTTTGCTTAATATCTCAAAACCTATTGACGATGTTGAGGACTGACTGTGTGACTTTTCACTGTAAAGGAGACAGAGACCATATATCTCCTCCTGTCGATTCAGATCAGGTTTTGCCACTAAAGTTTTGATTTTCACAACTTGTTGGGTTACAAATTTGCTGGCTAATATCAGCCTATGTCTTGGACCCAAACTATTCCAAAAAGAACTTATTTCAAAATATGCTGAGAGCCTACTGTTCAATTCACTTAAGTCAAATGAAATGAAAAACAAAAACTATTTACCAGTTATGTAAATAACCTCCCCTCACTTTCCTGCAAATTAAACACTGACATCCATCATTGCAAAATTAGGGACTGAATCCTAGCAAAAATGTGAACAGGAATAAGAGAAGCTAATTCCTAGCTTTCGGGCTTTCAAGAGGCCACGTTAAGGATGACTTGATCTTTAATAGTAATTTTTGCCTCAAGTGCTGATTTACGACTCTAGGCCTATAGAAGACATTATTCCATTTGACTCAATTTCAATAAAAGTTATCTTCACTCCTCTTATTGATGACACACTGAATTTATTACAAGATCTGGTGAATGTTATTCTTATTTAAAATTATGTATGACCACAGAGCAAAAAGTAAAAATAGCTTACTAATGACTGAACATGTCATAAATTTATCTTGAGTTTTTTCTTCAAATTTTTCTTTAGCTTTTCTGGACCACTGCAACGTCCCTTTACATGGTTCAATATAGGCCAGCTTACATTTAATTGCCTGTGTCAAACAAAATTGCACCATTAAGAAAGTAAACTTAATTTCTAGTTATTTTAGAATTAAAGTTTTATGTGTGTTTAAGCTAAACTTTGTGTTTGAATTTAATACATATTCAGAAAATGAATGTGCAAGATGTCTATAATAGTACTTTATATATGCAAATAATTGGAATCAACAGGGTATTTGGTTGAATGAATTACTGAACACTCAGATACTAGAACAACAACCATGCATTAAAAGAATTACAGATCCTTATGCTACATTGTTAATGACAAAAACAGGTTATAGTACTATATGTATTCTAATCCCATAATTGTTAAAAACAGAGATGATGCATCTTACAAGTATTTCAAAAATATTGAATATTTCTGAGTGATTCTCCTCATTTTGCTTATCTATATTTTCAAGCTTTTCCTATAACTTTCTACCCATTTTTAAAATGAAAAATATTGCTCAATAGCAATTCAGAGGATTCCAGGAGGATAGTTTTTCTCCCCCATTCTTATAGACATCTCTCTTTCTCTTGCACATGTTATATACACTTAAACATAAATGGGATCATAGTAAAAGTACTTCTATAATGAGCTTTTTTACACAAATCTGTCATAAACTTACCACATTATATAGATATTTCAAAATAACATTAAAACCTGCACACTAGAAAGTTCTTATAAAGACACAAATATATATATACACACACATGTGTTTATAATGAATGCCTATCTGATAAGATACACATTATTATTTCTTAAATATCAATACAGCAACTCTACAGTCCATGTAACAGAAATTATTTATAGATAAAAATGTTACAAGAACATTTCTATTGTGAAATGACTTCGAAACATACTTTCATATACGTGCTAATATTCTAACCCTATGATTCACAATGAGTAGGTTACCTTCTCTGGGGGATTCAGAAATTCATCCTTTATTTTACGCATTTCTTTAAGTGTTACTTTTGCAGTATTGCCAAAGTCCACATATTTAACTTCAACTTCACGATGTCCAGGCAATCCTTCAAAAATTATGAAATTAGAAATCACAAATTTGAAAAGAGAAAAAAATCTAGCAAAATTTAGACTGAGTTAGAGTCAACTAATACTTAAAGAACATTTTAAAAGTTAATTTTCGAGAGAGGAAGGGAGAAAGGAAGAGAGGGGGAGAGAGAGAGGTGGTGGAGGGAGAGAAACATCGATTAGTTGCCTCCCATACGTGCCCCAACCGGGGATTGAACCCACAACACCTGAGTATGTGCCTTGACCCCCGACACGTCTTGGTGTATGGGATGACACACTAACCAACTGAGTCACCCTGGCCAGGACAGATTAGAATATTTTTATGTTCCACACACAAACTAAATATTTTTTAAAATGTAAAAAAGTATTTCTAATATGTGAACTTCAAAAAATCAACCATAATGCATAGTTGTTCAGGTTTGGCAAATAAGAAGCTAAAAAGATATTGAAAGGACAACCAAAATCTGGATAACAAAATAACTGTCAAGTGCTTGGGGTTATGGCCTAAAAGTTAAGAATTAGGCTTTGAGTTAGACTGACTGGGTTAGAACCCTAGCTCAGTCACTGAATGCCATGTGACTCTAAGCAAGCTAATTAAAAACTCCAACATATGATTTGAGCAAGTTAATTTTTCTCTCCAACCCTCTTTTTTTTTTAAACTTTTTTTTTTTTTAATATATATTTTTATTGATTCCAGAGAGAGGAAGGGAGAGGGAGAGAGAGACATAGAAACATCAATGATGAGAGTCATTGATTGGCTGCTTCCTACACACCCCCTACTGGGGACTGAGCTAGCAACCCCGGGCATGTGCCCTGACCGGGAATTGAACCCCGATCTCCTGGATCATAGGTCAATGCTCAACCCCTGAGCCACACCTGGCCGGGCCAACCCTCATTATTTTATCTGTAAAATAGGTATATCAAAAGAATCAAATCTTGTACCATTTTTTTGAGGATTCACCTATTTAAAACATTTTACAAAGCACCAAGCATAAAACAAGCACTTAATAAGTAATGATTGTCAACATATGTGATCAAACAAGGCAAAAGGTTTAATAATCAAACTAAAGATTCATTCATATAATGATATGTAACTATGAAATTTTAAAAAATTATTTTTGGGGATATTGTGAAAAAGCAAGCAGAGACAGACATCTATGTCAATCTAGTCTATGTTTTAAAGGATACCAAAGAAACCTCTGCAAGATTCAAACACACTGAAGTTTGAATAAAGACCTAACACAAACTGACCTTTATTATAAAAACTCAAAATACACGGTTGACTTTGGCCTTTCTCAGCACATGTATATAGTGCTACTAAACTTGTTGCCATCATTTTCATATTTAAGGCTGATACTATATATACTTTCAATATGGGAAACGTACAGGCATTCTTTGCTCCTAAACAGAAGTGGAAGCAGACAGAGTAACACAGGTACTCAAGATAACAATTCAAACAACTTAAGCCCTACGGTAACTGAGGTGACTGAGAGGACACCTGTCTCTATAAGGTAAGAAGGTCAGGAAACCTCTCCCCACTTCCACTGGCATCTTTACTTAGAAGGATATTCTCAACTGTACCACTACCATTAGAACCTTACCATTCCTCAAGTCTCTGAATGAAGATGCTGTTTTAAACAAAATAAACAGATAAGGGATGGAATTTAAACAGTATTTTTAACCCAAATTATCAATCATGCATGAGAGGAGAGTGAGGAGACATAGAAGGTCTCAAAATTTACATACCATTTATTCTCTCTGAGGAAACAATCAAAAGATGTTCCACCAAGATAAGGGAGTGAACTGAAGAGGTGAACATGGAATCCAGAAAATAGGGATTCCATACAGAGAACAATGAAGTCTATGACCAAGTGAAACAAATTCCCACGATAAGAAAAATGCAGTAAGCCTACAGGACAAGCAGTCTAATTGGAGCAGAAGACAAAAGAATGTTTTCATAGTTAAAAAATAAATTGCTCTGGACATTGTGGCTCTGTGGTTGGCGCATTGGCCAGCACACCCAAAGGGTCATGGGTTTGATTCCCTGTCAAGTGCACGTAAATGGGTTGCAGGTTCAATCCCTGGCCCCAGTCGGGGCGTGTGGGGGAGGCAACCAAGTGATGTTTCTCTCTCACATTGATGTTTCTCTCTTTCTCTCCCCTATTTTCCCTCCCTCCCACTCTCTCTAAAAAGCAATGGAAAAAATATCCCCAGGTGAGGATTAAAAAAATAAAAGTTAAAAAGTTAAATAAAACTAATATTATCTGAAAGTCTAATCATGTGGAAAATTGTTTTGAAGTATTAGGAAAATGTAGCCAGAAATTAAAAGAAAAAGTAAAAAGTTGATGAAATTACTAACTCAGAATTCAAGTATATTTTATGGCTTACCAATGAAAATATTTACATAGAATATTAATTTAATTAAATACTGTCAGACAACTATGGGGGCTAAGGAGCTAAGGAGGAGACAAAAGAGCTATAAGAGATCTAAAACTTATCTAACAAAATAAATAACATGTAAGAAAGTTTCAACAAAGTAGTACATATTATTTAGAAAAAATAACAGAAAAATGGTTGAAAGTAAATACCAAAAAAATGGTTGAAAGAATGAAAAGTATTTGCTTTTTAGGAAGAGAGTGGAGTGTAAGTCAGTTAACTTTTTAAACAAAGCAGACATTAGAAAACAAAAAAATGGTCAAATCAAATGATATCTAAGAAGCCAGAGATTCATCTCCCAACATTATCACTAGCTTTCTAAACACAGATGACAGACAAAAATTATAAGATCAAATAATATCACTCCCAAGATTCAATTTGTTCCAACTCAAATGGTATCAGTTCTGAAACATAACATTTCCCTGTAGAAACAGTGTGCAAAATTGCCTACCAATGACTTTTGCTCGGTACCAAACTCCATCTTCAAATTTGGCTACACAGGCTTGATCTTGAACTGGACAGAGGATTTCCAGATTTTCCCCATCTTCACTTTTATAGAAATCTTCAATTGTCTTTAATAGAAATAAAAAATCCAGGCTCTCTATCTAAGAAATAAAGGGATTAAAACACTGTAGTTTCATAGAAACTTAAAATTTTAATGTTGCACGTATTATAGGCATGTATTACAGGCATGGCTCATAAAATTATGAAATGTTAGAATTGGAATTAGATAGAAATCATATCATACAATTTAAATTTGAAATAATTTACTTCAAAAGCATATAAAATTAGTGTAGACATAAAAAATTTTAATCACATTCCACCAGATATCTTATGTATATACTTCTGGATATTTTCTGACACTTTCCATACTTTCGTTTTTATAAAAAATGAGATATCATACATACAATTTGATAACCTGCATTTTTATCAATTCTCATCTTTTTTATTTCAGCAAGTGTTCCTACTAGTACTTCTAGACCTTATTTAGATTTCTTAAACTGATCAAAACCAGTATCTAATTGAAGACTACACATTATATCTGATTATCTTGGTAAGCCTAGTGTAGTATTCTTCCCCCCCCCCCCCCCCAAAATATGCTTTTATTGATTTCAGAGGGAGGAAGGGAGAGAGAGAGAAACAACAATGATTAGAGTCATTGATCAGCTGCCTCCTGCACCCCCCCCACAGGGGATCGAGCCCAAGACCTGGGAATGTGCCCTGACCAAGAATCAAGCTGTGATCTCCTGGTTCATGGGTTGATACTCAACCACTAAGCCATACTGGCTGGATTGTAGTGTTCTTTTTAAAATGACCCTGTCTTACTGAAGAGTCTACTATTTTTTCTGCACAATGCCTCACCTTTTGGATTTATGTGGTTATGTCCTCATGCTGTTATTTAACTTGTTCCTTCACTGAGCTGAGTCTCTTCCCTGAATTTCCCAAAAGCTGAGTGTGATGGATAGAAGCCAATGCTTTTTGGCTAGAGTGTATCATAACGAAAATTGTTGCTACATCAAAAGACATATTGCTACTGAATCACTATGAACGTGCCAAGATTCACCTATGGTTTGGGGTGATGATTCTAGTTCCTCCATTATACAGTTATGTTCCCCCTGGTGGCCACAGAGTAATTCATGTAGTGCTACTTTAGCATCATGTCCAGTTTCCTATCAACCATCCCATCTAATGGTTTTCAAGTGAATTGATAAAATATTTAAATTAATAATTTCAGTAGGGTTTGTGAAATGGCAACATTATTGAATAAAATAGAGCTTTCTATGATTAAATGAACTATTTGGTTACCTTAAATGATAGCTCCTAAATTTTCTACAGTAGCTAAAACATAGTTCTTAAAACAAAACAAAACAAGGTAAAAGATATTTACCTTGATTATTTTTCCAAAGATAAATTCTTAAGGTTAAAAAATCCATCTCAATTGGCAAAATATTTTTACAGGTTTCTCTATTTTGTGAGTACAACAATGCAAGTGGAAATTTTCTGAATCTCTCTTTTCTTATTTCATTTAAATTACTTTAAACATTTTAAGAAAGTTTTTACTGATTTCAGAGAGAGGAAGGGAGAGGCAGAAACACCAATGATGAGAGTGAGTCATTGATTGGCTATTTCTTGCACGCCCCCTATTGGGGCTCGAGCCCACAATCCAGGCATGTGCCCTGACTGGGAATCAAACTGTGACTTCCTGCTTCATGGGTCAGTGCTCAACTGAGCCACACTGGCTGGGCACTACTTTAAACATTTTGCTTTTTTATTTCTAAGTATGTATTATTCATATTCTTCTATTAACAGGTTATCTAAAGTGAACACTGGAAAATTCAACAGAGGATGACAATCAGCAAGAGAGCAGACTAGGAAACTACAAGCTATCGTTCTTCCCAGAACATTGAAAAATCTAGAAATCACCTGAACAAACTTTGTCACAGCTCTGGAAAACAGCCAAAGGTTTAGAGCAACCAAGCAAACACCCAATCAACCTTCTGGCATTCAAAAAATTATCTGCAAAATGTTTGCTGAACAGAGATCTCAGTGGTCATACACAGAAATGATCTTTGCAAAAAATAAGTTTGGAAAAGTCTCAAAACAAACCAACAACTAGAGTCTTCAACAATTTAACAAAATCCAGTAAACCTGGAGGAATCTGATTTTCAAAAGGCACACAAAACAGACAAAAACTGCCACTGAGGAAGCCCAGATAGTAGACTTACCTAGACAAAGACTTAAGAACAAATGTCTTAAATATGCTCAAAGAGTTAAAGGAAAACCTAGACGAAGAACTAGAAAAAAACCAGGAAAACAATAAAGGATGAAAATGAAAATATCAACAAAAGACAGAAACTATAAAAAAAAGGAATAAAACAAATTATGCAGTTAAAAAATACAACTGAAATAAAAAATATACAAGAAGGTTCAAGAACAGATTTGAGCAAACACAAGAAAAAAATCAATGAATATGAAGATGGCAATTGAAATCATTCAGGGAGGAGAGAAAGGCAATGCAATTAAGTGAACAAGTGACTAAGGGACTTGTGGTACACTATTAAACACACAATATACATAGTATGGAAGTCCCAGAGAGAGAAGGGAGAGAGAAAGGAGCAGAAAGATTATCTGAAGAAATAATGTCCCAAATTTGATAAAATATATGAATCTACAAATCCAAGAAGCTCAATTTTATGGGTTGAATTGTGTCTCTCCAAAAACGATATGTTGGAGTCATTATCCTGTAGCTCAGAATATGACCTTATTTAGAGATATGGTCTTAAACAGAGATAACCAAATTAAAATAAGGTCATGTGTTAGGCCTTAATCCAATATGATTGGTGTTCTTATTAATAGGAGTACATTTGGGCAAAGAGACAAACACACAGGAGATCGCATGTGAAGATGAAGACAGAGACCGGAGTGAAGAAGCCATGGAGCCCCCAAAATTCCCAGCTAACTACCATACTCTAGTAGAAAGCAATGGATTAGATTCTCATAGCTCTCAGAAAGAACCAACCCTAGTGATAAGTTGATCTTGCACTTCTAGATCCAGAACTGTGAGACAACAAATTAATGTTGCTTAAGCCACTTAACTTGTAGAATTTTGTTATGGCAGTCCTAGGAAATGAATACAGATTTTGGTTCTGGAAAGTATGATGTGGCTGTAGCAAATACCTAAATGTGGGAGTGGCTTTGGAATTGGGTAATGGGTAGAGGAAAAAGAGTTGTGATTGAATGAAAAAGTACAGATTACCGTGAAAAGGCTATTGGTGGAAATATGAACATTAAAAGTGCTTCTGGTGAGATCTCAGACAAAAGTGAGGAACATGTTACTGGAAACAGGAGGAAAGGCAATACTTGTTATAAAGTGGTAGAGAAACAGGCTGAATTGTGTTCTGTTGGATGGAAAGTAGAACTTAGATATTTAACTGAGGAGACCTTTAAGCAAAGTGTTGAAGTACAGCCTGCTTTATCCTTGCTTGTTCTAACAAAATGTGAGAAGACAGAGATAAAATGAAGAAGAAATTGTTAAACATAAAGGAACCAGAACTTGAAGATTTAGAAAGTTCTCAGACTATCCATACTGAAAAATATGAGAAAATGTGCTCTGGAGAGAACACCAAAGAAAGGTATGGCTGGACACTATTTGCTCAAGAGATTACAGGTGTGTGAGTTGTGGATCTAACCAACCATCTCAGCAGAAACACTGCCAGCTTCAACTGCAGGGGACAGAGATAGCAGTAAATAAAAAAGGGCTGTTGGACATGTGGGATTCTACAGGCAGAAACTGAGCTGATAGAGCTATTGGCCATGAATGTGTGTTATCTTTCAAGAAACAGGAAGAATGACCCTGTAGGTGGTTCAGAGACTGATGTGTCTGCCACTGCCACCACAAGCCCGGAGGGCATAGGCCTGAGAGGCAGGGCTGTGTCTTCCTCTGTTCCCAGGGTGGGGCCTCCTCCTGGATTCCAGAGAGGACAACTCCTCAATTACAGTGGGTGAAGCTGCTGCCAAGGCTTAGGGGACAGGGGCACCACACCAGTGGGACTAAAGGACAGAGTATCTAGCCAAAGAAAATTATTTTCAAGTCATAAGAATCTAATAGAAATTTCTCTGTCAGATTTTAGACTTGTCGGGCCTAAGATTCAGAGATAAAAAGAAATTTTGCCTTAGTTTAAGTGATAGCCAATTTTTACCTATACATGACTTAGATAAGAAGATTTGGGGCTTTCAGTTGAGTTGATGCTAGAATGATTAAGACTTTTTGGAATGTTGGGATGAGATGAATGTATTTTCAAAGTGGGAAGAAACTTACTTTTTTGACTTATGAGTTGAATTGTGTCCTCTCCCCCAAAATATGTTGGCGCTCTAACCCCCCAGTACTTCAGAATGTGACCTTAGACATCTATTTGGAGGCAGGATTTTTACAGAGGTTATCAAGTTAAAATAAGATATTATGTTGGACCTAATTCAATATGACTTTTAAAAACACTGAGACAGACAAGTACACAGAGAATGCCATACGAAGAAGGCAAAGAGATTGGGATGATGCAGCAGAAGTCAATGAGTGCTAAAGATTGCCAGCAAAATCTAGAGTAGAGACAATGAACAGATCTTCCCTCTCAGATCTCAGAAGGAACCAACATTGCCAACACCTTGATCTTAGACTAGACTTCAGAATTCTCTGACAAAATAATTTTATTTTGTTTAAATTATACAGTTTGGCCCTAGCTGGTTTGGCTCAGTGGATAGAGAGTCGGCTCTTGGACTGAAGGGTCCCAGGTTCAATTCCGGCCAAGGGCACGTACCTTGGTTGCAGGCTCAATCCCCAGCCCTGGTCAGGGAGAGTGCTGGAGGCAATCAATCGATGTGTCTCTTTCACATCGATGTTTCTCTCTTGCTCCCTCTCTCCCCTCCTTCCACTCTCTCTGAAAAAGCAATGGAAAAATATCCTTGAGTGAGGATTAAAAGAATAATAATCATCATAATAAAAAGAAACCATCCAGTTTGTGGTATTTTGTTGTAGCAGACCTAGGAAATTAATACACTCAACAAACCCCAAGTAGGATAAACCGAAAGAAAGGTGCACTGAGGTGCATAATAATCAAACTGTCAATAGCCAAAGACAAAGAGAGAATCTTCAAAACAGCAAGAGAGAGAAGTGGCTTGTCATATGTAAGGGACTAGCAATATTATTATCAGCTCATTTCTCAACAGGAACCTTGGGAGGACAGAAGACATTGGCAAGATACATTTACAATGCTGAAAGAAAAAAAAAAACTCTTTCAAAAATGAGGGAGAAATTAAGCAATTCACAGATAAACAAAGGTGATGGAGTTCACTAACAAAAGACCTGCCTTATAAGAAATCCTAAAGGGAGTCCTTCAGGTGGAAGTGAAAGGAAACTAGAGTGTAACATACAGCCACATGAAAATATGTTAGGCCACAAAACAAGTCTTAATAAAATTTAAAAGACTGAATCAAAACAAAGTATCTTTCCCAACCAAAAGGGAAGGAAACTAGAAATAACAAGGAAAACTGGAAATTTCACAAATATGTGGAAATTAAATAATATACTCTTAAAAAACCAATGAGTCAAGGAAGAAAGCACAAGAGAAATAGGAAAATATCTTGAGACAAATAATGAAAATATGACATACCAAACTTATGGGATGCAGCAAAAGTAGTGCTAAGAGGGAATTTTACAGCTGGAATGCATACAGTAAAAAACAAAACAAAACAAAAAACCCACAAACAATCTAACTATAATTTTAAGGAAACAGAGCAAATTAACCCCAAAACTAGCATAAGGAAGAGAATAATAAATATAAGAGTATTGACATAAATAGAGAATACAGAATAGAAAAAAAAAAAAAATCAATAGGTCTTTTCTTTGGTTTCTGAAAAGATCAACAAAATTGACAAACCTTTAACAAGATTGACTAAGACAAAAAAGAGAAGACTCAAATTATGAAAATCACAAAGAAAGTGGGCACATTACTACCAATTTTAAGAAATAAAATGATTGTAAGAATCTACTATGACTATAAACACACACCTACCAAGACTGAATCATGAAGAAACAGAAAATCTGAGGGGACTTATACCCAATACAGAGATTGAATCAATCAAGAACCTTCCAACAAAGAAAAGCCCTATACCAGACAGCTTCATTAGTAAAATCTACCAAAAATTCAAAGAATCAACAACATTCCTTCTTGAACTCTTCCAAAAAGTTGCAGAGGAAGGAAAAACTGTTTCTAACTTGTTTAAGAGTCCAACATTACCTGATTCCAAAGCCATATGAAGGCGCTATATGAAAAGATATAGACAATATCACTTATGAATACTGATGCAAAAATCTTCAACAAAATACTAACAAACCAAAGTCAGATTAAAAAGATTACATATCATAATCTTGGGGGGGAGGGGATTTATTCCTGGAATACAATGATGCTTCAAAATACAATACAAAAAAATACAATACCATATTAACAAAATGAAGAAAAAATTAAAAAAACACACCACACACTCATCTCAATTGATGCAGAAAAGTATTTGACAAAACTGAACATCCTTTCATGATAAAAATAATTCAATAAACTAGGAACTGAAGAAAATTTCCTCAACATTATAAAGGCTATATGTGAAAAACCCAAAGATAGTATTATACTCAATGGAGAAAGACAAATACTTTTTCTCTACGACAGAACAAGACAAGGATGCCTGCTTTTTTTTTACTGATATTCAACATTAAATTGGAACTTCTAGCTAGAGCCATTAGGCAAGAAACTGAAACAAAAGGCATTCCAATTGGAAAAGAAGAAATAAAATGATTTTTCTCTGAAGATAACATAATCTTATATGTAGAAAACCCTGAAGATTACACAACACACACACAAAGACAAATACATGTAAATGTGTTTGAATAAACAAATTCAGCAAAGTTGTAGGATAAACATCAAGATATAAGAAAATCACTTATGTTTCTATACAACAGCAATGTACAATCTGAAAAGGAAATTAAAAAAACTATTGCTTTTACAATAGAATTGAAAGAATAATATACTGAAAAAGTATATACTAAGGAGTAAATGTAACCAAGAAGGCAAAAGACCTGTGCGGTTGTTGTACATTCCACAATGCTGCTGAAAGGAATTAAAGAAGACAAAAATAAATGAAAATATATCCCATGTTCATGGATTGGAAGACATAATATTATTAAGATGTCAACACCACACAAAGCAATCTACAATTCAATGCAATCTCTATCAAAATCCCAGAATCATCTGGAATAAAAAACCCACCCTAAAAGTCATATGGAGTCTCAAGGAACCTCAAATTGCCAAAGCAATCTTGAATAAAAATGAAGTCAGAGGGCTTACACATCCTGATTTCAAAACCTACTACAAAGCTACAGTAATCAAAACTGTGCTATTGGCACAGGATGGAGAGACCAATGGAATAAAATAGAAAGCCTTCACCTATACGGTCAATTGAGTTTTCACAAGTGTGTCAAGACCATTCAGTGGATAAAAGGCGCCTTATCAACAAATGGTGCTGGGAAAATTGGATAATCACATGAAAAAAGAATTTTGGACCTTTCCCGTACACCATATACAAAAATTAACTCAAAACAAATCAAAGACCTAAATGTAAGAGCTAAAACTATAAAACTCTTAGAAGAAAATGGGAAAAGTTTCATGATGTTAGATTTGGCAATGATTTCTTGCATATGACACCAAAATCAAAGGCAACAAAAAGAAAAAAATAGAGAAACTGGACTTTATCAAATTGAAAAAGTTTGTGGACCCTGGCCAGGTAGCTCAGTTGGTTAGACTGTCATCCTCTATGTCACGGTTGTGGGTTAGAACCCTGGTCAGTGCACAAGCAAGAATCAAGAAATGAATATATGAATAAGTGGAACAACAAATCAATGTCTGTCTCTCTCCCCCTTCCTCTCTCTCTAAAAATCAATTCTTAAAAAAGTTTGTGGATCAATAAAGCTATCAAGACACAGCAAAGGCAATCCACAGAAAGGGAGAAAATATCTAAAAATAATAAATTTGATAAAGGGATTAATATCCATGATGTATAAAGAACTCCTAAAATTCAACAAAATAAATAATCCAATTAAAATATGGTCAAAGAACTGCAATAGATGTTTCTCCAGAGAAAATATACAGATGGCCAATAAATAAGCACGTGAAAAGAGGTGCTCAACAATACTAGACATTAGGGAAATGCAAATCAAATCCACAGAGATACCATTTCACACCCTTAAAATAGCTATTATTTTAAAAAAACCCACAAGTGTTAGAGAGGATGTGGAGAAACTGGAGCCTGTATGCACTGTTAATGGAAATGTAACATGGTGTAGCTGCCATGGAAAACAGTCTGGCAGGTCTTCAAAAAGTTAAACAGAACTGAAATATTCAAAGTGATCAAAAACAAGGACATAAAACCAAGAGTACTCTACCCAGCAAGGCTATCATTTAAAATGGAAGGAGAAATAAAAAACTTCCCAGGCAAGAAGAAGCTAAAGGAATGCATTACCACTAAATCACTATTACAAGGGACTTTTTTAAGAAGAGAGAGAAAAAAAGAGAAACATAGTTATAAAGAATGCACAACCCAAGGACACAGACAATGGTGGGGAGAGGGACTGGGGAGGAGGATGAGACGGGGTGGAACGGGTCATTGGGGAGAAAAAGGGACATCTGTAATATTTTAAACAAAAATAAAATTTTAAAAAAAGAATGAAATGGTAATAAATACGTACCTATAAATAATCAGTATAAATGTAAATAAATTAAATGTTCCAATCAAAAGACACAGGGCAGCTGAATGGGTAAGAAAACAAGACCTATGTATATGCTCTCTACAAGAGACCCACCTGAGAACGAAAGACACACACACACAGACTGAAAATAAAGGGATGGAGAAAGGTATTTCATGTGAATGGAAATGAAAAAAAAAAAAAAAACCGCACAAAACACCTACAAACCTGGGATAGCAAAACTTAAATGAGACAAAACAGACTTTAAAATGAAGGCTATAATAGGAGACAAAAAAGACATTACATAATGATAAAGAGATCCATTCAACAGAGGATATAAACCTTGTAAACATTTATAGAAAATCTTGACAAACATAAAGTGAGAGATCAACAGTAATACAGATAGTAGAGAATGTTAACATTCCATTGACATCAATGGACAGATCTTCCAGACAGAAAATCAACAAGGAAATAGCAGCCTTACATGACACACTAGATCAGATAAATTTAACTGGTATTTTCAGAGCATTTCACCCCAAAGTAGCAAAATATACATTCTTTTCAAGTGTACATAGAACATTTTCTAGGCTAGAGCACACGTTAGGACACAAAGCAAGTCTCAGTAAGTTTAAGAAGACTGAAATCACATCAAGCATCTTCTCCAACCTAATGGTATGAGACTAGATATCAACTACAAGAAAAATACTGAAAAACACACAAACACTGGAGGCTAAATAATGTTACTAAACAATGAATGGTTTCACAATTAAATCAAGGGAAAAAATCAAAAGATACCTTGAGACAAATGAAAATACAACCACCTCAAATCTTTGGGACACAGCAAAAGCAGTCCTAACAGGAAAATTCATAACATTACAGGCTTATGTCAAGAAATGAGAAAAATCTCAAACAACCTAACCTTACACGTAAAGGAACTAGAAAAAGAACAGCAAACAAAGCCCAAAGTAAGTAGAAGAAAGGAAATAATAAAGATCAGAGTGGAAATAAACAAGAGAGTCTAAAACAAAATAATACACAAAGTCAATGAAACCAATAGCTGGTTCTTTGATAAGATAAAGAAGAATTATCAAACTTTAACCAAACTAATCAAGAAAAAAAGAGAGAGGAGCAAATAAATAAAATCAGAAATGAAAGAGGAGAAGTAACACCTGACACCACACAGAAATACAAAGAATTAAAAGAAAACATTACAAACAGTTACATGCCAACAAACAGTACAATAGGGAAGAATGGAAAAAATCCTATAAACATATAATATTCCAAGACTGAATCAAGTAAAAACAGAAAATCTGAACAGACTGATTAAAACCAACAAAATTAAAGCAGGTATCAATGAACTCCAAAGAAAGAAAGATCCAGAACCAGATGGTTACACAGGTGAATTTTACCAAACATTTCAAGAACTAATGTCTATCCTTCTCTAACTATTCTAAAACATTCAAGAGGAGGAAAGACTCCCAAGCTCAATTTAAAAGGCCAGCATTATGCTTATTCCAAAACCAGATAAAGAGACTACAAGTAAAGAAACTTATAGAAGCATATTCCTGATGAACATAAATGCAAAAATCCTCAACAAAATATTAGCAAACTGAATTCAGCAATACATTAAAAAATCATACACCATGGTTGAGTAGAATTTATTCCAGGGATGGAAGATTGGTACAATATCCACAAATCAATGTGATATACCACATAAACAAAAAGAAAGATAAAAATCATATGATATCAATACGTGTAGAAAAAGCATTTGACAAAATTCAGCACTCTTTTATGATAAAAGCTCTCAGCAAAGTGGGAATATAGGAAACATATCTTAACATTTAAAGACAAACTCATAGCTAACATTTAACTGAACAGGGAAAAAGTAAAAGTGTTTCGTTTGAGATAAGGAACAAGGGATGTCCACTTTCACCACTCCTATTCAACATAGTACTGGGAATCCTAGCCACAGCAATCAGATAAGAAGAAATAAAGGCATCCAAATTGGAAAGGAAGAAGTAAAGACGTTAATATATGTAGATAACATGATACTGTATATAAAGAACCCTGAAGATTCCTCCAAAAAAGCTACTAGAACTGATAAATGAATTCAGTGAAGTAGCAGGATGCAAAATAAACATCCATTTGCATTTTTACACACCAAAATGGAACTATAAGAAAGGGAAACTAAGAAAATAATCCCCTTAATAAATGCATTAAAAAAAATAAAATATGAGAGGTATGGCTGCATGAGAGATCCCCTTGGTTTTTCCCCCTGAACTTTCGACAAGTTGATCAGCTATAACACAAGAAAGGTTTCTCTGCTTAACATACAGGCAAGCCTGAGAGATCTATGCACTAAAGCATCTAAAGGTGGGCAAAAGGGAACGGGGGAGGCGAGAAAGAAGGAGAACTCAGACTGGCCATGGATACAGCCCTGTAGCTGGGAGCTCATGGTAGGCTCGGCCAAAGTGGGGAGGAAGCTAGCTATAGCAGGTGCTTCCCTTGGCCGGGAGGAACAAAGAGTCCTGGTGGGCACTCCAGCAAGAGTGAGCAGTGCGAACAGTGGCTGAGCCAGCCGAGAGACTGGTGCAAGGACACAGCACAGGGGTTCTGCTGGGGCTGTCCACTGCTGGGTGGTCAGTGTTCCAAACAAACAAAACCACAGAGCCCTGCTGCACCTTAGACTCCGAAAACTCGCATCCCATTGTTGAGGAGCACGTTCTTTGCAAACAGAGAACTACTACCGCAGAATTGCTATTTTCCTCTGTGACTGATCCCCAGTTGGGGCATGGGGGGGGGGGGTATGGGGAACACCCCATGAATATCTGGGTGACCATTACCAAGAAGGCAAAACAAACTCCACCCTCAAACAGTCCAGCTATACTGATGACAGCCACTGAGGTCAGCAATGGGATTTCACAGACCTAAAAAACTGATTCAGCGCCACCTACTGGAAAATAGTAGAAAGACGTCTTTATAGAGCTCTGCTAGAGAAACATCAATATATAGATGCCTACACAGAGAATGAACCCATCAAATACCATTAATAAGGTAGCGAGGCAGATCAGAAAAAAAATGAAAAATCAGAAAGCAAACACGAACACAAGGAAATATGTAATATGAATGTCAGAGAATTCAAGATTGCAGTTCTGAAAATACTCAGATGCAAGAAAATACAGACAGAAAAAAAATGCACTCAGAAAAAAAATTAAAGAACAAAAATACTTTACCAAAGTGACTGTAACTTTCAAAAAGAAACAAACAGAAGTCCTGGAGATTAAGCATTCAATTAAGGAGATCAGGAGTGAACTACTGAGCACAGGAAACAGAGCTGATGAGATGGAGGAAAGAATGAGGGATATCGAAGATAGGAACCTAGAAATGACACTGAGAAAGGAAGAGAGTACTTGAGCATGAAAAAAAAAAGAGTTCTATGAGAACTGACTCCATCAGAAAAAGCAATATAAAAATAATTCGCATCCCAGAAAAGAGGGAGAAAGGAATGAAGAGCCTATTCAAACAAATAATGGATAAGAACTTCCCAAACCTATGGAAAGAACTAGATCCTCAAATCCAACAAGCAAACAGAACACCTAGTTACCTCAATCCAAAATGGCCCTCTCCAAGGCACATGGTATTAAAACTGTCAAAAATTAGTGACAAAGAAAAAAAATTCTCAAAGCAGCCAAAGAAAAGAAGAGTGACCTACAACCCCCCCCCCCCACCACCAGGTTATCATTGGCTTTTTCAGCAGAAACTCTACAAGTCAGAAGAGAGTGGAACCAAATATTCAAAAGGCTGGAAGAGAGAAATTACCAGCCAAGAATAATATACCCAGCAAAGTTATCCTTTAACTATGAAAGAGAAATAAAGACTTTCCCAGACATACAGAAGGTGAGGGAATTTATCACCAGGAAACCTCCACTGCAAGAAATACTAAAGGGGGTTATTCTATTTGAAACAAAGAGCATAGGGACACAACACTACTAGTAAGATCACCAAAAACCTTATAGCATAAATAGGGATAATTTGTGACAACAAAAAAATAGAAGGGTATGGGGAAGGTCTGAACAGGCAAAGAAGGATGGAGATCAGATGCTCTCAAAGGAGCAAAAACTATTATATACATGCAACTTTTTTTTTTTTTTTAAATATCTTTCTTGATTTCAGAGAGAGGAAAGGAGAGGGAGAGAGAGAGACAGAAACATCAATGATGAGAGAGTCATTGATCGGCTGCAGCCTGCAACCCGGGCATGTGCCCTGACAGGGAATCGAACCCTGATCGCCTGGATCCTAGGTCGATGCTTTAACCACTGAGCCACGCCTGGCCGGGCATATACATGCAACTTTAAAAAAAAATTAATTAATTAATCTTTATTGTTGAAAGTATTACAGGCATCCCATTTTCCCCCCCCAAACTGACCCTCTCCACCTCGCTCCCACCCCCTCCCCAGGCCTTCACCCCATCATTGTCTGTGTCCATAGGTTATGCATATATGCATATAACAACTTCTTTGGTTACTCTCTTCCCACCCTCCATCCCCTTCCCTCTTCCCTCTGAAGTATGATCGTCTGTTACATGTGTCAATATCTCTGGATCTATTTAGTTCATCAGATTCTTTTGTTCATTAGCTTCTTCTTAAAGAAGACCCTTCAACATTTTCTGTAGTGCTGGTCTGGTGGTGATGAACTCCTTTAGGTTTTCCTTGCCTGAGAAGCTCTTTATCTGACCTTCAATTCTGAATGATAGCTTTGCTGGGTAGAGTAATCTTGGTTGTAGTTCCATGTTTTTCACCACTTTGAGTATTTCTTGCCACTCCCTTCTGGCCTGCAAAGTTTCTGTTGAGAAATCAGCTGACAGTTGTATGGGTGCTCCCTTGTAGGTAATTAACTGCTTTTCTCTTGCTGCTTTTAAGATTCTCTGTCTTTAACCTTTGGCATTTTAATTATGATGTGTCTTGCTGTGACCCTCTTTGGGTTCCTCTTGCTTGGGACCCTCTGTACTTCCTGGACTTGTAAGTCTATTTCTTTCCCCAGGTAGGGGAAATTTTCTGTCATTATTTTTTCAAATAAGTTTTCAATTTCTTGCTCTCCTTCCTCTCCTTCTGGCACCTCAATAATACGAATGTTGGGCCTCTTGAAGTTGTCCCAGAGGCTCCTTATGCTATCTTCATATTTCTGGATTCTTTTTTCTTTTTGCTCTTCTGGTTGGGTGCTTTCTGTTTCCTAATGATCCAAATTGCTGATTTGAATCTCAGCATCCTCTACTGTACTGTTGATTCCCTATAAATTATTCTTCATTTCAGTTAGTGCAGCCTTCATTTCAAACTGGTCCTTTATTATGTCATCGATTTTCTCAATTACTTTCATCATACTCTTACTAATATCCTTGAGCATCCTTATAACCATTATTCTGAACTCTGTATCTGTTAGCTTGCTTGGATCTATTTCATTTAGTTCCTTTTCTAGAGATTTCTTCTGTTCTTTCCTTTGTGACATGTTTCTTTGCCTCGCATTTTGGCTGCTTCCCGGGGTTTGTTTCTATGTATTAGGTAGAGCTGCTATGTCACCTGGAATTTGTAGAGTGGCTTTGTGTAGTAGGTGTCCTGAGGGGTCCAGTGGCTCAGCCTCCCCAGTCACCTAAGCTGGGCCTTCTAGGTGCTCCTCTGTGTGGACTGAGTGCACTGTTCTGTTGTAGTTGAGCCTTGGTTGCTACTGGAATCACTGGGAGGAATTGACATCCCCGGCCAATCAGCTGTTGAGGACCAGCTGCAACTACAGCCAAAGAGCTGCTGTACTGGAGACACCCCTATGGAGCAGGATTTATGTCAGTGGAGCTTTGGTGTTCACCAAGTGCGCCCCTTGAGCGTATCACTTGTGGATGTGGTAGGGTTGTAATCCAGCGTGGTTGAGTCTGACCACCAGGTGCACTGTCTCGGGACTCCTGGGAGGTGCACAGTCAGCCTCTGCCAGTGCCTTGCCTAGGGCCACCCAGCATGAGCTACACAGCAAACTGTAGATGGCTCCTACTTGTGCTGGGCTTGGGGTTGTCCAGGAGAGGCCAAGCGATGAGCCAATGCAGGCTGTCACTAGTGCGAGGCCTGGGGCCACTTACCAAGCCATATGGGGCACGCTGCTGCTTGTTTGAGAGATTTTAGGAAAGTCCTAAGCCCAGGGCTCGAGAGGCCACTTGCGCAGAAAAGCCCCTGGAAATGGCTTGGATGAGCCTGCAAGCAGGGAGGGGCGGGGCCTCTGGGAATCACCAGGGCAGGGCCAAAGGTGTGAGTCAGGTGCTGGAGATTCAAATATGGCACTTGCCTGCCGGCTGTGTGCAGGGCAGACTCGCCAAAGGAGCAATGGCCTCTGCCAGCTCTTCTGCCTGGGAGAAAGCTGCCCCTCCACCTCTCACCCGTTTTTCAGGCAGGTTAGTGCCTCCTCAAGTGTCCCAGGTGCCTTTCAAGCTGCTCCCCGGTGCTGGGGCTCAGAGGGAGCACGTCCGAGTAAGTCTGTGTGCGGGCCCTTTAAGAGGAGCTGCTGGGGCTCCCACAGCCTCTGCGACCCTCAGAAACAGTCCCTGCTGGTTTCACAGCCTGGAGTTGTGGGGATGTCTCTTCCTGGCCCTAGAGCCCTGGGCTGGGGGCCTGCTGTGGGGCTGGGAACCCTCACTCCTCCAGGAAACCCCCACTGCCGAGATTCCCTCCCGGGTTTCAACTGTGGCACTGGGTGTGGGCCCGTGGCCGCGTCTCTGCGATTCAGCCCCCATTGGCCCGTGCCCCTGCCCCTCCTACCACTCTCGATGCTCCTTCAGTTCCCTGATTGTAGGGCTTCTATTCAGCCAGATTTCAGGAGGCTCTGAGTGATGGTGGTTCTGTACTTTAGTTGTAATTTTGATGTGGTTGTGGGAGGCGGCGGGTGCAGCTGTTACCTATGCCGCCATCTTGTTTTCCTTTCACAAGCTCTCTTTTTCTTTCTTTCTTTTTTTAATCCTCACCTGAGGATATTTTCTCCATTGATTTTGGCACAAAGCTAGCACAGAGCTATCAGAAATAAAGAATAAAAATGGCTATAGGAAATCCTCATACATTACCCTAAAGGTAAATGGACTAAATTCATCAATAAAGAGGCAAAGAATAGCAGAGTGGATCAAAAAACAAACCCCGACCATATGCTGCCTTCAAGAGACACAGCTAAGCTGCAAAGACAAAGACAGATTCCGAGTGAAAGGGTGGAAAATGATTCTTCAAGCAAGTAACAGCCACAGAAAAGCAGGTGTAACCATACTTATATCAGACAAAATAGATTTCAAGATAACAAAAGTAAAAAAGAGACAAAGATGAACATTTTATAATGATAAAGGGGACACTATATTAAGAAGATATAACACTTCTCAGGGGAGTGGATAAAAAACTGTGGGACATATACACTATGGAATACTACGCATCTATAGAGAAGGATATCGTACCCTTTGGGGCAGTATGGATGGACCTGGAGAATATTATGCTAAGTGAATTAAGCCAGGCAGAGAAAGACAAACATCACATCACCTCACTTATATGTGGAAACTAAAGAACTTAATAAAATGATGAACAGAAGAGATTCAATGACATGGAAGCATGAGTCAGACTGATGTATGTCAGAGGGATGGAGAAGGGTGGGTGGGTGGAGGGGGAGAGATTAACCAAAGCATTTATGTGCATATATTCACAACACAAGGACACGAACAAAGGTGTGGAGAGGGACTGGGGAGTGGGATGGGATGGAGTGGAATGGGTCATTGGGGAGAAAAGGGGACATTTGTAATATTTTAAACAAAAATAAATACATAAATAAATAATTTTAAAAATGTATATATATGCACCCAATCAAAAACACTGAAATATAGAAAGCAAATACTCACAGAATTAAAGAAATAAATAGATAAAAACACATTCATAGTTGGGGACCTTAATCATTGACAATTCTAGATACATCATCCAAACAGAAAAATCAATAAAGAAATATTGGCCTTAAATGACATACTAGACCAAATGGACATAACTGACATTTACAGAGCCTTTCATCCCAGAACATCAGATTATACATTCTTCTCTAATGCACAGAGACCATTTTCAAGGATAGACCATATGTTGGGGCACAAAACTAGCCTCAACAAATTCAAGAAGACTGAAATTATACCAAGCATATTCTCTGACCATGATGCCTTGAAATTAGAAATCAACTGCAAAAAGGAAGTAAAGAAACCCAAAAATATGTGAAGATAAACAACATACTACTAAAAAATGACTGGGTCAAAGAGGAAATAAAAGGAGATCAAAAGATATAAAGAGACAAATAAGAATGGCAATACGATATATCAAAACTTCTAGGATGAAGCAAAAGCAGTTTATAAGAGGAATTTACATACTTTCAAGCCTATCTCAAGAAACAAGAGAAATACCAAGTAAACAATCTAACATGACATTCTTAAGTACTAGAAAATGAAAAACAAAAGCAACCCAAAGTCAGCAGAAGAAAGGGAATCATAAAAATTACAGCAGAATTGAATGAAATAGAGAACAAAAAGACTATACAAAAAATTAATACAACAAAGAGCTGGTTCTTTGAAAAGATTAATAAAATTGATAAACCACTGGCTAGACTTATGAAGGAAAGAAGAGTAAAAGATCCATATAAACAAAATCAGAAATGAAAGAGAACTTACTACAGACATCACAGATGTACAACGGATTATACTAGAATACTATGAAAGACTATATGCTACCAAATTCAATAACCTAAAAGAAATGGCTAAGTTCCTAAAAGCATATAACCTCTCTAGAGTAAATCATGAAGAATTAGAAAATCTAAGTAGACCAATCAGCCATGAGGAAATCAAAACCACCATAAAAAAACCTCTCAAAAAATAAAAGTCCAGGACCAGATGGCTTCACCAGTGAATTCTACCAAACAGTCAAAGAAAATGTGATACCTATCCTTCTCAAACTCTTCCAAAAAACTGATGAAGAGGCAATACTTCCCAAGACATTTTATGAGGCCAACATAAGCCTGATAGCAAAAAAAGTGGCAAGGATAACACACACACACACACACACACACACACACACACACACACACAGAGACCACTATCTCTGATGAATACAGATGCAAAAATCCAAAACAAATACTAGCAAGTAAAAAAAATACATTAAAAAAATAATACATCACGATCTAGGGGGTTTCATTCTAGGGGCACAAGGACGGTTCAATATACTCAAATTAATTAATGTAATACACATTAACAAAAAAAAGGATAAAAATCATACGATCTTATCAATAGATGCAGAAAAAGCATTTGATAAGATATAACATCCATTTATGATTAAAACACTCGATAAAATAGAAATAGAAGGACTATACCTCAACATAATAAAGGCCATATATGACAAACCTTAAGCGAATATCATACTCAATAATGACAAACTAAAAGTTTGTCCTCGCCCAGCCAGGCATGGCTCAGCAGTTGAGTGTCGACCTAGGATCCAGGCGGTCGGGGTTCGATTTCCAGTCAGGACACATGCCCGGGTTTCGGGCTCGATCCCCAGTTGGGGGCATGCAGGAGGCAGCCGATCAATGACTCTCTCATCACTGATGTTTCTATCTCTCTCTCTCCCTCCTCTCCTTTCCTCTCTCTGAAATCAATAAAGACATACTAAAAAAAAAAAGAAGTTTGTCCTCTAAAATCTTGAACAAGACAGAAATGCTGACTCTCAACATTCTTATTCAACATAGTTCTGGAAATCCTAGCTAGAGCAATAAGGCAAGAGAAAGAAATAAAAGGCACACAGATTGGGAATGAAAAGTAAAAATGTAACTTTTTGCAGATGACATGATTCTGTACATAGAAAACCCTAAGGACTTCACCAAAAAACTATTAGAAACAATAAACAAATGCAGTTAAGTTTCAGGATACAAAATCAATGTACAAAAATCCACTACTCTCTTCTATATTAACAATGAAACTTCAGAAAAAGAAATGAAAAAAAATTTGTTTTGTATTTGCAACAAGAATAAACTACCTAGGAATAAACTTAACAAAGGATGTGAAAGACCTATAAACTGAAAATCACAAAGCATTTAAAAAGAAATCGAAAAGACATAACGAAATGGAAAGATAATCCATGTTCATGTATTGGAAGAATCAACATACTTAACATTGCTTACTCAAAGCAATATATAGATTTAATGCAACCCTCATCAAAATACCAATGTCATTTTTTAAAGGAATAGAACAAAAACTCATCAGATTTGTACGGAACCACAAAAGACCTTTAATAGCCAAAACAATCCTGAGAAAAAAGAATGAAGCTGGAGGTATCACAGTGCCTGACTTCAAATTATACTACAGAGCTGTGATAATCAAAACAGCATGTATTGGCAGAAATACAGACACACAGGTCAATGGAATAGAATTGAGCGCCCAGATATAAAAACACATGTATGTGTGCTAATGTTCGACAAATGAGCCAGGAACACACAATGAAGAAAGCCTCTTCAATAAATGGTGCTGGGAAAATTGGAAAGCAACATGCAAAAGAATGAAACTAGATTACAGTTTGTCTCCATGTACAAAAATTAATTCAAAATGGATCAAAGTCCTAAATATAAGATCTGAAACAATAAATTACATAGAAGAAAACATAGGTACTAAACTTACAGACCTTGGTCATAGAGGACATTTTATAAACTTGACCCCAAAGGCAAGGGAATAAAGGCAAAAATAAATGAATGGGACTATATCAAACTAAAAGCCTTCTGCACAGCAAAAGAAACAGACAATAAAACAAAGAGGCAGCTGATCCAAAGGAAGATGATATTTGCAAACAAAAGCTCTGAAAAAGGTTTAATTTCCAAAATATATAAAGAATTCATAAAACTCAACACCAAACAAATAAATGATCCAATCAAAAAGGGAACAGGAGACCTGAACAGACACCTCTCCCAAGAAGACATACAAACAGCCAACAGATATATGAAGAGATGCTCGACTTCACTAGCAATTAAGGAAATTCGAATCAAAACTATAATGAGATACCACCTCACACCTGTTAGAACGGCTATTATCAATAAGACAAGTAATAACATGTGTTGAAGATGCTGTGGAGAAAAGGGAACCCTCATTCACTGCTGGTGGGAATGCAGACTATGGAACACAGTCTGATGGTTTCTTAGAGAGTTAAGAATAGAGTTACCAGCCCTGGCTTGTGTGGCTCAGTTGGTTGGAGTGTCATCCTGTATACCAAGAAATGGTGGGTTAGATTCTTGGTCAGGGCACATACACAGGTTATGGGTTCAATCCCTGGTCGGGGCACATGTGGGAGGCAAATGATTGATGTTTCTCTCTCACATTGATGCTTCTCTTTCTCTCTCTCTCTCTTTCTCTCTCTCTCTCTCCCTTCTCCCTCCCTCCCTGTCTCTGTCGCTCTCTCCCTTCCTCTTTCTAAATATCATTAAAAAAAAGAATGGCATTATCATAGAACCCAGCAATCCCTTTCTTGGACATATAAACAAAAAACTCGAAAACACGTATTTGCAAAGATATATGTTCTACATTCACTGCAGCATTATTCACAGTGGCAAAGACATGGAGACAACCAATGTGTCCTGCGACAGAGGACTGGATAAAGATGTGGTACACATACACAATGGAATACTACTCAGCCATAAAGAAAAGATGAAACACTGCCATTTGTGACAACATGGATGGACTTTGAAAATATTATGCTAAGTGACATACGTCAGTCAGAAAAATCTAAGAACAATATGATTTCCTCACATGTGGGATATAAAACTGAAACTCATGGACACAAACAGAAGTGTGGTGGTTGCCAGAGGAAAGGGGGTGGAGAGGGCTTAATATATGGTGACAGAAGATGGTTTGACTTTGGGTGGTGAGTGCACAGTGCAACATACAGATCTTTTATCACAGAAATGTACACTTGAAAATTATCTGATTCTGTTAACCAATGTCACCCCAACAAATTTAATAATTAAAAAAAACCCTAAGAATTTAATCAATGATGTAAAAGACCAGTACTTGCATATTTATACAATGAAGAAACTGAAGAATATACAAATAAATGGAAGCATATATTGTGTTCAAGGATATAAAGAATTAACACCATTAAAGTGTCCATACCACCCAAAGCAATCTATAGATTCAACACAATTCTTATCAAAATATCAATGGTGTATTTCACAGAACTAGAATAATACAAAAATTTATATCGAACCACAAAAGGTCCTGAATAGCCTCAGCAATCTTAATAAAGAAGAAGAAAGTTGGAGGTATCATGCTACCTGATATCAAATTATACTGCAAAGCTCTAGTAATCAAAACATCATGATACTGCCCAGCCGGGCGTTGCTCAGCAGTTGAGCATTGACCTAGGACCCAGGAGATTGCAGTTCAATTCCCAGTCAGGGCACATGCCTGGGTTGCGGGCTTGATCCCCTGGGGGCATGCAGGAGGCAGCCGATCAATGACGACTCTCTCATCATTGATGTTTCTATCTCTCTCTCCTTCTCCCTTCCTCTCTCTGAAATCAATAAAGATATATTTAAAAAAACAAAACCCAAAACATCATGATAATGGCATAAAAACAGACACATAGGTCAGTGGAACAGAACAAAGAACCCAAAAACAAACCCATGCCTACATGGTCAATTAGTATTTGACAAAGCAGGCAAGATCATATAATGAGGTAAAGACAGTCTATTCAATAAATGGTGTTGGGAAAATTGGATACACGAAAAAAATTAAACTAGATTACCTTCTAACAACATATACAAGAATAAACTCAAAATGAATTAAAGACTTAAACATAAGACTTGAAGTCATAAAACTCCTAGAAGGAAACACAGGAAGTAAAATCTCTGACATTTCTCCTAGCAACATTTTTCTGATATTATCTCCTCAAGCAAGGGAAACAAAAGAAAAAATAAACAAATGAGACTACATCAAACTAAAAAGTTTTTGCACAGCAAAGGATCCCATCAACAAAACAAAAAGACAACCTAATGAATGGGAGAACATATTCGCCAATGACACATCGGATAAGGGGTTAATATCCAAAATTTATAAAGAACTCATACAACCCAACACCAAAAAATCTCCAACAATCCAATTTAAAAATGGGCAGAGGACCTGAATAGACACTTCTTCAAAGAGGACACAGAGATGGTAAACACACATATATGAAAAGATGCTCAACATCACAAATCATGAGAGAAATGCAAATGAAAACCACAATGAGATATCACCTCATACCTGTCAGAATGCTATAAATCAACAAACAAGTGTTGGTGAAGATATGGAGAAAAGGGAACCTTCGTGCACTGTTATAGGTGGGAATGCAGATTGGTACAGCCACTATGGAAAACCGTATGGAAATTCCTCAAAAAATTTAAAATGGAACTACCTTATGACCCAGTGATTCCACTTCTGAGAATATATCTGAAGAAACCCAAGAGACTAATTTGAAAGAATATGTGCACCCCTATGTTCACTGCAGCGTTATTTACAATAGCCAAGCCTATGGAAGCAACCCAAGCGCCCAGCAATAGATGAGTGGATAAAAAAGCTGTCGTACATATATACAATGGAATATTACTTGGCCATAAAAAAGAATGAAATCTTATCATTTGGGACAGTATGGATGGACCTGGAGACCATTATGTTAAGTGAAGTATAAAAAAGCTGTGGTACACACACACACACACACACACACACGCACACACACACACTGAAATATTACTCAGCCATAAAAAAGAATGAGACCTTACCATTTGTGACAGCATGGATGGACCTAGAGGGGATTATGTTAAGTGAAGTAAATCAGAGAAAGGCAAGTACCATATGATTTCGCTTATATGTGGAATCTAAACAACAATATAAATGAAAAAACAAACAGACTCATAGATACAGAGAACAGGCTGACGGTTGCCAGAGGGCAGCAGGCTTGGGGGACAGAAACACAAATTGGTAGTTACAAAACAGTCAAGGGGGATATAAACTATGTATGGTGCCAGGCGGGTACTGGAATATATCAGAGGGACCACTTTGTAAAGTATATGACTGTCTAACCAGTATGCTGTATATACGAAACTAATACAAAAATAATATTGAAAAACAGGTAAAACAGAATTATGTTGTAATTTGGCAATTGGACTCCTCTTTATATATTTAGAAGAACTGAAAGCAGAGACCCAAACAGACACTTGTACACCCACGTTCACAACAGCATTATTCAAAACAGCCAAAAGGTTATAACAATCCAAGTGTTCATCAGCAGATGGCTAAATAAATGTGGTATATATACACAATGAATATTAGTCAGCCATGAAAAGGAATAAAATTCTGATACATGTTAAAACATATAAACATTATACTAAGTATAATAAGGCACACAAAAGGAAAACTAGTGTTTGTCTTCCACTTAGAGGTACCTAGAATAGGTAAATTTACAGGAAGGAAGTAGAACAGGTTATCAGACACTGGAGGAGCAGAATGGGGAGTTATTGTTTAATGGGAATGGAACTTTTGTTTGAGAAGATGAAGTTCTGGAGAGGAATGGTAGTGGTGGCTGCCCAACATGGGGAATATACTTAATGGTACTGAGCTGTACACTAACGGTTAAAATGGTAAATTTTGCTATATATGTCTCACCTCAATTTAGAGACACTAAAAAAATTCAGCAGAAAAAATACATGTTAAGTTCTACTTAGTGCCAAATAAGGAGATTTCCTCAACTCCTCTGGGGAGGCAGTATAGTGTGGTGCAGTGTTTGAGGTGACAGGTCTTGAATGAAGCTGCACTGATCAAGTTCAATCCTGACTCTATTCTTTGTAGCTGTGTGACCTAAGGCAAGCTGCTTCATCCCTCTAGTTAGTCTCCATATCTAAAGGAAGATAATGGTATCTTTCTCATAGGATTGTTGTGATGATTAATGAGTTAATTCACAAACAGCATTATGGCCCTTAGAATGAATTAATTCATACAAAGCACTGATGCACAGAGATCAATAAGAATGAACTCATCGTTTGTTAGTAGTGACCTAAACCCACCAGTCACACCTCCATGAAATGCCTTTAATCTGAATCTATTTTTGGTGTTCAAATTCCAAAAATTTTCTAGTACTAATTCATAAATTCTCAGGTATACATGATCAGAAATAAGTTTTATCATTTTATTTTGATTTGTCAGCTCTATGTACTTTCCTAATCTCTATAGCTGAACCTTGAACAACACAGGTTTGAACTGCATGCATCCATTTATATGAAGATTTTTTTCAATAAATACTGTTACATGTATTTTCTCTAGCTTATTGTATTGTAAGAATACAGTATATAATACATGTAACATACAAAATATGTTAATTGACTGTTTATGTTATTGGTAAGGCTTCTGGTTAACTGTAGGTTATCTTTAGTAGTTAAGTTTTTGGGGAGTCAAAACTTATACATGGATTTTTGACTGCACGGAGGGGGAATGAGGGTCAGCATCCCATGTTACTCAAGGGTCAACTGTAGATTTCAGAGGGTAGCAGGAAACATTTATACATTATACATCCTTCACTGTCCCTTCCCTCCACATATCACTACTTTGCACAATGAAGAGCTCCTTCAATTTACTCTAAGCCATGTGCATTTGTTATTCAAAGATGCAGCCACTTAAATTTACAGTAGGTTCACAGTGGTTTGTTTGCTCTAAAATTCATACTAGGCACTCATTTCTGTTATACATTTCTACGTAAAATTTGCAAAAATATTTTTTCTCAAAGGAACATTATATACTTACCAACTGAAGATAGAAATCAGTAGGACTATTTATATGACAAACCATAACTGAAACATCTGTCATTTCTTTAGGCAAAATAGGTGGATGATAGTGTAAAATCATATTTTTTTCAGAATGACTTCTTGGTGAGTGTGACCTAAACCTGATTAAAAGAATAATTAAAAGCATAAGCAGGAGCCATTTTCTTGAGGTCTCTCCATCTCAGTGACTTGATCTGAAGAAAGGACATGTACATATATTGATTTGTCTACCAAGTATTCCACTTCCAATTTCTCTCTTCTAACTTATAACACTTCATGTACTGTCTCCAATTATCAAACCAGGTTAAATAAGACATCAAGTCTCAAAATTCAATAATTAACCTTCAAATTGGTGTTGGAGCATTTTTGAGCTGGACCTGTAAGTTCTACTCAGAGTCTAAGTTTCTACTCTTTTGGCTGAACTGGTAACCACTCTGTGGTAGCAGTCGGTGAGGAGAGCTGAGGGTTTTCAATGTGTCCTTCCAGCTCCCAGACTCTACTTTTTTTCAGAATGGAACCTACTTGGTTCACTTCGAGAGTCTTGTAATTGCTCAGGACAGAAAGTTAGTATCTTCCCCTTATCTCTGTGGTAACTTAGTCATCTTTGTTCATCAGAGATGAGGGAGGAAAGGAACTTAGAGTACCCATTCTAGATTCACATCTTAAATACAGAGTAGTTAGAAAATTCAAATTAGGGACTGTTAAATTACAATTCTTGAAACCCTAGTGTACTTGCTTGTGAACTTATCAAGAGTATAAAAAACGTTCAGTAACTACAAATAGTTTCTCTATTTCCTTAAATAAAAATGATCTGAATGTAGTTTTCACAGACGATTGTAATTAGAAAACTTGACAGCAATATTTTTAACCTCTTACAAGAGTATGATGAAGATCACTTTGGAGGCCATAGTTTTTAAAAGTAAAATCTGCTATTCCAACTTATAGTTATAATCTCAAAAAATATTTAAGGTTTAATAAATTACCTACCTGGCCAGTTCCATAAAAACTAATGCATCTCTAAGAGACACAGGCATGTCACTGCTTATTTTATTTGTTGGTGGTTTCTGCAGATCTACAATAAGCACACCATCTTCTTCTCTAAAAACTTTCATTAAAACAGCCTTGTTATTCACCATTTTCAAAAATTCTACTTTAGCTTCTTCTCCCCAAGCTTCATTCTGTGTAAAAAGTTAAATTCAATGTACTTAGTAATTATAATTAGTTCTAATGTTACAATACTCTGGATTTAGCTTTATACCAACCAAAGTCTGCAAATCTGAGCAGAGGCACTGAGCCAACCACAGAAATTTAGTAGCTGGGGCCACAAACCTAAGGACAGTCTTAGGGATGCATGGAGTGTGGGTCATACTTTGATTTATAAGTATTGTCTCAAGGTTCCATAGTTATTGCACTTCAGGACTTAGTTTTACTTCTGAATATTAGTATGAAGTTTATAAATATTTCAAAATAAAACAAGTATTAGATATGAATTTTCCACTTAAACAATAAAAATTCGAAAGGTAATTTTTGAGGTATAATGAAAGCCATGTAATACAATCAAGATATTTCTAATCATCACCAGTTAACTTAGTTTTCATTACTAGCAATATATGAGGTATATGCTACTTAAAATAAAGAAAAATATTCACCTATTGGAAAAAGGTTTTTTAAGTTGATATTTGAAATTTTAAGTATCAAAACCTAAAGTAAAATTTGAGGATCAAAAGTACACACTCCTTAAAAACAAAAAATAAAACATCTTTCTAAAGATTTCATGAGTATAAAAGTAAAGCCTACTCCAAATAAAATAATTTAAATTTTTTTGTTACCATTTTGAGGAAAACACCAGTCTACTATTTTTATATTTCCTCCTAGTTTTTATTCATTCTTTCAAATATCTGCTGAATGTCTACCATGTGTTAGGTAATTTGCTATGTGTCTAGAGTACAGTGATGAGCAAAGACAGACTCCTGCTTTTGTAGATTTTGTAAATATAACTGCTTGACATACATTCTTACACACAATCCCTATCCCCTAGGAGTTTGCAGATATTCATAAATAATACAAAGCAGAATGCCATATGGGCTATAGGTAGAGTAATAAAGTGACACAGAAACAGTGAAGAAATGTACACAAACACAAACCACACATTTTATTTTTCCATACTTATTTGACTCCAAAACTTAGTGGTTTACTTGGATATTTCACCTATCACTTTGTTCATCTATGCTTATTCAACTAAATTTCCCACTAAGAACGTTTCCAGTTGTGGAAACTGAAGTTTGTCTCCTTTTTCATTGGCACCTATAAGATTATTATGCAAAATGTATTTACCAGATTGTCTTAAACCTACACTCAGCAATCTGACTGACAATACCCAGCTAAAACTGGAACACTAGCCCCTGAAGAAGAAAGCATAATTTCAGTTTCACTTACTGAATTCTGTGGAACAATGTCCTTCAGTGAGCATGGCTGTGCTAATGGTTGGAAGTCTTTTAGCAGCCCTTCAATATATGGTTCAGACTTCCTTAGGACCAGACATAAGTCATTTAGTATTATATGTTGCTCAGCAATGTGTTCTGATCTCACATGGGTATCACCAACTCTAGGAAGAATTCCAGTAACATTTTTTGAAAACAATGCTTCAAACCCAAACTTGCTTTCCCTCATAAAAGTTATGCATTTCTAAGGATACTCTCCTTAAGCTAAATCTTCTAGAAAGTTATATTCTAATTCATACTTCCTTACAATATAGATTTAATCTAGCTTTTATAAATTCAGACACTGTTTATAGAATTCTCAATTGCCTTTACCTTAGTTGTCTTTCATATATTTATTCACTTTAAACATAAAGGGATAATGATGCCCCCAAGCAGAAATCTATTTATTTATAAAGCTATGACAATTAACTAATTAGTGACCATGCTGTAAATGTTGGTCCTTATTACACAAACATTTTCAGTTTGTTTTATTTTCCTAGAACATTTTTGAATATCTAGAGTGAGCTAAACACTATACCATTTTAACATGCATTAATAAAATTATAGAAACCTGATTAAAATTTTTACTCAATCATCCTGCGGCTAACTGTAACACTTTATTTTAAAGGAACTATTTTTATGCATCATTCTCCTGTTTTAAAGCAACAAAGAAGAGTACTTAAGTTTGGATACATCAGAAAGCTCCTTTTCCAAGCTCCCCATCTGGTAACACTGATAAATGATAATACTTTACTAATTTAGTAATTAGTAAGATAAACTACAGAGGAAAATAAAAAGTATATGCCTTGGAAATGAAAAAATATAAACTATTCCTCTCTACCCTTTCCCACTTCCTTTATTCTTTAGTATCTGCCCCCTCCTCAATCACAAATGTTTCCAAGCAGGCCAGGAACATACAATAATTATAAAACATCATACCCTGCAACAATTAGGACTTCAGAATTTCCAAAATCCACCATGAATATTTGTATTAGTGCAACTTCACAGACTGAAAATTTAGTTGGACGACAATGTTTTTTAATAGTTTCATTTTCTATTGGAATTAATTCAGTGATAATTCCTCGACACCACATTCCATTTTCAATACTGCTGACAAATATTGTTGCACCTAAATAATGAGAAAATCATTATCAATGTTTATGGAGAAAGAATACCTAATAAGCTCTAATTTACAAACATGTACATTAGTTTAATCACTAAGAAGTCTTAATTCATTTATCTACTGATGATACAGTATTGTGTCAAGAACTATGGGAAGGATAAAGGTAGTATAGTATGACAGTTTCTGTCACACAGAACCATATGAGCTAAATGGGGAGATAAAAACAAAGAATACTCAGCAGTCACTTTTTTATGAACTATAACAAAGATGAATGACACTCAAGAAAGACAGGCAGCCCAGCCGGGCATGGCTCAGCGGTTGAGCGTCGACCTAGGATCCAGGTGATCGGGGTTTGATTCCCGGTCAGGGCACATGCCCGGGTTGCAGGCTTGATCCCCAGTCGAGGGCGTGCAGGAGACAGCCGATCAATGACTCTCTCATCGATGTTTCTATCTCTCTCTCCCTCGCCTTTCCTGTCTCTGAAATCAATAAAGATATATATATTAAAAAAAAAACAACAAAAATGACAGGCAAATAAATGACTCTAATATATTGTACTTATAACAATAAAGACCTATCCTCATGCATGTACACACATGCCTATCTAGATATATACATACTAAAATCTGTAAAATACTTTGGTAACATAAAAAAGAATCAATTACCTTCTCTTGGTTAGGGGGAGTGACAGTAAAGAAACAATGAAAGGCAGATGTGAAATGACAAAATTAAATTAATACACAGTTGAGTTCAGAGAAGGGGAAGATGAACCAAGGATCTAATAGCAGAGGGATCAGATGAATTACAAATTAATAACTAGGAAAAAAAACAGCAAGGAAGAAAGAAACCTGAATTTGAATGCTTACTATGAGCTCAGCAATGCTCTCAGTATTTTATGTTTGAATTCACTTACTCCCTCAACAAACCTGTGGAGATGGTACTTCCATCATATAGATGAGGAAACCAGGCAAAAAGAGGTTGAAAAGCTAGCCCAACCCACAGGGCTACTTAGAAGAGAGAGGAGGAGAATGCAGGTAGTCTTAAAGCCCATTCTCTTAAAAACTAAGTTACACATCACAGAGAAATTTGGTAAGATCTGATCACTGATTACATATGGAGGGATACTGTATAAGCCTCTCTGTATGCTGATAAAAACAGGGTAGTTGAGAGGCACATCAAGATGGCCTTTTAAAATTTTAAGCTCTACCAAAACATTTGTTTGGCCTTCAGATTGTCGTGGATCCTTCTCTTATGTTTATATACCATGTTACCGATATTAAGTTTTAAACTACATGCTATTAAACCATTCTTTCTTGCAACATATAAGAAAAAAGCCTGTTAAAGCCATTTGTTGTTTTATGTAATGAAGAACAGGTAGGAAAAGGGAACACCCTTCTAAAGTATCATATCACATTTTCCCCTTTATAACTAATTTCTCAAAATATAAATGAGTATTTATTTAGTTTAAAAAATGTACTTATTTATTTATCCTCACCCGAGGATATTTTCCCCATTGCTTTTCAGAGGGAGTGGGAGGGAGGGGGGGGGAGGGAGAAGGGAAGGAGAGGGGGAGAGGGAGAGGGGGAGAGGGAGGGGGAGGGAGGGGGAGAGGGAGAGGGAGATCGATGTGAGAGAGGCACATTGATTGGTTCCTTCCTGCACACACCACGACTGGGGCCAGGAATCAAGCCTGCAACCAAGCAATGTACATGCTCTTGGCTGGAATCAAACCTGGGACCCTTCAGTTCACAGGCCGATGCTCTAATCACTGAGCCAAACCGCTAGAGCATATTTATTTTTTAAATGTTTTTATTGATTTTTTAGAAAGGAAGGGGGAGGGATAGAGAGAGGGAAACATTGATGAGAAAGAAACATCATTGATCGGCTGCCTCCTGCATGCCCCCTACTGGGGATCAAGCCCAAAACCTGGCATGTGCACGGACTAGGAATTGAACCATGACCTCTTGATTCCTGGGTTGATGCTCAACCACTGAGACACACAGTCTGGGCTAAATGAGTATTTAAATCATGTGTACTTACCATGAAATAATAATTATTCTTAACTTAAAACAAAGGATGACTTTTTGGCTTTCTTAGAATATTTTCTGAATGTAAGCTAAGTTCTTTTGTGCACATATTAAATTTTGGAAAATTATTTGCAGCCATAAAAATTAAGTTTGATACTGCACTTCTCTTAGATACTCATAATTTAAGTGTTACTTTTTTGTTTAAAAATTATAAATTTTTGTCAAAAATATATGATGATCTTAGGCTTCTAATACTGTTAAGCTATATAGATGAGCTGAAAGTTAATTACACTTTTAAAGAACTACTATATAAGGCTAAACATAATACTTTTTGGTATTAGTTATATATAGACATTGATTGCTATTAACAGAATGAGAAAAATACTCTATTAGTAAGTCAAACGAATCATAGCTTCATCTTATTACAGAGTATAATCAAATTTAATCAACAGGGTTGTAAGGAAAATATCTGTAATGAAAGCTCAATTATGGCAAATAACACATACCCTAAGAATTAGGAGAGAAGGATGAAGTTTCCCAACTACCCTCCATGAGGCCCTAAGAAATGGATGCTGCCACCCCCTGATTTCATTAAGTGTTTAATGACATCCTCAACATTCACATGTGGATGTCAAGGCATTGTTGGTGCCAGTTTGGCTCAGTGGTCAGTGCATTGGCCCACGGACCGAAGGGTTCCGGGTTCGATTTTGGCCAAGGGCACGTGTCTCGGTTGCAGACTTGATCCCTGGCTCCGGTCGGGGAGCGTGCTGGAGGCAACCAATTGATATGTCTCTCTTACATCTATGTTTCTCTCTCTCCCTTCTACTCTCTCTGAAAAGCAGTGGAAAAAATATCTTCGGATGAGGATTAAAAAACTCCACAAAAAACAAACCAAAACTCATTTTGCTCCAGAATAGTTTTTGTGTATATCTCACTCAGCAGTCAATTTTAATATTTAGCTAACTTACCTAAACAAAATTTAGCTTATGTTAAATAATTCCAAAACTTTTATGCTTGAAGTACCAATCTATATTATAATAAGTTTATATGGGTTGGCCAAATATTACAATATTTACATAAACCTGATATTTTAAGTTGGAGTAATATTTCATTACCTAGCTCCAAAATGTCTGAAGAATCAAGGTGTGAACTCTTATTGCAAAACTGATTTACCATCTTTTCCAATACCGTTGCATCATTTATTTGTGAATACTTCCGAATGTAGAAGTGGCAAGGATGTATTACATGACTTACAAAAACCAGCTCTGGAGAACCTGGATAAGAACATATAAACTGTATTAATACACCATAAATTAGGAAAAAATTTCACCAAAACTGAATGCAATATCCTCTAAAAGAATAGTGTTTTGTGGCATTGCAAATTCTACAACACTTAGGTTCCACAAGTTAGTAACTAAACTGCTAAAACAAATAGATCACACTTTTTATGAATAATTCTTTAGCTATCGTGAATTGCAAATATTTTACTTTACTTGCGAAATTGTTAAATAAGTAGAATTGCAGTTCAAGTGGTAAATTCTAATGTTAGTTATATGCTGTAACTCCTTTGTATTACAACAAAACTTCAGAGTTTGTTTATGAACATCTTTAGAACTCAGAACCCCATTGATAATGATTAGGTTTCTACTATAGCCCCCCAAATCCTGTTTAATCTATAGTATATCCAAAGAACCAATAATTAGCTCATAGCCACTCTGAATCTAAAATCTTATCAGGTTAGAGAGGCGTGAAAAAATGTTGGGGCCAAGTCAACATATTAAGCAACATTTAGGGGAAGATGTGTTTTGATGGAGGCAGGGGTAGGGTAGAGTAAAAGACAGTGAGAAATTTCTTGTATATAACAGTAATTAAGCCAAATGTTGTTACTAATATGAAAAGATCTCCAGAGTATAATGTAAGGAACACTATTCTGTTCTTTTAAGTCCTTTCTTATACGTATTAATAAGTATGCTATGTGTAAAAAAAAAAAATAGAAAAAGAGAAAAATAATGTATGTATATCTCTTGGTATATACATAAAGAAACTCTGGGAGGGATGGACGAACAGGATGGAATGAGTTTGGGGAAAAGTTTCACAGGGTATTTTAATACATATATTTAATTTTTGAGTAATGTAGATGTTTTATCCAGTAAAAATTTAAAAAAAAACAAAAACTAGGAGGACTGGAATTGAAAACAGCCAAGTACAGGTAAAAAATGAGCGAATGGATCATTTTAATTAATACAGATCACAAAATATAGCTATATTGAGGATGGGGTAAAGGGATATGTGAAACTGGGAAGACAGCTGAGAAAAGTATTACGTATTTCAGAAACATTTTTGCCAACAACACTCAAAACTTTTAACATTGAAAAAGAAGTTTTAGTTATCAGTAAAATTCATTTTACTCATTGCCTCATGCTATATAAGAGTTACTATATACATAGAGTAAACTCTACAACATCAGGTTCAGAATTGTTAAAGTACCTGCTTTTGATCCAAAAGGAGCAGACGATTTCTTCTGAAGAGGCTTGCTTGGATAATTAGGTGTCTCCATAAGATCATCTGTGAGGCATGCTTCATCAAAATAGGAAATAAAGGCAATTGTACTATTTTTTTAAGTTGACAATGATATACTATTGTCCAAAAAGCTGTATTTGAATTGTCAAAATACTGGAAAGGCAGGACCCTTTGCATCAGTGGGTAATATCATGAGAGGTTTCTTAACTCACTGAGGTATCAGTGATAATTATACAGTAGAAATGATAAAAGAGTATGTCTTTTTTCTGTATGCAAGTGTCATTTTGGAAAGTCGACCAATGAAACAAATGTGTGTGGGAGGGAAGAGAACCAAGTGGGTCTTAAAAATGGTCCTCAAGAAGACTGGTAGTGTAACTACACACAGTAGTACCTCACTCTCATGTTAGTGGCGAGAACACCAACACTGGAAATCTAATCATCAAATCATTATGATACATTTAAATGTTACAAAAGAGATGCTATTATAGTCATGATAGTTCATTTTGTAACCATATCTCAAAGATTTAAGAGAAGCTGTTCTTAAATTTAAGGACAAAGTCATGAGATTGCTTCTATAAATCTTACTTATATTTTCATCTTTTATACAAGGTTTATATGTCAAACACTAAAAAGTCAAATACCCTATTTAAATCAAATATCAAATTTACATCTCAGTTTACCTATATTATTGCATTAAAATTAAAAATTATCCTAACTTTAGAAAATGTGAAAGTACTTTGTTTCTAATTACAGACACGATCTATTATTTCCTTGCTTTTGTATTGTCACTCACTTTCCAGGTTTTCTTCAATAATTTCTTCAATGATCACATCAGGGCTAGATCCTATCTGGGGTAGAGCAGCAATGGTTTTAGGGGATGTTGTTGCAACAACTTCTTTCTGTGGCTGGGAGTTTTTTGCTTCCAAATGCACATCATTGGTTTCCGATTGCAAAGGAGGTGGTGGGGGTTCATTAGTCGGGACAGACATGTCAACCTTTTTCTTTGCTGGCGATGGGAATGTACCACGATAAGAAAATTCCTTTTCGTGATTATATTTCTTCTGAACATTCTGGCCAATTTCACTTTCTTGGGGATCACATCTGCTGAAAACAAAAGCACATGGCTACTTTACATTGCTTCATAAAGTCTCTATGTCCACCCTCAAGCCATTTCCTTTCCACAGGACAGTTAACACCTGTGACACACACAAAGGGGTAAAGTTATACAGGTGCCCAGGGTGCTTTTTAAACAGCTTTCTTGAGATAATTTACACAAAATGAAATTCACTAATTTTTACTGAATTCACAGAGTTGTGCAACCATCACCACAATCTAATTTTAGAACATTTCTATTACCCCTCCCCCCAAAAAAAACTATGGCCCATTTCCAGCCCAAGCCTTGCAAAAGGGCAACAAGATGTGTAATCAATGCAACAGTGAAGAAAGAGCATGATATTCACGCCACAATGATTTGGTCCTAAAAGAACAGTGGATATAGGTTTTCAAAACAAGTCACTCTGATTTGGCTCAGGGTTTGATTTTAAATTACGTTAAAATTTAATTCTTCTTTTAATTCACTGGCTTAAAAATTAAGTGTAGGAAACTGAGGGGTACGATCCTAAGCAAATTGTTAGAAACCTCTACCTTGGATAGAAACTGCCATTAGTCTGAATCCTTTGGTAAACTTTGAATATGACTATTCACTAACTCACAGCTGATTATTCCATCTACTCTGTATTTTTCTATTTTCCTCACTTAGCCACACAGACTTAGGCCATCTGACCTGCAAGTATAGAAATCCTATCAAATATATGAGATGGGGTTTCAGAAGCTTGTATTTTAGTTAACCCATGATGAATTTAGCTTCATCACAGATCAGCATTTAAGAAGCATTTCAGAAGTAAGAACCAACAAAGCCAGATGGATTCAGTAATGACATCTCTTATCCATCTCTTACAACAGAGAGTGTGCACTTAACCCATGTAAAACTAATACATGTGGAATAAATGTCCAAGCACCTTCTGAGGATGCATATATGTGCACAGCTTTGCAATCCAAACATTTCTTTTTATAACAACTTTCATCATACCTTACTACGACATTCAACAGTCAACCAATTCCAGTCTCATAAACCTCTCCTTTGATTTCTAGGACACCACTCTCCTGTTGTCTTTCAGCCTCTGCCTGCTCCTTTTCAGTTTTGTTTGCAGGTTATTCTTTGCCTGTCCTAAAATTTCATCCTTTTCCAGGGTACCGTCCTTGACCTACTTCAATGCCTGTTTTCACTGGGCAAACTCATTGTTTAATTACCGTCTGTAATCAGTAGATGCAGGCTTTAGAGTGAAACTTTCCTAAAAACTAGGAAAAAATTTAAAAGACTACTGAGTTAAATTTAAAATCAAGACAAGATCAACAGACTCTTACAGAGACAGAATAATTTTTGATATTAAAAATATTTGATAGTAATCATATTCAAGTTATGAAAATATCTAAAAGAATGTACTGATTGAAAAAGTGATTATCTCTGGAAGCACAAAAGTCAAGTCACACAGCCAAATATGGCAGGGCTCCATATCAGGGAAGATGACTTGAGCCCAAGTCCTCTGGGAAGCTCTTCCCTGTGGCAGTAAGGAATAAAGTAGGCTATCTAGGCCTACTGCTGTTAGACCATTTAATTATTCACTTTATTCCAAACAAGACTGCAAACAAAGCAACTTCTGACAATTTGGCTTCTTGTGTCTATGTGGACATTGGAAAAGAATGCCAACACTAAGTATTCTGGTCTCTGCCCATTAAGTTGATGAACTGGCATTCTGACTCTACAATAGTTTAGTGAACTTGATGTTTCTGAGTTCTGGCTTAATGTGGATTGGCTCACATCTGTTTCTGAGTTTACAAGACCATGGGTGGCACTCTGCTTAGTTCTCTACGGCAATACATGTGATGCTCCTTGGGGGGTGATTTCCCTACAGACACACCACCTACAAGTGAATGAACTTACTTTCTTTTGGGGTTTATAAATCATCTATATTCTGACTACTCCTAAACCAAGAATCAAGTCCAAGACCACATCGTAACTTTCAACACATATAGCCAATTGTCATCTGGACATTTCTCCCTGATACCTGGTAAACAACAGTAACTCAACATTATCTACTCTCTTCCCCGTTCCAACTTTTCTTCCTGTATTCCCAGTCTTGGTGAGTAATACCACAATCCATCAAATTAATTACCAAAACCAGACCTATAAATCATCCAGAGTGCTTCCCTCTTCCTCGGTGCTCACACTCAATTACAAAGTCTTACCAATTTTCCCTACTTAGCATTCGTTATGGGCTCCCTGATATCGAGCCTCTCCAGTGTTATTACCTACTTTTGGTTTTTCATCATTTGCTGATATTGATAAAATAGCCCAACTGATCCTTCAGCCTCCAACCTCATATTCTTCCAAATAATCCTCTACGGGACCATAGAGTTAATATTTAAAAATGTTACCTAATTATTTTAACTTTCATGCTGAGAATCTTTTAGTAGTTTGTCTACAGCTGTGTTGTCCAACAGAACTTTCTGTGATCATGAAAATGTGCTGTGCTGTACTGTGCTGTCCAATATGGGAGCCACTAACCACATGTGGCAACTGAGACTTGAGCTGTGGCTAGTGTAACTGGGGAACTGAATTTCTCAGTCTATTTAGTTTTAATGCACTTATGCTTAAATTTAAATTGCCACATGTGGTTAGTGGCTATCACAATGGACAGCATGAGTCTAGAAAATGAAGTTCAAACACCTCTGTACAGCATACAAAGTTTTTAGAATTTAACCTCTATGTACTCTCTGCCAAATGCAGTTCCCTGATTTGTATGTTATTTGTATGAATGTAGTATGTTATTTCACTGCGCACACGTCTTTCTGCTAAGATGCCTACCTCCCTTCTGTCCTCCTTTCCAGTTGCTACTCATTTGTCATGGATAAGGGAAAATAAACTCTCCTTTTCCCAGGTCCCTTGTTATCCTCAGAACTGACCATTCCCTTCCTTTGAATCTCCATTAAATTCTGCATATATTATCATCGTAGCAATTATGAACTTTGTTGTTCACATGTGTCTCCTCTACTTATTGAAACTTCTCTGACATGTATCTCAACATCTAGGGTGTTAATGCCTAGCACAAAATCAGTGTTCAACGCTGGCTGAATAAATTAATCTCAAGAAATAACTTTGACACACATATCATTGAATACTGATCCTTTCTAAGTCTTTTTATTCTTAAATATTTTACGTAGAATATAACTGAAAGAAACTATTATTTTTTTTCAACTTTTGAATCATAGTATGCAACAATTTTCCTATCTCTTAGGCCCTGTTACTAATAGTATGTTGTCATTCTTATAAATACTTACTTTGTTGAGTCCTCAAAGTCAATCTTTATCATATTGTTGAACATAGAGATGATCTCACTGCAACTCATATTCAACCTACAATAAACACTAGCATATAAATAAATGTTCTAATACACATTTTTACTTTCTCTAAATAAAAATCAGTTGCAGACATTAAAAAATCTACAAGACAGAACATTTAAATATTTTTCTTATCATAAATTATACTTATTTTAATTTGCTTGCTAAGTTGGGAAACATTTGTGACCCAAATTTTCAATTTATAATTGCTTCCTATTTTATTTTAATAAATCTAGGCTCTAATACTTTTTATGCTTGTTATGTTCTCCTAAATTATAACTTACTTACCTGGGAGATTTCCTTAGTTTTAGAGCACTAACTTGTGGCAATTCACTCTCAAATGTTAACTTCAAAGTCCGGATAATCTAGAATCAAAAGAGAAATGTCACTCATATGTAAATTTTCTTTTATTACTGTTGAAATACAGTAAGATTTTAGAAGAGAAATGATACCCTTTAGGTATTTCACTAATTAATGTATTCAAGATTTGATTTTAGGCATTTGAAGGAAGGAATACAAATAAGTGTTTATGACTTTTCCCCCCTAAAAGGAATTTAAAATCTTCTGGAGCTTTGTATTATAATAACAACAACAAAAGACACTGGTTAATAAATGAGATATAGCTACATGACCAGAGAAAATTCTGATCAGATTCATTTTGCATCTGCATTGCTGTTTTCAAATGTTTCTCTCTCTTTTTGCCCCATCTTCCTAATGAAGGCTAACTAAAGATCAAATCTTACCACTTTTTCTTTTAACTTCCTAATGTGTAATACACAGGAAATTACTATTATTGTTTTAGAACTACAGTTGGAAGGAGGCCTGGCCAAGTAAGAGAGTGACAAACTCTTCTTTCATTTAAAGTTAGAGACTCTGCAGACAGGTAAACCAATGGCTTCTATTTTATACCTCAGTTCAGTCCAAACATCTGATTACAGGAAATGAGGCTCTGAGAACTCAAAGATAGAGTATAAACTATTTCTCCAAGGGAGAAAAGTATTAGCAATGAGGATCGATGGTTAATTCTATTCCTTCCAAATTATCTCGTAAGAAACATGTTTCTACATTTTTGCCCAATTCTGCCCTGTGGGCACATGATTAGATAATAGGACATAGCTGAAGCACCTTGTTTCTTCACCTGCATATCTGGGGAGGCAGGCAGGAGAGGAAAAAAAAACCTGAATGGGATCTTGAATTAAAATTTTAACTGGGGAGGGGGTGGGACAGGTGGAATGGGTCATTGGGGAGAAAAAGGGACATCTGTAATATTTTAAACAAACAAAAAAATAAATTGTAAGTCAAGAGTTGACAGTCATACCTGTATTGAATGTACAAACAGAGTCCCATTTAGTTTGCAACCCTTATTTGTCCTGAGAAACAGCAACTTTCAACTCACTGTCATCCTACTTCTTCTTCTACCATATGTTATAAAAACCTTACTATATGATTTACTTAACTGATAAAAATAAAAGCCTAAAAAAATTTAATAATATTTGTTTTAGAATTCAGGTGACTAATAATTCTAAATTGGTGCCAATGTAAGTTAAGATAATCTGAAATACATATTCTTGTTAATTTTTAAATACTGCATTTGAAAACATGTAAAATAAGCTATCTCAGAAATAATTCACACCAAACCACAGCAAACTTGAGAAAGAACAACAAAGTCATAGGTATCACTACCTGATTATTTTAAACTATACTACAAGGCTCTAGAATCAAAACAGCATGATACTGGCATAAAAACATACATATAAGTCAATCGAACAGAATCCAGAACACAAAAATAAACCCATGCCTATGTGGTCAATTAGTACTTGACAAAGGAGGCAAGAACATACACTGATGTAAAGATAGTCTATTCAATAAATGGCATTGGGAAAATTGGACAGATACATGAAAAAAGTTAAACTACACTACCTTCTAACAACATATACAATAAACTCAAAATGAATTAAAGACTTAAGACTTGAAGTTGTAAAACTCCTAGAAGGAAACACATAATACAAAATGTAATATTTTATATTATAAAGTTAATACAAAATAAAGTCTCTGACATTTCTCCTAGCAATATTTTTCTAATATATCTCCTTAAGCAAGAAAAACAAAAGAAAAAATAAACAAATGAGATACATCAAACTAAAAAATTTTTGCACAGCTTAGGATCCCATCAACAAAACAAAAAGACAACCCAATGAATGGGAGAACATATTCGCCAATGACACATCCGATAAGGGGTTAATATCCAAAATTTATAAAGAACTCATACAACCCAACACCAAAAACCCCCAAACAATCCAATTTAAAAATGGGCAGAGGACCTGAATAGACACTTCTTCAAAGAGGACCTGAATAGGCACTTCTTCAAACAGGACATACAGATGGCCAACAGACATATGAAAAGATGCTTAACATCACAAATCATGAGAGAAATGCAAACTAAAACCACAATGAGCCCAGCTGGTATGGCTCAGTGGTTGAGCATTGACCTAAGATCCAGGAGAGCTTGGTTTCATTCCTGGTCAGGGCACATGCCCAGGTTGCAGGCCTGATCTCCAGTGGGGGGTGTGCAGGAGGCAGCCAATCGATGACTCTCTCTCATCATTGATATTTCTCTCTCTCTCCCTCCCTCTCCCTTTCTCTCTCTGAAATCAATTTAAAATAAATAAATAAAACTACAATGAGATATCACCTCATATCTGTCAGAATGGCTATAAATCAACAAACAAGTGTTGGTGAAGATACGGAGAAAAGGGAACCCTCGTGCACTGTTATAGGTGGGAATGTAGACTGGTGCAGTCACTGTGGAAAACAGTATGGAGGTTCCTCAAAAAATTAAAAATGGAACTACCTTATGACCCAGCAATTCCACTTCTGGGTATATCTCTGAAGAAACACAAGAGACTAATTTAAAAGAATATGTGCACCCCTATGTTCATTGCAGCATTATTTACAATAGCCAAGATATGGAAGCAACCCAAGAGCCCATCAATAGATGAGTGGATAAAAAAGCTGTCATACATATATACAATGGAATATTACTTGGCCATAAAAAAGAATGGAATCTTATCATTTGCAACAGTATGGATGGACCTAGAGGGTATAATGCTAAGTAAAGCAAGTCAGTCAGAGAAAGACAAGTACCACATGATTTTACTTATATGTGAAATCGAAAGAATAAAATAAATGAACAAAAATATAGAGACTCATAGATACAGAGAGAAGACTGATGGTACTAGGTAAAAATGGAAAAGGATTTAAGAAGTACAAATTGGTAGTTACAACATATCCATGGGGATGGAAAGTACAGCATAGGGAATATAGTTAATAATACTGTAACAACTATGTACAGTGCCAGGTGAGAACTCGAAATATCAGGGGACCACTTTGTAAAGTATATAATCCTCTAACCACTATGCTGTACACATAAAGTTAATACAAAATAATAATGAATGTAAACTGTAATTGAAAAATAAAATAAATAAGTAAAAACATAATAATTCACATCATGAACTATTAAAATTACCTGATTCAGGTCACAATAAGTCCTTAGAGAAGGTGCTGACTTTAACTCTCTTGCTATCTTCATAGCTGCATTCAAATCATTTTTTTTTTCTTCAATGCAGTTTTTAGCCATTATTACATTTGATAAATAATCATCTGTTTTTCTTACTACTTCTTCACACAAGTTCTTTTTCCTTCACATAAGATCCCAAAGTTACTTGCACAATCCACAAACATTTACATGAACATGAGTTACAGTAACTGAACAGTATCGAAGGGTAATTTCACTAATTTGTGAACTTAGCATGGTTAAATGAAGCATTCAACTGAACTGAAATGTACTGCGGTTGAAAGCTATGCATGTATAACGAGAGAAAAAGTAAATTTTGTAGGTTATAGTTACGTCGCGAATACAGCTGTCATGGAATTACAAGGTTAAGACAAACCCTAGATGATTCCCCTTAAAATAGAAATCCTTGCTATCTTGTAGTCACTTGTGCCAGTACAAAGACACATCTATACTCATTTTTCAATAGGATCTACCTGCACATTTTAAAATTTCCATCAGTAAACACATATTACAAAAATATAAAACGATATTTTAAAATAGACTTCACCAAACCATAACATAGGTATCAATTAATTATAATCTTCAAAGTAATTATTTAGGAAAGCATTACCTGTACCTCATTACTTAAAATATTTTCTGGGCCTATGGTGGAATTACCTTATTATGGAAATTAAAAAGTTTTGTACCCTTTTTATGAGGTCAGCATCATCCTAATCCCAAAACCAAATAAGGATACTACAAAGAAAGAAAATTACAGGCCAATATCCCTGATGAACATAGATGCTAAAATCCTCAATAAAATACTAGCAAACCAGATCCAGCAATACATTAAAAAGATCATACATCATGACCAAGTGGGATTTATTCCAGGGATGCAAGGCTGGTACAACATCCGCAAATCAGTAAATGTGATATATCACATAAACAATATGAAGGACAGAAATCATATGATCATATCAATAGATGCAGAAAAAGCATTCCACAAACTCCAGCACCCATTTCTGATAAAAACTCTCAGCAAAGTGGGAATAGAGGGATCATACCTCAACATAATAAAGTCCATACATGACAGACCTACAGCCAACATCATACTCAATGGGCAAAAACTAAAACCATTTCCATTAAAAACAGGAACAAGACAGGGATGTCCACTTTCACCACTCTTATTCAACATAGTACTGGAAGTCATCGCCACAGCCATCAGACAGGAAGGAAACATAAAAGATATCCAAATTGGAAAGGAAGAAGTAAAACTGTCATTTTTTGCAGATGACATGATATTGTACATAGAAAACCCTAAAGACTCCATCAAAGTACTACTAGATTTGATGAACAAATTTGGCAAGGTAGCTGGATACAAAATCAACATCCGGAAATCAGTGGCATTCTTATACACCAACAATGAACCTTCAGAGAGAGAAACTAAAAAGGCAATACCATTTACCATTGCAACGAAAAAAAGATACCTAGGAATAAACTTAACCAAGGATGTAAAAGACCTGTACTCGGAAAACTACGTGACACTGAAAAAAGAAACAGAGGAAGACTTAAACAAGTGGAAGAATATACCATGCTCATGGATTGGAAGAATTAGTATCATTAAAATGTTCATACTACCCAAAGCAATTAATAAATTCAATACAATTCCTGTTAAAATACCAACAGCATATTTCACAGACCTAACAAACATTTCGAAAATTTATATGGAACCAAAGAAGACCCCAAATAGCTGCAGCCATCTTGAGAAAAAAACAGAGTGGGAGGGATCACATTACCAGACTTTAAAATGTATTACAAAGCCACTGTAATCAAAACGGCCTGGTATTGGTACAACAGGCGTATAGACCAATGGAACAGAACAGAGACCCCAGAAATAAACCCATGCCATTATGGTCAGTTAATATTTGACAAAGGAGGCAAGAGCATCCAATGGAGTAAAGACAGTCTCCTCAATAAGTGGTGCTGGGAAAATTGGACAGATACATGCAAAAGAATGAAACTAGACCACCAACTTTCACCATACACAAAAATAAACTCAAAATGGATAAAAGACTTAAATGTAAGTCATGAAACCATAAAAATCCTGGAAAAAAAACATAGGCAGTAAAGTCACAGACATCCCACGTAGTGGACTTTTCACTGATACATCTCCTAGGGCAAGTGAAACAAAAGAAAAAATAAACATATGGGACTACAACAAACTAAAAAGCTTCTGCACAGCAAAAGAAAACAGCCTCAAAATACAAAAGAACCCCACGGTCTGGGAAAACATATTTGCCAAGGATGTATCTGACAAAGGGCTAATTTCCAAAGTGTACAAAGAACTCACAGTACTCAGCAAGAGGAAGACAAACAACCCAATTAAGAAATGGGCAAAGGATTTGAATAGACACTTCTCCAAAGAGGACATACGGATGGCCAAGAGACACATGAGAAAATGCTCAACATAGCTAATCATCAGAGAGATGCAAATTAAAACCACAATGAGGTATCACTTCACACCTGTCAGAATGGCTACCATCAATAAGTCAACAAACAACATGTGGGGGCGAGGGTGTGGAGAAAGAGGAAACCTAGTACACTGCTGGTGGGAATGCAGACTGGTGCAACCACTATGGAAAACAGTATGGAGGTTCCCCAAAAAATTAGAAATGGAGCTGCCTTTTGACCCAGTGATTCCACTCCTAGGAATGTATCCTAAGAATCCTGAAACATTCATCAGAAAGAATATATGTACCCTGATGTTCATAGCAGCACAGTTTACAATAGCTAAAATCTGGAAACAGCCCAAGTGCCCATCAGTAGATGAGTGGATAAAAAAGCTGTGGGACATATACACCATGGAATACTACGCAGCTGTAAAGAAGAATCTCGTACCCTTTGGGACAGTATGGATGGACCTGGAGAATATTATGCTAAGTGAAATAAGCCAGGAAGAGAAAGACAAACATCACATGATCTCGCTTATACGTGGAATCTAAAGAACCTAATAAACTGATGAACAGAATAGATTCAATGACATGGAAGCATAGATGAGACTGATGAATGTCAGAGGGATGGAGGAGGGTGGGTGGGTGGAGGGGGAGAGGGTAACCAAAGAATTTATATGCATATATGCACAACCCAAGGACATGGACAATGATGGGGAGAGGGACTGGGGCGGGGTATGGGATGGGGTGGAATGGGTCGTTGGGGAGAAAAAGGGACATTTGTAATATTTTAAACAAAAATAAAATTTAAAAAAAAAAGTTTTGTACCAAAAATTGTAGTGTTTAACTTACTCATTTTATTCATCAAACAAATGTGTTTTGATTATTTTCTCAAAACAAAATCTGGCGTAAGAAAAAAACTGTTTGCCACACTAAAAAGTAAAAAGAATATAATATAGGCTCTGGAGGTAAAGAGGCATTACAAAAACCTTTAGTAATTGTATATGTAATATTTGAAAGTGATTTCTTTAGTGGGGAAGAAATGGTCATTTGATGAGTTCTAGTATGGTTCCTAAAAACTCATGCCTATGTAGTGATGTCAGCAAAACGGCAGACTAGGAAACTTTAAGCCCTCATTCCCCAACAGACATGTTAAAAAATATGCAAAAATTAGTAAAATAATCTTAGAGGAACTCTGGAAAATAGATAAAGGTATACAGCAATGAAGCAAATGCCAAATCAATAAAAAGTCACAAACAAAATAGTTGGAAATGTCATGGTGTTTTTACTTGTCCTTGTCCTCAACATGGTATGCTCTTGGTCTGAAGGCAGCAATACAGTTCCCAATTCCTTCCCTTAAACTAGAGGGAGCAAAGCAGACTTTATTTGCAATTTTCTAATATGTCTGTGGGCTGCCTAAAGAACTAGTCTGTTTCACCTAACTTGGAGTTCAGGCAGTGAGAAGCAGTGGGTGCTGTAGGAAGACTAGAGCTGTAGATGCGTGGGCAAGAGATTATAGGTAAAGAGATATAATAGACCATCTGAGGCTCAGAGAAGAAGTTAACTCTGGGAAATTCAAACATTTAAAAGTAGCCATGTATGCAAAAGAATAAAAAAGCCACACTCAGACCCAGGCAAGAATTCTCAGAAAAGACTTGATACTTCCATAAGCCATCATCTCATGCTAATCCCAAGGGTACTCAGCTAAGGGCAGTCCCAGCAAAGAGCCAGTTTGCAATAATTGGGAGACGTGACTGTGTCCAATTTTCAACAGAACACTGCAAGACATGCAAAGGAAATCAGGAAAACAACAAAGGACCAAAATGTGAATATCAACAGAGACAGAAATTATAAAAAGGCACGAAACACAAAATCTGGCACTCAAAAATATAACTAAAATGAAAAATTCACTACAGGGGTTCAATTGCAGATTTAGGCAGGAATAAAAATCAGTAAATCTGAAGATAGGACAATTGAAATTACTGAGTTTGAGAAGCATAAAGAAAAAAGAATAAAGAGGGGTAAACAGAGCCCAAGGGACTTCAGGGACACCCTTCAAGATGACCATTATATTTGTTATGGGAGTCCCAAGAGGAGGAGAGAAAGATGGGTACAGAGAGGTTATTTGAAGAAATTGCTAAAAAAACTTTCAAAATTAGATAAAATACATGAATTTAGAAATCCAGGAACTCATAGAATTCTAAGCAGAATGATCCCAGATACCCCATAGTGAGACACAATGTAATCAAACTGCTGAAAGACAAATAGAGAATCTTGAAAGTGGCAATAGAAACACAATTTGTCACATACAAGGGATCCTCACTAAGATTATCAGCTGATTTCTCAGCAGAAACCTTGGAAACCAGAAGGCAGTGGGATGACATATTTAAAGTGTTGAGAAAGAAAAACTGCCAATGGGGAATTCTATACCTTGGAAAGCTATCCTTCAAAAAAAATGGAATAATTAAAGCATTCCCAGATAAACAAAAACTAACAGCAGTCATTACCAATATACCCGTTCTATGAGAAATGCTAAAGGAAGCTGTTCAGGTTAAAATGAAAGGAGGCTAGACAATAACTCAAAGCCATACAAAAAGAAACATCTCCGGTAAAGGTAAATACATGGGCAAATATAAAATCTAGTGTTACAGTAATTTTAATATATAACTTTTTATTTTCTACAGGATTTAAAGAATACATAAAATGACTATTAAATCTGTGTTAATAGGTACACAACGTATAAAGATGCAATTGTGACAACAAAACAAAGAGGGAATGGAAATGTAAAGGAGTGTAGTTTTTATATGCAATTCAGTTAAGCTGGTATAAATTCACAATAGACTGTTATAACTTTAGAGTGTTATATGTAATACCCATGGTAACCACAAAGAAACTAACTAGAATATGCAAAAAAGAAATCAGAAGGGAATAAAAATTTTCACTGCAAAAAACCCCCAAGTAAATAGAAAGGAAGGTACTGATACATTAATTGAATGACAGAAAAAGCTATGTCATAGCGAAAACAACTAACAACGTAAAAAAAGTCCTTCCTTATCAGTAATCACTTTAAATGTAAATGGATTAAACTTCTGAATCAAAACACAGGGTAGAATAATAGATTTTTAAAAAAAATGATAGCATATATTTGGGTCTACAAGAGATTCACTTTAGATCTAAAGACAGATATAGATTAAAAGTGAAAGGAAAAAAGAAGATATTCCATGCAAATCGTAAATAAAAGTTAGCTAGGGTGGCTATACTGATATCAAGCAAAAGAGACTTTAAGTAAAAAACTGTTACAAGAGACAAAGAAGGAGATTAAATTGACAAAAGAGTCAATTCAACCAGGAAGATATAACAATTATAACACATGTATGCACCAAATACATAAGAGCTCCAAAATATATGAAATAAAAAAAGACAGGATTAAAGGGAAAAATAGAGAGCTTTACAATCATAAGTGAGACTTCAACATCCTACTTCCAATAATAAAAAGAAAAACCATACAGAATATCAATAAGGATATAGAATATTTAAAACAACATTATAGACTGGACAGTGTTTCTCAGTGGTTGAGTGTCAATCCATGAATTGGTTCAGTTTCTGGTCAGGTACCATGCCTGGGTTGTGGGCTAAATCCCCAGTTGGGGGCGTGCAGGAGGCAGTCAATCTATGTTTCTCTCTCATCAATGTTTCTATCTCTCTATCCTTCTGTCCCTTCCTCTCTCTCTTAAAAAAAAAATAAAAAATCAATAAACAACATTATAAATCAATTAGACCTAACTGATAATCAGCACCTGACAGAGAATACAAAATGAGATAAATGAAAACAAAAACACCAAAATATTAAAATACGCCACAGTAAAACACAATGTAATCAAACTACTGAAAGCAGAACTAAAAGGGAAATATATAATGTAAATATATTTAAAGGAGATGACAAACCAACAACCTAACTTTACACGTTAGGAAACAGAAAAAGAACTAAATCCAAATATAACAGAAGGAAGGAATAATAAAGATTAGAGTGGAGATAAGGAAATAGAGAATAGGAAAAAAAAAAAATCAATGAAACCAAAATTTGATTTTTTGAAAAGACTGGCAGCTCTTTAGGTACACTAAAAAAAAAAAAAAGAGAAGAATCAAATTACTAAAATCAGAAAAAAATATGCACATGACTGACCAATTTTATAAAATGAAAAGGATTAGAGAGAATACTATGAATGACTGTATACCAAGAAATTGGGTAACCTAAATGAAATGAACAAATTCTTAGAAACACACCATCTACCAAGTCTGAATCAGGAAGAAAAAGAAAATCTGAACAAGGAGATTGAATTGGCAATCAAATGCCTCCCAGCAAAGAAAAGCCCTGGACTACATGGCTTTCACTGGTGAATTCTACCAAATATTTAATGAAAAATGAATACCAATCTTCCTCAAATCCCCAAAATTGAAAGAGCAGAAATACTTCCTAACTCATTCTATGAGGCCAGCATTACCAAAACTGCATGAAGACAACACAAAGAAAGAAAACTACAGACTACTAACTCTTATGAGCTCTCATGCCAAACCCTCAAACAACACTCTAGCAATGAACTCAGCAGCATGTAAAAAGGGTAACTCAACATAACCGAGAGGGATATATTCCGGGAATGCAAGGATGGTTCAATATACAAAAATCAATTAACATTATGTACAACATTAACCGGAAGAAAACCCCTATACTAACAAAAAAACTTCAGAAAAAGAAATTAAAAAAACAATTCCTTTTATAATTGCAACCAAAAGAATAAAGTACCTATGAATAAACTTAACAAAGAACGTGAAAAACCTATATACTGAAAATAACAAAGCGTTATTAAAAGAGATTAAAAAAGACACAAGTAAATGGAAAAGTGTTCATGGATTGGAAGAATCAACAAAGTTAAAATGGACAGTCCTAGATAGTTTTGCTCAGTGGTTAGAGTGTCCGCCAGCAGACTGAAGGGTCCCGGGTTCAATTCCAGCCAAGGGCACACGCCTCGGTTGTGGGCTTGATCCCTGGCCCCAACTGGGGCAAGTGCTGGAGGCAACCAATTGATGCATCTCTCTCACATCAGTGTTTCTCTCTCTGTTTATCCCTTCCACTCTCTGAAAAGCAATGGAAAAAATATCCTCAGGTGAGGATCAAAATAAATAAATAAATAAATAAATAAATAAATAAATAAATAAATAAATAAAATGGTCATATTACCCAGAGCAATATACAGATTTAATGCAATCCCCATTAAAATATCAATGCCATTTTTTAAAGAAATAGAATGAGAAATTATCAGATTTGTATGGAACCACAAAAGACCCTGATTAGCCAAAGTAATCTTGAGAAAAAACAATGCTGGAGGTATCATGCTATCTGACTTCAAATTATACTACAGAGCTCTGATAATCAAAATAGCACGGTATTGGCACAGAAACAGACACACAGATCAGTGGAGCAGAACTGAGAGCCCAAATATAAAACCCCATATATATGAGCAGATAATTTCTGACAAAGGAGCTAGAAACACAAAATGGAGTAAAGGTTATCTCTTCAATAAATGGTGCTGGGAAAACTGAAAAGCCACATGCAAAAGAATAAAACTAGATTAGTTTGTCCCCATGCACAAAAATTAATTGAAGGTGGATCAAATACCTAAATATAGTATCTGAAACAATAAATTATATAGAAGAAAACATAGGTATGAAACTTACGGACCTTGGTCATGGAGAAGACTTTATGAACTTGACCCCAAAAGCAAGGGAAGTAAAGGCAAAAATGAATGAATGGGACTATATCAAACTAAAAAGCTTCTGTACAGCAAAAGAAACTGACAACAAAATAAAGAGGCAGCCAACCAAATGAGAGATGATATTTGCAAACAGTAGCTCTGACAAAGGCTTAATTTCTGAAATAAAGAACTCATAAAATTCAACACTAAACAAATAACTCAGTCAAAAAGTGGGCAGAAGACCTGAACAGATACCCTCCCAAGAAGACATACGAACAGCCAACAGTTATATGAAAAGATGTTTGAACTCACTAGCAGTTAGGGAATTACAAATCAAAACTACATTGAGGTACCACCTCACACCTGTTAAAGTGGCTATTATCAACAAGACAATAACAATTGTTGGAGAGGACGTGGAAAAAAGGGAACCCTCATTCACTCCTGGTGGGAATGTAGACTGTTACAACCACTTTGGAAAGCAGTCTGGCAATTCCTTAAAAAATTAAGAAGAGAGCTACCATATGACCCAGCAATCCCTCTCCTGGGTATATACCTGAAAAACTCAAAAACACGTATTTGCAAAGATATATGCACCCCTATGTTCACTGCAACATTATTCACGGTAGCCAAGACATAGAAACAACCAAAGTGCACTTCGATAGTGGACTGGATAAAGAAGATGTGGTACACGTACACAATAGAATACTACTCAGCCATAAGAAAGGATGAAATACTGCCATTTGCAATAACATGGATGACCCCTGAGGATATTATGCCAAGTGAAATAAGTCAGAAAAAGCTAAAAACCATATGATTTCACTCACATGTGGGATATAAAACTGAAACTCGTGGACACAAAAAGCAGTGTGGTGGCTGCCAGAGACAAGGGAGTGGGGGGAGGTGAAGTGGAAGGGGGGTCTTAATATATATGATAGGAGAAGATATGACTTTGGGTGGTGGGCACACAGAGCAATATCCAGATCTTGTAACATAGAAGCCCACACCTGAAACTTATATGGTCATATTAACCAGTCACCCTAATAAATTTAATAAAGTATTTAAAAAAAGGAAAACCCCCACATGATCCTCTCAAATGATGTAAAAAATGATGTGACATATTTCAACACACTTTCATGATATAAAAATATTCAATAAACTAGGAATTGAGGAAAACTACATTAACATAATAAAGGCTATGTATGAAAACTCCACAGTTAACATTAAACTAAGATAGTGAGAGAATTAAAATGACAACTTTTCTCTAAGATCATGAACAAGATGAGGTTACACGCTTTTGCCGCTGTTCTTTTAACATATTATTGCAAGTTCCAGTCACAGAAATTAGGCAACAAAAAGAAAGAAAAGGCAGCGAAATTGGAAAAGAAGTAAAATTATCTTTTTGCAGGTGACATAATCTTATATGTAGAAAACACTAAAGATGCCACCCAAATCATCCTATAATTCAATGCGATCCCTATAAAAACCCCAGTGACATTTCATTTAGAATAGAAAAACCCATCCTAAAAGTCACATGGAGTTTCAAGGGACCCCAAATTGCCAAAATGACCTTGAAAAAAAACAAAGTTAGAGGGCCCACACATCCTGATTTCAAAACTTTGTACAAAGCTACAGTAATCAAAATTGTGTTACTGGCATAAGAAGAGACAGACCAATGGAATAAAATAGAGAACCCAGAAATAATCCTTTACCTCTATAGGCAACTGGGTTTTGACAAGTGTGCCTAGACCAGTAAGTGGAGAAAAGACCATCCTTTTAATAAATGGTGCTAGGAAAACTGAATATCCACATGGAAAAAAATGAAATTGGACCCTTTCCTTATACCATATGCAAAAATTAACTACAAATGAACCAAAGACCTAAATGTAAGAGCTAAAACTACTATACTCTTAGAAGAAACATAGGGGAAAAGCTTCATATTAGATCTGGCAATGATTTCCTGGATATGATGCCAAAAGCATTGGCAACAAAAGAAAAACTAATAGGACTTTATCAGTAACTTTTGTGGGTCAGATAATGCAATCAAGAGAGTGAAAAGGCAACTGGTAAGAAGGGAAAAATATCTGAAAATGATGTATCTGATAAAAGATTAATATCAATAATATACAAAGAACTCCTACAATCCAACAACAAAATAAATACGCCAATTAAAAAATGGGCACTCATACAACTTAACACCAAAAAAACAAACATTCCAATTAAAAATAAATATTCCAAATAAAAATAGGCAGAGGACCTGAATAGATACTTCTTCTAAGAGTACATACAGATGGCCACAGACATATGAAAAGCAGCTCAACATCACTAATCATCAGAGAAATGCAAATTAAAACCACAATGAGATCACCTCATACCTGTCAAAATGGCTATCATTCAAAAAATCAACAAACAAGTGTTGGCTAGGATGTGGAGAAAAGAGAACTCTTGTACATTGTTGGCGAGCTTATAAATTAGTGTACCCACTGTGGAAAACAGTGTGGAGATTCCTCAAAAATTAAAAATAGAGCTGTCAAGTATCACATGATCTCACTCATGTAGAATCTAATGAACAAAACAAACTGATGAACAAAACAGATCCGGAGACAGAAGCATGAAACAGACTGATGAATCTCAGAGGGAAGGTGAGGTATGGGGGGGGTGGAGGGAAGACATTAACCAATAACTTATATGCATAACCCATGGACACAGACAATAGTGTGTGAAGGTCTGGGTGGTGGTAGTCAATGGGGAAAAAAGGGGACATTTGTAATACTTTCAATAATAAAGATAGATTTTTAAAAATAGGGCTGTCATATGATCCAGCAATTCTACTTCTGGGTATTTATCCAAAGAAAATAAAAACACTTAATTTGAAAAGACAGGGATTCCAAGATGGTGACGGATTGAGTGGAAGCTACACTGACACTCTCCCAGGACCAAACTGGAATTACACCTAAAATATAGAAAAACCATCATGAATAATCAACTGCATCTGAAGACTAGCTGGAGAGCAGCCCCATAACCAAGGAGACTGCATAGAGACTGCTAGGAAGACCAGAGGTGCGAGAGGACTGGCTGGGCTCTCCCAGGAAGCAGCTGAAGTTCAAGATGGACACCTCACCGAAGGGGGGCGTCCCACTGAGAGGTCTGGGGTCTAAACCCCAAGCTGGGCTTTGGAGCCCAGAGCACCAGAACTGAGAAAGGTACCCACATAACACCTGGCTGTGAAAAGCAGCGGGGTTTCTGTCTGCAAGGGAGAGATGGCTGGAAAGGCAAGCATTCTCTTAAAGGGCCAATGCAGAAAGTTTCATGTGCAGCCACTCATCTTGGGCTCCGGTGGAGGGAGGCAGAGTGGAACAGAGCTGTGTGAGAAGAATCCAGAGGTGCTGGCTTGGGGATAGAGCTCAGAGGGCAGACATATGGATTCCTGAGCTGAGTCTTTCCCCAAATGGCACAAGACATCTTTTCTCAGGCAGACATTTACCATGCAAACAGCTTTTGCCTAGGAAGGAAGGAATTGCCCCACCCTGTGGAGTTTCTATAGCCTGAGGCTCATTAAGACACTGATAACAGTCAGTCTCTGGATACTTTGAGTCTTTGCTTGATTTGCTTCTGGATCCAAGGCTTCGAAAAGCAGACCTTGGTGGACATCTTGGTCCTGTCCAAACATACCCATCCCCTAGCCCCTGCAGAAAGCTTCAAACAGGGTACTCAAAGGCAGTCACAAACAACATCTGACACTGGCTGCATCAAAGACCATCCTAAAGACTGGGAGCCCTAGCAGATCTACCTATTACATAGAAACAAATCCAAACAGGCAGCCAAAATGGGGAGACAAAAAAACCAAGCCCCAAATGAAAAAACAAAAGAAATCTCCAGAAGAGCTAAGTGAAATGGAGATAAGCAATTTATCAGATAGAGTTCACAATACTGATCATAAGGATGCTCAACAGCATGAGAAAGGATATGCAAACTGAAGGAAATTAAGAATGACATAGTAGAAATAAAAAAAAATATTGGAAGGAATAAACAGCAGATTAGGGTTAGCTGAGGATTGCATCAGCAAATTAGAAGACAAGGTAGAAAAAAAAAAATCACTCAATCAGACAACCAAAATGAAAAAACAATTAAAAACCAGGAGGACAGTTTAAGGGAGCTTTGGGACAACATGAAACATAACAATATTCGCATCACAGGAGAGCCAGAAGAGGTAGGAAGCAAGCAAGGGTTAGAGAACCTGTTTGAAGAAATAATGGCAGAAAACTTCCCAAATTTGGTCAAGGAAAAAGTCATACAAGTTCAGGAGGCACAGAGAGTCCCAAACAAGAAGAATCTGAACAGCCCACACCCAGACACATTATAATTAAAATGACAAAAATTCAAGACAAAGAGGGAATCTTAAAGGCAGCAGGAGAAAAGCAATCTGTTACCTACAAAGGAGCTCCTATAAAACTGTCTGCTGATTTCTCATCAGAAACTCTATAGCCTTAAGGGAATGGCATGAAGTATTCAAGGTAATGCAAAACAAGGGTCTGAAACCAAGAATACACTATCATTTAAAAATAGATGGTGAACTATTTAAGTGCTGGCGAAGTGTGGAGAAAAGGGCACCCTAGTACACTGCTGGTGGGAATACAGATTGGTGCAGCCACTATGGAAAGCAGTATGGAGTTTCCTCAAAAGATTAAAAATTGACCTGCCATTTGACCCAGTGACCCCACTTCTAGGAATATATCCCAAGGAACCCCAAACACCAATCGCAAAGAACTTATGCACCCCTATGTTCATAGCAGCACAATTCACAATAGTTAAGATTTGGAAATGGCCCAAGTGCCCATCAGTAGATGAGTGGATAAAAAAGCTGTGGGAAGTTTACATCATGGAGTACTATGCAGCTGTGAAGAGGAAGGACCTTTTGGCCTTTGGCAGAGCATGGAGGGAACTAGAGAGCATTATGCTAAGTGAAATGAGCCAGTCGGAGAAGGACAAGTACCAAATGATCTTGCTTATAACGTGGAATAAACAAAATAAACTGATGAACAAAGTGGATCCAGTAAGAAGCTTGGAACAAACTGAGGGATCTCAGAGGGAAGGCGGAGAGGGGTATGTGGATGGGGAGAGATTAATCAGGGAACTTGTATGTTTATGGGCATGGAAAATAAATAAATAAAATAAAATAAAATTAGATGGTGAAATAAAGAGCTTTCCAGACAAAAAAAGGCGAAAGGAGTTTATCATCACCAAACCAGCATTGAAGAAATGTTAAAGGGACTGCTGTAATAAGTTGAAATAGAGGGAATGAGAAACATAGGCATAAAGAAATAAAGTGTCAATATACAAGTACCTATCAATAATAACCTTAAATATAGATGGATTAAATGCTCCAATCAAAAGACATAGGTTAGCTGAATGGATAAGAAAACATGACCCAAATATATGCTGTCCACAAGAGACTCACCTCAGAACCCTTATGGAGGACTTTAAAGGAGAGATCCACAACAATACAATCATAGTAGGGGACTTTAACTCCCACTGACTTTACTGGATAGATCTTCCAAACAAGGAATCAACAAGGAAACAGTGACTCTAAATGACACACTAAATCAGATGGATTTAATTGACATTTACAGAACACTACACCCCAAAGCTGCAGAATATGCACATGGGATATTCTCAAAGATAGACCACATAGTATGACACAAAACAAGTCTCTACAAGTTCAAGAAGATTGAAATCATATCAAGCACCTTCTCGGACATTTATACCATGGAATACTATGCAGCTGTAAAAACGAAGGAGCCCTTACCCTTTGAGACAGCATGGTGAGACCTGGAGAGTATTATGCTAAGTGAAATAAGCCAGTCAGAGAAAGACAAGTATCACATGATCTTACTCATATGTGGAATCTAAGGAACAAAATAAACTGATGAACAAAATAGATCCAGAGACACAGACGCATGGAACAAACTGACAAATCCCAGGGGAAAGGCAGAGTGGGTGGGGGGGGAGAGATTAACCTAAGAAATTATATGCATATATGCATAAACCATGGACACAGAGAATAGTGTGGTAAAGGCCTGTGCAAAGGGGTGCAGGGTGGACAGAATCAATCGGGGGGAAGGGTACATTTGTAATACTTTCAACATTGATATTTTTATTTGTTTGTTTTTAAATATATCTTTATTGATTTCAGAGAGAGGAAAGGAGAGAGAGAGAGATAGAATGATAGATCAATGATGAGAGAGTCATTGATCGGCAGCCTCCTGCACACCCCCAACTGGGGATTGGGCCTGCAACCCGGGCATGTGCCCTCACCAGGAATCGAACCCTGATCGCCTGGATCCCAGGTCGACGCTCAACCGCTGAGCCACGCCCGGCTGGGCAATGATACATTTTTAAAAAAGAAAAGATATATGCACCCCTATGTTCACTGCAGCATTACTAATAATAGCCAAGCTAAGGAAACAACGTAGGTATCCATTGATAGATGAATGGATAAGGATTCGTGTGTACATTAAACATTATTCAATCATAAAAAGAATGAAATCTTGGCATTTGAGACAACATGGATAGACCTACAGGTATTATTAAATAAGTCAGAGGATGACAAATAATGTACCATCTCACTTATATGTGGAATCTAAAAAAAATCCCAAAATAGCCCTCCCTTGTTTGTCTCAATGGTTAGAGAAGCAGCCAATGGACCAAAGGGTCGCAGGTTCAATTTCCGGCTCCAGGTGGGGCAAGAGAGGGAGGCAACCAATTGATGTGTCTCTCTCACGTTGATGTCTCTCTCTCTCCCTCTCTCTCTCTCTCTCTCTCTCTCTCCACCCCTCCTCCCTTCCTTCCACTTTCTCTAAAATATCAACAGAAAACACATCATCAAGTGAGGATTAACAAAAAACAAAGCAAACAAACAGACCCACAGATATAGAGAACAAGTTGATGGCCACCAAAGGGGAAAGGGTTGGGGATGTGAATAAAAATAATAAAAATAAAAAACAAAAAAAATAAGCATAGGACTTGAATAGAGATGCCCCCAAAATGGCCAATAAATAGGCACATGAAAAGACACTCCACACTATTCATTTGGAAAATGCAAATAAAAATCACAATGAGATACAACTTTATACCTATCAGGATGTGATTATCAAAAAAAGCCAAAACACCATAGAAAATAACTCTGTTGGTGAAGATATGAAGAAATTGGAACCATGTGCACTGCTGGTGGAAATGTAAAATGTGTAGCCATAGCAGAAAATAGTTCAGAGTTTCCTCAGAAATTTAAACATAAAATTACCATATGCCACTAAACTGTACCCTTAAAATAGTTAAAAAGGTAAACTTTGCTATGTATATTTTACCACTATAAAATCTGTAAAATAAATGCATGCACAGGACCTACCACTTAAATGTTATAATTATAGAACCAGATATGAGGTAACATCAACATGGAAGAATAAAGAATATCAACTGACTGATAGTGTTGTAGGCATCCCAATGAGATAAAAAAAACAACAAAGAGTCAAAAGGACATCATTACTAATATACTTTGTGCACGTCATGATTTTTATGATCCTGTTTCTTCAAATGTCAAATGTGGATTATTGAAGGTCATATATATTAAAGTTTTTTAAAAAGTGATGGATATATAACTGCGTATTTGTTTAGAAATGAGTATTAGAAAGTATTAGAGCATTATTTGCTCTGTTGCAAAAAAACATGAAAAAATGACGGAACCATATATAAGAAATGGTTTGCATTTTCCCATGTAAGCTGAATTCTACAACAAATTTTGCAGAGTTTTCTGTGCTGCTTTAAGAAAGAAACTTGCTTATTTTAAGTTAACTTTGGGACCTGAAGACAAATAGCCCAAATAAAAAAATGTACAAATTTTTCTTCATTTTGAAGTTGTAATCATCAGCGTGTATAGACCACTTATTGCCTTCCAAACTTGTTTAAAAGTTACTCATTATGCCAGGCGAGTGTGGCTCAGTGGTTGAGTGTTGACCCATGAATCAGGAGGTGACAGTTTGATTCCTGGTCAGGGCACATGATTGGGTTGCGGATCTGATCCCCAGTAGGGGGTGAGAAGGAGGCAGCTGATCAATAACTCCCTCTCATTGATGTTCCTCTCTTTCCCCTTTCCCTTCCTTTCTCTGAAATCAATAAAGATATATTTAAAAACAAACAAAAACTTCAGTTTCAAGTCTATATTTTTAAGTTATTACCTAGAATCAAGAGAAGTAAAAAGCTGATCAAACTGTTTCTCCAGATCCTTTAAAAGACTGACTGTCTCCTCTTCCGTTTGACTGTGTATGTGTTCAAGCATCTTGGAAGAACAAAACACAAAGACTGAATTTGGTATTTTTATTTTGTAGAAATTGTACTGTTCAACATGATTTTGAAACTAAAAGGTACTTTTTGGACTTTTCAAAGTAACAACACAAGAGAAGATGATAAAAATAAAATAAGTCACACAGTTCAACTTCAAATCCTGGTACTTGTCACATCTTTGTTGGCACTGTATACTGATTAAACTGCCAAAAAAGGCCTAGAAGATTAAGTTTTCTAAACTTGTTTCTTATCCCTTTTTGTCATTACAGGAAACAAGTAATTTTAAATAGGTGAATTTCTGTCTGGCACCATTCCTTAAATTAAAAAAGTAACATTTTAATCCAACTATTTAAAAAATATTGACTATTCCACAAACTGCATTTTTAAACAAAGAATTGTTCTTGAGATCTGTGACTCCTTTTTGCCTTTCAATTTCTCCCTTTTGGAATGGGAATGTCTATCTTATGCTTATCCAACCAATGTACTTCAGAAGCAAATAATTTACTAGTTTCACAGATTCACTCTTAAAGAAGAATTTGGCCCTTGAGCGTCAACCCAAACCATTTAGAAGACATTTAGATGAGATTTTGGTCTTAGAGCAGATGCTGGAATAAGTTAAGACTAAGTTGGGATGGAGTGAATTAATGTATTTTGCACGAGAAGGACATGAGTATGGGGGCGGAGAGCAGAGGGCAGACTGTTATGGGTTAAATTTTGTGCCCCCCTCCCACGTTCATATGGTGAAGCCTTAACTCCCATATCAGCTATAATCTTTTGAATGCCTTGGTTGTAAATTTGTTGTTGCTTGTTCTTTGTCACCAAATGAGTGAGCCTCTCTTTTGGAGGATGGAATAAGGGAGAAAAGAGAGTAAGACTCTTAGTGTAAGGGTATACAGCCAAGTAATGAGCATGTTAGAAAGATGATCTGCAATGCTCTGAGACAAGAAATCATGGTTCCTTGATAGAGCTTCTATGTCAGTGGGCTGCTAGCACGCTGCTACAAAACCAATCCCAGCAGGCCATGGGAGTTTCCCATTCTTCTGTGTGTTTCTCTGTCATAAGATTATCATGCTTTATAAGCTCTAACTTCAGTGATAGTATATCTAAGTATACACATTTAAAGAGATTATGCCCTAACTCATGATAGAATTTAATCATTAAAAATGCTTACTTTTACAGCAATACTTAATTGTTCAAAATTATTGCCTGCTATCTTTAGTGCTTCATCAATTTCTTCTGCAGTTTTAGTCTCCTAAAAAGGGGAATGGGGGCCATATATAAATGTAAAATATAAAAATAGATACTTAGACACATTATATTAGTCACAAAAACATCAAGCTACCATTTTGGTTACAAAAGCAACATAGACCCACCAAAGAAATGTGAAAATAATCAAGAAAAATAACACTGTTAATCCCACTCACCCAGAGATTAAAAACAATTAACATTTTAGAATTTTGGTTATAGTATTCTAGATTTTTTTAGGTAACTTTTTGAAAAAATAAGACTATGTCCTGTAACCATTTTGAAACTTAAAACTATCCTGAAAAATGTATCATGGCAATATATGTACACATGTAAAAATGAACAGTTCAAGAAAATATTATAATTTTGCTATGTTAACATTTAAATTTAAAGTAAAAAATACCAAGATTAAGTGCTCTCTCTCCTCCCCCAGCTCACTGAAGATCTCCTTAACAGTCTTGGCAGGGTGGCTCAGTTGGGTGAAGCATTGCCCCATACACCAAAGGTTGTGGGTTTGATTCCTGGTCAGGGCACATACCTAAGTTGTGGGTTTGATCCCCAGTCGGGGTGCATATGGGAGGCAATAAATTGATGATTCTCTCTTTCTCTCTCAAATCAATAAAAACATATCCTCTGGTGAGGATTAAAAAAAAAGGATCTCCTTAACAAAAAGATAATACTTCATTCAACAGGACTTTGGAGTTTGTTCTTTTTTCTAATCTTAAATTAAAAAAATACACTATTTAAAGCCATCAGGTGTAATAACAGGTAAAATCAATCTTCCAACATCGTTATCATCATCATCAACAAATGCCATCAGGCCTTTTGGATGCCATTAAAATAATTGTAAAAAATCACACTTAGAATTTAGAAGTGTGTACTTTATATAAGTTTCACAGAATCTGAATTCAGTAACAAAGTTCAAAGGGAAGAAGCTACATACAGGTAAATATCAAGAACACTAACAGAGTTGTCTAAGGTAGAATGGGCTGCCTTGGGAATAAGAGAGAACTTATTCAAGCATAGTTTAGAATAAAACAAGAGGTTCAAGTAAGGAATATACATTTACTTCTTACCTTTACATTTCTAAAAGAATCTGTAATCATAGGAACCTTGAGAGGAGAGGAAAGTTAAGCTACCAGAGACAAAGTAAAAATGTCTGGTTTCATCTTACTTCACAAATAAATTTTTTCATACCGCCATTACAGCTGATGAATTCAAAACAGTCCTGTGTGTGGATGGTGAATGTTCTAAACCAATAGTTAGCTGATCAGCAGTCTTTTTAAAGTCCTGAGAACAATTCTTTATCCTGAAAAATGTCAAGTACATTATTTTAAATACCAACATTATAAAACAGTTTAAATCTTCTATCCTGATTTTTACCCTCAATCAAAAATAATTCATGTGATGAATTGTAAGAACACTCACATTGGGTTCTCAATCATCTATGATAAGCAAAGAGAGGAAACAATGACTAAATACTAAACATAAATTTTTATATAAAAAATTTTAATCGAGAATTCAACTTAACAAATCTCTAAAAATACTAGCTTACAGCATAAATTGTTCTTTAATTTCCTACCACCTCTCCTTATCTGATAGTTTTTAGTAGAGATGTTGATAATCACTGAACTGTCTTAAGCTCAGTTAAAGTGAGTTCATACAAATACCAGTTATTATATATAGGTCTGGATAATTTACAAACAGGTAATGAATTTACTACATAGGTTAATTTTCAAGGAAAAAGTTCCATTTCTCATCTATTTTTATCTTTATATCCCCATATTGGCTACCAAACAGTAAACATTTATTGTTTGCTGAATAAGCTAATTGAAAGTCTGTAATAATGTTTAACATGTTACTCTCATAGAGAAAAATAGACTAATTAATTTTTAAACATTCAATTACTTTGAAAAGCGAACATCCATGTTCTTAAAAACATGAGTGGATTAGCCCTGAGGAGAACATATTCAATTCCTGTTTCAAAATAGTAAAGCTAAATCATAAAGGAAATACATCAGATATCAAGGGCTACTTCTATTTAAAACATACAACTATTTTAAACAAAACTCTGCTGAAATTAGGAAATAGGAATTCCTAACATAAGTAGATTTGACATGGAAAATTTAATTTGAAATATAGTAATCTGGAAAAAATCTGGGTGTTTGAAATGGACTCATCTACTTCTGAAACTGAAATTTCTCTTTGTAACCGTACTGGATATTATACATATCTAGAAAAGAACACAATCAGATTTTACTTGCATGATATTTAAAAAGTCAGAAAATTTCAAGTCCAGATCTCTATCTTCTCTTGGGAAATAAAAAAGATGATCTGGCAACACTGGGCTGGTCTTAACACAACAATAATTGGCTGGAGCTGAGCAGGGGCTACCTCCTTTGCAGGGGTGAACCTTCTTTCGTCTGCCACAGTCCTTACCACTCACTGTTTAAACTCAGTCTATCTCCTACAGCATGTCACCTACTGGGGTCCTATCAGAGTCCAGTGTTCAAATATGCATGGCCACTACTCACATGGGGTCAGAAAGATTCCTAAAAACCTATTCTAATCATCCCACACAAAACTTGTGGAGGAAATGACTTGTGGAATACAAATACAGGAATTGGGAGAAGTACTGGCATTCAATAAACCTGAGTTCTACTTCTGGTTGTATCAGTGACTGCTGCCAGACTTTAAGTGACTTTACTATCCAAAGACATAACTGTAACTATTGTTTGGGTTTCTGTCTAAGCACACATTTAAGTCTGGACAAAGAAGCTGCAGCACTAATGTGAAAAGTCACAAATGCTTAAGAATTTTGGGTTTTATTTGGATAGGCAATGAAGAACTATAGAGCAGGGAAGAGTCTGGAAGTGCTAAGGAGGTAGGAAAAAGAGAATTAAATAGGGGAGTAGAAATGGAAACTAAATTATGGATATGAGAGATCTTGTGGAAGTTAGAATCTGAGGGGGTAAAATGAATGAGAGATGAGGAACTGGGTGCATTACAGAGGCTTTGAAGTCATTAACAGAATTGAAAGGTTTCAAATGAGATTGTTTCTTGAGGGTATCCTATATTTTTTTTTGGTCCCAACATAATCTAATATCATATTAAATATTTTAAAAGGTTAAAAGTTATACAAAATTAGAACTGCCATCTGAATAGAATCCCAGTGAATTAATTAAGACGTTCTTCAACCCTTAAAAAGTTGCAAAGCAACAAAAAGCAAACTTTACTATTTTTCATCATGATCCATTCCAAAGTCAACCCTAAATGTAAACTTACCTAAGATCCAAAAATGATTTCAGAAAAACTATAGCAAATGCCATGGTTCTTCATCTAACAAACATTAAATGTTTACTCTGTGTCCAGACCAGGGATGCTGAAAGCAGTAAAATGTGAGGCTTATAGTCTCACAGAGGGAGACATAATATAAATAAATAGGTGCAATAAAAATGACATATGTGCTTGTCTCTAGACGGGATATGCTAAAAAAAAAAAAAAATCTCTGCATCGCTAATTCAAAAAGCATTTACTAATGTGCAAAGCCTTATAGAGGAATGGAAAAATGAATAAAAGAAACCCAAAGTTATTACTTATCCTTTTATAAATCACCTCTCAATCTACCTCTTCCTAAAGCCCTCCAATGTATTGTACTCGTGCTCCTCTCAACAGTCAACAGAGAAGTTCTTATTCTTTCTCCATGCCTTATTCTCACCCAGCACCAACAACTTCTGCTAGAATCGTACCCTCAGCTGTTCTGAATCTGACATGGTACTCTTGCTTTCCTTTTTTATTCACTTTAAATAAGGACAAACTAATATTGCTTCCTTAGGAGCTGAAGTCTCCATTTCATGAACAGCTAAGAAAAATTACAAACGTAAAGAGCAGTCTATAAACAATGGGTTAGAAACATTGATCTAAGAATGACATTTTATCAGTAGTACTAAAATTACTCTTATTACTCTTTCAGAAATACAATGAACTTTAAATACTAAAATAAGTGTACATAGAACATACTTTTTAGGCTGCAGCTTGTCCATAAAAGAACCTTCTTTAACATATCTATCTATTGGGTAGTATCCTTGTCTCGTATTTATAGTTGTAGCAGCCTTAGGACAAAATAAAAAAAACAAAAACAGAAAGCCAGTCAATAAATTCTATTTATGAGGAATTTAAACAACTAGTAGTGTGCCATTCACAGATAAATTTGATAATAACCTTAAAGATCCTCAAATCCTCATTAAATAAAAAAAAAAATTATACGTATATGATATTTTTACCCTATTTTAATTGGTAAAGAAATCAGTAATTTGGCAATTACAAATTAAACAGAATATTAAATTAACTAAAACACTTCATTCTACCACAATTCTAAAGGAAATACTTTAAAAATTTACTGTAGCCCTGGCTGGTGTGCTCAGTGGTTAGAGTGTCTGCCCTGAAGGGATGCAGGTTTGATTCCTGGTCAAGGGCTCATACCTGGGTTGCAGGGTCAATCCCTGGTCCTGGTTGGGGTGCTTTAGGGAGGCAACCAATTGACGTGTCTCTCTCACAATAATCTTTTTCTTTCTTTCTCTCTCTCTCTTTCTTTCTCTTTCTCTCTCTCAAGATCAATGGAAAAAAATATCCTCGGATGAGGATTAACAAAAACAAAATTGCCCACAATGAAGGCTTTAATTTGTAAAAGTATGTAATTCCAAAACAGGCATCTTCTAATATGTACATGTTTTTGGTACTATTAAAACTTGCACAAATTTATATATATATACGTGCGCACGTGTGTGTATGTATTTTTACCACATTTAACCTGAAAACCAGTTAATCCACACCTAAATAACCAAGAGTTGACTAGAACACTTATTTTAATGGTCTTGAAGCTTGTAGAGAACTTTTACATACTTCAGATTTGACTTTTACAATCCTATGAGATAAAAGCAGGTATTATTTCCATCAGACAAATAAGGAAATTCGGGCTTAGTGTGACAGAACTAGGATTGCATTCCACATCTTCTGCCTCCACAGTAATTGTCTGCCACACTGCCACAGAAAACAATACAAACCCTCATCATCTGATCGCTCATTAAGAGGAACATTAAGAATTTAGAGATTAAGACAACTTTCCTGAAACATTATACTACCTAAAACAAGTTCCATTTATATTTATAGCAAATGTAAACAATGTTCATTAAATTTTATTTTAAATAACTGACCTATTCTCATTATTATGAGTCCATAGTTTTAGTTCTAGTGCAACTGTACTATTTTTCATGCTTCTGAAGTTAACATTAACTTTAGGTACTGTTTTGTTTCTTTTTTTATATTATGGCATCTCTACAAATATAAATTTGATGACATACGAAGATTGGGGGGCAGGCGGTATTCAAAATTTGCTGAATGGTATTGATGTAGGAAAGAAGGGTACAGATTTGTATACTTCACTAAAATAAAAATGAACAGAACCAATTCTCCAAAGAGTCAAAATATGTATGCTGATTAATGTATGACCTTAACAGTGTATTCTTCTTGACCACTTTGAATGGATGGGAAAAGCTGTATCTTTTGTTAGGCCTCTTGGCTTAAAGACTCAACAGTAAAAATGCAACTAAAAAGTTTGTAATCAGAAGTATGTTTTATTTCTCTAACATTTTTACCTTTAACATTAGGTTGCAATGTATTCAATATGAAAGATGACAAAACTTACCTCACAAGCAGGGCATATAATTGTGCAGTATTCTTCAGTTAATAAACACAGTTCACAAAAAGCATGTCCACACTGAAATTCATGGTGGTGACCTATTGATGAAATTGTGCATTAATCTTTCCACGGTTTGTTAACATTGTGCAGCATCAGTCAGAGGAGGAAGTTAAAGGGATTTTCTTATATAGGAAAAGATATCAGTTAGTTAGAAATGGATGACTTATTACACAAAATTCAGGAGAACCTACAGAGGTAAGAAGGTGGGAGAAACATCAGAAGAAAAACCAGGTAGAGTTATGTAATACTGTTTGCATTAATTTAAGATAGTTTTTGGTACCTATGATACTTTCAATTTGCCATATCTTAAAGTCATACAAAGTGCTCTAACATACCATCATTGGCTCTGTGTAAACATCATGGCTAAGTAGGCTGGGCATGTTATATGCAACAGCCTACTTCAGTTTCCAAGTTCAATACTTTCTACTTGATCATACTGCCCTCTACTAATTTACATTTTCCATCCTGTGAAGAGGACAGGGAGGGCAGATATGAGACACTAGCAAGATTCCACTCAGAATGATCTAAGACACTGGCAAGGAGAGAAGCCAGATGCTACTACTGTCACACACACGACCCACATAAAGATCATCTTCACAAACCTAGCACTTATGAGGGAAATACCATAATCTTAACTGAAAGCCTATTATCAAGATTTTAACATTCTAAGTAGAATTTAAAGTTTATCATAACAGGCATATTTTTAGCTATGCAACTTCAAAAGTATGTCTATTGATTTCAGAGAGAGGAAGGGAGAGGGAGAGAGAGATAGAAACATCAATGATGAGTCGTTGATCAGCTGCCTCCTGCACGCCCCCCCCCCCCCCCCCCCCCCCCGGGGGGATTGAGCCCACAACCTGGGCATGTGCCCTGACCAGGAATTGAATGTTGATATCCTGGATCATAGGCTGATGCTCAACCACTGAGCCAGGCTGGCTGGGCTAAAAGGATGTCATTTTAAAAGACTTTGCAAGACAAAAAGGAAAGGGAAAAAGAAACTAGATAAAATCCGTCATCTTTTGTCAGCAAAAAATTAGTGTTCTTGCTGATTAATAAGTGCATGCCTTTGATTTAAAAAAGAAAGCTTTAGTTTTTAAGCCAACAGCAATATCTGTAACTTGTTTACATCCAAGCTAACTTTTAAAGCTCTATTTAAATTCCAGAGATACTACCAAAGAAATAAAAACTGTTTGAACTGTTTCATACTTATAAAATTCCTTTTACAGTACAAGTCAAAATAACTTGTGGTGTATTACTGCTTACAAAGGGGAAAGCACTTTCACAATTCTAGATGCATAACCACCACCTTTCCAACTGAGTTATTTCTAAGCATTATAACACAAATGCATGGACAAACCAGTGATTTTAAAAGGTTGTGTTCTAAAACTTTATTTTTTAATAGTTAATTTCCTTCAAACAATGGATATTTTCCATCTAACAGTCACAACCAAAACACAGATCAAGGGAAAGGTGGTCTCCACCAGGAAACACAACCCACAAACTTTCTCTGTACACAGGTTCACATCTCCCAAACTGTGTCCATCTAGGAGGGACTAAGAAAGCTGATGGAATGACTCACTTTGAAAGTACAAACATTAGGCAGTTACACAGGGTAACAACAAGACTTTTCAGCAACTCCAGGAGTTGAAATTCAACAACTCATCCCTGCCAGAGACAGATAATGCTAAAGCATTTTAAATCACATTAAAATACTGTAACTTGAACCTGTTTTCACTTGAGTAGAATCTAAATTAGCAGATCAGCGGGAACCGAAAACTGCTCTAAAACATAAAGTATAATATATATAAAATAAAGATCTTGTCTACAGGAAAAAAAAAATTAACAGATCAATAGGAAGGTGGTGCATTTTTTCCCTTGTCATACAGAAAAACCCAAGATGCATAAAAGGAATTCTTCACGGCTAACTGAGCAATAATTTCACTCCCCACCAAAAAACACGACTCTATTATCTGTTAATTCAGGAACATTTCACAGTGGTCTACTTGTCACTTCCACAACTAAAACTACACAAGAAATTCAAGTTCCATTACTTCCTGACCACAAGGCAAAAGGTTAAATTCTTACATCGACTCTTTCGTGAACCTGGGACATTTTCGAACTGGTACTCGGGAAAGTTCACACGGTCCTTTCTTAGAGTCGGGAGAGGCCGCGACAAGGTAGGCGCCACGCCCCCTCAACTGACCTCGGGCGTCTACGCGACCCTTAGGTAGGCGACGGGAGGGGGATGCTGTGCGACCGTTTTCACGTCAGTCCCGGCCCACGCCAGCCCAGCTGCTCCCACCTTCGCAGGCCTAGCTGTCTCCGCGCCTGCCGCCCGAGACCGAGCAAAACTACAAAGCTCACCCTCGGGCTCCTCACCGGAAGCTCTGGTCACCATTCTTTCACATCGAGTGCACTGAACCTCAGCAGCTACCCAGGGCCGACCCTTCCTTCCCATCTGCCGACACGAAGACAGGGTGACCCTAGCTGTCGAAGATTCTGCCGCCATCACCGCCGCCTTGTAGATCCTGGACTGTACCGCGTGCCAGTCCCGGCGTCCCTTGCCCCAGCGACCAATCATTGAAGGCATCACTGCAGGTAGCCAATCAGCGGGCTAAGAGATTAAAGCCCGCCCCCCTTCGCCTGGCCACGCCCCACCGCTTGACCACGCCCGTGGCCGTGCACGTGCCGGGAGGCTGTTTTCAGTTTTACCCAAGCGACTTCATGCCAAGGAAGGACGCCAGGTTTTCAAGGACCATTTACTTTCAGACCTCTAACAAAAGCATCACCCCCTGAGCTCTCAGTGCCTCCAAGTCCAGATTTCATGTATTACTACTTACACTGTTGTTGACCTCGCAGGCAGCAATCAATCCTTATATTGAAGGGATTCCCCTTTCCCTTGTATCTATCAGTGCCAGAAATCCTAAACCTGTAAAAAAAAAAGTATTTTAATCTCATGTTTGAATCACCTGCTAGGGATTTGAGGGCTTGACTACTAGTAGTCTCGGTGGAGAACTGTCAGTGGCTACTGGTAGCGAAATTCAATTAACCATTTCAAACTAAGGAGTGGTCATCCTTACTAACAGTTTTTGAGCTGGGAGTGGGTGGGGAGGCTGAGAATTTATAAAGAACAGGTTTCTAACCTCTACCTAAAACAGCAACTTCTGCTTATGTAGCTTGTGGTAAGTGCCTGAGAGTAGAAACAATAAAAATCACTGCACTCTGGGAAGATCATGCCAGTATGGTATGAAAAGCCTTCCAAGAGGACAGGGGGTTTGCATTAGATCTTAATTTACAGGAGTAAACAGAGGGAAGGAGGCATTCCAGGGAGAAGGAACAGCCTAAGCAAGGGAAAGTAGGTAGGAGATGCAGTGGCCTCTTTAGAATTTAACTTACAGATCATTTGGCCAGAGTATTAATTTCCTTAAAGTGGGTTTTTGGGAGAGGTTTGTTGGAGTTGAATTTTGGACAGTTTTGAATGTTGGGCTAAAGAGTTCGAACATTACCCTTCAAGCTGCAGAATGCTGGCTAAGTGTGTGACCAAGGGATGGAGTCCTCTGGTGGCAATGTGGCAGGTGTATTGTGGGCAAGCACCTGAAGATGATGGCAGGATGCCTTCAGCAGTTAAGAATAAAAGCCTGTAGATATTCCTTCTTTTCCTCTCTTTTTTTTTTTTTGAAATATAAACAGAAATTCAAAAGCTCACCCTTGATCAAAAATCTTTATGCTTTGTTGCCCTCAGGAAAAAGTACAGATTCCTTACTCCATCTCCATTCTACCTATCCAATAGTTTCTGCTACTAATCCATAATGAAACTCACAGTACTAATAGAGCCAATGTTCCCATGTAACATGTTGAATCTTCTACAGTTTTATGAGTGGTTTTCCCTGTTACCCTATCTGGAATGCACACTCCTTCCTTTTTATTGAGTTGTATTCTCCTCATCCTTCATGGCTCAGCCTTTGAACCTCTGAGTCCTTGAAACCTTCACATTTCTCCCTTCAGTCACTACTGCTCTAGCAAGTTTCCATAATCTCCTTTTCCTCTAGGATATCTGTACTGCAATTTGAATAATGGCAATCTAATTGCATAGGGATTCTTCTTGGGTCATAATATGCAGCTAATGTGGTCCAGTGCAGAGAAGTCACCTGTGAATATCATCAGGTGTGCTGGAGAGAATTATGGCTTTGGCAATTCCAGAAGTTAAATAAATCTTGGATAAATCAGTACCAGTGAGAAATACAATAAATGTTTAGACTCCATATGTTGGGTTTTAGTATTTACTGGGTCCTCTTAAATAGAGCAGCCATAATTATTGTCTTAACATGTAATTTAGATTGTTTAAATCCTTTGTCTGGAATCCTTTAGTGGCTTCCCATTGACTGTGATAGATCCTTAAAATGGCCTTCAAGGCCTCTCTAGCTTCAATTTGTATCACTTTTCACTATGTACCAGATACACTGGCATTTTTCAGTTCTGTAAGCAGGTCAACCTTAAGACCTTTGCCTGGAACACCTGTCCCTGCACTATTAAAAAATTATCATGCCTTGGCTGAATGGCTCAGATGGTTGGAGTGTTGTCCTGTACACCAAAATGTTATGGGTTTGATTCCCAGTCAGGGCACATACTTAGGTTACTGGTTTGATTCCCGGTCGGGGAGTATATGGGAGGCAATGGATCAATGTTTCACACATCAGTGTTTCTCTCTTTCTCTCTCCTCCTCTCTCTGTCAAATCAATAAACATATCCTTGGGTGAGGATAAAAAAATATCATATTTTAGCCTCACAAGAAGGAATAAAGAATAAAATTATGAATACCTATGTACCCTCCAACAAGTTTAAGAAATGATCTAATTTTATCCAGATAATCTGGTTTTATTATGTCTGGCCATTTACTCACATGTTGGGCAATTCTTTAAATATTCCTCCTTATGTCCTTCTAAGATAATTTTTCTTCTTCAAGGACGTCTTGAAGAAATGTTTTTAGTGAAGATATGTTAGTGGTGAATGCTCTTGTTTCTTATTTGGATAACAATGTATTTTTATCTCATCTTCATTCTAGAATGATTTATTAGTAACAAAAAATTCTAGGTTGGCAGTTATTTTTTCTCAGACTTTGGAGATAATATAATACGTATTTCTGACTTCTGTTGTTGCTATTGAAAAGTTTGTGGTAAACCTAATTGTCATTCTGTATAGGTAAGTTGTTTTTCTTTGACATTCTATATATTCATTATAATCTCAAGGTGTAGATATTTATTTACCCTGCTTGGGATTGATTGCAATTCCTCAGTCTGAGCATTCTTGTTTTACTGGTCTAGGAAATTTTCAACATTTATCTCTTTGAATATTACCTTTTCCTTTTTATTTCTTTTGGTACTTTTATTAGACAGTAAATAAAATTCCTCACGCTGCCCTTTATTTTTCTTAATCTCTCTTTTATAGTTTCTATTTCTTTATCTCTGATGCATTCTGTGTCATTTTTTCAGATATATATATCCCAGTTAATCAGTTCTCTCTTCAGTTGGATCTCATCTGTTATTTAACATGACCATTGAGTTTAAAAATTTTAGTGACCATTTTATCCAATTCTAGATAGTCTTTTTTTAATTTCCAAAATTTTCTGATATTTTCGGATAGTGTTGTGTTCCTTTCTCATTTAAAAAAAAATCTTCACCCAAGGATATGTTGTTATTGATTTTTAGAGAGGGAAGCAGGGGGAGAGAGAGAGAAACATGGATCAGTTGCCTCCCATACACAGCCCAACCAGGGATCAAACCCACAAGGTAGGTATGTACCCTGACTGGGAGTTGAACCCACAACTTTTTGGTGTACAGGATGATGCTTCAACCAACTGAGCCACCTGGCCAGGGCCTTCTCATGTTTTTGATTCCACTTTTATTACTTTAAAATTTTAAACACACTAATTTTGGTATGTACCCTACAATTCCTTTCTCTGACATTCTTGAGGGGTCTAATTCTGAAATTTATTTATTATTATTATTATTATTATTATTATTATTGTTAATCCTTACTCAAGGATATTTTTTCCATTGATTTTTAGAGAGAGTGGAAGGGAGGGAGAAGGAGAGAGAAAGAGGGAAGCATTGATGCGAAAGAGACACATTGATTGGTTGCCTCCCGCATGAGCCCTGACTGAGGCCGGAGACCGAGCCTGCAACCGAGGTACATGCCCTTGGATGGAGTGAACCAGGGACCCTTCAGTCCCTGGGCTGAGGCTCTAACCACTGAGCAACACCGGCCAGGGTTGCAATTTATTTTTACTGAACCTCATTCATGATGATTTGTTTCCTCATGTTTTTATATTTTTGGATTATAAATCCATATTTGGAAGTGTTAATCTATGGGAATCCTGTGAGGCCTGTACTAATAATATATTTCTCCAGATTCTGTTTTTGCTTCCTTTTGCTGCTCCTAAGCCACTATGAATCTAAGACCACTTTAATTTTTTTAAAAATTTTTTGCATTTTTAAAATATCTTTGTTGCTTTCAGAGAGAAGAAGGGACAGGGAGAGAGAGAGATTAAAACATCAATGGTGAGAGAGTCATTGATCGGCTGCCTCCTGCACGCCCCAGACTGGGGATCAAGCCAACAACCCGGGCATATGCCCCGACCAGGAATCGAACCATGATCTCCTGGATCCTAAGTCAACGCTCAACCATTGAGCCACTCCTGGCCGGGCCCACTTTAATTTTTAGCATAATTTTTCCTAGACTACTCCAATAGCGTATTGTGAATCCCAAGCCCACCTGAAGGAAGGTGTATATATATATTTAAATATATCTTTATTGATTTCAGAGAGGAGAGAGGGAGAGAGAGAGAGAGACAGAAACATCAATGATGAGAGAGTCATTGATTGGCTGCCTCCTGCATGCCCCCAACTGGGGATCAAGCCCGCAACCTGGTCATGTGCCCTGACCGGGAATCGAACCCCAACCGCCTGGATCCTGGGTCGACGCTCAACCACTGAGCCACGGCTGGCTGGGCAGTGTATATTTATATTACCTGGAGAGATATTTCGCACACTGAAAGGTGTACAAAGTAAACAGATTTCTTTACCTTTTAGCCTACCTGTTCACTTCCAACTAAAGTATAGGAACCTTTTATGCAAATACTTAGGTTAGCAGCTATCTTATTGTTTTGCTAATTCATTAGCTATACCATGATATCTCCTTTATCTTTAATTAGCATTTCTCTAATGACTAATGAGGCTGATATCTTTTCATGTTTATCAGTCATTTAGCTTTCATATTCTTTTTTACTTTTGGGTTGTTTATTTCTTTCTATTTGATATGTAAGAATTCTTTATTCTAGATTCCATTGCAAATATCCTTTTCTAGGGTGTGATTTGTGTGTGTTCCCCCCCACACACTTTGTTCATATCTCTTACTGTCTAAAGGTGTTTAATTTTACTATGGTGTTTTCATTAAGATTAGCAATTTTGGGGGGATTCCAAGATGGCTGCAGAGTAGGTGGAAGCTACTCTTACCTGCTCCTGGCCCCAACCAGATTTACATCTAAATTATAGAGCAATCCACCTGAATAACCAACTGAACGATAGCTGAACTAAAATATTATAACTAAGAATTTAACCAGGAGTAGCAGCTGAGAAGTGGGAAGGATATCACAGCTGCAAAACTCCCTTACCCCAGGAGTGTGGGGCCTCAACCTCAACCAGGGATTCCCAACTCAGAGCAACAGAGATGGGAAGAGGAGTCCGCATAGCATCTGGTGCTGAAAATCAGTGGGGATTTATTCCACCTGAAAGACCCAGAAACCACCTTCCCAAGGACATCCATTCCTATTGTTACAGTATCAGCCTGGAAAGTGCACTACCAGCTACCCAACTGCTGGTAAGGCCACTCTGCTGTGCTTGGTCCAGCTGAGGGGCCTGCTGGCTGTACCCATCAGTGACATTTGGGCCCCTCTTTTTCTGGGAAGGTTCTTGGTGGAGACTCAGACAGTAACTAAGCTGTGTGACTTTGTAAAGAGGGCCGGACTACCCCATCTTGAACTCACAGCCAGCCCCCACCCCCCAAACACACACCTGTTCAGTCACTTGCCTGGCTCCATCCTGCTGAGTTCAGATGCACAGGGGGACCAGAATGCCATGCAGACCTGGGACTTTTAAAGCATGCCTGCCAGGGAAACTTTGGTCTGGGAAATGGATGGGTGGGTGCTGGGTTGTGTGGCTACATTGTTGGGGGTGGTGGGGCAACTCCTAACTCCCCTGTGAGCTCAACCTGAACTACCCTGGGAGGGGAAAGAAGTGCCTTCCCCCTTCCTACAGGCTTGTGTGCACTGCCTCCAATGGGCAACTGTTTGGATCTGCCCTGCCAAGTTCTGGACATCCTGCCCAGCTGGAATCAGTTCTGTAGGGGGAACAGAGAGTGGCTCAGAGCTACCCTCAGCTCTAACTTGGAGGAAGCCAACCCTTATACACTGATTGACCATTCCCATGTGCATTCAGGCCCAGTAGATGCAGCCACAAATAGTGAACAGCATGGTAGCTCCAGACAAGTAGCCCAAGGCAGGTTATACACAATGTCTAACATCAACCTGTACCTGAATCCTGCCCAAGTGGACTCAGAACCAACACACCTGTGGTGGGCTTCAGACCACACCAGAGCTTAACCCAATTAGCCACACAAGTGGCACACCCAAAGGGGGATTCCAGCAGGCCCCATACCCTACTGGGAACAATGTTGTCTCAGGGGACAGTCCCTGCACAGTGTCTCATACACAGTGGTTGAGGTTATTCCTTATAGTCAATGAGCCTAAAGGGTTATCTCCACCCATGAAAAGGCCAAGAGCATTCAAGACTCAACTACAACAGGAGGGTACACATAACCCACAATAAACATTCCTGAAGCACAGAGCACAGGTAATCTGGAAGATTGTGGTACTGAGCCCAACAAGACACCTTCATCATAAAGCCATCATAACAAGTTTGTGTGAGTCATACCAGATATACCTAATACAAAGAGACAAAATGAAGACAAAGAACTACGACCCAAATAAAAGAATAAGAGAAATCCCCAGAAAAAATTAAATGAAATGGAAGCAACCAAAATACCAGATGCAGGGTTTAAAACAATGGTTATAAGAATGCTCAAGGACCTTGGGGGAAGAATGGGTGGTCTAAGAGAGAACTTAAACAAAGCAATAGCATTAAAAAGAACATAGAAACCATAAAAAAGGACCAGCCAGAAATGCATATTCTAGAAGGAATCAGCAGCAGGTAAGATGAAGCAGAGGACTGAATCAGCAATTGAGAGAACAAGGTAACAGTAAGCATCCAAGCAGAGCATAAAAAATTAAAATAAAGTAAATAAAATAAAATAAAATAAAATAAAATAAAATAGAATTTTTAAAAGTGAGGAAAGTCTCAGTGACCTCTGGGACAACACCAAGTCTAACAACATCTGCATCATAGGGGTACCAGAAGGAGAAAAGAGTGAGCAAGGGATAGAGAACCTGTTTAAACAAACAGTGGCTGAAAACTTCCCTAACCTGGTGAAGGAAAAAGTCACACTAGTTCAGGAAGCACAGAGCGTCCCAATCAAGATGAACCCAAAGAGCACCACACCAAGACATATCATAATTAAAATGTCAAAGGTTAAAGACAATCTTAAAAATAGCAAGAGGAAAGTAATTAATTACCTACAAAGGAACTCCCATAAAGCTCCCAGCTGATTTTTCAACAGAAACATTTCAGGCCAGAAGGGATTGGCATGAAGTATTCAAAGTGATGAAAAGCAAGGTCCTATCACTAAGACTATTCTATCCAGCAAGGCTATCATTTAAAAATGAAGGCAAAATAAGGAGTTTCCCAGACAAAACAAAAATAAGCTAAAGGAGTTTGTTACCATCATACCAGTATTGCAAAAAATGTTAAAGGGCCTGCTTTAAGAAGAGGGAAGAAAAAAATAATCAAGAGAGAGAGGAACATAGTTCTAAGGAATAAAATGGCAATAAGTATCTATTGCCCTGGCCAGAGTGGTTCAGTGGTTAGAGCATTGGTCTGTGGACTGAAGGGTTTGAGGTTCAATTCCCAGTCAAGGGCATGTACCTGGGTTGCAGGCTCGATCCCCAGCCTTGGCTGGGGCATGTGTGGGAGGCAACCAAACCAATCGATGTGTCTCTCTCATATTGATGTTTCTCTCCCTCTCTCTATCTCTCCCTCTCCCTCCCCTCCCCACTTCCACCCTCCCTAAAAATCATTGAAAAAAATATCCTCAGATGAAGATTAACCACACAGACACACACACACAAACACAGTGCCTATCAATAATAACCTTATATATAAATAAATTAAATGCTCCAATCAAAAGACATACAGGTTTTTTCAAGATAGCAGTGGAGTAGGTGGAAGCTACACTCATCTCCTCCCAGGACCAGACTGTGATTACAACTAAATTGAAGAACAGTCATCCTGAATAACCAACTGAAGGCTGGCTGAAGAGGAGTCTTATAACCAAGGACTTACAGAAGAAGCCACATCGAGACTGTTAGGAAGGGCAGAGATGTGAAAAGGCCTGTCTCTGGTCCCATGGGCAACAGCTGAGGCACCATGGGATATCTCAGCTGTGGGGGATTCCTCCTGAGAAGTATGGGGCCTAAACCCCATGCTGGGATCCCCAACCTAGAGTACCAGAGCTGGGAAGAGGCACCCACATAACATCTGGCTGTAAAAAGTGGGATTTCTGTCTGCCAGGGAGAGACAGAGTTCACAGGAGACACAGGTACTCTTTTAAAGTCAATGCATAAAATTTCATTGTAGCCACTCGCTGTGAGCTCCATGGTAGGAGCAAGGCCAGGGTGGAAGAGAGTTGCCGGAGGAGAGCCTGGGGTTTGTGGCTCTGGGGAGGGAGCTGTGGAGACAGCTACCAGGATCCCTATTCTGAGTCATTCTTCCATACCATGGACACAATTTTTCCTGTGAACCTGACTGGTGCTGCCCCCTCACTGGAGATCTGTTAGAACCACCTACAGGGCTTCCAGCAGACCCAACCTCGGGAATCCCGAGGCCCCACCCACCTGACTCTTAGTGGCTCCACCCTGCCAAGGTTGGGGCAAAATCCAGAACATACTGATTCCTGTGGCTCTGGAGGGGGAACCACATCTACCACATTCCCTGACTGGCACCTCGCCCTCATGGGAGATCCACTAGCCCCATCCTTCCGAGTCCACCAGAGGCTATTTTTTAAATTAATTAATTAATTAATTTTTAACAGTCACCTGAGGACATACTTTTATTGATTTTAAAGAGAGGAAGGGAAAGGGAGTGAGAAAGAGAAACATTGATGTAACAGTGAAACATTGATCACTTGCCTCCTGCACATGCCTGACCTTGGATCAATCCTGCAACCTGAATATGTGCCCTGACCGGGCATCAAACCCACAACCTTTTGGTGTGTGAACGACACTCCCATAAACTGAGACACACCAGCCTGGCCAGAGGTTCTTTCAGTGATTGAGCCTAACAGGCTGCCAGAAAGGGAAGGCAGGCAGAGGAGGATCTTAGGGTGCCTTGGGACTTTTGCCAAAATTCCCCCAGACCTGGTGCTGGTAAAAGCTAGCATTGGTGCACAGCTTGGTCCTTCCTATGCACGCCTAAGCCCAGCAGAAGCCACAAATTGTGGATGGCTTGTAGTTCCAAAAAGGTTGTTGAGAGCTTGGCACAGACAGCATCTGGCATTGGCCTGCACCTGAGTCCCTTCCAAGAGGCCCAGAACCAACATGCCAAGTGGCCAGCTATAGACAACATTAGGACACGATCCAATAAGCTTAACAAACAGCATATCCAGAGGGAGATCATGGCAAGCACCAAATCCTGCTGAGACGAATTCTGCTTCATGTGGTCAGCACCTGCAGAGCAGCTTGCATGCCATGGTGGCATGTAACCTTGGTCTAACATATAATTAGTTACCTTAGTATTTGGGCTATACAATAACACTCCCATATTTTTGAGAACATCTTGGCCCCACAAATTACATGGCAGAAAAGGCAATACATAAGGTTGAAATTTACCAGACTTTCCCTCTGCATCTCGCCATGTAAGAATCTGTATACTTTGTAGTGGAGATTGAGTCTGTCCAATTCCTTGCAAAGAAGTCGTAGCAAGTTGCACAGGCCACTGGGATGGCCAGTATAACTGACTAATTACTGAAACATCAGCTCCTGTATCTAGCAATCCATTAAATTTCTTACCATTAATCAGCAGTTCTCTTTCAGGTCTCTCAGACCCCACTGTCTGAATCCAGTAGGCTCTATCGGAAGAGCCAAAGCCATGATTTCCCCTATCCTGTTGAGATAAAACTCTTCCTATCTTCTTAAAGGGTAATAATATCAATTGTGTGATTTTCATTTCAGGGGTTAATGTAATGATACTAAGAGGAACTATACACATGACCTTTAACTCCCCCATATAGTCAGAATCTATGACGCCTGGAAAAACTTGAAGTCCCTTCATTGTTAACCCGCTACATCCTAATAAGAGGCCTACAGTATCTCTTGGCAGAGGCCCGTATACCCCTGTGGGCATGGCTTGGGGTCCCATCTCAGGTTTTAATACATAGGGGGTGGTGGGACTGAGGTCCATTACTGCACTTCCTGGCATGGCTCTCTATAGGTCCTGTATTCCCTGTTTAGTCTCTGGTAATCCTGGGGTGGGTAGACTGACATGGCCCCGATTGTTTGAGGGGGTTGAGGCTGCCCCCTCTTGTAGTTTCCCGACTGCTGTAAGGGTTTGCCATTTATGTCAATTTTTCACCTGCACATATTAGCCCAATGCTTTTCTCTTTTATATTTTGGGCACAACCCTGGTTGTTTTACTTGTTCATTGCTATTATTCCTATTTCTACATTCCTTACTGAAATGCCCTGACTTGCCACAGCTGTAGCAATTACCGCTTCCTTTTCCCTTATTTCTCTGTTGCTGTTCCATTACTCCTTGAATAGTTGTTCTTTGTAGTGCTGTGGCTAATGTCAACCCTTGTATCTATGATGGTCCAATATTGGCACAGAGACGTATATAATCCGACAGCGAACCCTTATTTTTCCAAGGTCTAATAGCAGACTGACATGCTGAATTTGCATTCTCACAAGCCAACTGTGTTACTAGCAACATTCCTGCCTCTCGGTCAGGCACTAATCGGTTAACTGCCTGAAGCAATCTGGAAACAAAACCTTGGTAAGGCTCATCGGGTCCCTGCCTTATTTTGGCTAGTTCTTCTGATTTCCTGCCAGGTGTAGGCAATGTGCGCCAGGCCTTAGAGGCCAGTGCATTAATTGTATGTTAAGCCTCCGGAGGGTAGATTACTTGTGCATCATTGGTTAAGTGAGGCCCTCTCCTGTTAACATCTCATAAGTTATAGGAATATTGTTTGCCCTGTTTCTGTTTGCAGCCTCATGACAACGATCATAAAATTCTGATTTCCATAATAAATATTCTCCTCCTGTTAAACATGCTTTAGCTATAGATCTCCAATCATTAGGAGTTAAAGCGTCAGTAGCAATGTTTTCTAGGATGGTCAAAGTATACGGAGCAGTGGGTCCATATTGAGCTGTAGCCTGTTTTAGCTCCTTTAACATTTTGAATGACAAAGGGGTGTAATATCTTTGCACCTGATTAAGATTATTAGGGTTTGGCTGCTCAGAGACTGGAAAGATGGCAAACCCAGAATTCCACGCCTCCTCTCCACTCTCTTGCGCTTTCAAGAGCGTTCTTTGCAGTGGAGATAGGATCCTCGATCTGTTTTTCCATACATGGATAATTTACATGATTTTCCCTGTTATAATTATTCAATTTGGAATTATCCTGATAATCTCTTTTCCATGGAGAGGCAGGTGAAGTGGAAGGGAAAGTTGGCTTTTGTTCAGAAGTTTGTAATGATTGCACCAACCGCGTCAACTGCCTGACAGTCTCTGGAGTTACCTCCTTAGTTGTATTAGTCACAGCTGGATAGAGATTATCATCATGACTGCAACGAGCAGCTGCATCATCTAGTTCATCCTGCTCTTCTGGTGGGAGCTCCTCGGCACCCCATTTGAAATCCTTACCCCCCCTCTCTGTACATTCTCTCCTCCATCCAATTTTCCCTCTAATATAGGAGCCTCCTCTTTTTGTTCTATACTGCCTGTTTTACGTTCAAACTCATGACTAGGATCAAGGGAACCACGGACTAGGCTCCAGAGAGAGAATGTATCCATGGGCACCTTTCCTAGCCCATGTGCATGATACCAATCTCATCATTTTCCCCCTACCTTTTCCCATGTTTTTATATTAACCTAACCTTCTTCAGGAAACCAAGGACAGACTGTCCCTATAAATTTTAAAAACTTTAAAATCTGTTCTTCAGAAACCTTTGCTCCTCGTGTTCTTAACATAGAATGTAACCTTTGAGCGAAAAACCTCTGTGTTGAACTAGATTGCCCCATCTTATTTTACTTCTGACTATAAAACAAAAATGCTTCTCTTACCTCAATTCTTCTGGCACGCGCCTCTTATATATAGAGGAGTTCCTCACCTTACCTTAAGTTGCGTCTCGAGTGCTCAGGTCCCTATTCGGGAGCCACTTGTCAGGACCCAGCCTGAAGGACAAACAAACCTGAGTTCAAGCGGTGGGAATTAAAGAGACAAACACAGTTATGGGATGGGCAGGGCTGCCCTCCAATGAGGTGCAGGAGCCTCAAATGGCTTCAACGCCTTTATTATATAGTGAGTAACAAACAACTGGTAAGGAAGTGAGGGTGATACAAAGTAGTTCTTTCATGGCTGCACAAACACACTTTCAGTGTAAACATCCTGCCTCCTGCATGAGCTCAGACCTCTGTAACTGTCTTCATTTTGGCTCCCCACAGGAACCTGCAGGGAGGGTTGAGTCCCTGGCTCCAGGCCCTCAGGCTGCGTGGACCATGTCCAGACACATCACCGGCTCCCAACAGTTTCAGAAATCTTTCCCTAAGCTAAACATTAATTTTATTCATTATCTTCCATAAACTTTATTACCCTCTCTTCTTTAAAATTCAGCTTTGTTGCTGGTATTTGTGTAGGAGTGGGAGGAAGTGGGGTGCAATGGAAACATAAGAGTCCAGTAATTGGATGGATAGAGTCAGGAACCTTGATTTACCTTTTAGATGTGTGTCCCCACATATACACCATGGGCATAGTGTCATCCCAGAACATGATAGATAGATAGATGATAGATAGATAGAAAATAGATAGATGGATAGATAAGTAGATATTCCACAATGGCATTTTACAGTGATTTTAAAAAAAGGATTAAGTATATATTTTTTGCTGAATCCCTCCCCCCTCCCCCTCATACTCCCCCCCAAGCTGTCTGTCTATTCTCTATCTATGAGTCTGTCTCTATCTTGCTTATTAATCCAATTTATTCATTAAAGTCCACATATGAGTGAAATCATGTGGTACTTACCTTTCTCTGACTGGCTTCTTTCATTTAGCATAACGTTCTCCCAGTTCATCCATGTTATCGTAAAGGGTAAAATTTACTTCCTTTTTATGGCCCAGTAGTATTTCATTGTGTAATTGTACCATGGCTGTTTTATCCATTCATCTACTGTTGAACACTTGGGTTGCTTCCAAATTCCGGGTATTGTAAATAATGCTGCAATGAACATAGGAGTGCATGTAGTCTTTCAAATTAGGGTTTCGGCTTTCTTTGGGTAAATTCCGAGAAGTGGAATCATTGGGTCATAAGGCAGTTCCATTTTTAATTTTTTGAGGTAACTCCAAACTGCTTTCCACAGTGGCTGCACCAATCTGCATTCCCACCAACAGTGCACAAGGGTTCACATTTCTCTACATCTTCACCAATTCATGGTTCATTGATTTATTTATAATAGCCGTCTGGCAGGTGTGAGGTGATATCTCCTTGTGGTTTTAATTTGCATTTCTCTGATGATTAGTGATGTGGAGCATCTTTCCATATGTCTATTGGCCACTGTATGTCCTCTTCGAAGAAGTGTCTATTCAGGTCCTTTGCCAATTTTTTTTTCTTCTTTTCTTTCTTTTATTTATTTATTTTTACTATTATTATTTTTTAATTTTATTTTTGTTTAAAATATTACAGATGTCCCTTTTTCTCCCCAACGACCCGTTCCACCCCATCCCATACCCCTCCCCAGTCCCTCTCCCCATCATTGTCTGTGTCCTTGGGTTGTGCATATATGCATATAAATTCTTTGGTTACTTTCTCCCCCTCCCCCCCCCCGACATTTCGTCAGTCTCAACTATACTTCCATGTCATTGAATCTATTCTGCTCGTCAGTTTATTAAGTTCTTTAGATTCCACGTATAAGTGAGATCATGTGATATTTTTCTTTCACTGCCTGGCTTATTTCACTTAGCATAATATTCTCCAGGACTATCCATACTGTCCCAAAGGGTACGAGATTCTTCTTCTTTATAGCTGCGTAGTATTCCACGGTGTAAATGTCCCACAGCTTTTTTATCCACTCATCTACTGATGGGCACTTGGGCTGTTTCCAGATTTTAGCTATTGTAAACTGTGCTGCTATGAACATCAGGGTACATATATTCTTTCTGATGAATGTTTCAGTATTCTTAGGATACATTCCTAGGAGTGGAATCACTGGGTCAAAAGGCAGCTCCATTTCTAATTTTTTGAGGAACCTCCACACTGTATTTTATTGAGGATTTTAGCATCTATGTTCATCAGGGATATTGGCCTATAATCTTCTTTCTTTGTAGCATCTTTATCTGGTTTGGGGATTAAGGTGATGCTGGCCTCATAAAAAGAGTTTGGGAGTTTTTCCTTCTCTTGAATTTTCTGGAATAGTTTGAATAGAATAGGTGTTAATTCTTTTGAATGTTTGGTAAAACTCGCCTGTAAATCCATGTGGTCCAGGGCTTTTGTTTGCTGGGAGTTTTTTGATTACTGCTTCAATTTCATTAGTTATCGGCCTATTCAGGTTTTCTGCCTCTTCTTGATTCAGCTTTGGAAGGTTGTATGCTTCTAGGAATTTGTCCATTTCCCCCATGTTGTCCCTTTGTTGGAATATAGTTGCTCATAATATTTTCTTACAATCCTTTGTATTTCTGTTGGGTCAGTTGTTATATCACCTCTTTCATTTCTGATTTTATTTATTTGGGCCCTCTCTCTTTGTTTATTAGTGAGTCTGGCTAAAGGTGCATCAATCTTATTTATCTTTTCAAAGAACCAGCTCTTGGTTTCATTGATTTTTTGTATTGTTTCTTTAGTCTCTATGTCATTAATCTCCGCTCTGATTTTTATTATTTCCTTCCTCTACTTCCTCGGGGCTTTTCTTGCTGTTCTCGTTCTAGTTCTTTTAGTTGTTGTGTTAGATGGTTCATTAGATCTTTTTCTTGTTTCTTGAGATAGTCCTGTAATGCTATAAATTTTCCTCTCAGGACTGCTTTCACCGTGTCCCATAGGTTTTGGGTTGTTGTCTGTTCATTTTTGTTACTTTCCATGAAGTGTTTGATTTCTTCCTTGATCTCATTGGTAACCCATTCATTGTTAATAATAACATGCTATTTAGCCTCCATGTGTTTGAATATTTTTGAGTTTTTTTATAGTGGTTGATTTCTAGTTTCATGGCATTGTGATCTGAGAAGATGCTTGATATGATTTCAATCTTCTTATATTTTTAGAGACTTGCCTTGTGCCCTAACATGTGGTCTATTTTTGAGGCTGTTCCATGTGTACTTGAGAAGAATGTGTATTCTGCTGCTTTGGGGTGAAATGTTCTGTAAATGTCAATTAAATCTATTAGGTCTAGTGATTCATTTAAGGTCTGCGTTTCCCTGTTGATTTTTGGTCTTGATGATCTGTCTAATGCTGACAGTGGGGTGTTAAAGTCCCCCACTATGATTGTGTTGCTGTCAATCTCCCCTTTGAAGTCCCCCAAGAAATTTTTTGTATATTTAGGTGCTCCTGTATTGGGTGCATAAATGTTTATGAGGGTTATTTCCTCCTGTTGGATTGATCCCTTTAGTATTATGCAGTGACCATCTTTGTCTCTTATTATGGTCTTTATTTTGAAGTCTGTTTTTTCAGAAATAAGAATTGCTACTCCAGCTTTCTTTTCCTTTCCATTTGCATGGAATACTTTACTCCACCCCTTCACTTTTAGCCTGTGTGAGTCTTTTGCTCTCAGGTGGGTCTCTTGTAGACAGCATATATTTGGGTCCTGTTTTCTTATCCATTCAGCTACCCTTTGTCTTTTGATTATACCATTTATGCTGTTTACGTTTAAGGTTACTATTGATATCAACTTATTTAATGCCATTTTTCCCCTTTATGCTGATGTACCTTTCTCTCACTATTCCTTCTTTTTCTTGAAGCAGTCCTTTTAGCATTTCTTGTAATGGTGGTTTAGTGGTACTGAACTCCTTTAGCCTTTTTTTGTCTGGGAAGATTTTTATTTCACCTTCAAATTTAAATGATAGCCTTGCTGGATAAAGCAATCTTGGTTGTATGTTCTTGCTTTTCATTTCTTGCAGAACTTCATGCCACTCCCTTCTGGCCTGAAGAGTCTCTGTTGAGAAATCTGCTGTCAGCCTTATGGGCGTTCCTTTGAAGGTCACTGCTTGTCTCTCTCTTGCAGCCCTTAATATTTTCTCTTTGTCCTTGACATTTGCGATTTTAATTATAATGTGTCTTGGAGTGGGTCTCTTTGGGTCCCTCTTGTTTGGAACCCTCTGTGCTCCCTGAACTTATGTGGCTTTCTCCTTCGCCAGCCTAGGGAAGTTTTCTCCATTATTTCCTCCACCAAGTTCTCTATCCCTTGCTCTCTTTCCTCCCCCTCTGGCACTCCTATAATGCGAATGTTGTTTCACTTCATGTTGTCCCAAATTTCCCTTAGACTGTCCTCATGCTTGTTAAGTGTTTTTTTTCCTTTTTGCTGCTCTGATTGTGTGATTTTTTTCTACCTTGTCTTCTAAGTCACTTATTCTATCCTCTGCTTCATTGAGCCTGCTTTTAATTCCTTCCAGTGCATTCTTGATATCAGATACAGCATTCTTTATCTCTGTCTGAGTTTTATTTATGGTATGTATCTCTTTTTTCATGTTTTCACTAAGGTTCTAGATCTTATCATCTAGAGTCTTCTTAAGTTCCTTGAACATCTTCAACATCCATACTCTGAACTCCATTTCTGCTAACTTGCTTAACTCCATCTCATCAACGTCTTTTTCTGGCGATATTTCCTTTTCTTTAATTTGGGGGTTGTTTCTTTGTCTCCCCATTTTGGTAGGTCTTAGTGTTTGTATCTATATATTAGATATATTTGCTGTCTCCCAGTCTTGTGCGATGGGATTTTGTTTTGTGGGTCCAGTGGAGCCCAGAGGTGTGTTTTCCTTACACCTCTGAGCTTTTAGCTCTAGGCATATCCCTCTTGTGGGTGCCCCTTTTGTGGTTTCTTTATGTTCTCCTGTTGTGGTTGGGTCTAGATTGTTGTTGATCAGTCCTTGGGAGGACCCTCCTCTCAGGTTGGCTAACTGTGTCTCAGCCCCAACCTCGAAGTGTAAGCTGTTGTACAGGTGATGGCAAGGCAGGACAGTACACAACTAAAATTCCAGGAAACAAGAGGTATCTTATAAAATATCTTGACAGTCACAATGAAAACAACCCACCTGAAAATAGAACTGGGAGAGTAAAGGGAGAACACACACACACACACACACACACACACACATTTTAATCCTCACCTGAAGATATTTTTCCATTGCTTTTCAGAAAGAGTGGGGGGGGGGACATCGATGTGAGAGAGATGCTTGGATTGGTTGACTCCCACCTGTAACCTGACAGGCCTGGGGATAGAACCTGCAACCTTTTGGTATGTGGGACAACACTTTAATCAGTGAGCCAAACCTGCCAGGGTGAGGGAATATACCGTTTTAAAGGGTCATGGAACATTTGCAAAATTATGTATATTACAGTGTTGATATAAAGAAAAATGAATTCCAAACAGCCAAACAATGCAGACTATATTCACCACACCATAGGCATTATAATTCTTAAATTTCTCTATAGAGGAAATTTCTTAAATATATGTTTATTTTCTCCCCTTGAGGTGTGAGAAAAAGAGTGTATGTATGGGATTTTTTCTTAGGTATATTATTTATCATCACACTGTATACTTTAAATATCTTACAAATTTATCAATTATACCTCAATAAAGCTGGAAAAAACAGTCTGTAAAAAAAAGGATTAAGTATATTTTAATGTTGATTTTGCTTTTGTTTCAATAAAACATTGAACTTAGCATTTTTCTTCTAGACTCACTAAAAGTATCTGGTTGTCATTAAAATTATTCCAGTAGGTAGTTATTAACAAAGGATGGAAGCAAATGGAATCAGACATTAAGCCTATTCAACTAGGAAGGGGCAGCTTCGCAGACTCCCCAGGGGACAGCTGCATCCTCCGCCCAAGGGACTTAATTCCTGAGCAGGCAGAAGTAACTGGCTTTTCAACCTCCTGGGGGAACGTCTGGCCTGAGAGCCGGGATTACCAAGGGGAGGGGTAAAATAGTAGGGGAAACACCTTTGCTGATAGCATGCGCAGTAGAAGCCAAGATGGCACAGGGGCAGGTGAGCACCCGCGGGGTGGAAGCCTCCTGATGAGGCCGAGCTATGGCATGCGCAGTAGGAGCCGAAATGGTGACTTAAGGGGAGGAGTCTAGCCTGGGAAAATCTGGAAAAAGGACTGCGTAGGATGATAGAGGAAAGAGATTGGATAGGGGAAGGGCTCTGCACAAGCCCAGGAAGAATTAGGAAGAAGGTCGGGCAATTTGGAAAAAAGCCTGCTTGTTCCCAAAATCAATAAAATGTATGATTAGCGAGGATCTTGGGCAGTTGCTGCTAGAACCTGCCCGCTCTCTACATCCCCGAGGATGTGTTACTTCTTTTCACTCCAATACATCTTGCCATTATGCTTAAACTTCTCCCACAAGTGTGCCCTTTGAAATTCTTTTCTTGTGACACTGCAAGGACCCGTTTTCTCTGGCAACAAAATAATTTATACCGCATCTGCAGAGTCACATACACAGTATGCTTCTGCATCAATGTAGTAGCATATACTCACATGAAGTCGAACAAAAGACAGCAGAAGGGAGAACACACCAACATTGCACCAACCCGCTTGACATTGCTCAAAATGCACCAGGTGGCGCCAGACCCACAACAGACAGTTGCAATTTGGTTCCTTCCTTCTTTTTTGAAGGTAGTTTTAAGGTCCTCTGCCACCTTGCCTCTGACCTTTCTGTCCTGTCACTGGCTATCAGAGTTGTGTAGTGAAAAGGTATAAGCTGTCTTCCATATATCTTCTGGAGGAGACAGAATACCCAATTCTTTTCAAGAAGTGACTCCAGCCGGGCAGGGCGTGGCTCAGTGGTTGAGCATCGACCTAAGATCCAGGTGATCAGGGTGTGATCCCCAGTCAGGGCACATGCCGGGTGGTGGGCTTGATCAATGACTCTCTCATCATTGATGTTTTTCTCTCTCTCTCTCCTTTCCTCTATCTGAAATCAATAAAGATATATTAAAAAAAAGAAAAAGAAAAAAAGAAGGAACTCCAGCTTTCTTTCTGACAAAATCGCAGGGCAGTGAAGCAGGAAGGACCTTTGGAAATCACTGAATCCCATGTCTTCATTTAGGATGGAGATGCCAAGGCTCAGAACCACTCTGACTATCTTGCGCAGAGCTAGAGTTGTGATGTTCTGTCTTCCAGACCGTGCTTCCACAATTTACTACACCAATTCCCATGCTCACTTCCAGAAAACTCTACTCTGGGGAATTATAGCAAATATGGACCACAGCGATATAAATTTTGAATCAATGGAGATGGGACAAGTGCTGCTTCAAGCCAGATTTGGGGCCTTTTTGTGGGGATCAGCCAACTTCAACCTTGTTGTTATGAAGAGTTAGGGAACAAGATGTGGACTGCAGTGTCTTCTTGAGAAAGAGTCCCAAGAAGAGCTCTGCAGTCCTAAAAGTTGGAGAAGTGACCTGAAGGGAACTGAGTCCTAATGTTGAGGTTAGGACTTCTGACTCCTCAGTGATTCCTATACATTTCTCTTGTTCCTGCCATTCCAGGACATACATGCACTGTTGTCTACATCAGGTTTTCTTCTTTGGGGAACACAAAGCTGAAGAAGATACCTAGGCAGAAACAGCACCCATGTTTTCAGAGATTTTGTTTGTTTGCATTGAGGCAAACTATTAGGATTAGGAAATCTCCACCAGGAGTGGAATGGGGTGGAGGGGCAGGGGCTGTTGAAGAGTCAGTTCAGGCCTGTGCTCTGCATCCACTCTACGGTGAGGCAAACAAATGGAAGTGCATTTGGGGTTAACTTTGAATAGAAAAATACAGCTTATTGGTTCAGACTTTCATTGGTTCAGAGTCACTGGTTGTGCATCTATGATGTGGACTGTAAGGCATTCCTATCCCACGGGCCTTTCCCTAGGAGCCCTTCACAAGACATCTGGCCAGAGGCATGTGTAAGTACATACCTGCAGCCCTGTGTTTTTTATACCTTTCCAAACTCTGACCTGCCTTTTCTCACGGGCAGAAAGCTCTCCATGTCACCTCTCAGATGTTGTAAACGAATAAAAACATTTCCTGCAAAGTTCAAGTAGCAGAGTCACTTATTGGGTCTTATAGTGTCTTGTGATGTTCTCTGTCTGCCATTTTTGGTTCTAAATGCCATTTTTACTTCCCATATTATAGTCAGATATGCAATTAAATGAGGCTTACAAACCCTGGTTATAATTCTAACAGAGATGGCATCAATTTTGATGATGGCTTCAGGGAGATGAAGAAATAAATGAAGGAAGATTTGAGAATTAAAGGCAAAGGAGAATTTGAGAATTACAGAAGGTTGAGGGGCTGGCAGGGGTCACATGATCACTTGGGTCACATGATCACGCTTACCACCCTTTTCTCACTGGGGAAATTCAATGCTCAGCCTTCCTCTCCTTCTTGGAGGTTCTCCTCCTATCTCCTCCCACCCCCTCACCTTTCATCTTCAAGGCAAATAAACTCACATCTGAATTGATAGGACTTTTCTGGAAACCAATATTTACTGGCCTTCCCATATTCACTGGCCTATCTCATTTTAGTAAAAACAACATATTCGATGTCACATTTCACCATTATGTTCACACATAAAGGTGCTCTCAAATCCCCAGTGCCTCCTTCAAACCTGCCCTCCCACCCCAGAGATGGGTTCCAACCAGCACCAAGCACTCTTCAGATCTCTGTAGTTGTCTGCACCATCCATGTTAGCGCCCAGTTATGCTTTTTCCTATTAGTCTTTAATTGCTTTTTGAGACAGATTGCATTAAAAAAATTTTTAATTGAATTTATTGGGGTGACATTGGTTAATAAAATTATATAGGTTTCAGCTAGATAATTCTATAATACATCACGTGTATTGTGTGTTCACCACCCCGAGTCATGTCTCCTTCCATCACCATTTATTCCCTTTTTACCCTCTTCTATCTCCTCTACCCCCCTTTTCCTCTGGTAATCACCATACTGTTGGTGTCTGTGCCTATGAGTTTTTTCTTCTTTGCTTAATCCCTTCACCTTTTTCACCCAGTCCCCCATCTCCCTTCCCCTCTGATAGCTGTCAGTCTGTTCTCTGTATCTATGAGTCTTTTTCTATTTTGTTTATTTTGTTCATTAGATTCCACATGTAAGTAAAATTATATGGTACTTGTCTTTCTCTGACTAGCATATTTAACTTAACATAATATGCTCCAGAGCCATCCATGCTGTTGCAAGGGTAAGATTTCCTTCTTTTTTACGGCTGAGTAGTATTCCATTGTGTAAATGTACCATAGCTCCCCCTCCTATCTACTGATGGGCATTTGGGCTACTTCCAAATCTTGGCCATTGTAAATAACTCAAGGTTGAATTTTCTTAAAGATGGTCCTTACAACATGCTGTTGGCACTCTTTCTGGTAGTGGTGATGGGTGTTTCTGACAGTGTGTCAAAATGAAGCTGGAGTGGTGGGCAAAGGCAGATCATGTAGAGCACTGTGGGCTATGCTAAAACTTTGGATTTTGTGAAGCAAGGGAATGACATGATCCAACTGCTTTGGTAGCAGTGGGTCAATGAGCTTCAGTTGTTATTGTGTTGTTAGCTCCAGAATAAGGAGTTATTATCCTCATGGCCTGGGGACTCTTCTACCCAGGATACTGCTTACCAAGGAGATGAAGAAAGATGTGGGCCTGCGTACCAAAGAGGCAGGATGGTGTAGTGGAAAGGCTTAGGTTGGACAAAGTTGGCTCTATGGACACTTCATACCTATGCAAATTTGGTAAGTTATGTTACCTTTCTGATTCTCTTTTTTCTCTTCTGCAAAATAGTCATGATAATAGTCCCTGCCTCATAGAGCTGCCCTTGGAGTTAACTCATGCAGAGGATTCCCACAGTGCCTGACATATAGTAAGATCATGAACAAAGATGGAAGCTCACTGACTCCCTACCTGCTCACACTTTCTGTTTTACTTTCTCCATCTTTAAAGAATTTTGAATGAGGAGTTCACTAGGGTTATAAAATATACTCTGGACCAAGAGGCAGATAAACTCAATTTGTCACTGATTATCTGTGTGACTTTAGGCACATCCATCTGTTTGAATGAGATATGTTCTCATCTGTAAAGCACCCAGATCATTTATTAGGTTTATCATGAGGACCAGGTATGAAAGGGCTTTGTAAACAGTCCATAGTTATCAAGTGTGAGATATTAACCCTATTCTTAGGTGACCTTCCATGTTCCTGGTGAGGTTAACGAGTGGGAAGAATCTGGGCTGTAGTGGGAGCAGGCCATACTTGTAAAGATGAATAGTGTGATGGAATCGGAACAGCCTTCCCATGACAATGTTTTCTGAAATCCCATGGCCATGTACATTGTAGGAGTGAGACATGGAAAGTGAGCTCTTCATTTATTCATAATTTCACCAGCTCTGCTCTTTGGTTGAACTCAGAATCACCTTTCAGAGGTTGGTCTAGGTGAAGCATGAGGGGTCTTGGCAAGGTCTGGCCACAGTCTTTATTATCCAGACCTCACTTCTCAGAGCCTCAGTGTCTCTCCTACAGAATGGAAATGTAGCAGTAAATCTATGTCCCCATTTCATTCCCACAGATGCTATAAACTAAGTGGAATTTTTAAAATTGTGTAAGACCATTAAAATACTTTTGAGGTTTTCTTTTTTATGTTAATACATAAAAATCATGGCTGACATTCTTCTTGGAGAGTGTGCTCTCTTCAAGTAGAAGAGACTGAAATAAATAGCTTTGCATTTCATGGGCATTTGTGAGAGGCAGTATCACATAGTGGTTAAGAACATAGACTTTGGAGTCAGACTGATTGGGTCAGCTTCTGGGCTCTTGAAGCTAATTCTGTGTGCCTGGGCAATGTACACTGTGTCTATAAGCCACACAGAAGTGTATCCACTGCAGCTTCAATGAAGCAAAAGGGAGAACCGGAAGACAGGCCTGTTGGCACAGGCAGCTGGGTGAGCCAAGTGGGAGTCGGTAGCAGTTTCATGTGTGGGCAGCTGGAGCTGGCCAATGCCTGTGCCAAGACTAAGAGTGCCCCTGAAGAGTGAATGGTAGACTTCTTCCTCTCTTCATTGTGCAAGGACAATTTTCAAAGAAAAGGTAAACTCTTCACTCTCCTACGTGTGTAAAATGAACAAGAGTTGAAGAATGTATTTAGCTCACTATTTAGGTGACAGAACTAGGCAGTGTTAGATCCAGTTCAAAGGAGCAAAGCAGAAGGCACTTATCTGGATTCCAGGAATGTTAAGTGATTGTGTAAACGGAACAGGACTGGCTTTTCCAGAGGAAGGAGGAGCAGCTCTCACCAGGCAAGATCATTTGCTTATCTGTAGACAAGGACTATTTTGAATTGCTGTCAGTTCTCAATAACCTTAGAGCTGAGAAAGCACCCCTGAAGGGTGAGCTCTGGACAGTGTGTAGTTTTCCATGGAAGTACAAATTCTCCCCACAATGCCCTACAGATTCTACAGTTAAGCCACTTAGTGGAGGAGAAGAAATCCACAGTGCTGGGCAAATCACCTAACCTCTAAGTCTCAGTTTTTCTATTTGTAATGCAAGGCTGAGGCTACTAATTGATGGGGTTGTGAGTGTTAACCTGAAAATAAAAGGCCAAAGGGAGAGGCAACAAGTGTTTATTTGAGAACAAAAGAATAGCTGGGAAGTGCTGATTCAGGCAGAAGCCCCAAAGGTATTCTGATTAGGGGTGAAGGCAAGAGTTTTTATGAGAAAGGGAAGGGGAATAATTACGTGAATAGGAGAAAGGAACTTCTGTTGGTGTTAATATGTCAAGATAGGAATTCTACAGGTCCACCTAAGCTAAATTATTATTTAGCTATACATGGTGGTGCTAATTATAAATACTGTCTTTAATTTTCAATCTTATCCTCAGAATGTCTGCTTTCCTGTTAGCTTTGCAAACACTTGTTTGGAAGACAGTGCTGCTGTAGGCCCAGCCCAAAGATCATTTTGCCCAGTTTAAACACTGAAAAAGTTTGGGGAGTAAGATGTATAAGGCAGTTCCTCTGGGATGGCAACTCCAACTCCATTTTGAAATGGATCCATTTGTGTTATTTTTCATACAAGCATTAATGAGATGCTTTTAGGAGGTTATCACAGTGCTGAGGACACAATAGGCATTAAATATCAGCTATTGTTATTCTCCTATTAAGAGACATTAAACTCTACTAGTGAAATGATGGCAAAGTGAATAAATGTGGAGACCTGACAATCTTTGTAAGTGTAGAGTCAGAAGGAAGCAGCATGTGTGCATTTAGACAAATACTGTATTCTATTTTAAAAGTCCTTGCCTCAGTACCCTCTCTTTCCCTACCTTGATAATAACATAATCTGTCAGGGAAGGGGGTGGCCTTTCCAGGGGCGTGATCTGAGCACATCCCAGTTTGGATGTCTGCAGGTAACCTCCTTTACAAACACATCCAGGGGAGTCTCTTTATCCAGGTAAAGGTGCACACGTGAGCACACGCACACACACACACACTCACACATGAGTCAAGTGCTTCACATGCTGGCATTAGCTGCCTTGTCAAGACTGGAATGAGAGGTCATTCTAATGCTACCCAGAAGGATTTCCAGTTCACTGGATAAGAGATTAGTTCCGGGATAACTGTGTGATAACTGTGGCTGAAAATAGAGATTAAAAACCTCGAGGATGGCAATATTATTTTAACTTAAAGATACACATACAATACACATTGCACATGATAAGCTATTTACGTAAAGTTACCAAGCTGACCCCAGACCTTTTTCATGCTTCTAAATGTGACTGTGAGAATATGGTAGAGAAGTGTGGCTCTAAGTTGCCCTTTCCCTGTCCAGAGATCTGACCTAGACCCAGCAGCAGCAGCATGTCCTTGTCTAAATAAATAATAGAGGAGAGGTGATAGGGTAGAGGCCATTGAATAGAAAAGAGGCACTGTCCAGTTTGTGCTGGATGTGCCATTGATGGAAAGGCTGTGAACACTACTCTCCTTAGGTTACTGCTGATGAAAGCTGTATCCTCCAATAGAAATCCTGACTTAAAAATGTGGGCCCATCAGAGACCCAGCATATAGGGCAAAGATGCTGGTGAAGGAAGAGTTGAAAAAATCTTGTCTTTTCAGATCTTCCATAGAAAAGTAAAACGACTGGAATAAACAAAAAAAAATTGAAATAACATCTCATTTTTGTGTGTGACCTATGCTCTGCATTCCAGAAAAACTCGAATTAATTGTAACACCACAATGAGACCTAGTTTTATGAAATACCTTTTACTTAAAAGTGAGGTCTCTCTGGGGCTGTCAACATGGATATATGTGTCTCACATGAATAAATCTAAGTTAAGGCATGAAACATGCATGAGAGACATAAAATGAGTGCTGGAGGGTACTTTGCAACTGTTTTACAAGAAATAAATATTACTGTTTTAAACAACAACAGTTCTCTACTGAGGCTGAATCCTGAGAAATGAAAATGCCTTGGGTCAGGAGAGCATCTAGAACAGGATACCCAAGATGGACCTGAAGCTCCATTTGGAGCAGCGGGTGGTAAGGGCGGGGGCAGAATGGGATGGAGGGAGGGGTCCCACTGGTAAGAGGGAGGACACCAAGGACGGCTGAGGTGGTGCAGCTAGGTACCCGATGGAGGAACTTTCAGAAGGACATCTCAGAGTCAAAACAGACGTTGTCTGTGTTGCAAACCTTCAGTGGCACTGGCCTCTTTTGAACAAGGTAACTATGAAAATATAAGTTTTCTAGGAATTCAAAGAAATCTTTGGGAGGTCGTTAAACTTTTAACATGGTGTGGGATGGAGGTCAGAGGAATCCTGTGGGAGCTTAGGGAGAAGGGAGACCCCAGGAGATGTCTGGATTACACAAGCCTATTTCACGTGAGTGAGATTTATATACACATAAATACATCAGTTTTCCCTAAACATTACCTTGAAATTCACATCTTTTTATATAAGGAGGTGTATATAGAGAAGGAAATCATATATAAACAGTCAAATCTCTGCTTTAAAGTATAAAACATCCGGTAGTGTCTTTCCTACAGTTTTCTGCCTTCTCCCGAATGTGTTCTGATGATATCCCTGCTGCAGCCAGGAGATGGAGAGGAACGTCCCGATGTGCAGGTGGGAGGCTTGGGAAGTAGGTGGGCTTAATAATACATATTCTTATCCCACCAGCCTGCAGAGGTAGAAAGTGAATTAGAAATGGATAGTCTGTTGAAGTGGATTGGCTGAGTCTCAAAGATCATCTTACAACTTACTTCCAGGGTATAGTCTGATGAAAAGTTTCCGCACCTCATCATATACCCAGATGAGAATAGCATGGGGCACAGCCACAAACCAGTGCTGAGGCCTGGAAGCAGAAGGGAGAGGTGAGCCCAAATGCACTGAAGGGAGGGCCCAGCCCTTGCCATGGGGCAGAGGATTCCCCATTCATTTCCCTGCTTCCTTGGAAAGAACAACAGATCCACTGGGTCACACAACATGAAACTGGAAAGTTTCTTACTTAACCTGGATTGTGACCACTAGAAGTAGCATCTGCCTTTGAGGTGATCTGTGGGATGAGGGTAGAGATGGGATGGTGAGGTGTGGAAAACCCATTTCTACTTCAGGAAAACTAGTAGGTCAAAGCCTCTGACTCATATGAAACCGACTCAATTTTGTCTCTTTTGAAAGACTAGAGGGGAACCCCACCCCTCCCCCCAAGTCCTAATGTTTATTTAGGCTGTGACAGCTCAGAGCAGGACTGACCCTTTCCTCTCCACTGTTGAAGGAACTCACCAAAGCATGGTGAAATTCAGGGCTGTGATGCTTCCAAGGCCATAGGAGAGGATCAGAGCGATGATAATCTGAGAGGCGATCCCTACCCAGATGACTTTATTTCTATAAGAAACATGAAGATTGAAGATTCTGAATGCCCATGGTCCAGTACCACATGCCCAGCACCCAGGGGAGTCAATGCTCTCATGGTATGCTGCCTCATCATCCAGGGGTGAGGTGGGATGCAGGAGTACCTGAAGAGACCCTGCTGGAAGATGGAATTCCTCCGGGTTTTCCTGATGATCAGATCTGCTATTTGCTGGACCATGATGCCAACAAAGAAAGCCGTGTAGCCTGTCCATTCTAGGTATTTCCTCTGGTAACGCGTCTGTCAGTGGACAGAGAGGAGACCATGAGAGCCCACAGGGAAAACTTGAGGGAGATTTCCAGGCAGTTCTGTGAAGCTCTATTCTCTCCACCTCCCTGAGATTGAGAGAGGATCACCTCCTTGTGTTTGGAAAGAAACATAGTTTTTTTTTGTTGTTGTTGTTTTTAACCAGGTGAGCAGGAAAAGATGCTAATTTAATTGATTTTGCCCAAATGTGGACATTGTTGGACTGGCTACTCTTCCCTAAAAAAATGGCGTCTAGGCATTGCATTCGAGAGATGAGGTGAGTCCCAGCAGCCCTGTTAACTTAGAAAACTTTCGCCTTCTCTAGGTCATTAAGGCCACCCAGGGAAACTTAAGTTCCATGTCAGCCTGAGCAGGGCAGCGACAGGAGGGAAGGAGCAGGAAGATGGTGAACGCAGAGCCCCTCCTTACCCATTCTTGTCCATAGCTATCTTCCAGGTCGTTCACAGAGTCCTGCTCCCATTCCACCCGGAGGTTAATGAGGGTGCTGGGCCTAAAGCCCTCTTGTGCATACACGGTGAAGTACACAAGAAAAGCTCCCAGGGACTGCATGAGGCCTGAGGGAATAAGAGTAAGGTGCAGGTTCCACAGTGACTTCAGAACTGCCTGTCCCCATCCTCCTCATGGTTTCTTCTCCCACCCCACCCCTGCCCCATAAGGAAAAACACAGCTTCTGACTGTGACTGGGTGGTCCCCTGGGTGACAGGACATGCCCTGATCATACCGATGTGCAGATAAGAGTACACGGCAAGTGGCTTGTTCACCAGTCGATCCTTCTTCTTGTGGCGAGGCTTCCTATTCATAATGTCACTTTCAGCTTTCTCATAAGCCAAGGCGATGGATGGAACCTGGAGGGGAAAGTCTGTGAAGCCCACCCCTTGAACACTGTACTCGACCTACAGGATGACAGTAGGGGTACAGTCTGGGGCTTGGGGAAGGTCGGGGGGCCGGTGGAAGGTGGTGGTGGGCTATGGAACTGGGCTATCCAGGGTAAAGGCAAGGAGGTAGGTGTATTGTCTGCAGAGAATTTAAGAACAGTTGGCTTTAAAAAGCAATCTACCCCCCATCATCACCATGTGCTCACAGTTCTAAACAATGTGAGTTACAAGTCACTTTGCCCTTCTGGGGTGGGTTTCTCTTACTAAACCCTCTCTTGTTGGTATGACCCTGGATCACAGTGATTCTCTGGTCCTTTGTCCTGGAGGGCCTGTTAAAAGACACATTACCTCTCCACTCCACCCTGCCCCTCACCCCCATCCTTCAGACTTTCTCATCCACAAGGTCCTGGCTAGGGCCAGAGACTGCATTTCTAACAAGTTCCCAGGTGACACCTGGGTTACACTGGAAGAACCTCTGCAGTGGAGAAAAATGAGCAAGCCTAAAGGGCTGGAAATGATCTGACTGTTACCTTTGGGGATCCCAATTCCCCTCTGAGGTAGAGCTATCTCTAGTCTCCCTACAATGTGGAGACTGTGTAAAGCAAGAGAGGGGCAAGGAGGCAATTTGCCGGGCTGTTGTCCTCACTTGGAATTCAGACTGCTCCATGTTGCCTTTTCTCCTTTGCCCGTGTAAGCCAGAGACGCTGGCATAATGTTACAAAGATTCTTACACAGACACGAACTAGCAGAGGGGAGGGTTTAGTTAACAGCACTGTAGGTCAATGTGAGGCTTTATAACTGCGGCTTTTTATTCTGTTGAGGTGAGGGGCCTCCAGATCACAGATCCTTTTATTTAACAAGGGGCTACTATGGGTTATCACTTTAACCACTGGGCCCCCAGCAGCACAGGGACTATCTTGGTGACAGCTGCATCTTCTCAAAAGAAAAGAAGGCTGAACCTGACCAATGGAACTTTTGAAGAACTCACATTTGAAAGGCTCTTATATAAAGTGAGGTGGTTTTAATTTCCAAACATTTGACAGATGGCTCTAGTATTGGCCATTAGAAAGCCAAAGCTTCAGGCTCTGTCATGGCAAAGTTTGACAAGCATTGATTTATTCTATTTCCTTGCTCTTGAAGGCAATGACTCTGAAGTTTACATGACCTGGGCAGTTATTAGACCCTGTTCCCTGTAGTGCTACTTACGATGTCCGTGCCTAAGTCAATGAACAAGATGGTGATGGTGCCTAGGGGCAGAGGCACCCCAATGATGATGTAGATCAGAAAGGGGCACAACTCAGCGATGTTCTTGGTCAGGGTGTATGCAATGGTCTTCTTGAGGTTGTCAAAGATCAGGCGACCTAAGCAAAGATGTTTCTCCTTATAGAACTGGCTTTTCTCCCAGGCGACCCCAGTTTTCAGGAAGACCACTTGGAGGAAGACTACGCACCTTCCTCCACCCCAGTGACTATGGATGCGAAGTTGTCATCCAACAAGACCATGTCAGCTGCATTTTTGGCTGCATCTGAACCTGCTATCCCCATGGCAATCCCAATATCTGCCTTCTTTAGAGCAGGAGAGTCATTCACTCCATCCCCGGTCACAGCAACGACTGCATCCTATGCAAAGGGACACAGTGAAAAAATGGGAGTGAGCAGGACTATGGGGTCTCAGGTCTGGCAAGAACACTGTCTCCCTGTTGTCTTGAGGATGGAGACAACTGGAGTGGAGACAAAGGGCCCGGTTTGGATTTTGGGGAAAAGATAAAGATGGGAAATCCTAGATGCCAGATAATGAGCTCCAAAAAAGACATGTTTAAATAATTAAAACCAATGTGTATGGCAGGTGAGAGGGATACCTTTGGCACTCCGTAGCCACAGTTTCCCCATCTGAAGATTCAACCAAGGATTGAAAATACTTGGAAAAAGTAAACCCCAGAAAGTTCCAAAGAGTGAAACTTGAATTTGCCACATGCTGAATGCTATGCTGATGCCACAAAAATTAAGTGATGTGTGGGCACACCCTGCTGTAGCCTCTGTTCAAATGTAGGTAATGTGAAAATGTTGGTTATAGGTAAATATAGGTTATAGGTAAATATAGGTTATATGCAAATAACACTCCATTTTATATAAGGGGCTTGAGCATCCATGGGTTTTGGTGCTGAGGGGAGGTGTCTTGGAACTGATCCTCTGAGGATACTGAGGGATAACTGTATATTTTATATCACACATCTTTATATTTTTGTTCTCTATCTTACATTTTATTTTTTTATATATTTTTATTGATTTCAGAGAGAGGAAAGGAGAGGGAGAGAGAGAGAGAAACACCAATGATGAGAGAGCCATTCGAGATCGAGCCTTCAACCCGGGCATGTGCCCTGACCGGGAATCGAACCTCAATCTCCTGGATCCTAGGTCAATGCTCAACCGCTGAGCCAGACCCGGCCAGGCTCTATCTTACATTTTAAATCGTTCTATACCCACACCTACCGTAGTACCAGATGCTTCACTGTCAGAACGCCCTTTAGAGAGTATGCAGCTGTGTGTGGGAGGGTCTCTAAGTAAGAAAGAATGTCAGCCTGAGAGGTGGCAATGTGAGGTGATGAGAATGGGAAAGGAACTGTCTCTAGAGGCTGAAAAGGCACCAAACCTTGACTTGGGATCTGAATCTCAGCCCTGCAGTTCCCTGCACGATGGAGGTACTCTGGGCACTGCTGCCCACCCACCTGCCTCTGACAGCCCTCTACAATAATCAGCTTCTGCTGGGGGGATGTTCGGGCGAACACAATCTCTGGGTAGCTGGTTAAGACCTCATCCAGCTGGTCTGCGTTCATGTCCTTCAGCTCCATGCCAGTCACCACTGCAGCTTTAGCATCCCTAGAAGGGCCAGAAGGAAGTGGGTGAGGCCAAAGGTCAGATCTTTTGTGGAAACACTGTTCTGGGCAGGATATGAGCTGAAGCCTCTTTGACTTCACTTGGGAACCCAATGTCCCTGACATCCAATACTCTAGTGGGATGACAGGGATTTTGAGTATTGGGGACACTTTGGTCTCCATTTCGAGACAGTAAACTGAGGCTAAAAAACGAGGCCACTTTTTCCCAGTAGGAATAACCAAGTAGCCTTTTCCTGACAGGAATGGGTGAGAAGTGATACTTCCTGGGCAATGTTTTACTTACTAAGTGAATGGAGAAATAAAAAAACCCTGTCTCTTTATATGTTTTGGGTCCTAGAATTCAGATATGCCAAAACATGGGTAACAATTCCTGTTGTTGTTTATTTCAGATTTATGGAGTATCAACAATGCAATGAGCTACGTAGGAAAAAATGTATTGAGGTCTTCTTTGAGGAAAACTATTGTCTGCTGATTCTAAAAGGAAGGTTCTAGAAACTCTGATTATTCAGATCTGATTGTGTTGTCTCCTGCTAAGATTATGAGGCTTTCTTTCCATTGCACTTAGAGCAGATCTCAGGTGCAGCTGCTTAGTCTCATCTCATGTCCCCTATGGTTTGGTTCTAAGCCCACACACCCTTCACAGCCCAAAGGCCCTCACAGGTCTTGCTGTCTCACCTTCCCTTGAATAACACTCCACTTTTCATTCTTCAAATCTCTCAGCTTAAACACTCTGTACAAAGCACTACATGCCTTTTTCTTTACATTTTTAAGGCTTTGACCTTTTTTGGGTCTGTTTTTCCCTGCTGTTGCTAAATATTGAAATTCTAACACTTGACTAAAATCACAAGTCTTGCCCTGGCAAGCTTGGCTTAGTGGTTAGAGCATTGGCTGGTGCACTGAAGGGTCCTGGGTTCGATCCTGGCTAAGGGCACATACCTTGGTTGCAGGCTAGATCATCAGACCTGACAGAGTGGGTGTGGGAGGCAACCAATCAGTGTGCCTCTCTTGCATTGATATTTCTCTCTCTCTCCCTTCCACTCTCACTGAAAAGCAATGGAAAAAATATCCTCAGGTGAAGATTAAAAATAAATAAATAAATAAATAAATAAAATAAATAAAATCACAAGTCTTGATAATTTGGTGATGTCAGAGGAATGGCAGTAGGGGAGAACTCCTTGACCTCTCCCCAAGAAATTTCAACAGGTTAACTAACTATAATTCAACAAAGAATTCCGTACTCAATACAGAGGAACACTGAGAGACATTCCCATTGAAACATCTAAAGGTGGGCACCTGTGAATAAGCGGGAAGACAAGAAGGGAGGAAAGCTCAGATGGCCTGAAGATGGCCCAGAGATGCAGCTCTGCAGCTGGGCACTCAGGAGATCTCTGTGTGGCTGGGAAAGGGGAGGAAGCCAGTGACAGCATGTGCTTCCTTCAGCTGGGAGGAACAGAGAGCTGCAGGGACAGTACAGCAGGGCAAGCAGAGTGAACAGTGACTGAGCCAGCAGATGCCTATAAGAGCACAGAGTTCTGCCTCATGGCTATCCACTGTCAGATGGGGGTGATTCTGACAAAGAAATGGTACCACAGAGCTCTGCTACCCCTTGGACTCCCCAAACTTGGTGCCCTTGGTGTTAAGTTGAGAAACATTTTACCTGTAAACCAAGAACTATTGCTGTTTCCCTCTGTGACTGATCTCCAGGTTTGGTGCTTGGGACTGGACCTCATGGAGGTCCAGGGTCTGGGGTCACCATTATGGTGAGGGCAAAACAAACCCCACCCCCAAGCAGTACAGCTGTACTCTCTTACAGAAGCTGTGGAAGTCAAGTCTGGGAGATCACAGAGGTAAAAAAGTCTTGTGATTCAGAGCCATCTACTGGAAAATAGTAGAAAGACCTCTTCAGGGAATGCTGCTATGGAAGGGACATTTATGCCTAGACAAAGAAGAGGAGCAAATATTATGAACAACCACGGTAAGGAGGATGATCAGAAAGCAAATGAAAAATCCCCAGAAAGAAAGCTGGAAATAACTGATATAAATGACAGAGATTTCAAGACTGCCATTTTGAAAATACTCAATGAGATGCGAGCAAATACAGAAAGGGAATTCAGTGCACTCAGAAAACCAATCAATGAACAAATCAAGTACTTTACCAAAGAAATTGAAACCTTAAAAAAGAACCAATCAGAAATCCTGGAAATGAAGCATGCAATTAAGGAGATTAGGAATGAGCTACTGAACATAGAGCACAGAGCCAACCAGATGGAGGAAAGAATTAGTGATATTGAAGATAGGAATCTAGAAATGACAGAGAGGAAAGAGAGAGACCTGAGCATAAAGAAAAATGAAAAAGCTCTATGAGAACCATCAGAAAGAGCAATATTAGAATAACAGGCATTCTGGAAGAAGAAGAGAAGGAGAAGGGAATGGAGAGTCTATTCAAACAAATAGTAGATAAGAACTTCCCAAACCTTTGGAAAGAGCTAGATCCTCAAATCCAAGAATCAAACAGAACACCTAGTTACCTCAATCCACAGAGGCCCTCTCCAAGGCATATTATATTAAAACCGTCAAAAATTAATGACAAAGAAAAAATTCTCAAAGCAGCCAGATAAAAGAAGGAAGTGACCTACAAAGGAAAACCCATCAGAATTTTATCCAACTTCTCAGCAGAAACCCTACAAGCCAGAAGAGAGTGGAACTAAACATTGAAATGTGTGAAAGACAGAAATGACAAGCCATGAATAATATATCTAGCAAAATTATCCTTTAAATATGAAGGAGAAACAAAGACATTCCCAGACATACAGAAGCTGAGAGATTTTATCAACAGGAAACCTCCACTGCAGGAAATACTCAAGGGAGTTATTCTACCTGAAATAAATAACATAAGGTCACAATACTACGAGTAAGATCACCAGATAACTTACAGCATAAACTGGGATAATTTGTCTCAACAAAAACATAAAAGGGGAGGGAGTAAAGGTCTGAACTGGCAAAGGAGGATGAACATCAGATGCACTCAAAAGAAAAAAAACACTATTGTATACACACAACTTTATTTTTTATAAGCCTAATGATAACCACACACAAAAATCCCCAAACCAGGACACATCGCTTAAAAAAAGAGGACACAGAGGAAAGAAGTATGAAACATCATCAAACAAAAACAAGAGACAAAAGTACAAAGGAAAAGAACCAATGGAGGCACAGAGCTATAAGAAAATACAAGATAAAATGACTATAGGAAATCCTCATATATCAATAACAACCCTAAAGGTAAATGGTCTGAATTCACCAATAAAGAGGCACAGAGTAGTAGAGTGGGTCAAAAAACAAAACCCAGCCATAGCCAGTTTGGCTCAGTGGTTAGAGTGTTGGCCTGCTGACTGAAGGGTCCCAGGCTCAGTTCCAGCCAAGGGCACATACCTTGGTTGCAGGCTAGATCCCCAGCCCTGGTCAGAGCACGTGAGGAAGGCAACCAATTGATGTGTCTCTCTCATATTGATGTTTCTCTCTCTATCTATCTATCTATCTATCTATCTATCTATCTATCTATCTATCTATCTATCTATCATCTATCTATCTATCTATCTATCTATCTATCTATCTATGAAAAGCAATGGAAAAAATATCAATTTTTACAATTTTAATTTGTTTTTAAACACAAACAAAACAAACAAAAAACAAAACAAACAAAACCAAAACTCAACCATATGCTGCCTACAAGAGACACATCTAAACTGCAAAGACAAAGGTAGATTCAAAGTAAAAGGGTGGAAAATGATTCTCCAAGCAAATAACAGCCACCAAAAAGCAGGTGTATCCACACTTATACCTAACAAAATAGATTTCAAGGCAACAAAGATAACAAGAGACAAAGATGGACACTTTATAATGATAAAGGGGACACTGTATCAAGAAAACATAACACTTCTTAATATATATGCACCCAACCAGGGTGCACCAAAATATACAAAGCAATTACTCACAGAACTAAAGAGAAATAGATTAAAACACAATCATAGTTGGGGACCTTAACAGCTTTAGATAGAGCAACCAAACAGAAAATCAATAAAGAAATATCATCTTTAAATGAAATGTTAGACCAAACGGACATAATTGACATTTATAGAATATTAGATTATACATTTTTCTCCAGTGCACATGGACCATTCTCAAGGATAGAGCACATGCTGAGTCACAGAACTAGCATCAACAAATTCAAGAAGATTGAAATTATACCAAACATCATCTCTGACCACGATGCCTTGAAATTAGAAATCAACTGCTAAAAGGAAGTAAAGAAACCCACAAATACATGGAAATTAAACAACATAGTAAAAAATGATTGGGTCAAAGAAGAAATAAAAGATGAGATCAAAAGATATATAGACAAATGAGAATGAAAATATAACATATTAAAACTTCTGGCCTGGCAAGCGTGGCTCAGTAGTTGAGCACTGACCTATGATCAAGGAGATCGAAGTCTGATTCCTGGTCAGGGCACATACCTGGGTTGCAGGCTCTATCCACAGTGGGGGGCACGCAGGAGGTAGCCCATCAATGACTCTCTCATCATTGATGTCTCTATCTCTCTCTCTCCTCCCTTTCTCTCACTGAAATCAATAAAGACATATTTTTAAAAAACAACTTCTGGATATAGCAAAAGCAGAAATAAGTGGGAAGTTTATATCACTACAGGCCTATCTCAAGAAACAAGAGAAATCCTATGTAAACAACCTAACATCACATCTTAAAGAACTAAAAAAAGAAGAACAAAAGCAACCCAAAGTCAGCAGAAGAAAGGAAATCATAAAAATTAGAGCAGAACTGAATGAAATAGAAAACAAAAAGACTATACAAAAAATTAATAGAACAAAGAGCTGGTCTTTGAAAAGATTAATAAAGTTGACAAGCCCCTGGCTAGACTCATTAAGGAAAAAAGGGAAATGACCAATATAAACAAAATCAGAAATGAAAGAGAAGTCACCACAGACATCACAGATATACAAAGGATCATACTAGAATATTATGAAAGACTATATGCCACCAAATTCAATAACCTAGGAGAAATGGTAAGTTCCTAGAAATATATAACTTCTTAGACTAAATCATGAAGAACTGGAAAATCTAAATAGACTGATCTGCAGCAAGGAAATTGAAGCAATCATCAAAAACCTCCCAAAAAATAAAAGTCCAAGACCATATGGCTTTACAAGTGAATTCTACCAAACATTCAAAGAAGATTTAAAACCTATCCTTTTCAAACACTTCCAAAAAAACACATTTTATGAGGCCAATATAACCTGGATACTAAAACCTGGCAAAGATAACACACACACAAAAAACTACAGACCAATATCTCTGATGAATATAGATGCAAAATTCCTAAATGAAATACTAGCAATTCAAATACAGCAGTACATCAAAAAAATAATACATCACGATCAAGTGGGGTTCATTCCAGGGGCACAATGATGGTTCAACATATGTAAATCAATCACTGTAATACACCACATTAACAAAACAAAGGATAAAAGTCACATGATCTTATCCATAGAGGCAGAAAAAGCATTTGATAAGATACAACATCAATTTATGATTAAAACACTCAATAAAATAGGACTAGAAGGAAAGTACCTTAACATAATAAAGGCCATATATGATAAACCCTCAGCTAATATCATACTCAATGGTGAAAAACTGAAAGCTTTTCCTCTAAGATCAGTAACAAGACAAGGGTGTCCACTCTCACCACTATTATTCAACATAGTTCTGGAAGTCCTAGCAATAAGGCAAGAGTAATAAATAAAAGACATCCAAATAGGGAAGGAAGAAGTAAAACTGTCACTTTTTGCGGACTACATGATTCTGTATATAGAAATTCCTAAAGACTTCACCAAAAAGCTATTAGAAACAATAAACAAATACAGTAAAGTTGCAGGATACAAAATCAATGTACAAAAATCCATTGCCTTCCTGTATACTAACAACAAAACTTCAGAAAAAGAAATGAAAAAACACACAACACACCAATTCCTTTTGCAATTGCAACCAAAAGAATAAAATACCTAGGAATAAACTTAACAAAGAACATGAAAGACCTATATACTGAAAATTAAAAAGTATTATTATTATTATTATTTTTAATACTCACTAGAGGACTTTTTTTCTATTGCTTCTCAGAGACAAAGGGAGGGGAGGGAGAGAGAGAGGGAGAAACACCGATGTGAGAGAGACACATGGATCGGTTGCCTCCTGCACGAGCCCCGACCAAGGCAGGGCACCGAGCCTGCAACCAAGGTATGTGCCCTTGGCCAGAATTGAGCCTGGGACCCTTCAGTCTGCGGGCCGATGCCCTAACCATTGAGCCAAGCTGGCTAAGGCTACAAAGCATTATTAAAAGAGATTAAAAAAGACACAACAAAATGGAAAAAGTGTTCATGGATTAGAAGAATCAACAGAGTTAACACAGCCATATTACCCAAAGCAATATACAGATTTAATGCAATCCCTATCAAAATACCAATGTCATTTTTTAAAGAAATAGAATGAGAAATCATCAGATTTGTATGGAACCATAAAAGACCCTGATTAGCCAAAGCAATCTTGAGAAAAAAAGAACGAAGCTAGAGGTATCACACTACTTGACTTCAAATTATATTACAGAGCTATGATAATTAAAACAGCATGGCACTGGCAGAAAAACAGACACACAGGTCAATGGAACAGAATTGAGAGTCTAGATATTAAACCACATGTATGTGTGCTAATAATGTTTGACAAATGAGCCAGAAACAGACAATGGAGAAAGGAAAGCCTCCTCAATAAATGGTGCTAGGAAAACTGGAAAGCCACATGCAAAAGAATGAAACTGGATTACAGTTTGTCCCCATGCACAAAAATTAATCGAAGGTGGATCAAATACCTAAATATAATATCTGAAACAATAAATTACATAGAAGAAAACATAGGTACCAAACTTATGGACCTTGGTCATGGAGAAGACTTTATGAACTTGACCCCAAAGGCAAGGGAAATAAAGGCAAAAATAAATGAATGGGACTATATCAAACTAAAAAGCTTCTGCACAGCAAAGGAAACTGACAATAAAACAAAGAGGCAGCCAACCAGATGGGAGGTGATATTTGCAAACAGTAGCTCTGACAAAGGCTTAATTTCCAAAATATATAAAGAACTCACAAAACTCAACACCAAACAAACAACCCAATCAAAAAGTGGGCAGAGGACCTGAACAGCCACCTCTCCCAAGAAGACATATGAACAGCCAATAGATATATGATAAGATGTTTGACCTCACTAGCAATTAGGGAAACACAAATCAAAACTACAATGAGATACCACCTCACACCTGTTAGAGTGGCTATTATCAACAAGACAAGCAATAAAAGTGTTGGAGAGGGTATGGAAAAAAGGGAACCCTCATTCACTCCTGGTGGGAATGTAGACCGGTACAGTCACTATGGAAAGCAGTCTGACAATTCCTCAAAATTTAAGAATAGAGCTACCATATGACCCAGCAATCCCTCTCCTGGGTATATACCCAAAAACTCAAAACATGTATTCACAAAGATATATGCACCCTCCCCTATGTTCATTGCAGCATTATTCGTGGTGGGCAAGACATGGAAACAACCAAAGTGCCCTTCGACAGTGGACTGGATAAAGAAGATGTGGTAAATGTACAAAATGGAATACTACTCAGCCATAAGAAAGGATGAAATACTGCCATTTGCAACAACATGGATGACCCTTGAGGATATTATGCCAAGTGAAATAAGTGTCAGAAAAAGCTAAGAACCATATGATTTCACTCATATGTGGGATATAAAACTGAAACGTCGTGTGGATACAAACAGCAGTGTGATGGTTGCCAGAGGGGAGGGGGTAGGAGTGAAGGGGGTCCTACTATATGGGGACAGGAGAAGATATGACTTTGGGTGGTGGGCACACAGTGCAATATACGGAGCTTGTAACATAGAAGCCCACACCTGAAACCTATATATTCATATTAACCATTGTCATCCCAATAAATTTAATAAAAAATAAAAATAAAATAAAATCACAATCTTCCTAAATTTTAGTAAGAAAATATAAAAGACAAGAAGAAAAGTGTGGTTCCTCTCCCCATTCCAGCTGCAAAAATCCACTCATTATATGAGCATGAAGCTAGAGCTGATAAAGGAGATAATTGAAACCATTCACAAAAGTAGCCACCCCACTTTCTTGTTCAGTGTGGTGACTTGTATGAAAATGTATAATCCTACTATTTTAAAAACCAAAACGAATAAACAAAAGCTCTAAACCTGTTTCCATAGATGACTGTTATTTTCACGAAGGAGAAGACACTTAGCTTTCACATACCATTGTACCCAGAGGCTGTAACTCTGTTTGGTTGTTTTAATTAGTAATTTGTTGGCCTGGTGATAATTTATTACCTGACAGCTGTGTATTCCTAAAAGGCATGAATGCTTGAATAAACTAGAAGAGATTCACTGGGCTTTTCCTGTTTCTCCCACATGCATGAATGTACAATAAAGCCAATGACATTTATTTTCACAGTGAGACCTGGAGTCTTTAATCATTTAAATTATCAGCTGACTCTCCCCATACTACCTCCTCCTCAGTCCAATGTATCTCCTTCATTGTACTCATCATAACATAGTTTTCTGCCCCTTTGGTTAGATAGAAAGAAAGCTCCCTCGGGCTGGGGATGGTGTCCGGTCTGTTTGCTTCTGTAGTTCCAGTGTCTAGTAAGGTGCCTGGTACATAGTTGGTACTCAACAACAGATAGTGGAAAGAATTAATACCAGAAAAACCGAGTCTTTCCTTAGGAAGCTTCCATTATATTTAGTTCCAAAAAGAAAAGAAAGAGAAGAGAAGAGAAGAGAAGAGAAGAAGAGAAGAGAAGAGAAGAGAAGAGAAGAGAAGAGAAGAGAAGAGAAGAGAAGAGCAGAAGAAAAGAAAAGAAAAGAAAAGAAAAGAAAAGAAAAGAAAAGAAAAGAAAAGAAAAGAAAAGAAAAGAAAAGAAAAGAAAAGAAAAGAAAAGAAAAAGACATGCACAAAACCCAGAGGGTTCTTAATAGTCCAGATTATACAACTGGATCACTGGCAAGTAATTTCTTATCAACTCTTTGTTTCAGATTTTCTCACTCTAAATTAGGCACTTAAGTTTTTAGATCTACTTTATTGGGTTTTGAAATTTCATACAAGGAATACATAAGGGATAATTTTTGTGGTACTAATATAGTGCCTGGCACATATTAGGTGCTCAATAAAATTATGAGTGAAAGAATGAATGTATGAGTTATAGAGGAAATCAGCCTAGCGTCATTCTAAGAGAGTGTTTGGCAAAAAGGAGATTTGCTCCAAATAGCACAGCTCTTTAGAACCAACAGTGTCCCACTAAACTTGAGTTTCTGCAACTCTGGTTCTGTGCTTACTTACCGTTTGTTAACTTGCTCCACAGCAATGTTGAGGCGTTTTGCAATGTCTTCCACAGTCTCACTGTTAGCTGAAATGATACCTACACTCTTGGCAATAGCTTTGGCTGTAATTGGATGATCGCCTGTAACCATAATAACCTAGAACACAAATATGAAGAAAGGCATGGGAATAATGAGGAACTGGCTGGCCAGAGTAGGGGGAGTTCTGTATCACCTACTCTACCATGACCTAGTAGAACATGGTTAGTGTTGACTGCGGTCTGCCCTTACAGACAGTTCTTGATCTTTAGATGAAAGACACAACTGCCTATGAAGGACACACTGATACCACTGGATTTATCCTTGCTCCTAAGCTTTTTGTATTTCCTCCTCTGATTAGAGGAAGACCTTTCCCTTTGATGTTGCTGTATTTGTGAAAGGGCTGGTAGCTGTCTACCTGGGACAGCCTCATGTGGCTTCAACAGTCTTGATATTAACATGGTAATGGAATAAAGATTTTGGTTTTGATATCATGAAGGCAAATGGATTACAGAGGCTGAAACTCAAGATTTAGTAATAAAACCTTTTATTGTCTATTAAAGTCTAGGGCAAAATATGGCTACTTCATGGCACAGGGAGTTAGCTTTCTTCTCACTGCAGTTACCATTGTGGTTTATTCCATACAGACACAATCATTTTGCTTTTATTGCAGTTATGGAAAGTTCAGTGTAGTGAAAATAGAGATTTTTAAATAGGAATTAAATCACTGGCCAGTATGGCTCAGTTGGTTGAGTGTCGTCCCATGCACCAAAAGGTCATGTGCTCAATTCCAGGTCTGGGTACAATACATACCCAGGGTGTATGCAGGAGGCAACCGATAGATGTTTCTCGCCCTCGCCCTTTCTCTCTCTCCAAAAGAAAGAAAAGAGGGTGGGGGATTAGGTGTTTACTTGAAGAGACCTAAATACTGACTATCTCTTCTGACAAATGTTCTTAGGAAGGGACGCAACATACATGGAGGGCTTCTTTTTTTTGTTTTTGTTTTTTGTTAATCCTCACCAGAGAATATTTTTTTCCACTGATTTTTAGAGAGAGTGAAAGGGAGGGAGGGGGGAGGAAGAGAGAGAGAGGGAGATAGATAGATAGATGGTAGATAGATGATAGATAGATAGATGATAGATAGATAGATAGATAGATAGATAGATAGATAGATAGATGATAGATAGATGATAGATAGATGATAGATAGATGATGATGATAGATGATAGATAGATAGATAGATATAGATAGATAGATAGATAGATAGATAGATAGATAGATGATAGATAGATAGATGATAGATAGATAGATGATAGATAGTCATTGATGCAAAAGAGAAAATCAATTGGTTGCTTTTTGCACATGCTCTGATGGGGGCTGGGGATCAAACCTGCAACCCAGGAGCCCTTGACTGGGAATTGAACCTGAGACCCATACCTGCCAGGGCCATGGAGGATTTCTTAAGTCAGGAAGATAACTCCCACCTTGATCCCTGCGCTCCGGCATTTGGTGACTGCATCCGGGACAGTGGATCGAGGGGGATCAATCATTGACAAGAGTCCCACAAAACAGAGATTGGACATGGGAAAGTTCATGGCATCGACATCAAATGAATAGGTTTCTGGAAACTCGTCTGCTGGCAGGTAGAGATGACAGAAACCTGGAATGGGCACGAATCTGGGAGTCAGTAAAACTAGACTATGGAATGACACAAGAAAAGGAGGAACATTTTCATACACTCACAGTCCTTTATTCTTTTACCAATAAAGTCTACCAGAATTCATTCTTTCAATTCCATAATGCATATTGTTTTTAGCAAAGAAATAGTTCATCCAAAAATAATTCATGTGCACATTAGGTTCTCTGTTATGTTCTAGGGCTATGAAGATCAAGAGTGGACAGCCTTTACTTCTGAAGATGTCCCAGTTGAGTGTGGGGACAGAGACATAAAGAAATAAGCATAATAGAGCATGGTGAGTGTTATTGAAGGGTGCTACAGTCCAGCCACCTGGGGAGTCAGGAAAGACTTCACCAAGAAGGTCGTATGTGAGCTGACTCTTGAGAGAGGCATTAGGGAGGACTGGGGGATGGGAAGACCATTTAGGCAGACAAAACAGCATGTGCTACTGCACAAATGGGAGAAAGGATCTGGGGGATCAGGGGAATGGTACAAAGCTTGATCTTTAATCAAGGTAAGTATGAGAGAAAGGCCACCAGGAGTGGAGCAGAACCATTTGTTATTCAGACAGTGTCTGGCTTTCACAGGTTGAGGTGAAGGGATTCCTGTGTATGGTGGGACTTCCAAGATCATGTGACTTTCTCATCTGGTGCTGTGGGCTATGTGAGGCATGCTTAAAGCATTATCACCTCATTTATATATTTTATTTGTTTTACAAACTCAAATATCTTTTAGAAACACATGTTCCACAGATTCCATCTCTACTGGCAAGAACTGTCATAATGTCTAATGAGCCTTATCATTGACCATGAACTTGTTACCTTGAATGTACCATTCTGTAGTTCAGAGGTGCCACTCTGTCAACCCAAGATTCTAATAACAAGACATACTTTGTTATATCACTGAAGTGACCACAATTCGGCTCCTGCCACAGTGGTTAAATTTCTATAGTTCCTTCTACTTCTAATGTTCCCTATCTCTGTGTCTGGTAATAACATTTAAAAAAACTTACTTTTCTCCTTTCATTGGTTGATAAGTCTTACCGATTCTGCCTCTAAGAAATCTCTGGTATCTGACCTCTCCTTCATGTTCCTATGGCCTTGGATCAAATTCCTACCCTCTGTCACCTGAACAAGAGCAGCTACCTCCTCCTGAGACCCAAGTCTGTCTGCTCCCTGATGCTGCCAAGCATGATCCTTTAGAAAACACTGACTCTGGTCAGTTTACTTGCTGCAGAGTCTCCAGTGGCTCTGCCTTGACTGCAGAATGAAACCCAGTTCCTTACCCACATAAAGCACTCCATACCTTGACCTCCAGTCTATCTTCCCAGCCCTACCTCCCAGGATGACGTTGTCTCTTCAGTTCTGCAACACTCCGCAATGAGTGGTTTCCTGACAGTGCTCATACCCTGTCCCCCCTTCTACCTCTGAGCCTTGGCCTATGTTGTTCTCTTCACCGTGAATCCGATCCCCCACTTCCCTTCAAATATTGCCATTCAAGGCCCAGTTTAAATGTAACTCCTTCTATATAATCTTCCTAGATTTCCCTGACCTGGCAGCAACCTCACCCTCCTTGCTGCCTTCATGTGGTATTCTCTTAATCTGTCTACCATTCTTCTTATGAGTCCTGTGGATGCCACAGCTACTCTGCTGGATGGTCAGCCTGTCTCATCTTGTTCCCTCATGCAGCACAAAGCCTTGCACCAAACAGGTGACACATAAGGGTTCTGCCACAAAAAGCTCACCTAGCACACGCTCCCCTAGACCTCCCAGCTCCATGTACGCAGTGTGGAAGGCCTCAGCTGTTCTCTTGTCCAGAGGCTGCTCCTGGCCATTGACCATGATGGTGTTGCACTTCTCTAAGATCTTCTCAGGGGCCCCTTTCATCACCATGAGGAAGCGCTTGTCAATGGGGTTGTCTGTCTTGTGTATGGAGAGCTGGGAGGGAAGGAAGTGAGCATAAGTACAGCATGCTAGTAAATCATGACACTGTCTCCATTACTGAGGGCCTGAACTGTATCAACCTTTTAATTAGCAACATGACAAGATGCAAAGCAGCCCTTTCTCTCGTTGGGCTACTGATTATCCTTGAAATGTAAAGGAGGAATTCTACACATGGGTTCTCTCCTTTTCATTTTCTAGCCAAGTGATATGTAAGAGATCTGGACTCAGCCATCTAGTCCCAGCCCAGCTTTAGGGGGGCCAGATGTAGCTGTCAGCTTGTGACATCTTATTCTGCCTTGAACAAAATCTATAGGGGTGCCCATGGGAGTTAGGGGCTGTAAGCCACCTCGTCTCAAGTCCCATCTCTACCTCCCCATTGTGAGCATCAGCCTTTCAGACTGGAGCTCTTCTGAGCTCAGAGGCATGAGGGCAGCAGGCCTTTCTGTACCTCTTCATCTCCACATAGATCCTGATTTTACTACCTGCATATGAGGGAAAATGCTAGGGTGTGAGGAAGTGGGCAGGCTCGCATCCAGGCTTTCAGGAGAACAGTTAAATAACAAGTATCACAATTCTAACACCAATATCCTTTGACCCAGTAATTCTATTTCTAGACTCATCCTAATAAGATAACTGGAAAAAGTGGTAAAAAGTGTATAGACAATAATAAATGGCTAAGTCTTACATAGCCCTTATTGTATACCAGATACTCTTAAGCCCTCAAAAAGAATTTCAAGAAGCTGGAGTATTTGAAAGAGAATGAATGAGTTTCAGAGAAAAATTCTACCATTTTGGGACTATCGGTTGATTCTAAGACTTTTGGATATCAGAGATGAGTACAATAAAAAAAATAAATAGAGTGCAAGCATAGGTTTGCCAGCTTTTTCTGTTAATGGTCATGTAAAGACATTAGAAAGCAACTAGCCAACCAAACCCCAACCCAAGCCCAAACCAAGAGCAAACCAAACAGAAAACCTCCCATCTACTAATGCCATCATTTTCTCAAAGGTAGAGCATTTTGACATTTAAAAAGTAGGAATAATAAATACTTATATAGAGTGTGCTGTTCTAAGTGCTCACACAGTTACTCATGTAAGTCTCAAAACTGCCTTAAGGATATGGGTATTCTTATCACTGTTTACAAGTCAGGAAACACAGGTGCAGAAAGGTTAAATGACTCATGCAAGGTCACACACTAACAGGTAGCTGAGCTGGGGTTTAATTCAGGCTGGCAGGTGCGAGGCTCTGCCCTGATCACAGAGGATAAAAAGGATAATCGTTTATATGAAACACATTCATCTTTATATAAAAACTTAGAATATATAGTCCTAAAAATCCCATTTGCCATAAACTACTGAAAATCTCTTCATGCACTAGCCTCAGTTTGGGGAATTGCTATTTTAAGGCCAATAAGACATGGACTTTCCACTTTGTTTCCTTCAGTTGACCGAAACCCACAACCTTCCAAGGTCACAACATCTAACACTCCTTGTTCAGGGCTAACTGTTGCTCAAGTGTAGAGTTACAATGGCACCAACAACATCCAAAGAGGTGCTTTGGCCTTGTCAGCAGGAACATACACAGGCCCTCTCTCCATTCTTGTCCTAACTCGGGGTAGCCCATTTTCTCCCTGCACTTTTGGTATATGAGACCTCACGGGACCTGCTCTTTCTCATTTCTCACGTGCTAAAGGAAGTTTTTACTGGAGTAAATGAAGGATTCTGAGCCTAGTCTAGTCTGTAAGAGCACAGACTTGCTGGGTCTGTGTGAGTCCTGGCTTGGCCTTCGCCAGCTATATGATAAAGTTCTGTGCCTCACTCTACCTTACAGAGCTGTGGTGAGAATTGAGTGATTTAATACATGTGGAAATTAGCATGATTACTATTGTTATTTTAGAATTGTGACTCATTCTATTTTCACTTAAGTTTTGGATGAGAGATCTGATTTCCTGGCTTTAATATTTGACATCACACACTTTTGTCTGTTGTCTATTTGGCTAACCGCAATTCTTCATTGGCCCATTATCCACAAAGATGTTTGCAACAAAAGTTCTTTTCCATCCAAACAAAATGATAGGGTAATCACCAGAAACTTTGGCACAAACATGGCTATCCTATTTATACACTTAACTGTTGATGCAAAGGCCAAATCATAATGCCCATTCTCAATTCTGGAGTCTACTGAAAAGCCCATCAGCAGCAGGACCTTGGGTTACACACTGTCATTTGTCCAAACACTGGGAGGACCGCAGGGTGTTTGGTTGTTGGCCACCCTTGAAATGAGGGGAGACAACTAGGCAAGGACATTTCTCTTCCTGAGAAATGAGTGGAAAGAGGATTTCTGTGGGGCCGGAATGAAAAGGCACTTGGCTGGTCATCAGAGAGACTTCTCACCGGTTTCAAAAAGGGCAAGGCTTCCTCACATGGCCTAAGTGAAACTGTTCTGCCTCTGACTTGTAGATGGGGTAGAAAAAACATGTGCTCAGGAGTCAAACAGATCTGTGAAAATTGGTGATGCCACTTTGATGCTTGAGTGAGTCTGGTGACATCAACACATTCAGGGGCCTGTTTCCATACCTAGAAATTGGGGTTAATTAGTCCCATTTCATATGCTTATTGTGAGGATCAATGAGACAACATATGTGAAGCACCTGACACAGACTGAGGGTGCAGTTAGCTCTACCCCTTCCTCCACCTTTCATTTACCCTTTGGGCTCTGGCCGTTGCCCCTCACTTGTGCAAGTCATCCCATAGGGGTGTGTGTGCATGAGTGAGGGTGTTTGTGTGTCTGTAATAGAGATAGATTATTTAGGAGAAGCTGGGCTGACAAGATTCTTTTTCTCTATCTGCCTCAGGCAGAGGAAGGAGGCCAGCAAGGGAAAACCTGTTCTGGGTTCACTAGATACCCAGGCCATCCATCTTGGAGGACTATTTTTTAAGTCAAGTATCATTTAAAATCTGTATTAACCTAAGGGTACTTACAGTAGAAATGACGTTCTTGAGATAACAGAGATTCAGTCGTGAGGATCAACTCACCTGAAATTTGTTGGTTGAGTTAAAAGGGATTTCTGCTACTTTGTGGTTTCTTTTTCTAATTTCCATCACGTCACCCAAAACCACCTCTGAGAATTTCAAAAGAGCAGTTTCTGAGGCATCTCCAACCACAACTCTCTGAGAATCAAAAGAGATAAAAATAAATATTTGCAGCACATAATCTGGTTCTTTGGGGATTGTTTTCAATGAATGAACATGTCACCTGACTAAGCTTACTATCTAGCTGGACAAACAAAACAATAACACAAAACTGTGACTGAGTTAAGACCATGGTAAAACTGTTAAAGTGAGTAATGCCACCTACTGGCAGCAGCAAAGCCCAAAGTTAGAGCTCTGAGAGCTGAAGGGTTTCATGAAAAAAGCGGTTATGGCCCGGCTGGTGTGGTTCAGTGGTTGGGCATCAACCCATGAACCATGAGGTCAACAGTTCAATTCCTGGTCGGGGCACATGCCCAGGTTTTGGGCTTGATCCCAGGTAGGGGGTATGCAGGAGGCAGCCAATTGATGTTTCTCTCTCTCTCATTGATGTTTCTATCTCTATCTCTCTATCTCTCTCCCTTCCTCTCTCTCTAAAAATCAACAAAAACATTTAAAAAAGCATAACTGAACTAGATCTTGAAAGACGGTTACAAAGAGAGGAGAAGCCAGAATGCCATGAATGAAGGTGAGAAGTAGAAGACTTCTGTCCTAAGTGGTGGGAGTACAGATGGACCTGAAATGCAGGCTGAGGCCTAGATTTGAGAAGCAGAAAACAGAGAAGCAAAGGAAGTTTTGAGCAAAGTTAGGTGACATACTTCATCTAATGCAGATTTTAAGAAAAATTAGTGCCATGTAAGAAAGACTAGGGGAGGGATAAACTAGAGTCAATTAAGAGGGTACAGTTATTTAGATGCAAGGTATTGGTGATAATAGAAGTGTAAGATTATAGATATTTTGAAGAAAGAATGATGGACTTGGTGAGGAGAAAGTAAAGATGACTTTTAAAAGTTTTGGCCCAGAAGATAAGTAACATGGTGATGTCACAGAAAAAGAGAAAAATTGGGACAAGATCTTGATTTGAAGCCAGGTTGGGTACAGGTAGAAGGTGACAAGTCATAGAATTAGTTGAGAGTCTAACAGTCAAAACTTCCAAGTGGGAACACACAGCTAGCTAGAGATACATGGAGCTGGAGTAAGAAATTAGAACCGGACATAAGGATTTGAAAGACAGAGAAGTGACTGGCCAAAAAGAGAATTGATGAGCTGTTAGAGAAAGAAACACAAATAAAAAATATATGAAAGAGAAAGTGTCAATAAAGAAAACAAATGGCAAATAGAAAAGCCAGGGGGACATAGGCTCAGTGACTCATTGGGAGGTAGAAGAAGAGAGAAAGAGGGTGAGAGGGAGAAAGGAAGGGAAGGGAAAGAAAGGGGGCAAAAGGGAGTTAGTTTATTGCATATTCCAATATTTAAGGACCCCTTAGGGCACCTGCTGCCAAGAAAATGTGTTTTAAGATCAGTCCTTCATTTCCATCTAATTATATTTTATTTTAATTTTAATCCCCATTTGAGGATATATTTTTTCCCATGCTTTTCAGAGAGAGTGGAAGGGAGAGAGAAACATCGATGTGAGAGAGACACATCGATTGGTTGCCTTCCACACGCACTCTGCCGGGGGCTGGGGATTGAGCCTGCAACTGAGGTACATACCCTTGGTCGGAATCGAACCTGGGACCCATCAGTTTGCTCTAACCACTGAGTCAAACCGGCTAGGGCCCAATTATATTTTAAACTTCAGTGAATGACATTTATGCAATAAATTTTTAAAATTATATCTACTTAATCTGATCAAGAAGTTAGGGAAGTAACATAAGGACACATTCATTTTATGGAATAAGAAAATTTTCAAATTACTCAGATCAATTTGAGACCTTAAAACATCTTTGTGATGTTGCAAAGCTAGTTACAATGAAGGAAATCTCCTGCAGGTCTTGGGAGCCAGACTTGCTCTTACTAGTACAAGCTTTCCTGTGTTGGAGGGATTAAATCTAGCACCAAATCAGAACAGGGAAAGTGACTTCAAACTGGCTGTGGTTTAAGACTGACCAATGCAGACACTTTACCTTCATGATGGGGACTCTTTCCTGTCCTGGTCTGAACTCAGCTCGGTTACACAATGCAATTATCTTTGATAAGGAGGCCCAGGTTCCAGAGCTTTGATCAAAGGTTTGCTCTGGAAAACAGAAAGCACAGGGGATGCTATGGGTGTGGGGCCTGCTTGCCACAAACCATACTATTCACACAATTCTGAGACTGCACACCAACCCTGCCACGTTTGCCTGTGTCCCTCTGCTGAAGTCCACAGCTTTGGCCCAGACTGAATGCTCCAGAAGACTTACTCAAATGGTCTTCACTGGTGTCAGCCACAAAGATCTGATTGTCGAACCACAGATGGGCCACAGTCATTCTGTTCTGAGTCAGAGTCCCCGTCTTGTCTGAGCAAATGATGGAGGTGGAACCTAGTGTTTCCACTGCCTCCAGGTTCTTCACCAGGCAGTTCTTCTTGGCCATCCGTTTTGCTGTCAGTGACAGAGACACCTAGACAGAAGAGAGAGAGAAAAATCCATTTGAATGCAGATACAATAACATAAAAGTAGCTAGGGCCAGACTAGTTTCAGGACAGAACTATCGTTACAGAGGCAGTGGCTGATAAACCCTATATGCTATGACCCTTTCTTATTAAATATGGAATATTTCTTTTGTCCCTTTACACCTTAAAGAAAATGATCCCGAGGAAGTCACAGGTAACAAAGCCAAGCAAAGTTGCCATGGTCCATACTCGTGTGTAATCATGGAGGAGCTTTGGTTGCCCAGCTCCTGTCGGGCAAAAGAGTGAATGCATAAGGTTTGTGCCAAAGAACTTGTCCCAAAGGCTTGCTTGTTGCTTTGGCAAATCAAGAAGCATTTGTATTTCATTATAAGAGGTCCAGATTTTATATTTATTTTTAAAATATATTTTTACTGATTTCAGAGAGAGGAAAGGAGAGGGAGAGAGAGAGAGATAGAAACATCAATGATGAGAATCACTGATCGAGCCCGCAACCCGGGCATGTGCCCTGACTGGGAATCGAACCCTGATCGCCTGGATCCCAGGTTGATGCTCAACCACTGAGCCACGCCCGGCCGGGCGAGGTCCGATTTTAAAGGTTCTTAGCTTTCTCTTTTAAACCCCCAGATCTCAAAGGGTTCTTTGGGATCAGTTTCTTCAAATTACTACCTGCTGGGGTCAGAAAGGACCTAGAATTCAGATACTTCTGTCCATCTTTGCTGAGGACAACAGCAGACCAATGATCTGAGATCATCTTTATATGTTAGCTGGAACCACTCCTCCACCCCACAGGGCTCCATAGCAGAGATTTGAGGAGGGAGTTGTTTAAGGATGAATTGGATGGGACCTACAAAGGGAGACCCACAGCAGAATTTGGGGGAAGGTGCAGGAAAGGGCTGAATTTCTCTGCAGAGAAAAGAGGAGTTTGTGCACCTGTGTGTGTCTGAGCGAAAAGAAGTTAGGTAAACAATATGCCTAAGTTCTTCAGCTGTAGAAACTGCCAAGGAAGTTGTGGAAATGTGAGGAAGATATGCAGCTGCTCGAAATCTGTAAATGGTGGTTCGAGTCTGTTGTATCTAGATCTTAAGGGGCAAATTTACACATGTGATTCCAGATAAATCTCCTAAATGAAAATATAAAGTTTTCAAAGGACAGTGCATTCAGATATGAACAACCTCACAATTCCTCTGTCCCTCTAAGAAACATTCAATTCAGAATTCCTCCTGGTTGTCCCTGACAGGGAGGGAGTATTGCTCTGAGGAGGAGACCTGTAGTTTTTGGTGGAAGCTTCCTCAGGCTAACAGGGTGGCATTATTAACAGGGTCAGGGGACAGGCCACCTGGCAGCATGGACTCACAGTGACAGTGGCCAGGAGGCCCTCAGGCACATTGGCCACAATGATGCCAATGAGGAAGATGATGGAGTCGAGGACACGATACTTCATGGACACCGCAATGATGAAGAAAAGGACGCCAATGGAGATAGCCACTCCTGCCACAATGTGAACAAAGTGCTCGATTTCGGTGGCAATGGGTGTCTTCTCATTCCCAACTCGTGAAGCCAGTGAGGCAATCTGACCAATGATGGTGCGGTCACCTGTGTTGATGACCATGCCAGTTGCTGTGCCTACAGATGAAGTGGATATTTTATTAAAGGAGTCCTCAGCTGGGAGAGGACCACAGACTGCTCACCTACCTCAGTTTGGTGGCATATGTGATCAATTAGCACATGACATTACAAAGGCCAACATTAGTTCTCTAGGCCCTGCAATTCCAGGTTTTCTCTTGGACAAGCTTTGTACAAGAGATGGAAAGAGATAAAAACATAGAGCCTGAAGGGGCACAGTGGTGTGGGCGGTCCTGAGAGCTGTCAAGACTTACCTTCCAGACAGGTTGTGGAATAGAAGCCCATGTTCTTTGTCTCCAGGGGGTTGTCATGGGTGAACTCACAGGAACGGGGCTGGGGCTCAGACTCCCCAGTGAGAGATGAGTTGTCGACCTAGAAGAAATTGTGAAAAAGTTCAAGATGAGCCCTGACTGGCATGGGTCAGTGGCTGGAGCATCGGCCTGTGCACTGGAGGGTTGCGGGTTTGATTCTGGTCAAGGGCACATACCTGGGTTGCAGGTTCGATCCCTGGCCCTGGTTGGGGCACATGAGGGAGGCAACCAACCTATGTGTCTCTCATATCAATGTTTCTCACTCTCTCTCCCTCCTTTCTCTCTCTCTCTTCCCCTCCCCCCTTCTTTCCTCTCTCTGAGAATCAATGGAAAAAATATCCTTAGGTGAGGATTAATAAAAAAATTTTTAAAAAATTAAAAAGAAAAGTTCAAGATGAGGCACTGTGTCCCTTGCTGCAGTTACAGTGAGACCTGGAAGGACCACAGAATGCCAGCCAGTTACCAGCCTGATCCTTGGGGTGCCCATGACACTTACCTTGCACCCCTGGGCAAACAGCAGCCTGATGTCTGCAGGGATCTGGTCCCCTCCTTTAATCTCCACTATGTCCCCCGCCACAAGCTGCTCTGCAGGAATTATTTTCTTCTCTGAATCTCGAATGACAAGCGCTTGCTGCAAAAGAAAATGTGGCAGATGCTTCAGATCCTGGAATGACGCTGATGCTCCTCCATCCATACCTTACCAAAACTCAGACAGCAAAACTCAGAATGGCAAAAGATGAAACAAAGACCTTGTCTTGGGCCTGAAGACCCTAAGAACTACTTTTTCTCAAGGAGGAACTACTAGTGATATTCTTAGACCCAGAAAATGTATTGTGGGCAGATATGGCAAAGGATTAGCCCTGGGCCTGACTGAAAGGAATGAGTACTCCTGGCTGCGATGTCAGGGAAGAATCCTAAAGGCTGAACCCAAGGATTTAATAATCAGGTCAGGAAAATCTTAATGGAGGAGGAGGTGGATCTCCCATTCATTAGCACAAAAGATCCCCAGAGTCCCTTCTAGCTGGAAGCTCTGGGATAAGGTGGTATTCCCACTGTGCTGACAGTGGTACACTGTTGGGAGCCGGTGACGTGTCTGGACATGGTCCATGCCACCTGAGAGTCTGGAGTCAGGGACTCAACCCTCCCTGCAGGTTCCTGTGGGGAGCCGAAATGAAGATAGTTACAAAGGTCTGAGTTCATGCAGGAGGCAGGATGTTTATGCTGAAAGTGTGTTTGTGCAGCCATGAAACAACTACTTCGTATCACCTTCACTTCCTTACCAGTTGTTTGTTACTCACTATATAATAAAGGCGTTGAAGCCATTTGAGGCTCCTGCACCTCATTGGAGGGCAGCCCTGCCCATCCCATAACTGTGTTTGTCTCTTTAATTCCCACCGCTCGAACTTAGGTTTGTTCGTCCTTCAGGCTGGTTCCTGACAGTACACAGTCTCCCTAGAGGATACCTACCAAGGGTGCCTGTAGGGACATGGGAGCAGTGGGCCCCCCACACTGAGTATTCTGGGGCAACATGCAGTGAAGCTCAGAAGTGGCAGCCAAGATGGTCACAGATAAAAAATCATGGGTTGATGTCCTTGGCTATGAGACCACCTGAATGATTTTTGTCTCAACAGTTCACCAACACTGCTAAGCAGTAACAGAAGATATTGTGCAATGACTAATGCTTCCATCCTGCTATACTCTTGACTAAGCATTTTCCTGTCTCTTGCCTCACTGCTCATCTCAAACCCCTACGGAAATGGGGATTCATGGAGATTAGGTCACTTGACTAAGACTTCTCATACAGAAAAGAATGGGCCTGGGCCTGACCACAGATCCTGTGCCTCCAAGGCCCCACTCTCCTCACCTGAAGTCATGCAGAGATGGGAGAGGGACAGCTGCCACTCACCTGTGGAATCATCTTACTGAAGCTGGCCATGATGTTGGTGCTCTTGGCCTCTTGGTAGTAAGCAAAGATCCCCGTTAAGATGACAACCAGGGCAAGCACTGTGCCCAAATACACCTAGGTCAAGAGGAGAGGCATCAGTCAGAAAAACCAGCCTCAGAGTGGGCCAGATCCTAAGGCTAGAGCTCTTCATGGGAAGGCCAGAGAGATGGCAGTTGTGTCCTGGTGTAATTTACAGGCCACAAAACATATCCATTTTAAGTCTATAATTCAATGATTTTTAAAACATTCACACAGTTGTTTATTGAATTTGCAACAATTGCCAAAATCCAGTTATAGAGCATTTCTGTCCTTCCAGTAAGACCCCTTGTGCCCACTGGCAAGTCTCCCTGCTCCCACCCCCAGCCCTAGCAGCCACTGATCTGCTTTGTCTCCAGAATGTGCCTGTTCTGGGCATTTCATACCAACGGAATCATATGGTATGTGGAGCTTTGCATCTGGCTTCTTTCTCTCAGTCTTATGTTGGCCAGTGTGGTTTTGTGGTTTTGGTGCCTAGTTAGCAGGCACACATGCTCCCACGTTAAAAGGAGAGAATTAGCTTTCAGGAGAGAGAACCCCCAAATACTTCACATACATATACTTTTTTTTTCTTTTTACTTAGGAACTTATAATGTTTCTCTCTCTTGCTAAAATTCATGCTCATACTGCCTCTGAGTCATCAGGGAGTCAGATATAATTACTGTTTTACAGCTGGGGAAATGATTGATTTTCCCAAACCGATGCAGCAAGTGGTCAATGGAAGACTCTTGATTCCACCCAGGGCTCTACCCATGAGAGGCTTCATTTTATAGCTCTGTTCTTCCCTGTTAGTAATTCAGTAAAACCAGGCAGGAGGCCCCAGTGCCTTACATTGTCTAGCGATGAGGACTTGTCGTTAGAGTACTGGATCCCATATGCAATCCAGCACAGGATGGCTCCCACCCACAGAAGGATGGAGAAGCCTCCCACCATCTGCTTCAGGAATTTGATAATCTCCGGTGTTTCCTTGGGAGGGGAGAGGGCGTTGGGCCCATCTCGAGCAAGGAGCTCAGCAGCTTGGGTGCTGGAGAGACCCTGAGAAAGTTGAACAAAAACAAATAGAATTATGAAGTACAAATTGGCAGTTGCAAAACAGTCACAGGGATATAAAGTATAACATAGGGAATACAGTCAATAATTTTGAAATAATTATGTATGGTGCTAGGTGGGTACTAGACTTATTGGGGGGAATCACTTTGTAAGTTATTTAAATGTTTAACCACTATGCTATACATGTGAAACTAATATAATATTGACTGTCAACTATAATTTAAAAAATTAAAACTAAAACAATAAAAAACAAACAAAGAAACAAAAAAACCCCAAACAGAATTAGACATTTTTCCTGCCTTGGGTTGGATATCATATTTCCACAGGTTGTGGAAAGGGGTTACCATGCTCAGGGAGCGCCTGGATAAAGTGGGTGATGCCTCATCCCCCCACCTTTTAAAAGGAATATTTAATGCTTAATGTCAGCCAAGCAGTATTCTCCATATATTTACTCATTTTATTTTTCAAAATAACCTTCTGAAGAAGGAACTATTATTATCCTTATCTTACAGACATGGAATTTGAGGCATATGGTGGTTGAGTCACCAGGATTTGACCAGGCGTTTGGACCTAGAGCTGCTATATTCTGTCTGCTAAGGTGGTCCAGTTTCTTAGAGATTTACCCAGAGATAGCAGCAATCTGGCTAAGGAGGATTTGAAATACAGAAGCTAGTCACCAGGGTTAAGGGCAAGGCAGTTACATCCAGAAAACACTCTCTCTTCTGGAACTTCAATATGGTACATGGCTGATTTTTCATCCTTACGTCTGGTGCTTTTCTGCTTTTCTAGATATTGGCCCTAAGTTCTAAGTTCTCGTTCATCTTAGGAGTTATAAGTCCTACCAACCCGAGGCCCACATGGCCATTCACTTCTTGCCAGAAGCCCTCCATCCACAGGTGCATGGAGGCCCCCCTGAAATCTTGAACTGTCATCCATAGGGTGACCCCCCTCCGCTCAAACTACCTTTTACATAACTTCTCTTCCTAATTAGGCTGTAAGCCAGTTAAAGGTAAGGAGCCTATCTTTGTTCATTTTTGTGTCTTTTATAGGATCTATTGCTTTTTCTGTAGTAGAGGCTCAAACAGTTGTTGAATAACTGGATTCGGAATCAGAAACTGGATATCATCACCTCCCATTGGCAATACCTTTTCTGAACCTCAGACTCACCACGACCCCTCCCTCCCACTGCCTTCTCTAATCTCTCGCACATACTGCCCTGGGGCCCAGCCTGCCACCTGACACCCTGCCCACATCTCCTCTTCCTGCTGGATTAGGGATTTGTTCAAAAGCCTCAGTGTCTCTTGAATCTGCCCCTCTCTCCTGTCTTACTGCTGCTGCCGAACTAGGGCAGCAGTTCACATGCTAATCTTACAGCCCTACATTCTTCTAGACCCTGCCATCTCCCACTTAAAAATAAAATGTGTATATATATGTACCTATCTCTCTCTCTCTATGTGTCTCCTCCCAGAATTGCCTTTTGAAAACCAATCTTACCAAATTGCTTCCTTGTTTAGAAATTATGCTCTTTATATAACTAATATAGTCCTTATTCCTTAGTTTAATGTGAAAGTGCTGAACAGTTCCACTGCAATTACCTCTCCCCAGCCTGATTTTCTACCTTACCTCCCTGTCATCAATTCCGTGTACTCTGTCGTTCCTGCCCCTTGGATACTCTGGTAACTGAAGTCGAAGCCATTGTCCTACATCCTAATTCAAACACCTCCACTGGTCAGAATTCATCTCTCACTATGTGCTGTAGACCTCTCGGCTGCCCTCTAAGTGGAACGGAGTGGATGATATGATACTTTTCCCATGTATCTGGCCACCCGCCAAACTGCTTACTGCATAAGGCCAGGGGTGCCTGTTTCTCTGTGCCCCTCTCACTGCTGGTCCAGTGCATCACACACAGTGGATATTTTTGTTGACTTGAACAGATGTAGCCAAATCTCCTGATGTCAAGACACCAAAGCTTTTGAAATTTGAGTTGAGTGTGAATTCACAGAAGGAAGCAGTACCTCTGTGGTGGGAGAGTTGGGAGCTACCTGAGACCACTGCTCCTTCTCAGAGGAGGTGACAGTGAACAAGCAGGGTCTAAGGCTGTCACTCCAGACCCTGGCTTCTTAACACTGGTTCTACCCATTCTTTGATAAGGCCATCATACGTCTTAGACACCGGGATTAAAACAATCTTTGACCATGACAATGAGCAAGCATCTCAACCTTTTAGGGGACACCATAGCTTTCTGAAGCCACAGTCAAAAGAACTGTATAGTTAGCATACAGCTCAGCCAAAGAGCTTGACCAGGGTCATGGTCCACAATGCCACTTCCTGATGTCAGTCACCCTCAGTCATCCACTAGGGCATTCTCAACATTGGAGCTATAAGTCACTCATCCTAAAGGTACCATCAACTTTCCTAAACACCCTTCTCCTTTATAGTCCCAAGGCTGCTCCTCTGGATCTGAGTTCCCTCATGACTTACCGTAACAATGTTTGTGTGATATTTATCTTCCAATTCCTTATTGCTGAGCTTGTGGTCATCCTGAAGTCCATGAAAAGAAGAACAGAGTGAATTAGATAATTCCAAAAGACTCAAGCTGGAAGCCTGACAAACCCCATGGAGGCTGAGTAGCACAGGTGATGGGAGAGGGGCCAGAAAGTGTGGGAGTAAGAGACAGAGCCATAGGTGCCAGGTGGCTACTGCAGAGAAGGAGGGTCCTGCCACAGGAGAGGCTTGTCCTGATTCAGGGGACTTTCTGGCCACCCCAGGAAAAGTTCAGACTTAACTTGCCATTTACCACATAGTTTTTATAAACAAAGCAATGCATTCTGTCTGAGCTCTAACACATGCAAGTCTGAGCCTACTTGGTGTCCAGGTGCTAACTTAGATGCGAATGTAGGACCAATGGAAGGTGACCAGCAATACCAAGCAGTCCCATTTCACATGTCCTGACAACTCGGTACCCATGCAGCCCTCGCTGGGAAGGCAGTCTTTGGGAGAGGGAACCGTGGCTTTTCTTATTCAAGTACTTGAGACTCAGGCAGGTTACAGAAACCCTGGACTTTAAAAACCTGCCATATAATACCATTATGGCCCACGCACTAATTTTGCCACAGGGTCATTACTCAAGCATCGTTTCTCAATCTGGGTATCATTGACATTGTGGGCCGATAACTGTTTTAAAGAATTCTACCCACTAACACCTTCCCTCAGACCCAGGACAGAGTCTTTATGCTCTGACTGTCCAGAACAAAGATTTATACTTTGATTGGGACCAGAGCCACCTCTTCTCTTAAGTACATGCAAAAAACGTCATATTAAGAGATTAGACTTTACGAATAAATAATATTTTTTGCCTTTCCATCAGCCAGAACCTGCTTTGTTCAGTCTTTCATGTTAATAGAAGATGACATTGCCAAGGGTTCAAAGGGTTAAGACACACTTCTGTGCACTGTGTGCTAATTCTAGGCAGGTACGAGGAAGAGGGGATGGGTGAGAAAAGCCACTGTTTCCATAGACGGACCTGGGTTTTAACAGGCTGCAATCGGAGGCAGAGACCTGTCCTCGCCTTGGCCTTAGTTTGGGGATAAGGATGCAGAAGGGCTGTGGGCTGGGCTCCCTCTGCTGATCAGAACTGGAATAGCAAGGGCAGCACAGGGCTGGGCTTGGGTGGATTCAAAAGCCAAGAGTGCTTTAGCTCTCATCAAGGTTCTGATTTGCTGGACATGTCAGGGTGCAAGAGCATCCAGGCACATTGTCCAAATTACAGGATTCTTGGGAAGCAGGGGAACATTGGTTAATCCCATGGAAATTATTTTTCAGTATTACACATCTTCACAAAGTGCTCAAAAAGGAATATTCTCATCCTAATAGGCAAATGACAGAATGGATATATTTTCATGTTGTACGTAGCAATTTCTAGGAAAACTAGCAATTTCAATCCTGAATGCTAGAGACACATAGGCAATAAGAATAAGTGTCTATTATCTGGTGCTGTTCTAAGTCTTCCTCCTGCTGTATTTCACTGAAACCTCTTAACAAGTCTAAGGGGCAGGAATCATTTTTCATTTCTATTTTCTCAAAATAGGAAACTGAGCTTCAGTCAAAGTGGGATTTGAGTTTAGATCAGTCCAATTTCAGGGCTGTGTTCTTAAATGTCTATCAGGATATATACAGACAAATGTCTAGTGTGCTGCTCAAAGTTTCACAAGCTCTCCAGGAGAGACAGAAAACGCTGATGTGTAGCATCTGACCATTTTTCACCACAGCCAAATTTCAAGCTACTAACGCAATGCTGAGATGTGGGTCAGCTTGTTAAATTCCTGAATATTTAACCACTGGCTCTCTATCCCCCAGGAGCTTATACCACTACTGTTTGCTCAGACAATCATAGAGCTTTAAAGTCTGAAATGAACTTGCGTGTAGAAGCTTCCCCTTTGGCAGTGCTGAGATGAAATGTCATATTTCATCAGTTCTGAGGCAGTCCTTTTCCATGGTGGCCAAAGTCCTTCCTCAACTGTAATAATATTGAGCTTCCATAAAGCACTTTAATTACAAAATACTTAACTCTTTTCTCACTTTCCCCATCACAGACCCATGCAAATTGTTTCCTTCCCAGTTTACCTAAAGAAAATGGAGCTTCAGTGAAGCTAGGTAGTTGTCCCCAGTTACAAGTAGAACTTCAATGGGATGTAAGGTCATCTGACTCCAAGCCCAACAGTCTTATCACCTTCTCATGGGGCATATATGCCCAGAAACATAGTAAATCTCAAAGAATTTCAGTTTATCAGCTAGAAACTGATTACTTATATTTCACTGAAGCAGCCAGAAGGAGAGCGGTGTTGGCCAAGCGTGTGGTGACTGGAATCCCAGAGACTTCCCTGACTGCCACCTGCCTGCAACCAGAATGCAAGAATCCTGCCGAGGCCTGACCCCTGGCTGACATTATCATACCTTTTTCCTTTTTTTTCTTTTCTTTTTTTTTAAGCAAGGAAACAATCTTAGGAGGAATTCAAACCCTTCAGACTGCTTTTTCTTTTGGAAAAGGAAGGGTATAAGGGCAGGTTCCCTATAAGCTTCCCAGGGGGCAGGGCAGCACTCAGTGGGCCCCTTTGACTTCAGGGCCCAATGCACTGACCAGATCAATTTCTTTTGTCAGATCCTCTTTGTGGTGATTCTTTCTGAGTTTCAAGCAGTTGTCCCACAGGCCCCTGTACTTCTCCTTGCCATCCTCCTTGTCTGTTTGCTTCATGTCTTTAGCTCCACTGAGCTCCACAGAGTAAATTCTGGGTGTTTTCTGAAGGAGAAGCAGAAGTGCAGTATTAGGTCCAGATTGGTTTTCTGACTTGCCCTGGGGGTCAGGGACCACCATCTCCCGGTCATCCCCTCCCCTGGGGAGTGAGAGGAGCAGGATTGTGGGGAGGTCCCCCACTTTCAAACAGCAGCTCCCTAGCCTTCTCTTCTCTCACCTTCCCTCTCCTCATGTGTGGAGGCAGGCTAGGGTAACACCTCCTGGGTGGAGGGGAAGGTGGGATGTGATTTCCCCACCTAGAAAGAGCACCCCTCCAAGGAGCCACGGGGCCTCTCTACGACCTTGTTCCCCATTTCACGGGTAGAGGGTGCTCACTGTCCCCCCATTTATTGGGTGGAGGGTGCCTGCTACTCCTCCGTTTCTTGGGTTGGTGGGACCGGGGACAGGGTGCTGCCCAATGAGCTCGTGAACCTCAGCCCCATGCAGGGCGCACCTGACCACCATGGTGCATCCATGTAAGCGCATCCCGGTGCTACCCTTGGAAAAGGGGCTGCCCTCGGACCTCGGCCCCCCTCCGAGTCTGGGTCCGGGTCCTCGCCCAGGGTCTCCAGCTCGGACTGAGGGCTTGGGACAGGGCGGGGAGAGAAGCGGCGCAGAGGCGGGAGAACGCGAGATGCAGGCGGCCCTCCACATCCCCGCACCTCCTGACCCGCCCGCGGCCCGGTTGCACGCACCTGGCCCATGATGCGGCGGCGGCGGCGGCGGACTGGCCCTGCGCGTACCTGGGCGGCCGAGGGCAGCCGCGGACCCGGGAGGCGGCGGCGCCTTAAATGCTGCTCGCCCCACCCCCGCCTGCCCGCGTGCGCGCTGCGGGAGCCCACGCCTGCCGCCGCCTGCAAGTGCGACTCGCTTACCAATAAAGGAACTGATACAGATATACCATTAGTACAGCGCATACGTGGCCGTTCCGGCGACGCCTAAGCTCTAAGGTGCCCTTTAGAAACCGAAGGCTGCTCTCGGACCGTAGGCACAGGTGCGTCTCCGAGGGAATTTGGGGACAACCTCTGGGGAGCTTCTGGGGAGCAGCTGAATTACGTTGCAGGGTCCAGATAGGAATCTGGAGTTGGAAACAATTTGGGAAGGAGAGAGTGGAGAGGAGACATGGGGGTTCAGCGCCAGCCCGAGGGGCTGTGGGATCTGAGGACCTGGACCTGGTAGCCGGGGCGCAGGACTGAGGGTGTCGGCTGCGCGGCCCTCCGCCCACCCCGGTGGGGACTGAGCGCCCTCGCTCCCGGGAGCCGCGCGCACTTCCAGCCTCCGAGCCTCCCTCCTTCCTCCCCTCCCTCCCTTTCTTCTTTTCTTTCCAGAATGACAGAATTTAAAGCCTAACCCCCTCTCCCCCTGCACAGAAGAGCAATACCAATGAATCAGTCCCTATCTAAGTTAAATCTAAACGAAATCGGAAGGCACAGGGAGACTCCGCGGGCGACACCTGGTTACGGATACACATCACAGGTTCTTTAGAGTGTGTGGGGGGATTAAATTCTTGTCCAAATTTAAGCATCAGTGGACTCCGGGGGAGGTCTGTGCTGTGTCCTTCCTCTCTTCGTCCCCTGCAGAACGCCCTTCAAGGGAAGATTTGAAGATAAAGGGAAGGAGATAGAAGATTTGTGTGAAACTGATGTTGCCACTGTTTGCTGGGAGTCCGGGAGGAGGGGGTTTGCAGGCACGAGAGGCTGCCATTCACCTTCACCCGTTCACCTGCTCTGTATTTTTGGACAGGCGTGGAACAGACAAGCAGGATGCCAGTAGAGATGCAGCTGACCCCAAGTCCAGTGCAAGCTTCAAGAGCAAACCCCCATTCATACTGACTTGATTGGGGAGAGGTGGGCTCACGCAGTGGTGATGGCATAGGTTAAACATTAGAAAACTGCAACAAGTTCCCTTGGAGAATGTTTTCTCTTGTTGGTGCCAAGTTTGGAAAAGTGTTAGTTATGACCAAACTGAACAAAGTAGAACATTGTCAGATTCTCTAGCATCTCTAAGGTCCTGCAGGGTGCCAGTCCTAGCCACTGCCACTGTGGCACATGTGGCAGCCTCTAAGGCCATCAGGTGTCCTGGAGTGCAACCTCTACCAAAAAGGACAAATAGAGCCACTCTCCCCACACCCGCCCTGACTCCAGAGTTATTGCTTTGCTGTCACCAGTCATCCTGTCCCAGGGTCCAGGCATCCCATTATTCCTTGAGGGGAATTGCCTCCAGGTGTCTGTGATAAACTGGATTTCCCCTGAGACACACAGACTCACCTCTTTTTGGCTCCAGGAGCTACCACCGAGCTCCACCCAATTCTAGTGACCTCTCTCCTGAGCTGCCCATAAAACCTAGGGTACAGCCAGGGACACCTCCTCAGTCCTCATACTTTAGAAGCACCATCTGCATGAGGCTGGGTTTTCCTGTCTTTCAGAAGAAGCCTATGCATGCCAAGAGTCTCTTCTAGAAATGTTCCGATCAACAAATATTACATATTTGGGACAGGCTGTCATATTCCTAGCTCATTTTAATACACTTAAAGTTAATACATGTAATTACATCAAAATTGTACTAGACATAAGAGGTGGTGGGGAGAAATGGTACTAAAGTTATATCATTCTCTGACCTCAAGGAAGTTATACTTGACCCATTGGAGGGGAAAAATTAATGAATAAACAATACGTGACCCAAGGCAGAAAATAATTTAACACCAAATGGTATAGGCTCTTAAGTGCTTTAAGAGTTGGAAAGAAAGATGGGAGAGATGGAAAGACTTTTATTCCTTAGAATTAGTTATTCAGATTTTTTTTCTACCTCTTTGTACTCCCTACCAAAGGCGGGAGAGAGACAGCAAGGGGGGTTGGGTCAAGGCCTGATGTCTATTGCTGTCGGTGCCCTAAAAGGCCCCCTGCTGCAGAGTCCTGGGTAAAGGGGCATCCACCAGCTGGCTCATAGGTGCAAATGTGAGGATTCAAGTACAGAGAAGGAAGAGGGTCTTGGTGACAATGGGAAGAGGAAGGTCCCCTTCCAGCCTCACATCTGGCTCAGCCGGTGCCTCTGCCCACTGTCCTCTTCCTCTCCCAAATTCCTCTCCCACACACATGGGCAGTCTCCACACACCTGTGTCCACTTGTCATGCCTGGGTATGGCTGGGCAGTGTTTCTCCACCAAGGAGGGCCTCCTGGAGTTGGAGTCAGAATGAAAAAACAAAAACAAAGCTTCAGCCAGGCACATTTCTGCACTGTTTCCTCATTGCATCATGTAAAAGAAACCCTGGGACTGGAGTAGGAACGTCCTGCAGAGAGGACAACCTGCTTTCAGACATAGTACATGTGCTGTGGTGATGGCCCTGCCTGGGGCTCTTAACCAGAGTAGCTGGTGCTGCTCTCAGAACAGATAAAGGCCCACAGAAGGCTCACCAGGCCACAGGGACAAGTGAAACCTGTTTTCTCCTTATGTGGATACAGCATCCAAAAATGTTAGCTCACCACAGAGTTCATTTTCTGTGACTCATTTGGAGTAATAAGATTGTTTTTTAGAAAATTACTATTTCTCTTTTAATAGGTGATTGAAAGTAATTGACTACATGCTGAAGTTTTAAAATTTATTTTATTTTAATTTTTAATGATTTTTGTTTTTTAATCTTATATTTCCCCCCCACTTGAATGATCTTTATCTTTTGATATATGTGGAACATATATGACATGAAGGATATTATTCACACAAACATGCTTGGTAAACTTTGCAGGAACTTTTCTCTTCTGGTGAATGAGATGATACTTTCTTGGTCATCAGCTCCCACATTCTCAGTCAGGGATCCCAAAGCAGACACTCCAACGTTTATCCCTGAAATATGTATTGGAAGCTTGTGTTAGGTGTGTAGCACCATACCAGGTCTTTCCTCTGAAGGAGCTCTCAACCCAGTTAAGGAGATCAGCTATGTCACCCAATTAGAATGTTAACATATGACATGTCGAAGGCTGCACATGGTCCAGCACTAGGCGGGAGCAGACACCAGGGTTCCAGAGGTGTCAAGGGAGGTGGGAGCTCTGTGCAATGGAGTGATGGGTGCTTCTTGAAGTGGGTCAAGTGCACATGGAGTTTGAAGGCTAGGTAACCTGCAAGAAGTAGAGAGGAGCAAGGAGAGGAAGGTATTGGCTGCTGCAAAGACACAGCTGGTAGAAATGACAATGGCAGTGTATCAGGAGAACAAGGGGCCTGGTAGCCAGAGAGGACAGGCTGTCTCAGGAATGGGCAGGAGGTCTGGCTGTCAGGGTGGGACTGTGCAGACACTGGGCCTTACTCTAGGTCTTGGGAGCCCTTGAGAATGACAGTAGCATAATAGAAACAACATTTTGGGGAATATGAGAGGTTCTCTAGCAAAATCTGAGAGCCCTCCTGACTCTGTGAAGTTGTGGGTGTCCTGTAAGAGCTCCAACCCCAGGACCACGATACTGTTCTTTGCTAGTCCTAAAAAAACCACATGGGGGAAAAGACATAGCTGTTATTACTTACACAGTGGGGAAGACCCAGGGGTGGCCAGCAGGTCGGGTGAGTTTCCAGGGTTGAGCAAGGGATTATCTAGCAACTAGCAGAGGGGAGGAGGAGGGAGCAGTGCTGGGAATGGCCTGCATGCCAAGACCAAACAGAGGGTCTGGTGAAGCTTGTTAGCTGTCAAGGATGTGGGAAACACTCAGAATGGCTTCTCTGCTCCTGTGGCCGCTGGCCAGGCAGACACCTTTCCACTGACTGGGGGCGGGGGGGGGGGATTGGACTATATCTTTGATTTACACTACAGTGGGCTTGCAGTCCCAATGTGAGACTTGAACGCAGTTCCCTATGTTTTAATTATTTTTAATCTTTTTTAAAAAAAAATTTGATTTCAGAGAGAGAAAGGGAGATGGCGAGAGAGCGAGAGAAACATCAATGCTGAGAAAGTCATCATTGATCGGCTGCCTCCTGCACACCTCCCAACGGGGATCGTGCCCACAACCCAGGCATGTGCCCTGACTGGGAACTGAACCTCGATCTCCTGAATCTTAGGTCGATGCTCAACTGCTGAGCCACGCCTGGCCGGGCAAGTTCCCTATATTTTAGGTTCCTGTCGCTGAGCAGCTTGTCAATGAGGCAACTTGCTCCTTTTGTCATTTATACTTTAGCACCCCAATGCCCCAGCATGTCTAGTCTGTAAGCAACTGTCAGTTCAGATATCATTGATTTGTTCTGTCAAGTGCTTTTGAAATGAAACCTCTAAGGGCAAATAATAGTCATCTAAGTTAGATAGTCACAGTCTAAGTGAGAAAAGTTTATAGGATTCTCCTCTCTCCATATCCCAGTAGATATATATTTATCCTGTGTTTCCAGGGTGAACTGATTTGTTCTAAGAGCTATGTAGGGGAGGGGAGCTATGGAATGGAAGAATATCCCTAAGAGACAGGGTTGTCTTATCCACAAAGATCAGCTCCATCTCTTAATAGTGGTGGAGTGGGGTCATTCTTTATGATGACCTGAGTTAATAAAGGAAGTAGAGTTAGATCTTTTTCCAGTGATGCTAATAGAGCTGTGTTCATCTCCCTCAGTTTTCAAGACTGATCTGTCCCTTACAAGATGCTTGGTTCTGTTTTGGAGTGCCTGAGAAGAATGATCTCATCCTTATAGGGTCAGTGTTCCATGTGAGCCAGGAGCAGTTATCTTGGTTGTCACTCTCTTTCTCTCAGATGTACTTTTAATAATTGTCTGGGGTAACCCAACATCTTAAGTCAGAATACAGTAAGATAGTCTAACTCTATGAGCACATCTATCCTTGGTCAGCACTTCAAAATAATACAGATTCACTCTGGAAGCAAATGGGGAGAAAGGGAAAGGAACACAGCCTGAGTTCCTGGTCTCCATCACAACAGAGCCACTTAGCTCTTGCTAATCCAGAAAAATACCCGGCTACAGACCAAGTCAAGAGTTCAAAACACTGCTAGAGACTTGAGGAAATAAAAAGCAAGGAAAGGAAATGAGAAACTGCTTTCAAGGGACAATTGAGAGAAAACTGGCAGCTGCTTGGCTGTAAATCCTACTGGGAAGTTTTGCTAAGAGGTGAGTGGTGAGTGGAGGTTCTGAAGTTTTGCCTGTTGTCCTGTCACCCAGGGGTCAGCCCTGCTCCTAGAGGGCATCAGGGAGCTGGGGGAGAAATGGGAAAGGCAGGAGGAAGCATTTGGTACTTTTATAGGGGATCTTATTGTGGCTGCCCAAGTATGCCCTTAGGAAATAAAGCCACCCACTGGTGAAGCACAAGATGTCTTAACTAACCTGCCTCCTGCATGATTACAGCCTGGGAATCAGGGTCTCGGTGGGGCTGGTTGTTATCTCAGGTGTAATGGCTCAACTGCACCAGCTTCCAGCTACTACTCCATTTGAGCAGTATTCATCCAAGAGCCTGCTCACATTCTGGCCTGATCTTTCTCCTCACCTCAGTCTCCTTTTACTTCCTCTGAGGGCTGCCAGGTAAAATATAGGGCTCCCATTAGAGTTGCATTTCAGCTAAACAATGCATAGTTTTTTAGCATGTCTCAAATATTTCATGGGATATACTTATACTAAAAAAAGTATTACTTAGCTGAAATGAAGATTTAACTGAATATTTTTGTTTGCTAACTCTGGCAATACCACTTCCTTTAGATACTTTGGGAGTCAGTCCTTTATTGCTGGTCAGCAGGCACATCTGAGAACATTGACCTAAGCTCTCCTTGTCTTCTCATTGCTAAGCCAAACATGGAAATAAAAACATATTCAGATTTTCTCTTTTTGCTGTGCCAGTCTCTCCCAAGAGCACATGAGCTGGATTTATTTTAACTTGAGTGAGTGTGGAGTAAGATTTTATTTTAATATAATAGCTCTTCAGCCAGAAAATTGTTTCCACCATGCAGAAGTCACATTCTTGAATCTGAGAAGAGCCTGTGGGAATACAATGCCATCTCTAAACCAATATTCAGTGTTAGAGGGAACCAGCATAGGGGGCACATTCTATAGCCACACCAGGCTCAAGTACCAGGGTGACATCATCACTGTCAAGGCCACCTGGAATCACTCAGGCACCAAGAATTTATAGAATGCCTGTGGGCTTTGCAACTGCTTGCCAAAGACTTCATTTCTGATGGAGCAAAAGACAACTTGGGTAAAAGACAAACCAGAAAAAAACAACAACAGAAAACACCCACCAGTAAGAGAAAACAACAAAAAAACCAAACCAAACAAATAAACAAAAAACAACCAAAAAACTCCAGTACTTGTTAGCATGAAGAAACAGTTAAGTGCAAGATTATAAGACAAATTGTGAATGTTTTCCTGTTCCTAGGGCTGGATGGGATTGAGAAACATCAGATTCAGCCTTTGGAAATGTGCTTCTTCTATGAGGCATTCCAAAGGGCTAAGGGGTTCATAGTCTTGGCCTTACAGCCCCCGATTGCTTCCTGTCACTTGTCTCCTCCTCACCAAGGATATATGCTCTTTGATGCTAGGTCTTATACTTTTTCTATGGGTCTCTCAAAGACATTGTCATAGTGATTGGCTCATAGCTGGTGCCTTCATGTCTCTATTCTCTTAGAGAAATGAAAGAATATCTCTAAAATATTTTGGGGTGAAATGGGTCATTGGAGAGATAAAGGGACATTTGTAGTATTTTAAATAAAAATAAATAAATAAATAAATAAATAAATAAATAAATAAATAAATAAAATATTTTAAAAGGAGAGCCCACCATCTCCCTTCATCACCCTTGATTTTAGTGACTTACTCTTACAATTAGGAAAGTTTTTCTTATAAATTACTGAAAAAATTTCATTTTGCAGCTGGAGTTTATTTCTAGATGTGAGGAGGTCCTGATGAAATAGAAAGAAAAACATACTTTAAATTTCTTTTTTGTTTTTAAATTTATCTTTATTGTTGAAAGTATTACAGGTGTCCCATTTTTTCCCCGCAATTGACTCCCTCCACCTCGCTCCCACCCCCTTTCCAGGCCTTCACCCCATTATTGACTGTGTCCATGGGTTATGCATATATGCATATAAATTCCTTGGTTAATCTCTTCCCACCCTCCACCCCCCTTTCCTCTTTCCTTTGAAATATGATTGTCTATTGCATGCATCAATGTCTCTGGATCTATTTTGTTCATTAGCTTCTTCTTAAAGAAGACCCTTCAACATTTCCTGTAGTGCTGGTTTGGTGGTGATGAACTCCTTTGGCTTTTTCTTATCTGTGAAGCTCTTTATCTGAACTTCAATTCTAAATGATAGCTTTGCTAGGTAGAGTAATCTTGGTTGTAGTTCCATGTTTTTCACCACTTTGAATATTTCTTGCCACTCCCTTCTGGCCTGCAAGGTTTCTGTTGAGAAATCAGCTGACAGTCATACAGATGCTCCCTTGTAGGTAATCAACTGCTTTTCTCTTGCTGCTTTTAAGATTCTCTCTTGCCTGGCCGGGTGTGGCTCAGCGATTGAGCATCGACCTAGGATCCAGGTGATCGGGGTTCGATTCCCGGTCAGGGCACATGCTCGGGTTGTGGGCTGCAGCTGATCAAAGACTCATCATTGATGTTTCTGTCTCTCTCTCTCCCTCTCCTTTCCTCTCTCTGAAATCAATAAAGATATATAAAATTCTCTCTTTGTCTTTAACCTTTGGCGTTTTAATTATGATGTATCTTGCTGTGGGCCTCTTTGGGTTCCTCTTGTTTGGGACCCTCTGTGCTTCCTGGACTTGTAAGTCTATTTCTTTCCCCAGGTAGGGGAAGTTTTTTGTAATTATTTTTTCAAATAGGTTTTCAATTTCTTGCTCTCTTTCCTCTCTTTCTGGCACCCCAATAATATGAATGTTGGGCCTCTTGAAGTTGTCCCAGAGGCTCCTTATGCTATCTTCATATTTCTGGATTCTTTTTTCTTTTTGCTCTTCTGGTTGGGTGCTTTCTGTTTCCTCATGTTCCAAATTGCTGATTTGATTCTCAGTGTCCTCTACTCTACTGTTGATTCCCTTTAAATTATTCTTCATTTCAGATTGTGTAGCCTTCTTTTCTGATAGGTACTTTATTAGGTCTTCGGTTTTCTCAGTTGTTTTTGTAATACTCTACTAATATGGTTGAGCATCCTTATAAACAAAATTCTGGACTCTGTATCTGTTAGCTTGCTTGGATCTATTTCATTTAGTTCCTCTTCTAGAGATTTCTTCTGTTCTTTCTTTTGTCACATGTTCCTTTGCCTACACATTTTGGCTTCTTCCAGATGTTTGTTTCTATGTATTCGGTAGAGCTGCTATGTCTCCTGGAATTTGTAGAGTGTCTTTGTGTAGTAGGTGTCCTGTAGGGACCAGTGGCTCAGCCTCCCCAGTCACCTGAATTGGGCCTTCTACAGCCAAAGAGCTGCTGTACTGGAGACACCCCTATGGAGCAGGATTTACTTCAGTTGAGCTTTGGTGGTCACCAAGTGCACCTCCTGAGTGTGTCACTCGTGGATGTGGTAGGATTGTAATCCAACGTGGTTGAGTCTGACCATCAGGTGCACTGTCTCTGGGGCCTCCTGGGAGGTGCAAAGGCAGCCTCTTCCAGTGCCTTGCCCAGAGCCACCCAGCATGAGCTACACAGCAAACCGTAGTTGGCTGCTACTTGTGCTGGGCTTGGAGGTGTCCAGGAGAGGCCAAGCGATGAGCCAATGCAGGTTGCCACTAGTGACAGGCCTGGGGCCACTTATCAAGACGTATGGGGCATGCTGCTACTTGTTTGAGAGGTTTTAGGAAAGTCCTAAGCATAGGGCTCGAGAGGCCACTTGCCCAGAAAAGCCACTGGAAATGGCCTGGATGAGCTGCAGGTGGGGAGGGGCGGGGCCTCTGGGAATCACCTGGGTGGGGCCAAAGGTGAGTCAGGTGCTGGAGACTCAAATATGGGGCCTGCCTGCCGGCTCTGTGCAGTGAGGGCTTGCCAAAGGAGCAGTGGCATCTGCCAGCTCTTCTGCCTGGGAGAAAGCTGCCCTTCCAGCTCTCGCCCCAATTCCAGGCAGGTTAGTTCCTCCCCGAGTGTCCCAGGTCCTTTCCAGCTGCTCCCTGGCGCTGGGCTCAGAGGGAGCGCGTCTGAGTGAGTCCGTGCGCCGGCCCTTTAAGAGGAGCTGCTGGGGCTCCCGCAGCCTCTGCGACCCTCAGGGACAGTCCCTGCTGGTTTCACAGCCCGGAGTTGTGGGTATTTCTCTTCTCAGCCCTGGAACCCTAGGCTGGGGTCCCCATGTGGGGCTGGGACCCTTACTCCTCCGGGAAACCTCCTCTGCTGAGATTCCCTCCCGGGTTTCAACCAGGGCACCAGCTGTGGGCCCGTGGCTGCCTCTTCACGATTCAGCCCCGATCCGCCCGCGTCTTCTCCCCTCCTCCCGGTCTTGGTGCTTCTTCAGCTCCCTGGTTGTAGGGCTTCTGTTCAGCCAGATTTCAGGAGGCTCTGAGCGATGGTGGTTCTGTATTTTAGTTGTAAGTTTGGTGTCGTTGCGGGAGGCAGTGGCCTTAGCTGTTACCTACGCTCCTGTCTTGTTTCCTCTCCTAAATTTCTTATGAAACGTAAAACATAAACATTTCTTTCCAGCTTGAGGGACTTAATTTTAATAGTCAATAGTTTTAATAGTTAATAGTTCCTTCATAAGTAATGTAGAATGGGGACTCTGTAGACCCAAGTTCTAGTTCTGCCTTTCTTGTTTGCTTACCATATTTGCTGGGGAAGACATGTAATAACTCTGTAATTAGTGGTTCCCAAGCCTGACTGAACACAGAATCTCCTGGGAGTTTTAAAAAATTCCCTGGACTCCACACACAAATAAGTCTGGGGTAAGTCCTAGAAGTTTATTTATTTTTTATTATTTTAATTTTTTTAGAGAGAGGGGAAGGGTGAGAGAGAGAGATTGGGAGAGAAATGATGTAAGAGAGAAACACTGATCAGTTGCCTCCCACACATGCCCCAACCAGGGATCGAACCTGAAACTTAGGTATGTGCCCTGATCGAGAATCAAACCCATAACCTTTTTTGTGTACAGGACAATGCTCCAACAAACTAAACCAACTGGCCAGGGCCTGGAAGTTTATTTTTATAAAGCCTTCCCCAGGTGATTCTTATAACCTGTGAGCTTGAGATCCACTGGACCAGGTTACTACTGGTCCTCAACCTACCGTACTGATTCCTGGACCAGCACAAGGGAACACCAGTGAGTGGTGTGAACTGAGATTGAACTGCTTCCAGTGGTTCAAATGTGCAGTCAAGGTGAAGGTCCCTGATGTTGGACACCGTTCAGGCTCCAGCTAGAAGCCCTGTCATGCCTGCAATGTGTTCCTTTCCATGTGTGAACACGTACACACATCAAGATTTTTAAAGATCCCTCTGATTCTAACATTTTATGGTGTGAGAACCTTTACTTTCCTTTATAAGTACTTATGTGGTAGTTTTACTGCATTTAATTAGAATGGGAGGTTTCCTCTTACAGCTCAGATCTGTAGACTAAAGGGCAAATGTCTCATAGCCACCCCTGGAAAAAGGGGCACTTTATTCACAGAAGGAAGGGACTTGTGAGTATATGTGAATCAGCACAAGCCAGTTCCACTGTAAAGGACACAACCTGAAGTGCACATCCACCAATAGTAAATTGTGTGTCCCAGCCATGTGCTGGCTTCTGGTTATGTGTCAGTATTATTGACATTTGTACAGCACTTTTCATAAACAGGGATGTAGATTCATTCTACAAAATCATATTGTGATTACACCAAAATAACCACATTTCAAATTATTTCTATATTTTTTAATGTAGAAATATATCTCTATAAATGCTGATGTGTGTGTGTGTTTACACAAAGGTAGAGGAATACATTGCAAGCACAACAGGGTTTCCAGCTTGAGCCTAAGTGGGATCTAACATCAGGATCTGATTGGGTATGTCTGGGTAACTGGCAGGGAAGAGCAAAAGGAAGGAGGTGGAGTGGAGGAGCCTCCTTGCAGGGAAATAGGAGCCAGGTATGCACAGGTCAGTCCAGTACAAAAATCTGAGGCATTGGAAGGACAGTTGCAGAGTGTTGTCATTCTGATTTGTCTCATGGTCCAATTCATGGATGCATCTCTGGCCTGTGGAAGAGAGGACTGATGGTAAGAGCCCAGAAGCCTTTCATAGATCTCTACAAATGCCGAGGTTTGGCCACCTGCAGGCTCAGTGCCTTGACAATGGCAATGCCTCAGGAAGTGGTGATGAAACTTGGTGTCTGGAGGATGGAGAGTTAGCAGTGGACTGTGACCAGGGCTGGAGCAGAGGAAGAGAAGGAGGGAGACTTGACCTCTCCTGGCATCCTAGGACTGCTGGAGAACCTCTATAAATGCCAGGGTTCTGGATTAGCAGAGGGAACAAGGACCAGCAGAACACAGCTCACACCCGTGTTGTCAGTTTCCAGTTCCCAGAGGCCCAGCCTAGGATCTAAGGCCCCATGATCTCTTCAGGACATTTTTCAGTTCAACTCAGCAAACAGGTTTTTTTGATTGTTCTCCACTCCTCTATGATGAGTTATGTGGTCTTGGTGCCAGCATAAAGGGTGTGTAAGAGCTGAGTCATCTGCAGTGACAATAGCATTGCTCCTGTGGTGAGTGAGTGACTGGAAATCCCACTAGTCTAGGTGACGGCTATTGGGATCTCCAATACCAGCCATGTCTTCTCACTGAACTTCTAGGAAAGTTTATCAGCACCCATGTGGTGACTTAGTGGCATCTTTCTTCTCCTCTTTCCCTCCCTACATGAGCAGGAAGAACTAGCTGCAGTTGGTTTTAGGCTAGAGGAGCCAGACTGTGGGCTGTGCCCTGGAACCCCCACCTTTCCCAGGGGCTGGGCCTGACACTGGTTGGGAACTAGATCCTCTGCCAGGAGCAGGGATCAGCTCCACTTCAGCAAGCATTGAAAGGCATGTCACGGAAACAAAAAAGCTGGTCTCAGTTCAGTCATACCATCTTCTGAGACAACTTTTCAGCTTCTAGAAAATTCTGGAGCTTGCTGTTGACACTTTATGTGTTAATTTGCCTGGGCCATGCAACCCAGTTTTTAGTCAAACACCAGTCTAGCTGTTGTGGCGAAGGTATTTTTTTGAAATGTGATCAATGGTTAAATCAGTAGACTTAGTGTGTATGGGCCTTATCCAACCAACCGAAGGACTTACAAGAAAACAGGTTGTGGTCCCCAGGGAAAAGGGAATTCTGCCTCCAGACTGCCTTTGGACTCCAGCTGCAGCATCAAGTTGTCCCTGTGTCTCCTCCTGCCTGCCAGCCTGCTCTGCAAATCTTGGATTTGCCAGCTCTACAAGTCCTTTAAAATAAATCCTTAATCCTTATCCCTAAGTCCTAATTAATCTCTCTCTACTTAAACAGCTTATTGGTTCTTGGTCTCTGAAGAATCCTGAGCTAATATAAGCTCCTTACATTCATCAGCCCAGAAAACCACATAGAGAACTTTTAACATATAGAAATCAAACATCAAAGGCAGTTCTCAGTTATTAGCTACCATCTAAGGGAGACCTACCTGTATGATTGATGGCCTTTTAGGACAGAGTTTATATGAAAGAGCTATTGATGTTATCATAACCAGATATTATCACCCTCTGCTACATTTTAATAAATACTATTTTAGAACCAGATTTCCTTGTGGTTTGCTCCATGGCCATTTTTCTCATCTTGGGGTGTCTGGAGACAGTGTGTGTGTGGAGTACACAATGAGCACTCAGCTTCATGTGAGAGAAGCACAGAGCATAGGTTCCAGTTATAAATTATTTGAGAGGCTGCAAAGAGGGATTTGATTCTTAGTTTTCCTAGGAACTCAGAGAGGCCAAGATACTTCTGCTAAAAAAATTTTTTTTTTTTAACCTTCTAATGAATAGCCAACATGTAGGCAACTAGATATTCTAATTTCTTCCCAGAGGAGTATAGAACTTAAATACACATTTGAGAGTCATCAGTTTTTAGGTAGTATTTTTTTTAGGTAGTGTTTAATTAAAGCCATGGGACTAGATGAAATTTCTTAGAGAATGTATAGACATACACAGATACATTTTGTTATAATTGATCTTTTTTTTAAATTGAATGCTCCTTTTGATCCCAGAGTCTAAGCTTAAGTGGTTGTGCCTGAGCCACATGAAGGTTTAATAAATTCTGGTGTTTGTGCAGGGGAGACACACAGCACCATCAGTTAATTACTTCTCTTAACAGTCTGGGCATTTAACACCTTCTCCTTTACCTTTGCTGAGCTCCCACTTGGAGAGAGAACCTTTGCTTACTTAAGGGTAATCTGCTTGTTTCCACCAGGACAGCTTTATGAGGAAGAGTGCTAATTCCCAGAAAACACCTTCTCACAGCCAAGGATAGTCAAGTGAAAAGCTGGTTCCATTTTCCCCAGAGAGTGACAGTCTATTTAATTCCAGCAATTAACTGGATTCCAGGGGGAAAGGACTGGTTGAGTGGTCTGTGTCAATTACATTGTGATTATGAAATTCATGGTATGACTCATTCAGTGGCCAAACCTGTGATTATCTGACTTAACCAAGAATGTACAGGGTAACAGCCTCTTTGCTTCTTGTTAGAGAGAATTCAGTCTTTGTCTGTGCTACACTATAGGTGACTTCTCTCCTTTCCTATATCTCCTCTTTCTATAAAAGAATAAAATCTATAAAATGGTTTCTGAATTAAACTCAGTGTTCTGGAAGCCATATAGGCTACTTACCACGAACAGCTGAAGGCTTGGGAATTCCAATGTATTTTTGTATATAATTTGAAGTATTGTAAAGGCCTTTGACCTTGAAGTCTTCCCTTTAGTAATTTGAATATCCTTGTCTATACTTAGCACCTATGATTAAAGGACAAGCCATTGTAACATGCCTGCAACTTCCCAAAGCATTCTTTCTTTCATTATTTTTGGACATTTTATAATTTCTCTTATCTTAGGAATACTTTGTGAATGGTAACTAAAGCCCATTTATAACAAGCACCTATATACATCTGGGTTTTAAAAATAAGGAAGCAAAAATTATTCCCCAAACTCTGAGGTTACTGAAGTCTAACAGTCTCTGAATGTTTGTCATCGACCAGCCCCTTTCAGATAAAAATGTCTGTTCAGATAAAAATGGCTCTTTAAGAACTTGGGAGATGAACCCATTTTACTGCTGCTCACCTTCAAAGTGCTGGTACTGGTGAGCTGATGACTGGAGCAAGTAGCCACACTGAGGTGTCAAGGGAGACTTGACCAGCAGTATCACAAGAATAGGTGGCAAGAAGGGATTCAAGGTGAACAGGCAATTATATCTAAGCAAACTCACTTCCCATTTCATAGTCACACAAGAATCATTGCCCACAGTCTATGTACTTGACTGGGTTGAAGACAGCAGAAGTAGGAGGGAGGATTGCAGAACACTTCCTCAGAGGAAAAATGTAGGATTCTTTTCTTGGAAACCTGGAAAAACTCATTTACTCTAGAGACAGGGAGATACATAAGAAAGTCTTGGAAAATTCCTCCCAGGAAAAATGCATTTGTATGTAATGAGCTACAAAATTCATCCTCCCAGTTTAGAAGGATAGCTCCTCCCAAACTAGATAAAACTGGGCATCAAAAGGGAGACAATGGCTTCCAAAATATATAGGGGTGTCCCCCCAACATGTATACACATACTTTGAATAATTATAAAGGCAGGTGTTTATTAAAATACATTTCATTTTCATTTAACAGCTATCATCTGTTAAAGTGTATACTTTTTTGGGGACACCTGTATTTACTTAGAATTAAAATTTGTAGTTTCTGTACGAGCTCATAAAGGCTGTTTAAATATGGATTCTAATATAGGTTGGAAAATTACACATTCATGGCCAGATGTATGACTTGCATAGAAGATTGTTTCCTCAAGTAATCCCCTCACTTGGGGAGAAAGGGACCAGAAAGGATGATGGAAAGAAGTTCTCTTCTTCTCTTTTTGAAGTGCTAATTATAGCAGCAGAAGAAACTGAGTCACTTCTGTTTTATTGAGGATATAGGGGAAGTCTGTGCAGGTCAATATTATTGAGCCTATGATGTAACTTTTAAAGTAAAACACAGCTGAGCAACCATTTAAGTGGTGTTACTTTCCTGAATGGTCTTGGAAGACCTCTAGATAATTCCATGATTCTCTAATTCATTTTATGGCATGGTAATTGGCATGATCATCCTCCCTTTAAAAAGGACAATTTAGCCATGGACGGTTTGGTTCAGTGGTTAGAATGTCGGCCTGAGGACCAAAGGGTCCTGGGTTCGATTTCCAGTGAAGGGCACGTACCTCGGTTGCAGGTTTTGATCCTGAGCCTTGGTCAGGGCTCATGTGGAAGGCAACCAATCGATGAGTGTCTCTCACATTGATGTTTCTCTCTCTCTCCTCCTTCCAGTCTCTCTGAAAAGCAATGGAAAAAATATCCTTGGATTAAGAAAAATAAATAAATAAAACACAGTGGTATTGAATCAAAACTAAACAAATGGAATAGAAATCAAATACATGTTTATATGAGAACTTGATATAAGATAGCAGAGGTATTATAATTAGTGGAGAAATGATATTATATGTAAAAAAATGAAATTAGATTCCTACCTCATACCATATACAAGCAAAGAAAAAAATAGGAAATCTGATAATCTTGAGATAGGGAAGGATAGAAGTAATGGAAGAAACTACACCAAAAAAAATCAATAGATTTGTTTATGAAAATTTTTAAATTTCTTAATATCAAACAAATGAAAATATATGCACAATATTGAAAGAGAAAGTATTAAAATTATTAATATTGAAAGAACCCTTTTATTATTAAAAAATTTTTTTTTGTTAATCCTCACCAGAGGATATTTTTTTCCATTGCTTTTTCAGAGAGAGAAGAAGGGAGGGAGGGAGGGAGAGAGAGAGAAACATCCGTGTGAGAGAGATACATAAACTGATTGCCTCCAGGACATGCCCCCACGGGGGGCTGGGAGCAAACGGGCAACCCAGGTACGTGCCCTTGACTGAGAACCAAACCCGTGACCCTTCAGTGTATGGGGGCCCATGCTCAAACCACTGAGCAACACAGGCCAGGGCTAAAGAACTCTTTTAAATCAATGAAATGAACATAAACACTTTGACATAGGAAAAAGACTGAGCACAAAAGAAATACAAGTTGGAAATTAGCAAATGAATAAATGTATTATTTAATTAGCAATCAAATTTATGCAAATTAAAAGATGTTATTTTTACTGACACCCCCCCATGTTAATCAATACTGATGAGGGTATGTTGATACAAGTATACTCATCCATTGCTGGTAGGAGTGTATATTGGCAAAAATTTCTGGAAAACAGCTTGGCAATAGCTATCATGACTTTAAAAAATTTGTACCTATTACATTATAACTTATAATAGATAAAATTGAAAATTTGAATGTTTAAAAATATTAAGCCAATAAAGGCATACATATTATAGACTACTGTGCAGCTAGTGGAAATCATATATATATATGATTATATATATATATGTGTGTGTGTGTATGTGTGTATGTATATTTTCTGACCACAATGGAATTAAATTAGAAATAAATAATGGAAATTGTATTTTGAAGATATATTTTGTTGTCATGAGGAAACTATTCAATATTAATGTTAAGTGGAAAAAGCAGCCTACAAATTTTTAAAAGATATAATTCCAATTTATTAAACAAAATATATGCATACTCTAAAAACAGTATTAAAAGTAAATTAACAAAATTTTAACAGTGATTATCTTTGAGTACTAAAATTATGGAAGATTTATATTTTCTTCTTATATTTTCAACTTTTCTACAAGAAGCATGAATTAATTTTGCAAAGAAAACATTTTATAAACATCAGAAAGAACAAAGAGACATATGTACGAGGCACCTCAAATAAATGACTTATTGAGAATTTAAAATAAATGTGGGGTTATTTAGTTTTATTCATTTAAGGATCTGGAAGCCAAAACAAAAGGCAAACATATCAGGCTATAGAGTCCAGGTAGAAGAAGCAATTTGGTCTGGAGCAACATTTACCAAGTGTGTTCTGTGGACTCTAGTGCTGTTAAATATTATTACAGGTTACATAATATTAGGAAGAATTATGGAATGATGGAAGGAAGAATTCCCTGGCTACTAGTTTGAAACAAAAGTAAAATAGTTTCTCTACTTTTCTTAAACCTTTATTAAGCTAAGTGTCTACAATATTGTTATCCTGAGCTGTAATACATGCTTTAGATTCCATTAAGGTTCTGGTTTGAACAGAAAAGAAGCCTGTGCAACTAACTCAGTCAGTAGGTTTGGCAGGTTGTTGAAATGTCAGTTACAAAGAAGAGAGGCTAGCACACCAGTCTGCTTGCCACTGTTTATAACTGGACTTTGTCCTTCAAAAGCTGCTTTTAATTATTTTGATGCTGGTGGAAGCATTCTGATGCAGATTTTGAAGAGCCAGTGAGCATAGGTACAGGGTAATGTTGGGGAGATGACCATTTTCATCTTCAGGGGTTTATGAACCAAACAGACTCCTTATGGTCTGAACTGTGATCTCCTAACACCTTTTAATCTCTCACCCTTATCAGTGTACCAAAGTTTATGCACAGACCTCATGTATGTATATTATTCATTAATGATGGGTAGCTACTACAGTACTAATTTGTGAGGTATGTTATAAACACAAAAAGTAAAATTAAATAAGTTAAATATAAAGCAACTTACAATTTTAAATATTATTAGTAATAGTATCTTCAGGTATGTAATCAGCAAGTATGTCAAGACAACAAGTAAGGTCCCATTCATCCTTAAGGATTGTGCATACACAGCCACATTTGAAATGTCTTCTTAGATAATTGAAAGTTTTTGTTGCTGACTAATCTTATTAGAACTGTCATCCAGTTTACTTCATATGTGACTTACGGAGCCCACACTGGGTTAGGATCACCAGCTGGCCCATTTTCTTCCTGCTGGCTTCTGCTAGTATTGTCAGTGTCCTCTTCAACCAGGGTTCTCCAGGGAAACTTTGTAAGCCATTTGTTAATATATCATAATAAGTCTTCTAAAAAGGAAATGTGTCTGGGGGGGGTGTGAGTTTGTCAGAAGTAGTAAGCCTGTCACCTTCGAGGCCTGAGAAACCTGTAAGTTACTTGAAGGACAGAATTCTTTACTCTCCTCAGTTCAGAGTATCTTAAACCCCATCGTTGTTCCATGCAGTTTTCTTGGGTAAGTAGGCCTGGTACTGTGTTTTGAGTTTTGTTTTGAGGATGTAGAAACCAGGCTAGTGAGCTCAGAGAAGCATGGGTGGAAAGGTCTGTCTGAATTTTCTCTCCTTGCCTGAGTTGGAGGACCTAGAAGAAACTCAGACACAGTGTCCCTCCCGTTGTACACTGGGAGGAAAGATGGCAAAATGTGCACAATGACAGTCTCGGGATCTGAAACTGTTCTTGTTGTTTGGGCTGAATGAGTGTCTCGAAGGAAGTCTGCTTGTCCACCCTAAGAAGGAACAATGCCAGGGCACCAGGACCAGGGGAGGGAAGCCCAGGACTCACTGTCAAAGTCAGGATGGATTTCTTGGGAGGAACAACAGTGGTTAGTCTGGGGCAGGAAGATGTTGCTCAGAAACAAGTCTCCAGGTGTGAGGAGATCAGGACTGAGCAGCAAGGCAGGACGGGAGAGGTGCACAGTCTAGGAGACAGGAAGCACTTGAACATCAGAAGCAATGGCCTCTGTCAGTTAGTGGATGGTGCTGCTGTGGGCCCACCCTCTCCTCTGTAGGGACCATGGAGTGATACTCAGGACTGATAGTAAACATATGTAGCAATACAGAAGGGGTGCCAACCAACCCTATGAGGCAGAACCAGTGCGCCATGTCAACAGTGAGTCCCACTGAGTGACAGCCCTGGGAACTCAGCTGTCCACTCTGGCAGACAAAGACATTAGTTTGCAAAGAGACTGGTGTGTTTGCTATCTACCTATTCAGTTCCAAATCACTGAGCATTAACCCTAAGAGATAATAAAAGCCACTTTATTAGAATTCACTAATTTAGGCACAGGGAGAGTCCACCTTGACAAACAACCCACAGAGGTATGCCTTCTAGAACCTACCCTTGGGCACACCTGCACCCACCCCAGGTACACATGTCAGCACAAACCACAGAGACATTTGTCAGGAACCCCTCCCCTTCCTCTCACTGTCAGGCCTCTTTCAGCACCTCACTTCTAGATGACAGTCACATTCATGTTGCTTCCCCATTCCACCCACTTCAGGGCTCAGGAGGTGAGACATTTGCATAGCGTCACAGAATAATTATTTACCAGAGGTGTTTTCCTTCCCCAGTTCTCACCCACTTAAATCTACAGCAGAACAGACTCTTTTGTGCATTACTCTACTCTCAAGTTTTATAAAAAGAGCTTGAAACCCAAGGAAGGGCCATTGAGTAGAAAACTATTCATATCAGCTTATCTTCACATCTGAGTTGACCCAGGTTGCTGTGCAATGCTCCCTGCAGGGGAGGAAATTGTGTAGATATCCTGTACCAGGCTGCCCAGCCTTTAAGTCAGTTTAATAACTGCAATTATCCTTGTTGAGGGAACAGAATAGAACTGGTGGATTTCCCCATAGGGGCTGCCATGCTTCCTGGCTTTTAGGCTTGACTTAAGCAATAGCAATCTCCAATTTTCAGCATTTTCTTTCTGTGTGCTCTGAGGCAGCCAGGTCCACATTACCCCTCTCAGTTCAATCCTGTAGACCCATGCAGAACTCAGATGTGTGAGGGAAATTCCCAAAGACTGCTCACAAGACAGAAGGGGTGAGTTATCTCATGCATAATCCTCATCTCAATGAAATACTCCAGTGTGCAGTGTGATGGGCAGGAGTCTTAAGTACTTTCTAGATCCTTTGTATTTTTCTGCATATTAACTCTTTCTAGCCCTAAATGATTAAGATACAGATTGGAACAGTATTTTCCATGCTTTATGAAGAGGTGGTATGGAGTGGGGTTCCCAGCCACCTTCCCAGAAGACCTTAATTTCCTTCCACAACCTTAATTTCCTCACCTGTAGAATGGGGCCAACATACTTCCCAGAAATGTATTGGCACAGGTTGTGCTATGTAGTAAGCACTTGTCAAGGTGGTTATTATTGTGTCTTTTAAAGAATAGAAGCCTCTATTAAACATACTTTAATATAAGATGCATGGAAGGTATTATTGGTAATATGTACATCTCAAGAGATTTGTGGGTCAAAATGGCAGTAATTCCTTTATATATGAAAGTGATCTTAACAATTTGTTAATTGATTTCAGAAAGAAATGCTTTGTCTTACTGAAATCCTTGTGATATAAATAAGAATACATGTATGTGGAGTCATTTAAACATGATTAAAGAATAAGGACAATGCTATATCTATAGTCTTGTTTTTTTACTTTAGGACCAAAGCTAGAGACACTTTGAAATATATACTTATTACTTTTGTTAAATGAGCAAAAGTCGATATTGGAATAGAACATATAAAATCAAAGCCTTGAGTGAGGAGAATATTTCTTTGATTCATTTTGTTGAACTCCTGATTTTCAGTATAGTGTTTCCACAGTCATAAAATGGGGGTGTATTTGATATTTGAAAATGTTGAAAGGGCTACTCAAGGCTTTACTGATGATCTGCTCCAGGGGTCTTTTAAGGAGGATTAAGAAGCCTGCACCCTTTAAGCGATTATGTAACAGTCATGCTCAAGGTCCTTTTCAGCTCTAAAGTATGTCTATATTCCTCTGAGATAATAACTAGGTCAAATTTAAGAATAACTTTCTAATACTTTATTCCAGAAATATGAATCTTTATTACTTTTCAATGCAAACCACTTCTTGACTAAATAGTTGTCTAAGACTGGCACACTTTGGCGGGGAAAAGGTGAAAAAAATTTTGGTAATGTGTGGATAAATTTGAATATGAAAAATTGCCCCTGTGTTCATGATCCAAACAGGAGAAATGACATAACGATGACAAATAGCTGTGCCCACATGTACTTTCTGTGGGAAATCATGCTGGTGGAATGATAAAAAAGCTTGAGTGAAAACAGCTACACTTTGTCCAATGTGAAGCGTGGATGCAAAATGAGGGTGGGGCAATCACTCAGCTTCTTCCTACAGAAAGGTAGGAATAAAGACCATTACTAACCAAAATAGGAACATGGTGAGTATGGCATAGAAGAAAGCCACTTCCCCAGTAATAAAGATTTGTTAAATGCTAATGAAAACTCACTCTTAATTTTCATTAAACCATGGTCCTTTTCCCTAGTGTGTCCCAGCCTGATACATGGCATTATTCTTTCCTTACACCAGCCTCAGCAGATCCTTCAGAGAAGGCCCTCCCTGGACTCAGAGAAGCCGGACCCTTTCCTCTAACATCTTCCCTCCACCAGGCCACACCTTCTTACCTTCCTTTTCTACCCTCTTCTTCTATCCTGTCTGCCTTCAGGAAGCTTCCCTCCACTCAAATTTCCCACTCCTTGCCAGTTCTGTTACTTTCAAACTATGTCCTGTGGAAGACAGAAAGGAAATTTATCTTTAGTGCATTACCAAGGAGACACATCTGATCCATAACATGGTCTATGGCGATTTTAAAGCGTGCCAATTGCAATTCAAAATGGGCTTCCTCTTTTCTTCACTTTTTAGTCGATTAAAAACTTTGGATTTCTATTGATTTATACCTTTCAGGATTTCAACTTTTTGAATATGAAGATGTAAATAATGATCTGCTCATATCTGTTTCTTTTCACCTATTAGCATGATGTATTTTCTGCTGGTTTCCATGTCTCTGAGTTTCCGTGCACACATTTGATCTCTTTATCTCAGATACACCTTTCAGTTCTACCAGATCTCTCTTGCACTGTTATATATTCTGTTATTTCACCCTTTTATGGAACTTCCAATTAAAGTACTATATAATTTTCGTTTCTGAAAGTTCTATTTGGTAGTTTGCACCCCCCCCCCCCTTTTATTTTTAAATAGGAGCTTGCTTTTTTTTTTAAGAAATTTGCTTCATTCTTTTGTATTTTTACATGGTTCAGCATTCTTTTCCATTCTTTTCATATGGTCATTTTATCATCTCAAATACTTACAGCTTGAATTTTGACTCGCATTCTGTTTTTGGACTTTTGCTAGCAGTGAGCTGTTTCCTCCTGTCAGTTTGATTACAAGCCTGTGTTTAGTAGGGCTTGCTTCATTCATGAGAACCACCCATGGTTTCATTGTGAAAGTCCTTACACACCCGTTTGGCAGCCAATTTTATGAATATATTGTGGCTGGGGGATGCGAAGGTGATGTAAACTCAAGCTCCACCTCTACGAAGAGAAGGCCTAGAGTTCTGAATTCTTGGGGGAATTCTTTCCCTCTTGCCTAAAGCAGACCAACCTCCTTTCAATAGCCTGTGTATTCAATGGGTGAGTTTTTCCTAACCCACCAGGTTATGTACAGAGGGGTTTTGGAATTAAGCATTGCATTTAGGCTTGTTCTCTGTTCCAATTAAACTCCTCGTGAGAATTCAAAGTCTCGTTTCCAGTTCAAGCTCCCAATTAAGGGGATTGGGACCACCCTTGTCCCAGGGCATCACTCAAACACGGTGCCAGCATTCAGGTTCTCTCTAGTTTATGGCTCTTGGCAATTATTCTTCCCCTCCTTGCCTCACATCTCCTTCTGTTTAAAGATTAGCCTTATGTTAAAAAAGTTGGTTTTAGCAATCCTAAGGATTTTAGGCAATTTAAATCAGCCTTATTGCCAGAAAGAGAAACAATCGTTGACAGAATCAGCTAAGTGTCAGTAGGCACGGTTGTTTCTGCTCATCAGTGGTGATTGGACCAGGTTGAGCTGCTGGTGTGAACAAGCACGTCTGTATCAGCCCACGCTATACTTGCTCATCCAGAGATGAGCTGCCACACCCACAGTTCAGAGCACAAGCTTCCACATTCTCCACACCTGGGTTTCAGTCCCAGCTCCGTCACCTATCTTGCAGTGAGGTCATGGGCTGGTTGACTTCTAAACTTCAGTCTTCCCATATATAACACAGGGACAATAACGACTGCTTTACCTGAGTACAATAAGGATTAAATGAGATTCTGCACATAAAGTGCTTAGAATCTAGTGCTTGGAACATGGTAACTATCACCAATAAATAGTAAGTATTCTTGTCATTGCCCCCTAAGAATAGTCATCAAACCATTTCCAAGCTCACTGACGCCTCTGTTTTGAGCCAGCTTTGTGACGCTCCTCTTTTTTCATGTCATCTGAATCATCCAGGGTGGATGAGTATGGGAGAACCAGGAGGTCCCAGGGTCTTAGGTCCAAATCCCATTCTTCTGCTTGTTGGCCATGGTAGGTGACAGCTTCTCTAAAACTCATATCCTTTGCTGTAAAATGGGGATATGAACACCTTATTTAGGGGGTGATGGTGCAGGATGAATGTGAAAATGCCCAGAGTGGCACATGATGGCCTCAGCTTCCCTCCAAGTCCAGGCCTATGCGGTCTGTTCCTTCAGGTATCTCTTGCTCACTGCACTGTCTACTCTGTGCATGCTGGGCTGAATGGAATGAATGAAACCAGGAAGAAGAAATGCAACACCCATAGAGGAGGGCAGGAAACAGCAGCTCCATGTGTGGCCATAGGAAGTCAGAGCCCAAGCTCGTGTTTTAGCTGTAGGAGTTTTGCTGTGTGTGTATCTGAAACAGGGACATTGTCTCCACCTTTCTTATCTTTCCGTAGAGCCCAGAACCGGCTGCACCAGGGACTTCATCAAGTCAGTAATGCTGAAGCCCAGACTCAAGGCCCACCCCACATGGGTGGAGATGCCCATAGGGAAGCTGAATCACTCTTGGCTGATTATGGATAAGGCCCGTTTCTGCCAGAGGAGCTGCCAAAGTGTGTGGGGCCATTGAAAGGCTGGCAGGATTCTCTCCCTACTTTGCATAACAATCTCGAACTTGACATTTCTACGTCCATGGGAGGGGGAAATATAGAAGAGTTCTGAAGGATAACACAAATCTTCCTTCTCCAGTGGCTCAAGAGTTTCATGTGAGCAGTAGACAGAACCAGAACGTTCATATAAAATCAGGACAAGCTCACCTGGACATTGACTTGGAGCTCTAAAAATCATTTGCAACATCAAGTGATCACTCAGATTCCCCAACTGGGCAATGTCTGTGTCCATCTATCACCTTTTCCATGTTTCCTCCTCTTCCTCATAACTGCCAATGTGCCCCAGAATGTGCTAGGTGCTTTGTGTTCCCATTCATCCACCTAACTTCTCTGCATTATTGTTTTAACATGCCCACTTTTACAGATGGGAAGTGAGGGTCAGAGAAATGAAGGGATTGAAGAGGAGACAGCAACATGTACCTGGCTCCAAAGTTGGCTTCATCCATTACCTCATGTGCCCACCCCAGCATCCTGCTCTGGGTCCCGCTCCTCGTCATCTGGGAAAGCCCAATCAGGAGATCAGTGCTCCAGGCTCTTCTCCTCCCACTCACAAACTGTAAGCTCCAGGGAAGTCCCTTCCTTCATTGGGGCTTGGCTTCTTCATCTATAAAATGAAAGGTGTAATTAGATAACCTCTAGGGCTTCAAGGATTCTTCTGACCAAGTTTTAGGAGAACACAGATTTCTGCCAGACCATCACAGAATCTCTTCACTTCACAAACCCTCATGTGAAAGTCTCAAGATAGAATGCAGGAACTAGTATTTATTAAGAACTGACTTTGACAGCGGGGGCAGAGGTATCTCCAGGAAGGAAGGCCCAGCCTGTGAAAAGACAGAGCACGAGCCCCTGGGGAAATCCCAGATGCTACCCCCAGTAGGGACCTGCTGGGCCTGACAGGACTGTAAGCCCACAGCCCACCGGGGGTGAAGGGGCCTGGCACAACACCTTCCAGACCAGGCCCAGATATGTCTGTCCTTGTGAAGGAAAAACTTTAATGAGAGTCTTCCTTCCTAAAGCCTCGTGGTGTAATAGCTGTTTGACCCATTCAGATGGAAGGATGAAAGCTCTACCTAAAGACACGATGTGAATGGAAGAGACCTGTCATTGTACCCTCCCCAAGAAATTGACTGGAAATAGGGAAAGCAAACTGTAGTTTTATGTGGCCCCTCTAAGGCATAAATAGTCAGACATTCCATTTCAGGAGAAATCAGAGATGTATGTGGAGGATAGGTAGATTAATGTCTCCAGTGTGGATATACATTTCATATTTGACTAGCTGTGTCTTCTTGGTATATGAAAACAGTACAGCGCTCGGAACAGACTTAGAACAGCTCTCATCTCAAAGAACCCAGCGCTTGTGTCCCAGTATGAGAAGTTTGATACTGCAGAATGGCGTTTGATGAATGAAGCCAGTGATCTCTTTGCACTCATTACCTTGCATTCTCAATCAGATTGGACCATCTCCCATCCTGAGCCTCCCCAAGACTTTGAACAGTTTTTCGATGTTCCTTCTAGAAAGACACCCTCTCCAGAAAAACACATTATTTGTATCCAGTGCATTGGTATATATTGTAATGTGCTGGATTTGATTTGCTTGTGCACTGGTATAATTGCCAGGGATAGTTTGGCCTGTTAATCTCATCCAATGGTGAAAGTTTTTAGCCAAACTGCCTTAAAAGGGGACATTTTTGTTTCTTTCTAATTCATATCCATATTAATGAATTATAAAGGTGTTTTGAAAATTTAGAGTTGGTTTGTTTCTAATTCTAAATTTATAATTATAGACTGAGGTAAAGTCTGAATACTTTAATCATCCTAACGTCTGTCTTTAAATCTTCTTCCATATTGTAGGATCTCTAGAAAACACCAGAATTATCAGTGAAGAATATGTTAAATGGCTCAAGGGCTACTGTGAAGCATTTTTCTATGGCTTGACAGTACAACTCCTAGAACCGGTTCCTGTCTCTTCGACAAGGTGTTCCTTTAGAATCAATGATAACACAAAGAACCTACAAATACATGCAGGTGAATTAAATAATTTTATAATTTTAATTGAGTAAAGGATGTGGAGATACACACACATACACACACATATGTAAAACACACAAGTACATGTCTTTTTGAATAGGGAACCTCCCTGATGTTCTTAAAAAAGAAAAAACCTAAAGATGCCTGCTTTACTGTGGGGATAACAATGATTGATCTTTACCCAAGAGACTCCTGGAATTTTGTCTTTGGACAGGCCTCTTTGACAGATGGTATTCCTTTTTGACATTGTTTGTAGAAACTTTTCTCAACTCAAGAGTGCTTGAAGATGTTGAAAGATGAAAAAAATTTCATTATAATTTTGATACTTAAAATTGTTTATTTCTGGTGCAGCATCATGCCATATTGGGACATGTACTGTTTATACACTCCAGTGATCTGGGTTCCTCCCCAAGTTGGCCATTCACTACCTATATGACCTTGAAACTAATAATGCCCATTTCACAGGGTCATCTTGAGATAATTTACATAGAAGTGCTGATGCATAAAAAGTGTGTATATATGCCTGGCACATCTGCAGGCTCTCAGAGCAAAAAATGGAAAATGTAAGTAATTCAGTAGCAAGGTGAATTACAGAAATTAAGGATCTTCGATTAATTAATGACAATTAACCTTGCTAATTGTTTTTAACTCTTTTTGTAGTCATCTTGCATAGGTGGAATAGACACAGACTGCTTTATAAGTGTATGCTTACCCTGTGTGTTATTTTATTCTAAAAGTAAATAATTTGTTGTTTTATTTTAAAAGGTAAACTTCAATGTTTGATTTGAGATATAATAAACTTTGAGTCATTAAAAAAAAGGAAAAAAAAAAAGAGCTGACTTTGCACCAGAATTGTGCTAGGTGCCATCAGCCAAAGTTCCTGATTTTCATTAGGCCTGATACTAATCTCCTTTAAATTGATTCTGGTATTTATAACTCTTCCTCACTTCTGTGATTTATTGTCTTTCTGCTCCTCTATGCCTTCTTCCTGTCCCCTCCCTGACAGAGAACTCGAGCAAGAACCATTTACTTTGGATAGCACCCCATAGGAATGTCCTACTGTGCTGATTTTGGGTAAATAGCTAGAGAGAAGGAAGATTGACTTAACAAGAATGAGCACGGATGACTTTTCTCTAAAGGGCTGAACATGATGTTCTGACTTCTCATTAATCTGGACCTTTTGGGGGACCTCCAGGGCCATGAAACCTTGATTCCTTTTGTGGACAGGGGTAAAAAGAATTTTTATGCTTATTTTTATAACTTCCCAGGAATCTTTTTGCCATGTGGGAGTGGTGTCTTGCTCAGTCATCCTTGTTCATTCAGGGTAAGAATTCATGGGTGACTAGGAATCAAAGAATTCTGGGTGGAGAAGTATCTCAGAAGACTTTGCCCTTGGCCTGTAGATGCTTCAAAGTACAATTGGCAATTAAGAACCTTGTAAAAAGTCTTAGAGACCAGCCTTTAAGAAAATTATAGCCCTGGCTGGGTGGCTCAGTTGGTTGGAGTGTCGTCCCCTATACAAAAAAAAAAAGGTTGCGGGTGAGTACGGGAGGAACTGGTTGATGTTTCCCTCTCACATCAATGTTTCTCTCAATCAATAAATATATCCTCAGGTGAGGATTAAACATAAAAGAAAATTATAAAAAATTATTTGAGGAGGCCAAACATACCCACCCCAGGCAAGCCTTGTGGTTGTGATTGGGACTCTGGAGACTTCCAACTTCATATTTTATTGAAGTACATAGGCTGAGAAGCTCCCAGGAAGACTGAAGCTTCAGCCCCTGCTAACTATATCTCTTAGAATTCAGTTAAATTCACATCAATTCAACAGATTTATCAAAACCTTGCTATTCTCTCTGTTAAACCCCAAAGTTTCTGTGGCTTAGCACAACTGAAGTTGATTTCTCCTGTGACACCCAGTGAGGGAGGACAAGAGGTTGGTGGGAGTTGAGGGGATTTCCTCACAGTCCTTCCAGAACCAGGCTGAGGGAGGTTCTGCCACGGCTTCACCCTGGGTGACAACACCCAGCTGGGGGAAGGAGGAAGAGAGTGGGATGATCTCTTAGGAGGATGCCATAGGCAGTTATGCCAGCTCACTCTGGGTAGCCCAGACTCGCCCACATGGATCCAGCTACTGCAAGAGGACTAGGACACGAAGTTCCCAGCTGAGCATATGAACTGTGTGTTTGGCATCGTGCTCCCAGAGAGCTGACAGTGCAGGTGGTGAGGATAGTCACTTCCCTTCCTCCCTGCACCCCCTCACCACTCCTCCAGCACCTTTCCCTCATCTCACCATTCCCTCCATCCTTTCTTACCTCCAATACACACACACACACACACACACACACACACACACACACACCCCCTTATTGCTTCAGACCTAGCACTATTTTCCCACAATGTAATTGTCATCAGTCACTACCTTGTCTAGAACTTGAGGGGACACCTTGCTGTGGCACCAAGGATACACTCCTTTGCCCTTTGTTTTAGATCCCTTGTAACATGACTCCCCTCTTCTGTCCCACATTCTATGAAGCCTCCCAACAGCTCTCATCCTGATTGGAATTTCCACTTGGCTATGGGTAGTCCTGTAGTTTTTATACATTTCCCTCTTAATTTTTTATGCCTGTTTCATTGTTCTTTGTTAGGTTGTACTTTCCTTAAGCAGAAAGAACAAGCCTGATAGGGACATCTCCTGCTTCTCAATGCTCAGTGTTCTGTTATTGTCCTCTACCTGGATTTTACAACTTTGCAGCTTCAGAAAAGCTGAGTGTAAACCTAGGCAGTGTCCTTATTCATGTGTGAGTGCCATCTGGTGGTGGAGGCAGTCACTGTCGGCTTAGAGAAGACATTTCCTGACCGATCAATCAATCAGGATCCACTCATGAGGATTAATTTTTTTCCTTGTTAGTGTCTTTTCTGATGGAATGCTAGGAGTCCATTTCAGCCAGAGCTGGGGACTGACTGAACTTTCTCTTTGCTTCCCCAGAGCTTTCTCCTTTGTTTCCTCAGAGCGCCTAGCAATTGATACACATTCACTGGTTATTTATCTAAAATTAAAAAGCTGCTACCCAAGTTATTTAGTATCCATGCTTTAATTTAATATCCACCATGGACCAGGCTTTTATTTATTGTGCATTCATATATATTATCTCGAACTGTCAACAGTTCAGTGCTACAGGTATGGTCACCCCCGTTTTTTCTAAAGGGAAAACAGGGGCTTCCTAGCAAGGAGGAAGTGAAAATTACAGGCCAGTGAGTAGAAGAATGGCCTCTGAAGTCAAGTCTCCTGACTTCAAATCCTATGCTTTTTTTCTGTTATTAAACAATAATAATCATTGATGTTTCAATATTAGAACCCTTGCAAGTGGGGACTAAGGGATTGGGAAAGAGTTATTTGACAGACCCAGGTTTAATTCAGAATCAGCAATTGACTTCATTGAAGCTACCAACCTTCTGGAGTCTTCCCCTGTCCCAACCCCAAACTGTGCAAATCAAATCAAATATGCAGGAGAATGGAAAAGAAAGGCTTTACTCCTCTGGAGTATTCTTTTGCTAGAAGCTTTTTTCTTTTCTTTTTTTTTGAAATATGTTCCAAGGAAAAGGAGAAACAAAACTTGAAATCCACCTGTCTCCAAAGCACTTGACCTAAGTGTCTTTCAGGGTGTTGCTGTCTTCTAGACAAGTATGTACTGATACTGAGAACTCTAAAGGAGCCTGGGAATTCAGATTGCAAACTAAGAGTGTCACAGCTCTACCTAAAGTTTGACACCAGAGTTCAGGGTGACAGCAATGGATGGGAGCACCCAGCAGCAGCAGGAAATGCTCCCAGCCCATTAGCCCAGTTTCTCTCCTCTCCTCATGTTGCAATGGAGCCCAGAAAGTGGCCCTGTCTCCTCCGTTGCCTGGGAGGGCCCACAACAGGGACTACTTATATTTGCATAATGCTCTATAGTTTTTACAGTGCTTCTTAGACACAGCTAAGCATTCAGTCTTTGCAATAACCCATGAGGTGGGTGTGTTATATTGCCCATTTTACATCTGTGGAGTCAGAAGGTCAGATATTAAGTGACTCACAAAAGATCTTCCAGTACGTAGCAAAACCCAGGCTCAAAAGCTCCTTGGTGCAGGTCCTGCCCTGCTCAGCACACTTCCACGTATCCCATCCTGCACCAAACCATGGTTCCCAAACATGCTCCCTTGCCAGCCTCCAGGCCCTGGTTCATGCTGTCTCTTTGCCTGGAAAATTCCATCTTCTACCATCTCCAACTGCAGCTTCAGCTTCAGTGTCAATTTGTCTACAAAGTTTTTCTTGATTCCCTCTTGGACACTTTCTCCCCACATTTCATGCACTTAAAAAAAAAATTACGTCACTGCCACTTACTGAGTGTTGTAGTTACTACATTCACGTCAGCCTGTGGTCTGCAAAGTCTAGAATATCTTATTGTATATGGCATGTTCTCAATAAAGTGGTTATGTAATTGAATTCTTATTATGGACCAAATAAAATAGTAAGAGTTAACATTTGTTGGCACTTTCTGCGTGCCAAGTCCTGTTGTAAAAGCTTTGCACATCTCATGTAGTCCTCACCTCCAGCCTGTGAGGTAGGTCTTGTCACTATCCATTTCTCAGAGGTGAGAAAGCAAAACTTAAGTTTAAGTAACCTGTCCAGGGTCACCCTGCTAGTAAGTGGTAGAGCTGGGTTGAACCATTTTCCCCATTGCCTGTAAGATGGGGACAAGCCCCTGGGCCCTAAGAGTGGTATGTTTATTTCCTCCCCTAAGAAAGAAGACTTGGCTCCAGGATGAGGCTAAATTAAGGGAAAATTGGCAGTTGACTTTGCTAGTCTTCCTTTTGGCCAGAGATGGGCAGCAGCTCTGTGGAAGGCTGGCACTCTCCCCATGTCCTCAGCCCAGAAAGAGCCTGGAAATAGAGGCCAAGTTCTTTTGAACTCTCAGGTGTGAAAGAAAGGGAAGAGAGGGCTCATCCTGACACTTGAAGTCAGATCAGGGTCCCTGCCTGCCTTTTGTATTAGGGGTAGGACCCCTCACTTTCTACAATTTCAGAACCTCCTCAAAATGAAAATGGTAAACCAATCAGCTTGCCATTCATAGAATGCTAGCTGCACACGAAAAGCTCAACACACAGTATTTCTAATTCTGAGCAGCGTGAGCCTTGGGGTTCACCATTGTTTTACTGATGGGGAAACTGAGGTGCAGAGAGCTTAAGTCACTTGCTCTTTGCTGCTCACCCAGGAAGTGACCAGCCAGCTGTGAGCCCGGGTCTAACTCAGACTGCAGCTCTGCCCTGTAGGAGAGGGAGCCATAGTCCTGGGACCCTGTGGTGAGTTGCCATTTGTCCCAGCCTCACCTGTGCATGAAATGCAAACACCTTGTTAATATGTCCATTGCCCAGGTTGGAGCATAAGCCTCTTTCATAGCACAGGCTCTTCTTGCCTCTTTCTGTAGCAGGCCTTTTCCCTTTGTAAAGCCACATGCAGGGGCTGCCAGGGTTGCCCACCCCAAGGATGGCTCTGCTTCAGTTCCCTTACCTTCCTGATACCCTAGCAGTGACTACGGGGCAGGCTGGGAGGCAGGACTGTCCTTGGCACATCAGTGCTAAGAGTTAATGTTGTCAAAAGCACTGGGAGAAAGGAATGCAGAGCAGGATGGGGAAGGGCCATGACCCCAACCCTGCTGAGTTTTGGGACTGTCCCTCCTCTGTAGTAAGGGTGGCCCATGCTGGGAGTGCTTCCAAACACGGAAATGCTGAAGTGTTTTCCCCAGAGACGCTACCCACGCAGGGGAAATGACAGGCCTTCTTTACAAAAGTGGCTGAGGCCCAGGAGTTCACCCTGAGGGGCAGGGTGGGTCAGTGCAGAGCCAGCCCCACTCCTGGGGCTCAGGCAGGACCCTGGAGGTTCTCTCTAACTGAGGGTGTCTTACTACCAACAAAAGCTTAGTAGGAGGCAGTATATGAAGTATTTAGCAGTATAAGTTATTTTATGGGTTCAGGTTCATGAAAGTTACTTATTATAAAGCAGCCAATGAGAAAAAGGATGCTCTTCTGCTAGATACAAACATTTTAAATGGGAGGCATGGGTGACGTTCACTGACAGATTCATACTAGCACCTCATTTATTTATGTTTTCGGTGGCACATTATTTAGAAAAATCCATATTTGTATGGATCAACTAATATACATTCCCAAAGTGTCTTACTTTTCAATTTCAGGATATTTAAAAATTAGAGTGGGCAGGAAACTTATTTCAGAGTCTACATTCAAATATACTAACTTTGGTGATTTCCAGTGATTTGTATATTGGCTGTTACATCTTTGTATTTTCTTAATTTTCAGTTTCAGAAATAGTTAAGAAAGGTTCCTCAAAAAATTAAAAATGGAGCTGCCGTTCGACCCAGTGATTCCACTCCTAGGAATGTAGCCTAAGAATCCCGAAACATTCATCAGAAAGGATATATGTACCCCGATGTTCATAGCAGCACAGTTTACAATAGCTAAGATCTGGAAACAGCCCAAGTGCCCATCAGTAGATTAGTGGATAAAAAAGCTGTGGGACATTTATACCATGGAATACTACGCAGCTGTAAAGAAGAAGGATCTTGTACCCTTTGGGACAGTATGGATGGACCTGGAGAATATTATGCTAAGTGAAATAAGCCAGTCAGCGAAAGACAAATATCACATGATCTCGCTTATACGTGGAATCTAAAGAACTTAATAAACTGATGAACAGAATAGATTCAATGACATGGAAGCATAGATGAGACTGATGAATGTCAGAGGGATGGAGGAGGGCGGGTGGGTGGAGGGGGAGAGAGTAACCAAAGAATTTATGTGCATATATACACAACCCAAGGACATGGACAATTGTGGGGAGAGGGACTGGGGAGGGGGAAGGAACGGGGTGGAACGGGTCATTGGGGAGAAAAAGGGACATCTGTAAACTTAAAAAAAAAAAGAAAAGAAATTATACTTAGGAAGTGAAGGTAAATCCTTGTAGCACTCTGACAGCAGCCCAGGATGGACCCTCGGTTTCTGTGGAGCATGCATGGGAACCACTGGCCCAAGCAAGTCAGGCAAGTCAAAGGTGACTTCCTATAGAACTCTGGCACCTGCCAGGCCGCTCATTACAAATCGTGTGTAGAGTTCAGCATGGTCCAGGTGAGCCTGTCTCTAGGAATGACTGCATTGTAGTGATTAAGAACAAGGGTTTTGTTGTCAGATAGAATAGGAATCCTGAGTCTGAATAGGAACTCTGTCACTTAGCAGCGTTTCTCCACCCTCCAAAAGAAATGGTAAGATTCCTATAGAGATTAAACAAGATCACATATCTAAAGCTGCTAGCCCAGGCACTGGCATTTAGAAAGCACTTACTAAGTGGAGTGGTAATAACTACATGGGTGGTACCATGGGCTGAGCACTGCAGGGCACTGTATAGAGTCAAGGAGGATGGGTCAAGTCAGGGGCTCTCCTGTAGCCAGGTCCACACACACACCTTGTTCTGGATTTGGGTGTCCAGTAGTGTCTTACACTCAGAGATAAATGGAATTCATGACCCCCAGACGATATTATCCTCCTGGTTAACGACCTTAAAATAATATCCATCTTCCTTACCAGGCCTATGAGGGCCACAGACCAGCATCCTGGCATCCATCCTGGAGCTTGTTATAAATGCAGATGCTCTGGTCCTCTATAATCTCATGGTGTTTGTTATGTGCTGAGCCCACTTCCTGCTCTGTGAGACTGGAGGCCAGTCACTCTCCCGCCTTGGTTCCCTCTGAATGCAGGGTGGGCTCCAAGTTTGTTAAATGTTTTGCTACTCTGACGGTTGATTTAGGACCCTCAGGAAGTGACCATTGGCTCAGGTCTGGGTGGACAGGCCTCCTACTCCAGCTGGCTCTTTCCAGACTGATCCTTCAGACCATGGGCAGGACACCTCCTAGAGGCTACTGGGAAGCAGTTTGAATACACAGAGAGCTGGGCAGGAGGGGAGATAGCATCATTGGTGCTTTTTTTTTCTTCTTTTTTCTTCTTTTTGCCTGGAGTGGGGAGTGGCCTTCCTCCTGTCCTGGCACAGGGACTTGCTACTACTAAAAAGGACAATGGTCACTCATCTCTGTACAGAACAGTGATGAACATTTCAGAGAAGGTTGTACCAGCCAGAAAAGCAAACACCAGCTGGCGATCAGCAGACCAACTTGTCTCATTCTGTGCCCTAGTGAGGCCTCTGTGGCAGCTTGTCTTCCTCAGTGGCCTGGAGCTCTGATTGTAGCATCTCATGGGTGTAAGAGACCTTGGAGACTTATACCTTCTACTGCCGTGGCAGCTCCTGAAGTGTGGGAAGCATGACGGGGTGGCCACACTAAGAGACACAATGAGAAGCTTACTCCTCCAGGCCCTATGCAGACATCTGCTTGAGACCCCCTGGGTCCGCTGCCTGGAGCACAGCTCCACAGAGGGGCCTGTACACTTTGACCAAGCTGACAAGATAATCAGAGTCCAGGCGTGGCTTGGCCTGGCTGCTGTGAGGGCTGGGTGCCTCATCTCTGCACTGGCTGTCAGAAGAGGTGAACACAATTCTGTGGCCTGGCCATGGGTCAAGGATCTCTAACTGGGGAAAGGAGGGGAGGCCCTGGAGCCATGCTTCCCTGGGGCTTCAAGACACTCACCACCCCTACTTCCTCCTGTGGTTTTCTCTTCCTAAATTGACTCTGCCCTGATTTTTTTTTGGCCAATACCTTGCCTGTTCTTTCCTCTTTCCACCCACTTAACTAACCTCAGGTGCTCTCCTTTCTCCTTGCCCCTTTCCAACCATGCTCATTTCACACCCCAAGGCTTGGGTTTTAGCCCCTCCTTGAAGTTGTCCCAAGGCCTCCAGGCCTGGAGCTCCATCTCCCTTGTCTCTGAGTGCTTTCCTCCATCCTACTTTGTCCACCAGGCTAGCACTCAGTTCTGTGCTGTTTTTTTCTGTGCAGTTTCCCATGTGCTGAGGTGGCCCCAATGTGACTGTGTGACCTCAGGGTCAGTGTTTGTACCTCGGAACTGTCAGTTACATTCATGGAGCATTTCTGGGTCACCCGGTACCCTGTAGGTGCTGAGCTGTGTGTGTGTGTGTGTGTGTGTGTGTGTGTGTGTGTGTGTGTGACACATTCTGCCTTTCAGGAACTTACATTCTAGAAGGATGATGAAACATGGCACAACAACTAACCATAGGAATTGGGCAAGTGGTAGAGAGACAAGACACCTTGAGGATTCAAAGAGGAAGAAATTGGGAAAGGGGTTGTGAAGAACTTCCTGGAGCCAGTGGCTTCGGAGGTAGCTCTTGGAGGGTAAAGAGATTTTTAACTGGAGTGACAGTGGGGGGAAGCATAGGCTGTCCTGGGGAAACAGAATGTTTCCTCCAGTGTTGGAGACCCTCAGTGTGGCCCCAAGAGCACTGCCTGCCTCTCTGTCCACCAGGAGGTCCCCAGAGGAACACGACCCCCCTGGGCGCTCCATGAGGATCAACAGTGATGGAGTGTGAGGTGTGGAAGCTCCACGCTTGCCTGCATCTCAGTTCTAGAGGCCTCCACACCAAGCTCTTCTTACTCCTGAAGCCAGATGCTCCAAGTAAAGTTTTTGGAGGCATACGGCCTGGACCACAGCACCCACTGGCCAATACCCTATAGAGGGGATTGAGGAACAGACTCAGTGATGGGAACACAGGTAGATTTTCTCAACTTGTGTGATTTTATTTTCACCTCAAAGGACCACAAACAGAAATCAACACAAACCAAGGTTCAGGCTTTGAAAGAAGTCTGAGTGTGTCAGAAACCTGGGTACATACTTCTGGCCCAGGCAGCCCCTCAGACACCCACTCCTTCCTACCAGGAGTAAGCAGATTCACCCGGCCATGTTCTCTGTGAAGAAGGCACTCCTGCAGATGGCCACCACAACATCCTGTATGATTCAATGTCTCCCCATGCACATGTGCTGCCATCTGCCACCTGGAGGAGCAGGGACAGTTCCCACTCCAGGTCTTCAATCCTCTGAGCCAGGTGGGCCCTCCTCACCTTCAGCATCAGGACCTGGTCGCTCTTCAGGACCCAGGTTCTTGGATGCCCCCTGTCTGGGCCACCTGCATCCACTGAGTTAGGTCTGTCTTCCTGCCACACAGAAGGGAAGATGCTGGGAACCACCTGAAAAGGACACAAATGGAAAGAGGAGAGGTGGCCCCAGAGAGTTCTGAGCTCACTCTGCCCTGGACCCACCATGTGATCCTGGCATGACTGTTGTCACTCTGACAGTCCCTAGGCAACAATACCCATCTGAACACTTGGGAAGATGCCAACAAGTTACTCCAGGGACTGACTTCACAAGTCACTAATAAACTCATTGTGTTCCCTAATTTTATGTTGCCACATTAATGCATAACAACTAATTATATCATTGCTCAATTGTCATGTTTAATAATTTGGAGCAATTATTGAATAATTAAATCTTGCCACATTTTATAGCCTCTCAGCTCATCCTGTGTTTTCCTTTCCTAATAGCAAGGATATTTACATAATGTCTCTTTCAGCATGAAGTTTTCCTGTTACTTTATTGTCACCAAATCACTGTCATCTGAGTCTCTTGATAAATTGATGATAGGTTCCTGCACCTGGTCCTTCCACAGTAGAACTGCCATAAAGCTCAGGGAAGGAATGCTGGATGTGTTGAGACTAGAACATAGGGGAGGCTGGCACCTGCATTTGGATTTCACAAGGTGGACCAGCCTTGGGGGTTCAGGGGTTCCGGGACCCTTTGGGCCTCAGGAGACAGTTCCTGCAGCCCTGCTGGAAAGAGCATCTGTGTATTTCATGCTTTGTTTGCACACAAAATAAATTTTCCCATCATTATTTGTGAGCACATGTAACTTTCTTGTCCTTTTTGTCTTGAGAGAGAGGTCAGTTTAATTAAGACTAACCAAATTTCCAGACCCCTCCACATAAAAACCCAGGCACACATGACGTTCTTATGGAACTCTCTGAATTTAGGGAGCAACACAGCTCTCCCTGCTGCCAGTCTTGCCTGGGCCCCCATTCCCAGAGTAACTCCGGTAGGCAGACTCCCTGGTCATGAAGAGGGGACCCCTTGATGACATGGGGCATCCTGGGACATGCCTGTTCTGTGAAGCCTGGTGACAGGTGGTGCCTGCCCATACCCCTCTACCACCCAGAGTATCACCCACCTTAGTATGGTAGGAATAAGGGTGAGATGAGGGGGCACTGGGATCCAGTTCAAAGGTCAGGGGGCCAAAAAAACCCTCAGGCCAAGAGAAATAGTACTTTAATGCAGTATTTTTAAAAAATCAAACTGGCAAACTGAGGCCCATCAGCCAGCTGCCTGTTTTGGTAAATAAAGTTTTATTGAGCTCAGCGAAGACACAACACAGTGATTACTTCTATCTCTTGTCTTTGTCCCCTCCAACCTTCCTTATGTTGACACTTCCAGAGACCAGAGTAAAGATGGGGAGCAATCCAGATGGGAGATGCTTCTCATGGACAACTCCTTGTTCCAGAACTAGGCACTGTTAGTCAGGCTGTATCTAGAAGAGCTGTTTTTATTGCTCCCCTTTCATGCCCTTCCTCAATCTTTCCAGGCCATTAATTTGCTTAGATATCTGCAAGCCCAAGCTGACTGAGTGTGCTTCCCTGTCTCTAGACTCCTTTGCCAAACCAAACAGGCAAAACTGGACTTTAGCTTGTGGGCTTTCTGGTCAGAACTGGTTGTTTTGGTCCCAACCCTTTCTATGGAAGGGGCTGTAACCCCATGGGTCCCACACTATGGATCACTCAGGAGCTGAGAGGGTGGTCTGTTGGGCTTACCACGAATGTACTGCCCTTGCTTGGGGATGGTTGGCTTGGCTTGTCCTCTTCTCTTTGGAGCTCTAGGGCATGAGCAGTGAGCTGGAAGAACTCCTTGTTCAGCTCATCCAAAGTGTCTTCTACCTGCCATATCTTTTTCTAGAAACAAGGGACATGTGGTCTTCATTATTTTCGGTTTTATTCTAATTTCTTTAAAAATCCAGAGCTCCTGCTCCACCATAGGAAGTCGGATAAGCACTGCACAAGAGCTAAAGTCAGGTCTTCTCTCAAAGAGCTCAGAGCCTAAAGACAACCAGACATACAATCTTGCACAGTGAAGGCTACTGTGGAGATGGCAGGAGCAACAGGCTGGACACCTAACCCAAGCATGTGTGGTTAGGGAGAACTTACTAGACGAGGGGACATCAAAGCTGAATCTTAACAGATGAATAGTAATTAGCTAGGTGGACAATGTTAGAAAGGCATGCTAGGCACAGGGAACAACATGTGCAAAAACAGAGACATGAGAGAGCATTAGGAACATTTGTCCAGCTAGCAGTCCATCTACCCATCATTTATCCATCCATTCATCCATCCATCCATCCATCCATCCATCCATCCATCCATCCATCCATCCACTCATAAGTAAAGATTTACTGAGCACCCAGCATGTGTAAAGCCATTGGTCATTTCTGGGACTCATTCGTCCCAGACTGGAAACCATGGAGTTTTCAGTCCATTAAGAATGGCAGACATGGAACAAGGAAGTATGAGTGGCAAATGTTACATGAGGGGAATGTCAGGTTGCTATGGGAAGTAGTCAAAGCCCAGCTTGGTGATAACATAATTTGTTAAGGAAAATGGAAGGAGATGCTGCTGGAAAAATGGAGGTGGTGTAGGAACTGGGGATAGGAGGCCATGAAGTGCCTTGTGCACTGGTCTTGGCTATTATGGTTGAGACTTTGTTATTAAGAGAACACTCAATTTGTTGGGAGTGTTAGCGTGCACAACTGAAAAACTGTCTTCTCAGATTCTTTTGTAGATAGTGATGATCATGTGACTAATTTTGTCCAATGAGATATAAAAGAAAGTTGTTGAAGAAGTAGATTCTGGAAACTTCTTTGAAAAGAGAGCTGACTTAGCTGGCCTGTGGCTTTTTACCTTCCCACTTTCTAGCAGCCGTCTTGTGACCACAAGTGACCATGAAGATGAAAGTGTGTGTTAAGGGTTGTGAAGCAGAAGGACAGAAGCATCCTGGAATTGGTAGGACATTGTGGATGCTGATGGGTTTGCTTTTGAACATGTTGATTTAGGCCCCATGAGTTCATGCATTGTCTGACTGCATGGTGAACTAAGCTGTCACAGAAAGCCTACCTCTTGCTCCATACATGAAACACCATGTAAAATACAAATATAAATTCAGAGCCACGTTTGAATGGAGACTGTCCAAGGCCTAGAGATGAAGAGATGAGTCGGGGTAGGAGGGAGCTGAAGGGATGTGGCATGCAGGTATTCCTTCTTAGAGGCCGAGGCCTTAATTCCCACCTGGGGCAGGCAATGAGGCCACAAGGCAATCCATGGTGGGGGAACTGGCCCAGGACTGCCTGAATCAAGTCTGGACCCAAGAAGTGGCTGTCCCTTCTTTTGACTAGAATGAAAAACCCATCATCTGGCTTCAGAACATGGCTCTGTAGCTGAGCAGGCATCTTGCTCAGGGTTGAGGTTGGAACAGAATTGAAAGTAGAAATTGGAACCACGAGGCTGTGCAGCCACTGCAGGAGGCCAAAACTGTCCACCCAGATGAGAGACACGGTAGCCAATGTACCTCACTGTGTGTGAGCAGATACTACCACAATTGCCCCACAGGGCAGCATACTCAGGCAGGGGACAACTCCACTAGACACAACTCATAGACAAAAACACAAAACAGAGGGAAACTCAACAGCATGAGGGCCAACAGACATGACAAAAATATACCCAAGAGTCTAGAGAGTGCAGTGAGATCTGAGCACAACTGTCATAAAGCATGTTTAAAGTGTGAAGAAGCCAAAAGAAGGACTAGAACTCATAAGGCAAGACCAGAGCATTATGGAGAAAAAGAGAAATCTAGAAACGAGAAAGAGAAAAGCGATGAGATTGATGGGTTGCAAATGGACTGAGCTGTGGTGAGTTTCTAGGAACTTGTGAGGGGATTATCTGGGATGGAGCCTGGAAAGGCAAACAGATGGCAAATGTAAGGGAGAAGTGAAGAAATACAGATGTAGAACTTTTAAGTCTTGTCTGACAGTATCCAGTAATAGATGGTGGTTTTTGGCATACACATTTCTACAGGTCCTGTATTAGGTGTGCATTTTACCATTCCACTGGCCTCTGGGATACCCTGCTGAAGTGGCATCAGTTCCTGGAGTAGGGCAATGGGTTTGTAACATTTGAATGCCCTGCTCCCTCACTCAGTCCCTCTCCTGTAAACACTGGTGGGAAGGAACAGGGAGCTTAGGGAGAGCTCTCCTTCCTCTGCTTCATCCGTGCCTCTTGAGGAAGAGTGAGGAATAAGATGAACTCACGATAGTCAAGCTGCTAACTTACTAAAATCAAGTGGCTGAGGCATGAGGAAACAATTCTGTTCTTGTTCTAACTAGCCTTGGAATGTCAGCTTTTGAGTAAGAATGGTAATATTGTTAATATTGTCATGACCACTGAGGTAGATGCCCTTGGCCCCCATTCTCCCCTTTGTGCTTATGCCTTGCTGTTTTCTTGCAGGCAGGACCCTCTTACGGTGGGGAACTTTTTCTCACCCCTTGACACTGGGCTCCACCATCTGACTTGCTTTGGCTATTAGGACAGGCAGACATTATCCTATGCTAGTCCTTAGCCTGGGTCTCAAGGTGCCTTTTGTGATACTGCCGCCACTGTGGGAAGGACACGGCCAGTCTAGTCCACTGGTCCTGGGAGGAGGAGGAGGGACTCAGGACACAGTTGCCTCTGATACAGCGTCCCAGGCAAGTCCAGACCAGAGCTGGGGCACAGGCGAACCTTTGACAACCAGAACTGCTGGAGAGAGTCAGGCCAGATAAACTGTGCCCCCAGAACAGGAGCAATAAAGGCTTATTGTTGTCTGTTGTTTGTCCTGCAGCAAAGCTAACTGATGCACTCAGTAATCATTTCAGTTTCTCTCTCTCTTCCACAAGCTGGTCTCACTCCTGCTTTTATGGCCCCCTCTATCTCTGTTGTTACCTTTGTGAGAAATTACATGTACTCACAGATAAAATCCTGTCATACGTGCAATTCTCCATCCTCATCTTTTATTTTAATGACATTAAAAATTGTCTACATCACTTTTAGGAGAGGCATTAATATTTCATAGTAGGGCTCTCCTGTAATTCAGGTAACACTTATATTCTTGGAAATTTAGGTAAACTCCATGTACTTTTTACCCCCACTTAATTTTATATCATAAAAAAATTGCAAGGAATATGTTTCTTCATGTTTGCCTATATTTAAAAATTATTTTCCTTAGATTCTCAGAGCTAGAGATACTGAAGCAAATGGAATGAATATTTTAGAGGCTTTGATGTGAAGTTGTCAGATGGTTTTCCAGAAAGGTTTTAACTTTTTACCTTCAACAAGCTGATATGGGAGTGTGGATCTCTTTAATCCTAAAAATTACTTAGGACTTTAGTTAAATGTTTTGATTAACATTTCTGTTTCTTTGAACATTTTTCATATAATTTTACTGGTTTATATTTCCTTTATTTTAGAGCCATTTACACATTGTTCTAATAGAGCAAAAGTATATGTTAGGGGTACATTTCTGACCTAGAAAATCCTGTTTTGTGTTATTATGGAATCATATCTGTTGGTGCTTTCATTTTCCGTCCCCCCCCCCCCCCCATTGTTTTGGAGATTCTTTTAGTTTCACAGACTCTGACCTGCCCATTAAATACTGCACAGAACCCTCAGAGGCAGGGATGAGAGCAGGTGGCCCAGCATTCCTGCTATGAAGAGGGCTTTAGCCTCAGAGCCAGCTCCTTCCTACCTGCAGCTCAGAAAAGCCTCCATCCACATGCACGTGTTCAGAGCCTGGGCTCATGGCTCCTCCTTTGCTGTCACCCTGGGGGGGCTGTACAGGTCCCTGGTCCTGCTGGAGGCTGGGAACAAGAGGAATGACCCTTTCAGGCCTCTGCTGTCCACTAGCACATCCTCAAACCCCACAACCAGAATAAGAAAGACATTGGCGCCCTGGCTGGTGTGGCTCAGGTGGCTGAGCGTCATCCCATGTACCAAAACGTTGCTGGTTTGGTTGCTGGTTTGATTCCTGGTCAGGGCACTGGGCTCCATCCCCAGTAGGGGGCATGCAGGAGGCAGCACATCGATGTTTCTCTCTCACATTGATGTTTCTCTCTCTCTCTCTTCGTCTCTAAAATCAATAAAAACTTTTTTTTAAAAAAAGGCATTGGCGACTTTTGACTCCTCCCTGAGACCCCTGAGATTGGAGAAGGATGAGATATTCATGTGATGGGGAAACTGACAAACCCTCAGATTCCCTGAAGCTGGACTAACCACCCACAGAACCTCCCCACCACTCCAAATATGGCATATGGATTATTTTGAGTTAAAGGCAATGAGAAGAAGCAGATACAAGAATAGCTCTCTGCTCTCCCCCTATTTGCCTATAAGCAGGTCATACATTTCAAGGTGTCACCCCTCTACCAAAGAGGACAGAAGTTAATCACCTGAGGCGACCCTAGATCCTTATCAGTCCAGATACTACCAGGAAATTTACATAAAGATCTTGCTAAAACTAGCCCTCATACACCATTGTTTCCCTATATGTTTACCTTCTCACAATTTGCCACCCTAGAAACTCAAAGTCCTTTTCTTTCATCTTGTTAGTTACTAAAAAAGTGTCCTTTTGTGAAGGTGCTCTATGACCCCTATTCTAAAGGCCCCTCTGAGCACTTCGTCTCTGAGGTTCCAGGTTCTGTTGTTGTTTTTTCTTATTGGTCAGTCTTTGTCAATTTCATTACAGGGCTCTGCCCCAGATGGGTCGAGAAAAGGAACATTTCCTTTCCTATATCTGGCTGACTGTGTGCCCCAGAGGCAGGGATGAGAGCAGGAAGCCCAGCACTCCTGCTATGGAAGGCTGCAACCGTCAGGCCCTCTCTGCACGGTGCTTCTTCTGTGGTCCAGGAGGGCAGAGATGGTGGCCCAGGGAACAGCACTAAGCTGTATGGTTATATGTACCTGCCACACCTTTATACATCGTCTCTTATTACACCCTCCTCAAATTTCCATCTAGAATGTCTCATTAACTTCCTGCTGACACCCTGGACAATACATTGCTGTAGTAGACCCAGATCTCTGGATTCCAAACCAGCCTTCCCCCTGGGCAACTCAATTCTGGATCTCATTTCTGAACCTTGAAATGAGAGGGCTGGATGTCTCTTGGAGCACTGGGGCCTCTGAAACTGGCATCAGTTCCTGAGCCATATCTCCATGTCTCCGTCAATGCTATTCCCCTCCAACACTGAATGCCCTTCCCAACGCCTCTGCTGGTTAGCACTCAACCCTTATTGTAAAGCCTTTCTCAAATGATACCACGTCACCAAAACTTTCCTGATCCTCACAGTCTTATTTAAGCCTCTAGAGCCTTTTATCAGAATTATTTGTGCATTCTGACTCCTCAGCTTGGCATCAAAGGCAGCAATAAATATCCTCAGGTTGTAGCTCAAGCCACTGGCTTCGGAAAGTGTTTACTCAAGATTTACAAGGTGCAGGGCAGAGTCCAGGCTAGACCCAGATCTCTGGAGTCCAAACCAGCCTTTCTCTGTGTTATCCTTTTTGGAGTCTTGATTCTCCAGGCCTGGGACTTTAGCAGGAGAGTCTAGATTCTCTTCCCTTTGCCTTCAGGAGACTTGAATTACAGTGGTACCTCAGTTTTCAAACATCTCCGTTGACGAACATTTCAGTTTACGAACGCCATAAACCTGGAAGTAAATGCTTAGGTTTTCGAACACTCCTCGGAAGTGGAACACGCCACATGGCCTCCCCTGAGGGCAAGATCCAGAGGCCTAGCTGTCGGCTGTCAATTCCTCAGTTTTCGAACGTTTCAGAACTCAAATTGTCTTCCGGAATGGATTACATTAGAAAACCGAGGTACCACTGTATTTGGATATGCTTCTAGTCACCTTAAGTAAGAAAACCAATAGGAGAGCTGTTTCTGAGAGGAAGGACTGCCCATGATCTCACTGTGTGGTCCCAGGTGTGCTCTGTAATTTTCAAGTCCTGTATCTGTTCTTTTTCTTTCTTTTCTTTCTCTTTTTCTTTCTTTCTTTCTTTCTTTCTTTCTTTCTTTCTTTCTTTCTTTCTTTCTTTCTTTCTTTCTTTCTCTCTCTCTCTCTCTCTCTCTCTCTCTCTCTCTCTCTCTCTCTCTCTCTCTCTCTTTCTTTCTTTCTTTCTTTCTTTCCCTTCCTTCCTTCCTTCCTTCCTTCCTTCCTTCCTTCCTTCCTTCCTTCCTTCCTTCCTTCCTTCCTTCCTTCTTTTAAATATATCTTTATTGATTTCAGAGAGGAAAGGAGAGGGAGAGAGAGAGAGAGAGAAAAACATCAATGATGAGAGAGTCATTGATCAAGCCCACAACCTGGGCATGTGCCCTGACAGGGAATCGAACCCCGATCGCCTGGATCCTAGGTCGACGCTCAACCCCTGAGCCATGCCCGGCCAGGCAAGTCCTGTATCTTTTCAAAGTTTCCTGATGGTTATTGCTGAAGGCATCTTGTAGTTATAATAAGAACCAAAAGGACTGGTCCAAACACAACATCGGTTATTAATGGTCTGAGACCAGCACACAACACATGGACAGAAATCAAGTCAACATAAGCAGACAAGTCCACCTCAGCCTCAGGTTGACTTGGGGGAAGAACAAACAGGTGGGAACAGCCCCAATACATGAAATGAGTTCTGATAACCAACTCAAATGAGTGAACTCCTTGGCAAACCAGAGTGGCCATGGCAGGGAGCACTGGAAACTTGAGCTGGATTTGAGTGGGTTAAGGCTTTAAATCAGGTTCTGGTTATGGGAAATGAGATTATCAGAGTGAGGGAGCTAAGGGCTGCACCCTAAGAGCACAGCTGTTGTGTGAAAACTTCAGTGTGATGCCTGTCCGTCCCCACCTTGCACTTTGGTGTTCCTCATCTGAGGGCAGAGGCAGGGGCTTCAGGAGCACATCATTTGCCAGTTGAGGGTCTTGTTGACAGGTGGAGAGAGGCTGTTCACCACCCTGACCAGAGGCCTTGAAAGAACAGATATTCTTGTAACTTTCCTTCAGTTCGGGGCCCAGGAAAGGACATGGTGGACAAGGGCAGTGTTGCTAAATCAACCGGGGCACGTGCACTGATCTGAGTTGGGAGTCCTCATCTTTGAGTGGCCTGGAGCCTGACTGCCTGGTTTTCTTGGGGGCTCCAAGCATCTTCCCTGTAGCAGTTAAGACCTGGTGTGGGTTGTGGCCTCCCTTTTAATGCCTTCAGGCACCTAGGGGACATGTGCCATGGCCATGAATTCTACCCTATTGCACCAAGGGTGTGTCAGGTGGGAGGCCCTCTGTGTCTGCCTTCCTTTTGATATGTTGCTTTTAGGGCAGGATCCATCCCAATGTCGCCCTGAGCTCCATGTAAGGGTCCAGATTGCAGGTACACTGGGGAGTTTGTCTCTACAAGCTCTTGGAGGTGAGAGCTAAAACTGGGGGCTAACCTTTGAGCATAGACTATGCACCTGGGTTTGTCTCAAGAGTGCAGAGCCACCTGCAGAGGCCTGGTTGTATGTGAGTGTGATATGTGGCTATGTGATGTATGTACATGTGTATGTACATGTGTCAGTGTGTGAGTGTAAATGTGCACAGGTATGGTTGAGTACCTGTGTTTGAGTGCTTGTGTGTGCATACAAGTGTATATGAGTATGTATATGTATGTGTGTAGTATATTGCATGTGTGTAGTGTGTGTATGCATGTGAGTGTGTGTGCATTTGTGTGGTTGTGTGTACATGCACATGAGCATGTGTATACATGTGCGTGTGTGTATGCATGTGTGTGCCTAATGAGTCCCCATGGGTCAGGCAGAGCTGCTCTCCACACATAGGTTCTGTTGCCTGGGGGCCTTTCACCTTCCTGTTGGTCCCAGCTGGTGGCTCGCATGCATGAGAAAGTGCAGATGCCAGGGCCATAATCACTCGGTCAAGGTCCAGCAGAAAGCTCAGGGGAGAGACGCTGGGCGCGCAGCCTGGGGAGAAGAACACCGAACAACCTCAGACACATTCATGTCATTTGACCATAGACGCCTAGCCTGATATCCATTCACTGTTCCCCAGTTTTGAAGCCTGTGTGCCTCTTGCCCTTTATTATATCTTTGCCTCCTATCCCAGAACCCACTTTCATGTCTCTCTTTCCTCTAGGCAGTCACTCCAGTGTGGACTTCTGCTTTCTGTTTATAGACTCTTCTGTACCTACAGAACTTTTGTGAGGAGTCCTTTAGAAAAACAAAACTAAATGTACAAACTAGGGAGGCTGTTAACAGCCTTAGGGTCCTGGTCACTCTCACATCCCACACATGACCAGCCCTAAAAAAATGGTGATGGATGTGCCAGCAGAAGAGCTGAGGGGGGACCTTGCTCTGCCATGTTACCTGAGTCTTCTCCTCTTCCTGGCAAACAGTATCCCTGCCAGGGCCCAGGACCATCTGTGATCAGGGTCGATGTTACAGCACAGGGCGCTGAACACAAAGTGAGAAGGTCATCCTGAGATGCACAGCTAGGTGCTCCGCAAAGTTAGAGTTAATATAATGACATCTAACCTGCCTGCACAGCCCCACTCCTGCACCTGCTTCTCACCTAAAGGATGTTGCCAGCACTCCCTGGGAGAAGCTGTGGTGTGGCCCCACAATTCTTTATGCTGCCTGGTATCTGCCCTGGTGGCAGCTTTGGCTCCTGTCAGGCTGAGGCCTTGCAGAAGGTCCTGGAAGAGCCAGGGTTGTGTCACTCACTTAGTTACAAGCGTCCTTCTTGACTCAGGCAATTTCCAGAAGAGGGTGTGGCTGTTCCCTGGGGCGGCGGGGATGACAGTGGCTTGGTTGTCTTACCTTGAGCCTCCAGAGCTGCTGGCTGGCTTCCCTATAGAAGGCCAGCATGTCGCTCCTGTGCTTGCTCAGCTGGGCCACCATGTGCAGACTCTGGTCTTCGAGCTTGTCATAGAGTGTTTGGATGCTGAAGTCTTCCAGGGTCCTGGCAGGGACTGAACCCCCTGTGGGAGAGGCCTTGAAAGGAGACTGTGGGCTGGGCAGGGCCCTGGTTTGGGGGGGGTTGAGTTCTGCAGGTGGGGGTGCTGCCTGCAGGAGGAAGCACACTCAGGACACTTAGGGGTAGGGGTAGCACTGAAGAAAGGTGGGATCAGGCTTGGTGCGCACGATGGAGGATGTAGCAGTGGCTGCAGAGAGAGCCTCCTTTGTGGGAGTGTGAATGACGGGGGACCCTGCAGCCTCTGACTGTCCTGTCCTGGGTCCTGGCATCACTCTGCCTTGCTGAGGGGGGTCTCTCTGTCTTGATGGCCTGTCAGCCACCTGAGGAGGCTGTTTGCTGGGTCCTCCAGACCTACACCTTCCTTCTGCCTGAATTCATCTCACTGTCCCCATGTTCTCATAACTGTCCTGTGTTCTCCATGGCAGCTCTTGACTGACTGTCCCTGCTGCTCTGTGGATTCCTGTCCCCGCCATGAGCTTCCCACAGTGCTCCCCACTATGCTCATAGACAGCAGGCGCTCACTAGGTGCTTGTTTGGCTGAGTTACCTCCTTCAGCCTTCAGACCGGAATGTGGTCCAGACTGGCGCCAGGAGAGCCGGCAACTTTGAATCAGGTCTTATATCCTTGACCTCTTCTCCCTTAAACTATGTTCTGCTAGAAGGACCAAGAAGGAGGAAAGCCCTTCCTCTGGGGAGCTAGGTCACGAGGAAGAAGGAAGGAAGGGGGTGAGGCCTCATACTGGCCTATGCTCAGTGGGGAAGCCCCTGAAGGAACATGAATGTGAGGCTGAGTGGGTGTCCACTGCAACCCCCATGCCACCAGGGGGGTGCATGTGGGGAGAAAGGGAGCCCCATTAGCACTGGCAAAGTGATGGGGCTCATTCTGAGCAACACCCAGGGTCTCTGCCTGTGCAGAGTCTGCTTTGCCTTTCTGTCCTATGCCTGTGGCCAGGGTGGGGGTCCATCCCCTAAGCACCCAGCCAGTCAGGTGGGGGGGGGGTCGGAGGGCAGCTTTTCAGAACTGAGACCTCCCTCTCCATCAATATTGTCTCCTCAAATGTGCTATCCCATGTCCCACAGTGAAGGGGCTCTTCACCCTCCCCTAAAAGACTAGTCCTCTAACCAAAAGAACCTGTCCTACCATCCCAGGGGCCTGCCTGGCCCACTTCCTCCTGCAGGAGCTCCCAGCAATGGGCCCCCAGCCCCAAGCCCTGGGCCTGAAAGGAGGCTGCATTTGGGGGTTAAAGTGCTGACATCCATCCCTGATTCTCTGTAGCCCCTCCCTGTGTCCGCACTGCACATGCTCAGCAGTCTATCCTGCCAGGGTGACCCATGGTGGGAATGGTGGAAGTATCCTGAACTCAGTCAGTCTTCTCTGCCCCCCAAGAAGGCCCTGTCTTCCTTGTTTAGAGCCTTCACCAGGAAAGCAATGACTGGCCTCTAAGCCCCATGCCAAGGCAGAGTCAGGGACTGCAAAGAGCCAGGCCCACCCTGGATGGAGTGTGTGTGTGTGTGTGTGTGTGTGGTGTGAGGAGGCCTGTGTTGGTTCAAACAGCTGGTAATACTCCAGTGCTGGTTTGAACCCATGACTATGCTTGTGACCACCACCTTCACTGTCTCCTCCAGGCCCCTGCCCATTCCGTTCACTTCTTGGGATCCCCACAGCTTTGCAACTAAGAACCTTTACTTGGCACATAGCAGAAACTTGATAAATATTAATTTTACTTCTTTAACAAAACCAGTGGAGGCCACTGCTAAGCTGTGTGACCCCAGGCCAGCGAGAACTACTGGGTCCTTCCTCTGTCCCTTTATCTGACATTGCCTGAAGTGAGGCAGCCCAACTGTTCCTCCCCAGCAAGTGAAGGGTCTCCTCACCATGGGGCCTCTTCTCACACACTGCCTGCTCACAGTGGGTGCTGGGGGCTAGTTGGGGCAGAGAGGTTTGGGTCCCTGGTTCTCCAGGTGTGAAAAGGAACTAACAGGGCAGATGAGTGATCCCATAAAGGGACCCTATGGGCAGTCCTTGTTTCTGCCCCATGGTAAGCAAGGGTTGGCTAGCCAGGACTTGACAACCCTTTGGTCCCCAAGAAGTCCTGACCTGCACAGTAGGGTCAGAGAACTCTTGCTTCAAACCCAGCCCTGACTATGCACCCTCTCTTCAGCCCCGACTATGTGGGGACCCTGGGCAAGCCATTCACATCCCCTGAGCCTCAGTTTCTTTGTCTATGAAATAGGGGCAGTGCACACCTGGAAACACCCACCTATAGGTGCTGTCGTGAGGACCACATGGACAGCATGAGTGTCCCACAGACTGTCAGTACTGTAGAAACACAAGATGTTGCCTAGAGCATGTACCTGGGTGAGGAGGGGTGCGGGGCAAGTGGACAGAAAAGGGATGTGCTGCACCCCAGTGTGGTACCTGCGCCTTGGGTAACGGCTGTCTCCCGGGAATCCGCTCCCTCTCCAGAGCCCCGAGGACCCTGGCCTTCTTGGAATGGAGGGCTGGAAGGAAGCACCAGCCTCAGCGCATGGGCAGCACAAGGCTTTCATGGCCCCAAGTGCCAGCGACAAACCCAGAGTAGGTCAGGAAGGCACCCTTCCCGTGTTCACAGGGCCACACCGGGCTCATGGTTGGGGCAGGGCTGGGAGAGGTGTGAGGGGCAGAAGGGGACTCACCTGTCCCTGAGCAGCGCATACTCAATGGGCACATGAGGATCCTCAACGCCCCTCCATTGAGGCCTTCGAGACCTCACAGGGCAGGCCTGGGCCAGTGAGGGTCTCAGCACCAGGCCCAGACCCGTTAGCAGTGTGGTTGCCAAGCCAACAGACAGCAGCACCCCTGCAAGATGTGGGGAGGGGATGGGGGCCACATGGTGTCCACTCTGAACCTCCCCAGGTTGATGGGCCCTAGAGAGCCCCATTTTGCATTTGCCTCAGTATCTCTGATCTCTGTGTTCTGTTGCCTCACAGCCCCTTGTAAAACCACCCTCATTCCTGCCCTGGGGCTTTACGATGTCAGGGGTCCAACTGGGGGTCTGGCTCCACCCTGCCCCCTCAAGTGAGGGCTCCTCTAGGACACTGCTGCTCAACCTTTCCCCTGCATGTCCCAGCAGCAGGCCTGCTCCATGTGGTTTGCTGGCCACCCCTGTGCCCAGGTACTTTTGTGCCTCAGCCACTATAGGGCTGCCTTCTCTGGGGCCCACTGGGCAGGGGCCATGATCGTCCCTCTACCTGGGGCTCATCCTGGAGAGCTCAGTTCAGACTGAAGATGAGGAGGAAAGAAGATGGGGAAACACACAAAAGAGGTGAGGAAAAGCATCTCTGCAACCCTGTGATTCCACCTGGGGTCCTGTTCACCATGGAGGCATCCCATTCACTGGGTCAGGGACTCTGTTCATCAGGGCAGGTCCCAGGACTGAGGGGAAGGGAGGCTGAGGAAGACAACCCCTGGGAAGAAAGTCCAATTTTCTTTGCCTGACAATGAAGCCCCAGTTGAAGGACAAGCTTGTCTTTGTGCACATCTGTCGTCTCTGGGACAGTGCCAAAGTCACAGATAAGACTGGACACACACCTGGAATCCCTCTGGGTCCTGGCTTCTCTGATACAGGCCCATACCTGTGATTGCTGTCCAGTTGGGACCCAGGTTTGGCAGTCTGTGCCTGTGGATGCCATGCCTGGCAAGCTCATATGGGGAGGAGGGCTGTATCGGGGCTCGGCCTGGGCCACAGGCCACTCTCTTCTTCTTCACCAGTACCACAGCCATGCTCTCAGGCAATGCATTGTCTTGAAACACATATGTGCCTGGATCTAGGAACTGGTGGGCAAACCTGGGGGTGAAGGCCAGAATATGGGGAGAGGTGCCTGCTGGCACTAAGATGAGTCTGGGTGGCTTCTCCATGTACATGGGTAATGTGGTCCTGGGAAACTGCCTGTAACCCCCATCTCTCCCACATGTGCACTCAGGAGGCCACACTTGTAGTCTACAGATTCCCATCTTCCCATGTCCCCTATTGCCCCTTGAGGAAGAGGCTGTGACCTACACTCAAGAACTCAGCCAGCCCTTGGGAGCTCCCAGGCAGCCCCTTTGCAGTTACCTGGAGAAGTTGAGGTGAGTCTCTCGAACCAGGTGGCCAAGTCTCCTGAATGCCCCAGAGTCCCAGTGGGGGTTGCTGTTGAACAGGTGCTGCCTCTGGTACACAGGGTAGTGACTGGCTGAGCGATCTGGGGAATGAGCTGGAGTTGGGCTGGGTCCCAGAGTCTCCCCAGGCCCCAGCTCTGGGCAGCCCACATGCAAGGGGCTTAGTGTCATGTCCTTAGTTTCCATTAAATGTTTCCAATTAAGTGACATTTCATTTTGTCATGTATGTAATGTGACACTGAAAACCTTGGTGCCAGGACAAGATCTGTCTTCCCTCAGCCTACAGAGCAAGGGAAGCACAGTAGTGCCTGATGGCTTGCTTTGAGCAGGGCCACCAGGCCCTGATGCCCCTTGTGGGTAAACACAGAAAGATGCCCTGGCACCTTCAGAGGTGGGACCTATTCAACTCTGTACCCCTGGCAGGTGGCACAGTGCAGGCATAAACAGGCACTCAATACATGCTGAGAGAGTGAACAGCTAAGGGGGAGGACAGGGCTGCTAGTAGAGACACAGGCAGTTGTGGCTTGGCCATTCTCTGTGTACAAGGAGGCCTTTCCTATGCACAGGTGTAAGCTCCTTGTCCTAGGTCACCCCTGTGCCATGCTCCCTCCCCCCAAAAGGGACTTGAGTCTCACCTTCCCCACTGTGTGGAGAAGGGGGGTTAGGGTTAGGGTTAGGGTTAAGATGGACCTGAGCATGTCAGGGGTGAGGCCCTCTGCTGTCAGTGAAGGCCATCTTGTGGAGAGGATTCAGGCTTATCCTGTGGGAGTCATAGGGAGGGGGGCTGTCCATATAATTCAAGGTGTCCCGGAGGGAGGGGCCTGCTGGGAGGCTGAGGGGTCTGGCCTTGTGAGGGCTTCAGGACATCTGCCTGGCACAGAGCAGACCTACAGGGGAACTGGGGCCCAGGTCAGGGGTCACCTCAGTGAGTTCCTTCCTCTCTCCTCCCCCACCAGAGGTAGGCTGCAGGGAGGGGTCATGGAATGTTGGAGCTACACCAAGATGTGAAACTGAGGCCCATGGTGAAATGACCCATCAGCTGGAGACAAAGGGGACAGCACAGGCCTGGCACTGGCTACTTGGAAGGCATGATCCGTATGCAACCTCACTGGATAGCCAGGCAAGGGAGGGACGAAAGCCCAGGTGGGAAGTAGGCCGTGAGGTGCAGAACTCACTGTGGGGAAGAATAAGAAGCTGGAAAAGAATCATGTCTCCTTCTACCAGGCAGATCACGGGGTTTGGAATCTGGAGGTGGATGCTGGGCTCCTGGGAGATAGGGGGCTCTGGGCCTGCAGCCAGGTGATGCCTTTGCAGCTGGGGGCTGGACACAGGTGATCCTGGAGAGTTTGAGGAAGGAAATCTGGAGGACCTGAGACTATCTGGGGGGCACCACACCCACGTATTGACCCTATCCTGTCTTCCTTCCTTTTTAGAAGCAGTGCCAGCCCTTCCTTGGCCCTTGCCTCTCAAGGTCTACCTTCCCACATGGCCCTTCTATGACCCCTGCCAGATGCTCATTTCCTAAGGCAGAGCTAGAGGTTTCCCTCAAAGCTCCCTATCCCAAGCCTTTCCTGAAAGAGTACAGCCATGCCCCTCACCCATCCCACCCTCTCTGGGCATGCTATCTGAACGTCAGGATCTCCCCTTACTGAGGAAGGAGCCAAGCATGTCCTCTCTGGAGATGACAAAGCCGAAGATGCCATGGGGACCACACTGGACCAGATGGACTCGGGCACTCCCGTGGAAGAACTGGTCTGGGCCCAGAGTGCTCACTACTTCCTGAGAACACACAGCACAGCTTTATGTGCCCAGGAAGGGGAGGAGGGGCAGTGAGGCTTCAGAGATGGATGGACAGAAACCCAGACTGATCTCTCAGCATAGCCCTGGTCAGCCTCCCTCTGGGCATATTTCCTTCTTCACTGAAACCTGCCCAGGTGGCCTCCTGCACCCTGGGCCCTTCTTCATCTTCAGAAAACATCCCTGATTCAGCTCAGGACCCTGCATTGGTTCATCGTTTGCCCCTCTTTTCTCTCTACTTGCAAATGTCCTACTTAACAGAACTTAGAAGCATTCCTTTATCACCCCAAATCTGTTGTCCAGTCCCCACCCTTTTAGTAGCAAGCAGAACCTACTGACAGGCAGGTATATAAGGTGAGCCAACAAACAGGCCCTAGTCCTCTGCCCCTCCCACCTTGACAAAACTTCAAGGCCCTGAAGACAGCCACACTCAACACTGAGATGGTCAAGAGATGGCCCTGGCCTTTGGCTGGAGGTCTGGCCTAGCACTAGAGGCTCACCATTTCTGTGGCTGTGGTGAGTGGTTTCATACCCCTGGGTTGATGCTTTCTAAGGTCCCTTCTGGCATCAAACTGGATGGTTAATGTTGACATAAATGCCACTTCCATCTTCCTTCCTGTCCTTCCTCCAGCCCATAGAATGGAGATCCACACTGATAACAGCACACTAGGCAGGGAAAACCAGTTATCACACGGGCTTCCCTTCCGATACCTGGCTCTATCTCCCCATCCCCAGCAAACAGAGGCTGCCCTCCCAGCTACTACTTCTTGGAACTGGCCTCACCCTCTGGGTGCTGTCCCCAGCCTCGTCCTTCATGCTGAGGATCAGCTCTCTGTGGGGGCCCAAGACCAGGGAGAGCTGGGGGGCCCTGGCCAGACATTGGGCGTCACAGAGCTCTTCTGCTGAGACATACTCCCGGCACTGGCAGCTGTGGGAAAAGAGAGATGGGAGAGCTGCCTTCTCCCTGATGCCCCTCAGCCAGCCTAGATGCATGCCCCCCTACCCTAAGGACTGAGCTGTCAAATATTCCTAAGTAGTGTCTGCATGTGTAATGGAGGACCATGAATGATTCGTTACCATGCACTTTCTTTTCCCTGCTTCTGTGCCAGCAGGCATTTCCCAGAACAGGAGCCATGCCTGAGGCAGAGAGCCTGGCCCTGGTTGAGAGGCCCAACATTTTTGCTCTGGACATCCTGCCGAGGCAAGAGTGAGGACAGAGAGCTGTTCAGCCTGGAACAGTCCTGTTTATTCAGCAGACTTCCTGGCACAGCAGTCCCCCTCCTCTGCTTGCTTGGGCTACTCCATCCAGGCCACAGGTCAGCTGGAACACAAGAACTCAGGACAAAACAGGGTCCCCTGGGCTTGGCATCTAGTCAGGGACTTTTTCTGGAAGCTGGCTCCGGACCCTAAGTGTGGACCTCACTGTCCCTTCATGCAGTACCTCCTCAGCCCCAGCTACTGGCCCCCAGCTGGTGTGGCCTGCCTCCCCTCTTGGGGATGCTGCCATGGGCAGCTTCTGGAAGGAGCTTGCACTCAGCTTGGGTTCCCACCAGGGTGTGGTCCTACCAGCACCCTCTGGATGGGCCTCTGGGGATGGTCAGGGCCTGTCTGGAGATGGTGACTTCATTTTCTTCTCAGCGGCTTTTTGTCACTCACATGCCCATTTCAGCACTGAGCTCTCCGCCCACCAGGTGACAGAAGGAGGAGCAGTCATGCTGCTGGGGGGACACACACTTGCCGGTCGCAGCCAGGCGAACATCTCCAGGTGAGCAGCGCTCAGCAACCTTTGAAAGGTGCCAGAGGAGAGTCCAGTGTTGGGGCTGGCTCAGCATCAGAGAACATTCCAGAGACAATGACAGGGACTCTGGGGAACCAGGCTCCTCTGAGAGGCCATCTAGTCAATGTCCTAAGACTAGGGTTAGGCTCGAGGATAGAGGGGACACAAAAAAGTAATAGAGGACAAGTCTGCTGCCTTGGGGAGATAAATGGGAGGTCCAGCTCTGTGGGGACTGGACCCAGGTCCACACACAACAGCTAAGGTCACTTCCTAGGAAGTGAGGAAGGATCAGTTGGAGTGAAGGTGGGGGCTAGTAAGGGAAGGCTTCCTGTAGAAGGTGATGGTGATACTGGTTTTGAAGTAAGATTGTAAGGGCAGGACACTGCAGAGGTCAGAAAGACCAGATTGTATCAGGGCTTTCTGTACCACATAGCTACCTGGATGAGGTAGCTCCCTCTAAAGACATTGCTACATTTTAAAAAGAAATCAGATGCAGAGCCTGCAGAGCTGACCGTGAGAGGGGAGCTTGAATCTTGCTGCCACCAGGGCTGTGTGCCTGGGGAGAGATGCTGTGCTCTAGCTCCTGTTTTATAATGCTCCAGGGACACCATCTGCCCATCAATGCTCACCTTGTGGCCCCTAGAATCACCCTGACTGCTGTAAGCTTCCACAAAATGCTCCTTGAATCAAACAAGAGAATTGCACACAGCAAGGAGTAGGAAATGACCTAATCACTACACCATTCTGCACAATACTGAGACTCTAGCTCTATAAGGAAGGGCGTGTATCTTGTCAGGACATGACCTCTCAGCACAAAGGATTGAACATTAATCAAACAGCCCATGAAAAGTGCCTGGCACACAGAGGACTCCACACGTGCTACCTGTTCTCACTCCCCTCAGGTCCTTCTTCCCACAGGTGCAGGGTGGTGGGTACCTGGGGCTGACAGTCCTCGTTGCTGTTGCTCTCTTCACTCTCCAGGCCCCTCTTGTTGTAGGACTTGTGTCCTGCCTGGCAGATGCAGGACCCATCCGACTTCTGGAAGACCCTGTTCAGGCCCCGACACGTGCAGTGGGAGGCACCTGGGCACAGATAGGTCCTGTCATCTGTCACAGGCCCCTGACAGTGAGCCGGAGACAGAAGTCAACTCTCCATCCCTGTCCACAGGGAGTTTGTGATATAGACACTAACTTTACCAAAGCACTGGCCTCAAGGTCTTTGTGGGGATTGAATAAGATCTTCTAAATCAGTGGTCTTTATATGAGATTCATCTGGGAAGCTTTTAAAAAACATTGATGTCCAGATCCCCTTTAGACCAATCAAGTAAAAATCGTTGGGGTGAGGCAGGGCATCTACCATTTAAAAAGTCCCTTGAGCCCAGCGGGGCATGGCTCAGCGGTTGAGTGTCGACCTGGGATCCAGGTGGCCGGGGTTTGATTCCCGGTCAGGGCACATGCCTGGGCTGCGGGCTCTATCAATGACTCTCTCATCATTGATGTTTCTATCTCTCTCTCTCCCTCTCCTTTCCTCTCTCTGAAATCAATAAAGATATATTTTTTAAAAAAATAAAAAGTCTCTTGAGTGTTTTAAGGTGTAGCCTGAACTACTGATGTCAGGGAAAAAGCTGAAGCCTTGTGGAAGGTGTGGTTCCTGTTCACGATAACAGAAAGCCATGTAGGGTCAGTCATGGAGGATGGGCACAGGCCTCTGTCTCCAGGGGACAAGAGGAGAGAGTTCTGCAGAGTCTGAGATCTCTCCAGAAGCTTGAAGGATGAACTGTACTGGAGGGGAAGAGCTGGGAGAACAGGGATCCTCAGTAGTGGGTGGGAAAGTTCAAGTTTTATTTGGGAGACAAATTAGTCCAGGTAAATGTTCTTCTGAGAGAGGGAGCTGGGAGAGTGGTGCAATTGGGACCTCATATGGACTAGGACCCACTGCAATTCTGGCCTTTTAGCCCATGATGGCATTGTGTCTATTCATGGAAAATAAATACACTCATGTGAAGTTTAGCCCTTGTCAGTTTGCTGCAGGCAACCACTCATACTCAGTGCATTGTGATGAGTGGAATTAGTTGAATCAATTGATTGAAAGTTGACATCATTTTTTTTGCCAATATGGTCATAGTCCTTCCGCAAAAGAATTCAGGGACATTAATAAGAGAGATAATTATTTCCACTGTACAGAAGGAGGGAGTTATTCAATACTAAAGTGACAGAGAATATTCTCCCACCAGTCAGGTTCAAGATGGTCACGCCTTCTCTAATGTTTTGAATTTGAGAATGTTCTTTGGATCATCTGCACCAGCTCCCTGCCAAGACCCTAGGCACAACCATGATCTAAGAGTCTTCCATGTCTCCTTGTTGTCTAGAGCACTGGGCTTCAAACTTGGTTTTGTGGAGCTCTGTGATGCCACAGAGGTCTCTTGGGGACTTCCTGGGTGTAGAAGTGACTAAGTGGGAGCAGTTATGGGACCTCACCCTCGGTTCAATCTGAACCACTTTGATTTCACATGTTTTACATTAATTCCTTAAATGAGAACTCTTTTGAAAAAGTGTTCTGTTGCTAAATAATACTTTGAACAAAAGTCTGAACTATTGGACTGGCAGGGATGACTATGGAATTAACCACAGATCTATATTAAAAGCATCATTTAAAAACTATCATCTCACCGTCTCCACTCAACAAGATTTTACTCATCCTCATTCCTGTTTAAATACAACCTTTTCTATAAGTTTCCCTGATCCTGCCATGCAGAAGCAATTTATTTCTATTTTGAGCCATATAGGTTTCCTTTCTTGTGGCACTTGACACTTCTGCCAATTGGTTATATATTTTCTCTTTCTTCCTATTATACCTATCTTAGTATATTCCTTAGCAAATGCCTTTGTGGCACTAAGAACAATAATTGAAAGTTAGCGTTTGTGAGATAACTTTTAAAATAAATTAACTAAAAAATTGCCCACTCATCCCAAAAGGGAAAAAGGCAGTTTACAAAAGTGTATACACTTACAAGACCTTTTTCTACCTTTGACAATGGCAGAGTAGCTTATTTCAGACCAATTTTCTGATGAATTACAACTAGAAAAGCCAGAAAAATATAGAACACAGCTATTTGGAAGAATAAAGAACTTAATTGAGGACTTGGGGAAAAAATTCTGGACAGAAAGGAAATCCAGAGAGATTAGTCCTACATATGGGGCCTCAGGATGTTTCATAAGGCCATGGGGGTAAAAAATGGGGCCCACCAAGAAGGAGAGTCTCTGGGAAACTGTACAGGCTTTCAGTCAAACCACTGAAGGGCTTCCCTGTAGTTAAGCACTGACTGCAAGGAAACCAACTTTGTCAAAATCTGATTTTCTGAACCACTGATGAACTGATTTGTTCCCACTGTAACTGCCTTTCAGGGTGAAAACAGTTCCTTTAAGGAGGAAGGTAACATCATCCAGAATTTCAAATGTTCCCTAAAATTTACACTCACAGTGTCCGGCATTCAGTAACAAAAACAACCAGGCATACAAAATATTCCAACAAGAATTATTAAGAAATCAAGTGAAAAACCAGACAATAGATGCAGGCTCTCAAGAGATCCAAATGTTGGAGTTATAAGACATGATATGTATTTTAAACTGTGATTAGTTTGTTAGATAAATCAAATGACAAGATGGAGAGAATTTCAACAGAGAACAGAGAACTATAAAAGACTAAAAGAAATTCTAAAACTAAAAGGTTCAACAGCAAAAAATAAAATATCAATAGATACATTTAACAGTAGATTATATGGAGCTGACGAGAAAATTATTAAAATGGAATATAGGTCTGGAAAAACTATCCAGATTGAATCTCAGAATGAGAAAACAAAGATGAAAAATGCAGAAAATAGTGCAAGAGACATGTGCATGGTAATATATAAATATGTGCATATATATATATGTGTGTGTGTGTGTATATATATATATATATATGTGTGTATATATATGTATATATGTGTGTAATTGGAGACCCAAAAAGGAAAGGAGAAAGAGAATAGGACACAACAAACATTTTAAAGTATAATGGCTGAGAATTTAACAAAATTGATGAAACATCAAACCACAGATTCAAGAAGTACTAAAGAAACTCAAGTAGGATAAGTACAAAGAAAAAGTACAAGGAGAAAATTTTAGTTATATTACTGGAAACCAAAGACAAAGAGGTACTCTTAAAAGCACTAGAGAAAAGGGCTATTTACCTCTGAAGAGCAAACATGAGACTTCCCAAGAGAAATAATGGAAGCCAGAGGCAATGGAAGTATCTCTGAAATGCTGAAAGAAAATAACTGTCAAGCTACAATTCTCTGCTTAGCTAAAATAAGCATCAAGAATAAAGCTTTAAAAAGACATTTTTAGAGGGATTCCAAGGTGGTGGAGGAATGAGTGGAAGTTACACTGACACTGTCTCAGGACCAAACTAGAATTACAACTAAAATATAGAAAAACCATCCTGAATAATCAGCCATAAATGAAGACTAGCTGGAGAGCACCCTCATAACCAAGTACAAAAGTGGAGACCACATAGAGACTGGTAGGAAATGCGGAGGTGCAAGAGGACTGGCTGGGCTCCCACAGACAGCAGCTGAAGGCCTAGAGGGATATTTCAGCTGTGGGGGGTTTCCACTGAGAACTCTGGGGCCTAAACCCCAAGCTGGGCTCCCTAGCCCAGAGTACCAGAACTGAGGAAGGTGTCCACATAACATGTGGTTGTGAAAAGCAGTGTTTTTTCTGTCTGCCAGGGAGAGATGGCTGGAAATGCGGGCACACTCTTAAAGGGTCAATGCACAAAGTTTCGTGTGTACCCATTCACCTTGGGGTCTGGCTGGAGAGAGAGCAGAGTGGACTAGAGCTGTGTGAAGAGAATCCAGGGGTGCTGGCTGAATAAAAGAGATAAGAGGGCAGCTATCTGGATTCCTGTGCTGAATCATTCCACCTTACAGCAGAGGACATCTTTCTGAAGCGGACATTTACCTCCGAAGCAGCTTTTGCCTGGGGGAGGGGAGCAATTGCTCCACCCTGCTAGAAAACCTCTCATCCCATCCTGTGGAGTTTCGATAGCCTGAGGCTCATTAAGAGACTGATAACAATCAGCCTCCGGGTGCTTTGAGACTTTGCCTGATCAGCTTCTGGACCCAGGGCTTGGAAAAGCAGACCTTGGTGGGCATCTTGGTCCTGTCCAAACACACCCAGCCCCAGCAGAGGGAATCACAAACTGTGGGGTGCAGAAAACTTCAAAAAGGGTACTCAAGGCCAGTCACAAACAGCATCCAGATGGCCTGCACCAGAGACCATCCAAAACACTAGGAGTCCTAGCAGATTTACCTAATACATAGAAACAAAGCCAAACAGGCAGCCAAAATGGGGAGCCAAAAAAACAAGCCCCAAATGAAAGAACAAAAGAATTCTCCAAGCCTAACTTAGATGTGTGCCAACAGCAAACCCAGATGGCCTAATCACAGAGAAAATTATTTGCAAACTCAGGAGTTACTCAATGTTCTCCACATATCCCATTGACCACCCTTACGCCTGGTAGTTCAGTATTTTTCCATTAGCTCATCCCAGCTCTTAAAGACCTCTCCACTTTTTGCTTCAGTACAATTGAGTTCAGTCTCTCTCCCTACTACTTCCATAGTCTTGAATAAAGTCTCCCTTGCCTCTGTAAAAAAAAAAAAAAAAAAAGAATTCTCCAGAAGAGCTAAATGAAATGGAGATAAGCCATCTATCAGATATAGAGCTCAGAATACTGATCATAAGGATGCTCAACAGCATGAGAAAAGAAATGGAAACTATGAAGGAAATTAAGAATGACAAAGTAGAAAACAAAACAAAACACAAAACAACATTGGAAGGAATTAACAGGATTAGGGGAAGCTGAGGATCGGATCAGGGAATTAGTAGACCGGGTAGATAAAATAACACAATCAGAAAACCAAAAAGAAAACAATTAAAAACCAGAAGGACAGTTTAAGGGAGCTGTGGGACAACATGAAACATAACAATATTTACATTATAGGAGAACCGCTAGGTAAAGAAAGTGACCAAGGGATAGACAACCTGTTTGAAGAAATAATGGCAGAAAGCTTCCTTAACCTGGTCAAGGAAAAAGTCACATAAGTTCAGGAGGCACAGAGTCCCAAGCAAGGAAAACCCAAAGAGGTCCACACCCAGACACATCATAATTAAAATGCCAAGAATTCAAGACAAAGAGAGAATCTTAAAGGCAGCAAAGAAAAGCAATCTGTTACCTTCAAAGGAGCTCCCATAAGGCTCTCAGCTGATTTCTCATCAGAAACTCTACAGACCAGAAGGGAATAGGATGAAGTATTCAAGGTAATGCAAAACAAGGGTCTGAAACCAAGACTACTCTATCCAGCAAGGCTATTATTTAAAATAGGTGGTGAAATAAAGAGCTTCCCAGACAAAAAAAAAGGATAAAGGAGTTTATCACCACCAAACCAGCATTGCACAAAATGTTAAAGGGACTGCTGTAATAAGAAGTTGAAACAGAAAGAACGAGAAACATAAGCATAAAGAAATAAAATGGGAATAGATAAGTACCTATCAATAATAACCTTACATATAAATGCTCCAATCAAAGGACATAGGATAGCTGAGTGAATAAGAAAACATGACCCAAATATATGTCATCTATAAGAGACCCACCTCAGAACAAAAGACTCACATGGGCGGGGGTGGGGGATTCTGGAGGATTTTAAAGGAGAGATCTACAGCAATACAGTCATAGTAGGGGATTTTAACATCTCACTGGCTTTACTTGATAGATCTTCCATACAAAAAATCAACAAAGAAACAGTGATTCTAAATGACACACTAGATCAGATGGATTAAATTGACATTTACAGAACATTTCACCCCAAAGCTGCAGAACAGGCCTTCTCCTCAAGTGTACATGGGACATTCTCAAAGATAGACCACATGTTAGGACATGAAACGAGTCTCTACAAGTTCAAGAAGACTAAAATCATATCAAGCATCTTCTTGGACATGTACACCATGGAATACTATGTAGCTATAAAAACAAAAGATCCCTTACCCTTGGAGACAGCATGGTGGAAGCTGGAGAGTATTATGCTAAGCAAAATAAGCCAGTCAGACAAAAACAAGTATCTCATGATCTTACTCACATGTGAAATCTAATGGACAAAATAAGCAGATGAACAAAATAGATCCAGAGACATAGAAGCATGGAACAGACTGACGAATCTCAGAGGGAAGGCAGGGGTGGATGGATGGGTGGGGAGAGGTTAACCTAAGAGCTTATATGCATATATGCATAACCCATGGACACAGACAATAGGGTGGTGAAGGCCTGGGGGGAGGGATGCAGGGGGAAGGGGATCAATGGGGTAAAAGGGGACATTTATAACACTTTAAACAGTAAAGATAAATTTAAAAAAATAATAGAGCCCGGCCGGGCGTGGCTCAGCGGTTGAACGTCGACCTAGGATCCAGGCGATCGGGGTTCGATTCCCGGTCAGGGCACATGCCCGGGTTGCAGGCTCGATCATTGACTCTCTCATCATTGATGTTTCTATCTCTCTCTCTCCCTCTCCTTTCCTCTCTCTGAAATCAATAAAGATATATTTTTTTTAAAAAAATAGAAAAATAAAAATTACATTTTTAGACAAACAAAGCATTAGAAAATGAAATTTTAAAACCCTCATAGCTTTTCCAATCATGTCAAAATACATTGAGTATCTAGAAAGAAAGTTAATGAGATATATATATATGGACTCTCCCCAGAAAATATGATAAAACAAAAATCATTACTTAGAAAAATATAGAAGACCTAAATAAGAGGAAATTTAAGCCATGTTCAAGGATTAGAGGTCTCAATATGATAAAGGTGTCATTTCTCTGCCAAAGGATCTGTTGTTCCTATGCAATCCAATAAAAATTTCAGCAAATGTCTGTGGATGCGATCTGATTACACAGAATTCAAGGACTACAAATAGCTAAGACAATCTTGAAAAGAAGAACAAAATTGGAAGACGTAGACTACTATATTAACATTTATTATAGAGCTAAAGTGATTACGACAGGATGATGTTTTTACAAGAACAGTATAAAAGATCAGTGGAACAGAACAGAGATTCCCAAACAGACCCACATGTATATGGGACGCTCAATTGATGACAAACATGAGTGATCTTTCAATAAAGGTGCCAGACACACACACACACACACACACACACACTGGGGCAGTGGAGTTACAGGAATGCCCATTCTCTCACTTGAATGGTTGGTCTCCAAAGCCCTACACCACTTACCCTCAAAGCTTCAGGGCTCAGGAGAGATGGTGTATTGGGACCCTGCATCTGGACACAAGGGCAGTTACCCAATTGGGGGAGGTGGGCATGGGTTACACTCACCAGGGGGAGAGAAAGCAGAGTTCCCACAAGGGAGGCAGCCAGCCTGGCCAGGCTGGGCACTGAAGGTGCCAGCAGGGCACGGCAGGCACTCTCCAGCCACTCCTGCCTGGCTGCTGTTTCTGAAGGTTCCTGCAGGGCAAGGCCTGGGGCTGTGAGTCCCTGAGGGACAGTAGTGTCCCACAGGGCATGGCTGGCTCTGGTACTGCTCTGTTCCTGTAGGGAAATGGAGTGGAATTCTGAACTGTGGACTCTGGTGGAGGGGGGGACAGAAACAGCTGACTCTAGGGTAAGAATGAGCATGCTGGGGTCAGGGAGTAAGGGGTGGGGGGAACAGCAAAGCAAATACAGGGGAGAGTCTAGATTGCAAGGAGGACAGCAGAGGCTCCATACCCTATTGTATCTACCCCACCCCAACCCGCTACTCAGAGCATACTTCCAACTCAGCAGACTTGGGTGGCATAGCCAGCTCTGCTGACCACTAGGCAGCAGTTGTCCTATTTTCTAGAAGACCTGGGCTACTGGCTCCAAATACTAACTTGCATGGTAGGTGCATAGCCTGTAATTCACAGGTCTTTAGCCCTCACATCCAGACAAATGTGGCACCTACCTGCTTTGTACCCTTCTTCTCCTGTGTCCTTACCATGTTCTTGAGTCTTTTTCTGTCAGGTGACTGGCCTAGCCAAAGAAGACCACAGGCCCAACTGTTCCTTGGCATGCTTCTGGGGCTCTGCAAGTAGGTCCCTCTCTGCCTGCTACATCTGCCCTCCTCACTAGGCTCTGCCCAATCCTGACTCGAGGCCCAGGCCCCCAAACTCACCCTGCTGGCAGCTGAATCCAGGGGGGCAGGGCTGGCAGGGCAGGGTGTCCAGGGCCTGGGTGCGGTAGGTTCCCGCATCACAGAGTCGGCAGGAAGTGTCCTTGGAGACTCTGAGGCCACTCCGGTTCAGGGCCTCAGAGCCCCCAGGGCACGCATGTGGATAGGTGCTGCCCGGGGGGCAGTAGTAGGGAAACATACAGCTGCACAGAGACACAGCCCCCCAGGTCCCTTTAATGATGATGGGGTCTGTGTGTGTCTCATCTCACTAGCAGGAGGGTCCTCCAATACTCCCAGGCTTGGTCCTTAAACAAGGGGTGGGGCAAATCTCCAATATTATCCCAGATGGAGACCCTGGGTTGCCTTGCATCTGATGGGGCCTAAGCAGGTCAGGGTGCCTTCCTGGAGGAGACTGAGCCATGCCCAGGTGGCCAGGCCATCAAGCTGAGTCCAGGCCTGTGCTCCCTGCCTACCTCACCTAGGCAAAGGGATGTGTGGACTGGCTCTGATTATCTTGGGACACAGTCAGGATTGCTGGACACAGGTTTGGAGTCACCAGATGAAGTCCATGACACCCAGTCATAGTGGAATTTCAGATAATCAACAAGTAATTAACAATGAATAAATAGAGTATAAGTACTCCCAAATATTGCATGGCTACATGTATACTAAACATGTATTTGTCGTTTACCTGAAATTCAAATGTAACTGGGTTTCCTGTACTTTTATTTGCTAAACCTGGCTGCCCCACACAGGATAGCCCTGGAGCCTGCTGGAGGGCCTCTCAGTACAGTTTGCTTCCTTGCTCTCTTCCCTGGATGGAAGCAGGAATTGGAAAACTAAAGCAAGGTGCACCCAGTACTGGTTTCTGGCCCTAAATCCTTTGGGACACTGAGTAGTTGACTCATGTCTGGAGAGCCCGGAGGCTGAAACTCTGAGACGAGAGGGTGCTCTGACTCACCCAGATAGGGAAGGGTACTCACAGCTGCCCTGGGCCAGTGTAGGTGGAGGAACCAGCAGGGCAGACATAGCCTCCAGGGCAGAGGGGGGGGACTCCAGTCTGGGGTCCGCAGTAGGAGCCAGCCCTACAAACGACCTCAGCCACAGTACCTGAGGGAGATGGGGCAGAACAAGGCACCTTGGCCTTAGGGAGATAGATCCAGGTGGCATAGACCCAACCAAAGACTGGGTGAGCCTTGGGAGCCTGCGTTACATGCTTTGTGCTAAGCCTCAGGGGTGAGGGCATGGGGACAGGATAGGGGCCAGGGCCAGGAGCAGAAGGGCCTGTAGGCTCACCTGCAGGGCACTCAGATCCAGCTCTGCATGGGATTGCAAACACGTTTGCACGACCTCTCAGCTCAGTCTCTGGGCAGTAGTAGCCAGGGGGACAGAGCTCACAGTCTTCCCATGATGCTGCCCCTGGCTCTGTCCGAAAGGTCCCCGGTGGGCAGAGAAGGGCACCCTGACCACCTGGACACCAGTGGCCTGGAGGACACAGGTGGCCTTCGAAGGAAGAGAGACCTGGGACAAAAGTATCAGGCAAAGAAGGGATGCTGCACAGGCCTCTCCCCTCCAAAGCCTTCAGCATTTGGCCTGGAGACAGTGTCTCACCTGGGAACGGGCAGTGGTACCCAGCAGGGCAGGGATGGCACTCTGCTAGACTCTGGCCTCCTTCTACTGCCAGGTAGGTGTGCTCCGGGCAGGCCTGGGGGGCTCCTGGGTGGGTCTCCCTCCCTCCAGGGCAGTAGTAGCCAGCAGGGCAGGGGTGGGTGGTTGGGTCCCCTGGAGAGCAAGGGCTGTGCTCCCTTTCCATCCTCCTCCTCCTGCCCAAAGGGCCTCCCAGTGCCTTTGCCAGGACCAGCACCCTGCAGGCTGCAGCATGGGTGTCTCACCAGCTTTGCACCAGCGGCCAGGGGGGCAATGTTCACAGTCCTCTTGCTGCTTGGCCCTGGGGGCAGCTGTCACAGTGTGAGGTGGGCACAGGGTGGGCTCTTCACTGCCCTCTGGGCAGTAAAAACCTGAAGCACATGGGGCCACATTGAGCTCTGTGGAAGGCAGGGAGGCTGCCCCACTATGGGGATCATGTTTTCAGGAGGCCTGGGGACTCTACTGGCCCAGGAGTTGAGAGTCTGGATGCCAGTCCTGGCCACATCTGCTTTGGTGTTTGTCAAATCAGTAACCATCTGAGTGCATTATTTGCATATTCATAGTACATACATATGACACATGTAATCACATACACGTGCTTATTCATATACATATTAGATGTACAGCACTGGGGGTCAACTGTTTTTAGAGTCTGTTTTGTCTGGGTGGTTCCTACAGTGATAGCTGGGCAGCCTTGCTCTCTGCCTCTTTCACACCCCAAGGGCAAGAAATGGGCTGTTACCTAATGGGCATGGCTTGGCGCACAGCTGACCCTGGGTACACAGGGTCTGGGAGTCCACGGGACCTGGTGTCGGCAGTCCAGCAGTCCCAGGTGGGCAGAAATAGCCAGCAGGACATTTGCCCCATACCTGTCCGCCTCTAATAGCCAGGGAGAGGAGACAAGAATGAGAAGACCAGGATGGAGGGCTGATCTAAGCCTAGGCCCAGATGATGTTACTGTAACCCACAGTGTAAAGTACCTTGGACCTGTGCCCCAGGAGAATGCAGCAATATACCCACGTACACAAGAGAATAAGATAAGACACTTCACCCAGTGTTAAAAAGAGGCATGCGGCACAAAGCCCTCCACCAGTGTGCCCTTTAGGAAAAAATAGATTCCTGGACCCCTTTCCCCTGAGTTTATGGGGAGCTCAGCGAATAAAGTGTGGGACTTTGGGCTGCCAACAGCAGGACATGCCCCTCCGGAGGAGCTCATGGGCCCTGCTGCCCTCACAGTGGGAATGAGGGGAGAGGAAACCAGGTTTCCACCTGCTTCCTGCACTGCCCCAGGGAATGTCTGGGGCTTGACTGGCCTGGGCTCTGAGGGACACCAGTCTTATCTCCAGCTCTGCAGCAGGAGAAAACAGACCATACCTAAGGGTGAACTTCCTGAGATTGGGAGATGAACTTCTAGGAGAGTCTGAGGAACCCTCTGCTATCACTTTTTAAGTAGAAAATATTCTGCTTTGAAGAAGGTTCACCTTTGTTCCTGTGAAGCAACTTTTCTCTTGGGGACCCTATTCCCAGTCTCAGGAAATTGTAGTCTCGTGTGCCTTCAGCGAGTGTTGGGAGCTTTCCCTGGATCAGAGTTCCCAGCGTGCTTTCCTTTTGTCTGGCTACTCTGGGGACGTGGGCCCTGGGCTGCCTCTACAGTCTTGAGAAAGGATGGAAGCTGGGGAGTCCCACCCAGTCCTGGAGGCTGTGAGACCCTGAATCCCAAGTACAACATGCTCCCAGTGACTTCTGCTCCCTCAAGAATGTTCCCTGCACAGATATGGAAGCCAGGCACAAAACACACAACAAGTAGATGCAGGGCGTTCAGGTGGAAATTGGGTGCAGGGCCTGCTCTCTGATGGTGATATTTAAAGGTACATGTATTGTCTCTCCAGCCCAACCCATTACAAAAGCTATGCATATTGTAGAAAATTCAGAAATAGAGGTGCAAAGAGGAATGGTCCATCTTTTCTCCTGAGTGTATGTGCAGAACACTGGCATCACCTAGAGGCACAAAGAATTTTGCCTTTAAGGACTTTCTCCATGTTTTTAGGCTGAGACTGAACAGACATATTTTCATTTCATACTAATTCTCCCTCAGTTTGTTAAAATCTAGGTTTGTGCTAACTGTCCTGGCTCTTTACCTCATTGTTGGGCTTCCCCCTTCCTGCTTAGGCATGTGTGGCTGGTGGGGCTGTGGTCATACAGCCAGCCGCTTACCCACACAGCAGGGCCTGGGGACAGGCCTAGGGCTCTTGGGCTTCTTCTCCCAGAGGGTGCAGTCTGACTGCAGCAGCCAGAAGTGAATGACTCTGGGCTATTACTGACCTGCAGTAGTGGCCAGGGGGACAGAAAGAGCAGTCACCCTCTTCCTGGAGGCCCACAATGTCCTGGGGAGTGAAGGTTCCTGGAGGACATGGCAGAGGGGACCACGTTCCTGTAGGAAGGGAGCAGCTAGTGAAGATGGACAGCCGAGGGCTGGGATCACATCAGTGCCTGGATCTCCCTGGACAGACTAATCCACGAAGGGTGTTCTGTGTCTGCTGCCCTAGATGGTATGACTTTTTCCTGTCACTTTCTCAGAGACGATGGAGGGATAAAATGGTGGTGACTCCATTTGTCTCTCTAGGATCATTATCTTTTTCCAAAAGAGCAACTCCCTAGTGGAGGATTTTCAGACAGCAGCAAAGCTATTTTGGGAGAGGGGCTATTTATATAGACAATGGGCTCAATGAGGCACCTACACTGCCAGCTCTTGGGCTGAATTGGAAACATGTTGGGTCCACACTGAGTGCATCTCACTTGGGAGCCACCCTGCTGCCCTGCCTGGTTGGGTGGGATGGGATGTGCCTGTGCCTCTTCCTCCAATCCCCACACCCCCATCCCATCCATAGCTCCCATCCTCCTGGGGACCTCGGTGTTTCCTGGTGCACCTGGGCTGTGCTGGTAAGTGCCAGGTGTACACCAGTGTGCATATCTTCAATGAGAAGAGAAGAAATCCTGTGACAGGGAAAAAGGTTTAAAGGGAGTAGCTGGATCTACTGGAAAAAAATATCTGACCAGTAATAAGAGGCTGAAAGGCATGAATTTAGTGAGAGGAGATTGAGAGTGAGAATCAGCACCCCAGCAAGGAGGGGCCTGGGAACCCAGGGGAATAGTGTTTCCCAAAGAGGGGCCATATGTCCAGCACAACACATAAGTAACCATGGGGGCAACAGTCCAGGCTCTTTTTCTTATCCTCACTTGAGGATATGTTTATTGATTTTTCAGAGAGAGGAAGGGGGGAGAGAGAGAGAGTGGGAGAGAGAAACCATTATGCGAGAGAGAAACATCCATTAGTTGCCTCCGGTACTTGCCCTGACCAGGGATTAAACCAAACACTTAAGTATGTGACCAGGAATTGAACCAGCAACCTTTCAGTGTACAGGACGATGCTCCCACCAACTGAGCCACTTAGCCAGGGCGGCCAGGCTCTTTGAACTTGAAATGTCCTGAGTATTCTTGGGTAAAAGGCCACTCATTTAAAAGGGGTACACAGCCTTAGCTGGTGTCGCTCAGTTGGTTGGAGTGCGGTCCTATACACTGAAAGGTCACAAGTTCGATTCCTGGAGCACATACCTAGGTTGTGGGTTTGATCTCCAGTCTGGGCACATATAGGAGGCAACTGATTGATGTTTCTCTCTCTCTCTCTCTTTCTCTCCCTCTCAAATCAGTGGACATAGCCTCAGGTGAGGATTAAAAAAATAAAAAATAAAAATAAAAGGGGCACATATATCTTTCACACCATAATCCTGGGGAGAACCATCACCTGTGGATCAAACACCTGCAAAGGTATGTACAACTGCTAAGACATGATAAAGACTATTAACACCTATTTGTGGACACCTATTTGTCTGCTGGGCTGCCTGGGGACCAAATATGTGTGTGTGTGTATGTTTCTGTGTGTGCATTTGTGTGTGCCTGTGTATAGCATGTGCATGCTTGTGCATCTGTATGTGAGTGTGCATGTGCGAGTCTGTGTGTGAGTATGAGTTCATGCCCAGTGTTTTCAGGGTGTCTGGACTCAGACTCGTGGACAACAAACTTGTAGTTTTAGTGACACTGCTGTCTACGCTGATGGTTCTGCCTCCCCCGTGCTCTGACCCCACCACAGAGCCCTGCTCCATGTAGTGTACAGGGAGCGACTCCCAGATTATCAACCCAGACTGGCACAGGTGATGACACCTGTGTGCCATCCTCTGGTGCAGGTGTTCACCCTGGGCCCCTAGGTTGAGTGTAGAGAAGAGCAAGAACATTTACCGTGATTAAGAGAAGATGAAAAGAAGAGAAACAGGGTGAGGCAGGCTGAGCCAGGCGTGGGGGAGGTGAGGGTAGTTTGAAGGCTTGAGCATGCTCTACACTGTTGGTATTCCCAGTGCAAGCATATTGCCTGGAGTGCAGTAGGCCCTCTATGGAGTTTGAATGAAAGAAAAGAAGGGGGGGGGTGTTGGGGAGAAAGAGGGCCCCAGGGCATACCGGCTGGGCAGTAGGTGTGTGCTGGGCAGACGCTGGGCACTCTGGAGCCAGGATGAGGGCAGTGAAAGCCAGGTGGACATAGGAGGCAGGTGTCTGAGCCCAGGGCTGGCTGGTATTCCCCTCGGTGGCATGGGGCAGGCCAAGCAGCTCCTGGCTGGCAGAAGTGACCCTGGTCATTGAACACAAAGTGGCACCTCTGAGAGCCAGGCAGGGTGTGGTTGGGGTGCTCAGACGCTCGGGAGGGTTGATGTGATGTCCTGCTTCTGGCCCATTCAGGTCTTGGTGACTGGCGGGCAGGAGGGCAGGAGGCTGGGTGGGGCTGTTGGGGAAAGAGTCAGGGCCAAGAGATGGGGGTGTTGAGGTTTCTCCTGCAGGGCACTGAGGTCTGGCCTAAGGCACACTGTTGGGGATGGGGCTCCCTCTTGCATCTCCTGGAGAGGTACCTCAGGGCAGGGGAGAGCTGTGGGGTTGGAGGCCTTGGGGTCCACGGGGCATTTGGAGCCCACCACGCAGGAGCCCGTGGGAGAGCTGAAGCTGGGGCAGAAGGAGCCGGCTGGACAGGGCTCACAGCTCTCCTGGGAGATACCACCTGGATAGGGAGGCAGAAGGGCACAGGCTCTTTGTTACCACATTGGATTTCAGCCCCAAGGATGAAATGTTGTACCCCAGAGCCAGAATAAAGCCTGGGTACAATGTGTCTTGAATGAAGCAGCTGCTGGTCAGGGACTCCCTCAGTGTTTCTCTGCCTCAGGTTGCCCAGCACCACAGCTGGTGTTTGCGGGCAGAGCCCTGCACTGGGCACAGCTTGTGGGCCCCAAAGTCCCTGCAGTGGGAATCCCAGAAGCTCTGACCAACAGGATCCTCTTATGCTGTTTGTGTCTGTTCCCAGGGGCTGGGGTCAGATTTGGAAAAAGGAGGGGCCCACAGCTGGGTGTAGGGGGAAGCACAGGGCAGATCCTCACCTGGGCTGCTCCTCATCGTCCCCAGGGGACAGGGCACAGGATGCAGAGTCCCCTGTGGGCAGTAGTGCCCGAGGGGGCAGGGCCCATTGATGGGGAAGGCAGAGTTTCTCCTGGGAGTGGGGCTGGCTGCCCCCCCCTCACAGTAGTACCCAGCCGAGCAGGGTCCTTGAATGTAGAAAGACATAGACTTTTAGGTCAACTGCCTGAACTGTAGGAGGCCCTCTTCTGCTCCTTGGCTACTGTCCCCTAACCCCTGAGAGTCATGGAAATCAAAGTAGGAAGAAGGAAAAAGGGAAACAAGGAATTCCTGAGCAGTTGGTGTCCTTGGTCTGAGCAGGTTCCACATAGAATCTAGGGTGAGGGCCAAAACCAGGAGAGCAGCTGGGGGCCTTTCTGGGCACCAGGTGCTATTCTCAGTCTGCATTCTCCATAGCAAATGTGAAGGTGGTTACAGTCATCACCCCATCTTACAGGGGGAGACTGATGCCCCAGAGGACATCCAACTTGTTCAGGTCACACCTTCAAGGCTGAGGCTTCTTAGGGGAGTGAGGGAGTGAGGGAGGGAGAGGGGAGCAGGGGTCCAGGGAAGCAGTGGCAGGAGGCCACTCAGGTAGTGCTGTGGCCTGTGAGGATAGACCTGGCAAAGTTGTGCAGGGGGCCAGGACACAGCTCTGCTGGGTGCTAGTAGTACCTACCCTTGGGCTGCCCATTGCCCTCTCCAGGGCAATACTTCCCTACAGGGCAGGGTTGGCAGGCCCTGAGGTAGAGAGCACCTTCCCGGGGGTTCAGGGTTCCCTCTGGGCAGGGAAGAGCAGAGGATGTCCCTGATGGGCAGTAGTGACCTGCAGGGAAGGCTTGAGTGAGTGAGCATTAAGTGACTGGCTGCACAACTGCTCCCTTCCTCCACATTTCCATTCTTTATAACACAAATGTCAGAGCAGCCCTGGGGGTACAGATGGAGGGTAAGGATGGGGTGGAGGGAGGATGGCAAAGAGGGCTCAGAGTCCAGGCCAGTGGAGGGGTGCCTCCGGGGGAGATCTGTCAGGGCACCTGAAGTGTGCCTATGTGCACAAGTGTGTACACATGTGTGCACATGTGCGTGCACAGTGTGTCAGCACTGAGGTTACAGGGTCATTACTGAGAGGTAAATGACAGCTGTGCTCTAGCTCTGTAGGGCTGAGAAAGGGAGCTGGGCCCCTGGAGTAGGGCTCTTACAGGTCCTCTGGTCTCACTTTGTAGACAGGTTGTGGCTGCCCAGGGACACCAGTCCCTTAGGATCGGTGCAGGGGCTGACTGGGATGTCCTGTTTCTCATGCCTGTGTCTTCCCTCCAAGACACCTGTATGCTCATCCCCTGGACACCCGCTGGGAACTTGAGGTGAGCAAGAAGGTGTAGACACAAAGCTGGTCATGTGAAGGAGGGAGCTGGCACTGTCCCCAGGGGGGCATGGATCCCTCAGCAACTTTCCCCCATCCTCCTTCTGCTGCATGATCAGCCTCATTTTATAGGCAGGTCACTGGCCTCACCAACAGCACAGATTTCTAGGATGGATCCCAGCCTGGGAAATGGAGGGGTTTCATCTACACTGAGCCCTGAGGTATACCACGCATTGTGGTCAAGCCCAATGTCCCTGTGCCCCCGAGAATAAGGGCAGAGGCTGGGCTTCATTACCTTTAGGGCAGGTGGTGGGCTCCATGGTGGCGACCTTTGGGCAATAGGTGCCCTCTGGGCAGGGCAGGCAGGTGTCAGCTCCAGACACTGGGCTGAAGGTGCCAGGCTCACAGGGCAGCTCGCTGTGGGCCCCTGGGGGACAGTGGAAACCAGGGGGACATCTGTATCCATGAGTTCCATCGGAAGGTGAGGGGACGGTGCTGCCTCCCAGGCAGATGTACCTGAGGACATGGAGAGCTGTGGCTGAACCTCCACATGACCATGAGTCTTAGCTGGACAGAAGAAAGCAAGAGATGGTGTAGCCTTGAAGCCTGGTCATCAGGGTGTGCTAAGGGTAAGGCCAGTGTGACTATAGCCATGGGCTGTCCCTGTGATGAAAGGCTCTCAACTCTCAATCTACTTCTTCCTACTTCAATAGGAAACTAAGTAGTAAGGGCTCAAGAAGACAGTCTGGGAAGGGGCAATGTTTTCCAGAATAAGCATGGCACCCTTCACACCTTCTCTATCCTCAGGGCCTCTGAACAGATGGGGCAGGTCTTTCTTCATTCAGGACTTGGCCAAGCTTACTGGCATCCATGGGTAGTCTCCAGTCCTTTCAGCAATAAGGGAAAATGCACCTAGCAGGAGTTTGGGTTGCCTATTGGCAGAGGATGTTGGCCAGTTGGATACAGACCAAGGCCTGGCAGGGGCTATGGAAGCTGTGGAGGCCACCCTGGGGCCAAGTGGGACCATGGGCTGGTCGGCACACCCAGAGCTCCTTGGACTGGGAAGGTCAGTGCTGGGAGGACCTGTGAGGGTGTATTCGGTTCAGCCCTGTATCAAAGGGATGGCACATGGGGGGCCCACATGCCTGGGGGATATAATCACCCTGGCCTGGGCCCTCCAGAAGGTCAGGGAGAGACCCTGGGAGCTTAGGATTAGTCTGTCACTTGGAAGCCCTGGCAAGTCTGACTAGGGACCCTCCTCCCTTCTCAGGCCATCACAGGTTCCCTCACCCTGCATCGCAGATTCCTGCTTCCAGGGCATGGGATAGCCCAGGACTGTTGCAATAGCGCCCTGGGGGGCACGGCTGGCACTGGTCCTCGCTGGCCAGGCCTGGGGCTGAGGAATAAAACCCAGGCCGGCATGGCACTGGGGCACCTGTTCCCCTGGGGCAGAAGAAGCCAGGGGGGCAGATGTCATTCCCAGAAAGTCCTGGGGACTCAACCTGTGCAACCAGAAAGAAGAAAGAACGGGCTTCAAATTAGGGCCTCAGGCTACAAAGAACAAAACATGCAAAATTGCTCTAATATGTGCTTTTAACTGTGCCAACTAATAACTGGGAGATGTCTCTTCTTAAATCATAGCATTGTATGTCCAAGATCACCCAGCAAGTCAATAACAAAACGAGAGTCAGCCAATCAACCAGCACCATTAACACCCATCTGTATGTCCATACACCCAGCCGACTCTCCACCACCCTGCCTTACAGTATAATGAGGTTGATTTCTTGCCATGTGACCTTGAGAAACTCCCTTAGCCCACGTGCTCCTTGGTGTCTTCTTGTCTACAGTGGGGCTGCTGTGGGGATGAGGAGTCAGTGTGTGCTCAGCACAATCTGAGTAAAGGCTCTGTGAGTGCTCCCTGCTATGCCATCAAATCCAAGATGTCATCTACTGAAAGGTGAATGATTTCAAAGGAAAAATCACTGCCATTATGATTGCCAGATGCCATGGATTATAAGATACTGCTGATTTTAGAGATGTTAGATGTGAAAAAGATACACACCACAGAATCATTGAAATAAGCTATCACTGGGCCTTCTGCCAGGCCCTGGGCACACGAAGGTGGAAGGGTCCTGTTCTCAGGTCACTTCAACCTTGGTGGGAGAACCCATCAGCACAGCAGGACTCCAGCCACCTTTGTGGTCCCATAACATGTGGGTGTTGCAGGGTGGACTCCTGTCTGGGTTGCTGTGCCCAGTGTCACCTACCTTTTGTTTGATGGGAGTGGGAGACACTGCTCCCCCTGTGCAGTAGTGGGTGGCGTGGCAGAGCCCTGAAGGCCGGGAGAGCCCTTCCAATGAGCAGAACATCCCTAAAGAAGCAGATCCAAGGGGCAGATGACAGAGGGATCACTTCAACTCCCTCCTGCTCTTAGCACCAGCCTTATCTCTCTTGGGCTCTGCCCCCTCCCTCTTGCCAGGCTCTCAAACTAGCACAGGGTGCTGGTGTGATGGGGAGCAAGGGGCAGAATGATCTAGAGAGACATGAAGCTGCCTTGACCAGGGCAGTGCTCTCTCTTCAGTAACACCTGGTCCCTGAAGAGAACATGGAATTGGTCTCGTTCTGGGCCCTAGAGGTGTATGTAGGGGTGCTGGGCACAGACATGAGGAGGTCACCAGGCTCTAGCCCCTGTGTGGACCTGACTTTCATTTCCTTGACCAGCTATTGAACTTGTTCCCTCATGGACCTGTTTGCTTTCCCTCATTCCTTCCTTAGCCTTCAGCTTAGACTTCCTGAGGGCCCACTCTCTGGAGTCCACGTACCTGCCGGGCACAGTTCACAGTCCAGCTCAGCAGCAGCCCCTCGCCTGGGCCCAAATGTCCCCCGAGGGCATGGGTGGGCGGTGGCTGAGTGGGAGCCAATGGGACAGAAGTATCCCTGGAGGCACAGGCTGGGGCTAGTGGCTGGGGAGCCTAGGGGACAATGGAAAGGTTAGACTGAACTGGTGATGAGAGCCCTACCTGAGTGTACAGGCTCTGAACCTGCCCTGGGTCAGCCCTCAGGTGCTTTATTCTTCATCTAATTTCTGGGCATGTTGTCTGGGAGGGGCCCTTCAGTGGCTCACCACCTGCCACTGCAATAGAAGGTATGATGGCCCGGAAACCTCTGTGACCCCTGAGATCTCCAGCCTTGAGGGGCCCTGGCTATTGAGCATAAATCCCCCTTCTCCAGGATGTGGTACTTGCTCACGCTGGTCACACTAGGGCCACCACCCCTGGGTTCACTCGTGCCCTACAGACCCCTCTGCTCAAGCCTCTCTGCTGGGACAGTAGAGATAGCCAAGGCAATCACATCTGCAGCATATATCTTGGGGAAACTGACATAGGCCACAGCCACCTACATCCCAGGGCCCTAGATCTCAGCCTGTCCTATCCTGCCCCTTGAACTATTGTCCTGGGCACTGGTGTCCTGACAAGTCATCGTGCAGCCCCTTCTTGGCTGTATCCTGACATGCCTTTCCCTTGAACCTGGACTGTTTCAGGGTCCCCACCCTTCACTCTGCTCAGTTGTCAAGGGCTACATGTGGATCATGACACTGATTATGATAACCATGCTTCTGGCTTAAGAATTCCTGAGACACATTCTGAAGCCAAATATAAAAGATGCATACGGGGACACCAGGGGTCTTGTGTCACCCTGTCACCCTGAGCCATTTCCCTGTGCCACCTCAGGGTGGTTCCTCCCCTCTCTCTGACAAGGTAGCACTGCTTCTTCAGGGAACCCAGCACCCCATAGGGGCTTTGTGCTCAGCCCTAATGAGCCCACCTGTGCTGGAGGCTTCGCAGTAGAATCCAGCAGGGCAGGGCTCACAGGATGCCTTTGCCTCCTCAGGCTGGAATGTCCCACTCTCACAGGCCCTTGGCTGGGAAGATCCTTTGGGACAGTAGAAGCCACGGGGGCACTGGAAAGATGTGGGGGTGGCTGAGGTCTGGCCAGGGGGACAGTAATAACCTGCTGCGCATGGCCCATCTGGGAAGCGTTTCCCGGCCCCTGTGCAGAGGGGTGGAGACAGTGGGCCTGGCTTCAAATGAGAAGGAAAGGAGAAAGGGGACATGGAAGTGCCTCACACTGAGCCCAAGCTTGAAGGCACAGTGTGACATGGAGCTCAAGGCACAGGGCTCTGGAGCCAGACTGTGTCCCCCCTCCTGACTCTGTGGCTCCCTACCTATGTATCTGTGCAGAAGGCCTCTCTGAACTCAGACTTTTCATTTGTAAAAGAGTAGCCCTGTTGTGAGGATAAATGAGTTAAAAGGCCTGTCTGGCACATCTCATGGATCATGCAGAGCCAAAGCGAGGCAGTGTTGGCTTAAGAGTCTAGAAATATAGGCCACACTGTGGTAGTTGAGGTGTGCGGGGCTCTGCTACTCCGGCCAGTGCTTCACACCCCAGACTTACTCTGGTGCAACATACTATGCTCCTGTGGGAGTCCCAGGGGGTCTGGGAGAATTCACACCTTCCTTCTTCTGCTTCTCAGCATCATGCACTGTCCACTTCCTGCCCAGCTGTATCTTGTTCTAGGTGATTTCTATAGATATGGACTAGACAACTGAAGCTGGAAAATGCACATCACACTGTCTCCTCTTCCTCTCTCCACATGGTCACTGCTGTGTTCACCCTCTCACCCTTGGGCTCTTTCCTGGCAGGGTCCTCCTGCAGTCTTGCCCTGGAAGCTCTAGACAGAGCCCCTGCTTCCTGAACAAGGTTAGGTACCTTCAGAGACTGCAGCAAGCACTCCAAGAAGTTTCTACCACCCCTTCTTAGGCCAGCAGAACCCCCCTCACCCCCCCTGCCGTCTGCTGGAAATCAGCATGTGCCTGGTTGGGGCCTTCACAGTCTGTCTTTCCACCCCCTTTCCCACTGTGAACTCCCTGGGTTAAGGCTAGGTCACCTTTGCTGACCCCACATCCCCATGCCCAGGCCTCAAGCAGTGTCCCTTATATGCGGCTACAGGTCATGCATGGTGTGAGGGGACCTAGAATGTCCACCTGCAAAATGAATCAGTTAAGGACCTTGCCAAATCCCAGAGAGAGGGCTGTTGTCACCTGAATCTGAGCAGAACTGTCCTGCGGGACAGGGCCTGCAATCCTCAGTGCTGTGTGCGCCGGGCCTCTCTCGGAAGGTGCCCCTGGGACATGGGTGCTGTGTGGGGGTCTGGGTACCCAAAGGGCAGTAGTAGCCAGCAGGACAGTCCACCGGCCAAATTGACCTGGCTCCTGGTCCCTGGATCCCGAAGGGACAGAACCTGTGGACATAGCCAGTGGGTGGCGAGGAATGAGGGGGTCACTACCCCCTACATTCCCAGGCTTTCTAGAAAGTAAGGCTCTACTAGACAAAGGAAGCTCCTGAGACCTGGAGGATTTGGGCAGAAGCAAAACCCTCAGAGGACCATATGAGGTCAGAGGAAATGGATGCCAAGGTGGACAGCAGCCTCCTGTCTTACTGAGTCTTGTGCATGATGCCCGCATCCCCCCAAAGCCCCTGCACTGGCATGAGAATATTTGTTACACTGGACTCTGCAGGGCAGTGGGGGCCTGCAGTGCTGTAGTCACTGGTCCTTGCAACATGTCTAAGCCCCTCTGACTTCAGGGTGGGGGCAAGAAAAGTTAGATGTCACACAGATATAGGAGGCACTCAGCACCAACGACAGTTTCTCACTTTCCAGCTGGGCATGTCTTGCAGAGAGTCTGTCCAGGTTCATCCTGATACTTCCCCGGGGGGCAGAGCTGGGGTTCCAGGCTGCCCTGGGGGCAGGAGTGCCCAGTGGGGCAGAGAGTACCTGGAAAAGCCAAGGGACACAGTTATTTCCTCCTGGGAGACTCTCCATCTGCTCCCAGCCAGAGCCAGGATGGCCACTTCCTTCTCTCTCCATGTAAGTGTGACTGAGCGATGGATGTGATTCATGGTGCCTGTGGTGGATGACACTTCTAGGCCAATCTGTTCTGAATTTATAGTTGAGAACTGAGGCCCCAGAAGACAGAATTGTGGCGGCTCTGCTCAGGGGAGCTCAGATGCACCCTTGTCCTTGGAGTATGACCTTCTGTTGGTTCTCCCCTGGGCCCCAGGCCTCACAGGAAGGGTGAAGACCCTTCCTGTCCCTTCATTAGAAGGCCTTATGTGGCCTGAGAGTACATTTATTCCCTCCCCCAAAGACCGGATTATCCATCTTTGTCTGACTTTTCAAATGCTTTTTCCCCCCTTCCTCTCACTCATCCCAAGCATCTCCATCACCCTTTCTGAGCTCTGGGAGCCTGAGGAGCCTGCCTTGCTAGCACATGGTGTTCAGTCCCTCCCAGAGCCAGTTCAGGTCAAAAGGGGGCATGTTTCCCTCCAGGCCAGCCAACTGGTAGTCCCACAGGAGGGTCTACCCTTACCTGGACTCTGCCCTGAGACAGAGGCCCTGGGGCAGAACCAGCCTCCTTCACATGCAGCCTCTGGAGTGCTCAGGCCGGCCCGGGAGCAGAACCAGCCAGCTGGGCAGGGCTGGCAGTCCTCCAGCGATGTGGCCCCAGGGATGGGCAGAAGAGAGCCTGCAGGTCCACACACTGTGGCCACCGCCAGGAGGCCTCCTGGATGGAGACCCCATGGTGCCCCATCTTGGATAGCAGAGCTGTAATCCTGCTCTGGCCAATCAGCCTCACATACAAGTGACTGCAAGTCTCCCCGGCCTCCTAGGCCACCCTGTCACCTGATGTGCTGGAGCCTGGACTCAGCTGACAGCTGAGGTGCATCTCATTCCCCATCTCTTCTGCCAGGCATCACTCACTTCCCGCTGTGCCTCTGCCACCCTCCCCCTACACACACGCAGTTTCCACTCCCAGCCTCACATTAAATGGGTACAGGAGGACATTGGTGGTTTATTCTGTGTCCTTCCCTAGGGCTCCCATGTCTGGGCCTCCACATCTTCCCCACTCAGGAGCTCAGAGCACTCTGCACTGCTGGTGCTCACTAGTCGGGGACTCACCTGGGGGGCATGGAGTGGGCCTAGGGCTGCCCTGGGGACAGAAGTGGCCTGGAGGGCAGAGGTCTCCTGTGATCCCATCAGTGGGATTTGGGACAGATGATCCTCGAGTGCAGTGGAACCCTGCACCACAGGGCCCAGACACTGCTACCAGCCCAGGCAGGAGACAGTAGGAGCCTATAGAGGAGAGGAAAAGAGGGTCCCCAGGGCTTTGTGGGGCTGGAGGGATGGTAGCACCTCCCCTGCCAGCAAATGTGTGCTGATCTCATGGGCACTGTGGGCTGTGGCCAAAACATCCCCATCTGAGCCAGGCCAGAGTCCTGCCCTCACTGGCCAGGGAGGATGGGGCGTAATGTAGCTCGGGCAGGTGTATGTCCTGGCCCCCTTACCTGGTTCACAGGGAGTACAGTCTGACTGCTGGACACCCCGTCTCTGTGGCTTGTAGGTGCCCCTGGGGCAGGGGAACTGAGAAGCAAATGAGGTGGAGACAGGGCAGTAGTGGCCGGCTGGACACTCGTTCCCTACCACAGAGGAGGTGTTCACTGGGCAGAAGAAGCTGCAGGGAGGTTGAGTGGGGAGGAGAGGACTCAGATAAATGGGGAGGAGATGGGTGCTAGGCTTACCCTCCATTTCTGGTCTCAGAATTAGCCCAGGCTGGGGATACAGCTCTGTTGAAGCTCAAGAACTAGTGGGAGGTTGTTGAGGGGGAGGTTAAATGACTTAAATTGTAGCAAAAGAGATCCAGGTTTGAAACTGGGAGTGACACCGACATCCAACACAGAGACTGAGAGACATAGAGAAGGAGAGCTGGGGGAAGTTGTGGAAGTTCTGTCTTCTCAAAGTCACAGAAAATTCAGGTTGAAAGGAGTCTTAGTGAGCATCACCTCCAATAGCTGGAAAGCAAATGTGTGCCCAGATGGACATGTGGTCCCAAAGGCCTTTCAATACTCACCCTTCAGGACAAGGCTTGCAGTGGCCTTGGGCTGCCAGGCTGTTGTGGGTACCTGCTGGGCAGGGCCTGGGAGTAACAGTGCCTGGGGGGCAAAAGTGTCCTGGAAAGGAAGAAGGCCAGACAGGTCAGGGCGACAGGAAGCCCTACTCCCTGGCACTTTGAGTGGCTCCATGCTCAACCCATTTCCTGCAAGGCCCAAAGGACCACTGGAAACCTCCTGGTAGCCCTTGGCCCAGGTGGCACCCTTGGGGCTTGCTTATGTCCACCTCTTCAGGCTTCTTCTCAGGTAAGCACCCCAGAGTACCTGCAGGGCATGGGCCACCGGTCTGATCTTCCCGTGAGTTGTTGGGGACGAGGGCGCCACCAAGACAGAAGAAGCCTGTACCGCAGAGCCCAGAAGGGCTGGTGAGGCCAGGGGAGCTGCAGTAGTGGCCAGGCGGGCATGGGGAGCAGGCAGCCTGCAGGAGAACCTCCATCAAGGTGCTGGCCTCCAGCTCCTGCTAGGACAGGGATGCAGGGACCACACCAGGCAAACTAAAAGGACCCCAGATCATAGAAGGTCTCACCACAGCTTCTGTCCCTCCATCTACAACGCCTCTGACAGGCCTCACTGAACCCTGCTTGCTCATTCCCCAGGGAGGGGGCACATGCCCTGCAATAGTCAAAGGGTTCCTGGTAACCAGGACTTGACCTTCCAAACACTCTATCACACACTGTTCTGCTTGCCTTCTTTTTTCTCTTTGCTTCCATGTCCTTTTGTAGTTTAACTGGTAACACCAGGGGATGCCTGTCACCCTGATTGACCTCTAGGCAAGGGTGTGGAGGATGGAGCACCCCAGGCTGGGGTTCCTGTGGCCCTCCATAAGCCAGGAGTTTGAGGAGTATTTCTCTCCCAGTAGGAGGGCCCCTGATAAGTGCAGTGCAAGCCATCATTTGGAGGAGCTTATGAATGGAACCAGATATTAAAGCTGCTTTTGGAATCTGGCAATTTCAATAGGATTTTGTGCATCCCATGGTGGCCTTTATCAATTATAGATGAATATATATTATATTATAAAGTAATGTCTCATTACTCCTCTGCTCAGAATCCTCCTTTTGCCTTTGTCTCACCCAGGTAGCAGCACCCGGCACTGCATAGCTGGCCCTTGGATCCCTCTTCCCCACCCACACCCAGAACCCTCACTGTGCTCCCCATAACCCCCAAGTACATCTGCTGCAAGGGGATTTGCTGCTCCCTCCAAGGTTCCAAATTTAGCTTATACTAGTTATGTGTGTGTCCAATAAACACGTGCTGGTAGCCTGCTATGTGCCCAGGCACCATTTGACTTTAGAGAAGTGAGCAAAAAGACAAACTCCCTAGCTTTGTGTGTCGGTGAGGAATACAAAAAATAAAGCAAAGAAGTAAAGCACTTTGTTAAGCTTTGATATGTACTAAGGAGGGCCAGGGAAGGCCTCCCTTTGAAAATAACTTTTAAGTCAAGACCTGAAGGAAGGGAGGCAGCTGGCCTGGTGGCACTGTTCTCCATCCCCATGACAACCTTTGGCTTTGGGGGCTAGATCCCAGCAGGGCCCTCTCCACATCCAGCCTTCTCCCTGGGCTGAGGTCTCCTTACCTCTGAGCCAAGCTTGATGCGTGAACTGAAGGTGCCAGGTGGGCAGGGCTGGGGCATAGCTGAGCCCCTAGGGCAGTAGTGGCCCTGAGGACACAGGCCAGCCGCCTCTGGAACCAAGAGACAAATTAGCCTTGCCACTGGGAAGCCCAGAGTGATGAGTGGGTGCTCGAGCAATCCCTCCTATGTCCCTGGTACAAGCTCTGGGAATAGGGGAATTAGGCAGCTAGCTTCCGAGGCTCACCTGTGAAGTGTCCCTCCTGAGGCCATACCCTCTGCATCTACCCTCCACTATAGCCCATGCTGCTGTCACTGATGGGAAGAGGTCAGAAGGAGATTCTCCTGACATGTGCAGTGGCACTTGGAAGGAGTGCCTGAGGAAGGTGAGGCCTCCTTGGAAGGCTCAAACCCTTCAGTCTAGGGGCAGGGGCTTGACGGGTAACCCCTCACTTCAGGTCTTGCCTCAGAGGCCAGGTGCTGGCTCCTGGTCTAACATTCTTCCTGGTTTCTGGAGCTGCCTAACAGTGCCTTCTCTCCAGCCCTCCCTCACCCACGTGGGCTCTGCTCCAAGTGGCTGGCCACCAGGGCTATTTTGTCACTGAGAATAGGTTGGCTGGTTCTGGGCTATTGCTGAGCAGATGCGACTGATGGAGCTAGCAGTGAAGGTCTGGGCACCCAGCTCGTCTACTGACTATGTGTCCTTAGACGAAGCAGACTCTCTTCCTGAGCCTCAGTTTACCCTTCTGCCAGAGACAGGGGTTAGACTGTATCATGGGATTTTGTCCTTTGGTCCAGGGGTTTCAAAGGGGACTTGACCCTCAGAAGATGAAACCCCCTGGAATGATACCTCAGCTACATATGAGAATCACTTGGAAAGACTGACCAAATCTGGGCTGGTCCCTACCCCAAATATTATGATTTCATGGACTGGCTCTTCCCCTACCCCAGCATCAGTACGTACCAGGCAACTTGCATGGGTGGTCTGGCCAAGGAGCATTTCACCATGACCCGTATGTGAGCTTCCTCGTGTCTGCCCTGGTATTTGCCTTAAGCCTGGCCCATGTAGGGTATGGGAGTCCCTGGGGGGGGGTCCCACCCAGGATGGAGAGTGGGTGGAGCAGACAAATGCCACTGCACTGTTCTCTGCTGGGCCATGGTGTTCTGTCTGCCAAGCCCAAGAGCCCTAGATTACTGTGACCCAGAACAGGTGCCCTAGGTGTCCTTGAGAAAACATACTCATCGATCTCTTTGGTTGACGAGTGAGTGGATAGAGGGTCCTAACTCTGTTCCCCAACCCTCAGTCATGGGTTCAGGAAATGGGGCCAGGGCTCAGTATCCAGCTGAAGGGATACTAGCCGGATAGGTACCAGTACCTTCAGTGCTAGCCTCTGGGTTGGGCTGGGTGACCCTCTAGAGCAGAAAACTCCCTCCCAGCACTGTCTGCCCACCTCTGTAGCATTGGCCCCAGGGTAGAACTTGCCCCCATCACAGGTTTGACATCCTGCCAGGCTGCTCAGGCCAGGCACCTGGCCCTAGGTGCCCAGGGGGCAGGGCTGCCAGGTAAGCCCTGAACCTTCAGGGCAGTAGAAACCTGTGAAGGGGTGGCAAGGCTAATATTAGAGCCTAGGAGGCAGGGAAGGTGGGGACAGAAGGAGGCCAGAAAAGGGAAGTGCTGGGCACTGGGCTGGGGTCCGGCATGGGGGCCCGACCTCTCTACTGCAGGGCCTCCTTCCCAGGGAATGCAAACACTCCGTAAGTACAGTATTATTGACTGCAAATACAGGCCAGGCCTTTGTCTGAGGGCAGTGGGGGAGATCAACAGGCCTGTTACCTGCCCTGCAGGTGACTGTTCCCACCTCATCCATCAGATCAGTCTGCTGGCAGAACACTAAATTCTCAGACAAAGCTGTAGACTCACCCCTCCAACACAGTAGTGCCACTGGGACAGATGTGACATTTTGTTGTGTGGGTACTGGAGGTGTAGGAGCTGGGAGGACATGGAGGGAGGTCAACCAATTCCAGAGGATAGAAGTGCCCAGGGGAGCAGGATCTCCCAGAGAGCCCCTTCTGAGAGTGGGAAGGACAGTCCCCCCAGTACAGGAAACACTGGAAAAATGTGGGCCAAGCACAAGGACCTCAGCTGCAGTGTGTCGATGAGGGGCATGCAGCTGTGGGCAGTGGACGGACTCAAAGCTCAGGCCAGCGACCCTTCCTAGCCCCTCACTCCTGATTCCTCCCACCACAGGGCCTCCAGCTTGGCCCCCAGGATGGTCAGCCTAACCCTCAGGGGTGGGATGGGAGAAGATAATGCTATCAGGTCTGGACACTGATGTCCTTCCAGTGACCATGTCTGCAAAGCAGTTAAGTCCTGGCATCCTGCACCCAGTGTGGCCTGATCCCTGCATGTCTGCCAGTGGCCTATAGGCCAGTGGGGGTGACTTCTCCCTCACAGTCAGGGCTTTCCCCCTTGTTGCTCTCTGCCTGGTTCCAGACCCTGGAGTGGAGCCAGCTCCTCACTCTGTGGCCACTGTTCCCTCTCCATCAGAAAAAAACAAACTGTTTGTCCACCCTGGGTGGCAGGGTGCTAGCCAGATTAGCAGGTGGCCACTAGAGCAGAGCTGCCTTCCAGAGCAACCTCAACATCCTTCTGGGGTTCTGCTCCCTCCCTCAGACCAGGTGCCAGGTGGGCAGCAGACTGGGACAGGAGCTGCTGCAGAAGTCAGAGCAACGGATGGAAGAAGCCAGGCAGTCTTACTGGCTCCCAGGGCCTGAAGAGATGCTGGACTGCACCAGGCTCCTACCCACTGGATTGCTTCCTCCTGAAAACCAGAGGGGAATGCCTTCCCTTTCAGCTTCCAGAAGGCAGGTACCAGTTCAGTTTTGGAATCCTGGGTCAACTTTATTGAATGCATGAAAGATACTTGTCCTCCTGCAAGTGGGGACCAAGGTGTGGGAGTAGTGACCAGTCCTGAGGGGCAAAGGAGAAGGGGCAGCAACTCCAGTGAGGTTCTCTGAGGTCCAGGCTGGGAGCAGGTTCTCAGGGAGGGGAGGGGTAAGGCCTGCTGAGCAGAGCAGGGAGGGCATTCAGGGAGCAGGGTCCTGGACTCAGCTCTGTACAGCTCACACTGCCTATTATTCAGGGCCACTGTGGCCTGTGCTGGGAGAGGGGCTCAAAGCCTGTAGAGACCCACATCCTACCAGGAAAGGCCTGGAAGGGAGTAAGCTTTCTTATGCCCTGCCATGGCTGGAGTGGCTCTGGAGGTGGTGAGGTACCTTTAAGGCAGTAGTGCCCAGAGGGGCAGAGGAGGCCTGGGGGGTCCTTGCTGGTGGCTCCTCCCTTGCACCAGTGGCCTGCGGCACAGTCTCCTAGAAGAGAGGACTCTTGTCTAACTTCCTGACACTCCCCTCACTGGAGAACATAGGGGGAGACACAGGGCCACTCCCTTTTCCCCCACCAGGGTCATAGGAGTCCCTGAGCCGAAGCTGGGGAAGGACCCTAGGCCCTGGGATAAGGGGTCCTGAATGACCCCTCCATTCATTACCAAGCTTCTAGGTAAAAGTGAGTGTGAGGTCTGGGACAGTTTGAGGTTTGCCCTCCTCAGAGATTGTCAACAGCCAGGTCTATGTTTTACTTATGGATCAAAACATTTCCAGCCATTTCATATGGGAGCCAACCAAACACCCCAAGAAAGTGACACCCTCCTTCTTCCCCCTACCTAAACCAGCTAATGGGATGAGGGTACAGAGATACTTTAGATCCTCCAAAAGGACTCCAAACCCAGTGCTGTGGAGGGGGGGTGCCTGTGTGCTTAGAACTTTGGTTGGGCTGTGGTCCTACTGTGAGGCAGGTGTGCAGTGATAAGGAATTCTTACCCTGGGTAAAATCAGAACCATGTGGAAAGCTTTTTCTAAAACTGGACCTCCTGGCCCAACCCATGCCTCCTGACTTTCTGGGGTGGGGACATTGTGTTTCTGACATAAGGGGTCTTATGTCAGAAGGCAGTGAAAACCCTCCCCTGGATTTCTTGGGTCCGAGCCCAAACTCATGTTGCTCTGTTCCCATGTTGACCAGTCATCCAGGTCTGTACACTTTCTCCCTGAAGCAGCTCCTCCTCAGCCTGGCCTGGGACCCTCAGTCGAGCCCACCTGTTGCCTATGGCCTCTTCTGCCCTCCAGGATGTACCTGTTGGTGCCTTGAGTCCTGCAAGTGCACAGAATTTCCCAGCAGGGCACAGCTGGCATTCAGTGATGCTCCTTAGCCCCTTCCGAGGGCCATAAGTGCCCATTGGGCAGCTGTGCTGTGTTGCCGCGGTTGTGCCCAGGGGGCAGTAATAGCCTTGGGGACAAGGATACAGGCTGAAGTCCTGGATGGGCCTAGCACTGGCATCACAGTAATAACATACCCAGGAGTGAGAAATGCTCAGGAGGGTCCCCTCCCTGAGACATTTAGTCCTAGGAGGTTCTTTTGCCACAAGGACCCTCAATGGCCGCCCCTTTGCCTGCACCCCTAGATCTTTGCTGCCTCTCACCTGCTGGGCATTGCCCGCTGGGAGCCTGGAGACCAGCTTCCTTGCAGTAGAAGCCACGTGGGCAGGCCTGGCACACAGAGGGCATGGTCTGCTCTGGGAGGCTGGAGAAGGTGCCAGTGGGACATGGAGTGGGCCTTCGAGACGCTGAGGCTGACGGCACAGGGAGGCCACAGGTTTGGGGAATGGGCTCTTTGTGGGCCGCAGGTTTAGACCCAGCTTCAGAGATGGATGGGGCCATCGTGGCTCTGTCTATAGGACCCGCCTCTGCCAAACCTCCCTGAGGCCCCACCCCTTCAAAACATACAACAGGTAAAGGGACCCCAGACCAATCCTCACCTATCGCTGGAAGAGCATCATCAGGGTTCATAACACCAAGAGTTAATGAGTCTCCGGTGCAACAAGGCCACTGCCATCATCTCTCAGCTGTCCACACCAAACAACTCACAGCACAGCAAGCACCCCAGTGCATTTTGGTCCTGGCCCTACGCAGCACCTCTCAGTTTTGGGGGACACCTGTGGCACATCTTTCCCTCTGGCTTCCTCCCAATCACCTCAGGTTCTAGATGCAGACTGAGAAATAGGGCTGTCCCCGGCCCAGGAAAGGAGGGCAAGGCAGGCTGGCAGTGGGGCCTGAGGAGACACTCACGGCAGAAGGTTCCTGGGGGGCAGGGGGCCCCTGTCAGCCCGTCCTCTGGAGTTGGGGACACTGCTCCTTCTACACAGAAGTAGCCAGCCTGACAGGGCCCGCTGGGTGTGGAGAGGCCTGAGGGGAGAGGGAAGCCTGATTGGGGCTGAGTGGGGTCCAGGTAGGTTCATTATGAAGAGAGGTTAGTCTTGTAGGCAGGTGGGGTCACATAGTGTCAGGCATCTGAGGATGCCAGGTCTCAGGTAGGCTGGGTCTCTCCTCCTCCCAATTCTGTTACAGATGAGTGGACCACTTCCAGCTCAGAGGGCCTGAGGGCAAAGTCAGCAGGTGGTAGAGCTGAGGTCTGAACACAAATTCAGCTGACTCAGGCTGTCATCTTGACCTCACTGCACTCTGCAGTCAGAAAGGGGGCTGAGAGCATCTCAGGGACAGGAAAAGTCTAACTCATGTCTGGGTCACCAGTGACCAGTAGTGTCCGGCCACATAGGTGTGCTCAGGTCACTTAGACATGGGAGCAATGAGAGAGGATGAGCTAAGGGCCACTGAGCCCCTCCCTTCTCAGAGAGACCTTTCTTGCTCCCTGTGTTATTCTGTGGTGACTCACCTGTGCTTCCACTCAACTGTGAAGGCAACAGTGACTATTTACATACACAGCCCTGCCAGTGAAAGAGCAAGCACACCTCCCCGGAGGCAGGTGCAGACATCAATTCTCACTTTACAGAGGAAACCGTGGCTGCAAGCCTGCAGTCACACAGTTTGGGAGGGCAGACTAGGGCTCACACCAGTTCTCTCACTGAGGTTCACAGTACAATGGCTGGAGAGGGCTTGGAGTCCTTACCAGAGGTGGTGCAAAAAGAGCCTGGAGGGCAGGGTGTGGGCTCTGGGCTACCCTTGGGGCAGAAGGAGCCAGCTGGGCACTTCCCTCCTGTGGCCGTAGCTGGACACAGGCAGTTGGCGCTGGTGTAGTTGTCCAGGTCAAAGGGACGAGGGGTCCATGCTGCTGACACGCAGAACCAGCCTGAGGTGGACACCAGCAAGAAGGGCTGGCTGGGAGAGCTGGCAGTGATCCCAGGGTCAAAGGCACAGCTCACTCAGGACTCAGGCCCAACCCTCCCAGGAGACAGTCCAGATCACCCCATAAGGCACTTTGGGAAACACACCTGCATCACAGGGCCCAGAGGCCTGGGTCAGATTCTCCTGCCCACAGTAGTGGCCTGGAGGGCAGGGTAGGCAGCCATCCAGGCTCTGGGTCAGTGGGTCTGGGTTGTAGTAGCCCCGAGGGCAGGGGAACTGGGTGGCGTACTTGGTGCCTGAGAAGCAAAGTCCAAAGATGGGAACCCAGCCTGCTGGAGTCCAGCTGAGCCCAGGGCTGGGGCAGGACACAGCCCAGCTGGCCACTCTGGCACCCTCTGGCTTGGCCTGTGCTGGCAAATTCCTGACCTCAGCCACAAGAGCTACCACTTCACCAGTGGCTTACACAGGACTTCCCAGCCTGAGTGGCCCTGGGACTGGGGGTCCATGAAGCAACAGCACAGGCAAAACTCATCTTCCCGGTGGTCAACTTTACTGAAAGGCAGAAGGTCCCAAATTTGTGATGTATTGGTAATTTAAAATCTTTACTTTTTAGCCAATGTAAATATGTTTTGGAATAGTAAATGAAATTCTCATAAATTTTGAAGATAAAACAAAAGAGTTTTATGAAATTTGGTGCTTACAGTGAACTGCTTTGGGCTCAGCCCCTGTGAAGGTCTCTCCCTAGGCCTTTGGAACCAGTAGTGGGAGAGTCACTGAAGCAAAGGACGCCATGTGCTCCCCAGGTGCCACAGCAGTTTATAGAGCAGCCAGTACCAAGCCCCCAACTGAGCCTGGAGAGCCTGTGCCAGCCTCAGCACTGGGAGCTTCAGCCTAGGCACTCACCTCTGGGGCAGTAGAAGCCAGAGGGGCATGGGTGCCCACTGTAGGTGGTGACAGTCTCAGGGCAGTAGTAGCCAGCGGGGCAGGTGAAACAGGAGGCTTGGCCAGTCAGGTTGTTGTAGGAGCCAGCAGGGCAAGGCTGGGGGAGGCTGGTGCCCCTGGGGCAGAAGTGGCCTTGGGGACAGGGCCCCCCCTGCTCCAAGTGGCCTGAGGAGAGAAAGGAAGCTGATGGGTGCAGGTCCTGTCACAGGAGAGTATGCTGGAACCTGGGGCTACTTGTGTGGTGCCACCAAGACCAAATGTGGACTTGGGTTTGGGCCAGAGAAATGAGGTTTTTAGAAAGAAATTATGCCAATAACTAACAGTTGTATAGCATCTTCCAGATCAAAAAGCATGTGCTTTATGCATGTTGTTATTTTATTTGAGCCTCAGAAATAATGACCCAGTATTACTGAGGATGATGTCCTGAGACAGTATCTGACGTGCCTGCACAGCATCTCTCTGAGCTTTGCCCGACTCAAAGCTTGGTTACCTGACACTCCCTCACTGCTTGTTCAAGGATATACTCTTTGATTGTTTATTTTTTAATAAAATAGATTTAGACACATTGCTTTCACGTGTGGTTGTACTGAACCAGGACAGCTGGTTCAGCTTTTGGTGGCTTGATCTGACTGAGTAGCCCCTCTGTTCCCTCCTTCCCCCCAGCCCTGGGGATGTGGCTCCCCACCCAACTCCCTGGAATTAGCCTTCCATTTGGGAGCTAGAATATTGCCCCAGATGTCTTCTGGGCAAATGGCAGTGTTCGAGAAGAGGGGTTTTAAGGGCCCTGACTGAAGCTGCAGCTGAGCTCAGCGCCGTGTGCTACTAGAACAAGGCCAGTGGTCACTAGAGGGAGCCAGGACCCTGATACCCCTCTGTACCTTGCTGGAGGTATAGAAGATCTGCCCTGTTAGCCTGGGCTTGCACTCTACCTCCCACAAGTTGCTGTCCCCAGTCCTCATGGAAGATGAGGGCCACACTCAGTTCGTCTCTGGGTGACCCTTAGCGTACCATTTGGGTACCCACTGGCTAGTTTCCAGAAACCATGGTCCTCCCTGCCCACCTCCCTGCAAATCTATGATGTTCCCATCTTTAGGCCAGTGGGGATTTGATTCAGGAGGTTGTGTGGGACTGAGGTGGGTTTGGAGCTGCAGGTGTGACAAGATCCAAAGACCACAGTACAGAGGGCAGTGAACCACACTGAGAAACTCTGCATGAGGACAAGAAGCCAGAGTGTCCAGTAACAGCAGTTGGGCTACTAAACACTCTGGCCAAGGACAATTTCCAGGCCCCCCTTGCTCACACTTCCCCTCTGTCTTCAAAGTGTCCCACAGTTGGTAACCTCCCATCATCAGAATGTCTATCTACCTCTGGCATCTGGCTAGTTCAGGACCAACTCCTGTCCTGAGTTCCATTACCTGTTGGGGTTGGAGAGGTGACTCCTGCCAGACAGAAGTAGCCAGGGGAGCAGGGTCCAGAGGGGGCAGTGAGACCTGAAGAACCACAGAAATGTCCAGAGGGGCAAGCCAGGCATTCAGAGGCCTTGGAGAGAAACATCCTGGGGAGACAGAGAAAAACCTGGGGGTCAGTGGGACCAGGAAGTTCTTAGGGTGAAGGGACCATGTCCTGGCAGGAGACATGCTATCTGGGACTGCCCTTCCATTTCTCCTGTTCTAGGTTCCCTGGGGTTCCTCCTGCTTAAAAGGGGTCCAAGGAGTTGTGGCAGATAGGCACCTGTTCATAGTCCTTTTCATCTTAATCCTCAGTTCCAACTTAGGCTGTCCAGGGTCACAGATGCCTTCAGTCAGAACATCCAACAGCTCCACAGCTGTCCCCTTGCTTTGGGGTATCCTCTCTTGGGGGCTGGGAGGTTCCTAAAGGCGGGGAGATGGGGCTCTGCTCTCAAATGAGACACAGGCAGATATATGGCCTGCATTTTCTGGCCAGCTCTCCCTCCTCTTCTACTGCTGGTCAGGGGACTTGTGCCCTCACAGGCCAGGTGAAAGTCATGCTCTCTAGGGCTTATGTTCCTTCGTGGCAGAGGGATGTTGTTGGTGAGACAGTCAGTGTAGGAAGGAGGACCAGGAGAAAGACAGGAAGATAGCTTGCGCTCACCCCATGGGCCTGGGGGCAGTTGCACTCACCGATCTGAGAAGGTGCCCACAGGGCAAGGGAGGGGCATGCTTGTGCCCATTGGACAGAAGTGGCCTGGAGGGCAGGGGCCTCCTGCTATAGTACAGATCCTTCCATCAGGGTGGGTAACTTCAGCTCCTGCACAAAGTCAGTAGTGAGTGAGATTGCAGAGCAGCCCCTCCCTAGCCCAAAGCTAGCAGCCCTCACTTCGCTCACCCTTTGTAGTAGAACATCTCCTGGAACAAGAGCTTGAAAGCTGGAATAACAGTACCCTCAACTGCCAAGGCAGCTCTCAAGTTTAGGGTCCCACCCAACACTGACCTCCACAGGGATGGTGGGTGGGGTCCCAGGGGCCAGGTTGTGGTCCTGAGATGTCCCCCTTCTGAATTAATTAGAGGTTATCTGTGAAGGGACCCTATTTAGGACCTGTGGGTAGGAGAAAGCATGGGGGTGCCGGCATATCCTGGAGGAAGGTGAGCACAGGATAGGAGAGGAAAGCCAGAGGCTCCAGGCCCAGCTCAGGAAGGCCTCTGTGATGTTTATCTTGAAAACTTGTTCCCTTCTTGGTCAAACTTGTTTTCTCTTTGCTCACATCTCCCTGGAATTATGTGGGACACTGAGAATAACTTTGAGGAGAAAAGACCTTGTATTGTTATGGGAGGAGGAAGAATGAATGGTGTGTGATCCATTTTTGTGACTTTCCCCAAAGCTGGCATATTTGTTTGAGGAAGCATGCATGTGTGCCCATCTGCACACACGTGTGAGTAGAGGAAATGTGTAAGCATGACACGACTGCATGTTGTACTTCCTCCCAAAACAGGCTACCAGGGTGGAGGAAGGAGGCAGAGCAACACATTTTTAAACATCTGTGGTCCTATAGCTTACATGGAAGTCATCTCCACAACTCTAGGGACACTGATGTGAGAAGGAGGAGGATGAAAAGTTACTTCATGTCATGAGGCCTCTTGGGTTGAGAAAGGGCTGGGGTTGGGGGATAGTTCTGTCAGCCTCTGGGCCAAATACCTCATCCCTACTATGCCCCTGGATCTGCCTGAGGGGCACAAGTGCCACCAGGCAGCCCTGCAGCATAGTCCTGGAGCTCCACATGTGGTTTGGTGCCAGTCTTGGCTACAAGAACCCACATGGATGGCACCGAGGTCCCAAGGGCTGGGCCTTGGGAGACACAGAGTCTTAGTGGGCCTTGGTAGGGTCATTCAGCCAGAAGGACCCAGTATTGTCATTGGGAAGATGTGGTGAGAAGTCCTGTTCTCTGAGGCTCCTCCAGCTTGGAGTTTCTATGGTTCATGATATCATGGTCCCCTTGCTTAGCTCTACGCTCAATAGTTCAACCTCCAGAAGGTCCCCTGACACTGGGCTAGTAAAACTAGCACAGATAGGGGGCTAGAGGCAGGCCTACAATGCCCCCACCCTCCATGAAGGGAGCCACACTCAGCCTGCCCTGCAGAAAGCCCAGGGTCAGTAAGTGCATGTTCTCAATAACCAGGGTCCACACTGAGCCCCTTGCCTCCTCCACAGAATCTGTGTATGGCCACTTCTCAGCCCCAGTTAGGGTAAGTGTTGATTTACTGCTTTTCCATCCTCTGTCTTATTAGTTTTTCCTCAATATCTCCCATTCCTGTACTCTCAGTGTTCTTTTGGGCACCTGGGGAAACAGTGATTTCCCCCAGTAATGAGGGCAGTAATGACCAGTGGGGCAGATCCTCTCCTGGTGGCTCTTTTGGCCTGGAAAGCAAAGCGACTTTGGCCATCCCTTGGCTTGCCCACCCCATGCTGTGAGATTTCCACAGCAGTTTTGCTCTGCTTACTGCACCAGCCCAAGTACCTGAGCCATTGCTGTGTCGCCCATCTGGCAGGGCCGTGTTCACCACTGAGCCTTCAGGACAGGCATGGTCCTCAGCACTGACATTTCCCCATGGCCCATCAAGAGGACTCGGGGTTTGTGCTCCTCCTAGGCAATAAAATCCTGGAAGTAGAGAAAACACTCAGGCTGGGGCCCAGCTCCCACCTCCATCTCCGAGAGTCCTGCCCCATAATATGTAATGGCTTTGATGGGAACAGGCTCTGTGGATGTCCCAGAGGTGTTAATAATTTAGGTCTCTTTAAGCCTCATCCAAACTTTACTTTCCACCATCCCCATGGATATCCAGGACCCTCCCATTCTGGAGGCTGTGGGTTGGTCAGGTTGTCCAATCACAGCCAAGGCAGTGTGCTCTCTCTTGAGGAGATGGGCATTCCTGGGCTGAGCAGATGGACTCTCTTCCTCAGCCTCTGGGACACTATAGCCCTCTCTTGTCCCCTGCCCTCTTCTCCTTCTCCCTCCCCCTTCACCCAGGGGCTAGGATAATCCAAATGGCTGGTGCATCCCCCCACCACATTTAGAATCCCCACCAGTGGCCTCCAGGCTGCCTCCCTCCTATTTCGGCCAAGCCCAGCCACACTAAGCTGGACACACCTTCCCTGGGCTCTCTCTAGTGCCTCTAAATTAAGGCTAAGGAGGCCAGGGTAAGAGCTCAGGTGGCAGATGGGGGAGACTCGGGAGTCCTCACCTGGTGCACACGGGCCCCTGGGGACAACCTGGTCCACTCTGGCACAGAAAAGCCCAGGTGGGCAGGATAGGCACCAGTTCATGTCTGAGGCCCCTCTCTGTGCATTGCGGGTGCCAGCTGGGCAGGGCCTCTGCCTGGGATCCTCAGTGCCAGCAGGGCAAAAATGGCCAGCAGGGCAGAGGTCACCAAAGGGGAGCCCCTCCTGGAGAAAAATGGGCCTGTCAAGGTTTAAAAGTTGAGAGTAACAGGTTGTCTTCACTGGTGACCTCCCAGTTCTCCCTGAACCCCTCTTGGAGGAAGCCTGCTTGGCTCAGCCTGGTCACTCTGGCTCACTTACATGCACTAATCTGCATTTACACTTCCCTTTGGGAACAGGTCTAAAAGTTAACTTTGCAGAAAAATAAAACAAATTTTAATGTTAAGTAGCCAAAACAATCCCAACTCTCTGCCTATTTGCCAGAAGTACTGATACACAGCTTTAATTGTGGTAAGGTACATCTGTTGTCTATTTATCTATCATCTATCTGTCAATCAATCATCTATCTATATCTATCTATCTATCTATCTATCTATCTATCTATCTATCTATTCATCTATCATCTATCTATCATCTATCATCTATCATCATCTATCATCATTATATCTATCTAAACATATTTATCATCTATTATCTATCTTTCATTTATCCACCCATCCATCATCTATCATCCATCCACATATTATTCATCTATCAATCCACCATCCAACCATCTATCATCTATCTATATATCTATAAATATGTGCATATTTATAATGTATCATTACCTATGTACCTATCATCTATCTGTATCTATATCTATTTATCTATCATCTCTTTATCTATCTGCCTTCTCTTATCTCTCTATCATCTGTCATCTATGTATCAGCACAGTATGTCTACTGGTCATTATTAACAGTTACCTAGTATCCCACTGGGTTGACATGACATATTTCTCTATTACCGGGCCTTTGTGGTGTTTTTTGTTTTATTTTGGTTTGCTATTAAAATTTGTGGTGTTTTGAACATTTTTACAGAAGTGGCTTTTTCCAATGTTGGAATTATTGGGTCAAAGAGTTGGAATCATTTGGTCTCTTTCCAGGTGGAAGCTAGAAAGTGACATTAGACACTCTGGCCCTTTCTTTACTTGTTCATGTTTTTATTGGCCATGTTTAATGTTGAGGTTCTACCAGCTCTGTCTCTGCAGTATAGTTCAGCCCAGCTTTGCTGGGAGTTCTCTGTCACCCACTAGGCAATGAGTCCCATGGGGAAAGCTCTGGGCCTTGGCATTGTTGTTTCCCAGACCTGGCCCAAACCTCTGTGCTCAGGCCATCCTTGCTTCTGGGAAGCCCGGTGAGGCCTGCACTCACTGGGGAGGAGGTGTTGGAACCAGGCCCACAGTGATGTCTAGCATGGCACAGCCCCTGGGGTTTGCCCAGGCCTTCTCTGCCATGGAAGGTTCCAGGGTGGCACAACTGGCAGTCCTCTACACAGGCAGCCCCTGGGACCTCTTGGAAAGTACCCTGGACAGAGAGAAGGACATCACCAAGGTCAAGGTCCTGGAGGCCAGAGTGAGGGCTTGCCAGGAAGGGAACAGAGCAGGGTCCCTCTATCCTCACCCTAAATAGATAGGCCGGGGAGAAGGAGATAGATGGCCTGCACAAGATCTGAACCTCCAAGACACTTGCAAGAATGAATAGGGTTTACTTTTTGACAGACCAAAAGTGTTTGACCTCAGATCATCCACCTGATAAGGAATGTTGGAGCTAGAACTCATTCATAGCAGATTCTGATAGCAGGTGGAGAGACAGCATAGAGGCCACTAGGTCATCCAAAGAGGTGTGTGTATCTTGGGGAGAGGAAGCCATGGCTGGAGGGTTAGAGGGAGTGGAGAGAGAGGAGCTTCTGGAGGTTGGAGAACAAAGGCTGCACCCTAACCCTGCCCCTGCTTGGAGTTCCCACAGCTCCCCAATCCTCCCTTCCTTTCTCCTGCTTCATTCCCACCTCTACAAGCCTGGGTTATTTTGTCCCTTGTGGCTTTCTGACATCACTATCAGAAACAGGCTGCAGGGAAGTGAGTGGTCCAGTAATCATCTGAGTGGGGCAGGAGGCGAAGTGCTGGGGTAAAGGCCATATCACTGTGAAGAGATGTCATTCATCCCAACCACCAGCATAGGGCTGATGGCCCAGGACTTTTCCTGTGCAAAAATGGAAGATTCCAAAAGGACTGAGGGAGCTTTTCACCATGGGGCAGAGGATGGACAACAGGCCCCGGGCTGGGCAGTAGTGCCCTGGTGGACATGCTGTGGGGCTAGCTAGCTTTGTCCGGTTATAGAGGTTTCCTCCTGGGCACTCCTGACACCAGAGATGGCTGGGACCCTGGAAAGAGGGTGGTGGTAAGGTCAGTGTCTTTCTGTACCTCTAACATTTGGATGAGCCTGGTGCACAGCAGACACTCAGGAAATGCATTGAATTGAATTGGGAATGCTACTGGCCAGGCCTAGGCTATGTGTGTGTGTACCTCTCTTCCTTCTCAGAAAGGGCCAGGCATGTGAGGATTCAGACAGGGTCCAGGCCAGTAGAACCGAAGAGTTCTCTGGGCGTCTGGCTTGGTCCACAGACTGTCAAAGCCTGGAGGAAGGGGCTCCCTGTTCCTCACTTCAGGGTTCACCCACTTCTGGGCCCTCTGAGGAACAAAGTCTGCTCTGGGTACACTTACTGAGAAGATGTCAGAGCCGCATGGCTGCGGAATGGTGGTGCCCAGCTCAGGCCAGTGCTGACCAGCAGGGCACAGCACACAGGCCACAGCCAATCTCACTTCTGGACTCTGGTGGTAGGTTCCCCTGAAGGAGAAGCAGAGAGAGCTGAGGGTGTAGGAGCCCACAGCCCTCCCAGGGAGGAGCTGTGACAGTCACATGTGGTCACTATTGCTTCCAACCTCACTCACAGCATTAAAGGGCCAGTCTCAGCCAGGCAGCAGGCCACTGGGACAGGCTTAGGATGTGGCTGGTGTGACCAAATGTGGCCTACATGGGGCAGTGCATCAAGGGAGATTTCAAAACCAGGCTTATGGGGTAACGATGCTGCTTTTTAAAGTTGTCTTTGCTCATGTTTTTCTGTTGATTCTTTCTCTCTCTCTCTCCCCCCTTCTCTCTCATTTTAACTGATTTGTAATGGCTCTTTATATAAGCTGATAGTAAGTAGATGATGCTTAGCCTGTCATTCATATTGAAAATATCTCCCTTTGCTGTTTGCCTTTTAACTTTGTTCCTGATGCCTTTGGATGACAGAAGCCTGAAATGCTGTGTTCAGATTCTGCTGTCCTTTCCTTGATTATTTCTGCCCTTTATGTCATGCTTGGATTCTCCACATTCTCTCTGATTCTATAAATGTCCATTTATATTTCATTTTGTAATTTTATGGTTTTATTTTTTGGCACCAAAACCTGTATTTTATTTGAAGTTGATTTTGGTTAAGGCTGCTTTCACTTTTACATGAAAAACATGTATTGCTTTTCTATAAATAAGAAAAATTCCATCTAACTTTTTGAGCAGAGGAATAAAAGGCACATCTTGGTAAAACAGTCAAATCAACAGAGAATCTCTGAGCTCAGTCAAATCATTGCTGTTGAGACCTCACTGAAATTAGCTTCAAGATGCTGGGGGGCTGCTCTGAAGCAGCTTCTCTCCTGGGTGTGGGTGTCTTCCCCACTGACTCCAGCCCAGAGTGAGCTGTCCCTCTTTCAATGTCCAGGCCCACTGGGGGTGGGGGTGGGGGTACAGCTCCCATGCCAGCTGTCACCCTGTGGCCCAAGCCTGGCCCCTACTTATCCTGTTCCCCTGTGTCTTCTCTCAACAAGGCACCCAGACATGGAAGCAGGCTGGTACTCATCTCTCTTTATAGATCACGTGGTGCCCAGAGCAGTGCTGGGCTCCAGCATGTACCAGATAAACACATGGTAGCTTAGCTTCAAGAACAGCCACTCCCTCAGCCACCCTTACCACGTGTAGAGCACAGGCTTGGGGATCCCACTTGAGCAGAAGGTCCTTGGAGGGCAGCACAGGCAGTCTTCCACCTGGCTGTTGCCTACCCAAGAGCTGTAGGTGCCTGCTGGGCAGGGGAACTGAGTGTCCCACTTTGTACCTGTTGCAGAGAGGAGAGGTCTGAGGAGGATAGAGGGAGGTCAGAGCCACTTTATCCAGACACAGCAGCACCTCACCCTGCTCCCTGAGACAGCTCCTCAAGGGAGGTCATGGGAGGGGGCAGGGAGCAGGGGTGCCACTCACCCAGGATTCAGCCTTTGTCTGGGCTGAGAGGCCCTGGGTATTCCAAGTCAGGATGCTGAGCAGCTAGCCAGTCCCAGCCCTTCTCTCAGGAACTTCTTCCTAACCTTAATCAGGGGAGGTGTATAGGATGGCCCATGGCATTCCCTTCTGGCACTTACCTGTGACCTTACCAGGAAAGACTCTGGCTCCACTCACCTTGTAGGCAGTAATGCCCAGCTTTGCATGTCCCTGAGGGCTCCTGGGCTCCACTGACACAGAAGCAGCTCCAGGGACAGGGCACACACTCCTTGCTCGAAGTCAGTCTGGTCCCGTTACTACAGGTGCCTAGAGGACACTGGAACTGGGTCGGCTGTTTGGTGCCCAGAAGGCAATAATGGCCAGCTGAGAAGGGGGTAGGGAGCCAGTTTGGACCCCCAGTTCCTACAAACACAATCCTGAACTAGACCTGGAGGAGCAGCAGCCCTTCCAGCCACATTCCTCTGGCAAGTATCAGAAACATGGCTGGAGTCTGGCACAGGGGAAGGAGCTCCTGGGTTAGCAGTGGCTTAGAGACTTCTCCACTGAGGTGGGGGAGGAGGTGGCATCCTTGGGCACCTAAGGTGAAGCAGACCATGCTCTTTGTGTGGACAGAAGGGACTGTTTTACTGGCCTCCTTGCCTTGGAGTGGAGCTGGTTATTCACCCAGGGGTAGGGTCTGGCATGCAGGGAGGCTGCCTTTCTGCCTCCTCACTCACCCTGAGGACAGACCAGTCCTGTGGGGCAGGTCTCATACTGCGGCAGGGAGGAGAGGTTGTTGTGATTGTTGAAGGTCCCAGGTGGGTAGGCATGCGCAGGAGTATGAGGACTGGAAGAGCCCACAGGGCACACGCACCTGTAACAACCAAGGAGTCTGTACCCACTAGGCAGAGCCCAAGATCCTGGAGAGTCACAGTAAAATCCCACTGTGCCCACAGCCCTGGCTTTGGCATGGTAACCTGGCCTCTCTGAGCTCCCCATTCCCCATGGAAAAGCCGGGAGTTCCCAGCTGTCTCTGAGCAAGATCAGGACCCAGTGCTCCTATAGGGAGGTCCTGAAGCTGGGCTGATGTGACACTGAGCCCTGACCTGGAGGCAGTAGCCCCCTAAGACACTGAGTAGGGGGTGGATGCTTGGAGAAGGCTTGTCTGAATCTGAGGGTCTGATGCTCTACTGGTGGTAAGGGAGGACTCTGAGCCCCCACCCCATCACCCCATCATGGAGAAATCAAAGGCCGTTACCCTGGCGTGCACTCTTCGTCTGGCTGAGTCAGCCCAGCATGGGTACAGGCCCTGCCTGCCAGGCATGGAATGCAGTCTGTGGCTTCGTCCTGGCCTGGGTGCAGGCTGAATATGCCCCACTGGCATGGGACGGAGTGTGTGGCTCTGCTAGGGCAGACGTGTCCCTCTGGGCACTGTAGACACTGGCTGACAACTGTGGAGAGGACAGCCCATATCAGTCTAGTTCTCTCTGATGGGCCTATACTACCAGCTTCCAAAGAAAAACAGTGAACCCCTCCCAGGTCCTGGTGCACCTGATCCTGCTATGGGCTGGGAACGCAAGGAGCAGGGCAGTCAGAGCCATTTACCAGGAAGGGAGGCTCCTGAAGTTCAGAGTGGGGACCTATCCCTCCATGCAGGGACAACCACCAGTGCCACAGCCTGCAAGGCCCTCAGGTGGCCTCAGCAGCACAGCTCATGGACAGCGGTGACCAAGAGTCTTCCAACTTCTCAGGCCTTCATTTTCCTTTGATAAAATGGGTATAACAACATACTCCCCCAGGCTTTCTGCAAGGACTGAATACAACATTGCCCAACATGACAGAACACCACACAGAGCCAGGCACATGGCAGGCCACGATGAGTGCCACCACAACCCTGGGAAAAGTGAAACTTCAGGTTGTCTGGCTCACACCAGGCTGTGGTCACTGTCCTTGGAGACTGGGTCACTTCCCTAGTTCCTGTGTGTCTATTGCTCTGGCCCAGCCTGGGAAAACTGTTGTTCCCCACTCTGCCCTCAAGTAGGAACTGGGGTTCCTTTGGGGGAGTTAGTTCCACCCCTTATGCTTCAACTCCCGGGAACTGTGGAGGAAATAGCTCCTTCCTATCCACAACTGTGTCCCCCGAGTGCTCAGTTGTGCCATCCTTCAGGGGTTAGCCAGGGGTGGGAGATGGTCTTGGCCCTCGCCTGCAAAGGAGGCACCTGCACTGAGTGAAGCTCTGAGGAATGGCTCAGGAAATTGGTGACTTCAAAACATACAAGGAAAAGTAGCTCAAAGACCCCATCACAGAACTCTGTTTCCTTGAACATTTTTCCTGGGACTATGCCCGAGAACTGGATGAAATGGAAGCTCCGAGGAGTTTTTCCTGGTGCCACTTTCTTTCCTTCCAAAGCCTGTCCAACACCTGTCCCTTGTTGGCAGTAGGACTTCAGGGCATTTTGGGGTGATGTAGAGTAATGGGACAGATGTGAGTTTACACTGTGACCTCTGTGTGACCCTAGTCACTTAGTTGACTTCTGAAACTTGGAGAGGATATGAGCCCTAGCTCCTGGGTGTGAGATGGTGTTACATGAGCTAATATACCATGCAGGATCTGACACCTAGGTGCTCCAGCCCTATGCCACTGGAGCCTGGGGTCCTGCTTCATGCTCTGGGCCTTTTCTCACCTGCCAGGTCATATCTATACCAGGTATATGAGGTTGAAGACTCAAAATATCAGAGCTTGGAGGGGCCTCAAAGGCCACCCAGCCCATGGCAAGTAAACTGGGCCTAGACTGTGTTAAGTTGTGGCAAATGGAGCCGGAAGATATTTGTGGTTATTTATGTTTTCCTAGAGGAGCTGTGCATCTATTGGTGGCCTTCAGAGACTTCAATGAAACAATATGCTGTGTGGAGACTGGAGGCAAGGGAGAGACCATTTTGGGCTGGGGGAAAGGCACAGGGGCAATGACAGCCACTGGGTGCAAAGAGCCAAGGACTAGTGCCCACCCTCTGATGGGTCTTTGGAGCATGAAGAGCCCCCAACATCATTTACCATTGTGGCCAAGGGAGGTGGCCTGCCTTGAGCCCAGTAGCTGGGATCAGAGAGGGCCCTCTTGCCCCCACAGCAATGCCCAAGGCTGAAGCCAAGAAGTTCCAACCCTGCCCAGGCTCTAGGGGAGGGCAATGGCCTTTGTTGTCTCAATGCCTAGCTTCTGTTCTGGCTTTGCCAATCAGATACATGATCCTTGCAAGCCAGTGAGCCTCTGTTTCTTTACATGTATAGGGTGGTCACAGCCCTCCTCCTCTACTACTGGGCTGTCACGAGCTCTTCCCAGGTGTTTTGTGATCTTCCTTGGGGCTGGTGCATCTGTTAGTGTTGGGAGAGCAGACAGAATGTTCCCTCAGGAAACTGGGTGTTCTCACTGACGAGTATGCCTTCTCTGCCCCCAGACACATTTTTCCAAGTTGAGAGGGAAAGTTGTTTATAGCAGTGGTTGTGAAGGCAACAGCAGCTCTTTACTGAGGACTTAATTTGTGCTAGGCTCAGTGGGAGCCCTTCACATAGACTGTCTTGTCTGATGTCTATCACAGCCTATAAGACTATTACCACCTTCTTTTAAGGGCTCCAAAAGGTCAGGGAACTTGCTGGTGTTACACAGCCCATCATTAGCAGATCTGTGCCCCCCTGGCATGGTGTCCTCTAATCCACGCTCCTGCCCACGCATGAAAGGCCTCCCTTGTGCTGTCACCTCTGGTTCCTCTTTGGTGATTTGTTGTCCTCTATGTCCTCAGCAATGTTGGTTCCCAGCCACATCACCCTTCTGTCTTTAGCTCTAAGCGGAATAGTCCAGCTACCTTTGAACTTCCTGTGCAGGTCCTGACTTTCCTAGTTGAGCAGAGAACACAAGGCTTCCAGAGCTGAGGGCCTGAGGGGGCTGCTATACCCTGTGTATACCCCTCACAGTCACCTCTGTTAGCCTTTGGATAAGCACCTACTTAGCAAAGTCACTCTTCCCATGGAGTTCATAGCTGTATTAGAAGCTGGTATTAGAGTGGGGCATTGCCCTCTTGCCCTCTAAGCTCCAGGCTGGGCATGGCACAGTGGCAGCACCGTTTGGGCAGAAATGGGGGAGCCTCTTGATGAGTCCCACCAGGATGCGGGCTTTATCTTGCAAGGAGCCTGCAGGCTGAGGGAGGATAAGCAGGGAGCCCAGGACCAGGGCCAGCCTCTGAGGGGGTCTGGATGACCAGCATGTAGTTAGACCCCACCCAGGGCCCTGAGGTGGCATCACTGCCAGGAAGAGAAAGTCAGGGCACCAAAGGCTTTTCTTTCTGGTTCTCCAAAATGCTGTTTCCTCTGCTTGGAGGGTTCTTTCTGCCCTCCATGCCTGACTGATGAAATCCTGGGCCCATTTCCCATATCTATGCAGAGAATACGTGTTCTGACAGCAATGGAGTTAAAACAGAAATCAGTAAGATATCTAGAAAAGCCCCTAAATGTATGGGAATTAAACAACAGACTTCTAAGCAAACCACTGGTCAAAAACTTCACAAAGAAAATTAGAAAACTTTTTAACTTGAATGATACTGAAAACTTAACATTATAAAATTAGTGGGAAATAACTAAAGAGTGCATAGATTCAAATTTATAGGCTTAAATATAAATATTAAATGCCTATAATTAAATGCCTCTATTAGTAAATGAGAAAGGTGTTAAAATCAATTATCTGTTTCTACCTTAGGAAGCTAGAAAAAGAAGATCAAATTAAAACCAAACCAAGTAAAAGAAAAAATATAATACTAGCAGAAATCAATGAAATAAAATAAAAATAAGAAAAAAATCAATAAAACCAAAAGCTAGCTCTAACTAGACTGATCAAGAAAAGAAGAAAGAACACAAAGTATCAATATCAGGCATGAAAAAGAGATGTCACTACAGATGAAACACTGTAAGTATGGTAAGGGAATAGTGTGAATGACTCTATGACAATAAATTTTACAACTTAAATGAAATGGAAAAATTCCCTGAAAGACATAAATTACCCAACTCAGAAGAAGAAACAAAAAACCTGAATAGCCTTAAATTTATTACAGAAATTGAATTTATAATTAGAGAGCTTCCCACCAAGAAAACTCAAGATCCAAAGGCTTTAATGAGTTTTATACAACACTTAAATAACTCATACCAAACCTACATAAACTCTTTCATAAAACAGAGGAGCAGGGACTACTTTGCAACTAGTTTTATGAGACCAGTATTATTTTGATATCAAAACCAGGCAAAGAAACCAGGAAATCACACTAATACCTCTCATGAACATAGATGCAAAATTCTTGCAAAAATACTAGCAAATCAAATGTAATGCTATGTAGAAAGGACAAGATATCACAATGATGTGGAGTTTATCTCAGGAATGCAAGGTTGGTTTAACATTCAAAAAATAATGATACTCGCCCTGGCTGGCGTGGCTCAGCGGTTGAGCATCTACCTATCATTCAGAAGACAGAGGTTTGATTCCCAGTCAGGGCACATGCTTGGGTTTCATGCTCAATCCCCAGTGGGGGGGGGGGGAGGTGCAGGAGGCAGTCAATCAATGACTCCCTCATCATTGACTTTTCTCTCTCTCCATCTCCCTCTCTCTGAAATCAATAAAGATATATTTAAAAAAAAAACAAAGACACTCATCATCCTATCAGAACAGAGGAGAAAAACCATATGCTCATTTCAATCAATGCAGAAAAACACAAAACAAAATTAAATACCCATCCACGATAACAACTCTCAGCAAACCAGAAATAGAAGAGAAGTTCCTCAACCTGCTTAAAGGTATTTATAAAAAACTAGAGCTAACATTATATATAAAGACTGAATGCTTTCCCTGAAGACTTAGAATAAAGCAAGGATGCCCAATACTTTTCAAAATAGTATTAGAGTCCAGAGATAGTGTAATAAGGCAAGAAAAAGTAATAAAGACAGATGGGTTGAAAAGATAGGATAAATTATAAAGTCATTATTCGCAGATAACATGATTGTGTGAAGAGAAAATCCTAAGAAATCTATACACACGCAAAAGCCACTATAACAAATAAATGAAGCAGGTAAGATTGAAGGATACAAGGTCAATAGAAAAAAGTCAATACTGGACAGGATCTTAAAGAGATCTTTGCACACCCATGTTCATAGCAGCATTATTCACAATAGCCAAGAGGTGGAAGCAACCCAAGTGTCCACTGTTGGATGAATATATAAACAAAATGTGGTCTATACAATGAAAATTATTCAGTCTTAAAAAGGAGGGAAATTCTGACATATGTTATAACATGGATGGAATATGCTCATGATGAAATACACCAGTCACCAAAGTATAACTACTGTATGATACCACTTTTGTGAGGTACTTAGAGTAATAAAATTCACAGAGACAGAAAGTTGAATGGTGGTTTCCAGGGAAGTGGGGAGTTATTTTTTTAATGCACATGAAACTTCAGCTTTACAAGATGAAAAGAGCTACAGAAATGAATGGTGATGATGGTTGAATAACATTATGAATGCATCTAATACCTCTGAACTGTACATTTAAAATGGTTCAAATAGTAAATTTAATGGTATGTGTATTTTACCACAATAAAAAAAAATCCATACTAGATACAAACAATTAGAAATTAAAATAAAAATATAATTCCATTTACAGTAGTATCTGAAAATATGAACTTCTTGGGGATAAATTTAACAAAATGTGTGCAGGCCCTGTATATTAAGTTTTATAGTTCTTAGTAAGAATTTAAGAAGTAGAACTGGCATTTGAACTATCTTCTGAAGCTCATATTCCTCACCACTCTGCATATTTCTCTCCTTTTGTATCGTCTCATTTTATTCTCACTACCAGCCTGTGGGTGTGTGGTTGGGGCCAGGAATAGTGAGACTCTGCTCCTCAGAGCCACCTGGGTTCCTGGGGGTATGCAGGCCAATCCAAGCACCATGTACCCCAGCACCCTCCTCATCCACTCAGTCCTTCCAAATGTTATTAGGGTCCCCAGCCCACTATCACCTACCTATGGGGCAGGGCTGGCAGCCAAGGCTCCTGTGAAGTAGCCCAGAGAGCAGAAGACATAACTCACGTGCTGCAAGCTTGGCTCCTGTCTGGGCAAGTACCGCTAAGGGAGAACAGGGAAAGACCAGGTGAGACAGCAGGCAGGTTGTGTCTAACACCTGTACCTGGACACTGCTGAGAGTTGAGATCTCACCTCAGGTGCTTACTTAGCCAAGTGTCTTTGTATATGCCCTAACCTCTGTCTCTCCAATTTCCTCTGTCAAAGAAAATCACCACCAGCATTGTCTCCATGTGTTGTGGTGAGAAGGAATTAATAATCCTTGTAATCCAGAGAGCTTCATGATCTAGGGAGGTTCTCACCTTCTCCTCCTCTAATTTTTGGTGGCACCTTGAGCTATGGCTGTGGCTAAGGCACAACTCTAAAGGATAGCAAGCTCCCAGGGGACAGAGCCTTGCTGGGCCCAGTCCTCTGTAACCCACAGCACAGCACAGCACAAAGCAGGTGCCTGGTGACTGACACATGGTGGTGGTGTGGCTATTTGCTCCACAGCTCCATGGCTTCTATCTTAACTGCATGTCACATGGGAACAGTGGCTCTTAACCTCCCAACATTTCACATGCATCATCTCATATGATCCCCACAGCAGCCTAGAGGTGGGTTATACTTGTTTTTAGGCTTAACCGGCCAAGCAAGTCCCTGGGTACTGGGTCAGAGGTGGGCTGGGGTGTTTTTTTACCTATGTCAGTGAGGATGAGGCTTGTTCCTGACCCTGAGAGATTTAGTCTCTTCTGGGGATTTCCTGATAACCTACATGATGTCCTCACCTAGGAATGGTTGAGAAAAGGTCCTCCCTTGGGGGTCACCTGGCAGACTTTGTTTTCTGTGAGTCCTAAGAGTACATTGCAGGTTCCGGTGAGGCCTGGCTGCAGAGCTGTCCTAATTTCCAGGCAGCTGCAAATGCCAAAGGAAGCTGAGCAACTGAGGGCAGGCCCCACATGCCAGGGAGGTTGCCCAGTCAAAGATAGTTGGATTTCAATGACAGCAGAGATAGCACAGAGGCCCTTCACATGTAGCCTGGGAAAACCCCAGTCTCTCCCCATTGTTGCCCTTCTAGCCCTTTCCCTCTTCTCTTCCTGGGGTACAAGGGTGTCTGCTCCTTACTAAAATCCTGTAGGACACTTCAGGCAGCTCCCAGCCATGCAGTGTTGGCCTGGCAAGCAGATAACAAGGCACAGAAGGTAGCAGTGGGTCCCACTGCAGGTAGATAGGGTGGTCATCCCTGCAGAGAGCAAAAGAGAAGAAAGTAGGGTGGGCATGAAGGTGCTGCCCCTGGTCTCTAGAGAGCCCTCCTGAGGTGAGCCTTCTCATGCAATGATGTTACTTCAGCAAAAGCATGCAATTACTGATGAGCTCATGACCAACTGTCACTACAAACCTGTCTTCATTGAGAACTGTGGGCACAGTGGCTGGTGCTGAAGATGATGGCTCTTTTGGAAACAGCCAGCATGAGACACAGAAAGAAAAAAGTACAAAGACTGTGTAACAAGGGCCAGTTTGTTGAGAGTCCCCCCTCCCTCGACACCAGAAACCTGATGCTGTGAAGAAGTTTCATGATTCTGTGGTCACCTTCACCTCCTAGAATTTCCAGGCACTCAGAGCACCCTGTCATCAGCATCATAGAACAGCAGGGCTGACATTTCATCTGGTCAACCCTCGCGTTTTACAAGGCGGGGGGAAGAAGCTGGGACTCAGGGAGGTTATAGGACTGGCCACCCCAAGGCCCTGGTGTGGGCTGAGGCACGGGTGGCAGGTTTCTGTGTTCCACTTGCAGTTCCAGAGGCTTAATGTGTGGCTTCTCCCTATGCTCCTGTCCCTACCCTCTGCTCTGCCCCCCCCCAAAACCCCCCCCCAAAAACCAAAAAACTGTGCTGGGCTAAAGACCCGAGGAGACGCCTCAAAACTGCTCAGCAAATCCTGATGAGGACCCCAAGAGGTTCCAGTGGGAAAGCGACAGGCCTTGGGGACAGATAGACCTGGTTCAGATCCCAGCTCTTCTACCCACTACCAGTTAGCAATATCTTTCTACCTCAGTGTTTTTGTTTTTTTAAAAAATATATCTTTATTGATTTCAGAGAGAGGAAAGGAGAGGGAGAGAGAGAGATAGAAACATCAATGATGAGAGAGTCATTGATCGAGCCCACAACCCGGGCATGTGCCCTGACTGGGAATCGAACCCCAATTGCCTGGATCCTAGGCCGATGCTCAACCACTGAGCCACGCCCAGCCGGGCTCTACCTCAGTTTTATAAGGACACAATAGCTACCTCAGAGAATTTTAGATAATAAATGAAAAAGATTTGATATATGTGATTTATATATTAAATAAATTTCTATATATGCTATATATAAGAAATAAGATTACATATAAAATTTATACTTTAAATATGCAAATAATGTAAGATTATATATGTATATATATAAAAACCTTACATGTGTATTTATATAATCTTACATTTTATACACACACACACACACACACACACACACATATATATTTCACCTATACAGCCAACTAGAAGTGATTGTTTCACATGAGGCCAGAGAGGCAGACAATTCACGGAGAAAATCAACAGCTATGAGGGCCTGTAGAATCACTGAGGGGGCTGCATGTGATTCCAGGATGAGAGAGAAGGTGCAGAGTAGGATGAGGGGACCAGAGAGGAAGTGTGAGTCCTGAGAACCTGTGTGCAGAAGGTGGCCTCATGTGGGTGGTGGACAAAGTGGGGCCTGCAGACGAGGGGAGCACAAAACTCAGAAGAGGGAGTCCAGTGGTAAATTCCTCTTCTTACCCTTCCTTCAGGGCACTGCCCCAGAAGTGATGAAGGCCATGCACTGGGTTTATACCAGGACCTGACACTAACTGACAACATGCTCTTGGCCAAATGTCTGACCCTCTTTGAGCCCCAGTGTCCTTATCTGAAAACTGTTAGCTGCACATAAGAAGAGTTGATGAGAGGTCTAATAGGCAGAGGCCATGGATCCCAGCACACAACATGCACCCTGATGTCATGATTGCTATTTCACTGATCTTGTTTTTGACTCACCTGCATCGAGGGCAGCCAGTAGAGGGGCCAGGGTCACCCAGAGCCCAGGCTGTGGCATACCAGAGCAGTGAACGGGACGGCTGGGCCAGAGAATGTGCCGAATACTTGGCCTGTCCAGGCTGGAGCATGTAACCCATGCTGCTGTAACCAGACACTCTGCAGCTACCTAGGATCACCCCCACCAAGTTCCCCTGGGAAGTGTTGCTTCCCTGAAAGCATCAAATGAAGACAGGTGGGACATGTTCTCTGTCCAGCTCTCCCGCCCCTCTCCTTCCAGATGGCAGGGGGAAGAACCAGATTTCCAGGCTCTGGTGCCCTTGTGAGACTTACCAGCACTGGAATCCTGGAGTGAATTTCTTTTGTCTCAATTTCTCTTTCTGTAAAATGGAGGTGACAAGAGTACCTACCCCCCAGGATTACAGTAGAGCTGAGGAGTCTCAGGGAATCCTCAGAGCAGTGCCTGTACACATGCTCAGCATCATCACCAATTCCTTTCAATTTGATGAGCATTTGTTGAGCATTCACTGTTCCCCAGCAGCATACAAGGGGCAGAGGAGTGTAAGACCTAACTCAGGTCCCCAGGGCTTCATTTAAAGGCCACGAGACTAGCCCACGGGAAGCGATCACAAACACAATCATTATAAACCAGTTAGCATCATGTGGCCCTACCATGAGCCAGGTTCCATTCACTTTTCTCAGGAAACCTGCCGGTCACTGGAATCTATATGGCTGTGGTGGGAACAGTGACTTGCTTGAGGCGGCCCATTCCAGAAATATATGCTGTGTATAATGACTTCCTTCTAAGGAGTGCAGTATGGAAAGGGGGCAAAAAGAGTTCTTTACAGTGGAGAAATCTGACAAGAAAAACTGTATTGGGTGATCAAGTTCAATATAAACAATGATACATTATGCTGGTAGAATGCACTCTTGCTGTGATGTGATAAAAATGAGACTTTGTCTCTGTCGTCTTCTTCTCAAAAACCCATAACCCCAGTCTGATCACTAGAAAAGCATCAGATCAATTCTAATAGGAAGGCACTCTACAAGGTACCTGACCAGTTTTTCTCAAACTTGCCAAGGTTGATCTGGCTGGTGTGGCTCAGGGGTTACAGCATTGGCCTGCCCACCAAAGGGTCTCAGGTTTGATTCCCAGTCAAGGACACGTACCTGGGTTGCAGGTTTGATCCCTGGCCTGGTGATCCTGATACGTCTCTCTCACATCAATGTTTCTCTCTTGCCCTCCCTCCTTCCCACTCTCTAAAAAAAAAAAAAATCATCAAGGTCGTCAAAAACAAGTAAGAGTCTGAGAAACTGTCACAGCCAAGAGAAGCCTAAGGAGAAAAAAATACATGTAATTTGGGATCCTGGAAAAGAAAGGACATTAGGTAAAAACTAAGAAAATCTGAGTAACTAGAGACTGTAGTTGCTATTAACATATTAATATTGGTTCATTAACTGTAACAATGTATCATGATAATGTAAGAGGTTAGTAATAGGGGTAACTGTGGTGTGTATGCATGTTTGGGGGGGGGTTACATGGGAACTCTCTGTACTATCTACTCAATTTTTCTGTGAATCTAAAACTGTCTTTAAAAGAGTTTCAAAATACAGATGGATAGCAATGAATTATAACTTGAACAGGAAGGAATACATGAATTCATACTGATAGTAAAGAAACAAGGATTCTTCTTTATACAGGGTGGCCCATAAGTCAATTGACCATTTAAATATTGAATAAATTTTTTGTCAAATTTTTCTATTTTTTTTATAATATAAAGTACAGAAAATGGGAATTTTTAAAACTATGTATGAAAAATGATGTCATGTAAATGACCTCCATTTTTTGCTTCGCTAGCACAGCTCTTTCTACAGCATTTTCCATGGGAGCTCTTAACATGTCCGGCTCTAGTGCTTGAATTTCTTCCTGAATGTTGTCCTTAAGCTGCTGGATAGTCCTGGGCTTTAATTCATGCACAAACTGCACCTTGTATGGGTACATGTGTAAATTTATTTGCATGTGCTACAACAAAGTCTGTGAGATTCCACGCTTGAGAGAATCTTCCAGTGGGCGTTCCTCACTCTTCCTGAATGCTCTGCTGCACATGCTCAATATTTTCCTGCATATGTACTGAATGTGATCTCCCAGTGTGGCAAATCACTAACAGATTCCTATTGCTGGAAATGTTGAACCAAGTGACATATTGCTGGTTTTGTGGGTGGATTCCTGACATAGAAATAGCTTATGTATGTTCTCTGTTAGAACAATGAAGCGCTGATTTTCAAAATAAAATTCAATTATTTTTATGCATTGCTACGTTATGAATTTTTCCATAATACATTTCCAGGGAACAGATTTTCAAAATCTGAAACAAAAATTTTAAAAAATTAGCACCAAAAAAGTTACTTTTTTTATTATTTATTTTCATTATTAATTTTAAAATTTTATTTTGTTTAAAATCTTACAGATGTCCCTTTTTCTCCCCAATGGACCATTCTACCCTGTCCCATCCCCCTCCCCAGTCCCTCTCCCCATTGTCCATGTCCTTGGGTTGTGCATATATGCATATAAATTCTTTGGTTACTCTCTCCCCCTCCACCCACCCACTCTCCTCCATCCCTCTGACATTTGTAAGTCTGATTTATGCTTCCATGTCATTGAATCTATTCTGTTCATCTGTTTATTAAGTTCTTTAGATTCCACATATAAGTGAGATCATGTGATGTTTGTCTTTTTCTGCCTGGCTTATTTCACTTAGCATAATTTTCTCCAGGTCCATCCATACTGTCCCAAAAAGGGTACGAGATCCTTCTTCTTTACAGCTGTGTAGTATTCCATGGTGTATATGTCCCACAGCTTTTTTATCCACTCATCTACTGATGGGCACTTGGGCTGTTTCTAGATCTTAGCTATTGTAAATTGTGCTGCTATGAACATAGGGGCTCATATACTCTTTCTGATTAGTGTTTCAGGATTAAATTTTTAAATGGTAAAGTGACTTATGGGTCACCCTGAAGCAGCATTAGGACTAATAAATATGAAGGGCTTGAATGAGTTAGAAAAAAAAATCAACATTTTGTAGCCATCCTGGTAAATATTGGTTGCAGCAAGAATCATCAATGGAGGCTGAACCATAAGGTCGAGTTTGATTAGGACAAGATATTTCCTTGGTCTAAAAGTGTCTCCTCACAGATTGCTCATCAGTTCCAAGTTGGAAAATACACAGTGGAGAAACTGGATAACACCTTGATTGGTGATAAAGATGAATATCACCTTACAATGGACAGACAGATATCCTGTGCCTCTGGATGTAATATCCTGAAAAGCACACTTCATTTATATGGTTGTTTCCAGGGAGGATGCATAACTTGAATCTAATCAGGAGGAAACGTCAGACAAATGTCAATGTGGGAATTTGTATTTGAGGAAGAGTCTTTGTAAGGAAATGCATTACTTTGTTGAGCCCTCTTTTTTCATAAGGCTGTTAAATAATCAAATGCAAACATTCCATACTGTGACTTTAACTATTATATTTATAAATTAAAACACTAGGACACCAAAAATTTATTTAATTCTGAAGAGATTAGCAGTTTCCCTGGAGGGACTGGGAAGACTATGGGGCAGGGAGTGGGTATAGGGAATGGGGATTCTTCACTGAACATCATCAGTTGTTCATTTCGTATCTTTCTTTTTTTTAAATTATTTTTTATTAAATTGATTTAGAGAGAGAGGGGAGGGAGGCATTATGCATTCATTGGTTGCTTCTTGTATGTTCCCTGACAGGTATGTGGGGAGGTCAGCATTTAACCTTCAACCTTGGTGCAGGAGGACACTCTAAACAACTGAGCTACCCGCCAGGGCCCCTATTTATTTCTAATTTAACAAACACACAGCTCTCTTTACCAGGCGCCGTTCTAAGCGCTTTTCACATACTGTACTGACTTTTTAATGGGAAAGCTCAGTAATTGGTCTTTATCTCCCAAAACAAAACACATATATGGCACTACGTGATTTTCTCATAAACATTTTTATGTGTTGTCAAGGCTCCGTTGCAGCAATTTTCTACTTTGGCGGAAGAACGCAAACCTACAATTACTGACTGGTTTTCTCGTAATAATAACGTGCGCAGCCCTACTTTCGATACCAAACGTTGAGTTCCATTTGAAAAACCTGATTCTTTGTTAAAAAGCCTTAAAAGCTTAAAAGCACTGAGAGCCGTTTACGTATATTTTTGGGGTGCAGGCACTCACGTTCTCTTTTCCTTTAAGGGTGATTCCCACAGCACGACGCTGTTCCGGCCAAAGTTGGAGTTTCTAAATAACTTCCGGGCTCCGGTTCTAGGAACCAGTTCCGGGTTGTTTGTGGTTAAACTCTCCGGCTCTAAGAGGCAATGGATTCTCGGAGACCAGATTTCGCCCGGAGAGACGTGCACACTGGTTTGACGCCGGACTTCAATTCCAACAATTCCCAGCGCGAGTCCGCGATTTCTTCCGGGTCACTGTGAGGTGAGCGCCATTTTGCGCTCTGGGGTGGGTGACTCGTCGCATAGATCCTCAGAATTGGGTTTTCAGCTCCTCCAGGTTTCTGCTTTGGGACCGCGTTTCCGCGTTTCTTTCAGCGTCTCCGAGGCCCGTGTCTTTCCAAAAGACGGTTTTATTGTGAGGTGAAGATCAATGCGGAGCTGTCGGGTAAGGTGAGTAAACACCTTATTTCAAGTGTGTGTGTGGGAGAAACCGACGTTTTCGGTTTCTTCCTTCTAACGTCGGAGATGTGGGTTCTCGCTGGCATTTTGTCGGACCCTTCCGTTAGCTATAAACGAATTATTCGCAGAACCGTTGGGACCGAGAAAGCAGTGACGCACTTTCGCCCAGCCTCCCTGGGAGGCCGTGGGGCGCTAGATTGTGCGCAGGCCGCGCTTTGTTGCCACAGTCCCGTTTCTTCCTGGGACTGTTCTGATGTTTCGAATAAGGAAACTGGAAGCCGAGAGGTGGCCGAGTTGCGGCTGTTTCCGGGAGTTCGGCGTTCTTTACTGTTGTGTCTTTCTCGAGCCTCTGACTGATCGGTGCCGTTCTCTGTTCTCCTTTTTGCCTTTTTCTTCGTGTTGGAAGAACACCAGAGAGCGGGCAGAACGAAGAAATGTCAAGGGAAACAGTTTATCCTCGAGATGGACCCACCATCTGGAAAAGGGCGTTTTGATTTTGGGAGTTGATAGACGTTCTTCTCTAGACAAAAATAACATAATTTCCGTCATTTTCAGTGCAGCCGAAGTATTTTTTTTCTGTTAAATGAATGAGGGCACCCACTTGGAAACCACGTTTACAAACTCGCAGGAATGGAGCCCACAAAGACTGGCATTTACGTTAACTTGGCGTTTGATAGCTAAGGAGATGTGTTCGTCTGAGGTTGGGGAGCCGGGTCCATTCACTCCAAAGGACATAGTGGCTTTAAATAGAAGACGTTTATGATGCAGTTTATTGCAGCTAGTTTGGATATGTGTCAGTTTGGTTTGCAGATTTACAATACTTAAATAGTGGCGATAAAATTACAATTTTATAATTTTTATATTTTGGGAAAACGTTACCATTTACTATCACAAATTTAAGTGCTTTTTTCTATTTTCTTGTTTCTGAATAAACTTTTGTTTAGATTTTTAAAATACCAGCTATTAATTGTATGATTTATGTGCTCCTCAGATGCCTTATGGTGAAATTGAAGCTAAATCCTTGGGACATGGGGAAGATCTAACGAGTGAACCATGCCATAAAAGATTGAAGTCAACTGAAGAGTCTTTTGTTTTCCCTCATCATGGTAGTTCTGATTTTCACAGAGTCCAAGTGAAAGCTGGAAATGATTGGACCCCTTTGACCATCATTGATGTCAGACGACATAGTTCTCCTCAGGAGGACAAAGCCAAAACTACAGATTTGCTGAAACTTGTGCATGATGAGATGCCAGCTAATAGACCAGCTGTTACTGAGCCCATTGACTCACAAGTTTTACAGGCTGCAAGTCCCCCATTGGTATCCACAGATGATGAAATATATAGCACAAGTAAAGCATTTATAGGACCCATTTACAAACCCACTGAGGAAAAGAAATGTAATGAAAGGAGGAATCAAGCAGACACTATCAATGGTATAGATGGCAAAGGAGGACAAGAAGAGAAACAGAAATTTAACTGCAAAAAATCAGCAATTGATAATGAATTATTCCAGTTTTACAAAGAAATTGAAGAGCTTGAAAATGGAAAAGATGATTTGGAAGGCAGTTGTAAGGAACCCGAATCCTCTGAGGAACAATTTATTTCATACTTTCAGGGCCATAATAATGATCTGATCAATTATGAAGAAGAAAAAGGAGATCTTACAAATGATCTCCAGCCACATTGTGGTTATCAACAGTATGTGGGGAATGAGGCAGGCAAATATTCTTGTCATGGACAAGTAATACCTACATTTTGTGATCTGTCCTTTACTTCCTTCAGGCCTGAATGGCAATCAGTGCATTCTTTTATAGTACCCCCAGGTCCTCCTCTTCCCAGTTATAACTATCATTTAAATATTCAAAGATTCAATGCTCCACCAAATCTACCATCAAATATTTTCCAGGCCCAAGGTGACTCTCAGATTCGAAATGGATGTTATGTAAATAATTGTCATGTTAATTGGAATCGTTTAACTTTTGATCAGAACAATGAATATCCTGACTGTAGTGAGAATATCAGTAGTGATCTTCCCTATGGAAATGGCTACACTATACAAGATGGATATGTGAATAATGGTTTTTGTGAAACCAGTGAAGGATGCTGGAAAGATCCTTCTATGGACAAGCATAATAGAACAGAAAGGTTTATGAACCAGCAGTTTCAAGAGGAAAAGTTAAATAAACTGCAGAAGTTACTTATTCTTTTAAGAGGCTTGCCTGGTTCTGGGAAAACAACGTTATCTCGGTAAGTAAAGGATACAAAGTGAATACTTGGTAATTCATTACTTTAAAATCGTAAATGATAGTTGTAATTAGTGACAAATACTTTTATGTTTTTAGTAGAAAGTTTTTGTTATTCTTGAGAATGGCATCTAACTGTGTGAATATTTTAAAAAGATGTTTTCTGATAGAGGAAGGGCAAATTGGCATATCTGTAGTAATTGCTAAGGCCTTTAATAATAAATACACCATGTGTAATTATGACAGTGGTGGCCTTCACTTTTTTTTTTTTTAATCCTTACCCTAGGACATTTTCTCCATAGGTTTCTAGAGATAGTGGAAGGGAGGTAAGAGAGAGAGTGAGAGAGAGAAACAGAAACATCGATGTGAGAGAGAGACATCAATTGGTTGTCTCCTGGAGGTGCCAGGACTGGGGCAGGTTCGAGGTTCTTGCCCTTGACCAGGAATCTAACCTAACACACGTTGGTCCTCAGGCTGACTCTAACCACTGAGCCAAACCGGCCAGAGTGGCCTTCACTGTTAGTCAGCTATTTAAGAAGAGTTGGGCTTAGATTCAGTTATTTCACTTTATGACAATGGACATGTTTTGCTGTCTGTTAATAGAATGAGTAATACTTGAGAAGCAAATGAGATAACCCAAGGAAAGGAATTTTGAGTGTTTTAAGCACTGTGCCCTGTTTATACCATTGACTGGCAGAGGGAACCCTTTTTTGTGTTTTTTTTTAATTTAAGGAGTTTGAAGTGAGCAATATACAGCAGTGGGCAGGCAAAAGAAAGTTGACAGTTATTTGTGTAGAAAAATAATACAATAATTAATAAATAATAATATAAGAATAATCTGTTTCTCATACAACTGTAAACCTGCTTTTACCCACCCCTGTATGAATTAATGGAGTTAGAACTAGTAATGTTTTCCCTACCAAAAATATTTCAAATTCATGTTTTTGTTTACATTTTTAAAAAGAATAGTGTTTCACTCTAATACATTTGTGCAGTTGTGAAAAATAGCACAAAGAAAGACAATACAAATTCTTTACAATTTATGTAGGATGATGGAAGATTTATGCCAGATAAGGAGAAAAAGAAAATTTATGTGGTATCTTTGTGTGAGGATAAAAAATTCCAAGGAACCATCTTGTAAATGTTTTATATTTACTTGCAAGATAAACCTGCACAATCTAAACAAAAGTTTCTTTAGAAGCAAGAAATTAGAGTAAGATTAAATTTATGATATAGACATTTTAAACTAAATTGTAAGCTGTGATCGTTGTAAATGAATTTGTTTATTTTAGATCCTTACTTTTTTTTTCCTTTTCAGTGAAGATTTTGTAAAGAAATTTCAGCTCTTTGGAAAGGATAGAAATTTAGAGTGAAGTTGTCGCAAACATGGGCAATCTTCTAGATTTAGAATATAATATCAGAGAAAAGTATTAGTTGAAATTTGGAAATTTGATTAAGTGATCTAGCTAGGGACAGCTGACTAAGATTTAGAATAAACATAAGAAAGAAAGATTAGGTTTGGGACAACATATTGGGATATGTTGAAACTGAAGGTGAATAAAGTATTGGTAATTCAATATAATTTCAGAGAGATAGTTGTAGTGGGAGATGATAGTGATAATACATAAGTGTATATTTCTATAGTTGAGTGTACATACATGTTATAAGAATGGAGGTGGGTGATTACCATTTGTGTCATGACTTACAATTTACAGAGTACTTTCATATATAAAAATCTGGTGAGATGGATTGTATTCTTTTCACTTTATAGAAGCAGAGGCTATAGAGAATAAATTCAGCTTAAGGGACTTTGGAGAATTTCCTAAAACTGGTAAAAAAGCAAACCAGGGATATAAATGATAGTGTGTTTCTTCCCTGTTCCTTCACTTTAGTATATAATGCATGAGTAGCCCTGTGCCTGACTCCTGAGTTGGAGGAGCTTGATTGAAGAAGCAAGAATATCTCTTTAGGTCAACAATTTTTGAATGAAGCAGGATTGTTTGGGATTGGATATAAAGCCACATACTCTCTGGTGAGGAATGGCTTCCTATAGGAGTTAGTTGTAGTTGGCTTTCAAAATGAGCATTGAAGAAAGAAAGGAGCAGTGATTTGGTACATCAGAGTTGAGTTGATTTGGAGCACTAAATTAAGAGTACTGTTTCGTATTATTATGTGGTAATGACTATAGGTAGATAAAGTTAAAATTCTTTGGGGAATTATTCAAGCCCTCTTCCTTAATTTAGTCCTTACCCACTTTCCTTCTTCATATCTGTCTGCACTTCATATCTACTTGCCCCCCAATGTAGGATACATATAATACTTTTCCATTCATTGTACTCAGGACTTTCCTTATTCAAAGGTTCTCTTTAAATGTTCACATTTCAAGGTTTTGGCTTAGCTTAGCCTTCAGTAATTCATCTTCTGAACTCAGTATTGCCTTTACCACTCTTTGCATTTAGCATAAACTGCCAGTAATTGACCTAAGCAACTTGATTATAATTGGCTGAGGCTTAGTTGTTGATCCACAACTTTACTAACACATTTTAATGAAATCAGTCTTAGATTAAATTCTGACACAAGTACAGACTTTAAATATTTATGAGTAAGCTAAAGTGCCAGCTCCTTGTCCATGTAGGCAAGCTGACAGGACTTTGATAAAAGGTTCATTTGAGGCAATTTCAACAGGTATTTCAACAATTCTAGAGGTAGAATTTTGTTAGCATTGTAGTTGGCAGCACTGTAATCCAAGACACTTAAGGTTTCCTTTAGAAGCTAGAAAGAGCAAGGAAACAGATTATCCTTTAGGGCCTCCAGGAGGAATGCCAGCCTGCCACACTTTTATTTTAGCCCAGTGAAACTGATATCAGACTTCAAGAGCTGTAAGATAATAAATGTATTGTTTTAATCACTAAGTATGTGGTGATTTGTTACAGCAGCATGGGAAACTACTGCATTTATCATAGTTTAAAGAGAGATGGGAAGAGATACACCCCCCCACCCCCGGCTTTTGAGAGATATCTTGGCTTAAACTCCAGAGGAAAGATTTCCTTATCTAGGTCCCTATTCTTAATTCAAGGAGTGTGCAGAGAGTGAAGTGCCCAAGTAAAGTGGTCTTGGGCTAGGGACATGCAAGACCACTCAGTACATAGGAGGTAAAGGATTCATGAAGTATTAGTTTTACTCGCATTTTTCTGGGAAAATCACTTCTGTTTTTAAGTGCCCATGGATGTATTTTAAAAAATAATATACAGTTCTTAAAAATTTCAGAAGTAAACCATGAAAATTAGCTCTCATAGTAGGCCATTTGGGGAATAGAGTTCCCAAAACGGTTTAAGGAACAGGATTGTTCCTTAATTGAAAAAGTATAAGCACATAGTGCACTAATTATCCATGGCTGTGTAACAAATTACCCTAAAACTGAGTTGTTAAAGCAACAAACATTTATTGTCTTTCAGTTTCTGAAGGATAGGAATCTGGGTGTAATTATCTGGGCGTTTCTGGTAAAAGGTCAAACATGCTGGGGTCAAGATGTTAGCTAGAGCTGTGTTCTGATCTGAAGGCTTGTCTAGGAGAGGATCTGCTTGGAAGTTCTCTCACGAGATTGTTGAAAAGACTGGGGCCCTTGTGAGCTTTTGGATTGAGGGCTTCAGTTCCTTACTGGCGGTGGGCCAGAGACTTGCTCTGTTCTTTGCTATTTGGACCTCTCTCCATTTACAACTTGATGAGAGAAAGTGGGCCAGCCATGAGCCCAAGACAGAAGCTACTTTTTTAAGTAAACTGTTAGAAGCTCTGGTTACTGATTGCAGCTGGCACTTGAGGAGGGGATTATACAAGGATGTGAATACCAAAGGGTCAGGTATCATTTTGAGCCAAATGGTTTTGGCTCTTCCACCAGCATTTATGTTACACTGGTGGCCTGATTGCTATAATTAGTTTCTTTCCTGACTTGTTTAATAGCAAATCACCAAGGTTGTGAGAATTAAGTGACATCATAGAAATATATGAAATGTTTGGCAGAAAGACAGCTATTTTGAAAATATACAAATCAGATGGCCTGTGGCCCACATCTTTTTTATTTTTTATTTGTATTAGATACTTGATTTTTCAGAGTTCTAAATTTGACATTTTGAGAATCCATTTTAGTATCTGACTTCACTTGTAAGAATTCTGATAGAATCTGACTAAGAATTTTGAAAATACTAATATTCTTAAATAATTTATTTTTTGTTCAAGTAGTTGGTATGACATCAGATATATTTGGATTGATATAGACATTTTAAAAATACAAGTCCTCAAAAGAAAGCTTCGCAGTTTGAAATAATTCAGGGAATTTTAAAAGGCTGCATAAGCAGGCTACGCTGTCTGGGAGGAAAAAGTCTCCAAGCTAAAATTATTTGCTTAATTATACAGTGGAACCTTGGTTCTCGAACTTAATTAGTTCCCGGAAGGCTGTTTATGAGTAGCGATTTGTTTGAAAACTGAATCACTTTTTCCCATTAGAAATAATGTAAATTGAATTAATTCATTCCAAACTCCCAAATGATTCCTTGTTTTAACCTTGCTTATATGCAGTACACGTTTAAGGTACTATTTAATCTAGAAACAAATACTCCTTTTCTTAAATTTATCAAACCACCCCCTACTAGCCTTAAGTGAATCACTTTCAGCACTTGTTCCAGGGGTGTTTCAGGAGGTCAGTATGTGACATCTTCGCTTTTGCACACATCACTGCTATCGTTTATCCAAATCAAAAACAGTTTTCTGCCTCTTCAGTTGCCTGTGATCATTGTTTCTTTCACACCCTTAACAACATTAGCATTTTTTTAAAAAATTGGCTAATCCTCATCCGAGGATGTTTTTCCATTAATTTTAGACAGAATGGAAGGGCAGGTGGGAAGAAAGGAGAGGGAGAGAGAGGGAGAGGGGGCGGGAGGGCGGGAGATGGAGAAAGAAAGAGAAATACCAATGTGAGAGAGAGACAGATTGGTTGCCTCTGGCGTGCAAAACCGTAGCTCAGGATGACTGGGAATTGAACCCAAGAACCTTTGGTGTGCTTCCGACCCTCTAACCACTGAATCACACCAGCCAGGGCAACATTAGCACTCTTGATGGCTTCTTTATATTTTAAAATGGTGCTAATTGTTGATTTTGCCAGCAGTAAAAGCATTCTCTCGTTGCCTGAGAGGTGCTTTTTGGCATGCTGAGGTATCAGCATGAAAGGGTTGTCAGGTCCAAAATCAAAGTTTTGTTGCACAACCTAGACATTTTTTCCATGAACAACTTGGTCGAGAACTGAATTGTTTGAGGTAGGAGACATTTGAGAACTGGGGTTTGTGTATTTATGATGTTCTTCATAAAGGTTTATTCATGCTTGATGTGGACTTGGTTAATGATGTAAATTAATTTACTGCCCTCCCCCCCTTTTTAATTTGGGAGAGGTTAAAACATTTCTTGGACACAAAAGGCACTGTACTCTTACAGTATGGTATTATTAACATCTGAAAATTCACCTGCTAATCAAGTAATAGAACAGAAAAAAACGAAACATAGGGTATCTAGGAGAGCTGGTATCAGTCTTCTGGTACTGTTAAATATAATTAGATATTGTATGATTGCTCAAAATCTTTTTAGAAGATTGAGCTTTGATTTTAGAGAGAGAGGAAGGGGGAGGGATAGAGAGATAGAAACATCCATAGGCTGCCTCCTGCACACCCCCTATTGGGCATTGAGCCTGCAACCCGGGCATGTGCCCTGATCAGGAATCGAACCAGTAACCTCCTGGTTCATGGGTCAGTATTCAGCCACTGAGCAACACCAGCTGGGCTGTAGCATTTTTATATTCTAGGTTACCTGTATAAGCAAATAAGATACCAAATACATGGTATTGTAATATTTTGGGAAAGTTATGGCTGCTTAAAAAGGAAATCGATTACCAGTTTCCCAAACAAACCATTTACTTTCATTTGTTTATTTGAAGTAATTTTAACTAATTCTATGAGTGAAAATGCATATTAAAATTTTTTTTCATTTCAATGTATGTAATTCTATTTTTATTATAAAAATATACTATTTTATTATACACAAGAAAGGAAAGATGATGTTTATCGTAATAGTTAATTTTTTGTTTTGTTTTTTGTTTAATCCTCACTTGAGGGTATTTTTTCCCCCGTTGATTTTTATTTTTATTTTTATTTTTTTAAATTTTTTTATTTTTAAAATATATCTTTATTGATTTCAGAGAGAGGAAAGGAGAGGGAGAGAGAGAGACAGAAACATCAATGATGAGAGAGTCATTGATCGGCTGCAGCCCGCAACCCGGACATGTGCCCTGACCGGGAATCAAACCCTTATCGCCTGGATCCTAGGTCAATGCTTAACCGCTGAGCCACGCCCGGCCAGGCTCCCCCATTGATTTTTAAAGGGTGGGGAGAGGGGGACATCAATTGGTTGCCTTCTTCATGCACCCAGATCAGGGCCCCGGATGGAACCTGCAGCCCACGTACGTGCCTTTGACCAGGAATCAACCCAGGTTGATGCTCTAACCAGTGAGCACACCAACCATGGCTGAAATCCTTTTATTTTTTACTAGGTAGTACATATTCTTGAATCATTTCAGGACAATATTCCTTTGTTCTCAATCCCTTCTACCACTTTCTACTCCCCTCTGCCTCTCAGAAAATTATAGAGCCATATCCAGTTGCCTAATGGTTGAGGAAAAGGATAGAAATAACAAAGTACTTTTGTTATTGTTGGATCCAAATCTTTGTCTTACTGTGTTTTCCCTTTTCTCAGCAATACTGTCTCTTTCTTGAGTCACTAGTCATGCGAATTCTCTGACACTCTTGAATGCTTATTAATCTTGCTACTTAGAAATTTAAGATGATCATATTGTGAGAATAAAGTTTGATTGCCATTGACTTGTTCTGAGAGTGTGTTCTTTAATTACTATTGTTATTTTATTTAGTAATTTAATCTCTTAAAATCTAAAGTTTGATTATACTGTGGAGGATCGCCGGTTGTTTCACAACCTTAAACCTCAAGCTATTTCTGACTCCTACTTGTTGATTTTACATTTGTGCTTTATGGAAATGAGTTTATCAAAGCTATCTTGGTTTAAATACAGTTTTCCGCAGATGAATTGCTTGCTTAGGTTACCTTGCCTTTTAGGTTACCTGCTGCGTTAAATTTGGGCAATTTTAGACACCAAATACACATTCACTAAAGTTAAAACATGGACAGTAGTTGACATAATTTTGGGATTTGTTGAAAGACTTTAAAAGTTTTAATGTAAATGTTGCTTTAAAAAAGTTTTTTATATTGGCTATAACTGTCTAGATTTAAGTGTGAAGTGATATGTGAAATCTGAAAGCTTTTTAAGGTTCAGCTCCTGTTATTCTTTTTGCAATATACTTACAGGTATGTACCCGAAGTTCATTTAATAAGCTTTCCTGTGTGGCTTATTTCTGATGGCTATAGATTTTATAAATGGCACTTTATGATTTCTTTTATTAACAGAATTCTGCTTGGGCAGAGTCGTGATGGCATTGTGTTCAGCACTGATGACTATTTTCACCATCAAGATGGGTACAGGTATAATGTTAATCAACTTGGTGATGCCCATGACTGGAACCAGAATAGAGGTTTGTTTTGGGCCAAGTCTTCCGGGATAGAATATTTGACTAAGAGTCATAGGACCTGGATTTTTATTCTTGACTTGACTTCTACCAGCTGAACGACTTTCAGAAGCTGTTTGAACAGCTTTGAGACCCAATTTTTTCATCTATTAGGAGCAGTGATACTTGCAGGGTTGTTGTGAAAATCAGAGCATTTAGTTAGAATATTTTATAAACTGTAAGTAGTGTTATAAACTGGTAAAATAGAGGAGTGGAATATTTTTGTAGGCTTTATTTTATATCTCTTGAATAAATTCAGAGAACTCTGATACAGTAGTTATGTAGTCCCAAAAGTTCTTTCCCTAAAAGTAATGTTAATGTTTTCTAAGGCTTAATACAATGCCTGTGAATATTAAAAGTTTTTCTCATTGATATTATTCCATGGAAAGTCTAAGACATTTTTAGAGGCACATTGGTCAATTTCTTTTCATCTTGGATTAGTGGTTCTTAATCTTGGCTGCACATTTGAATTAATTGGGGACCTTTTATCAAAACCTGTACCTGACCCTGGCCTGGTCTCTCGGTTGGTTGGAGCGTCATCCTGTACACCAGAAAGTTGCAGGTTCAAATCCCTATCAGGGCATATACCTAGCTTGTGGGTTAGATCCCCAGTTGGGGTGCATACAGTAGGCAACTGATTGGTGTTTCTCTCTTTCTTTCTCTGTCACTCTCTCCCCCACTTCCCTCCCCCCTTTCCTCTCTCTCTAAAAAAAACCTGTGCCTGAGTTGGCCCCAGAGATTCTGGTTAAGTTGGTCTGGACTGTAGATCTAAGCATTGGCGTTTTTTTGAAAGTTACCCAGATATTCTCATGTTGTAGTCAGATTGAAAACTTGGTCTAGAACTATGTAAGTAAATGGCTATAGTATAAGTAATTTATTTTTTAATAGATTAAGAATGCATTGATTATTAAACAAATTGATTTTATTAAGAGAAAATTTAAACCTAGAGTCAAGAGATTACAATGAACCCCATATACCCATCACTCAGAATTATCAGTTACCATATCAGTTGCCATATTGGCTTTATTTTTGTTTTCACTCCTCCCCTTTTCTAATTACTGAAGTATTTTGAAATAGTTCTAGACAATATACTTTATGCATTTCAAATTAACCACCTTCTTACTTAGTATGTTGTTTAGTGCCATCATCACACCTAAAGGAAAACACAGAAAAACAAACCAATTCCTAGACAGCAGGTAATACCCAGTCTTTAATCGATTTTCCCCTGTCGTCTTAACTATTTACTTACAGTTGTTTGAATCAGTATGCAAACAAGGTCCTTACAGTACATTTGCTTTTATGCTTCTTTTGTTTATCTGTAGCAATTTCCCCGCTTTTTACCCTCATACCATTAACTTGTTGATGAAACTTGGTTGTCTTGTAGAATATCACATATCCTGTAGTTGTCTTTTTGCTTCCTTGTGTTGACGTAAGAAATGTCCAAACTTGTAAGAATTTTTATGAGTTTATTTGAGCCAAACTGACTACAGTTGCCAGGAAGCAAATCAATGGATTGAGGAAATGCTCTGGAAAATACCAGATTTATTACTTATTTTATACATCAGAATCAAAGGGGAAGTTGTAGGGGGTTACATGAAATCTGTTGGTGATAGATTAGAGAGGTGGGAGAAAGCAAACTGGGGAAATCTCTGAGATTGGATAAACAGTAAAATGGATACACACTTATTTTACATTGGTGGTTATAGGATAGTTAACAATTAACATTTACAGCCCATACAGATAGTATGTGAGAACCAGATAACAAAGAGGGGTTCTGTGGCCTTGTGCTCTGATGGGAGATTGTGCCCTGAGGGATCTGGAAAAAGGGGGATTACTGTGACATTTCAAAGGCTTATTATGATAGATACAAAAGACAGTAGACAGGCCCAGTTAAGGTAAAGATTGACCTTTGTCTAGGAAGATACTGTCCTAGGACATTACTACCCACCATGACTCACTTTTAGTTAGGAATTTTTAATTTCAAAGCATCCTATGTGGTTACTTTAGGTCTGCGAGTTTGTAAGGCTGCCATGCAGGCCTCTCCTGAACTTGTCAGGTTTAGATTGTTGGTCGCTTTTTCGTCCACACTTGTAACCATTTAACTTGTTCCTCTTTTTCCTATATTGCTTTAAATGGAAGTTAGCTCTAGACTGGAGGATTTATTAGGCTCACTTCTTTTTGCAGGAGGAAAGCAAAGTCTGGTTATCTCATTTTTAGTGATGCTAAGAATGCTCGGTAGCTTCAAAGGGACAGCTTACTCCCTCCATTATCAAGTTTCCTATCAACCTTATATTGAATGGTTTTATCCAATAGTGAAATGTTTCCTGAATCATTTCTTTCATTAAGGGTTGCAAAATGGTGATTTTCTAGGTCTGCTGTTCCTTCCATGTTTTGTAGCTAGAATTCTGTAATGAGAACTTCCTCTCAACTAGAACTAGCAACTAGGGTCACCCTAAAGTATAGTATGTACAGGAAAAACAGGATAAATACTTTTTTAAAAATTGTCAATTTTCAGAGTAAGGAATTTCAGGGAGGATATTTTTGAGTAAAAAGTTTTGCTATGTTGCAGTCCATGGATTCACAGGAAAGTTTAAATGTCAGATAAGTTTGATTTTAAGACTATTTCCTAGTATTGGTTCTATGACATTGTAGGATTTCTCCAAATATATTAGAGAGTGGATAAAAATCCCCCCAAAATGTGTTTTTGATTTCTAAAAAATGCCATAGGACATTATTGCCCAAATAAAATAATGCTGGTATTGCAGTTCTCCAAAATGTTTGATATTATTGGCCTAAAGTTAGGAGAAGAGGAATATATGGTAAGTGGAATGAATAAAGGCAGTGGTCAGAGCCAGTATACCGTTGGTGGACTGGGAAGCTTGTTTGTGTGGGACATTTTTCATTTTTCCTGCAGAATTAATCTAGAATTTTCATTAAAAGTTTCATGCCATGTGAATTATATGCTGAACAAAACAATGGCTTCTAGATAAACTACTCGTTTTATTAGTATAATATGGACTTTTTCTAAGTAATTTCTACCTTTTTAAGGTAATGATAACTAGCAGTTATTAGCCATTTTGAAATTAAAGCATGACTTACTCTAATTAGGGCAGAATTTCTCTTTTCAACAAATATTTATTGCATACTTTAAATGCTAGGCCTTGCCCGGCCAGGCGTGGCTCAGTGGTTGAGCATCGACCTAGGATCCAGGGGATTGGGGTTCGATTCCGGTCAGGGCACGTGCCCGGGTTGCGGGCTCGATCAATGACTCTCTCATCATTGATGTTTCTGTCTCTCTCTCCCTCTCCTTTCCTCTCTCTGAAATCAATAAAGATATATTTTTTTAAAAAATAAAAATAAAAAAAATAAATAAATGCTAGGCCTTATTTTGGGAATGTCTGCCTCATTTTATTAGAAAAAGAATCTAAATTCATCTTAGACTACTTATAAATTGAATACACCTCCCAGGTATCATTATTCTCTTTTCTCTTTCTTAGAATATGGTGGTTAATTTAAGAAAATGATGCTTATTATTTGGGTATTCAAACATTGTTTCCTTAGGAGCTCTATTCTCCTGGAGTGCCCTAGAATGTGGTATTGGATGATGATGATTCAGGAAAGAGGATGATCTCCCCATTATTTGGTTGATAAACTCTTCTTCTGGAACATAACTACTTGGAGGTGTAGGCCTATCAGACATTAGGAGAGTTACTTTAATATGGTGGGGGTTTTTTGGTGTTTGGTTTTTTTTTCATCTAATCCATCTCCCTTGCTTTACAGGGCCTAGAGAGGGGTGTGACCACCTGGGGCACCAACAGCTAATTAGAAGCACATCCTGGACTTGTAATCACAGATAGTTCTCCCTGCAGAGGACCTCAGCCCATCTAGCTCAAAAATTTAATTTCATAGATTGTGGGTTGAAGTCCATGTGTTTTTGTTTTTTTAATGAAAGATTTGATCACATTATGATTGGGGATAGAGCAGTGGGGAGGTGGATAGCATCCTATTTAATATGACCCAAATTCTAAATTTCTATTGGTATTTAGAGACATCTTCTTCCAAATATGTATTCAACCATAGTCATTCCTACTTAACTAACTAACCTTTAGAATTCTGTCTGCCCTGGACCTCTGTATGAATGTTTTCATTATGTAGAATTTACTGGTTTGAAGTCTAAATCCCAAGGAAACTTCTGTATCATTGCATTTTGCCTCAGCCTTTTAGATTTTATTATGGGTTCTTAATTATATTTCTTGTCTGTTTACAATTAAGGGATACACACTCCTGTCATAACAGTGGCTCACTGTGGCAGTGATTCTCACTGCATGGGGAAAGAGATGGTGTAGGGATAGGGAGACATGGTTTTTAAAAGTTCAATTCTATTTCAGCTCCCAGTTTGAGAATCATAGTCTTAAGAAATACTAACCAGTTTTGCTGGGTAGTATAATCTTGGTTGTAGGTCCTTTTCATTACTGTGAAAATTTCTTGCCACTCCCTTCTGGCCTGCAAAGTTTCTGTTGAGAAATCAGCTCGCAGTCATATGGAAGCTCCCTTGTATGTAACTAACTGCTTTTCTCTTGCTGCTTTTAAGATTCTCTCTTTGTCCTTAACCTTTCACATTTTAATTATGATGTGTCTTGGTATGTGCCTCTTTGAATTCATCTTGTTTGGAATTCTCTGTGCTTCCTGGACTTGAATCTAAAAAACATAATAAATGAACGAGCAGAACAGAAATAAACTCATAGATACAGAGAACATTTTAAACAGTTGCCAGATAGGAGGGAGGTTGGGGGGATGGGTGAGAAAGATGACGGGATTAAGAAGTACAAATTAGTTGTTATAGAATAGTCATGGGAATGTAAAGTACAGCATAGGAAATATAGTCAGTAACATTCTAATAAACTATGTCGTGTCAGATGGATACGAGATTTATTGAGATGATCACTTAGTAAGTTATATAATGTCTAATCACTGGGTTGTACACCTAAAACTAATACAATATTTGTATGTCAACTGTAATTGAAAAATTTAAAAATGATCTTTTTAAAAAAGAAATAACCACAAAGTCAGTTGGACTATTAGTATATATACCAACTGCTAGTTGGTATATAAAGTTTTGCCAATAAGTAAGGATAAATCCATATAGCATTTTTTAAAACATAAGTGTTATTTCAAAAGCATTATTTGTGCCCTGGCCAGGTAGCTCAGTTGGTTAGAGCATCATCCCAATGTGCCTAAAGCATTGAAAAATACAGATAAGCATATAGTGGCAAATATTCTCACCACCTACAGATGACTACTTTTGATATCTTAGTAACTCTTCTCAGATCTGACCAAAGTTAGATCATACTTGCATATTGTCTTGCAACTTGCCATTTTCAGTTAACAAATCTCTATCTTTCCATGTCAGTAAATGTTCACATTTCATACTCAGATTATATTCAAATATAGCTTATTCCTGTATTTCCTATAAATGAAAGTTAGCTCTAGACTGAACTCTTCACTAGCTGTAAGTACAACAAAATGTTTTCCCCAAAATGTCCTTTACAGTTAGTCAAAACAAGTATCTGACCTGGAGAATACACACGGCATGTGGTTTTGTCTCCTAATTCCCTTTTAATCTAGCGGAGTCCTGTTTCTCCATGGCAGTGACTAGAGATTGCATAGGCTTGGTGCTTAGTACAGAGATGTAGAAAATTTCTTAGTAATGGAAGTTTAAATTTTATTTGTGTATTTTAACCTAATAGTTCTTTGTTTTTGTTTTTTAAATTTATTTTTTATTTCAGCTAAACAAGCTATCAATCAGGGGAGGTCTCCAGTTATAATAGACAACACTAATACACAAGCTTGGGAAATGAAACCATATGTGGAAATGGTAAATATGAGATATAAGAGTTTTTATATTTTATTCTGGAAATTTTGTTACTTTGATCTTTATTATTAAAACATTGTCCTTGTTTTCTAAAGAGGTATGTTTGTTTACTTAATTTTAAAAATATGGGAATGGTGCTTATTAAGGAATATGCTTATCTTGTTACTTTTGCTTTGACTTGAGGATAGTAATTGGAATTTTCAATCAGTTAAGTGGCCTTAACATTTTTGTAAACCATATTATTTTAAAAGTAAAATTTTTCTTGGTGGAGCAAATTTAGAAGTATTGTCTAAATGAAATTTATATGTACCTTTTTACTTTAAGAAGTATTCTCTGGCTTTGTGTTTTCTTCCTTTCCTCTGTGTAGGCCATAGGAAAAGGATACAGAGTAGAGTTTCATGAACCTGAAACTTGGTGGAAATTTGATCCTGAAGAATTAGAAAAGTAAGACACTCAAGTTTATTTTGAATATTTTCTTTCTTTTCTATGTCTTTACTAGCTTTGCTTGCCATGTCTTTGCTACTTATGATTAGGGACCACTACTACTTACTTTCTGTTAAGAGGAACATTGACTTTAATTCACTGTTTTTGAGGCATCTTGCTTGTTAAATTTTATTAATATTTTTTTGTTAAGTATGTTCGAAGGGAAAATTAGGACTTTTCCCTCTGGTTTTTAGGTAGGCCGCTTCTCTGCATATCCCTTCCAATTTCATCACCTTCCCACTTAGGTCTCATCACCTTTTTACCTGGTGCTTTCATCTTGTTCCCTCTTTTCCATCTTTACTACTATAGCTCCATAACCAAGATCCTTGGGATCAGTGTGTTTTGGAATTCAGATTATTTTTTGGATGTTAGAAAGGTAATACAGTGCATGTGCGTAATCAAAACATCCCCTAGCAGAGTTTGGGCAGCTCATCATGATCTAACATGTTACTATTTCTGTGGCAAATCATAACTAAGTGGTATAAGTAGATAGAAACTCTACATAATCTTTGTCCATTCAAGTAGGCCATGCTGCTTAATGAGTACAGGTCTGGTTAGGTTTTGCTGCCATATGAGTCAACAGAAAACTGAGTTTTCAGAGCATTTTAGGTTTCAGAATTTGTGGTGAGAGATTGTGGACTTGATTACTTTCAACCCTACTCTCAGTACTCACAGTACTAGTTTTCCTGACTATGACTTTTTTCCCTTCATTTTCACACCCCCTCCCCCTCTTTTGATAACAACGTTGAGATATAATTCACATAATTTACAATTTACCCATTAGAAGTGTACAGTTCAGTGGTTTTCAGTATATTCACAGAGTTGTGCACCATGACCTCCCCCTTTTTTTTTAACCATTTTTGTTTTTCACACTGTAATTTGCCCTCTTCCAGCTTAAAGTGTTATTCTGTGTGGTGTCCAACTAATTTCATTCTTTCCCCCTTGTCTTTCATTGTATGGTTACTTTCCTTTTCTGATTTGTATGCCATGTATTTATATATGAATAGATAAACAGATAGATTTACTAATATCTGGTATTATGTACCTGCTCTAGGTGTACTGCACCTCAGGTAGAAGAGAGAGAAGTTTAAATACTAAAGATATTAGGGTTATGATGAACAAATGAGTTGATGAAATACAGTTAGACTTTGTTTACATTTGAGGGACTGTTGAAGTTTATTATAATTCTTAATATAAATTGACTTTACAAACTAAAATCAGTTTAACTGATACCTAGTATAGTGTGCTTTTTTTTTGTATAGAATTGATTGAATATCAAATTTGGCATCTTGGTTAGTCATATCTTGCCAATTTTCAACTTGAGATCTCCTTTTTGGTCTTCTATCTTCTCTCTCTTCTTACCTTGAACATAAGCATGAGTAGTTTTGAAAAGTAAGCATTTCTTCTGTCTCCTTTTTCTGGGAAAAATGAATTAGTGAATCTAGAACTATAACATTAAATGTATAATGTATTCCTGTGTGTTTTGCTTTGTCCAAGTCAAGTTAGGGAAAACTACAAGGGTAAAATAAATTGTAAAAAGTTCTTTGAGGGTCAAAAATAATTTTTAAACCACTTTTTGTTTTCATAAGTAAACACAGAAAAGCACATAAAAAACAAACATATACGTCTTAAATATTTGCTTATAAGGCAAATATTTATTTAACCATTACCTGTGTCATGAGAGCTTTATCAACACTTCAGAAGTTTTTCCATTTCCCAGTAACAATTCCTTGGTAATGACTTTCTTGCTTTTCTTTAAAGCATCTTTTTCCCCCCTAAAACATCTTTTGCTATATAACACCATAGTTTAATTTTGTTTTTTCAAACTTTATATAAATAGAATTATGTGGTACTTATTTACGTCTCATTTCTTTCATTTAAAATAATGTTCGTGAGATATGTCCAAATTGTTGTATCTCTAATAATTTGTATTGATAATAAATTTTAAAAATGCAGTAGGACATATCCAAAAAGAAGTTTTAAAAAGCAATAAATATTTGATAATTGATTTTTGTAAGTCCTACAAGTCTACTCAATTCTATAATTTTCAAAACTGACTCAATCTTTTATTTTGTTATTTAAAAAGGGGAGAGATTAACTCAGTGGTTCAGTGAATTGGTAGGTAGGTCTGTGTGATGAAGGTATAACCAGTTAACATTTTGCTCTGAGTTATGGTATTTTTAAACCTTTTAAAAATAGTTAAAAATTTTGAGAGAGCCAGAATAAATATTTTGGTATAAAATGTGGGTAAATGAGATGTATCTCCTAGTATTTATTTGCAAAATATAATTTAGAGTCTGTACTCTTACTCTAAAACAACTTACTCTCTAAGCCTATAAATTCTTTTAAAAGAATTAAAATCCTTTTCTTTTTTGTTAGGAGGAATAAACACGGTGTGTCTCGAAAGAAGATTGCTCAGATGTTGGATCGTTATGAATATCAAATGTCCATCTCTATTGTAATGAATTCAGTGGAACCGGTGCACAAAAACACACAAAGATTTCCTCCCTCAGAGGAGAAACAGAGGTGGGGAGGTTCTCTAGGCTTACACAATCAAGTCTATGTCACATACAATCATTAAGGTGGCTATTCAGCTAACACATTTGTTGCTTGCCCTTCCAAAAAATTAGTAAGCCTTTCTTGAAGTTTAAATAGTTTTAAATTTTAAAAAGACTACATTGACTTACAGAGGATGTTCTCAGCAGTTGTTTAAATTCTAAAGTGTAAATAAAAATTACATAAAATGGTATTTTAAAGGTTTTTATAATCTTTTGTTGTAATACCTTCGGTTATTATGAAGACACTTGAGTGGGTAAGAACTAGAATGTTTTCTACAACTGAATTTTAAACTAATTTTATCTATTTTGTAGATAGTGTTGAACAGTTTTATATTCATACCCCAAACTAACTTTCCATAAAACTTTAGTATTTTTTCCTTAAGTACATTAAATATATAAGAAATACTATTTTTTTTTTTTAAAGTTATTCATAGCATATTCTTTTAATCTTATTATTTATTTATTTAATCATCACCCAAGGGTATTTTTTACATTGATTTTTGGAAAGGCAGGGGTGGGGTGGGGTGGGAAACATTGACGTGAAAGAGACATTGATTGGTTGCTTCCTTCACCTACCCCAACTGGGGCTAGGGATCGAACCTGTTGTGTGTATCCATGGAAGTGAGATATCTGCCGGTGGAAGTTGGGGATCCCTTTCCCCACTGGGTGTTCCAGGTCGGGTCCTTACGATATCTTGAGAAAAAGAATTTTCTGAGACTCTCACGGGAGGATAAGTGATTTTTATTTGTGTGGAATTATATCCTTGTGTTTCCAAGATCCCATTTCCCTTGATCCAGTCCTGGAAGATGCACAGCTGGGGCTTCAGTAGAGCTAGAAGCAAAGCCAGTGTCCAGAGTTTCCATTCCACAGCGGAGCTGGGTCTGGTGTAGCATTAGGCTAGTTATAGTCCATCAGTCCATTGTGGGGGTTCACATGGCTGTGAACCATGTGGGTGAATGCAGGTGCACAGGAGCATGAGAGCCCCACAAATCAGGCAAGAGAAGAGAGAACTCCTTTGTATAGGAGATTAAATATCTCGTCTTCCCATGCTTGCAGTGGCCACGCCTCCTCTGTTCCCAGGTGTGACTGACAGGCAAGTACCTTCTTTATGTCACCCAGACTTTACTGGACGTGTGTCTATTTGGCCTTCCCTTTGCTCCTTTCCAGTTATTAATAACTGAGTTTATTACAACAGTATCAGTTACAGGCACCATACTTGATTCCCCTGTTCATTATTTAGATAAAATTATGTTTCTGCAAGTTCATCTGTGTGAAGAAAATATTTCTAAGCTAATAATTAGTATATCAGTTAAAACAGAAGTCTTCATCAAATGCCATATAGTAGGTGTATCAATCACCTGGGGAATTTTCTCCATAATACACATACTTATAATATATACAGATTTATTACACTTCTCAAGTCTATCCATTTCTCTCCCACACTCTTTGATTCTGGAATGGACAAATAGGGAATCTCTATATAATTAGGAAAAGCTCCTCAGGCTAGTCTGATATGTATCATTTCTCTCTATTTAGCACAGTATAATTCTAATATAAAAAATATATTGGACGGTTACCTAGCATTATTAATAAGATTAGTTCTGTAGGATATTTTATTTCTCCTGGTTTTAATTTTTTTCTAAATATGTTTTTATTGATTTCAGAGAGAGGAAGGGAGAGAGGGATATAAACATCAGTGATGAGAAAGAATCATTGATTGGCTGTCTCCAGCACACCCCTACTGGGGATCGAGCCTGCATCCAGGCAGGTGCCCTGACCGGGAATCGAACTGTGACCTCCAGGTTCATGGGTCAGTGCTCAGCTATTGAGCCACACTGGCCAGGTGGTTTTATTGTTTTTGTAGAGCCAACCCATATTTTGTATATGTGTCACTGGATAGTTTTCTGTTTCAGATTGTGTTCCTTCACTTAAAATTTAAAAACTGAAATGAAATTTATTCACAGAGATCTTGTAATTCATCCTAATCTTTGCTTTTATTTACTCTTTTTTTGGGGGGGGAGGGGGCAGAAAACCCCAGCTAATCACATGCTGTTTTAAAAAAATAATCATGATCCTTCATACGTTTTACATGCCTATATTTCATGGCCTTAATTTTGTCCTAAACCAGCCCATCCTGAATCTATAATCTTTCATTATATGTTGTTCTAAAATATTTTGCTATTCTTTTCAACTTTACTTAAATGTTCTTCCATGTCTTCATATTACTTTTAAGTAGTATTAAGTTGCAGGGCTCAAAACTAAATAAAGTGCTCTCAACAAGTTCTTTATTACATATATTTCCTTTAGTGAGATATGAATATGATTTCCATTTATTTGTACTGTTCAAATGCTGTTTACGCTTGAATGTGTATTGCCTTGCTTTTTCTTGTTTAACACATATGTGTGTTTGTGTGGATTTGTTCATCCTAACTAAATATGATATACTAGGAATGTGCTAACTCATGTTTTGTGTGTAAATGTAAAATATATCTATACATAACATTTCCTTTCTCCACTATTTTCATATATTCTGTTTCAGATAATACTTCTTGGTATTTGGACTTGTGTTTCCTGGTATTTTATTATGTAAAGTAGCACATTTTGAAAATAGTACAGAAGGATTTTATTTTGGGACAGGTGAAACAGTTCTTAGATATGTACTGTGTGTGCTTTAACCTCGGTCTTTATAAAACTTTGTTTAGGAGTAATAGTACTATATATTTATAGTTTTTGAATCATAGACTCTTAATTAGCAACATTTATTTTAAAGAAGTAGAGAATTGCATTTGGAAGATACAAATTATGAGGAAACATGTTTGTGTTAGTCTAAATTTCCAGATTTTATTACAGATTCAACTTTTATCTCCTAGTACTTCTGAGTACTAAATAATAATTATTCAGAGATTATTATCTAATTACTGATTTTTTTTTAAAATTGTAAATGCTTTTTGAGGCAAGGAAGTTCGCATTCTGACTTTCCAAGGTTTTTTGTTTTTTTTTTTAGACAAAAACTAATGCTTCCCCCAAGAATTCTGGCTAATTTTATTTTTATTTTTTGAGCAATAACAGAAATAGGAATGAATATGCAATAAAAGATACCCAAATCACTCTTATAAGTCATTGCTTGAGTTTAAAAATCTATAAAAAGGTGAAATTTACCAGTTAAAGATTTTTCATCATAACTTTTAAAATTCATGTTATATATATGTGTGTGTATATACATATATATTTAATTAAGATATATTCTTAATGGCATAGCCCCCAGCTGTACCTCCCATTCTGAGTTGATTTCCATCACAAAGAATTAACCAGACTTTAGTCACCATGTTTAAGATAAAATACATTTTAGTTACACACAATACAGCTTCTGGCTTGGTTCAGTAAGATTTAAGTTGTTCTTTTCGTAGGCTTGATGTAAAAATCACTTTTTGGTAAGCAAATTTATAATTTACTGTATGTCATAATCCTGTAGGAAAAATACTTGTGTTGTAATTAAGTTGATTTTTTGGTATTGCTTTTTAAATAGATAATCTTTATTTTCAGTATTCACCTTTCTAAAAGAAAATGTTAGCTTTTTAATATTTTATGTCTTTTAAAATAAGATTGCTTACAAAATACTGGGTTGTATTGTATTATTGGAGTGATAGGGTGGATTTAAATATTTAAAGTTTGCTTATCTCTTGTCTAGTTAATCTAGATGAATTTTCCAGTTTATATATAAATTTTGAAGAGCTCATAATTTCAAAGGATATAAAATATTTATCTTGACCAAATTTGAGTTTTTGTTATTGCAGAAATGTCTTATTTTCTGAGCCTGGTTTTGTAAGTATTTATGAAGAAAATTGGTGGTGTTCCCTTTAAAAAATGTTGAAGAAATGTGGTTGTTTATGTATTAGTGCCTTTTGCTAGCGTTTATTGCAGTTTTATGTAGTATTCAAACATGAATGCCGTAACTGAGAACTCAGTTATTAGGGATGAAGTTTTTTAATGTTTGATTTTGTTTTAATATCTGAAACCCTTATAAATAAAGCGTTTTAGTCTAGGATCATAAAATCTTACTTAGTTTTGTTACAGTGGCCATTTAAAACATTTGGAGGCAGCAGAAAGAGCAAACTGAGTTAGTGGTTTTTAGAATTAAGTTTTATGGGTTACAATTTATAAATTTTTCCCCCATTAAATTTGTTAGCCATAATTGTGAATTTATAGGGAAAGGAGTGATTAGATAAAGGAATTTAATCAATATATTTTGTGATGGTTTTCTTTCTCCTTACCAGTTAAATAACATTAGTATCACAGTTTTTATTTTTAAAATTATGGTACTATTAAACCAATTGGTCTCTCTATGTATACCAGATTTTCTCCTTAAAAATATCCTTAGGATGGTAAGAAGCAGAATTAAATTTGTTGAAATAGATTCTGAAAAAGGAGTAATTTAGTGATTGTCGTGTGTCTTTTTTTATTTGTTTTTTTACTTTGGAAAGCAAATTAAATGAATTCAATTTGGTTGATTCAAATTGCCAAGTGTTTTAAGTCTAAAACATTTTCACTTTTGCAGGGTTTGTAAACTTAAGTGCAAACCTTGAAAAGTTTATAATTGTGATTTTTGCAGCTAAGTTCAGAGAATTTGTAATGTAATGGTTATAATTTACACTCATTATCTTTTGACTACAGTGAATGGTATAATTTTTGTAATAGAATTCACATGTTAATTTTGAATATATCTCCTATGGAAATTCATAATGTATTGTCACTGTCAAATTAGGCACAGAAAAAAGGGGAAAGAGTAGCAGAAATAATTCTTTGGAAAGAGATCCTGAAGAGTGAATAGTTATTCTCAAAGCTAAGGCTGTGTCTCTTGGAAAGTTTTGACTTTTAAATACATTTAAGTCTGTTTTAGACATTTAAATTAGAAATTACCTTTTTCCTTCCCTCCTTACAGATTTTGTTTTCTGAATGATAACCTTGTCACATTCCAGGTTTGATAATTGCAAGTAATTACATACTTCTCAGTATAGAATCCAGTAACTTCAATAGCTTAAATTTAAGTATGAATAAAATAGATTATTTTATTTTGCATGGACACAGCCATAGCCTGTCCCTTAATCTTAGAACTAGACACAAGCATTATAGCTACTTTAGGTATAATAGGTGAGTAAAGACTTCCTCAAGAAGTGTTGTCCAGTTGTTAATATTTCATGTTGTTTTTTCTAATTGAACTTCTTTTGTAAATTAATGGGAAGATTGTGAGCTTTTGATGAGCTGTTGGACTTTTGCCTTTCAACTTCATTAGTAACTAAGGAAAAAAAGTAAGAATAATTCATTTATGATTAAAATTGTGTTTAAGTTCAGTAGAGTTCATGAAATACACTTTATTTGTATTCGTGTTTCACAGTTTTAACTGTGTTCTTAGGACATAAAATTAAAGTTTTACTACACTTGGGGTTCATCTATGAGTAATTGTAAAACTTTGTTACTATCTCTTCAGTTGTAATTCTGAAATCTTCTGGGGTTTTTTTAGCATAACAAAGAAAATTTGATTTGGGAAGGGATTGTGCATTCTTCCTCTTAATTTTTTGTTTTTCTTTTAATGTTGTAATGATATTTGAAATCATGTTTCCTTCATAGTCTTTTTCTGTACATTTTCTTTTCATTTCTTGCTCAGCCAACCTTCTGTAATCTCATAACATTTTTAATGATGCTGGGATGCTAAGTGACTGACAAAATGGAGGTAACTTTTTTCCCCTCCTATGTTTTACTTGAGCTCATTGTTTCTTATGAACCTTATTTAACCATGTTAAACTTATAGACCCACAGCTTATCAATGTGTTACTCATTTGTTAGTAAATCCATAAGCATGGCGTAGTATTTGAATGTATGGATTTGAGAAAAAAATTTATTTACAATACTTAAGCATCATGATGATAGACTAGTTGATAAATAGTAGTTGGGAATTCACTATTACGGAATTCACTATTATGTCACGATTCTCCAATCTGCCCTTAAAGAACGGAATGAATTTGAAGGAAAACTGATTGCTATTTTGAGTTCAACTTCTATAGGTGGATCTTCATATTCTGTAATGTTGCTACAGTGCTCAACAAGAAGTTAATATTAGCAAGTCTTAATTTAATAATATTAATTTAGGTAGGTAGCCAACATTTATTTAATGCCTGTCAGTGCTAAGTGCTATTTTAAATGTGATTCTTAGAGTCTAATTTTTCATAACATTCTATAAGTTTTTTTAAAAGAGGATACAAAAACTTGAGATTAAGCAATTTGTTCAGCAGGGAGAGATTAAGCAATTTGTTCAGAAACAGATTTAAATCTGTTAAACATATTCCTCATATCGTATTTGATCTTTTAAACTACAGTCATTTTTTTAAATTGTTTTTTCCCAAGATAGAAAAGAAATTCCAACGAAGAGTTGAGTGTGCCTTTACCTTTGATTTATAGGGTTAGAAAGTATGTTAATACATCATTGAAGTTGAGTGAAGCTGTCAGTGGCCATTTCTAATGCTATTCTTAAAAGTCAAGATTAAAAACAGACATACAATTTAGTGTTTTAAGTGTTTTCTACAAAAATATACATTGATGTAATTGATAATCATGTTTTTAAACATCTTTTCAATTGAAATCTTACATATGCTGTTGTGCTTTAATGTTTGAAATTTGTTTATAAATATATAAAATATTTAATATTTTCTTATTTTAATTAGCATTTAATGTGTAGCATTCAGTAAATGGATTAAGTTACATAAGCTGCCTTGCTGATTCATTTTGAGACTGTTTTACCTAAAATAGGTCAGTATTTGTAACTGGTCTTAATTGTTTTTAAATGTCCACTTATTAAGTGTACTAGTAGTAGATGTCATGGAAATAATATCAGTTTTCCCAATTTTTGAAGAATTAAGGGGTTTTGCCTTTGTTTATGTTGTTTAATTTCCCCAAATTTAAGAACAATAAGGAGTTCAGTTACTTAAGTTTGTTATGTAAATAATATATTTGATCAATTAGGTTTTACAGAGCAAACCTTTACAGATGAAGAATTCTTACTGTTGAGTATTTGCCTTATTTTGTTCTGGTTAACTTTGAAAATAGAAGGATTGGATCTTATTTTTCTTAATTTCTTGAGTAGTTTGTGGGTTTTTTCTTTGTTTCTAAATATAAAATCCAAGATGGAGCTTTTGTTAGAATGAGGAAGACATCACAAAAGAAGAAATAGAATTGGTTTCATCAATAGATTAAGGTAGTTAACAGTTCAGGAAACTAGAAAGCAGTATATTGTGGTATTGAGTTTATTGAATACTACAATGTAACACTGGGAAAGACAAACGGTTAACAGTTATTCCCATTATAAGTAAATAGAAATAGTTACAGGAAATGTGATGGGAGGGCTAGGTAAGATGTTTTGAATTAATTTTAAAGTGAGAGAACAATTTAATTCTGGGGAATGACAGGAAATTGTTAAGGCTAGGAAGTGGTCAGAAGTGGTATCTCTACCTCCCCATTCATCCTTTGCTATTTAAAGACCAGTACAACCATTATACTTCGTTGAGAAAGATTATCTTATACCCTAAGTGCATGGAAGCATAATTTTCCTTGATCACTATTGTGTTTTTGGAGCTTTGTCCTTTTCATAAGAGTCAATATATTTTTTTAATATTAGACCAAATCTCCGAAACATTCGATCACCTTTTATTAAGGATGTGTTGATCTAAGTGTCCCTTGTAGATCAAAGAGAGTAATTTTATAGGGCAGTTTGTAATTCAGGAAATGTGAATGGAATGTGGATTAGTTGTACCTGATACTTGCTAGGGGAGAGTGTACAGACCAGCAGAAAGGAAGGTTCATCATTTAACTGGTGTTTGTCTCTAACACCACCAGAGGTTTTGTTCCAGATTTTGAACCTCACTAGTAGTCTTTAGATTTGTGATTTATGACCAAGAAATGAAATCCTAGAATACAGATAAGGAAAGCTCCTTTGAGGCTTATGGTTATCTATTTCTTTTAGGGTCATTTAGGGATTATCTTTTTTTCTCTTTTTTTAACATATAGAAGACTTCTCAGACAATCTGAGAAAAATACTTAAATATTTCAGGTATTTATCAGAATTTTAAAGTGGTCCAACAAAAAGTTCATTTTTTTCAGATGAACTGTGTTCCCAAGGGAAACTTAAAAAAGAAAAAAAGTGTTTAACCATATGATTTCACTTATATGTAGAATATAATGAACAAAATAAAGTAGAAACAGACCCATAGATACAGAAAACAGACTGCCAGCTGTCAGAGGGGGTAGGGGGGTTGGGGAGCTGGGTGGTAAAGGTGAGGGGATTAAGAAAAAAAAAAAAGATACAATGACAACAGTATGGTGATTGCCAGAGGGAAAGGGGGTGGAGGGAGGTCCAGGGGGGAAAATGGTGACAGAAGTAGACTTTGAGTGGTAAACACACAGTAAGTATAATAAATGATGTATTATAGAATTGTACATTTGAAACAATTTTATTAACCCATGTTACCTCAATAAATTCGATTTTAAAAAATCTAAAAAGTGCTTAAATTTATACCATGAAACATCTTTACTCAGCAATAAAGAATAGCTGGTATTGATGCATATCTTTGTATAGTTTTCCTCTATTTGAAAAATAATATATATTGAGTTATTTGCCTTCTTTATGCTAAATAATCTCAATTTTAGTTTGTTGTCCTGCTTAGGATAGTTTTCAAGATGTTCGTAGCATGATTTCAGTGGAAAGAACATATTGTAAGAGTTGGGCAATCTGAGTTCTACTCCCATTTGTATCCATCTCTCCTCTCCCTTCTATTTCAGTAGATAGGGTAGCTAGCCCTCCTCCCATCTAAGGTGATGCCTTCACTGTACTCTGGATTGCATCTCTTCTCAGGAATCTATATGTTGTCATTTATTGCTTCTTTCTGTAACTTCACTTTAGTCTAGCATATTATTATTGTTGTTATTATTTACTTTTAAACACAGCCAGGTCTCTTAAAGTCCATCTTCATTGACACGATTCATTTAAGGCTAGCTTCTCTAAAGAACTACCTATACCCATTGTCTTTTTCTTCTCAACCTTCTCAATTCAGCCCTCCATTTTAGCTTCTGCCCCTCTCATTCTCATTCCGTTTTACCTTCAGCCCCTATCATTCTACTCAGTACATTTTAATGTCTCTGGAATGTTTCTCTGTATTGAGCATTTTTCAATCCTCATCTTATGTGACTACTCAGCATTTGACTCTTGTTCACTATCCCCCTTAAAAGTTTTTCTTTACATGGTTTTTGTTCATTTCTCTGTGGGTACTTCTCTGTCTCCTTTGCTGCCTTCTCTTCTACTCTGCTTTTTAGAGCTCTGTTTCAATTCTAGGCCAACTTCTAATCTTACTCTTAGCTTTTTCCCATGAGATATCATCATTTCTCACTTGGACATAGTAGTCCCCTCACATATCTTTACCACCCTATTTTATCAGAACAAGTAGAGTAATCTATACTTCCACATCTCCCCCTGCTTAAACTGTACATAATGTTCTTGGCTTCTTCCCTGACCCTCTCTTGCGCCACTCCTTTCCATTTACTATGCTCCGTTTATACTGGTCTTTTTGTCTGTTCTTCAGACATGCTAAGCTTGATCTTGCTTCAAGCACTAATTCTTTTCTTGAGTGCTATTCTCTTCACTCCTTCCTATTCCTAGTGTTTTCTCAACATTAGGTCTCATCTGAGATAAGAGAGAATGTACACTCTTATTACATTGTCCTGTTTTGTTTATATCATAGTACTTATTAATAGTTGGTTTGTTGGGGGGGAGGGTCTTTCTGAATTAGAATATAAATTCCACGAGAACTTGTTTACTTTGTTAGTAACTGTATCCACAAAATCTAAGCCAGTGCCTGTAATACTGTAGGAACTTGGTTCAAATGGCCTCTCGTCTCATGCTTTGGACTTTTCTACAATCTCAAACAAGCAGCATCTAGCCTCAGTGTGTGCCATACCTCTTGCTAAGTGGCCCCAGGCCTGGCACTAATGGCAGCTGACCTTGGTCCACAGTTTGACCTCTTCTGGGCACCTCCAAGCCCAGCACAAGTAGCAAAATGATCTTCAGATCACTCTGTAGCTTGTGCTGGATTGGCCCCAGATGGCACAGGTGGTGGCTGACCTTATACCTCCCAAGAGGCCCCAGAACCAATGTACCTGGTGGACAGCTTCAGACCATGCCAGGTTACAACTCTATCATGGGTGTTCCATGAGGAACACACTCAAGGGATGGGCTTGGGGAGTACCAAAGCCCCACTAAAGCAAGTCCTCCACAGGGTCGGCTGCTGCACAGTAGCCACTGTGCTGTAACCAAAGCCGGTCTTCACAACTGATTGGCCTAGGAGTCAATTCCTCCCATTGGCATACCAGCAGCATTCAAGGCTCAACTATAAGAAGACTGCACATAGACCATACAGGCACACCTGGAGCACCCAGCTCATGAGACTGGGGAGGCTGCACCACTGAACCCTACAGGACACCTAGTACACAATGCCACCCTACCAAGAACCAGGAGACATATCAGCTCTACCTGACACACAGAAACAAACACAGGAAAGCAGCAGCCAAAATGAGGCAAAGAAACAGGTCCCAAGTAAAAAGATAGGAGAAATCTCCAGAAAAAGAACTAAATGAAATGGAGGCAAGAAAACTACCAGATCTAGAGTTCGAACAATAGGTATAAGGAAGCTCAAGGAACTTAGAATGTCAACAGCATAAACAAGGACATGGTAACCATAAAAAAAGAATCAGAAATCAAGGATATACTAACTGAAATGAAGACAAAATGAAAGGGAATCAGAAGAATGGATGAAGCAGAGAATCATATCAGCAATTTGGAATATAAGGAAGCAGAAAATGCTGTCAGAACAGCAAAAAGAAGAAAGAATACCCAAAACTGATAGTGTAAGGAGCCCCTGGGACAACTTCAAGTATACCAAACATTCACATCATGGGGCTGCTGGAAGGAGGAGACAGTAATAAGTTGAAAACCTTTTTTAAAAAAGTAAAACTTCAAAAATACGACTCCAGTAATCACAGGATATCCCAAACAAGATGAACCCAGAGTCCTACACCAATACACATCATAATTAAAACGCCAAAGGTTAGCCCTGGCCGGTGTGGCTCAGTTGGGCCTCGTCCTGTGCACAAGGAGGTTGCCATTTCGATTGCCATTCAAGGGGACATGCCCAGGTTGTGGGCTCAATCCCTGGTAGGGGGCATGCATGAGGCAGCAGATCGACATTCCACTCTCTTGACATCAATGTTTCTCTCCCTCTAAAAATTAATAAACTATTTTTTAAAAAATGTCAGAGGTTAAATACAAAGAATCTTGAAAGCAGCAAGAGGAAAGCAGTTAGTGGCCTATAAAGGAGCTCCGAGAAGACTCAGCTGATTTCTTAACAGAAATTTTGCAAGCCATAAGGGATTGGCAAGAAATACTGAAAATGATGAAAAGCAAGGACCTTCAGTCAAGATTACCCAGCAAAGCTGCTATTTAGAATAGAAGGACTGATAAAAGAGCTTCCCAGAGAAGAAAAAGCTAAAGAAGTTCATAGCCACCAAACCAGTGTTATAAGAAATGTTAAGGGGTCTTCTTTAAGAAGATGATTTAAAAGTGTGAATAATAAAGAATGAAATCTTATTTGTGACAACATTGATGGAGCTAGAGGGCATTATGCTAAGTGAAATAAATCAGAGAAGGAAAAATACCATATGATTTCACTTATATGTGGAATCTAAAGAATAATATAAATGAACAAACAAAACAAGCAGACTCATAGATACAGGGAACAGACTTAACGATTGGCAGAGGGGAGGGGTGTTGGGAAATGGTGAAAAAGGTGAAAAGACTGAGGAGTACACGATAGTAACAAAATATTCATGGGGATGTAAGGTACAGTATAGGAAATATAGTCAATACTGGAATAACGGTATGGTGCCACCTGATATTGGAAAAATCAAGAGGGAACATTTTGTAAAGTATACAACTATCTAACCACTATGCTGTATTACTGATACTAATACATGATAATAATGAATGTAAACTGTAATTGAAAAGTTTTTTAAAAAATAAGGTAAAAAATATAATACTGTAGGAACTCATTAAATACTAGCTGAAGGATTTTATACCTACTATTTTTTTTTTTTAATATATATCTTTATTGATTTCAGAGAGAGGAAAGGAGAGGGAGAGAGAGAGAGAAACATCAATGATGAGAGAGTCATTGATCGGCTGCAGCCCGCAACCCGGGCATGTGCCCTGACCGGGAATTGAACCCTGATCGCCTGGATGCTAGGTCGACGCTCAACCGCTGAGCCACGTCTGGCCGGGCAATATACCTACTACTATTAACAATATTGACCCCCAAGTATATTTTCTTAGACTTGTTCTCTAAACTCCAGTCTTTATACTTTAATTGCCTATCTGACATTTCTACTTTCAAGCCTGAAAAATTGAACCTGTGATCTTCTGTCTTGTCCCTGGATCTCCAGAATTTCCTTGCACAGCAGACGAATCTACCATCCATTTCTGCAAGCCAGATTCTTGGAAGTCATCTTTGGTGCCTCCTTTCCCCCTTCATATTCAATCCATCAACTGGGGTCTGTGGATTTCGCTACTTAAATATCTCTTGAGTCTATCCATTTTTGACTGCCATCTTTCTAGTTTGAATTATCTTTTACTGAGACTGGGGTTCCCACGTCAATACTTGCTTTGTTCTGGCCCTTCTCCACAATCTAACCAGACTGAGTATAATGTACTCATGGAAAAGTGCTTAAATTATAAGAATAGCTCAACAAATTTTCACAATGTGAACATACCCATCTAACCAGAACCCTGCTCAAAAAATAGAACATTACCCACACATTAGAAGCTCTTACTGGCTCCTCCATTCCTGAATGATCTCTAAAATGAAAGCATAAAGCCTTTAAGGAACTTCTCATTGCCGTTAGGATAAAGACCAAAAACCATAATGTGATAATTAAGACCCTGGTTGATGGTAGCCTTACATTTCTATTCAACCTCATGTTTATTACTCTTTTTTGTATTCCAGCAGTACTGGGTACTTCTCATTCCTTGAATGTGCTGTTTTCTCTTGCTGGAAAATTCAGTGTGCACACACCCTTTCCATATTCATTCTTCAGATTTGAACACTTCTAGGAAGCTTTTTGAACATAGCTAGTTTGGTGAGGTCCAAATTATAAATTATATGTACTTTTCCATTATTTATTTGTATGAGTAAAGGCATAAACCTCATTTTATTGTGATTTGCTGTATTGCTTTTTGCAGAGACAGTGTTTGGTTTTGTTTTTTACAAGTTGAAAGTTTGTAGCAACCCTTCGTTGAGCATTTCTCTCATTGCCATTTTTCCCAGCAGCATTTGCTCACTTGGTATTTTTGTCACATTTTGGTAAATCCTGGAGTATTTCAGACTTTTTCATCGTAATATTTGTTACGATGATCTGTTATCAGTGATCTTCAATATTACTATTGTTATTGTTTGGGGGCACCACAAATCATACCCATACAAGACCACAAACAATAAATGTGTTTGTTCTTACTGTCCCATCAACCAGCCATTCCTCTGTCTCTCTTCCTCTCTTGAGGTTTTTCTATACCCCCTAACACACAGTATTGAAATTAGGCCGATTGATAACCCTGTAAGTGTTCAAGTGAAAGGAAGTGTTGCATATCTCTCACTTTAAATCAAAAGCTAGAAATGGTTAAGCTTTGTGAGGAAAGCATGTTGAAAGCCAAAGTAGTCTGAAAGCTAGGCCTTTCACTCCAAACAGTCAAGTTGTGAATGCAAAGGAAAAGTTCGTGGAGGAAATTAAAATGCCACTCCAGTGACTACATGAATGGCAAAGCAAAACAGCCTTATTGCTGATACGGAGAAAATTTTAGTGGTGTGGATAGAAGCCAGCTGTACCAGTCTCTTCAGACAAAACCCTAAGACTTTAATTCTGCAAAGGTTGAGAGAGGTGAGGAAGCTGCAGAAGAAAAGTTTGAGGCTACCAGAGATTGGTTCATGAGGTAGCAGAAAAGAAGCAGTCTCCATAACAGAAAAGTTGAAGATGAAGCAGCAAGGACTGATGTAGTATCCAGAAGATGTAGCTAAGATAGTTAATGAAGGTGGTTACACTCAACAGGTTTCCAGTGTAGAAGAGCCTTCTAGTGTGAGAAGATGTCATCTCAGACTTTCATAGCTAGAGAGGATAAGTCAGTGTTTGGCTTCAAAGTGCAGGCTGACTCTCCACTAGGGTCTAATGCAGCTTGGTGACTTTAAGTTGAAGCCAGTGCTCATTTACCATTCTAGGGCCCTTAAGAATTATGCAAAATCTATTCTGTCTGTGATGTTATATGTATATAATGACATAAATTTTATTCATATATATTAAAGCTTGGGTGACAGCACATTGTTTATAATATGGTTTACTGAATATTTTAAGCAGACTGTTGAGATCTGCTCAGGAAAAAAAGATTTCTTTCAAAATATTACTGCTCTTTGACAATGCACCTGATTACACAAAAGCTTTGATGGAGATGTACAATGATGAGATTAATGTTTTCATGCCTGCCAACATAATGTTCATTATGTAGCCCCTGGATCAAGGAGTAGTTTTGACTTTCAAGTCTTACTATTTAAGAAATACATTTTGGCCCTAGCCGATTTGGCTCGGTGTTTCAAGTGTCAGCCCGCAGACTGAAGGGTCCTGGATTTGATTCTGGCCATGGGCACATAACCTCAATTGCAGGCTCAATCCCCAGCTCCAGTCCAGGCATATGCGGGAAGCAGCCAATTAATGTGTCTCTCTCACATCAATATCTTCCCCCTCCCCCCCTTCCACTGTCTTCGAATAGCAATGGAAAAAGTATCCTCTGGTGAGGATTAAAAAAAATACATTTTGTGGGACAACTGTAATAGTCAAAAAATTTTTTTAAAAGAAATATTTTTTGTAAGGTGATTACTGCCATAGATAGGGATTCCTCTGATGGAGCTGGGCAAAGTAAATTTGAAAACTTTCTGGGAAGGATTCACCGTTCTAGATGCTATTAAGAACATTAATATTCATGGGAAGAGGTCAAAATATCAGCATTAACAGGAGTTTGGAAGAAGTTGATTCCAACCCTCATGGATGATTTTGAGGGGGTCAAGACTTCAGTGGAGGAAGTAACTGCAGATGTGGAAATTATAAGAGAACTAGAATTAGAAGTGATGTCTGAAGATGTGACTGAATTGCTGCACTCTCATAAAACTTTAATGGATGAGGAGTTGCTTCTTATGGATAAACAAAGAGTGGTTTCTTGAAATGAAAGCTGCTCCTGGTCAAGATGCTAAGAAGATTGTTGAAATGACCACAAAGGATTTCGGATATTACATCAACTCTAGTTGATAAAGCAGCATCAGGATTTAAGAGGATTGTCTTCAATTTTGAAAAGTTCTACTTTGGATAAAATGCTATCAAACAGCATCTCATGCTACAGAGAAATCATTCATGAAAGGAAGAGTCAGTCAACACAGCCAACTTGATTTTTGTCTTATTTTAAATTGCCACATCTACCTTAACTTCAGTAACTACCTCCTTGATCAGTCAGTAGCCATCAACATTGAGGCAAGACCCTCCACCAGCAAAAAGATAATGACCCACTGAAAGATCAGCTGATAATTAGCATTTTTAATAGTAAAGCATTTTAAAATTAAGGTATGTACATTGTTTTTTAAGATATGCTATTGCAGACTTAATAGACTGCAGTATAATGTAAACAACTTTCATATGTACTGGGAAATCAAAATATGAGTGACTTGCTTTAATGATACTTGCTTTATTGTGGCCATATTCTCTTCTCAGCATTTCCACATTATCACACTGGAACCAAACCCACAATAACTCAGAGGTATGCTTGTATATGATTATCTTCCCCCATTATTTTAAAACTTTATAAGTCAGATTATACCTATTTTGCTCACTACTACATAATCATCAACTAGCACAATGGCTGAAAAAGAGTGATACTTAGTATTCACACAGTAAATGACTATGAGTAGTCATAGCTTGTTATGGGCTAAATTGTGTCCCCTTAAAATTTGTGTGTTGATGTTTTAACCCCAAGTACCTTAACTATGACTATTTTTTTGGATATAGGGCCTTTAAAGAGGCAGTTATGATAAAATGGACCCTAATCCACTATGACTGTATCTTTATAATTAGAGGAGATTAGGACACAGACACACACAAAGAGAAGAACTTGTGAAGACATTGGAGAACGATAGCCATCTACAAACCAAGGAGAGAAGCTGCAAAAGAAAACAACCCTGCTGACACCATGATCTTGGACTTCTAACCCCCAGAATTGTGAGAAAAGAAATTTTTGTTTAAGCCACCCAATCTGTGGTGGTTTGTAGCTTCAGCAAACTAACATAGATTTTGGTATTTGAGGTGCTGCTTTAACAACCATAAAATGCAGAAGTGGCTTTGGAACTGTATGGTAGAAGTTGGAAGAGTTGAGATGCATGTTAGAAAAATCAAGATTGCCTTGACGGATTGTGGTAGAAATATGAATGTTAAAAGAGATACTGGTGAAGGATCTGAAAGAGCTTTGAGAAGGCTTCTGTCATCTTGGAACTACACATATATGATCATGAGCAGAATGTTGGTAGAAATATGAATGTTAAAGGTTTTTCTGGTGAGGTCTCAGAGAAATGAACAAGTAATTTGAAACTGGAAGAAAGCAGATTTTGTTATAAAGTGGCAGAGAACTTGGCTAAATTGAGTTCAAGTGTTTTGTGGAAAATAGACTTGTAAGTGATGAACTTGCATATTCAGCTGAGATTTTAAAGCACAAAGTGTTAAAGATATGGCCTGGTTTATTTTTGCTGCTTATAGCAAGAAACAATAGGAGAGAGATAAATTGAAGAAGGAATTGCTCAGCAAAAAGGGAACCAAAACTAAGATTTGGAAAATTCTCAGCCTGTGCATATTGTGAAAAATTAGAAAGTCTGTTCTGGAGACAACATCAAGTTTGTTGCTAGACAACCATTTACTAAAGAGATTACAGGTATGTGACTTATGTATCCATTAAGCTATCTCAGCAGGAATAGAGATGGGGTTATGCCAGCAGAAACCGTGCCAGCTTGGATTGAGGGAGCAATTGGAGCAAAATGAAAGGAGTCTTTCAGATGTCTGGGATTCTATAAGTCAGTAGAGGTATCTAGCTGTGGACATGTGTTTCTTCAAGAAAAGAAAAATGCTGAAGGTAGTTCAGAGGTTTGTAAGGCTGCTACTGCAACCATGAGATCAGAAGTACCACAAACTGGGTATAAAGGGGGTGGGGCTACCACACTGGTAGGTGTGGAAGTCAGGGCCTCCACTCCAGTGGACTTAGAAGACAGAACATGAAGCCAAAGAGGATTTCTCTTGAGCCTTAAGATCTAATGGAATTTGCCTTGTTAGGTTTTGGACTTGCTTGGGACCCCTTACTCTTCGTTTTTTTCTCATTCATCCCTTTTGGAATGGGAATGTTTATTCTGTTCCTGTCTCTGCACTGTATTTTGGAAGCAGCTAACTTGTCTAGATTCACAGGTTCATTGCTGGAGAGAAATTTCGCCTCAGGTTAAATCATATGTCAGGTCTACCCTACCTGATTTAAATGACATTTCAATGAGATTCTGGGCTTAGAAGTGGTGCTGGAATGAACTATGACTTTGGAGGCTGTTGGAGTTGAGTGAATGTATTTTGTGTATGAGGACATGAATAGTGGGAGCCAGAGGGTGGAGTTTTCTGGGCTGAATTATGTCCCCTTAAAATTTATGTGTTGAGGTTCTAACCCCCAGTACCTCAGAATGTAACTATATTTGGTGAGAGGCCCTTTAAAGAGGTATTAAGATAAAATAAGGTCATGTGGATGGGCTTTAATATGACTGGTGTCCTTAGAAGAAGAGATCAGAATACAGACACAGACAAAGAAAGATCATATGAAGATGCTGGAGGAAGAAGGCCATCTACCATCCAAGGAGAGTGGCCTTAGAAGAAACCAACCCTGCTGATACTTTGATCTCAGACTTCTAACCTCCAGGATTGTGAGAAAATAAATTTCTGTTAAGTCTGTGTTTTGTCACAGCCCTACAAGACTAATCTACAGCTATTACATTAGTTGAGAGACATTTGTGAAATAGGTTCTTATCTCTTCCACAGTTTTTTCATGTGTCAGTGAGGGTATTTGGGTCAGTGGTTCTTAATTTTTAATTTCAAACTTTCTGAAAATGGAGTGTGTTTCATTAAGAAGTTATGTAGTGTGTTGCATGACACTGGAGATGAGATGTCTACAGCACAACTGAGTTATGTAGTTTCAGAATGTTCTACACACTTCAGGGATTGTGAAAGGCAGACACCTTCTATTTTAGGAGAGCATAGAATTTGAAGAAAAGTTGCAGTTCTGATTATAAGTTAGGCAAGTTGCTTAATTTTCTGAAACTTCTCATAATTAAATGAGGATAATACTTTCTCAATCTGTAAAATAGGGTTATTGGGTGGATTAAATGAGATGAGTATGTTGGAGTTTCAGCTGAAATAGCTCTTGTGTTAGCCTTGAAATTCTGTGATTTTGTTTGCCTTTTGATGATTTCACCTCTTTTGGTATACACTAGGGATGGGCAGGAAACAAAACAAAGCAGTTGATTTTTATAATAGTTCGAAATGCTGTGAGAGATCTAAAAGGATAAAGTGATTTTTTGGGGGTGGCATCAGATATATTCACATTTCTCATCATAGGCAACAGGAGTTAAGCTGTGGAAAGGGATAAACAATTAGTGATGATGCATTTAACTTTTTATCATAAATATGGCACCATTTTTTTCATCTGTGTTATATGGACTGTTGGTATGACCCAATCCATATGATATCCTCCCCTTTACTGACATATTTGATATGATTAGTTTCACAGAGCAGAGTATTGGCCTGACCACATGAACCCATTTCTTTTTTTAAAAAAATTTGTTTTTAATATCAAACATAATTAAAGTAGTGAGCCTTTTCCCCTCTCTCTTGGTTTTTATGGAGACATTTCCTCCCTTGGTTTTCATATGTATGTTCTGTGAAATTTTATGTGACTGTGGTAAATCATAAATCAGCTTACTTGTGTTTTTGTGAAACTCTAAGTCATTTAAGATGGGACCATCAATTTGAGTGGATGTTGGCTTTCTATTTTTATAATACAATTAGGGAAGTGACAGAGTTGTCACAAGATTGAGTAGACAAGGAGAAAGAGGGTATATGTTAGAGGGGAGGGGAGCAGTTTATAATATTTTTTGTCTATTTTACAATTACAATGGATGTACAATATTATATTAGTTTCAGGTGTACAATCCAGTGAGTAGACATTTATGAACTTAAGAAGTGATCACCCTGATAAATCTAGTACCCATCTGACACAATATATAGTTATTAATATTATTTACTATATTCCCTAGGCTGTACTTTACATCCCCATGGCTATACTTAACAACCAATTTGTACTTAATCCTTCACCTTTTTCACCCACCCACCCTCAACCCCTTCCCATCTGGCAACCATCAAGATGTTCTCCATATGTATGAGTCTCTTTCAGTTCTGCTGTCGGTTAACTTTGTTCTTTAATTTCCATGTTTAAGTGAAATCATCTGGCATTTGTCTTCCTCTGTCTGACTTACTTCCACTCAGCACAATACTTTCTAGGTCCATCCATGTTGCAGATGGCAAGATTTCATTCTTTTTTATGGCTGAGTCATATTCCATTGTATATATGTACCACTTTATTCGTTCATCTATTGATGGACACTTAGGTTGCTTCCATATCTTGGCTATTGTAAATAATGCAATGAACATATGGATGCATATGTCTTTTTGATTTAGTGTTTTGGATTTCTTTGAATAAATACCCAGAAGTGAAGTTGCTAGGTGTTGTCATAGCCTTTGTTTTAAAGTCCATTTTGTTTGGTATAAATATTGCTGCCTCAGCTTTTTTTTCCCATTTCCATTTTCATTAAATATCTTTTTCCATCCCTTTACTTTTAAGTCTGTGTGTGTCATTCTATCTGAAGTGAATCTCTTGTAGACAGCATATGTCTTGTTTTGTTATCCATTTAGCTACCATATGTCTCTTGATGTGAGCATTTAATCCGTTTGTATTTAAAGTAATTGTTGATATGTATTTATTGCCATTTTATTTATATTTTCCATCTTTTTTTCCTTCTTCTTAAAGAAGACCCTTTAACATTTCTGTTTTGGTGGTGATGAACTCCTTTAGCTTTTTCTTGCCAGAGAAGGTCTTTATCAGTCCTTTGATTCTAAATGATAGCTATGCTGGGTAGATAATCTTGGTTGTTGGTCCTTGCTTTTTCATCACTGAGTATTTTGTGCCAGTCCCTTTTGGCCTGCAAAATTTCTGTTGAGAAATCAGCTGACAGTCTTCTAGGAGCTCCCTTGAAGGTTACAAACTGCTTGTTTCTTGCTGCTTTTAAAATTCTTTCTTTGTCTTTAACCTTTGGCATTTTAATTATGATGTGTCTTGGTGTTGGTTTCTTTGGATTCATCTTGTTTGGGACTCTGTGCTTCCTGGTCTTGTATATCTATTTCCTTCACCAGGTTGGGGAAGTTTCCTGTCATTATTTTTTCACATAGGTTTTCAATTTCTTGCTCTATTCTCTCAGCACTCCCACGATGCGAATGTTGGTATACTTGAATTTGTCCCAGAGGCTCCTTATACTATCCTTATTTTTTGGATTCTTTTTTTATTTTGCTGTTCTGATTGGGCATTCAAATCTCTTTTTTGATCCTGTGCTTCATCTAGTCTACTGTTGATTCCCTATATTCTTTATTTCAGTTATTGTATTCTTCATTTCTGACTGGTTCTTTTTTATGTTTTCTATTTCTTTGTTGAAGTTCTCACTAAACTCATCTACTCTTCCTCTAAGTTCATTGAGCATCCTTATAACCAGTGTTTTCAGCTCTGCATCTGGTAGATTGCTTGTCTCCATTTCATTAAGTTCTTTTTCTGGAGTTTTATTCTGGTCTTTCATTTGAGACATGTTTGCCTCCTCATTTTGGCTGCCTCCCTGAGTTTGTTTCTGTGTATTAGGTAGAGCTGCTATGTCTCCCAGTCTTGGTAGGGTGGCCTTACATAGTAGGTGTCCTGTAGGTCCCAGTGGCACGGCCTTCTGGGTAACCAGAACTGGGTGTTCAGGTGTACCACTGTGGACTGTGTACATCCTTCTGTTGTAGTTGAGCCTTGACTGCTGTTGGCACATCAATGGGAGGGATTTACCCCTAGGCCAATCAGCTGTGAGGACTGGCCACAACCACAGTGGAATATCTGCCATGTAGGGGCCAACCCCACAGAGCAGGACATACTTCAGCAGTATTCTGGTGCCCAATGAATGTACTACTGAAGTGTTGCTTGTGGAGATAGTTGAGTGATGTTTCAGTGTGATCTGAAGCTGCCTACTGGGTATGCTGGCTCTGGGGAGGTGCAGGCCAAGGTCAGTTGTTACCTGTGCCCTGCACAGGACCACACAACATGAGTTACAAAGCAATTTAAAGATGATTGCCACATATGCAGGGCTTGGTGGTACCTGGAAGAGGCCAAGCTGTGAACCTAGGTCTGCTGCCACTAGTGCCAGGTCTGGGGCCCTCTTAGCAAGAGGTACAAGACATGCCAAGATCAGATACTGCTTGTTTGGGGTTTGTGAACCTTTGAGACATTTTAGGATAATCCACACGATAAGCCAGGACAGGCTGTTTGTATGGAAAAGCCACTGGAAACAGCTTGGACCAGTTGGGTGGGGCAGGGTCTCAGGGAATCAGCAGGGTGTGGCAAACATTGTTGGCCAGGTTGATGGAGACTCAGACATGGCACCCTTCTGCTAGTTCTGTGAAGGAAGGACTCAGAAAAGGAATAATGGCCTCTGCCAGCAGTTTTGTTTGAGAGAAACCTGTCCTTCCAGTCCTGTATGTCCTTGGCACCTTTCAAGTTGCTGCCTCAGCACTGGAGCTCAGCAAGTGAGTTTGAGTAAGTCCAGGCCTGGGCCCTTTATGAGGAACATCTGGGTCTCCAACAGCTCTCCATCTCAGCCACAGTACCCACTGGTTTTCACAGCCAGATGTTATGGAGACTTCTCTTCCCAGCACTGGAACCCTGGGCTGGGGGGCCTGGTGTGAGCCTGGGACCCCTTGTTCCTCAGGGGGCACCTCCACAGCTGACATATCCTTCCTGATTTTTAACTGCCACATGTGGGTGTGGGACCAGCCCATTCTGAGTTTCCACCCCTCCTACCAGTCTCCATATGGCTTCCTCTGTGTACCCTTGGTTATAAGACTTCTATTCAGCTAGACTTCAAGTGGTTTTCAATGATGGTTGTTCTGTAGTTTAGTTGTAATTTTGATGTGATTGTGGGAGGATGTGAGTACCTCATTTATCTACTTCGCCATTTTGACCAAAGTGTGTAATGTTTTAAGATGCAGTTACTAGTACCTCATTTGTTTATTTTTTAAATGATAATATGCTAAATTTTCACAACATACCACTCTTTTTGACTCACTTCTTAGATTATTTTTTACTCTTACAGTGAAGTAGAAAAAAATTGCTATTGTTAGAAACAATTCACTTACCAAAAAATGAGGTTAACCATAGGCAGAATAGATAGTGTTCAATGGAGAAAGGAAATCAGAAGAAAAGGCAATGAGTCAGTTGTTAGTTAAATAATTGACACTTGAGGCTTTCTAAGCAAGATGTTGACAAATTGTTGTAGTGTGGAACTGATGTGGAACATTCAAGAAATGTGTGTTTGGTCATATGAATTCTCTTCTTTAGGATCTGAGTTAGACTTGCTGAAGGCACAGAGCCCACAGTAGATCTCCAAGAGTGAAGTTCAGGTGAACATCTTGCCCGAGGTGGTAAAAAGAGCCATAATGGATCTTAACTGAAAGTCTCAGAAAACATTAAAGATTATGCTGAGGAAACATAGGTTCACTCAAATATGAAACAAAGGCATGAGCTGGGAGACAAAAGAAGTCAAGAGCCAGGTCCAAGTAATGTTGGGTGTATACAGGGATGATTCCAGGCCATTCTGAGAGTGGTGTTGAAATGCTGAATGCTTACTTTACTGGTTGTTTGCTGTATAATTTCTTGGTGTGTTTATGTGGGGGGTGAGGTTGGACTGATTTTAAGGTACACAATTGGGCTAGAAGCTTCATGTGTGCCTTCCCTACTTTGAACAAGTGTTTTGATCTTGTTTGTCCTTGAAAGATGTGGAGTGAAGGTTGGTCTTGGTGGGGGGTGGGAGAGAAGAAATAAGCTTGGGAAAATTTCTACAATTTACTGTGTGACTCTTTATCTCAGGCTATCAGGGCTTGGCTAAGGTATAGAGTGGAGGATTAGAGGTCTCAGAGGCCAAGAATGTGTGAAATTCCTGATTGGGATTGGCTTTGAATAGGCTTTTGCCACACTCCCTTCTGACCTGTGGAGTTTCTGATGATAGATGAGTTGACAGTTTTATGGGAGCTCCTTTGTAAGTAACAGACTGCTTTTCTCTTGCTCTTGCTACGTTTAAAATTCTCTCTTTGTCTTGAATTTTTGGCATTTTAATTGTGATGCGTCTGGGTGTGGGCCTCTTTGGGGACTCTGGGGACTCTCTGTGCCTCCTACACTTGTGTGACTTTTTTCCTGACCAGATTAGGAAAGTTTTCTGCCATTATTTCTTCAAACAGGTTCTCTAATCCTTGCTTACTTTCTACATCTTCTGGCACACCTACAATGCAAATATTGTTATGTTTCATGTTGTTCCACAGCTCCCTTAAACTGTCCTCCGGTTTTTTAATTGTTTTTTTCTTTTTTGACCTCTGATTGAGTGATTTTTTCTACCCTATCTTCTAATTTGATGATCCAATCTTCAGCTTCCCCTAATCTGCTGTTTATTTCTTCCAATGTATTTTTTATTTCTACTATGTCATTTAAAAAATATATATATCTGTATTGATTTCAGAGAGAGGAAAGGAGAGGGAGAGAGAGATAGAAACATCAATGATGAGAGAGTCATTGATCGGCTGCCTCCACGCTCCTGACTGGGGATCGAGCCCGCAACCCAGGCATGTGCCCTGGCCAGGAATCGAACCCTAATCACCTGGATCCTAGGTCAACGCTCAACCGCTGAGCCACATCCTGCCGGGAGTCTACTATGTCATTCTTAATTTCCTTCAGTTTGCATATCCTTTCTCATGCTGTTGAGCATCCTTATGATCAGTATACTGAACTCTGTATCTGATAGATTGCTTATCTTTATTTCATTTAGCTCTTCTTCTGGAGAATTCTTTTGTTCATTTGGGGCTTGTTTTTTTGTCTCCACAATTTGCCTGTTTGGCTTTGTTTCTATGTATTAGGTAAATCTTCTAGGACTTTCAGTCTTTTGGATGGTCTCTGGTGCAGGCCAGTGTCAGACACTGTTTGTGACTGGCCTTGAGTACCCCATTTGAAGTTTTCCTCACTCCACAGCTGTGATTCCCCCTGGTGGGACTGGGTGTGTTTGGACAGGACCAAGATGCCCACCAAGGTCTGCTTTTCCAAGCCCTGGGTGTAGAAGAAAATCAGGCAAAGACTCAAAGCACTCAGAGGCTGTTATTCAGTCTCTTAATGACCCTCAGGCTATAGAAACTCAACACAGTTGGGCAGGTGATTGTTATCAGTCTCTTAAGGAGCTTTAGACTGTAGAAACTCCATAGGGTGGGGTGAGAGGTTTTCCAGCAGGGTGGGGCAATTACTTCCCTTCCCCAGGCAAGAGCTGCTTGGAGGGTAAATGTCTGCCTGAGAAAGATATCCTCCACAGTATGGGCGAATGACAGCACAGGAATCCAGATGGCCCCCCTCAGAGCTCTATTGCCCCACCCTGGAGTCTCCTCACACAGCTCTCATCCACTCTGCCCTCCTCCCTCCCCTGGAGCCCAAGGTGAATGTCTGCACAGGAAACTTTGTTCATTGGTCCTTTAAGGGGGTGCCTGCATTTCCAGCCTTTTCTCCCTGGCAGACAGAAAACCCACTGCTTTTCACAGCCAAATGTTATGTGGGCACCTTTCTCAGTTCTGGTGCTCTGGGCTGGGAGGCCCAGCTTGTGGTTTAGACCCCAGAGTCCTCAGTGGGAACCGCCCACAGCTGAGATATCCATCCAGACCTTCAGCTGCTATCTGTGGGCGCCCAGCGAGCACCGTTGAGCCTCCACACTTCCTACCAGTCTCTATGTGGTCTCCACTTTTTGTTTTTGGTTCTAAGGGTACTCTCCAGCTAGTCTTCAGTTGAATATTCAGGATGGTTTTTCTATATTTTAGTTGTAATTCTAGTTTGGTTCTGGGAGAGTATCAGTGTAGCTTCCACTCAATCTGCTGCCATCTTGGAGTCTCTGCATGTGGCTTTTTGCAGAGGTAAACTGGTATGGCAGGCCAGTTGGCCAGGTGGCACATCTCTCTTTTTTGGCTGTCTAGGGCAAAATCCTGGGGAAGTTGCAGTTCTCACAAATGGCCACATTAAGGCAGCTCTGGTGGAATCACTGGTGAGTAGTCAAAGCCTTTGTTCAGGGTTCAAACAAGCACCAGACTTTGCCTGCTGGGATGCCAGTGACACTGCCACAGGCATCTTATCTCCCACTGTGTTCCTGACCAATTCTGCCAAAGAAGACATGGAACAGGAGCTGGCAGGCTGATTGCTGTGGTGTTGAGTGCCAGCTCTGTTTCTTGTTGAGACTCACTTGTGTTTCTCCAGGGCCAATGGGAAAGGCAGGAAAAGCACAGACTAGCCCAGAGGGGTGGGGGGAAGGAGTCCCTGAAGGGAGCCAATGGCAATGTGCAGAAAGTATGATGTTTGGGGCACTTACCAGTCAGAATTGAGAATGGGTTCCTGTGCTAGGAAACCTATAGGCCCTTTGGGTACTACTCATTCCATTAGTTGGTGGGTCAGTTTGGCTCTGGAGAAGGGACTGGGGCTGTGAATTAGGAGGGGTCTCAGGAAGTCAAATGGTGCAGAAGAATTTAAGTTTTAACAAACTGAGTGGTTACAAAAGTATACTGACTGATTATTTAGCCTTTTTATTTCTGAGAGTCATGGACTCTTGGGTATCCATAGCAGTTTTTACATGCATGCATAGAAAACTGTGAGGCTTCTCCCGTTTTCTCCTAATTCTTTTCTGGGATAGGTAGAGTCCCAGAAAGACTGTGAGATGAAAGTGCCTGGTAGTATGTGATAGTGCCTCCTTTGCCTTTGCTATGGGCTGGAACTGATTGGAGGAGAGGTTAGAATTTGAACCCTCTCTCCCTCTTTCCTGGATACAGGGAGTAGAGTGTGGCCTCCGACTTGTACGTGTTGAATTAACAGCACATGTGTCTCTGTGTCTGCTGGTTTTAAGGACAAGTCTGAAAACTTGAGCAAATGTACTTGGTAAAGGTTCTGGTCAGACAGGTTTGTCATAGGGCTCAGGTCTAGGAGACCACAGTGAGGGCAAGATATTTTGCGCAGGGAATCCAGGAGAGGGAAAATGCAGAAGAGGCATTCAAGCCAAGTTTTTAGAGAACTTGGGAAACTAATTTTATTCATTGATTTCAGGGATCAAGAACTTTAGAGCCCAGAAAGAAATGCAAGAAAGACCACAGAAAGGGGAAGATCCAAAACTATTTTACAAATGGTATAAAGAATCTCTGGTGTCCTTTTTTACTGCTTGGTACTTGGGGGTGTTGGGTCTGTATAAACGTAGAGATGATAGTGACAGATCTCCTGTATGGGGTTGAAGTTTATATAGGAAATTAATGGAAATTATGTAGAAAATGAGATAAATACTGCACCTGGAACCCTAAAGTATGTTCATAGGAAACAGATGAGACAGTGAAATTGATAATTATTTTAATGGTAGAATTGAAGAGGGAAGAGAATCCTGTGGAGATTTCTAGCAGTAAGAAATTGAGCAGGAGAACTTTGAGTACATTGGCTGATTGGGGATGAGATGGATTAAGACACATTGCTTTTTGAGTATAACAAAAGTAGCAGCTAAGATGGTATTGTTGGATAGAATACTGCGACCAGAGTCAAAAATTAGTCATTGTTCTCTGACCAATTTTATGACCTTTTCCAAGTTGCTGTTCCAGTTTATGACTCAAATATTACATATAAAGAGAATACATTTTTTTACTATGAATATTAAGAAGATACTATTTATGATATACTCTGGATTCTGCAAAAAGAAAAATACTAAGTGTATAGTGGTTTCTTTTTGGCAGAGTATTTAACATGTTTTTAAAAAAAGGGAGAGTTTTAGAGCTAAAGGGGATTTATAGAACATCTAGCTCAAATCTCACATTTCATAGATGAGGAAACTGAGCGTGAACAGTTAAAATAACACCACCTAAATTCAGTAGAAGAACTAGGACTAGCATCCAGGACTCTGGATTCATTTTGTTCCTGTATCAAAGATCTTCCTAGTATGCATTTATGGTGAATAGCATTAGCTTGTAATGTTTTCATAGTTCGTCAGTAAGTGTGAATCCTTGGCAGTTGTCAAGTTTGCTATCCAGGGAAATTCATGGATAGTCTTAAGGCAGTTATATGAAAGTTGATTTCCTTCTTAATTGATATATTAAAAGCACACAAAGCATGATTGAAAATAGGCTCAGTTTAAGTAACTTATTTGACTACATTTAACTTTTAATAAGAAACCTGGACAAGAGACTTACTCAACTCAACAACGCTCAGCATTCTGAGTTCTTCAAATAGTCACACAGAAATGATAAGTTATGTAATACTTTGTAAACTATTTTGGTGAATGATGATGGGGTTATTGGCTGATGATGAAAGCCTAAGGAGGACCAAGGTCATATACCAATTTAAAACATGAATGTGCTGTATTTATACAAGTTAAAGTTAACACAGTTCTACACGTATACCACAAAGATGCACAGAATAGATAGACAAGTGATAACTGAATCAAAGAAGTCAAGCTGTAGGCTGCCTAGAGGACAGAAAATATGTTGTGAACCATCTCTTTAAAAAAATAGCCAGAGGCCTACAAAAGAATAGCCTTGTCTAACCTTTATGACCATAGACTTTGACCCACCACAGATTCATTTTTTTTGTATGTGTTTTCCCTTTGGAAGATAATACTGAGGGGAAATAGAATGGCACTGGTGAAGTCCAGGAATGCAGCCAGCCCATCACAAAGGGAATAAACCCTGAATCACAACTGCATTATATGCACCAGGGTTCTCTTAAGAGGTGGTTAGTGTGCTGTGCAGCTTTCACAAGTGGCAAGAAGACAGAACTCAATCAAATGTGACTGACAGGTACAGAAAGTGGAGATGATCTGTTTTGCTTGCTTAGCATTGACTTTGGATACACAAACCTGGATGTAAAATATATATATAAATAATTCAAGCATGATCTAAATAATTCGTATAGGAGGAGATGAAGCAAAAGTAACAGATCTTTTTATTCCCAGTCCTCTTCACACTCTATTTTCCAGACAGGGTTAAGAGTTCGGTGTGCATCCTTAAGGCCCCTTTTGTGTCTGTGTGGAAACACACACACACACATACACACACACACACGAGATTTTTATGCTTTTTAAAAATTTTATTGTTGAGAGCATTACAGTTGCCCGCCATTTCCCCTTTGCCCCACTCCACCTGGCTCCCATCCCACCTCAGCCCTTCACTGCACTATTGTCTGTGTCCGTGGCCTATGCACATATGCATATAAATTCTTTGGTTAATTTCTTCCCGCTCACCCCCAAACCCTCATCCATCCTTCCCTCTGAGATCTGTCAGTCTGCTTCATGCTTCCATGTCTCTGGAACTATTTTGTTCATCAGTTTATTTTCTTTAGATTCCACATATAAGTGAGATCATATGATATTTGTCTTTCTCTTACTGGCTTATTTCACTTAGCATAATAATCTCCAGTTCCATCCATGCTGTCTCAAAGGGTAAGAGATCCTTCTTTTTTTTCTTTTTACAACTTCATAGTATTCCTTTGTGTAAATGTACCACAGCTTTTTTATCCACTCATCTATTGATGGACACTTGGGCTGTTTCCATATCTTGGCCATTGTAAATAACAATGCTATGAACATAGGGGTGCATATATTCTTCTGATTGGTGTTTCAGGATTCTTAGGATATATTTCCGGAAGTGGGATCGCTGGTCAAAAGGCAGTTCCATTTTTAATTTTTTGAGGAAACTCCATATTCTTTTCCTTAGTGGCTGTACCAGTCTGCATTTACACCAGCAGTGTCCTAGGGTTCCCTTTTCTCCATATTCTCACCAGCACTTGTCATTTGTTGATTTGTGGATGGTAGCCATTCTGGGAGGTGTGAGGTAATATCTCACTGTAGTTTTAATTTGCATCTTCTGATGATTACTGACCTTGATCATTTTTTCATATGTTTCTTGGCCATCTGTATGTCCTCTTTGGAGAACTGTCTATATAGGTCCTTTGCCCATTTTTAAATTGGATTGTTTGTCTTCATTTTATTGAGCTATATGAGTTCTTTATATATTTTGGAAATTAAGCCCTTACCAGATGTACCATTGGGGAATATGTTCTACCATACAGTGGATTCCCTTTGCATTTTTTGAATGGTTTAATTTGGTCTGCAGAAGCTATTTGGTTATACGTAGTCCCATTTGTTATTTTTTCTTTTGTTTCTCTTGCCCTAGGAGAATTGTGGGCAAAAATTCTGTTATGTGAGATGTCTGAGATTTTACTGCCTATGTTTTCTTCTAGAATTTTTATGGTTTCATGACTTACATTCAAGTCTTTTATCCATTTTGAGTTTATTCTCCTATGTGGTGTAAGTTGGTCTAGTTTCATTTTTTTGCATGTACCTGTGCAATTTTCCCAGCACCATTTACTGAATAAACTGTCATTACTCCATTGTATGTTCTTGCCTCCTTTGTCAAATATTAATTGACCATAAAGGCGTTGGTTAATTACTGGGCTCTCTGTCCTGTTCCATTGATCTATATGCCTGTTCTTGGGCCAGTACGAGACTCTTTTGATTACAGTGGCTTTATAGTATACCTTGATATCTGGAATTGTGATCCGTCCAACTTTGTTCTTCTTTATCAAAATTGCTGAGGCTATTCGGGAACATTTTTGGTTCTATGTAAATTTTTGGAATATTTGTTCTAGATCTGTGAAATATGCCATTGGTATTTTAATAGGGATTATGTTGAATCTATAGATCTCTTTGGGTAGTATGTACATTTTACTAATGTTAATTCTTCCTATCCATGAACATGGTATATGCTTTGACTTATTTATGTCTTTCTCTGTTTCTTTCTTCAGTGTCTTATAGTATTCCAAGTACAGGTCTATACCTCCTTGGTTAAGCTTATTCCTAGGTATCTTAATTTTTTTTGTTGTTGCAGTGGTAAATGGGATTCTTTTTTAAGTTTCTGTTTTTGAGAATTCTGTATTGTTCTGTAAAAATGCCACCCATTTCTGAATGTTAATTTTGTATCTTGCTACTTTGATGACTTCACTTATTAAATCTAGTAGTTTTTTGGTGGAGTCTTTACGGTCTTCTACGTACAATATCATGTCATCTGCAAATAATGACAGTTTTATTTCCTTCTTTTCAATTTGGATGCCTTTTATTTCTTCTTCTTGTCTGGTTGCCGTGGCTAGGACTTTACAATGTTGAATAACTGTGGTGAAAGTGGACCACCCTGTCTTGTTCCTATTTTTAGGGGAAACAAAATTTTAGTTTTGTATATAGGGTATGACATATATGGTCTTTATTATGTTTGGGTATGTTCCCTCTATTCCCACTATGCTGAGAGTTTTTATTACAAATGGGTACTGGATTTTGTCTAATGCCTTTTCTGCATTATATTGATATGCTCATGTGATTTTTATCCTTCATTTTATCTATGTGATATATCACCTTTATTGATTTGTGAATATTTTACCAGGCTTTCATCATGGGAATAAATCCCGCTTGGTCATGGTGTATGACCTTTTTAATGCATTGCTCTATCTGATTTGCTAATGTTTTGTTGAGGATTTTAACATATATGTCCATCAGGGATATTGGCCTGTAATTCTCTTCTTTGTAGTGTCTTTATCCAGTTTTGGAATTAGGATAATACTGGCCTCATAAAAAAAAGCTTGGAAGTCTTTCCTCCTCTTTAATTTTTTGAAATAGTTTGAGGATAATAGGTATTAGTTATTCTTTGAATGTTTGGTAAAACTCACCTGTAAATCCATCTAGTCCAGGATTTGGTTGCTGGGAATTTTTTATTACTGCTCATTTTCATTAGCTGTTACCAATCTTATTCAGGTTTTTTTATTCTTCCCGATTGAGTTTTGGAAGATTGTATGTTTCCAGGAATTTGTCCATTTCACCCAGGTTGTCCAATGTGTTGACATGTAGATGTTCATAGTATTTCCTTACAATTCTTTGTAATTCTGTAGTTACTTCAACTCATTTGTTTCTGATTTTATTTATTTGGGTCTTCTGCTTTGTTTCATGATGAGTCTGGCTAAAGTTTTATTAATATCACTTATCTTTTTGAAGAACCACCTGTGGGCCTTTGCCAGGTAACTCAGTTAGTTACAGCATCGTCCTGGTGTGCAGGTTTGAACCCTGGTCAGGGCACACACAAGAATCAACCAATGAATGCACAAATAAGTGGAACAATAATTTGATGTTTCTCTCTCCTTTCCCCTCTCTCTCTAAATCAATAAGTTAAAAAAATTTAAAAACTAAAAAAAAAAAAAAAAAAAGCAGCTCTTGGTTTCATTGATGTTTTGTATTTTTTTTTTTTTTTTTTTTAGTCTCTATGTCATTTATTTCCCCTCTGATCTTTATTATTTTCTTCTACTCCCTGAGGGCTTCTCTCATTGTTCTTTTCCTACTTCTTTTAGTTGTAGGGTTAGATTGTTTATTTGAGATATTTCTTGTTTCTTAAGGTAGGCCTGTAATGCTATATACTTCCCTCTCAGGACTGACTTCTGTGTGTCCCATAAATTTTGGTTTGTTGTGTGTTCATTTTCATTTGTTTCCGGAAAGTTTTTGTTTCCTTCCTTAAGCTCATTGGTAACCCGTTCACTTTTTAGTAACATAGTACTGAAAGTTTTTGAGATTTTTTTTTTTTTTTTGCAGTTGATCTCCAGTTTCATGCTTTTGTGATCCAGGAAGATTCTTGAGATGATTTCAATCTCTTGAACTTTTTTTTCTTTTGATTTACCTTTATTGTTGAAAGTATTCCAAATGTCCCTTTTCCTCCCATTGATTCTCTCCACCCTGCATCCCCCTGGCCTTCACACTATTGTCTGTGTCCGTGTGTTATGCATATATGCATGTAAGTTCTTAAGTTAATCACTCCTTACCCACCAACTCATGCCTCCCTTTCTTCTGAGATTTGTCTGTTTGTTCCATGCTTTTATGTCTCTGGATCTATTTTGTTCTTCGGTTTATTTTGTTCATTAGATTTCACATATGAGTAAGATCATGTGACACTTGTCTTTCTCTGACTGGCTTATTTTGCATAGCATAATACACTCCACGTCCTACCATGCTGTCTGTCTCAAAGGGTAAGAGATCCTTCCTTTTTACAGCTGCATAATATTCCATGGTGTAAATGTCTGAGAAGATGCTTGATATAATTTCAATCTTCTTGAACTTGTAGAGACTTGTTTTGTATCCTAACATGTGGTCTGTCTTTGAGAATGACCCATGTGCACTTGAGGAGAATGTTTATTCTGCAGCTTTGGGGTAAAATGTTCTGTAAATGTCAAATCCATCTGATCTAGTGTGTCACTTAGAGTCACTATTTCCATGTTGATTTTTAGTCTTGAAGATCTATCCAGTAATGTCAGTGGGGTGTTAAAGTCCCCTACTGTGACTGTATTGCTGTTGATCTCTTTTTTAAAGTCCTCCAGAAGTTTTTTATTTTCTACCTCTGTGAGTCTTTTTTTCAAAGGCAGGTCTCCTGTAGACCCCATATATTTGTGTCATGTTTTCTCATCCATTAAGCTACCCTAAGTCCTTTGATTGGAGGATTTAGTCCATTTATATTTAAGCTTTTTATTGATAGGTATTTATGTATTGCCATTTTATTTCTTCATGCCTATGTTTCTCTCTTTCTCTGTTTCTACTTCTTATTACAGCAGTCCCTTTAACATTTCTTGCAATGCTGGTTTGGTGGTAATAAATTCCTTTAGCCTTTTTTTTTTTTTTTGTCTGGGAAGTTCTTTATTTCACCATCTATTTTGAATGATAGAAACATCAATGATGAGAGAGTAATCATTGATTGGCTGCCTTTTGCACACCCCCCACTGGGAATTGAGCCTGCAACCCGGGCATATGCCCTGACCCAGAATCAAACTGCAATGTCCTGGACCCTCGATGTTCAACTGCTGAGCCATACCCAGCCAGGCTCTTGCTGCCTTTTAGATTTCTCTTTGTCTTGAATTTTTGGCATTTTAATTATGATGTGTCTGGGCCTGGGCCTCTTTAAGTTCTTCTTGCTTGGGACTCTATGTCTCCTGAACTTATGTGCCTTTTACCTTGACCAGGTTAAGGAAATTTTCTGCCATTATGTCTTCAAACAGGTTCTCTAACCCTTGCTTACTTTGAATATCTTCTTAGTTTCCTATGATACAAATATTGTTACATTTCATGTTGTTCCACTGCTCCCGTAAACTGCCCTCCTGGTTTTGAATTGTTTTATTTTTTTGGTTCTCTGATTGATTTTTTTCTATCATGTCTTCTAATTTGCTGATCCAAACCTCAGCTTCCCCTTATCTCCTGTTTATTCCTTCCAATGTATTTTTTTATTTCTACTGTCTCATTCTTAATTTCCTTCATAGTTTTCATTTCTTTTCTCATGCTGTTGAGTATTCTGAACTCTATATCTGATAGATTACTTATTTTCATTTCATTTAGCTCTTTTGGAGAATTCTTTTGTTCTTTCATTTAGGGTTTGTTTTTTTGTCTCCCCATTTTGGCTGCCTGTTTGGATTTGTTTCTGTGTATTAGGTAGATCTGATAGGACTCCCAGTCTTTTGGATGGTCTTTGGTGCAGGCCACTGTCAGACACTGTTTGTGACTGGCCTTGAGTACCCTGTTTGAAGCTTTCTGCACTCTACAGCTTTCCTCTTTCCTCTTGCTTGGTGCATTTGGAAAGAATGACGATGTTCACCAAGGTCTGCCTTTCTAACCCCCTGGTCCAGGAGCAGATCAGGCAAAGACTCAGAGCACCCAGAAGCTGATTGTTATTGTCTTTTAAAGACACTCAACCTGTAGAAATCCACAGGGCGAGGGAAAGATTTTTTCAGCAGTATGATGCAATTTCTACCCCCCCCCCCATCCCAGGCAATAACTACTTGGACGGTAAACGTCTGCCTGAGAAAGATGTCCTCTGCAGTATGGGGGAATCACTCAACACAGGAATCCAGATGACTTTCTCTAATCTCCATCCCCCAAGCCAGCAACCCCAGACTTTCCTCACACATCCCCAGTCCACTTGGCCCTCCTCCTTCCGCTGGAGCCCAAGGAGAGTGACTGCACATGAAACTTTGTGCATTGGCCCTTTAAGAGGGTGCCTGCATTTCCAGCTCTCTTTCCCTGGCAGACAGAAACCCTGCTGCTTTTCACAGCCAGATGTTATGTGGGGGCCTTTCTCAGTTTTGGTACTCTGGGCTAGGAAGCCCAGCTTGGGATTTAGGCCCAAGAGTTCTTATTGGGAACCCCCCACAGCTGATCTATTCCTCCAGACCTTCAGCTGCTGCCTATGGGAGCCCAGCCAGAACTGTTGAAACTCCGCACCTCTTACCAGTCCATGCGGTCTCCACTTTAGGTCCTTGGTTATGAGGGTGCTCTCCATCTAGTCTTCAGTTGATTATTCAGGATGATTTTTCTATATTTTAGTTGTAATTCCAGTTTGGTTCTGGGAGAGTGTCAGTGTAGCTTCCACTCAATCCACTGCCATCTTTGAATCTTTCCCAGCCTTCTTGAACTTATGAAGACTTGATTTATGTTCTAACATGTGGTCTATCTTTGAGAATATTCCATGTGCACTTGAGAAGATTGTATATTCTGCAGCTTTGGAATTAAGTGTTTTGTAAATATCAATTAAATCCATCTCATCTAGTGTGTCCTTTAGCATCACTGTTTCCTTGTTGATTTTTTGTCTGGAAGATCTAACCAGTGATGTCAGTGAGTTGCTAAAGTCCCCTACTATGACTGTATTGCTATCTATCTCTCCCTTAAAGTCTTCCAGATGTTTTTTAAAATATACTTAGGTGCTGCTATATTGGGTGAATATATGTTTACCAGGGTTATATCCTCTTGTTTGAATAATCCCTTTAGTATTATGTAGTTACCTATGTCTCTTGTTATAGCCTTTGTTTTGAAGTCTGTTTTGTCAGATTTAAGTATTGCTACCTAATCCTTTTTTCACTTCTGTTTGGTTGCACTTTCATCTTGTGTGAGTCTTTTGTTCTAATGTGGGTCTTTTGTAGATAGCATATACATGGGTCATGTTTTCTTATCCATTCAGCTACTCTATGTCTTTTTTTTAATCCTCACTCGAGGATTGCTTCTAGAATGCACCCTAACTGGGCCTTAATGAACCTGCAACTCAGGTACATGTCCTTGACTGGGAATTGGACCTGCAACCCTTTGGTGGCTGGGTCATGCTTTAATCACTGAGCCATGCCTCCCAGGGCAGCTACCCTATGTCATTTGATTTTAGCATTTAATTTTCTTTTAAGAATATTATTGATAGGTACTTATTTATTCTCATTTTTTATTCTTTATGCCTATGTTCATCTCTTGTTATACATCTCTTCTTGTCCTTATAGCATTCCCTTTAGCATTTCTTGCAATGCTGGTTGGATGGTAATGAACTCCTCTAGCCTTCTATTGTCTGGTAAACTTTATTTTACCTTCAATTTTGAATGATAGCCTTGCTGGATATAGTAGTCTTAGTTTCAGATCCTTGCTTTCCATTACTTTGAATACTTCCATCCATTTCCTTCTGGTCTGTAGTGTTTCTGTTGAGAAATCAGATGACATGCTTATGGGAGCTCCCTTGTAGATAACAGACTGTCTTTCTCTCTCCCTTGCTGCCATTAAGATTCTCCTTTGTCATTAACATTTGCCATTTTAGTTATGTTTCTTGGTGTGGGTCTTTTTGTGTTCACCTTGATTAGGATTCTCTGTGCTTCCTGAACTTGTTTGACTTTTTCCTTCAGCAGGTTAGGGAAGTTTTTTGTCATTATTTCTTTTAAGAGGTTCTCCATCCCTTGCTATTTTTCTTCTCCCTCTCATACCCCTGTGTTGAAGATGATGTTTCATTTCGTGTTGTTCCAAAATTCCCTTAAACTCTACTCATGCATTTTAAGTTTGTTTGTTTTTTTTATTTTGGCTGTTCTAATTGTTTTTCTTCTTCTACTTTTTCTTCCAAATCACTGATTCGGTCCTCTGCTTTATCAAGCCTGCTTTTAATTGCTTCCAGTGTACTTGATGGACCCTCCTCTCTAATTTAGTGCTCTGCATGTGAGAGGGCTCAGTTACTGTTAGTCATACATATAAAGTGCTAAGTTTTGGTGTACAGACAATAGTGCAGTTGGACCTAAGGCAACAAGAAGACAATGTGGGTTGCCAATAATTAGTGTAGTTTGTGTGCGAGAGAAGGGAGCATGAGCCAGGTAGGGAAGGACAGTGGAAAGAGGTTGAATGGATTAGAATGAGGTTATTTTAGTGAGTTGTTAATCCTCACCCAAGGATATTTTTCCATTGAATTTTTTTAGAAAGAGTGGAAAGGAGGGAGGTGGGGAGGGAAAGAAAAAGATAGAAACATCAATGTGTCTGAGACACATCGATTGGTTGCCTCCCACATGTGCTTCTATTAGGGCCGGAGATTGAACCTGCAACCCAAGTATGTGCACTTGCCTGGGAATCAAACCCATGACCCTTTGTTTCCTGGGCCAGTGCTCTAACCATTGAACTACACCAGTGCCTTTCAGTGTATTCTTTATGTCAGATATTGTATTCTTCATTTCCAACTGGGTTCTTATTTATGGTTTCTGTGTCCTTTTTCATGCTGATGTAGTTCCCACTAAGTTTCTTGAACATCCTTATGACCATTATCCTAACTCTGTGTCAGATAAATTACTTGCTTCCATCTCATTTAGCTCTTTTTTTGGAGATTCCTCCTTTTGTTTTTTAAATATATCTTTATTGATTTCAGAGACAGGTAGAGAGAAGAAGAGAGAGAGAGAAACAGCAATGAGAGTCATTGATCAGCTGCCTTCTGCACACCCCACAACCTGGGCATGTGCCCTGACCTGGAATTGAACCACAATTTCCTGGATCATAGGTTGATGTTCAACCACTGAGCTACACCAGTAGGTCCCTTCTTTTCCTTTATTTAGGGGTTGTTTCTTTGTCTTCCCATTTTAGTTGTTTCTTTGTGTTTGTTTCTATGTATTAGGTATACCTGTTATGAATTCTAGTTTTCATGGGGTGACCTTTTGTAGTAAATATCCTGTGGGACCCACTGGTGTGGTCTACTTGAACTTCTGAGCTGGATGCTCTAGGAGTGACTCTTCTGTAGATTATTTTGGATCTCCTGCTGTAATTGGGTCTTGATTGTTGTCCCATTTGTGGGTGGGGCCTCCTCTCAGGCTGGCTGACTGTGAGGCTCAATCCCAACTACATCATGCCACCTGTTTGTTGTACAGATGCTGAAAGGACAAAACAAAACAGAAAACAAACAAAAACATGCAATAGAAACAACCTCAAAAGAATAACTCTGATGGGAATGTAGTGAGAAAAGAGAAAAAAGAAGAAAGAATAGGAAAAGGAAAATGGTAAAAAAAGAGAAGAAAGAAAAAAATTATGAAAAGGTAAACAGAAGGGAAAGATGAAGCAAAAGAAAGAAAAGAAAAAAGAGAAGGAAAGAGGCAAATAAGAGCTATGAAAGAAACAAAAGCAAAGAGAAAAAATAATAACAATGCTAAAAATACCAAAACAATCCAAAAGAAAAAATAAAGAATATAATGAAAACAAACAAAAAACCAATCAAGTTAAGTTCGTCTCGGCAGATTTTAGCTCCTATGTTGTTTGAGGCTGTTTTATATGCTGATTTCTAGCTTATCTGGAGGTACTTTTGTGCTAGCCAATGTCTGTAGCTGTCTAAAGTTGGCTCTCGGTGCCCTTTTCAAAGCTTCAAGTGTTCCATAGCTTGTGGCTTCCTCCACTGGTCTCAGTTGCCGATGAGGGGCCAAACTGAGCTCCTGGGCTGGTTTTATGTTTTTATTTTAATTTTTGTTTTAAAGAATAGTTTATTGATTTTAGAGAGAGGAAGGGAGAGGGAGAGAGAGAGAGAGACATCGATGAGAGCAAAACATTGATTGGCTGCCTCTTGTATACTCCCTACTAGGGTTCAAGCCTGCAATCCCGGGCATGTTCCCTGATCAGGAATTGAACTGGCAACCTCTTCGTTTATGGCCAATGGTCACCCAACTGAGCTCCACTGGCCAGGGCCTAGGCTGATATTTTAGGAGCACAGGGCCCAAAGGCTGGTCAGAAAATATTCAGACTTCAGGTATTATGGTTGGTGTGTTCCAGGACTATAACCCTGCCCTCAGCCTGGCAGTGACCCTCTTAGGCAGGCTGTTGGGGTCTTCTGGAAGCCAGGAGTTTCCTTCAGCTTTCCAATGGGAGTGGAATACCAGTCAGGTTTGGGAATGTGGGAGGAATGTCCCCACCCCAAAGCCAGCCACTGATGCTCCCTGAGACTGCTGCTTTTTTAGCATGGGTCAAAATTCAGGGCAGGACATGCTGGATTCCAGAGGGTGAGCTGTATCTCAGGGGGTGGGGTATTTGCCTTTCCCCAGGCCTCTTCTGTTGGGAGGGTCTTGAGCCTTTTAGGAAAAATGGATGCTGTGATATTGGGGGTATGACTCATCACAGGTATCCTGGCAGCCCCCCTCCCCACTACTCTTCCCAACTCCTTCCACCCTGGTCTTTCCTCAGGCAACTCCAGTCTGTACTGCCCTCCCTCCACCAAAACCCTGGGTGGGTGTCTGGGAATGAAAATCCTGTGTGCCAGACCTTTAAAATAGTTGTTTTGTCTCCAGGCAGCTCAGATCCCTTACTGATAGGAGCCCTGCCGCTGGTGCTGTGTGGGTGGCTGTTCTGGCCTTAGCTGGCTGGGCTAGGGAGACACATCTGGGGTCTAGGCCTCTCTTCTGTCTTGGGGAACCCTCCTCACCCTTTTCCCACTGCTCCTGGGAGTTGGGCCAAGGCCTGTTATGTTTCTATCCTGCCTACAGGTCTGGAGGTAGTCTCTGCCCTTCCCTGCTTAAAAGTCTCCTCTTCAGCCAATCTTCAGCTGGTACTTAAGGATAAATATTCCCTATCTTAGTTTTAATTCCAGGTAGATTCTGGGAAGACGTGGGCAAAAGACCCACCTACTCCACTGCCATCTTCCAATCTCCACAAGATCCATGTGCTTTAATTAAAGATTGACCCTGTTGCAGATCCTGTGCTGGATGCTCTTTCACTCCAGATGAAAATACGGTAGTCATTTGTTTACAAACTTTGTTTGGAATATGACTAATATCTCAAAAGTAAGAATTTTCTGATTTGCTAAAGTAGATGTCACATGCTCTGTACCTTTCAAAGCCTCTCTGTTTCTGAGGCAGTTTTTTGTACAAATTTCTAATAAGGCTATTTTAATGGTTTTCCTTCCACAAATATGGCAGTTTCAGAGAGAAGAAATTGGATCTCACAGCCTGAAGACATGTGAGGATATGAAAATACTATAAAATACATATAGAAGAACTCAGAAAGCTTGACTACATTGGGGCTTTTGAAAGAGAGCCAGTAAGTAGCTCCCATACATTTGAAGTCACTTAAGGTATAATTACAGTTCATTACAAGAAATGGTAACTTATTTACAGTGACAACACATGGAAGGCAGAAATTGACATACACATTTGATTTTTTAAAAACCATCTAGGAACACCCACTTTACAGTGAATCGAATTATTGATGTCTGTCTAGTGGCTAAGTTGTATATATACAGGGTATCCCAAAAACGTATACACACTTTAACAGCTAATAGCTCAATTGACATTTCTTTTCAACCAGACTGTTTGAACAAAGGAAATTCATCCTAAAGTTTGAAAACTCAGTTGAAGTATAAACACTGCCTTTATAATCAAAGTGTGTATAAACACTGCCTGAATGATCAAAGTGTGTATACACCTCTTTTGGTACACAGTGTGTCCCCCCAAAAATGTATACACACTTTAACAGTTGATAAATCACTTAACTTTTTACTCCTTTTCAGGTTTAACTGATTTGAAATAATGAGTGAAGCCAAATTAAGCTTTGAAAAAATTTACCCACTAGACTTTTTTATGGGGATACATAAAAGATAAAATTTATGCTACAAAACCAGCAACAGTTGATGAATTGAGGGTGCACAAACACCCAATGAAATGATATTTGATGTTTGTGATTCCATTGCTTTGCATTATCAGCATTGCCTGGGCAAGAACAGTCATCAGTTTGAAAACAGATGTTGACCAAAAAAAATATTCATTTCTGTAGATTCCTTTAAATTTTGAAAATGAAGTGTATGTTAATAAACAGTGACTTTATAATCATTCAAAGTGTGTATACGTTTTTGGGGAATATATATATATATATATATATATTACACACACATATATATTTGTTGTTGTTAATCCTCACCTGAGGATATTTTTAAAGAGAGTGGAAGGAAGGGAAGGGGGGGGGAGGGAGAGAAACATTGATGCGGGAGAGAGACACATCAATTGGTTGACTTCTGCATGTGCCCTGACTGAGGCTAGGAATCGAACCTGCAACCAAGGTGTATGTCCTTTACAGGGAATTGAATCCTGTGACCCTTTGGTGCATGGGCTGATGCTCCAACCACTTAGCGACACCAGCTAGGGCTGTATAATATTTTTTGTTGATAGAAGATAAAGACTACAAAAATGTACACATTTTGATGCTATTTGTATATATGATGCACTTAAAAAGAAATCCCCAATTTTAAGTGTATGAAATTTTAAGTTCTTATGAAGCCATCTAGTCTTAGTAATTATTCTGAAGAGTATCAGTAATTTCTTCTTAATTTCATGTTTGAAAATATATTTAGAAATGTAGTTACATTATATATATTTTTTTAATCCTCACCTGAGGATATTTTTTCCCACTGTTTTCAGAGAGAGAAACATCAATGTGAGAGGGACACACTGATTGGTTGCCTCCTGCATACACCCCAACCGGGGCCAGGGATCAAGCTTACAACCAAGGTACGTGCCCTTGACTAGAATCAAACCCAAGACCCTTCAATCCATGGGCCAATGCTCTAATCACCGAGCCAAACTGACTAGGGCACAATATTTGTTTTAAAACAACAGTTATGACTTTTAAATATGTCAAACATGTTAAGAACATGAAAGGTTGTAGCAAATAAGGGCTATCTTAATAGTACCTGCTACTTATGGGAATTACTAAGCAGGTTTAAGTTTACAATTTGAAAAGGCATTAATATTCTTTTCAAACATAATATATTAGTGAATTTTCATTTAATTATATTAATTTTAGATAAGAATACAGATGTTGAGCCTAAAGATAGTTATAAGATACATGTAGGAAAAATGATTTTTAAAAATTTATTTTGGTGTTTTGGGATGCTTTAAACAGCATCCTTTGAAAGTGCTAAATGCTAAGGCAGTAGGGGTGATATCACATATCTCATTTTAGGCTTATGACAAGAAGTAAAATTAAACAAGCTTCATAATATATTTTACTTTTCCCGTAGTTTTCAGAAATTCATTTAGTTTTAGTATTTAATTTGTCACTTGTCAGTTAGGGTTTTTTAGGGGTATGTGAGACTTTTTTTTTTTTTACAAAGCAATGTTTCTTTTTCCATATATGCAAATTCTGTATTAAATGACCATTTCACTTAGGAAGAACTTCAGGTAAGTAAATAACACTTTATGCAGTCTTTTTTGTTATTACTGTGAATTCCTTGGCTTTTTGTGTCTTTTACTTTTCCCCTATTGATTATTGGCTTAGCTACTTTGTAGCCTGAAATTTATTTGGTATGACTAGTCCACCAAATATACTGTTAATGATTCAAGTAATAATAGGGATGCTGGAATCTCTGAATTCTTGTATTTCATCATGACCATATAATCTGCCATGATGAATGGAGCAGTATTGCATAGTGTTTGAGAATGTAAATTTTAAATGCCAGACACCTCTACCATGTATCTGATGTTTGGGAAAATCACTTAATCTCAATGTCTTCTATTTGTAAAGTGGGTTTGTTAATAATATCTACCTCCTAGGGTTGTTGTGAACATTGAATATCACAGTACATGTAAAGCATGTATAGTAAGCACAATGAGGAATATATTGATATGATTAATAATGGACTAAGAACAGTCATTTGAGACCCAAAGAATATCAAAAAGAAAAAGCAGCATCTTGCTCTTTTTCCCTGCAAAATCTCGACCTATGAATTTTCTTTGACCGCTTTGTTTGTTTGTTTTGTATTTTCAGTTTCTGAGCCACTTCCTAGGGATATGCAGCTCTCTTCAACCATTATTACATCTCAGTTGAGGCTATGGAGGAAGTTTTATTCTCTACTAAGCAGGGTGAAAAATGAGGATTTACTCTAATTACAAAATTAAACATTACATATCCACATAGTTGTATAAGTCACCAAATAAGCTCAAACAAATAAAAGCAACATCTTCCATGGTTAAACCTAGTGGTAAAATTACCCTTCATTCAAAAGCACCTTCTATGTCACAGAAACTATTCTAGGTACTGGGGGGCAGCTGGAAGCAAAATAGGCAAGACTTGACAAGAAATCAAAGAAGACAAATCAATCATGTACTGTGTTAGACGATGATCAGTGCTAGGAGAAAAGGAAGCAGGACAAAGGGCATAGGGACTGCCTGGCCTAGGGTAAGTGTGCCTGTGTTGGGGTGGGGAGGGAAGCAGTGGATACACGTTTTGTAGTTTTTTTGTTTTTAACAAGAGAAAAATAACCAAATTTAATTACATATGTATGTATGGGAAACCCACATGCATGAGGTTCAGAGAAAAAAAGGGAAAATGACTAGATGTGGCATTGTGAACTAAGGCTATGGTAAGGCACACTGGGACTTCAGAGGGGAGGAGGGTCATTTGCAGGACATAAGAAGAGCTATAAGGACTTCTGGCCTATATGGCAGCATAGGTAAATGTAGTGCTCACCACCACCCACAATCACATCAAAATTACAACTAAACCACAGAACCACCATCATTCAGAACAGCCTGAAATTGAGCTGAATGAAATTCCTGCAACTATAAAGTTAAAGAAGCCACATCAAGACTAGTAGGAGGGGCAGAGGTGCAAAATGTCTGGTCCTACACCCATGTGTGGCGGACAAAAATCAGGAAGGATATCTTGACTGTGGAGTTACCCCCTGAGGAGAGAGGGGTCCCAGTTCCACACTAGGTCCCCCCAGCCTTGGATTCCAGTCCCAGAAAGAGAAGTCCCCATAACTTCTGGCTGTAAAAACCAGCAAGAATTGATGTTAAGGGAGACTGAGGCTGCTGGAGTCCTGGGAAGTTCCTCTTAAAGAACCCATGCATGGACTTACTCATACTCATTCCCTCTGAACTCCATTGTGGGGACAGCAGCTTGTAAGGCACCAGAGACATACATGGAGGAACTGAATTGTTTGTCAGCAGGGCAAGAACTAGAGAGGCAGCTTTCTTCCAGACAGAATTGTTGGCAGAAGCCATTGTTCCTTTGATGAGCCCTTCTTCCATAGACCTAGCAGAGGGGCACCATATCTGAGATTCTATCAGCATGGCTCACACTGTTTGCCCCATCGTGGTGATCCCCTGAGACTCCATCCCACCCAACTTTTGGGCCCACCCAAGTTTTACTCTAGGAATGGCCTGTTTTGGCTCATGATTCAGATTTTTCTAAAATCTCTCAAGTAGCCTCTGGCCTCAGCAAGCCCCATACTTCTCATTACATGGCCCAAGGCCCAGCACTAACAGTAGCCAACCTTGGTTCACAGACTGGGCTTATTGGGGCACCTCCAAGCCCAGCACAAGAAGCAGCCATCTGCAGATCACTTTGTAGCTTATTCCTGGTGGCCCTGGGCAGAACATAGGCAGTGCCTCACCTTAGCTGGAATCTCCTAAGAGGCTCCAGAGCTAGTGTACCCAGTGGACAGCTTCAGACCATGTTGAAGCACCACCACCCAACCACCTCCATAAGTGGCACACTCAAGGGTGGACTCAGTGGGTAACAGAGCCCTCCTGAGGTAAGTTCTGCTCTGTGTGGTGGGCCCTTGCACAGTTGATCCTCCAAGGTGTTTGGAGATCAGTGGTCAGTGATCACAGCCTTCCTTGTAGCTGATAGGCCTGGGTAAATCCTTCCCACTGATGTGTTCACAGAAATCAAGACTCAACTACAATAGGGTGTAAAGCCCACATGGAGGGTGTGCCACAAGTGCCCAGTTGGGGTGATTGGGGAGGCTGTGCCACTAGACCCTACAGGACACCTACTACATTAGGCCAACTACCAAGCCTGAGAGACATAGCAGTTCTACCTAATACAGAGAAACAAATACAGAGAGGTGGCCAAAGTGAGAAGACAATGAAACATGTCCCAAGTGAAAGAACAGAAAAAAACTCCAGAAAAAGAACTAAAGAAAATGGAAACCAGCAATCTACTAGATGCAGAGTTCAAAACACTAGTTATAAACATGCTCAAGGAATTTAGTGAGGACAACAGCACATAAAAGAACCAGTAAGAAATAAAGGATACACTAATCGAAATAAAAAATAATTTACAGGGAATCAACAGAGTATATGAGGCTGAGAAACCAGTAATTTGGAATTTAAGGAAGCAAAAAACTCCCAATCAGAACAGCAGAAAGAATTTTTTAAATGAGGATAGTGTAAGGAGTCTCTGGGACAACTTCAAGTGTACCAAGGTTCTCATCATGGGGGTTCCAGAAATCGAAGAGAGCAAGAAATTGAAAACTTACTTTAAAAAAATGACAGAAAACTTCCCTAGCTTGATGAAAGAAACAAACATACAAGTCCAGGAAGCTCAGAGAGTCTCAAACAAGATGAACTCAAAGAGGTTCACACTAAGACACATCATAATTAAAATGCAAAAGGTTAAAGACAAACAGAGTCTTAAAAGCAGCAAGAGAAAAGCAGTTAGTTGCCTACAAGAGAGCTCCTATACGATTGTAAGCTGATTTCTCAACAGAAACTTTGCAGGCTAGAAGGATTTGGCACAAAACATGCAAAGGGATGAAAAGCAACTACATACAACCAAGATTACTCTACCCAGCAAAGCTATCATTTAGAATTGAAGGACAGATAAAGAGCTTCCCAGACTAGAAAAAGCTAGAGAGTTCATCACTACCAAGCCAGTATTATATGAAATGTTAAAGGGTCTTGTTTAAAAAGATGATTAAAAAATATGAACAATAAAATGGCAATAAATGCATATCTATCAATAATTGAATCTACAAACAAAATGAACCAAAACATTCTCATAGATACGGAGAACTTTTTGTTGGTTGCCAGATGGGAAGGGAATTGGTGGGGAGGGGTGGATGAAAAAGGTGAAGGGATTAAGGAGTACAAATTGTTACAGAATAGTCATAGGGATGTAAAGTACAGCATAAGGAATGTAGTCAATAATATTCTACTAACCAGGCATGGTGCTGGATGGGTGTGGGGTTTATTGGGATGGTCACATATTAAATTATGTAATGTATAATCACTGAGATGCACACCTGAAACTAATATAATGATGTATGTCAACTGTAATTGAAAATAAAAAATGATTTTTTTAAAAAGAAGATCTATAGTTTTAAATATGGGGGTCAGGGTAGGCTTACTTGAGAAGGTGACATTTAAGTACCTTAGTTTTAAACAATTAAGGGAGCCCTGGCCAGTGTGGCTCAGTTGGTTGAGCATTGTCCCATGCACCAAAAGGTCACTGGTTCAATTCCTGGTCCAGACACATGCCCAGGTTTTGGGCTTGATCCCCAGTAGGGGATGAGCAGGAGGTAGCTGATTGATGTTTCTCTCTCACATCGATGTTTCCCTCTCCCTCTCTCTCTGAAATCAATAAAAACATTAAAAAAACCCAACAAAACAGTTAAGGGAATTTCTGAACAACCTAAAATTTGAGCCTAAGTTTTTTAGTGTTTATTATATCACCACATAACAAAATAAATTTATTTAGCTGTACATTTTTCTTAGTGAATAGAAAGCAATTAACAGTATCTGTGAAGCAATACTGTCAGTGTAAATTGTTATTTCTTAGCAGTGAAAATGAACTGTATTTCTTAAAAAGAATTAGAGTGAACTGTGCAAATCTTGACAAACTAGATTTGTAATAAAAGAAGGGAAATGTTATTGATAGAATTGGAGTTAATATGTTAGAATATTGAACTCATTTACCTTGTTAATCATAGATTTTATGCACACAGCAGTGTGACCTTGTTGACAGAAAAATAATTTTCCATATTTGAAGCAATCCCATTGCAGTAATGAGAATTTATTTGGGAAGGTTTTGGAAGATTTGGAAATTAACTAGTTTTCTTGGGGAATTTAACTTTCAGGAAAATGGTGAATTTTACATAATACGTTAAAAAATATATGCTGCTTTATACATTTAAAAAAAGTGACTAAGAATGGACATAATGAAATTAATATACTTAAGAATAAGCTAAATGGTAACTTTGAGGACTTGCAGTTATTATTATTGGCAATAATAAAATTTAAAGCATTATTATCTCAAAATGAAATCTTGAGAGCTCACATGATGGAAACAGAAAAATTGATTCTATATACCATACTATAGTTGGAATTGAAATTATTTTTGTTCATGAGTAACAAGCATGTAGCGAAGTCACCAAATAATAAAAGAGCTTTTTAGAAGATGGACGTTAACAATAATTGTTGAGTCTTTTTAGCTAGAACTGAATTTGCACACAGACTGTTTTCTTGTGTGTGTAAGTTTATGTTCCTTAATCGAAGTTTGTGTTCAGTAAATCCTTAAGTGAATTTATTACTTTAGAGTGAAGTTTAAATGTTGAGAAAACTTTAAACACATTTATATGTATTTATTCTTTGCCTAATTTATTTATTAAAGGAACTAAATTTCATCCAGCCCCGCCCCCACCCCCCACCTTGGCCTTCACTCTAGTTATCTGTGTCCATGGGTTCTGCATATATTTTCTTTGGATAACCTCTTCAACTTCTTTTACCCAGTCTACCCTCTGAGATCTGTCAGTCTGTTTCATGTATCCATGCCTCTGGTTTTATTTTGATTGTCAGTTTATTTTCTTCATTAAGTTCCACATATAAGTGAGATCATATAGTATTTATATTTCTCTGATTGGCTTATTTTGCTTACCTTAATAATCTCAAGGTCCTTCTATGCTGTCACAAAGGGTAAGAGATGCTTCTTTTTTATAGTCGTGTAGTATTCCAATGCATAAATGTACCACAGCATTTTTATCCACTCATCTACTGATGGGCACTTGGGCTGTTCCAGATCTTAGCTATTGTAAATAATGCTGCTGTGAACATAGGGGTGCATATATTCTTTCTGATTGGTGTATCGAGATTCTTAGGATATATTCCCAGAAGTGGGATCACTGGGTCAAAAGGCACTTCCATTTTTAGTTTTTTGAGGAAAATCCATACTATTTTCAGTGACTGCCCCAGTGTGCATTCCCACCAGGATTCCCTTTTCCTCACATCCTTGCCAGCACTTTTTGTTGATTTATTGATGGTAGCCATTCTAGCAGGTATGCAGTGATACCTCATTGTAGTTTTAATTTGCATCTCTCTGATGATTAGTGATGAGCACTTTTCACATATCTATCTGCCATCTGTATATCATTTTTGGAGAAGTGTCTATTAAGGTCTGTTGCCCATTTTTAAATTGGATTGTTTGTCTTCCTGATGTTGAGTTGTATAAGTTCTTTATATATTTTGGAGATTAACCCCTTATCAGATGTACCAATGGTGAATATGTCCTATATAATAGGTTCCCTTTCCATTTTGTTCATGGTTTCTTTTGCTGCACAGAAGCATTTTAGTTTGATGTAGTCTGATTTGTTTTATTTTTTCCTTTGTTTCCCTTGTCCTAGGAGATACATCAGCAAAAATACTGTTACACAAGATGTCCAAGATTTTACTGCCTATGTTTTCTTCTAGAACTTTTATGGTTTCATTACTTACATTTAAGTCTTTTATCCATTTTGGGTTTATTCTTGTGTATGGAGTAAGTGGGTGGTCTAGTTTCATTTTTTCCCATGTACCTGTCCAATTTTCCCAACACTTATTGAAGAAACTATCTTTACTCCATTGTATACTCATGCCTTCTTTGTCAAATGTTAATTGTCCATAAAGGCATGGGTTGATTTCCGGGCTCTCTATTCTGTTCCATTAATCTGTATGCCTGTTCTTGTTCCAGTACCAGGCTGTTTTGATTACAATGGCTTCATAGTATAGTATGATATTCAGTTTTGTGATCCCAGTATTCTCAAGATTGCTACAACTATTCAGGGCCTCTTTTGGTTCCATATAAATTTTTGGAATATTTGTTCTAGATATGTGAAATATGCCATTGGTATTTTAATAGGAATTGTGTTGAATCTATAGATTGCTTTGGGTAGTATGAACATTTTAATTATGTTAATTTTCCCAATCCATAAATACAGTATATACTTCCACTTGTTTGTATCTTTCTTTATTACTTTCTTCAATGTCCTGTAGTTTTCTGAATATAGATCATTTACCTTCTTGGTTAAGTTTATTCCTAGGTATCTTACTTTGTTGTTGTTGCAATAAAAATGGGGATGTTCTGTAGTTTCTCTTTCTGATGGTCCATTATTACTCTGTAAAAAATGCCACCGGTTTCTGGACATTCATTTTGTATCCTGCTACTTTGCCAAATTCATTTACTACATCTAGTAGTTTTGTGGTGGATTCTGTAGGGTTTCCTATGCAAAATATCATGTCATCTGCAAATAATGACACTTTTCCTTCCTCCATTCCAATTTGGATGCCTTTAATTTCTTCTTGGATCGCTGTGGCTAGGACTTCCAGTAATATGTTGAATAAGAGTGGTGAAATCCAACATCCCTGTCTTGTTCCTGATCTTAAGGGAAATGCCCATTGAGTATGATTTGGCTGTAGGTTTTTCATATATGGCCTTTAATACATTGATGCATGATCCCTCTATTCCCACTTTGCCGAGAGTTTTAATCAAAAGTATGTGCTAGATTTTATTGAATGCTTTTTCTACTTCTATTGATATGATGATGTGATTTTCATCTTTCATTTTGTTTATATGATATATCACATTTATTGATTTGTGAATATTATACCAACTTTATTTCCCTGAATAAATCCCACTAGGTCATGGTGTATGATATTTTTAAGGCGTTACTGGATCTGATTTGATAATATTTTGTTGAAGATTTTAGCATCTATGTCCATCAGGGTTATTGGCTTATAATTTTCTTTCTGTGTAGTGTCTTTATCTGGTTTTAGAATTAGGATAATACTGGCTTTGTAAAAGGAGCTTGGACGTTTTCCCTCCTATTGAATTTTTTGGAATAGTTTGAGAAGGATAGGTGTTAGTTCTTCTTTGAATGTTTGGTAAAACATGCCTGTAAGTCCATCTGATCCGAAACTTTTGTTTGCTGACAGTTTTTTGATTACTGCTTCAATTTCATTAGTTAGCCTATTCAGGTTTTCTGATTCTTCCTCATTGAATTTTGGAAGATTTTATGTTTCTAGGAGTTTTTCCATTTCGCCCAGGCTGTCCAATTTGTTGGCATAGAGATGTTCATAGTATTTTCTTACAATCCTTTGTATTTCTGTGATGTCTGTTGTTACTTCACCTTTTATTTCTGATTTTATTTGTTTTTTTTCCTCTTTTTTTCTTGTTGAGTCTGGCTAAAGGTACATCAGTCTTGTTTATCTTTTCATTATCTTGGTTTCATTGATCTTCTTTATTATTAGTCTTTGTGTCATTTATTTTCTCTCTGATTTGTATTATTTCCTTTCTTTCTTTCAGTGGGCTTTTCTTTTTATTCTTTTTCTAGTTCTTCTAGGTGGAGGGTTAGATTGTTTATTTGAGATTTTTCTTGCCTCTTGAGATAGGCCTGTAATGCTGTAAACTTCCCTCTCAGGACTGCTTTTGCTGTGACCCATAGATTTTGTGTAGTTCTGTGTTCATTGTTTTGTTGTTGTTTCCATGTAATTTTTATTTCTTCCTTGATCTTATTGGTAACTCATTCATTGTTTAATAATATGCTACTTAGCCTCCATATGCTTGAAGGATTTTGAGGGTTTTTTTTGTAGTTGATTTTTAGTTTTATGCCATTTTCACCCAAGAAGAAGCTTGATATGATTTCAATCTTCTTGAACTTGTAGAGACTTATTTTGTGTCCTAACATGTGATCTATCTTTTTAAAAAATCTTCACTGTTGAAAGTATTACAAGTGTCCCCGTTTCCCCCCACTGGTCTCCTCCACCCTGCACCCCTCTCCAGGCCTTCACCACACTATTATCTGTCTCCATGGGTTATGATATATGCATATAAATTCTTAGGTTAATCTCTCCCCACCCACACACCCACCCCCGCCTTCCCTCTAAAATTCATCAGTCTGTTGCATGCTTCTATGTCTCTAGATCTATTTTGTTCATCTGTTTATTTTGTTCATTAGATTCCACATATGAGTAAGATCATGTGATACTTGTCTTTCTTTGACTGATTAATTTTGCTTAGCATAATACTCTCTCCATGCCCCACCATGCTGTCTCAAAGGGTAAGAGATCCTTCTTTTTTACAGCTGCATAGTATTCCATGGTGTAAATGTCTGAAAAGATGCTTGATATGATTTCAATCTTCTTGAATTTGTAGAGACTTGTTTTGTGTCCTAACTTGGAGTCTATCTTTGAGAATGTCCTATGTGCACTTGAAAAGAATGTATGTTCTGTAGCTTTTGGGTGAAGTGTTCTGTAAATGTCAGTTACATCCATCTGCCTTAGTGTGTCATTGAAGGTTGCTGTTTTCTTATTGTTTTTTTGTCTGGAAGATCTATCCATTGATATCAGTGGTGCATTAAAGTCACATTTTTGACTGTATTGCTGTTGCTTATATGTTTATCATGGTTATATTCTCTTAGTGGATTGATCCCTTTAATATTATGTAGTTGCCTTCTTTGTCTCTTATTATGACCTTTGCTTTGAAGTCTATTTTGTCAGGTATAAATATTGTGACCCCTGCTATTTTTTCTCTCATGTCCATTTACATGGAAAATTCATTTCCATCCCTTCACTTTCATCCTGCAAGTCTTTTTTTCTGAGGTGAGTCTCTTATAGACAGTATATGTCTTTTGTTTGGAGCATTTAGTCCATTTTCATTTAAGGTTATAATTGATAGGTACTTATTTATTGCCATTTTTATTCTTTATGGGTATGTTCCTCTCTGCATATATTTCTGCTTCTTCTTACAGCATTCCCTTTAACATTTCTTGCATTAAAGGTTTGATGGAAATAAATACCTTTAGTGCCCACCCCCCACACACACACTTTTTTTTTGGTCTGGAAGCTCTTTATTTCACCTTAAATTTTGAATGGTAGCCTTGCTGGATAGAGTAGTCTTGGTTTTAGATCCTTGCTTTTCATTACTTTAAATCATGCCATTTCTCAGTGGAGAAATCAGCTGACAGCCTTATGGGATCTCCCTTATAGATTACTGACTGTCTCTCTCTTGCTGTTCTTAAGATTATCTCTTTGTCTTTAATGTTTTCCATTTTAATTATGATGTGTCTTGGAGTGGGTCTCTCTGGGTTCATCATGATTGGTACCCTGGGTGCGTCTTGAACCCTTGTGGCTTTTACCTTCACCATCATAGGGAATTTTCTGTCATTATCTCATCAAACAGTTTTCCATCCCTTGCTCACTTTATTCTTTCTCTGGTACCCATATGATGCAGACGTTGTTGTGTTTCATGTTGTCTCAAAGTTCCTTACACTGTCTTCATGCTTTTTAAGTATTTTTTCTTTTTGCTACTTCAATTGAGTGTTTTTATCTACTTTGTCTTCTATTTCACTTATTCTATCCTCTGCTTCATTGAGCCTGATTTATTTCCTTCCAGCATGTTCTTGATGTCCAATATAGTATTCTTCATTTCTGCCTTGTTCTTATTCATAATTTCTATGTCTTTTTTCATGCTGATTTAGTTCCCACTAAGTTCCTTGTAGTTCTACATTTATTGAGCATCTTTATTACCTTTACTCTGAACTCTATGTGTTATAACTTTATCTCATTTAGGTCTTTTTCTGGTGATTCATCCTTTAATTTTGGGGTTGTTTCTTTGTCTCTTAATTTTAGTTGTCTCTTTATGTTTGTATCTATGTATTAGATATACTTGCTATGACTCCCAGTCTTTGTGGAGTGGGCTTTTGTAGTAAATGTCCCGTGGAACCCAGTGATGTGGTCTCCTTGTACTACTGAGCTGGATGCTCTAAGAGTGACCCTTTTATGGGTTATTTGGGCTCTTCTGTTGTAATTGGGTCTGGATTGCTGTTGTGCCATTCATGGGTGGGCTCTCTTCTCAGGCTGGATAACTGTAAGGTTCAGCCACAAGGACATCTTGTGAGCTATTGTACAGGTGTTGACAGGGCAAAACAAAACAAAACAAAACAAACAGGAAGTAAACAGGATCATACAAAAGATACCAACAAGAACAGCAAAAACCAACACCAAAGAAAAAAGAGTTAGGAAAGAGAAAAGAGAACAAGAATAATAAACAAAAAAGAGAGAGAAAGATAATATCACTAATAGCAAAATAAAGCATAAAAAGAATAGTGGAAGAGAAATGGGGCAGAAAAAAGATGCTGAGAGGAAAGAAGGGAGAGCAAAAAATAAGAGTGGAGAGTAGGAAAAGAAACCTAGTGGGGAAAAAAAAAGACAACAAGACAACCCGGGTTGATGTGGCTCGGTGGTTAGAGCTTCAGCCACACACTGAAGGGTCACAGGTTCAAATCTTGGTCAAGGGCATGTACCTGGGTTGCAGGTTTGATCCCAGCCTCATTTTTGGTTACATGCAAGAGGCAACTGATTGATGTGTCTCTCTCACATCAATGTTTCTCTCTCACATCGATTTTTTTTTCTCTCTCTCTCTCCCCCCCCCCCACCCTCCCTTCCACTGTCTAAAGAAAGTCAATGGGAAAAATATCCTCGGGTGAGGATTAACAACAACAACAACAAAAGACAGAGAAAAAAATAAAAAAATGTTACGTTAAGGTAAAATAAGAGTGAAGTAGGTAAAGCAAAAGAAAAAATGGAAAATAAAAAATAAAGATATAGTAAGAAAAGGAAGGAGACCAATAAGAGATAGGAAAGAAATGAGAGAAAAGAAAAAACACCTTAGCAACAATAATAATAATACCAAAGCAATAAAGAAGAAAGAAATATATATTGAAAAAGAACAACAACAAAAATGCCAGCCAAGTCAAGTTTGTCTAGGTAGATTATGTTGTCTGAGGATCACTGTTTTGCATACTGATTTCAGGCCTCCAAGGAGGCCCTTTTGTGTCAGCCAGTGTCAGAAGCTGTTCAAGTTTGGCTCTTGGCATCCTGTTTTAGCTGTGCTCAGTCTGAGGCTCTCTGAGGAGTGCCTTACCCGTCAGCTACTCCACAACCCTCCTTAGGTTACCTGGTCTTCTACCAATGTTTTCTGAAGAGAGTCTTTAGGGTAGACCCAGGCTATCATAGGTAGCGCTAGTGGTCCCCTGCTTAGAGATTATGCCCTCAAGCACTCAATGAGGGGGAAATTAATCTCTGCTTCAAAGCCAAATGCCTCAGTCTCTACCATATACTCCAACTCCAGTTCCCCCTAAGGTGGCGTGGTGCGGGTTCAGGTTGGATACAGCCTGCCGCCTTTGCTGCCAGAGAAGTTTCAGCTGCCCTGGGCTCAGTGGATTAATCAAGAGTCTCCAGTTGAGAATGTTGCCATGCCAGCCCTTCTGGTCCCAGACAATAGCATCAGAGGGTCTTACTCTTGAAATGTGCTACTCTGAGGTGTTCTCCCAACTCCACTGAACTGTGCCCAGTGGGGGTACCTGGGGCTTCAGAGAACTGATCCAAACTGTTTCCTGTTGGGGACGGTGTTCCCAGCCTGCAGGAGAGGGAGTCATGAGTCACCCCTCCCTGGGACTGGCTGGCTGAACTCACAGCTCAGATCCGCCTCCCCACAGTGCAGTCACAAAGCCCAACTCTCACTCATCTATCTCACCAATATAAGCCTTCCTGGGGGATGCTATGGGATGTCGCCCAAGAAACTCCTGCTCTGAGAGGACTCAGCACCCTTGCACCACAGGTCTAAGCAGAAGGGGTTACAAACTCAGCCTCAAGCAGGACTCTCATCTCTCTGCATGGCTGGTCTCAGTAAAGCTGGGGCCAGGAAACCCAGCACCACTTGTGCTCCAACTCTTCTCAGTGCAGGTGAAAAATCCGTGTAGCGCATGTGATAGTGTAAACAGACTTGAGAATAAACTCATCTGACTCTGTGAATATACAGCCCTAAACAATGGAGCAGAGGGTGCAGCTGTACTAGAGAGCAGCCATCTAGCCAGGAGCATTTTGTGTGTCATTGTCCTAATGATTTGTAAATCTACACATTAAGAGTGTAATGTTTGCTCAGCCTGCATGGCATTGAGCATTGCCCTATGATCCAGGAGATCTCAGTTCAATTTGCAGGCTCTTTCCCCAGTGGGGGTGGGGGGGTGCAGGAGGCAGCCAATTAATGACTCCCATCATTGATGTTTCTATCTCTCCCTCTCCCTTCCTATCCCTGAAATCAGTAAAAATATATTTTAAAAAAAGAGTGTAATGTTTTAGTTTGCTAATGTTCTACAAATAATTGTTACATATTTTCTTAATTCTTTTATATTCCTGAGAAGATTTGAAGAAAACTGGTCAAAGGCTCAGCAAAACGAAACAGAAGAGAAGCAGAAAAAGAAAAAGCAGAACAGTCATAGTAAATTCATGGAGGAAACCTCATTTGAAACCCAAAGTATCTTACACTAGGAGATCAGGACCCATCTCAGAGTGATGGGTCACTTGGAAGTAACCTAAAGAGAATCAGGGTGTACCTTCATGGATGGTCTGGGAAACGAATTTGGAGATTTAGGGAATGGCCATAAAGATGAAAGATGGGAAAACATAAATCCTGAAGACAGTTTCCCAAATATTATATCTGTAGCTGAATTGGCCACTACATCAAAGAATTATCTCCCTAAAGAAGATTACTTGTTTCTAAGTTTGTTATTAAGACCAAATGAAAACTGTGCTACTTGTCCGACAGTGACTCAGACCTTTCCTGTGTAGCAGGTGATGACCACTCTGGCACGAAGGTAGAAAAGCACATTGGAAATGGGCTTACCATAGTATTAGGCATCCAGGGCCAATTTCTTGAAACTCTATGCTCATTTATGTAGAAGAGAGAGATGGTAGATAAAAGTCTTCAGAAAGAAACAATTCTGTGCTGTCGGTATGGATCCAGAACTTCAAGTAAAGTTTTAGGAAAGGAACAAGGAGTAAATACAACAAAAAACAATTGGGCTTTAAAATATATATTTTTATTGATTTTCTAGAGAGGGAGGAAGGGAGAGGGGGAGAGAAACATCAAACGGCCGTCTCCTGCACACCTCCTACGGGGAATCAAGGTACGGGTATGAGTCTGTAACCTGGGCATGTGCCCTGACCAATTAAACTGGCAACCCCATGATGCACAGGACAGCACCCAGCCAACTGAGCCACACCCTCTAGAGCGACTTTTTTTCTCAAACAATTTATCTGGTGAAGAATTACAGTTGAGCTCTAATAGACAATCCTATTCTGGTAGCTGGCCTGAGGGACCACATAACTGTATCTGTAAACAGAGGCCAAAGAAAGATAGATGGCAAAAGCTGGCAGGGGCCAATTGATTAAATTGATCTCCGCTTGTGAAGGAGCATGGGACCAGAAAGCAGTCCAGAAACATCGATAGAGGAGAAGCTATTGATAGAAAATAAAGATATGTTGCCTTCAGCTGAGAACAGAAGTTCAATTGTAGAAACAGAAACAAGGCTCTCTGGAAGCTGCTTGCTTAAACTGGATATATCCCAAAGAGTGCCTTACACTCAACAACGAATAAGAAGAGGAGGCAGGAAAGGATTTTCAATTTGGCACCAAACTTTAACTTACCGAGACAGTCATATCAATGTAAAAGAAAGGGAGAAATGTGACTTGTTAACAGAATGCCATGGGCTAAAAATTATTTTGGAGGAGGAAAAAGATAGAATTTCAGAAATAAATGATGAAGAGGAGAATAAATAAAACCGTATCATCTTCGATCATCATCTATCCTGGTTTTACTCTGATCTTATCAAAGACCCTCCACTAAATATTGGTGGAAAATTTGATTCTCATTACCTGTCATTTAACAGACTAAGGCACTCTGTATATTTTTTACAAAAACCCTATTCTTGTGTGCTGCAATCTACATCTAGCTTTTGGAAGATATCTTTTACAGGGAAGATACCATTTTTGACTTTCAGATCTTAGACCAGAGTAGATAATACAGTGTTGACTCTCCAGAAATATTAAGTAGCCCACCTGATAGTTTGTAGCCTTTTAAGATCACTTCTGATCTTCACTTTTTAAATAAAATGTTTGGTGAAAAACTGAAGCCATGGAGAGAACCTAAGCTATTACAGTTCTTTCATACTGAAGAAAACTAAGATTCAACAAACACTGACCTTGATTTACTTGAGCTGTTATTATCACAAGGGCTTCCCTTTCAACTATAAGGCTTTGTGGATCTCCTGAAGTTCCAGTAGGTAAATTGTGCCTATTTGCTACAAATAAAAAGTCCAGTTTAACATATATGAATAATTTATCAGGTGTTTCTACTTTGTGTTAGTGAATTCATGCAGTTAATTGATCTTGTGATGCTTTTCAGGAGTGGAAGTGGTAGACCCATAGCAAATGGTGTTTGATCTTCAAAATCGTGTCCCTTGTCCCCACCTCTGTGACCAATAGTCTTAAATGTCTTTGAGCACATAGAATACTTGGACTCTCAATTTAAATAGACACTGGGAAGAGTGAAGGAAGAGGTGGGCAACAGTGATTATGTAACAAGTAGAGATGGACTGCTTTTTTTTTTTTCAACTCTACATTTCCCCGTTTGACACATGACCCTTTCTCAGTCATAATATGCCATATAGATATGAGAATAGTAAAGAAGGATATGGTGAAGATTAAATAATGAGAAAATATCACCTGCAATAGTTGAATTTAATTTTTAAAACTGTCTGAGAAGGGCATTGAAAAGACTATTAGAAAGGGTTCTAGCCCTGGCTGGTTTTGCTCAGTGGTTAGAGCCTCAGCCCTCAGACTGAAGGGCACGTACCTCATTTGCAAGTTCAATCCCTGGCCCTGGTCAGGGAATGTGCAGGGGGCAACCAATCGATGTGTCTCTCTCACATCGATATTTCTCTCTCTCTCCTCCTTCCACTCTCTCTGAAAAGCAATGGAAAAAAATATCCTTGGGTGAGGATTTAAAAAGAAAAAAAAAGGAAAGGTGTCTGACTGGTGACTTGAAAGATTCCTTCAGGGTCTTAAGATTGTTTTTGGAAATGAAAAATCCAAATACAAGAAGTGAAAATATGATTTTTAATATTCTAAGTAAAATTACAAGTAAATTTCTCCTAAATAAGCATAGTTAAGATGCTAAATGTCTTAAAGAAGAAATGGAGCACATGGGGTGGCGGTGGGAGGGGGGTGGGAGGAGGTGGAAGAGGGCATAAAGGATATAAGTGATGATGGAAAAAATAAAATAAAATAAAATTTAAAAGAAGAAATGGAGCACATATTCCAACATTTCCTTATCTGTAAGTCAATTGCACGTGTTAGTGATTTCATGCAATTGCATGTGTCCCCTTCCTTGAGGACAGAAGTTGTAAGAGGTGAGAGGTCAAAGCTCCAAGCCCTACAGTTCTTCTATGTCTTCCAGACATTTTTTTCTCTTCTGCTTCCACAAGGATACCTGGGCCCTATGCCTGCATCAGCTTGTCTTCCAGAGTTTATTACTTTGCTCCCAAACTCCTGCTGTTCTGGGCAAAGGTGGTCCTCCAAGATTGACTAAGTCCCAGGGCCAGGAGGTCCCCATTATCAGCCTGCCCTTGAGTTTTGGCACCATGTTTATTGCTTTTGTAAACTTTGTGAATAATCACATCTTAACTGCTGTAATTTTCTATCCTTCTAGATGTACCAAAGAAACATGCCAGTTTAAAAAATTAAAATGCATTTGTTGCTTTAGGGAATTGTAAAAGATAATTGAAGTCATTTGGTCAGGTATCCTAGTCCAAGGCCCTAAAGTTGTATGCAGCATTTTTTGTGTCATTTTTCTGGGAGGAAGTCTACAGATTTTATCAGCTTCTCAGCAGGTCCATGGCCCAAAAAGATTAACAATCACTGCCTTAGGTCAGTACCAGAAAGAACAAACACCCTAAACCTTCTCCTCCATTGAAAGTACAATACCATCATAATTAACATAATGATCAAATATCCATTAATTAAGCTTTGGAAAGCTTTTTAGAGAAAATAGACCCCATTCATCAAATAAGTTACCTTCTAAATGGGGAGACAAGACTAATACAAAACAAAATTATTGCATATAGAAAATATAAATGACAAACTTATGAATATTTTATGAGTGAGGTCAGCAGTACTCACGGGATGTAGAAGAGAATATGGGGTAATGGTTCTGCCTGGGATGGCTTATTTGTGGAAGTGAGTTATAAGCAGTGTTTATAAAAATGTGGCTTACAAGAAAAATGGGGGAAAATCACATTTAGAAATGGCATGTCCTTTAAAAAAGAGAAGAGAAAACTAAGTGGAAATAAAATGATTTTTGTGGCTAGGTTGGGCAAGCTAAGTGCTGGTCTCTCTATGGCCAGTGGCCTTGTAAATAAGGCAGGGAACTCAAATCAAGTATTAGGAGCTCTGCAGACATACTGGGATTATATAGCAGAGCCATATATAAGCCTGAAGAAACCAAAGTACCCATGTTGCTAGAGATATGTGAATACAGGGAAAATATTTTGTGTGGTTTGGTGTGACTGATATACATATATCAATGTTTGGACTTGTTTATAAGCATCTTAATTGTTTGTGAGGATTTTACCCCCAGACACTCTTATGTGGAAGGAGCAATTTGCAAGACTAGTTTTGCTATAGTTGCAATGTTTTATACATGTCACAGGAAAGGACAACTACCTAAATTTTATGCCCTGTGACAGTACCTATATATATATAATATATATATATTTAGTTAGAGTTATGTTTTTATAGTTATATTTAATGAAAACATGAACTATGATATACATTGTTTTACTTATAGATTCACATAAGCATTTTCATTGAGTCTGGATAGTGTTTACTAATAGAGGATAGAGGTCTGAGACAAACTAACTCCTGCTTTAGCTAAAATATCTTCAAAACTTTTGTTGGCTTTTGTTGTTATGGTGGTCTAGATATCATGTTTGCATACCTTCACATTTAGGGTAAGAATCTATGTGGCAATAGAGCTAAAATTTGTTTCCCCCCTTTTCCACCCCCAGGATCTTTGTTGCCTAATGACTATGTGGTTCCCCTTGACTGGAAGACACTGATGATGAACTATTTGCAGAGGAAGATGTCAGTAAAGGTACAATTTCATGGCTTTTAAAGAAGAACTTCTCAAACTGTTTTGTTTTGTTTTTTAATATATATATATATATCTTTATTGATTTCAGAGATAGGAAAGGAGAGGGAGAAAGAGATAGAAACACCCATGATGAGAGAGTCATTGGGGATCAAGCCCGCAACCCGGGCATGTGCCCTGACCGGGAATCGAACCTCGATCTCCTGGATCCTAGGTTGACGCTCAACTGCTGAGGCACGCCTGGCCAGGCTCTAACTGGTTTCTTAAAAAAAATTGCAGAAAACTTGTTTATTGAATGTAACATGAAGGGCCACATCTAATATTAAATTAGACAAAGAATATATGTGGATGGGTGGATAATAGATGCATGTGTCTTTCAGTTAGTCCCAAAGAGAAAGTTGCATTTAATTCTCATACTTTGTGTGGTATAGGTTGGTATAAGGGCCCACTGGTGACCAAGGTGGCCATTTATGAGAATTCTTTCCTCCTGTCTAGTCTGCAGTCTTATCCTGATATGATAGAGGTACAACTACAAATTAAGTTCCTGTTTACTTGATTTGGAAGCTCCTCATTATTGGTGTTCTGGTCCATAGTGAGAGACAATGACTATTCTGACAGGCTGTTAATTTTCCAAGTGGCTGGAGGAAGACAGGTTGGAAAGGGTAGAAAGGTCAGAGAGACTCTGGAAAAGCCTAAATAATGGAATGGGAAGAGGGTAGCTGGGGTTCTATTTATAGTAATTGATGGTGATTTAAGTGCTCAGAAGCAATACTATGGATACATTTTGAGATAAATAGTAAAATTAAGGTTTAGTGAAACATTATAGAATTATATAGTTCAGGACAGTATTTTTTAACTGTTCATGTAAGTACTGCTGTGGGAAAAGTAGATTATTTTATATGTCCAGTTAGTAAAACCAAATATATTTTTCCTAAACTTCTTATTTGTCTTCATTCCCCATGGCAACCTATTGCTACCTAAACACACACACACATCCCAATACTTAAATGTTTAAATTGACACTTGTGGTTATTATGTTTCTTTTGTCATTCTGGGAGTATCTCTACATGAGTTAAATGACAGTGCAAACTTAACCTCAATGCCAAATATTAATCATTTTATATGTTTTTAAATTATAATTTATAGAAAAGACAAGAGGATCGGTTAAGAAATGAGAATTCGCCCGGACGGGTATGGCTCAGCGGTTGAGCATCGACCTAGGATCCAGGAGATCGGGGTTCGATTCCTAGTCAGGGCACATGCCTGGGTTGCAGGCTAGGCAGCAGATCAATGACTCTCATCATTGATGTTTCTATCTCTCTCTCTCCCCCCTCCTTTCCTCTCTCTGAAATCAATAAAGATATGTTTTTAAAAAAAGAAAAAAAAATGAGAATTCCTTGAACTATAAGTACAGTGGAACCTTGGTTCTTGAATTTAATTAGTTCCCAGAAGTCTGTTCAAGAAGCAATTTGTTTGAAAACCAAATCATTTTTTCTCATTAGAAATAATATAAATTGAATTAATTCATTCCAGACCCCCAAATGATTTCCTGTTTTAACCTTTCTTGTATACAGTACATGTCTAATGTACTGTTTAATCTATAAGCGAACACTTCTTTTCTTAAACTTATTGAACCACACCCCTACTAGCCTTAAATGAATCACTTTCAGCACTCGTTTCAGGGATTTCTTTCAGGTTAGCATGCAGCATGTTTGCTTTTTCACCTATCACTGCCTCCAAAATGCTGTCATTGGCTAACTGCTTTTTGTTTATCCAAATCAACAACAGTTTTTCTACTTCTTCAATTGCCTTTGATCATTGTTTCTTTCATACCATTAGCAACATTAGCACTCTTGATGGCTCTTTATGTTTTAAAATTGTGCTAATCATCCATTTCACCAGCAACAAAAGCAAAAAACCACAAAAATATTCACAGGACAATTTCCTGAGATGTTAACAACACTAGGTTTAGCTGTGTAAATTGACTCATAATGGCGCATTCTCTCGATTGTTTGTGGCCTGAGAAATCCTTGTTATCATGCTGATGTATCAGCATGAATGGGTGGTCAGGTCAAGAACCAAGTTTGCTCAACAACCAAGAAATTTTTTCCGTGAACAACTTGGTCAAGAACTGAAATGTTCAAGATGGGAGACATTCAAGAACTGAGATTTGACTGTACAACTTATTCCAGAGACCTCTATATGATCAGAAGGAAGTGGGTGTTGATATTATCTGGTTGTAATAGCTCATATGTACCACAATTAGAGAGTAAATATAAAACCTGTAGTCTGTTACCATAGCAACCCTGTGTGCTATTGCATGTGATGTGTTTATTTAAGTGTAGATCTTCTTGTGGAATACAATACAGCTTAGAGTGTTACTATCAAATTTATTTTCCAGCTTCATTGGTTAGAACATATTTTAGAGCATTCTATCAACACGCAGTATATGAGGGGTTCACCGCTGCTCTAACATGTGATGAGGGCTCACAATTAGGGATATGGGTTATATTTAAATATTAAAGAATCTTTAGAAAATAGGTAAAACATGTAGACAAACTCATGTTATAGTTTAAACTTGACATCAAGCTGACATGAAAATAAACACACTGCACATGTTTTCCAATGTGTAAATTATGAAATAAACACAGCTGCTATGTATGTGTCTGCATTTGATAAGAGTTGAATGCAAGCATTTACCATATGTTTTCTCTCTTCATTTTAACTCATTTCTAAGAGTAGTTTGTGTTTCCTTTTCTGAATGAGAAATACACATGTACCCGGTAAAACTATTTTTGTTTGTTTTAAACCTGGTTCTGCCTAAAGAAAAAGGAGAAGGAGTAAAGATTTGAGGGAAGCGTTTAGAGATTTGGAGGGACCACTAGAAAATGGGGAATGCCTATCATATGAGAAGAGATAAGAGGCTTTGAGGAACTGCAGAGACAGGAGGTGAAGAAATGTGTTCATGTGTTCAACAAATACTTACCAAGTTGCCTCAATTCAAGCATCGTTCTGCACATGGAGGACCTAGCAGTGAAAATATTCCTGCCCATGTGTTATCATGGGGTTTATGTTAGGAAGGGAGAGTTTCCCTTCCCCCAGCAGGTGGCCCCAGTGTGACACCAGTCCAGCAACAAGCATTTGGCTGGGGGCCATTTGGGAGTCTGTCCTATCCACCAGATTTGAATGTTTTGTATCAAGGACACTTTCTGGACCATACCTGTGATTTTTATGTTCATTTTCCACTTTCATGCTAAACTGCTCTCTGTGAACCCGGTCTTCTCTTCACAGAGCAGTCATCCCATATTATTAATCTTGTCTTGTTGGGGAAATTTATGAGTGTTGTGCTATATACAATTTTTACAATTATAATGAGAACAGGACTCCCTGTTTTGTATTTGGCATAATGTACTCAGCAGTGGGCCTCAGGGGGTAAATAGAAATGTAGAAAGAGGGAAATAGCAGGAGAAAGTGGTTGGCTCTGGGAACCACATTCCTGCCTATTTCAAAGCCCTTCCTCCTTTAAGGAGGTGGCGTAGAGTACTGGGAAAAGGCTGGGTTCCAATCCTGAAGCTGCTGATGACTGACTATGACCTTAAATTACTCTCTCAGAGCCTTGATTTCTTTACCTGTAAAAAAAAAGTAGGTTTATAGTACCAATCTGTCACAGGGATATTAGATGAGGGGTAAATGAAATGACTTGTGCAAAGTACTTAGCATAGTGCCTGAAAAATAATAGGCTCTTAGGTTTAATTCCCTTCTCCTAAATACCTCCTTGGGTTTGAACTTTGTTTGCTAAATGCCCCTGGCAAAATAGAAGTTGTGCATCATGGAGAGCCAGTTTATTGACTCAATAAACTTGTTAATATATTTGCATGAATTAGTGTATTGATTATTGACTTTACAATAGCTGATCCTCAGGGAATGGGACTTAGAACAGGTTTTGATTTAGAGACAGGAGGGGGACAGGGTCTTAGATGAGGCAGGGCCAAGCAGGATGTGGGGATTGTGGGGACACTATGAATATGAAGCCCTAGATACCAGCAGAGTGGTATAAATAGGGTAACAGTCAGGGAAACTGACAATAAACTCTGTCACCATTTTGTCTGGGCTTGTGTTTGTTTGCTGTTGAAGATCTTAAGAAAGAGTATTCAGTGACAACCCAGAGGATTATTTCCAGTGATTAGTTATCTTGATAATAAAATACTCAACAAACAAAAGAGGTAACAACTCATTTTATTTCGTAATTTTGAAGATGTTTGCCATACTCTAATTTGTTTTATAAAAGAAAGTAAGGCACAGAAAACTTGAATATCTTATTTTAAAAATTGCATCAGGATAGAATGGTAGGCCTTATATCCAGGTATGGGCCCATGATTCCATTTCTAGATTTCTGAAATCCAAAAAGCTCTGAAAACCAAAAGTTGATTTTGTTTTGTTTCATTTCTTAAATGTTTGTCATTAAAACTAAGTTGGTAGCAAAACTTGACCCAACTTTACTCATTTATCCTACTTAGTATGACTATGCATAGATTTCGCTGCAGAAATATTAATGTTTAACTACTAGAGGTGGCCACAAATCCCACTGAGTTTAAGGTTATGTTGGTGTCCCTAGGGTCCTCTCTTTAATTGTTGCCCCATTCTTTATCTCCTTATAGGGCAAGGATTCTCAAAACTCTGTCTCCAGTTCAGACCTCTCTTCTGAGCAACACACATTTCCCAGCACCTACCAGGTTGCTCCACCTGCCTAAGCAGTGCAGAGTGAGTGTGCCAAAGTCTCTTGCCCCCAGTGCTGTGTGCCTTCCTGCTTCCCATGATGCCCAGGACCCCCTCTATAGAGGAAATGGAAATGCATGGAGGTTTTAGAAATATGCCAGCCACTTATGTAATTTAAACTGTTCTAATAGCCACATTAAAAAAGGAAAAAGAAAAGGGTGAGATTAATTTTAATAATATATTAACCCAATACAGCCAACATATTATCATTTTAACATGTAATCAGTATAAAAACGGGGATATTTTATATTCTTTTTTATACTGAACCTTCAAAATTTAGTGGTTTTTAAAAAAAATTTTTTTTTTTAAATCCTCACCTGAGGATAGTTTTTCCATTGCTTTTCAGAGATAGTGGAAGGGGAGGGGAAAGAGAGAGATAGAAACATCGATGTGAGAGAGACACATCAATTGGCTGCCTCCCACTCACGTGCTTACCAGGGCAGACATTGAGCCTGCAATCGAGGTACATGTCCTTCACCACAATTGAACCCGGGACCCTTCAGTCCGAGGGCCAATGCTCTAACCACCAAGCAAACCCAGCTAGGGCTAGTGTGTATTTTTTATGCTAAGTATTTTATTTGTATGCTGCTTCCAGTGTATATAAAATAATCATCCTTGTGAAATAGAAATTCATGAAAATAGAGAGAGATGTTAAGGACTGACAAAACCAGAAGTTTGTATAGTATGGCACATGTTATAGGGTAAGCTTTTTGTACAGGCTTCAAATTGAGCTCTCTTTGAATATTCACTGGTTCAAGAAACACCACCTTAGGACACCTTCAAAGATTCATTTCACTACAAAAAGGAATAGACTTTCTGGGGTCTGAAGGGATTGATACTTGAAGACACTCCAGTCAGCAGGGGCTCAGGTTGAGCATTCTGCAGACAGAATTGTTTCAAATCTGCCTCTGACTGGGAAACCTTCACAGGTTGAGCCTGGCCTCCAGCCCAAGCTGTGGAATCTTACTTTCTTCACATTGGTGACACTGGAGGAACCAGACATAGTGCATATGAGAGCCAGGCAGATTTGTTGGTAGTGGGTCAGCTGGTCGTGGTTCCAAGGGGCGGGACAGCGGGGCAGTGAATTGAGGGCCAAAATTTAGTGTGTATTTTAATCTCAATTTGTACTAGTAACATTTCAAGTGATTAGTAGCCACATGTAGCTAGTGGCTCCTGTACTAGACAGTGAAAGTCTGGAGTGAAAAAGGTAATAGTTGAGGCTGGGCAAAAAGCACTCTTGTAAAGAAGTCTGATAGGATACGTACATTATAAGTATCACTGTTTTTACGATTCATGTAACAGGGTGGGGCATAGATCTACAGTTGTTCATATGGAAAATACAGTTGTCAACATAAACATTCAAAGCTCCCTCCCTTCCTCTCTCTTTGAAAAGTAATGGAAAAATATCCTTGGGTGAAGATTAAAAAAAATAAATTAAAAAAAAAGTAAGATGGTAGACACAGACATCTTTTACATAGCTGGATAGAGGATAGTTAACAATCAACAATTAACATGATAACAGTAACAATGAGAGGATTTGTGGTCTCCCCCTGCTACATTGGCTATGCCCCAAGGGGTCTGGAAAAAGGGGGAGTTATACCCTGACTTTCCAAAGGTATGTTATGGTAGATGCAAAAAGACTATAGATAGGCTTAATTATCTGGTAAAGATTGACTTTTATTAGGGAAGATTCTAGCCCAGGACATGATTATCTGCCATAAACTGCTTTTAGTTACCAAGTTTTAATTTCAGACCATCCTTTGTTGTTACTTTAGGTGTCTGAGTTTGTACGGCTACCATACAGGCCTTCCCTGAGCTTGTCAGGTTTAGTATATGGCCCCTTTTCGTCCACACAATAATTAATATGAGAATAAACCCAGTGTTTCGCACACTCACAACTGTAAACATACTTTTTCCCTACCCTGTACATTCTGTTCCTTATGGTTTTCCCCTAATATTTAGAGAAGTGTTTGAAATTCCAGTGTTCCTCAGCAGTGCTAAGAAGAATCACAAAGTATCCTTCCTCCAATGCTGGGAAGGGATTTTCAAGGGAGCGCACCCCTCTCCCCTCAGGTAAATTTCAAGGGGAAGGTGACATTCTCAGTAGGGAGCTCCCTCCCTACTTGGAAAGCCCCTTCCAAAGCTTATTGTGAAATCTCTGGATTTTGCTATAGAAGGAAATTGATTTTCTTCACAATTTCTTTTGAAAAGTTTCATACCTTAGCTGCTAGAGAGAAAATGTATTTACAATAATTATTACAGCCAAAGCCACCATATATCCTAGATTTTTCCAGGATGGTGTTTTTAATAGTGTCTCTTTCTGTCTGTGCATCTTGAAATTTGGTTGAGAAGATAGAATCTGTCAGTTTTGAGTGTGAAATACTGGAGAGTACTATGGTGACCAACCAACTGGCACTCAGCAGTTCCTTGAACTAGAAGTTAGTTCTGGATACTTCTCTGGAAACGGTTTTGGTAGACTGCTCCTTCCTGGAGGTCTGAAATGGGCACCAGAGAGGTTACTCTCTTCAGGTGACAGCAGAACATGTGCTTGCCTGTAGCCTTTCCTTCTCAGGAGACCTAGTTTATGCTACTATGTACAGATCAATCTGAGTTTTAAGGGGTATTCTGTATGAGAAGATATTTAAAGTTATGTAGAGGCAACAAAGCTTTCTAAGAATACTTTTGGCAGGCTGATAAAGGATTAAAAAAGAGAGAGGCCTGGGAGAGTGGTGTTAGCCTTTAGGATGCCATTGGTGCTCACAGTTGGGGGAGACAATAGCCCTTATTGTTACTATTCAAAACGCTGTCCACGTTTTTCAATCATCAACTAAAACTATTTCACTTTCAAAGTCTCGGCGGTTGGGGTAGGGCGGGGGAGGGCCTGGCTTCCAGGTGGCCGAGCAGTGCCCCAGGGTCCTGGCGGCTCTCCCCTGCGGCGCAAGGCGAAGGGATATCCGGAGGGGTGCGCAGAGCCCCGGAGGGTGGCCGGCCTTTTCGCACTGCCAGTCTCCAGCGCCCCAGCTTCCAGGTGGGGACGCCCCCTCCCCCGCAGCGGGGCTCGGCGGGCGGGAGGAGGGGCTGGGCTGCGAGCGCCGCCCCTCCATCTATCACATGGCTGGAGCGCCACAAAAACAACAGCTTTGGCCAAGGCCGGGACTTCAGGACAGGGAACCCAGGGTCCTAGCTGCAGCCTCCACCCCATGGAGGAGAGTTTTCTCGAATCCTTTGGGAGGCTGAGCCTCCAGCAGTCGCAGACTGGGCCGCCAGCCCCGCCGCCCCCGCGTGGGACACCCCCGCGCCGCCACAGCTTTAGGAAACACCTCTACCTCCTGCGAGGCCTCCCGGGCTCGGGGAAAACCACGCTGGCCAGGTAATGCCACCTGCCCGGCCCGCTCCCCCGGCCCCAGCCCGGCTGTGAGGCGTCCCGCTGCGCCGCGGGTGCCCCGCTGCGCTCCTCGAGCACGGTCTCGGCGCTGCCCCCGCCCGCGCCAGCTCCAGGTGGCACGGCCCTGCCTGCCGCTCGGCGGGCCCGGGGCAGTAGGCCGAGGACCTGCGTCGCCCCAGCCGTGGGGTGGGAGGCCCTCAGGGTTCTTCGTCAGGCAAACCTGGAGGTTCTGCCCAGAAAGCCACGGGGCCGCCCACGGGCGCGCAGGCACAGCCACCGCGTCAACAGGCGTCTTCCGCCGGGCGGAGAGCTGCGAGGCGGGAACCGGGCCGGGGCGGCCCGGGCGGGGGCTGGCGGGCGGCTTGGTGGGAACGGAGCTGGTTCGGCCGCGGCGTGGCTGGGGCAGCTGCGGAGGCGCTCAGGTGCGCGGGAGGGTGCTGGCGCGGCCCGCAGACCCGGTGACAGCGCCACGCGGTGGGCGCCCTGACGACTTCACACGCGAACTGCGTAGGCAGCCCGAGTGCGGGTCAGCTCGGGCTGCGCCGGCCTGGTGCCTGCTGTCAGCTCGCTGGGCCCACCGGGCCAGCCTCAGCCCCCCCCCCACTTGCACCTGAGGCTCCGGCGCCGTTGGCGGGCTCTCTCCCTGCCCGTGTCGGTGCTGCCGCCCCTCTGGCCTGCCCGCCGCCTCCCCCGCCCCACGATTCCACTGGCCCTTGAGGGCTCTGATCCCCTACAGCACTGGCAGCCACCCCACCCACCAGTAGGTGCTCGCTTTCTGGGCTCCGGGGATTCCTGTTTACACTTCTGTGACTGTGCTGGTTTTTGCACATGGTTCTGTTTATCCTTGTGTAAGTTTTTTGAAGGTGAGGGGCCATATCTTACCCTGCAAAGCGCAGTACTTGGCGTGGAGTATGTTTTCAGTGAAAGAAGTGGTCCCTTGTCCTCAGAGAGCTTTTCCATTTCCTTAGATGATGCTGAAGAAGAATCAGGGAACATCCATTTAGGAGCTAGCTGGTTTGGATGTGAGGAGGGTCAGTGAACTGTGACAGCCCTGGTGATGTGTTGCCAGTTGTAGTTTAGATTCCCGGCTCATTTTGTGGAGTAGAAGCCTTTAGCAAAACAATATTGCTACATTTTCACAAATTAAAGAGATGAGTGACTTCCAAAATGCTGTTAGTACCCTTAACTAAGAAATCTATTTCAGTAGGTGGGGAGGTAGATGGTGCAGAGTGGGGAGCCTGCTTAGTACTCAGCAGAAGGAGGTCATTTTGTGATACAGTCAGTTTTGGGTGGTGGGGGTGGGCAATGGATATTGCTAACAACGAAGCAACTTCTGGATTCAGATCCTGTTTAGTTTCACTTCAGCTTTGTTAATCTGTGGCCTGTCACACACTGAGTTGTTAAAGAAGGAAGTAATGTCTGTCCACATTGTGTTTATAATTGCTGAGAAGGAAAGTCATATGATGAGTGGAAGTGCATAGATTTGACCATCAAAAGCTGTGAGTTTTGGACCTTACCTTCCTCATCTGTAAAGTGAGTGGCTTGGCATCGGTGGTGAAGGCCCCTTCTGGCTCTAACATTCTACACTTTGAGGACTTTAATTCCTGGGTGATGTCTAGCTAAGCAGAAGACACTGGATGAGAGACTGGCTTATTAAAGAACATCTCCTTAGGGACAATTGGTGGGAGCACTGGCCTGGGAGTCTGAAGATTGTGCCTTTAGAATCCTGTTCATTACAAAATAGCTGGTGACTTTGGGCAATCACCTAACTTCTCTGGGACTTATTTTCCTTATATGTGAATATTAAGAATTAGGTTAGATGATTTATTGAAGATCCTTCTGACTCAAGGCTAGTTGTCAGACTTAGAAATTTGTTAATAATTGTTAGGTGAAGAGCTGTGACCTTGGAGTTCATTTATGGCTTCAAATCTAAGCTTTGGCATTCACTAGCTGTGATCTTTACTCAACTACCCTGCACCTTGGTTTCCTTTCCTGGAGGATATCTGCTATGCCTACTTCAGAGGCTCTTGTGAAGATTAAATGTGTGTGAGAACTTGTTAAACTTTAAAGTGCTACATAAATTTTAAGAGGTATTAGTTACTGCTTAAGATGTTGGTCAGCTGAGATAAATCTTCAGGGTGTTACTGGGGAAGAGACTGGCTCTGTAGTGAAAATGGAAGCTGGCCTTGTGAGTTCTCCTGTTAGTCTAGGTGTTGGCATTTCTGGCAGAAGAGGGGCTTTGGCAAAGCTTTTGGTTGGGTTATGTACTTATACAGAAATCTGGGTAGTAAGCAAAGAAATAGGCCACAGCTCAGTGAGGATGAAATGGTGTCCTGGACGGCACACGCAGTGGCCCTCAGGGAGCTGCCTTGTCCACTTATTTGGGGCGGGGGTTGGCGAGGGAGAGGAGGAGAATACCAAATTGTTAAAAAACACACATGTAGAAAATGGTAAAACTGTGAGGCTATCTTATGTGTAGTTGGATTCTGGGAAATTCATATTTTATTTATTCTATGTATTTTCTAGATTTTCTATAATGAACATGTATTTCTTGAGTCAGAAGAATAAAAATGCAGGTCCATCTTTTTTTCTGCTTAACTTTTAATTTTCATTTGATTAAAGAAATAATAAAAATGTTTTTGAAATTAGGATATGTCTTGTCTTCCAAATCAATGTTGGATCTCTATGCTTTTCACCTATTTGTTTTCATGGTGTGAAGGGGCTGGAATGTGGAAACCATCTGTTTAAATTATTTGGCGATATTAAATAAAATAGTTGGAGCTTTATGTGGTTTAAAAATTTTTAAATTACATCAGAGTACTAAAAAATTAGCATGCCCCCTAAGTTTGTTCTATTACCTCTATTTCATTTAAAAAACCATTTCAAAAATAGGTTCTTATCATTGATCTGTAAGTCCTTCTTCCAGGAATTCATCTGAAGGCAACAATTGGACAAGCACATGAAGACAGCAATGTTCCTCACAGTTTTTTTATATAAGAGAAAAAAATGTGAGTCAATGTAAACACACAAAAATAGGGGATTGGCTTATAAGTCATGCTATCATTAATGGGAACATAGATGTGTATGTTAAAAAGCCTGTAACAAAGCTATCTTTCATATATATATATATATACACACACACACACACATATACATGTGTATATATATATATACATGTATACATACATATACATGTATAACATGTATATATGTATATATGCATACACACACAAATCCCATTTTTTAAAAAAATGTTTTTTATTGATTTTTAAAGAGAGAGGAAGGGAGAGGGATATATAGAGAGAAACATAGATGAGAGAGAAACATCATCAATTGGCTGCCTCCTGCATGCCCCCTACTGGGGATCAAGCCCGAAACCTGGGCATGTGCCCTGACCGGGAATCGAACTAGTGACCTCTTGGTTCCTGGGTTGATGCTCAACCACTGAGCCATACCATCTGGACACAAATTCCCTTTTTTTTGTTCAAAGAAAGGGGTATACATATCTTCACAGACAAATGTATGAAAAGATAGACATCTGTTGATAGTTGTTGACTTTAGAGAGTGGGATTATGAACTTTTCTTCTTGACTTATTTTCTCATGTTTCTACAACAAATATGTATCACTTGTTAACTTTTAAAAGATGAAAATAACTTTTACAGTTGAAAATAGTTTTGTTCAATAACTTGGCAGGGTAGACCCAGGTTGTGGGACAGAGCATTTATTAAATAACAAAATAAATGTCATTTGCTATATAAAAAGGCTTTCCTAGGTTCATTCTCAGTTGGACATATACTAGGAAACTTTTTTAATCCATGAGGAGATTGATTTTTAAGTACTTACTGTTATTAATTTTATGTTACTTATTTATTAAATATTTTATTAATTTTATTAGCGTATGAACTAGCCAGGACTCTCGATTCTTTAACACCTCAGGTTCTTTTTCATTAAAATGGAGCTAATATTCCAGTAGTAAGTTTATTGTGAGGCTTGAGGCTACCATGGTAAACAGATGCTATGACCTTACATGGAAAACACTGGAATGTGTAGACTTAATAAATACCAACTATTGTTAATTAATATTCACTAATCAGCAATAATAGTATTCACTGAGTACTTGTATGACTATTAGTACCTGCTTAGTAAGGTATATACCAAATAAGATTAAGAGATGGAGCATACACAAGACTGGAAAATAGAAAATAATAATCAGCACATAGCTGTGGGTAAATGACATCTAATGGGAAAACCATCTATGTGCTGTTGGTGTTCAAGTCCAGGGCAGTCACTGAGGATGATCTGGAAGACAGGGTAATTAGGAAGAGTAGTTTCCTCCATGTAGAGGTTGTGTGGTTTTTTTTTAAATCCTTACCCGATGACATTTTTTTGCATTGCTTTTCAGAGCGAGTGGAAGGGAGAGAGAGAGAGAAACATAGATGCGAGAGAGAGACACATTGATTGGTTGTCTCCCACATGTGCCCCGTGATCAAGCTTGCAACAGAGGTAGAGATACCCTTGGCCAAAATCAAATCTAAGACCCTTTAGTCTGCAGGCCAATGTTCTAACCACTGAGCCAAATCAGCTAGTGTTAGAGGTGGTTCTTGAGTTTGCCTTGAAGATGGGGAGGCTGTGGTGGAACAGAGGGGAAGGATTACCACCATGACTATGGAGATGGGAAAGAGCTAGGTGTCTCCCAGTGGTTGGACCAGCGTGGATGTTCCATATGAGTGAATGTGTTGGTTAGGTAAACCCAGGGCCAGATCATGGAGAATATTAAAAGCTGGGCAAAGAAGTACAGAGTTGAAAGAAGAAATAGGATTCCAAACCCAGGACCCCTTCTTCACTCAGCAGATTATGCAGAACTATCTGTTTCCATAGCTGAGCTGACAGTCACCAGGATCCGCAGCTTCCTGTTCCTCCTGCCTCAGTGAAAGCATCTGTGGATGATCTGTTTACTTTTGTGCTGTGTGTGTGTGTGTGTGTGTGTGTGTGTGTGAGAGAGAGAGAGAGAGAGAGAGAGAGAGAGAGAAAATGTCCCCCTTTTGGGTTGCTTTAACCATTTTTAAGTGTACAATTCAGTGGCATTAATTACATGATATTGTGCAACCATCGCCACTATTTCAAAATCTTTTATCATCCCAAACACAAACTTTGTACCTATTAAGCAATAATTCCAAGCTTCCTCCTCCCTTCAGCCCCTAGTAACCTCTGATCTACTTTCTGTCTTTATGTATCTGACTAGCTGCCCCATGTAAGTGGAATTACATAGTATTTGTCCTTTTATGTCTGGCTAAATTCACTTAGCTTTATGTTTTCAAGGTTCTTCCATGCTGTGACAGAACCTCATTACTTTTTGTGGCTGAATAATATTCCATTGTATGGATATGCCATTAAACAAACAGTGAAATATGAGAAGTGGTGAGAAGAGGAGATCAGTTAGGATAGCTAAGTAGCGAGTCATCAGCCTCCAAAAATCTGTTGTGCGCAGCAGTGCTCCTAGACAGCAGGTTAGGACCATGGTGGTTTTATTGATGAAGCCAGGGCTCTCATAAATGAGAGCAAAGTCAAAATAGAAAGTTTGCAGTACAAGTTTGTATATATGAAAATCGAGTATCAGGCAATGACATCTCAGATCTTAAGTCACTTAGGTCTACTTGGAGAAACTTCTGGCTTTTTATATTTTTAATGATTATCCTAAAGTGGGTCCTAAATCTCCCCTTCCCACTGCTGAAAGTCCTTGTAATGCTTCTCTGTGGAGGCTGGGATGAATGACTATCAATGCTATATATATGTTTAACAGAGAGTAGAAACACAGTGCAGCATGTGTTTATAATCACTTATTGGAAAGGCTGCCCAACTCTACAGGGGACTCACCATCACCACAATCCTGGGGCCGTTGAATTGGGGCAATATAATATTGTAGGACTGGCTTGTGATTAGAGAAGCAGTAGAAATAGAGAAAGAAATGAAGGGGAAGAATGTTTTCATAGGAAAATCTGAAGGGATGTATAGGAAGTTCCATTAGAACTTATCCAGTCCAAGTCCAACACCATAAACTCTGAAAGGTTAAGTATACTGATCAAGTCATGGGGATGGATTCTCCAGATTTTAGTCCAGAGCTTTTTCTTCTAACAGCAAAGGAAGAGGTGAGCGGGAGTGACTGGTGAGAGTGGTGAGGTTGGTTTTGATTTGTTGTGTAATGAAAACACACTTAAAGGCCCTAGTAAGAGGGCTAAGTTTACCTGGATTTCAACTGTCAGAGTAAGGAAGCCACACTTTATTTTATTATTATTTATTTATTTCTTTTTATTTTAATCCTCACCTAAGGATATTTTTTCCATTGATTTTTAGAGAGTGGAAGGGAGGAGGGGGGAGAGAGAGCGAGAGAGAAACATTGATGTGAGAGACACATCGATTCGTTGCCTCCTGCACGCGCCCTTACTGGGGCCTGGATTGAACCCGCAACCAAGGTACTTGCCCGTGACCGGGAATCAAACCCACGGCCCTTTAGTTCAAGGGTCGATGCTCTAACCACTGAGCCAGACCTTCCAGGGCAGAAGCCATATTTTATTATTTATCACTATTGTTGATGTTTCTTCTGATATAAAATAAATTACCAGGGAATTTATTTTCTTCATTAATGTGGCAATGGAAGGACATGAGATTTAGATTTTTAAATAAGCATTTGTGTAATATGACAAAGAAAAACTAGTCTAATATCTAATTGTTCCTTCACACACAAAGATCTCTATCACATCACATATGTGGCTTGGGGAAAGGTTATCTTTGTCATGGTGAGAGCCTGGGAGAGGGGGAGGGAGAATGGAGAAAGAAAAGTAAGCCCACACTTAATGAGTGGCGTCTGTATGCCTGGGACTTTATATAGGCTGGCTGACTGGATCTTTACAGTAGCCCCAAGATAGAGTTGTTTTTATTTTATAGATGAGGACCTTAGGATCAGAGGATCACACTCTTGATTTCATAATTTGCACAGTGTCTTACCTCACCAGGGATGTTCATGGACAAACACACCTATGTCCTTTTCAAAGTTATCTGAGAATCCTATGATTGTATAGCTAGGATATTTCAGTGCTCTTTTGTCCACACTTTTTAAGGAAATGGCAAAGAAAAGGATCTGAGGGGCTTTCTCTGCCATCTAAAGCAGTGCCTCCAATGAATTCTTTGCCTTGTATTTGACTTTCTTTTTTCCCCTTGTTATCTTTTTTTTTTTACTAGAAGGTAAATAGTTGATCTAAATCACTAATATTTGATGAATTTGTTAATGCCAGAGGCTTCATAAGATTTGGCAGCTCAATGCCAGCATGAGTCTTGAGTAAAGGAAAAAACCAAAAACAGAAATGTAAAAAAAAAAAAGCCGTGGAGAATAGGCAAGGGAAAAAAAAAAGGAATAGAACATCTTGCTCCAAAGCTCTCTTCAGTCCAGTGCACAAGAAAACCATTCCTGTGTTTTACATGTGAAAATATTTGGTGGGTCATCTCCTTCACCCAATAGTGGTACTAAAAGGAATTTAAAAATTAGGATCAAAGATGCAGCTCCCATTTAAGCGGTGGTCAAAAAAGAGCCCAGAGTGACAGTTTTCCTATATGGCCACTATTTTGTTGTCTATAATTAACTTACAACATTTTGAGAAACACAGCTAAAAACAAGTTAGTACTGAAGTAGGTGTGTTTCTGCCTCCTATTCTGAGCATGGCTGAAGTGACCAATAGAATACAAACATAGGGAACCTGTCCCATTGCTAGATTCTGTGGAAGGGTGCTGTTCACATGCAAAACTCTGAAAGGAATTTCTCACCCTGGCCAGATGGCTCAGTTGGTTGGAGCATCATCCATCCTGTACACTAAAAGGTTGGGGGTTCAATTCCTAGTCAGGGTACATACCTAGGTTGCAGGTTCGATCCTCGGTTGGGACATGTACGGGAGGCAACCAATCAATGTTTCTCATGTCAATGTTTCTCTCCCTTCCTCTTTCTGTAAAAATAAAATAAAAAATAAAAAAATAACTTTCTGCTACACAGAGTACCCATGAGGACCTTCTGGGAGTCTGAGGTTAGATCTGATAAACAGTCCTTGAAAGGCATGAGGGGTAAGAGCAAGAGTGAGCGGTAGGACAGACTGGGAACTGTTCACTGGAGTCTCCTTAGCCACTGTGGCTTGGTATCCACAGGGCTGGAGATAGTTGAGGTCCGTCTCTGCAGTGGTTCAGCCTTGGCGTGGTAGTAGGCTGCACTAAGGTCAGGCCACACCGCGCCTCGGGAGGGACAGTCCCAAGTCATATACAATGGGGTTCTCTCCCCTTCCCCTCAGGCTGTTGTATCATGGAAACTGTTTTCTACTTCCCAGTTTAAAGTCCTGGAGGGGAGGTCTAAAAATATTCAGAGGAAGTGCTGGGATCCAAGAAGAATCCTCTCTCCAAGTCTCCTTTGGGGGTAAATCCAAGATTTGGGTAAAATTAGCAATGTATAAGGATGCGTAAATAGAAATTTTCTTCACAGTTTGGGGCCTATAAAAAGTGTTTTCATCATTAAGGCAGCAGAGCCTAACATTCAAGAACCATTCATACATTGACCAAATATTTACTGAGTATCTCTCAGGTGCCTGATGTTCTAGATGCTTCGAATAAATCAGTGAACAAAAGAGAGGAAAACCCCCACCTTCATGAAATATATATTCTATCAGAGAAAAAAATTCTGAAAGAAAGAAATTTTACACAACATTTGCTCTGTTCTGTTTTTTTTCAAAAGACAAAGGAAAAAGGTTTCCATAGCCAGGCCACTTGAATTATATGTACCCTCAAGAAATGTGCACATCTGCACAAGGAGATAAGTCACCATGATGTTCACTGAACTTGTTCAAGATAGGGAAAATTGCGAACAGCCTAAATGTCACCAGAGAAAAAGATAAATAGTGTGGTTTGCTTATTTTATAGCACTCAAGCATAGTGGTTTAGTTCATAGCTCTGGGGCCAGGGACCTATGTTTTAACCCAGCTGTGCCGCTTGTTGGTCTCTCCCCACACCCTGCTTTATTGAGATGTGACATACAAGGTGTAAATGTATTGATTCAATACATTTATATATAGCAAAATGTTTACCACCACAGCTTAGCTAATCATCTTCATTATGTCACATAATTACCATTTTTTGTGTGTGGTGAGAGCATTTAAGATCTACGCTTTTAGCAACTTTCAAGTATATAATACAGTATTAAGTATAATCATCATGCTGTACATTAGATTTCCAGAAATTATTCATTTTATAACTGGCAGTTGATACCTTTCAACCTTAACATCTCCTTATTTCTCCCACTCCTCAGCCTCTGGTAATTACCACTCAACTCTGTTTCTATGAGTTGATGTTTTTAGAATTTATATGTGAGATCATACAGTATTTGTCTTTCTCTGTCTTGATTTCACTTAGCCTAACACCTTCAAGTTTCATCCATGTTGTTACAAATGGCAGGATTTTTTTCTTTCCCATGACTGAATAATATTCCATCACACACACACACACACACACACACACCCACCCACCCCATATCTTCTTTATCCATTCATTTGTTGATGGACATGTAGGTTGTTTCTGTATTTTGGCTATTGCGAATAATACTGAAGTGAACATGGAGGTGCAGATTATCTCTTCTAGATCCTGTTTTCATTTCCTTTGGGCAAACACCAGGAGTGGAATTGCTGGATCATATGGTAGTTTATTCTTTTTTAAAATTTTAATTTTTTTATTTTAGACGAAGGAAGGGAAAGGGAGAGGGAGGGAGAGAGAGGGTGAAGGAGGGAGAGGGTGAAGGAGGGAAGAGAGAAACAGTGATGTGAGAGAGAAACATCAATCACCTGCCTCCCACACGTGCCCTGACTGGGAATTCACCCCACTACTTTGTGGTGCACGGGACCCACTCCAACCAATTGCGCCTCACTGGCCAGGGCAGTAGTTATATTATCAATTTTTTGAGAAACTTCCGTCCTGTTTTCCATAGTGGCTGCATCAATTCACATTCCCACCAACAGTGCACAAGGGTTCCCTTCTCTCCACATCCTGGCCAATACTTATCTCTTATCTTTCTGATGATAGCCATTCTAACAGGTGTTAGGTGATTGTGGTTTATTGTTCTTTTAAAAAATGTATCTTTATTGATTTCAGAGAGAGGGAGAGAGATAGAAACCTCAATGATGAGAGAGTTGTCATTGATTGGCTGCCTCCTGCACGGCCCCCACTGGGGATCAAGCCCACAACCCAGGTATCTGCCCTAACCGGGAATCAAACCTTGATTTCCTGGATCATAGGTTGACGCTCAACTGCTGAGCCATGCCGGCCAGGCATGATTGTGGTTTTTGATTTGCATTTCCCTAATGATGTTGAGCATTTTTTAAAGTACCTGTTGGCCATTCATGTGTCTTCTTTGGAAAATGTCTATTCAGACCCTTCATCCATTTTTAAATCAGGTTATTTATTTATTTATTCATTTATTATTTATTTATGAGTTATATGAGTTCTTTATATATTTTGGATATTAGCCCCTTATATATATGATTTGAAAATATTTTCTCCCATTTAGTAGGTTCCTTTTCACTTTGTTGATGGTTTCGTTTGCTTTGCAGAAGACTTTTAGTTTGATGTAGTCTCACTTGTTAATTTTTGCTTTTGTTGTGTATGCTTTTGGTGTCATATTAAAAAAAAAAAGTTGCCAAGACCAAATATTAAGGAGCTTTTCCTTAATTTTCTTCTAGGAGTTTTATGGTTTCAAGTCTTATGTTTATGTCTTTCATTTATTTCAAGTTAATTTTTGTGAGTGATGTAAGATAGGGGTCCATTTTTATTCTGCACGTGGTTATCCAGTTTCCCCAACATCATTTATTAAAGAGACTGTCCTTTCTATATTGAGTATTCTTGGCTTGCTTGTCAAATATTAGTTGATTGTATATGTGAGGGCCTATTTCTGGGGCTCATAGTTCTGTTCCATTGATCTATGTGTTTGTTTTTATGCTAGTACCATACTGTTTTGATTTCTATAGCTTTGTAGTATAGTCTGAAATTAGGAGGTATTATGCCTCCAGCTTTTGTTCTTTTTTCTCAGGATTACTTTGTCTATTTGGGGTCTTTTGTAGTTTCACATAAATTTTAGGATTGTTTGTACTATTTCTATGAAAAATGCCTTGGAATTTTGATAGTGATTGCACTGAATCTATAGATGGCTTTGGGTAGTATGGACATCTTAACAATATTACTTCTGATCCATGAACATTAAATATCTTTCCATTTGTCTTGTGTGTCTTCAATTTTGTTCATCAAATACTTCTGGTTTTCAGTGTACGGAACTTTCCACCTCCTTGGTTAAATTTTTTCCTAAGTATTTTATAGTTTTTGATACTATTGTGAATGGGATCATTTTCTTTTTCAGATGTTTTGTTGTTAGTGTGTAGAAGTGTAAATGATATTTGTAAGTTGATTTTGTATCCACTCACTGGCTTTAATTTCTCATTTGTAAGCTGGGGATTACTAATAGTATTTATATCACTGATCTATTTGAGCATTATATAAGAAGTGAAAGTCAGAATAGTGCTTAGGACATGATAAGCACTTAATAAATGTTAGCTATGTTTATTATTATGCTGATAATAGAGCACAACATACAATTAAAAGCAATATAGACTAAGTCTATATATCAACATACATGATCTAAAAATATAATTTTCCTTCATTTATTCATTCAATAAATATTTATTGTGTGCCTACTGTGTTCCAGTTAGTGTTTTGGGTACTTTGGAATCACCAATGAACAAAACAGACAAAGACCCTACCCTCAAGGGATCTTATATACCAGAGGGAGGGATGTAAAATATAAGGAAACTGTATGTTATTTTAGGAAGTGATAAATGCTATGGAAAAGAGAAAAGAGGAGGACAGTAAAGGTGTTTGGAATTGCCAGAGTTAAGGTGGGGGTTGTTTGAATTTTAAGCCAACAAAACAAATATGACAAAATGTCAACAATTATCAGCTCCAGGCTATGGTTATACAGCTGTTAGTTACTTTTGCCTTTCTATTATTTAATTTTTTTCTCAAAATTCCTCTCTATGACACAAGAGATAAAAGAAAAATGATAATAAGGAGTCTCAAATATAAAGGCAGTTGGCCAAGAAGCAGAAAAATGTTAAAGGAGCTAAATGAGATATATTTCTTTAAAAGAATCTAAAAGAAATGTTGGAATTTTAAAGTCCATTAGAGAGAGAGATGAGCAGAATCACAATGCAGAAATTAAAGTCACACAGAAGACAAATGTGAGAATAAATATAACCAAATAAAACCAGAAAAAATATACCCAAAGCAACAATTACAGATATAACAGGACATATTTCTGAGTTGAAGACCTAAGCAAAAGTGGTAAAAAAATAAATTCAGTACTTAGACATATCCTGGTAAGACTGTTGCAAAAGCTGTTAACTATCCCTACTTCCTCAGTTCCTTTTTGTTAGGTGTGGCAATGTGCCAATTATGAACCTATGTTTCCAGCCCCCTTACCCCTTCCTGCTATGTAGAATATGGATGTGAGAGTTGGAGCTGCAGTGGCACCCTGTGCCCTCTAAGAGGCACAGAATGGAAGAATGAAGGAATGAAGGAAGCTGCCTGCTAAGAAAGATGGCAGACATACATGTAACGTATGCAAAGGAAAAGATTAAAGAAAAAAAGAAAGATGGTAGACACCTGGTCCCATGTTGACCTGGATCCATGTGGTACCAGCTCTGCATTCTATGTATGGATATCTCCCTCCCTCCCTCCCCTCTTACACACACACATTTAAAAAGCTACTGTGATCTGAGTTTTCTCTTAAATGCAATTGAGCCCACTTTTAATTGAAGCATATTTGAACTGTAAACATCTGTGAAAGGATTGTAACCCAGTAATTCTCATTCAGCCAAATTGCTAATGTGTGAAGACAACGGAAGGGCTTTCTCAGACCCACAAGAGCTCACAAAGTATATAGGGTGTCCCAAAAAAATCTATACACAACACTTTGAATAATTATAAAGGCAGTATTTATTAAAATGCATTTCATTTTCAAAATTGAGCTATCAGCTGTTAAAGTATGTACATTTTTGGGGGACACCCTGTATAACACCCTTGTGCCCTGACTTTGGATAGACCTGGGGTGAAATTCTGGCAGTTTACATCCAAGCTATGTAAACCTGGACCAGTTATTTACTCTGTTGAAGCCTTAGTTTCTAATAACTGGAGAAAACATTATTTACTTTATAAAATTGTTATAAATATATGCCCAGTTCTTTGGTTAGTGCTTAGAACTCTTGGGAAAAAAAGAAAACTTATTGGAACAACCAACTTTAGTCTGCAATGAGAAGGATCAAAGACATCAAGAAAGGGATATCCTTTTATTTGATATTATTCAGAAGTATCTCTAAAGAAAATAGGAAAATAAAAGTTTAAGTTTTATAAAGAAACAATTTGCAGCTATTGAATATAATTAAGAAAATATTGGAAAAGAAGATAATGAAGAACTTATGCATCAAGTTTAGTGGAACAAAATATAAAGTTCAATGACAGGCCAAGTTATTTGTTATTTAGTATAGAATAAAGTATATTTTAAAACAATGGGGAGCCAGGCTGGGCGTGGCTCAGCGGTTGAGCATCAACCTAGGATCCAGGTGATCAGGGTTCGATTCCCGGTCAAGGCACATGCCCGGTTGCGGGCTGCAGCTGATCAATGACTCTCTCTCATCATTGATGTTTCTATCTCTCTCTCCCTCTCCCTTCCTCTCTCTGAAATCAATAAAGATATATTAAAAAAATAAATAAATAAAACAATGGGGAGTTGATGAATTATTCAGTCAGTGGTTTTGGGATAACCAGGTTGCCATGTGGGAAAAAAAATCAAGTTAGATCTTTAGCTAATGTCACATGTCAAAATAAAATTTTGGGTGGACTGTGGAGTAAAATGTAATAGAACATAGGTGAATATTTACATAAACTTGGGGAGATACTGTTATAAATATATCATGAAAGGCATAAAATAGAATACAAAAGAGGGATATATATAACTAGAAAAATTTCCAAAAATTTAGATTTATGTTAGAGTTTTGTTATAAACAAAAAAAGTAATTGATGTACTCAAGAAATTTACATATTCACTAAGAAAGAGATACATCTCCCAAAGGAGGTTTTATTAACAATCAGACAAAGGGCACAGAAATGCAGTTCACAAAAGAGTATCTCAAAATGACCAGCACACCACCTTAAAGAAGTTGGGGACAGACTAAACGCCTAACCATTGAGCACTGATTATGTAAATTATGGTACATCCATAGGAATACCTATATCATATGTATTAAAAATAATGTCATAGAATAATATTTCATAAAGTGGAAAATAATTACTATGGAAATAAGTTTGGTGAAAAGTTGGTACACCCTACACTATGTTTCTGTTTTTATAAAACAAAACATCAGATGAAAAAGAAATTCTATCGATCAGTCAACCAATCAATCAATCATCTCCTGGAGAGAAGATCAAAATGTTGATACTAATTATTTTTAGATAGGAGGAATATAGGAACCTCTCCTTTTTTGCGGTTTTCAGTTTTAAACTATTCCATAACAAATATGTGTTTCTTTGCTAATTAGAAAGGAAAAGCAATATTTTAAAGGTTTGTGTAGACAAAGACACAGGAGGTAGCTTGAAGGGGTATCTGCTGGCCAATTTTGGGACAATTTGAGCATCATAAAGAATAATGGTGGTAATGATTATATTAAAAGGGGAAGGAAAGAAAGTTCTTTACAAGATAATGCCACCTAGTAAATAACATGATGAAAAAATCAATATTCTGCATTCCCAATGTAATAAATGCCAGGCATTCATTAGCAGTGAGGTAAAGATCATTGAAGGAAAGGTTGTTGGGGTTTCACAGTTTGACTCCCTCCCTCCTCCATTACATGATATTATAATGGAGAGATCTGGCCACACCGACCTTTTAGCCAAGTGATGAAACTTAGCACACACTGTTTGTTGTTATATGCAATTAGAAGTACACAACTATCACCTCTGTACTTTTTTTCCAAAATGTTTAACCTGGATCTAATCATGAGGAAATAACCAGACTCATCTAGAATGTGGGCATGCTCATGCTAACTGACCTGGAATCTTCAAAAAGGGGAACCAAAGACGGCATGAGGATAGTTGTAGATTAAAAGATACTAAAGACCTTTAAATCTTGGAACTCGAGATTCCAAGATGGCGGCAGACTGAGTGGAAGCTACACTGACACTATCCCAGAACCAAACTAAAATTACAACTAAATATAGAAAAACCATCCTGAATGATCAACTGCAACTGAAGACTAGCTGTAGAGCACCCTCATAACCAAGGAACTAAAGTGGAGACCACATAGAGACTGGTAGGAGGTGCAGAGGCACAAGAGGGCTGGCTGGGCTCCCAGGGGCAGCAGCTGGAGGTCTGGAGGGATATCTCAGCTGTGGGGGGTTCCCACTGGGAACTCTGGGGTCTAGACCCCAAGCTGAGTTTCCCAGCCCAGAGCACCAGAACTGAGAAAGGTCCCCACATAACATCTGGCTGTGAAAAGCAGCAAGGTTTCTGTCTGCCAGGGAGAGAGATCTGGAAATGCAGGTACCCTCTTAGAGGACAAATGCACCAAATTTTGTTTGCAGCCACTCACCTTGGGCTCCAGCAAGGTAGGGCAGGGTGGACTGGAGCTGTGTGAGGAGAATCCAGGTGTGCTGGCTGGAGCAGTGGAGCTCAGAGGGCAGCCATCTGGATTCCTGGGCTGAGTCATTCCCCATACAGCAGATGACATTTACCTTCCAAACAGCTTTTGCCTGGGGGGAAAGCAATTGCCCCATCCTGCTGGAAAACCTCTCACCCCGCCTTGTGGAGTTTCTACAGCCCGAGGCTCATTAAGAGACTGAGTAACAGCCTCTGGGTGCTTTGAGTCTTTGCATGATCTGCTTCGGGACCCAGGGCTTGGAAAAGCAGACCTTGGTGTACATCTTGGTCCTGTCCAAACACACCCAGCCCCAGCAGAGGGAACCACAAGCTGTGGGGTGAGGAAAACTTCAAACAAGGTACTCAAGGCCAGTCACAAACAGCATCTGACATTGGCCTGCACCAGAGACCATCCAAAACACTGGGAGTCTAGCAGATCTACCTAATACATAGAAACAAATACAAACAGGCAGCCAAAAAGGAGAGATAAAAAACAAGCCCCAAGTGAAAGAACAAAAGAACTCTCCAGAAGAGGAGCTAAATGAAATGGAGATAAGCAATCTATCAGATATAGAGTTCAGAATACTTAACATAAGGATGCTCAACAGCATGAGAAAATAAATGGAAATTATGAAGGAAATGAAGAAGGACATAGAAGAAATAAAAAATACATTGGAAGGAGTAAACAGTAGATTAGGGGAAGCTGAGGATTGGATCCGCAAATTAAAAGGGTAGAAAAAAATCAGTCAGAGAACAAAAAAGAAAAAGAAACAAAAAACAGGAGGACAGTTTAAGGGAGCTGTGGGACAACATGAAATGTAACCATATTTGTATCATAAAAGTACCAGAAGAGAGAGAAAGTAAGCAAGGGTTAGCGAAAGTGTTTGAAAAAATAATGACAGAAAACTTCCTTAACCTGGTCGAGGAAAAGTCACACAAGCTCAGGAGGCACAGAAAGTCCCAAGCAAGAAGGACCCAAAGAGGATCACACCCAGACACATCATAATTAAAATGTCAAAAATTCAAGATAATTTTTTTATATAGATATATATCTTTATTGATTTCAGAGAGAGGAAAGGAGAGGGAGAGAGAGAAACACCAATGATGAGAGTCATTGATTGGCTGCCTCCTGCAGGCCTCCTGCTGGGGATGGAGCCCACAACCCAGGCATGTGCCCTGACCAGGAATCGAACCCTGATCACTTGGATCCTAGGTCAACGCTCAACCGCTGAGCCACGCCCAGCCGGGCAAGACAGAGAATTTTAAATGCAGCAAGAGCAAGAGAAAAGCAATGTTACCTACAAAGGAGCTCCCATAAGGCTGTCAGCTGATTTCTCATCAGAAACTCTACAGGCCAGAAGGGAATGGCATGAAGTATTCAAGGTAATGCAAAACAAGGGTTTGAAACTAAGAATATTCTATCCAGCAAGGCTGTCATTCAAAATAGACAGTGAAATAAAGAGCTTCACAGACAAAACAAAACAACAACAACAACAACAAAAAGCTAAAGGAGTTTATCACCACCAAAGCAGCATTGCAAGAAATGTTAGAGGGACTGCTGTAGTGAGAAGTAGAAATAGAAATAAAGGGAAACATAGGCATAAAGAAATAAAATGGCACTAGATAAGTACCTATCAATAACAACCTTAAATATAAATGGATTAAATGCTCCAATCAAAGGACATAAGGTAGCCAAATGGATATGAAAACAAAACCCAAATATATGCTCTCTACAAGAGTCCCACCTGAGAACAAAAGGCTCACATAGGCTGGAGAAAAAAACCAAACCCAAAGCCAAAAAGCTTCTGGAGAACTTTAAAGGAGAGATCACTGCAATACAGTCACAGTAGGAGACTTTAACATCCCACTGCCTTTACTGGATAGATCTTCCAGGCAAAAAATCAACAAGGAAACAGTAATTTTAAATAACACCCTAGATCAGATGGATTTCACTGACATTTATAGAACATTTCACCCCAAAGCTGCAGAATAGGCATTCTCTTCAAGTGCACATGGGACTTTCTCAAAGAAAGACCTTATGTTAAAACACAAAACAAGTCTCTACAAGTTTAAGAAGACTGAAATCATATCAAATAGCTTCTCGGAAATTTACACCATGGAATACTATGCAGCTGTAAAAAGGAAGGATCCCTTACCCTTTGAGACAGCATGGTGGGACCTGGAGAATATTATGCTAAGCAAAATAAGTCTGTTAGAGAAAGATAAGTATCACATGATCATACTGATATGTGGAATCTAATGAACAAAATAAACTGATAAAATAGATCCAGAGACATAGAAGCATGGAACAGACTGACGAATCTCAGAGGGAAGGCATGTGTGGGTGTGTGGGTGGGGAGAGATTAACCTAAGAACTTATATGCATATATCATAACCCATGGAGACAGACAATAGTATATGGTGAAGGCCTGGAGGGAGGGTGCAGGGTGGAGGGGCTCAATGGGGGTAAAAAGGGGACATTTGTAATGCTTTCAAAAATAAAGATAAATTTAAAAGAATAAAAGATACTGAAGAGACATAATAGTTAAGTGCAGTACTTGAACCTATGACCTATATTGGAACCATTGGGGAAATTTAAAAAGATTTAAATTTAAAAATTTACTAACATCAGCTAATTATAATGTTAATTTTTAGATGTGATAATGCTATTGTAGTTATGTAGGAGAATGTTATTCATAGGTGACAGTTAAAAAGAATTTAGGAACACAGTGTCATGATATCTGAAACTTATTTTCAAATGGCTTATCATAAATACATGTGAGAACTAGAACAAATAATCCAAAAATGTATATGGAACCACAAAAGATCTCGAATAGCCACAGCAGTCTTGAGAATGAAGAACAAAGTTGGAGGAATCATGCTACCTGATATCAAACTGTACTACAAGGCCATAGTATTCAAAACAGCATGGTATTAAAGCCAACATATAGATCAGTGGAACACAGTAGAGAGCCCAGAAATAAAATGCTATATGATCAACTAATATTTGACAAAGGAGTCAAGAACATACAATGGGGAAAAGATAGTCTATTCAACAAATTGTGTTGGGAAAATTGGAGAGGTACATGCAAAAAATTAAAACTAGACCACATTATACCATACACAATAAACCCAAAATGGATTAAAGACTTAAGTGTTAGATTCAATACCATAAAATTCCTAGAAGAAAACATAGGTTGTAAAACCTTGGACATTTTTTAAGTAATATTTTTGATATATCTCCTTGGGCAAGGAAAACAAAAGAGAAGATAAACAAATAGGACTGCATTAAACTAAAAAGTTTTTGTACAGCAAAGAAACCCATCAACAAAATGAAAAGACAGCCTGCTGAGTGGGAGAACATATTCGCCAATGATACATATGATAAGGGGATAATATTCCAAAATTCATAAAGAACTTATACAACTCAACACCAAAAAATCCAAATAATTCAATTAAAAATGGGCAAAGGACCCAGATAGATACTTCTCCAAAGAGGACACACAGATGGCCAATAGACATATGAAAAGATGCTCAATGTCACTAATCATCAGAGAAATGCAAGTTAAAACCACAATGAGATATCACCTCATACCTGTTAGAATAGCTATCATCAATAAATCAACAAGTAACAAGTGTTGGTGAGGATGTGGAGAAAAGGGAACCCTTGTACACTGTTGGGAACACAGATTGGTGTAGCCACTGTGAAAAACAGTATGGAGGTTCCTCAAAAAATTAAAATTGGACTGCCTTATGACCCAGTGATTCCACTTCTGGAATGTATCTCAAGAAACCCAAAACACTAATTTAAAAGAATGTATGCACTCCTATGTTCATTGCATCATTAACTACAACAGCCAAGCTTATGGAAGCAACCCAAGTGCCCATCAATAGATGAATGGATAAAAAAGTGGTGGTACATATATATAATGGAATATTATTCAGCCATAAAAAAGAATGAAATTTCACCATTTACGACAGCATGGACCTATAGAATATCATGCTAAGTGAAATAAGTCAGTCAGAGAAAGACAAATACCGTATGATTTTACTTATATGTGGACACTTATAAATGTTCACTTAACGTTAACAACTGGTGACTGTAGATGAAGGTAAGTAGTGTTCATTGTATTATTCTTTCAAGTCATTTCTATAGGTTTGAACATTTCCTAAATTAAACCTTTGTGGGGGGGAAAAGTTTAGGTGGAAATAAAAAGGAGAGGGAAAATAATAAATGAGATTTAAGGGGTGTGGCAACCAAATACATGCATAGACCTTGTTTGGCTTTTGATTCAAACAAACTACTGTAGGAATATGATTATAAGACAATCAGGGAAGTCTGAACACTGACAGAGTATTTGGTGAAATGAAGTACGAAGCTGGTGAGATTAGATTAGCCATCTGATGATAACTGTGGGAGCAGGGCCATGGGTACATGGGGAATGATTATATTATTTGGTCTACTTTTGCATGTCTAAAAATTTCCATAATGAAAATTTAGGGGTACAACTCAAAATTACATAGTAATGTTGGACTTTGTCAGTGAGTGAGCAAGTGACTAACAGGTATCTAAATATATCTCCATGGTTCTCTATTATTAAATAAAGGATTACACATAAGAATAAGTTGTGAAATTGAAGTTAGTACTTGAGTTTCTCCCACAGTAGTGATTTTAAGTAAATTTAATGGGGAGCCAGGGAGGTAAAGTTTCTGTGGAATTGCCTTTCTTTTCCCCTCCTATTATTTTTTCATTCTTTCAATTTTCCCTATGCATGAGGCTCCTGACCACCATAATGAAAAGCTAGAGCTGGGGCACTGTCCTTACCACTTCTGAAGTGGATGGAATGGTATTTATTACTTCCACTCAAGTCTGAGAATCTCAAGATTGTCTGTTTAATAAGGCCTTTATTTAGCTAGAAGAGCTTCTATTGTCCTGCACATTCAAGATGCTATGGTGGCTGCCAATGCTAATTGAACATTCAGGTGAAGACAAAACATGTTTTTGAAGGAGTAATCATTCAGGAAGCTCACCCCACCTCCCAAATCCATTAGAGCTGTAAAAAAGCTCCTCATTAGGAGGACCATGTAGGTTACAGTCAGATGTGTCTTAGGAAATGGTGAGGAAGTGGTCCAGCCCCACAGTGGTCCTGAGCAATTTAACTTTAAGGTACAGTTTTACAATCAAGGAGGGCAGTCATTTCTTTGTTGTGATTTTTGTTTTCTAGAAGGGAATAGGATTCAAATAAGATGGGAATTGGACACTCATGTGTTAAAGCTTTTTTTAAAGGAAACATCAGAATATTCACTTCCAATAGATTATATAAGCCATAAAGAAAGAGGAAAACAAGAGCTGATAAGACAATGCATAGGAAAAGAAGCATTTGACTCTGAAAATGATGTAAAACGAAAACAAAACCTGTGAGTGGCAGATTTAGGAAAATAAATGAAACCAGACAGAAGGGATATAAACTCTGGGACCAAATAGAAAAATCAACATCTTGGAACCAATATCCATAGTTGCTTAAATAGCACAAAAAGATAAGGAAAATAAGTTATATACTATTATTTAACCTCTGAATGTAGCTCTCGTTATGTAGACTAGATGATACTGATGAGAATAATTTTGAAACTGTGAAATGTTAACAAATATATACACCCCTGAACATGTATTCAGTGCTGTCCTTAGACTGTTTCTGTAGATGTCTTTATAATAATTGTTTGTATTAGAGGTTAAAGTTAGGAGTTATGATTTGGGCTTTTTAGTTTGAGTATTTTTAAAGTAAAATAAAATACATTTATGTGGAAGCAATGCTGATTTCTTTCACCAAATCCTCTTTGTATTTCTCTTTCATATCACTTCCAGTATCTGTGGTAGATTTGAAATGGCTGCCTCTTTTGGCTATCTTTCCCATTCTTTGTCTCCTATTCTTCAATGTGGGTTGGCAGTGACTTGCTTTGATGGGTAGCATGTGGTGAATGCCTGGCAGCTTTCACTCTTGCCCTCTTAGAATGAGTGAAGAGGCCTAGGTGAGCCTGGGCTGGGTGAGGATGAAAAACCAAGTGGATGTCAGTTGGCAAGCAGCCAGCACCCCAGACTGCAGGGGGCCTGCACTGCATGAATGATCCCAGGCCAGACCAGCAGAACTGCCCAACTGCTGACCCACAGAACAAGTTCATCCCCTTTCTACACACAGACTTCCAAGGATCTGAGGATGACCATTATGTTACACCTCTATCATCTGTTCTCAGCTTCAGCACCCCAACACTCCTTTGCAATCTGTTCATCTGACATGTTTCCATGGTTTTCAGGCCTCACTCACATTGACCAGGCCACTCCTCTCTGGACATACTCCGGCTTGCCATTTCCCCTTTGAAATTGTATAGTACTTAGAACTGAAAAGTGTTTCAAATAGGATTTTCAATAATTTTTAAAATTAAAAAAAGAACATGATTTGCACTTTTAACCACAGTGTCTTTGTTCTTGTTTTTCTCTCTTGCTCATAACACACCCTGTATCAGGAGCTTCCTCCTCTTAGTTCCTGTCCCAAGAGGCAACATTTTCCTCATTCCTCAAGGCCTCCTTGACAGCATTTCCCTGTCAGAACTTGCTCCCGACTCTAAATGCTTGTAGGGTTCATGTGTCCAGCTCTTTGCACCGTGTGTCAGGCTAGTGGGCAGGGTCTGGCTCCTTGGCTGGACTATGAACTCCTTGAAAGCAGTTACTTTACTTTTGTACCTTAACACTTCACAAAGTACATGGCATATGCCAAGAGCAGTGCTCAACAAATGTCTAATTAGTTGGATAATTATCTAATATTCTTTGGGCATCAAGAGAGACAGCCAGATTCCTGTTCCAGTGAAGACTGAAGATCATGTCCATTGAATTTCCCTGTTTTCCAACACAGCCCATTAAAAAGAGAATATATTTTATTTGAAATTACTTTTGCAGCTGTCAATGCTGCCTTTTTAAAAAATGCTATCATGCCCTCCAAAAAATTAAAAAAAAAGTCTTTATTGATGTCAGGGAGAGGGAGAGGGAGAGACAGAAACATCATTGATAAGAGAGTCATTGATTGACTGCTTCCTGCAGGCCCCATCCTGCAGGTCCCATACTGGGGATTGAGCCCACAACTAGGGCATGTGCCCTGACTGGGAATCGAACTGCGATCTCCTGGACCGTAGGTCGATGCTCAACTGCTGAGCCACGCCGGCCGGGCAAGCCCTTCAAAATTTTTGACAGAGATGTTTGTTTAGTGTGTCTGGAATGTGTTTATTTACTTTATTTTGGTCTTCCATTTCTCTTGTATTCACTTGAGTAACTGCAAGATTGTGTACATCCCAATGTGTTTTACGACTGTGGCATGTAAACAGTCTGGGTTGGTAACATGACCTCATTTATTATTATTATTAATAAAATACCAGTACTTTGCAGTCGTAAAGGGCCTTACCGTTTGTAAAGTGTTTTCCCATACCTTACCTCATCAGAGCCTTGCTAGCACCTCTTTTTTTGTTTTTTAGCTCTGTTTAATTTGTATTTTTCAGTTAAGGAAACAGAAGCTTAGAGAAATAGGTGACAAGACCAGAAGGGGCAGAGGCAAGACCTGAACCCAACTCTTTCCAAGCTATGTAGGTGCTCACTCACCACCTGTGGCCGTAGTGCCTCATATTTATTCTATTCTTTCCTGATCAAAGATGATGATTCTTGACAGAGAAAAGAAACAGAGTTGAAAAGTTTTGCTTTCTCTTTGCATTCCTGCGCTTGCTATTCTTCAACCTTTTGTTCCTCCTTTTTTTTTTTTTTTTTAAATATATCTTTATTGATTTCAGAGAGAGGAAAGGAGAGGGAGAGAGAGAGATAGAAACATCAATGACGAGAGAGTCATTGATCAGCTGCAGCCCGCAACCCGGGCATGTGCCCTGACCGGGAATCGAACCCTGATCGCCTGGATCCCAGGTTGACGCTTAACCACTGAGCCACGCCCGGCCAGGCTGTTCCTCCAACTTTTAAAAAATTTTTTATTAAATATATCTTTATTGATTTCAGAGAGAGGAAAGGAGAGGGAGAGAGATAGAAACATCAACGATGAGTCATTGATCGAGCCCGCAACCCGGGCATGTGCCCTGACCAGGAATCAAACCCCGATCGCCTGGATCCTAGGTCGATGCTCAACTGCTGAGCCACGCCCGGCCGGGCTGTTCCTCCAGCTTTTAAGTACTGTATCTTTTTATTCTGAGCAGGCTTTGAATTTGTCTTGAAGTTAGAATTAGGCTGGTGAGTGTTATAGGGATAAAGGAAAGAAACATACTCACTGTGTCAAGGTTTGCTCTAGGTACTTTCCTGTTATTAGATCATTGTCATCACCGAGCAAGACAGGTGACATGACCCTTGATTTTTACAAATGAGGAAGGAAGCTCAGGGATTTATTCACTTACTACCTAGCATGACATTCATCACTTCCCTCAAAATAGTCTGAATAAGCATTTCAAGTGGAAACATCTTCTCTCTGAAGTTATTTTGTGCAGAACTTAACATGTTTTTGTTTTGTTTTGTTTTTTGCTACTTTTAAGGAGGACTCCATGGTAGTTTTTCTGTTTGTTTCTTCTGTGATATTTTCATATTTAGAGTGAGTGACAGATTTAGGAAGAAGTGGGGGATGATGGGTGTACCTATTTCCTTCTCCTGTTGTGTTTTCATTTGATTTGGGTTACTGTCAAAATGTAAATATGTTACTTAGTAGGGGTAGTACACACACATCACTTTTATCTACATTTCATACCTGAGCAAGAATTAGTTTCTGAGATGGGTCCTTAGAGAGAACAGAGCTCCAAGAGATGGGACCCAGGACAGGTGAGAGGTTAAGGGTGAAGAGAAGGGCACTGGTGCATCCCAGAGCAATAGCAGCAGGGACTGGGGCCCATAAGGAAAGACTGTCATCACACCGCCAGCTTCCAGTTTCCTCTAGAGCAGGGGTGGGAAACCTTTTTTCTGTGAAGGCCATTTGTATATTTATAATATCATTTGTGGGCCATACAAAATTATCAACTTAAAAATTAACTATGGGGAAGCGACGTCAGAGTAATGGCAGTGTGAGAGATCCCCATGGCCTCTCCCCTGAAATTTCAACAAGTTAAGCAACTATAATTCAACAAAGAATTCCCTACTCAATACAGAGGCATGCATGAGAGACCCGCACACTGAAACATCTGAAGGTAGGCAACCAGGAATAAGCGGGGAGATGAGAAGGGAAGAAAGCCCAGAGGGCTGCAGATGCAGCCCTGCAGCTGGGAGCTTGCTGAGCAGCCAGGAGCTTGCTGAGTGGCCAGGAGAGGGGAGGAAGCTGGCGGTAGCAGGTGCTTCCTTCAGCCAGCCAGGAGGAACAGAGAGCTGAGGGTGGGCAGCCCAGCAGGGTGAGCATAGTGAAAAGTGACTGAGCCAGCAGACACCTGACAGAGGCTGGGGGTTCTGTTGTGTAGCTGTTCCCTGTTGGGTGGGAGTGTTTCTGACAAAGAAATGGTACTCCAGAGCCCTGCCACACGTTGGACCCTCAAAACTCACCTCCCATTGTCCTTGGTGTTGGGTAGAAAAACATTTTATCTATAAACCAAGAGATATTACAGTGGAAGCACTATTTCCCTCTGTGATGGCAGTCAGGATCTCCATTAGGGTGAGGGCACCCCAAGCAGGACATCTGTACTGTCTTACAGCAGCTGTGGAGGTCAACTGTGGGAGATCACAGAGGTAAAAAAATCTTGTGATTCAGCACCATCTACTAGGCAGTAGTAGAAAGACCTCTTCAGGGAATGCTGCTATAGAAGGAACATTTATGCCTAGACAGAGGAGAGGAGCAAATATCATGAACAACCTTGGTAACGAGGATGATCAGAAAGAAAATGAAAAATCCCCAGAAAGCAAGCTGGAACACATGGAAATAAGTGATATAAATGACAGAGATTTCAAGACTGCAGTTCTGAAAATACTCAATGAGATGCAAGAAAATACAGACAGGCAATTCAGTGTACTCAGAAAGCCAATCAATGAACAAAATGAGTACTTTACCAAACAGATTGAAACTTTAAAAAAGAACCAATCAGAAATCCTGGAAATGAAGCATGCAATTAAGGAGATTATGAATGAGCTACTGAGCATAGAAAACAGAGCAAACTAGATGGAGGAAAGAAATAGTGATATTGAAGATAGGAATCTAGAAATGACACAGAGGGAAGAAGAGACCTGAGTATAATGAAAAATGAAAGAGCTCTATGAGAACTACCTGAGTCCATCAGAAAAAGCAATATTAGAATAAAGGCATTCTGGAAGAAGAAGAGAAGGGAAGACAGTCTATTCAAACAAATAATGGATGAGAACTTCCCAAACTTATGGAAAGAACTAGATCCTCGAATCCAAAAATCAAACAGAACATCTAGTTACCTCAATTCAAAAAGGCCCTCTCTAAAGAACATTATATTAAAACCGTCAAAAATTAATGTCAAAGAAAAAATACTCAAAGCACCCAGGTAAAAGAAGGAAGTGACCTACAAAGGAAAAGCTTTCAGAATTTCAACCAACTTCTCAGCAGAAACTCTACAAGCCAGAAGACAGTGGAACCAAATATTGAAACATTTGAAAGACAGAAATGACTAACCATGAATAATATATCCAGCAAAAGTATCCTTTAAATATGAAGGAGAAATAAAGATGTACCCAGACATACAGAAGCTGAGAGATTTTATCAGCAGAAAACCTCCATTGCAGGAAATACTCGAGCGAGTTATTCTACCTGAAACAAAGAACATAAGATCACAACATTACAGGTAAGATTACCAAAAAACCTGCAGCATAAACAGGGAAAATTTGTGGCAAAAAAACGTAAAAGGGAAGGGGTTAAAGGTCTGAACTGGCAAAGGAGGATGAACATCAGATGCACTCAAAAGAAAAGAGCCTATTGTGCATATGCAACTTTATTTTTTATAAACCTAATGGTAACCACATACAAAAATTAGTAAACCAGGACACATAACTTAAAAAAAGAGGACACAGAGGAAAGAAGTACGAAACATCATCAAACAAAAACAAGAGACAAAAGTACAAAGGAAAAGAACCAATGGAGGCACAGAGCTACCAGAAAACAAAAAATAAAATGGCTATAGGTGGGAGATCCAAGATGGTGGCAGACTGAGTGGGAGCTACACTGAAACTCTCCTGGGACCAATCTGGATTTACAACTAAAACATAGAAAAACCATTCTGAAAAGCAACTGAAGACTAGCTGGACAGCACCCTCATAACCAAAGAGGAAAAGGGGAGACTGCACAGAGATTGGTAGGAAGTGCAGATGCGAGAGGGCTGGCTGGGCTCCCACAGGCAGCAGCTGAAGGTCCAGAGGGATATCTCAGCTGTGGGGGTTCCCACTGAGGACTCCGGGGCTAAACCCCAGGCTGGGTTTCCTAGCCAAGAGCACCAGAACTGAGAAAGGTGCCCACATAACATCTGGCTGTGAAAAGCAGCAGGGTTTCTGTCTGCCAGGGAGAGATGGCTGAAAATGCAGACACCCTCTTAAAGAGCCAGCACACAAAGTTTCGTGTGCAGCCACTTACCTTGGGCTCTGGCAAAGGGGAAGTGGAGAGGACTGGAGCTGTGTGGGGAGAGTCTGGGGAGAGTCATTTCCCCAGACTGTGGGGGACATCTTTCTTGGGAGGCGAACTTTCGGCTTTTGTCTGAGTGGGAAAGCAACTGCCCCACCCCGCTGGAGAGCAGCTCGCCCGCTGGCCCACAGGAGTTTCTACAGCCTGAGGCTTGTTAAGAGAATCAGGTTAATCAGTCTGTAGACAGAGGCAGACCTCAGGGTGCTTTGAATCATTGCCTGATCTGCTTTGGGACCCAGGCCTTAGAAAAGCAGACTTTTGTGTGCATCTTGGTCCTGTCCAAACTAACCCAGCCCCAACAGTGGAGACCTCAAGCCTGGGATGTTGATAGCCTCACACAGGGTACTCAGGGCCAGTCACAAACTGCATCTGACACTGACCTGTACCAGAGACCCTCCAAAAAGACTGAGAGTCCTAGCAGATCTACCTAACACTTAAAAAGAAACCCAAATATAGCCAAAATGGGGAGACCAAGAAACAAGCCCCAAATGAAAGAACAACAGAAGTCTCCAGAAAAAGAGCCAAATGAAATGGAGATAAGCAATCTCTCAGATAGAGAGTTCAGAATACTGATTGTAAGGATGCTCAACAGCATGAAAAAAAGATATGGAAACTGAAAAATGACAAGTCAGAAATGAAGAATGACATAGCAGAAATAAAAAAATTCATTAGAAGGAATAAACAGCAGATTAGAGGAAGCTGAGGATTGGAGCAGTGAATTAGAGAACAGGGTAGAAAAAATCACTCAAGCAGAGACCCCAAACCAAAAAACAATGAAAAAAAAGGAGGACAGTCTAAGGGAGCTGTGGGACAGCATAAAACGTAACAATATTCCTATTATAGGAGTGCCAGAGGACGTCGAAAGGAAGCAGGGGTTAGAGAACCTGTTTGAGGAAATAATGGCAGAAAACTTCCCTAACCTGGTCAAGGAAAAAGGCACACAAGTTCTGGAGGCACCGAGAGTCCCAAGTAAGAAGAATCCAAAGAGGCCTATGCCCAGACACATCATAATTAAAATGCCAAGAATCCAAGACGAAGAGAGAATCTTAAAGGAAGTTAGAGAAAAGCAATCTGTTACCTACAAAGGAGTCCCCATAAGGCTGTCATCTGACATCTCATCAGAAACTCTAGAGGCCAGAAGGGAATGGCATGAAGTATTCAAGGTAATGCAAAACAAGGATCTGAAACCAAGACTACTCTATCCAGCAAGATTATCAATCAAGCTGGGCGGTGAAACAAGAAGCTTCCCTGACAAAAAAAGGTTAAAAGACTTTACTCAGTACAAAACCAGCACTGCAGGAAATGTTAAAGGGACTGCTATAATTAGAAGTAGAAATAAAAAGGGTTAAATACTCCCCAAAAAGATATATGGTGGATGAATGGATAAGAAAACATGACCCAAATATATATTGTCTACAAGAGACCCACCTCAGAACAAAAGACTCACACAGGATGAGAGTGAAGGGATGGAAAAAATTTTTCAATGCAAATGGAAATGAAAAAGAATGCTGGGGTAGCAATACTCACATCAGACAAAATAGACTTCAAAATGAAGACCATAATGAGAAACAAGAAAAGTCACTACATAATACTAAAGGGATCAATCCAGCAAGAGGACATAACCCTGATAAACATATGCACCCAATATAGGACCACCTAAATTTATAAAAAATCTTCTAGAGGACTTTAAGGGAGAAATCAACAGCAATACAGTCATTCTTGGTAAATTTAACACCACACTGACTTCACTGGATAGGTCTTCCAGACAAAAAACCAACAAGGAAATAGTGACCCTAAATGTGACCCTGAACAGTGAACTTAAATGACACACTAGATCAGATGGATTTAATTGACATTTACAGAACATTCTACCCCAAAACAGCAGAATATACATTCTTCTCAAGTGCACATAGGACATTCTCAAAGTTAGTCCACATGTTAGGACACAAAAGAAATCTCTACAAGTTAAAGAAGATTGAAATCATATCAAGCATCTTCTTGGACCACAGTGGCATGAAATTAGAAATCTACTACAATAAAAACACTAAAAGACATTTAAATACATGGAGGCTGAAAAGCATGTTTTAAAACAATGAATGGGTTACCAAAAAGATTAAGAAAGAAATAAAAAATTTCCTGGAAACAAGTGAAAATGAACACACAACAGCTCCAAATCTATGGGACAAAATGAAAGGAGTTCTGAGAGGGAAGTTCATAGCACTACAAGCCTACCTCAAAAAACAAGAAAAACTTCTAATACACTCTACAACTTAAAAACTGAGAAAGAGAACAACAAGAAAAGCCCAGAGTAAGTAGAAGGAAAGAAATAATAAAGATCAGAGTAGAAATAAATAACATAGAGACTAAAAAAACATTACTAAAGATCATGAAACCAAGAGCTGGTTCTTTGAAAAGATAAACAAGATTTATGAAACTTTAGCCAGACTCATCAAGAAACAAAGAGAGAGGACCCAAATAAACAAAATCAGAAACAAAAGAGGTGAAATAACAACTGACCCAACAGAAATACAAAGGATTGTAACAAAATACTATGAACAAATATATGCCACCAAACTGGACAACCTGGATGAAATGCATAAATTCCTAGAAAAATACAACCTTCAAAACTCAATCAGGAAGAGTCAGAGAGTCTAAATAGGCCGATAGCTGCTGATGAAGTTGAAGGAGTAATCAAAGGGCTCCCAGCACACAAAATCCCTGGCGTGGATGGCTTCACAGGGGAGATTTACCAGACATTCAAAGAAGAATTAACACCTATCCTCTTCAAACTATTTCAAAAAATTCAAGAGGAAGGAACACTTCCAAGCTCTTTTTTCAAGGCCAGCCTTAGCCTAATTCCAAAACTAGATAAAGACACTACAAGGAAAGAGAATGACAGGCCAGTATCCCTAATGAACATAGATGCTAAAATCCTCAACAAAATACTAGCAAATCGGATCCAGCAATATATTAAAAAGATCATACACCATGACCAACTGGGATTTATTCCAGGGATGCAAGGCTGGTACAATATTTGCAAATCAATAAACATGATACATCACATAAACATATTGAAAGTCAAAAATCACATGATCATATCAATAGATGCAGAAAAAGCATTTGATAAAATCTAACACCCATTTTTGATAAAAACTCTCAGCAAAGTGGGAATAGAAGGATCATACCTCAACATAATAAAGGGCATATACGACAAACCTACAGCCAACGTCATACTCAGTGGGCAAAAACTAAAACCATTTCCCCTAAGAACAGGAATAAGACAGGGGTGTCCACTTTCACCACTCTTATTCAACATGGTACTGGAAGCCCTAGCCACAGTGATCAGACAAGAAAACATAAAAGGCATCCAAATTGGAAAGGAGGAAACAAAACTGTCATTATTTGCAGATGGTATGATATTGTACATAGAAAATCCTAAAGACTCCATCAAAAAACCACTAGGTTTAATCAACGAATTCAGCAAGGTAGCAGGATACAAAATAAACACCCAGGAATCAATGGAATTTTTATACACCAATGATGAACTCTCAGAAAGAGAAACTAAAAAAAAAAATTTACCATTGCAACGAAAAAAATAAGATACCTAGGAATAAACTTAACCAAAGATGTAAAAGTCCTGTATTTGGAAAACTACAGAACACTGAAAAAAGAAATAGAGGAAGATATAAACAAATGGAAAAATATACCATGTTCATGGATTGGAAGAATTAACATCATTAAAATGTCCATATTACCCAAAGCAATCTATAAATTCAATGCAATCCCTATCAAAATACTAACAGCATATTTCACAAATCTAGAACAAACACTTCAAATATTTATATGGAACCCCAAAACACCCCAAATAGCCACAGAAATCTTGAGAAAGAAGAACAAAGTTGAAAGGATCACAATACTAGATGTCAAGTTATACTACAAAGCCACTGTAATCAAAACAGCCTGGTACTGGCACAAGAACAGACATATAGATCAGTGGAACGGAACAGAAAACCCAGAAATTGACACATGCCATTATGGTGAATTAATATTTGACAAAGGAGGCAAGAACATATAATGGAGTAAAGACAGTCTTTTCAATAAATGGTGTTGGGAAAATTGAACAGATAAATGTGAAAAAACGAAACTAGACTACCAACTTACACTATACATAAAAGACTTAAATGTAAGACATGAAACCATAAAAATCCTAGAGGAAAACATAGGCAGCAAAATCTCAGACATCTCTCATAGCAATATGTTTGCTGATACATCTCCTAGGGCAAGAGAAACTAAGGAGAAAATAAACAAATGTGACTGCTTCAAAGTAAAAAACTTCTGTACAGCAAAAGGAACCATCAACAAAATGAAAAGGGAGCCCCCTGTATGGGAGAACATATTTGCCAATGATGGATCTAATAAAGGGTTAATATCCAAAATATATAAGGAACTCATACAACTTAACAAAAGGAAGACAAACAATTCAATTAAAAAATGGTCAAAGGACCTAAATAGACACTTCTTCAAAGAGGACATACAAATGGCTAAGAGACATATGAAAAAATGCTCGATATCGCTAATCATCAGAGAGATGCAAATTAAAACCACAATGAGGTATCACTTCACACCTGTAAGAATAGCTACCATCAAGAAATCAACGAACTACAAGTGCTGGCGAGGGTGTGGAGAAAAGCGCATCCTAGTACACTGCTGGTGGGAATGCAGACTGGTGCAGCCACTATGGAATGCAGTATGGAGTTTCCTCAAAAGATTAAAAGTTGACCTGCCATTTGACCCAGTGATCCCACTTCTAGGAATATATCCTAAGGAACTCGAAACACCAATCACAAAGAATTTATGCACCCCTATGTTCATAGCAGCACAATTTACAATAGCTAAGATTTAGAAACAGCCCAAATGCCCATCAGTAGATGAGTGGATAAAAAAGCTGTGGGACCTTTACACCATGGAATACTATGCAGCTGTAAAGAGGAAGGGTCTTTTATCCTTTGGCACAGCATGGAGGGAACTAGAAAGTATTATACTAAGTGAAATAAGCCAGTCAGAGAAAGACAAGTACCCACATGATCGCACTTATATCTGGAATATAATAAACAAAATAAACTGATGAACAAAGTGGATCGAGAGATATAGAAACATGGAACAGACTGAGGGATCTCAGAGGGAAGGTGGGGAGGGGGTGTGTGGGTGAGAGAGATTAATCAAAGAACTTCCATGGACAGAGACATTGGTATGGGGAAAGTCTGGGGGTGGGATGGATGTAGGGTGGAGGGGATCAGTGGGGATAAAAAAGGGACATCTGTAATATTCTCAACAATAAAGTAAATTAAATAAATAAATAAATAAATAAATAAATAAATAAATAAATAAAATGGCTATAGGAAATCCCCATACATCAATAATAACCTTAAATGTATTAATCTGAATTCACCAATTAAGAGGCACAGAGTAGTATAGAGGATCAAAAAACAAAACTCAACCAAATGGTGCCTACAAGAAATACATCTAAGCTGCCAAGACAACGGTAGATTCAAAGTAAAAGGGTGAAAATTCTCCAAGCAAATAACATCCACTGAAAAGCAGGTGTAGCCATACTTATATCTGACAAAATAGATTTCAAGACAACAAAGATAACAAGAGATGAAGATGGACACTTTATAATGATAAAGGGGATACAACATCAAGAAAACATAACACTTATTAATATATATGCATCCAACCAGGGAGCACCGAAATATATAAAGCAACTACTCATACAACTAAAAGGAGAAACAGATCAAAACATAATCATAGTTGGGGACCTTAATAGTCCATTTAAAGCTTTAGACAGATCAACCAAATAGAAAAATCAATAAAGAAATATTGGCCTTAAATGAAACGCTAGACCAAATGCACATAACTGACATTTACAGAGTCTTTCATCCCAGAACATCAGATTATACATTCTTCTCCAGTGCACATGGAATATTCTCAAAGACAGACTATATGCTGGGTGACAGAACTAGCATTAACAAATTCAAGAAGACTGCAATTATACTAAGCATATTCTCTGACCACGATGTCTTGAAATTAGAAATCAACTGCAAAAGGGAAGTAAAGAAACCCACAAATACATGGAGATTAAACAACATACTACTAAAAAATGACTGGGTCAAAGAAGAAATAAAAGATGAGATCAAAAGATATATAGAGATAAATGAGAATGACAATACAACATGTCTAAACTTCTGGGATGTGGCAAAAGCAGTAATAAGAGGGAAGTTTGTATCATTACAGGCCTGTCTGAAGAAACAAGAGAAATCCCAAGTAAACAGCCTAACATAACATCTTAAAGAACTAGAAAAAGAAGAACAAAAGCAACACAAAGTCGGCAGAAGAAAGGGAATCGTAAAAATTAGAGAAAAACTGAATGTAACAGAGAACACAAAGACTATACAAAAAATTAATAAAACACAGAGCTTGTTCTTTGAAAAGATTAATAAAATCGACAAACCCCTGGCTAAACTGACTAAGGAAAAAAGGGAAAACACCCATATAAACAAAATCAGAAATGAAAGAGGAGAAGTCACCACAGATACACAAAGGATCATAGAATATTATGAAAGACTATACGCCACGAAATTCAATAACCTAGGAGAAATGGATAAGTTCCTAGAAATATATGACCTTCCTAGAGTAAATCATGAAGAACTGGAAAATCTAAATAGATGATCAATAGCAAGGAAATTGAAACAACCATCAAAACCCTCCCAAAAAATAGCCCGGCTAGTTGATCATTGACCTATGATCCAGGAGATCGCAGTTTGATTCCTAGGCACATGCCCTGGTTGCAGGCTTGATCCCCAGTGAGGGGCATGCAGGAGGCAGCTGATCAATGACTCTCTCATCACTGATGTTTCTAGCTCCTTCTCCCCCCGTCCCTTCCTCTCTCTGAAATCAATAAAGTCATATTAAAACAAAAACAAGAAAACCTCCCAAAAAATAAAAGTCCAGGACCAGATGGCTTCACTAGTAATTCTACCAAACATTCAAAGAAGATTTAAAACCTATCCCTCTCAAACTCTTCTAAAAAATTGAAGAGGCAATACTTCCAAACACATTTTATGAGTCCAGTATAACCCTGATACCAAAACCTGACAAGGATAACAAGAAAAAAGAAAACTATAGACCAATATCTCTGATAAATACAGATGCAAAAATCCTAAACAAAATACTAGCAAATCGAATACAGTAGTAGATCAAAAAAATAATACATCACGATCAAGTGGGGTTCATTCCAGGGGCACAAGGATGGTTCAGCATATGTAGATCAATTAATGTAATTAATTAACAAAAGATAAAAATCATCATCTCATCAATAGATGTAGAAAAAGCATTTGATAATATACAACATCAATTTATGATTAAAACACTCAATGAAAGAGGAATAGAAGAAAAGTACCTTAACATAATAAAGGCCACATATAATAAACCCTCAGCTATCATACTCAATGGTGAAAAACTGAAAGCTTTTCCTCTAAGATCAGGAACAAGACAAGGATGTCCACTCTTATCACTCTTCTTCAACACAGTTCTGGAAATCCTAGCCAGAGCAATAAAGCAAAATAAATAAAAGGTATCCAATAGGGAAGGAAGAAGTGAAATGCCACTTTTTGCAGATGACATGGTTCTGTATGTAGAAAACCCTGAAGACTCCACCAAAAAACTATTAGAAACAACAAAGAAATACAGTAAAGTTTCAGGATACAAAATCAATGTACAAAAATCCATTGCCTTCCTGTATACTAACAACAAAACTTCAGAAAAAGAAATGAAAGAAAAAAAAACAATTCCTTTTGCAATTGCAACCAGAAGAATAAAATACCCTGGAATAAACTTAACAAAGAGCATGAAAGACCTATATACTGAAAATTACAAAGCATTATTAAGATTGAAAAAGACAACAAAATGGAAAAGTATCCCGTGTTCATGGATTGGAAGACTCAACATAGTTAAAATGGCCATATTACCCAAAGTAATATACAGATTCAATATAATCCCCATCAAAATACCAATGTCTTTTTTAAAGAAATAGAATGAGAAATCATCAGATTTGTATGGTACCATAAAAGACCCTAATTAGCCAAAGCAATCCTGAGAAAAAAAGAATGAAGCTGGAGGTAAAACGCTACCTGACTTCAAAATATACTACAGAGCTACAATAATCAGAACAGCATGGTATTGGCACAGAAACAGACACACAGATTGGTGGAACAGAATTGAGAGCCCAGATATAAACCACATGTATATGGCAGATTATTTTCCACAAAGGAGCCAGAAACACACAATGGAGTAAATGGTAGAAATGGAGTAAATTCAATAAATGGCGCTGGGAAACCTGGAAAGCCACATGCAAAAGAATTAAACTGGATTACAGTTCGTCCCCATGTAAAAATTTAACTCAAAATGGATCAAAGACCTAAATCTGAGACTCGAAAAAGTTACACAGAAGAAAACATAGGTATTAAACTTATGGATCTTTGTCGTAGTGAACATTTTATGAACTTGACCCCACAGGCAAGGGAAGTAAGGCAAAAATAAATGAATGGGACTATATAAACTAAAACCCTTCTGCACAGTAAAAGAAACTGATAACAAAACAAAGAGGCAGCCAACCAGATGGGAGATGATATTGGCAAACAGTAGCTCCAGCAAAGGTTTAATTTCCAAAATATATAAAGAACTCATAAAACTCAATAGCAAACAAACAACCCCATCAAAAATTGGGCAGAGGACCCGAATAGACACCTCTTCCAAGAAGACATACGAACAGCCAATAGATATATGAAAAGATGTTCAACATCACTAGCAATTAGGGAAATCAAAACTACAATGAGATACCACCTCACACCTGTTAGAGTGGCTATTATCAACAAGACAAGAAATAACAAGTTTTGGAGAGATTTTGGAAAAAAGGGAACCCTCATTCACTGATGGTGGGAATGTTGATTGGTACAGTCACTATGGAAAGTAGTCTGGCGATTCCTCAAAAAATTAAGAATAGAGCTACCATACAACCCAGCTATCCCTCTCCTGGGTATATACCCAAAAAACTAAAAAACATGAATACACAAAGATATATGCACCCCTATGTTCACTGCAGCATTATTCACAGTGGGCAAGACATGGGAACAACCAAAGTGTCCTGTGATAGAGGACTGCATAAAGAAGATGTGGTAAATGTACAAAATGGAATACTACTCAGCCATGAGAAAGGATGAAATACTGCCATTTGCAACAACATGGATGGACCTTGAGAGTATTATGCCAAGTGAAATAAGTGTCACAAAAAGCTAAGAACCATATGGTTTCACTCATATGTGGGATATAAAACTGAAACTTGTGGACACAAACAGCAGTGTGGTGGTTGCCAGAGGGAAGGGCGTGAGAGGGTAGGGGGTGAAGGGAGTCTTAATATATGGTGATGGGAGAAGATACGACTTTGGGTGGTGGGCACACAGAGCAATACACAGATCTTGTAATATAGAAACCCATACCTGAAACCTATATGTTCATATTAACTACTATCACCCCAATAAATTTAATAAAGTGTTAAAAAAATTAGCTATGAAAAAAGCTCCTAGATTTATTGAATTTTGAGTCCCGCCTGTGGTTGCCTTGGCAGGGCCAGACCAAATGATTTTGTGAGCTCTTTGGCCTGCGGGCTGGACGTTCCCCAGCCCTGCTCTAGGGTTAGTCCTGGTTGCTGCAGAAGTCAGTGGCAGGGACCAGCACTTCTTAGTTTCAAGAGTTGGGCAACTCACACAGTTGCTTCTCAGCCCACTCCTGCCCTTTTCAAAGAGCTATGGCTTCTAGAGATAATATGCATCTGTTTTTAGATTGAATTTCAGCAACTCAAAACCTGGTGGTCTCATAATTACAAACTGCTAAATGTTAGAGACAGAGGGAGATGATTTTCTATTACAACAATGCAGTCATAAAACAATTTCTTCCCTCCCCATTTTCTAGACAACTGCAACATGACTTTCCCAGAGCCCTGATTTTCAGCACGGATGACTTTTTCTTCAGGGAAGATGGTGCCTATGAGTTCAATCCAGACTTCCTAGAGGAGGCTCATGAATGGAACCAGAAAAGAGGTGACAAATTCCTTTCCAAACTCCTGGATAATCCTATTGTGCACTTAGATTGCAGCTGCTGCAGAATGAATGTTTTATTGAAGGATTTTAATAAAAAGTTCTGCCATCCCCCCTCCCCAAACAGAATGCCAAACCTCCCTAGATTCCAGGAAAAAGAAAATGATTGATAATGGGTCCTGAAATAGGTAGCATTAATGTTGTGTGATGAGGACATGCTGTAATAAAAATGACAAGATATGGGTACGCTCACCCTTCTGTCTGACTGTTGCATGTTGTTCACTGTTGTATAACATTGTGTTGCAGCAAGAAAAGCAATGAGGAATGGCATATCCCCCATAATTATTGATAATACCAACCTCCACGCCTGGGAAATGAAGCCCTATGCAGTCATGGTAGGAAGAAGTATCATTCTGAATTTTCAGTTATGGGCATTTTGTGAGAAAATTGAAACTTTTGTTCTTTCCTCATTTTCTGATCTTCCACGATCTCATATGTATTAACAGTTTCTCACAGAGCAGGTAAAGAGGTGTTATTTTTGTGTTCCTCTGCTGTTCAATGGCTCTAATATGCTGACATGCTATGATCACCTCAAGGTATAAGTTTTAATAGTCCGTGGTCAGAATTTTTTATTGCTTTTCTGTCTTGGTTGTTTTCCTAAGGGAAGGTCCACATGGAGCACCCACTGAAACTTGCAGAGAAATTGGGACTAGCAGGGTTGCAGATTATATTAGAGGACAGTCTGTTTTTCACTAGCAGGGGAGTTTAGTACTAGGCAGTGTTGCTGCAAGGGAGTTCCAGGGCAACAGTTTTTAGTTTAAAAACAGATTTAAGATGAACACTGTGATCCTATTAAGATACTGGCATGCAAATATAAACACTCAGCTCTGTATTTTCAGAATACAAAAAACAGTAAGATGAATACAATGTGCATATTTTTCTTTAATTTTGAAATGTCTGATCTGTTTTTAGACATGTTTCATCTCTTATGCTAATAAATTTTCATTCCCTATTGGGTATAGGAAGGAGAAAAGATCCAGACACAATCAGGGGGAAGGAAGAAGACAGCTGAGTATTCTGCTTTTGTCGCATGAATAGCTCCCAAATTGGGCTCAAGGCAGTCTAATTTTAAGCCTCTTTTCACATTTTGGGTAAAATAGCTTATATACAGGTGTGCTTTTCTCTAATTATATTCTCATCAGTTTCACTTAGGCCCGAGGGTGGGACTTTGGTGAATGCAGGAGGGAATGAGCATTAACCTTATGATGACTTCAGTTCATGGATCGAGAGTCCACTTGGGACAGAAATGAACAGGGACATGAAGAGTGAAGTTAATTAAGGCACAACTCAAAACCAAGAGTTAGGGGGAACTGAGAGTGACTTAAGGGAAGTAGTGTTACTTTTTATTTTCTGGATGTGTACATTCCTTTTCAGCCATTCACAGCTATTAATAAGACCCAGAAGTTAGATATTTTCCATATATGATGCTTGAATCCTTCCCTAATTAGAAGTGTTCATCTCAAGAATGAAGAGGAAATCTTTTTACTTAGCTCTTTTCATTGAACTTTTATTACTGAAAGTTCAGTGTGAGATAAAAACATAATAGTCAATTTATGAATGCAAAGGACGTTTGGGTGTTTATATGGAAACTGTAAGTTTTCTAACAAGGAAATGGGCACAGTGCATTGAGCCATAACTGTACTGCACAGTAGGGAAAGCTACTTTTGGAGGGAAGAGTATGTAAAGGATGGAGGAATCACTTTTATGTCATAAGCTCTGTTCCTATGGCACTGCCATTTTCTAACCAAGACATGAAGACTAGGACAAGGCATTTGACAGACATAAATCAATGATAATCCTATAAGGGACTCTGAGAAGCCATTGAGGTCTTGCTCATACCTGTGACAGGATGTTTTAAGCTAGTTCAGCTATTTTTAAAAGTGTCCAGAACAAATAACCTTTATAATTTTCCTCTGTAGCAGATAAAATGGACCAAAATTTATCATTGGGAACTGTAACGTAATCTGAGAGTGGCTAAGTATGGCCATGAATCAACTGTATTTATTAAAATAAACTGAGGCACTGGCTTACTGGTAAAACAAAAGGAATTTTAGAAAAGATGTGTAGTGAATGTTAAATGCCAGTATGAACGTTCCCACGCATACATACTGTGTGTTCAATGTTTTATGTACTTTTGAAAAATCAGGCACTTGAAAATAACTATGAAGTTATATTCCGAGAACCTGAGACTCGCTGGAAATTCAACGTGCAAGAGTTAGCCAGGTACTTCTTTGTTTTTCTAGTTCCTCATTATGTGTCCTGCTGTTTTCAGGTATTTCAGACCGAACAAAAGAATCTTTTCAGGCTGGAAATGGACATAGTTTTCAGGCCAGAAATGGTAATTCTTAGAAATTGATAACTTGGGAATTCTTAATATGAAGACTTTAGTTTTGGGTCAGTTTTCTAATATAATGCTAAATGCTAAACCTTGGCTTGGACTCAGTCCTTTAAAAGGATACATTTAACATTCGGCTAAAATGCTTCTTCATTAATGAACATTTAAAAGCACTTCCTTCTGCATGGGATTGCACATGTCAGTAGTGGTTTTGCATTTAGGCTACATAAGTATCTTTAGATGCTGAACAGTCTGTGGTTCATTTGTGGTCCAGATGCTGCTTCTAATTTATAAAGCAATAAATGTCCAAATAATACTAACTTCTTGATTGAATGCATGGGTTCTGATATTATCTGTGTTATTTGATACTGTCAATGATTTAAAGTAACCAGTGAGAACAGAATTTACTTTTTATGAATAGGGCTAGTTCATCTTATGGTTAAAAGGATATACAGTGTATCCAAAGTGGGTCTGTGAACCAGAACCACCTGAGCTGGATGTTAAAAATCCTAGTTCGTGGACCCCTTTCTATAGTTGGAATCTCTGGGAATTGCATTTTGACCTGTAACCCCAGTTGATTCTCATGCCCACTACAATTTAAGATTGGTTTAATAAACATCTACAAGTGTCTAGGACTGACCAAAGTAAACTGGTTATAGATATATTCATGCTTGACAGGCAAATCTATAATAAAAAGATGTCCTGGTGTTCTTTTGTGTCTTGAAGCACAGAATCAAGATTTCCAGAAATAAATATTTCTGATGCATTAGCTCTCTGCAAGCTGCAGAGTGGTTTAGGGGTGTGCAGGGCAGCAGGAAAGACAGGAATGAAGCCTGAAAGAGGACTACTTAACAAGGTGTTCTCCTTTTGTCACAGTTAAATCCTGAGAATAGAGAGTACACACCTATGTAATAATATAGGACTCGTAAAATACAAGGAACTCATTTTGATATATGCCCTTAATTAAATGTTTGCATGTTTTTCCACATAGAAGAAACATTCATGGAGTCCCAAGAGAAAAAATACACCGAATGAAAGAACAGTATGAGCATGGTGTTACCTTTCATAGTGTGCTTCACGCAGAAAAACCAAGCAGAGTGAACAGAAGCCAGGACAGGAGCGGTGCATCGCCTTCCAATGGGGCAGGATACTGGAATACCTACGCCGAGTTTCCAAACCGGAGGGCTCCTGGGGGCTTCACACGTGAGAGCTCCTTTAACAGAAGGGGGGGTTGTCACCATGGATATTAGAGGCTGATCTTACAGGCATTCAGGATTTTCCTAAATTAGCTTTTTCTTCGATTTTTGGTATTTATTCTTTGTTCAGTTTAGTTAGAGCTCTAATTCTAGTGTAAATAGTCGAACCTAAATGTTTTTGAGAAGTCATCATGTTCATCTTCAACAGGCATTTGTTCAAGTGATCCTCTTTGCATGGTCTGATGCCAGGAGTTCTGCAGGTTCAGTTAAACCAAGTCACTCCCTCTAGGGAAAAAATTAATTTGAAGCTGAAACCTGAGAAACATACCCAAGAACGTAATCAGTTGCATAGGTTCATAAATAAAATAAAATGTTTATAGTATATATAAGCTTCAGTACCACTTTCTCTGAAGTAATCTATTTTTTCAGGAATTCATCTCCATTAGGAAAGTTGGAAAGGTGGGAGAAGTGAGAGGCAGGAAAAGTTTTAATGCCATTGCTAGTTTTTAAACTTATGTATCCAAAAATGTGAGATGTGTGGCTGTAATGATGATATTGATTTTCCTTTAAAATGAATATGATAAAAAGTATACATCTAAGGGAATACTGTCCTTCAAAGTAGACACTTTGGGAAATTATTCCTTTATTCTAGTAACATATCATTGTTAAAAATGTCTGTTGAATCCTTCTTAATAGCTATACAAGCTACTGAGGAAAATCGGTGTCATTATTTAAAGTCACTATTTATAGTTTCATGTTTTAACTATTACTCTATTGAACAGGATTAAACCTGAATTAACTTTTGGCTGTTGTATTAATAGTATAAATGAAACAAGCCTCCTTTCTAAAACATCAATTTTTAAGATTAATCATTAAGCAACTTAAAAAAATTTTGCTTATAAATGCAATTAGTTGGCAGCCCCAGTGTTTGGGAGTATAAGGAATTAAGCATCCCAGGTCATAGGTCATAGAGGGATTTGTGAAAGTCGTGCTCACTGTCAGATGAGCAGTCTTGGTGTTTTATGTGACATTATTTAAGACAGTGAAGTTCTACCACAACTCTGGAATGTCCCTCATACCAATACTGAATTTGTGAATCCAAATTAAATCTGAACAGGCTGAAATCAGATTAATTTTGTGTGAGACCCTGATAGATAAGACCATGTAGGATGTGTGCTTTATTTCTTGTGGGCCAACAGCTTCTCGCTAATGTTCTGTGAAGTATTAAGTGTCTTATATAATGGTGCTTTTATGGTTATTAAAAATTACAGTATATGATATTGCTTTATATGGATTTGTCATTGAATCTAAGCCTTTTTTGTTCAACAATATAAAAAATTACCTAAATTCTACAGAATTCTATCATATTCAGAGCCAATTTTTCTATATCATGAACTTATTTACCAATCTTCTTTAATAAATAGGATATAAAAGACAAAATTAACCTTATTTTTTACTTGCTTACATAAATTATTTTATCTATGCACTTTCAAAAGACTATTTTACTTTGACATTCTATTATCTGATTCTACTGAAATCTACTCAACACCTTGATGACTACCAGCAGTGCATCTGTAATTTTTCATTAACATTTAAAAAATTTGTATCTCCTTAGAGTAACAAAGTTTGGCTGATAGAACAAAAATTTAGTGAATTTGAGTAAATCTAAGATATTATTATAGTTTTGCTAAGTTTTATGTCCGAGCATGACCCACAATAATCCTCTAATAATCATGATAATCCACATAATACTGCTGTCCAGGCCCAGGTAATCCTGAGTATCCTAGTCAATGTGATTATTGCAGAATTCACTCAATCAGGAAAGCCTGACTCATTTAGGTTAGTAGAGGGGAAGAGTGTCAGAGAGCCCAAACTGGAAATACCTTCCTTTGATTCCAAGGAATCCAAAGGGGTCACATTCAAGCCCTCTTGATTTATGTCTGGCTCTCTGCTTAGGGACTTTTGGGCCACTGGGACTGAGTGACCACTATGGAGAAGTGGCCTCAGGTTATAGATCCAGAGCTTTTACAGAGCCCAGAAGAATAGTTTCCTGGTTTATTTGCCTATTTTCCCCCATACGATATCTAAAATACTTGGTGTGGAAGTATAAAAATAACTGGTTAAATGCTGTCAACTTTATCTATCCCAGCTAGAAGTGATCTATTTTTTTATTTCCCTGATTTTATACTTTTTCAAACCCTCAATGTTGACACGTACTATTTCGTGTGTTCACATTTGCATTATTCAGTGCTTTACATGCACACGAGGCTGAGTGCTGAATAGGTAACACAAATTGCTTTTACCATTTATCCCCTATGCAGTGTACACTGTTGACTTTGTAATCATTAAATTGTCACTTTTTGGGGGATAATACCCACATATCCTCAAGCTTCATATTTTGCTCCTATAGCTTAGCTATATTATTTACAATTTACAAAAAGGAGGGTGCGCATTAAACCTCTCTGATGGGTCTATGTGGTGATGAGTAATGGAGGAGGCAACAGCAGGTAAGTTTTTCCAGGATAAAAGAAGGTTAAATTCTTATAGTTCTGTCTGTTCCTGAGACTCAAGTTTTATTTCCTATTCTAGAATGGGTCACCGGGAAAATGATTTAGCATGTGAAGACCAAATTGTTTTATGGACAAAACTTAAATGGCATTAATAAAATGGGCAGAACACAAGTTAAAAAGACTAGTGGAATAGACGACTTGTTGTGTTAATAACTTCTAGAGGAGAGAAAATCATGGGTCATAGTTACTGAAAGAAAAAACTGCTTCATAAAAGGATTTATCCTTGCTTTTGAAATATGTTTATAATTATATTTGAAAACATTACCCACTGTGCTGTATACCTGAAACTAATACAGAATAATACTGAATGTAAATGGTAATTAAAAAATATATATGATATAAATTTAAGACACTGAAAGATCTGATTTAAGAGCTTCTCCATGCTATTAGGTTATAGTGAGAACTGCTTTTTCTCTTTTCTGTTAAATATAAGAAAGTAACAAATGAGAGTATCATCCTGAATTGAATTGTTACCTTCTGCCCGGAGGGGTGTTTAGAGAAAACGAGGGGTACAGGGAGCCTTAGCGTGTCCTGTGAAGGTGCTAAAACAAAGCAGGCAGAATCAGGGCCAATTTGAAAGACAAAATTAACACTACGAAATCTGCTTCTGAATTAAAGTATTTGAATTTTTAATTGAAATAATTTAATTTCAAAGATCACACTGAAATCATAAAAAGGAATTAATTACACTGAGGACTCTATTTTTCTTGTAGTTATGCTGACTTAAGGATGAACAACTGGTCAAAAGAAAGCACCAGTCACATCTTAGCCCAATTTTTGATCAGGACAGAACTATAGTAGAACCAACACATGCATTAAGGAAAGTGGTTCATAGTGGGTTACCTCTAAAAAACAAACAAAAAAAAACCCAAACTGAAAATAGGAACTAAACTAAAAGAAATTATGTGAGTCAAAAAATTGTACCTGGAAACCTAGTTTCATTTAATTAAGGACACAATATGAAAGAAAAGGGTATGTGTAGTTCATTTGTAAAATACTTGTAGTGAGCAAATCCCGTCAAAAACATTTAAAGGCGATTTTTTCCCTTGATTAGTTAATATATAATCAGTTTTAAGATCTATAA